>NC_050453.1:50583693-52077233 GCF_903995425.1 Onychomys torridus | reverse complement strand
AAGTGCTGAGATTAGAGAAGAGCTGGGAATGATCTGACCTGAAATCATATGCAATATCTTGTGCATTTTGTGAAGAAGTAATCTCATCCAGAAGATTAGGTTGCTAGCTATCATATATTGCCAAACAGCCCTTTGACACTAAAATTTTCTGAAAAATACTCTAGATGAATGCTAATATGCCATTTTAAACACCCTGAAGCTTCTAAATAGCCAGATGTTTGGGAGCATAATACATATATAGATAATTGACTAAATTTTGGTTTCATATGGATATTTTGACAGCAAGTACTTTGTGTAAAATGCAAATTAGCTCATTAGTGTGGAACTGAAGCAATTAATGCTGGAATATGACCAGGCATTGGATTCAAAGGATAGATGGAATATTAAATTTTCTCTTAATTGAAGGGAGGTAAATTTTTTGAGGGATATAAACCAAGAGAATAATTTAAAATTAGTGGTACTTTTAAAAGATATTAACTTTTTTCAAATATATATCTTAAATAAGCACAGATATATTTTGATTTTTTGATCAATGTGCCTTATTTTTAGCTGGATAAAAGTACATAATTATGAGGGATTTTGAAAGGAATGATAGGATGGAAAAATCTCTTGTGATTCCCTCATTATAGGTTCTTTATACCACTGTAGTTTTTCACAAGTGATCAAAGCGGGAAATTTTCTAACTTTTTCTTCTGTAAACAGTTTGAATGTCTTATATATGTTATTGTTCTAGAAAAAAAAAAGCAAAAGCAGGAATGCATAGTCATGTTCAAATCTAATCTCAGTAGCTAGATGTTACTTCTTGATTACTTTCAATACTGTAATTCACAGTAAATAATTTAATTAAATTGAAATATTTTAACTCACACAGTCTTGTCCTTAGGAAAGGATGACAGAGAATGTACTCAAGTTTTGTGTATTTATTTATCCACTTGGGGGTTTCTTAGTTGAGACACTGTCTTTTATAGCTCAAGCTTGCCCAAAACTTATTATGTAGCCATGGGACCCATTATCAATTTCAGATTTCTCTGTCTCTACATGTCAGTGATGGAATTAGAAGTATGGCCACTAGACACAGCTCTGGCTGATTTTCTTCATTAAGCCTCTGAGAGAGCCTTGCCAATTAACACATTTCCAATCTTATCTTCAATGATATAAATGTATTATTTGTTTTAATTTTGTAATTCCTAACCAAATTTAGTCTTCACAATTTTTTTGAGATTTTATCTGATAACCAGCTTACAACTTTTGTGTTTAGATTCTTCAAAATATTATTTCTCACAATACCTCATATGTGGAGGTTGTAGGAGTTAAAAAATGTAATAAAAAGAGCTGAATGCCATCACCTTCTCAAGATATTGGCCTATTTATCATTCTTCAAAGTCTCTTTTATTTCTATTAAAAATAAATTTTGTATTCATTTCAGATTTTAAAATAATAATTATTATTCTTTTACTTTGGCTTACAATACATATTACTCTTAATAGAATCTTATTTTAATCCAATATGAACATCCAACCAAATGAATTGTAAATGTTTCACTTTGTTTTCACATTGAGTAAAAACAGGTATTGAAGGGAGGTGATGATCACTTTTTGTTCTCAGCTTTCTACCATGGGGCTAATTTATATACTTTTCCTCAGAATTATTTTCCATAAAATCTTCTCAATAGTAATTAATTAATTTTTTACAGGTTATAAAGATTATTGAGAAGATTATATTTTCAATTTTGAACTGAAAAAAAGGCCATAATATCTTGCAAAAAATTTTCAAGGACAGAGCACATCTATAAATCAAGAAAATAGTTAACACCCATCGAAGTAGTACTGTAACCTAGTCCTTGTGTTTTAATAACTGACTATAATCATTCTTTAATATATCTCTTTTAAGATGAAGCAACATACCATATATTTCATTTAGCGAATGTATTGATTTTTATTTAATTGTATGAAATTTATACTCAGGTTAAGAAAAAAAAATTGCAGAAAAATAATATAATAAAATTCAGTATTTGAGTGTCAAAATATGTTTTAATTATGTCATTTTCTGTGTCATGATACCATTTCACTGGAGCAATATTTAATGCTTTATTGTGAGCTCAATGTGGAAGAGCAGTTTCTCTAGCTGAGAAGAGTGGAATGCAGGCATAAGCTCATAATGAGAAACAAATGAGCACCTGTATGGGGAAGAACGCATTTTCAGAAAGACTTACAGGAAATTGCTGTAGGCTACCCTAGTTTTCTCAGTTCTAAGTCTATAAGTAAGTGCTATATTTATATTTCAACTCACAGTTTGGTGCAGAGACAGACAATTCTATTGATAATTGAATAATGTTAAACAATTTCAAAAATTTCTGACTAATCCTCCACATCTTGGTGATTAAGTACCCTGACACAAATTTCATAATTTTTGTACTCTGTTTTGAAAAATAACAACAAAGCCACTCAACCATCTAGCGAGTTCCTTAGAGTAGCAAATACATGTGATTATGCAAATCATACTGCCATTCAGGAATCTGTTACCAAAACAGCCTCATAGAGGGAAACCAATGCTGAAAACACTGAGCTCTATAAATCCAGTTTGAACTTTGCAAATTGTCTACTTTATATAACATACTTCCAATACTTTGCTTATGAATGTTCCATTTAGCCACTTTCAACATAAAAATTCATATGTATGTTTCAGTAAAAGTTAAAGCTCCAGCCTATGCAACTTAAATGTTTGTAAATTCTCAGGATAGGCACACGGTAAATTTTTATGCATTCACTGATGAGAGGAAAATGTGTCAACTTTAAGAACTGATTTTGCTTAAAATGTCATTTAACTACTAGGAAAGTAAAAATAATAAAATAAAATATGTAATATGTGCAGTCAGCCCATTTATTTATGGGTACCTTCTGCATTTAATTTCTAAGATTTAGAAATGAAGGAAAAGCAATATTAAGTGTTACAGACTCTACCATAAATCTTCTAAATGTACTTTTATAATATATGGAAAAAGACAAACACAGTAATTATAATGTAGAAATGTAAAAAGGTAAGTATTTTTAAATTACAATATTTCCTTTCTTCTATTATTTTTGTTTAGAGACATAAAAATGATATTATATATCAACTTAGTATGGTTAAAATTTTCTTTACTTTTCTTTTTTTTTTTTTTTGGTTTTTTGAGACAGGATTTCTCTGTAGCTTTGGAGGCTGTCCTGGAACTTGCTTTGTAGACCAGGCTGGCCTCAAACTCAAAGAGATCCACCTGCCTCTGCCTCCCAAATGCTGGGATTACAGGCGTGTGCCACCACCGCCTAGCTGGTTAAAATTTTCTTAACCATAATTATTTTATTCTATACATTTAATGCCTTTATGTTCACAGGAAAATAATAGATAAAAAAATAAGAAAAAAAATTATTTTTCAAGACAAGGTTTCTCTGTGTAGTTTTGGTGCCTCTCCTGGATCTCGCTCTGCAGACCAGGCTGGCCTCGAACTCTCAGATATCTGCCTGGCTCTGCCTCTTGAGTGCTTGGATTAAAGGCATGTGCCACCACTGCCCCGCAAAACATAATAAAATTTTAAGATAAGGTACAAAAGCCTGTCCCTTGCTTCTAACCAGATCCAATGCTTGTATATCTATGGCTGCAATGGTCAGTTAAATATTCAGAGAGAGAACAGAAGAGAAGCTTAGGGAATGGGGTTTATGATGCAGCAAGCCATGGATTTCTGCCAGACAAAGAAAACAACCAGGTTAGACAGATGTTTTACAGTAACTACAGGACATTTTGAGCCATAGAGCTAGTTTATTGTTGCTTGGCTAGGATGTACATGAGATAGTAAAAGGATATTTTTTTCTGGGATTGGGGGCCCACAGAAAATAGGGCAAGACTGAGTACATTCTCGACTGAAAGCATGATCTGATTTTTGCTTTTGAGATCCCTTAACCATGTGGAATACTTGGGCAATCATTCCCCAGCAAGGAGCATTTCAGACTATTCCATCCAGAATACAAAAATATAAGTGGTAAAATAAGTAAAGTTCTAAAAATCTTAAAATGGAATTATATGCATTTTCTAAAGAAATCTAAAAAAAAAAAAATTCTTCTAGAGTCTATTTTTTTCTCCCAAATACCATTTCTTGTGTCTAAGATAATAAGGAAAAAAAAAATTTAAATTACTTTTTGGATGAATAAGCCTGGAATCTAAAGTGAAATGACTTAAGTATTTTTAATTATCTTAAAAGTAGCTGGCAAACTTTCACACAACACTTATTAAAATGTTTATTCTCGTATAGTGTGAAGTAAGTTTAAGAGAACGTGAAAATTGATTTAGGGTTGATGAAAACTTCAAGTCAGGTAGATTAGCTATACTTTAGAGGAACTAGCCATGAGGGAAATATAGATGTCTATGTTAATGAACAACAAATTCAATGTTTTTGCAGGGTATTTAAATACTACACTAGTAACCAACTAAACTAAAACCAAATATCTTTAGAGACTGTTATATCAACTATATTTGGGTAAGTTGGAAAACATAGGGAAAAAGTGGGTAAATTCCTATGAAGACAGAGTCAGGAAAAATTAAAAACATTAAGGCAGGCAGGGTCAAAAAAATGAAGAAGAAATATATACAACTACCAATTTTCAGTTTTAATTTTGGGAATATAATATAATAAAAAAAAACATTTCTCCCTCTAAACCCTCCTATATAGCCCTGCCCCTATTCATATCCATGGTATTTTTAATTAATTGTTATCACATATGTATATGTGTACACATATATTCCTAAATATAACCTGTTCCATTCATATGATCTTATTTGTATCTGTGTTTGTAGGACTGATTCTTCCCCAGATGCACTTGCCCTCTGTTTCCTCTTCAAGAAAGAGCAGGCCTCCAAGAGACAAAAGACAAACACAACAAAACAAGGTACAAGGCAGCTGAATGGGGGGAAATCGTTCCAAGAGCAGACAAAGGAGTCAGAGACACACCTGTTCCCACTTAAAAGATTCCCACAAAAACACAAAATGAACAGTCATAACATATACACATTTAAGCAACGTGATAATACTTTGAGTAAACCCTTTACAATAGAGACAAAAATAAATAGTAGTACTCTCAATGCTAAAGTTATTATTTTATTCAAGTTTATCATTAAAAAAATGAATCAAGCTACTACAAAGTTTTTTTCTACTTTTTTGGCTTTTGTCTTTTTTTTTAATTTTATTTTTCTATTGTTCATTTTGATTTAAAATAGATTATTTTCTTATACAGTACATCCTGATGACACTTTCTCCTCTCTTTATTCCTCCCAATTTACTCCCCATTTACCTCCCCATTTACTCCCAATTTACCTCCCATTTACTTGGGCTCCACTCCCTTTCTGTTTCTTATTTGAAAAGAACAGACTTCAAGGAGGTAACAACAAAACATGACAAAATAAGATATAAGATGAAGCAAAAACCATCACACAGAAGTTGGACAACACACCTAACAAAAGGAAAAGAGCCCCAAAAGCAGGCAGAGTCAGAGACCCTCGGAGCTGTGGTGGCGTACGCCTTTAATCCCAGCACTCGGGAGGCAGAGGCAGGCGGATCTCCATGAGTTCCAGACCAGCCTGGGCTACCACGTGAGTTCCAGGAAAGGCAGAAAGATACACAGAGAAACAGGGATAACATTCATGCAGAGGATGAGGTGCAGACTCATGTAGTAGGCCCTGGTGCTTCATTTTCTATTGGTGAAATTATTAAGGCCACTCCATGTAGTTAAAAGGGAGGTTTATTTTGTGGGGTAACTTACAAATGAAGGGGTAGGTTGCAGGGTCTGGCAAAGGTATAATGCAGTCCAGTGGTGTTCTCTGGAGAACTCTCTCGGTCTACCTCCAGCTTCCAGGGTCCTGGAACCAAGAGAGAGACCTCCTCTCGATGCTTGGTCTTCCGCTTCCTCCTCCGCCCCGCCTTGTGGGCGTGATCATTACCAAAGCCTCAGTGGGGGTTGGAACTTCCAGGCCAATGCTGGGATGGCTATCCACTACAATTTTCTGTGAGTTCCTATGAGCTTTGCCTAGCTGATGGACAGGGCCTTGTTCTCTTGGTGTCCTCCAGCCCCTCTGTTTCTTACATTGTTTCTGTCTCATCTTCATCAAGTTTCCCTGAGCTCTGAGAAGAGGAATCTGATGGACACATCCCATTTAGAGCTGTGGGCTCTAAGGACTCTTTCTCTGCATAATGTGTGGCTGTGGAGTGTCCACATCTGTTCTCTTAAAGTTTTTGAAATATAATTTATAGTATGGTAATAATAAATAGGAGCATAGTTAAAAAATAATTAGAAGTATAGTAAAGTATGTACATTTTTCTCATATTCAATTTTATATGCTAAACCTTAAATTAGACTTACAGAGAACTTGAATTCAGAGATGCCATGAGAATTAAAATTTTATGTGGTTTACTGATCACAAATACCTAGTTATTATTTTAAATAACAATACACTTTCTTTTATCATTAATTGTCTATTGTCAATTAAATATAAAATATCATGCCAAGTTTACTGTCAAAATTATGGAAATGAATAATACCTTATAGATCTATTGCTTTGGTTATTATGAAATATATGAGTCAGTTTCACATTTTAGATTGAGAAAAAACTATCATGCAAATGGTGATTACCCTTGATCTACAGTTTGACTCTGAGACTCAGTTCCAAATGTATTAGCTAAGATTCACTCCTATTCCCTAGCTTTTCTGTCAAATACAGATGAGACACTCTATTGATGAAAGAGCAATTGCTTGCTCTCTATTGTACGTGAAAGGTCAAAGCAATTTTGTATCTGTTTCTACTAAATATTTTACTTCAAAGAAATCTTCTGATTAATATTTTATCAGAATTGATTTATTCCTTAAATTTTATTTTTTAAACTTTGCCCTTTCAAGTTTAAGTGGATCTAAGAAACCACATTTTGCATCTTCTCCTGAAATAGCAAAATGTCAGGGGAGGAAAGTGCTTGTCAACACAGTTTTAAAAGCTGTTCAGTTTGCGACACTTCAGAAAACCATCCCTGCTTACACATGCTGATAAGCTTAGATTTGAGCCAGTAAGAATTTATTTCTTAAAGTGAAAACCCCCTCTCTATCAACTAGCCACATGCAAGGCCTATAACATACTGTATTTTGTTAAATTTTGGGTTAGTAACAACTTAATTTTGAAAGCAAATACATGGTATGACAATGTAAGGTTGCAATGTAGTAAGTTTCAATGCACATTCAGAAGGTGAATCAGTGAAGTGAAATATAATAAATAAATGATAAAAATGTAATGTCGACTATTATATAGATAAAAGCATGATAATTATAGTCTTTGAGGTGCTTTTTTATGGGACTTCTGTCAAATGCAATTATGTTTGCAATGTGGTCTAGGCATGACAAACACAAAATCCATTGAGCACACAGATTTTACTGATTTATACCCAAGTGTCCATATAAATCAATTGCCCTGCATGTATTATTATTTTCTAGAGAGTGTTCTTTTGTTGTTGATGGCAATTTTGAAAGAAGTGGTCTTTGTTGACAATGCCTCAAGAATAATTAAAATGTTACCAAGAAATATCTCATTTTTTACAAATCATTTAACTTCTTTTTTTATTTAAGGATTGTGATTTTTTTATTATGTTTGTGTTTTAATATTACACATCAGCCATGGGTTCCCCTGTCCTCCCCCCTCCCGCCCCAGCCCCCACCTTTCCTCCCCTCCATTCCCATCTCCTGCAGGGCCAAGACTCCCCTGGGGATTCATTTAAACCTGGTGGATTCAGTTCAGGCCAGTCCAGTCCCTTCCTTCCAGGCTGAGCAAAGTGTCCCTGTGTAAGCCCAAGGTTCCAAACAGCCAGCTCATGCACTAAGGACAGATCCTGGATCCACAGCCTGGATGCCTCCCAAACAGTTCAAGCTATTCAATTGTCTCACTTATCCAGAGGGCCTGATCCAGCTGGGGGCTCCACAGCCTTTGGTTAATAATTAATGTGCTTCCATTCATTTGGCTATTTGTCTCTGTGCCTCTCCAACCTTTGTCTCAACAATTCATACTCCTACAGTCCCTCCTCTTTCTTGACAATTGGACACCTGGAGCTCCACCTGGGGCCTGGCTGAGGATCTCTGCTTCCACTTCCATCAGTTATTGGATGAGAGTTCCAGCATGACCATTAGGGTGTTGGGCCATCTGATCACCAGACTATGTGATCATTTCTCTCGACCATTGCCAGCAGTCTACAGAGGATGTATCATTGTGGATTTCTGGGGACCTCTCTAGCACTCTGCCTATTCCTGTTCTCATGCGGTCATCATTTATCATGGTCTGTTATTCCTTGTTCTCCCTTTTTCTGCTTGATCCAGGTGGGATCTCCTGCTCCCCTAAGCTTTCTTTCCGTCAAACCTTGCACTTCATTTCTCCTACTGTCATACAGGTTGTTCATGTAGATCTCATCCATTTCTCTGTCATTGGGTGATCCTTGGGTCTTTCCTAGGGTCCCGTTTTCTAGGTAGCCTCCCTGGAGTTGTGAGTAGCAGTCTAGTCATCTTTGATTTACATCTAGTACCCTCGTATGAGTGAGTACATACCATGTTTGTCCTTCTGAGTCTGGGTTACCTCACTCAGGATGATTTTTTCTAGATCTATCCATTTGCTTGCAAACCTCAAGATGCCATTGTTTTTCTCTGCTGAGTAGTACTCCATCGTGTATATGTACCATATTTTCTTTATCCATTCTTCAGTTGAAGAGCATCTATGTTGTTTCTAGGTTCTGGCTATTACAAACAATGCTGATATGAACATAGCTGAGCAAATGCCCTTGTGGTATGATTGAGCATTCCTTGGGTATATGCCCAAGAGTGCTACAGCTGGGTCTTGGGGCAGATGGATTCCCAATTTTCTAAGGAAGCGGCATATTGATTTCCAAAGTGGCTTTACAAGCTTGCATCCCCACCAGCAGTGGAAGAGAGTTCCCCTTGCTCCACAGCCTCTCCAGCATAAGCAGTCTTCTGTGTTTTTGATCTTAGCCATTCTGACAGGTGTAAGTTGGTATCTCAGAGTTGTTTTGATTTGTATTTCCCAGATAATTAGGGATGCTGAGCAATTTCTTAAATGTCTTTCAGCCATTTGAACTTCCTCTGTTGAGAATTCTCTGTTTAGTTCTATAGCCCATTTCTTCATTGGACTATTGGGCATTTTGATGTCTAATTTCTTGAGTTCTTTATATATTCTGGATATCAGCCCTCTGTCAGATGTGGGGTTGGTGAAGACCTTTTCCCATTCTGTAGGCTGTTGCTTTGTCTTGTTGACCATGTCCTTTGTTCTACAAAAGCTTCTCAGTTTCAACAGGTCCCATTGATTGATTGTTCCTCTCAGTGTCTGTGCTACTTGTGTTATATTTAGAAAGTGATCTCCTATGCCAATATGTTCAAGAGTACTTCCTACTTTCTCTTCTATCAGGTTCAGAGTAACTGGATTTATGTTGAGGTCTTTGATCCACTTGGACTTAAGTTTTGTGCATGGTGACAGATGTGGATCTATTTGTAGCCTTCTACATGTTGACCTCCAGTTATGCCAGCACCATTTGTTGAAGATGCTTTCTTTGTTCCATTGTACAGCTTTGGCTTCTTTGTCAAATATTATATCTTCATAGGTGTGTGCGTTAATGTCAGGGTTTTCAATTCGATTCCATTGGTCCACATGTCAGTTTTTATGCCAGTACAAAGCTATTTTTATTAATGTAGCTCTATAGCAGAGCTTGAGGTTGGGGATTGTGATGCTTCCAGAGGTTGTTTTATTGTACAGGATTCTTTTGGCTCTCCTGGGTTTTTTGTTTTTCCATATGAAGTTGAATATTATTCTTTCCAGATCTTGAAGAATTGTGTTGGTATTTTGATGGGGATTGTGTTGAATTTGTAGATTGCTTTTGGTAAGATCACCATTTTTACTATGTTAATCCTGCCTATCCATGAGCATGAGAGATCTGATAAGATAGGTAATAGTGTATTTTCTCTAATTTTGCCAAATTCTAATAGTCTGGATATTGTAACTGTAATTCTTACTTGATAACTGGTTTTGTTTTATATAATTTTACTGTTAAAATTTAAAACCTTCCCAACAAGAGGGAAATGATGTGGAATATTCCTTCTGTACACTGTGTGAATATATAGCCAAACAAGATAAAGTTAGGCAGGAAAGTCAAACTGAGAATGTTGGGATAAGTAAGAGTAGAATTAGAGTAATCTAGCCAGACAGATTAATAGAAATGGATTGAGTTGTAAGAGTTAATTAGTAACAATTCTGAGCTATTGACTGAGCATTTATAATTTATAATACATCTCTGAATCAGTTATTTGGAAAGCACCTGATGGTTAGTTGGGAGTAGTTGGTCAAAAAAGAAAAATTCCATCAACATATTTGAATTTTGTAATACTGATATGACCAGTTCTATAATATCCACACACACACACACACACACACACACACACACACACACACACACATGCACACTCATTGAAGACACTTCTACAATTATGAGAAGTACAAAACAAATCAACAAGTCATTTTGATAAAGCACAACATTAGATACATTTAAAATGATGTAAACTGACAACTAATCAGATAAAAATACATGTAAAAATATTACATTCCAAATTGGTGTTTATTTATTATTTAAATGGCTGCACTCACTTTAGCTAACTTAATTTTTTTAGATATGAGAATCCTGTTACTCCTTAGGATTGTCCCTTTTCTAACTTGAAATTGTAAAATATGTTAGGCTCCCAAAGAATTTCAAATAGTACAGAGATCTACATTGTGCTTTCCATTCAATAGCTAGAGTATATTTTTCAACCTGTCGAAAGCTGACAAAATCAGAACCAAAATGAATAATCTTTTTCTTCTTCTTCTTCTTCTTCTTCTTCTTCTTCTTCTTCTTCTTCTTCTTCTTCTTCTTCCTCCATCTTCCTTCTCCTCCTCCTCCTCCCCCCCTCCTCCTCTTCTTCCTCCTCCTCCTCCTTGTAAGGGCAAGTTTCTTCATCATTTTATTTAAAGGACAGTAAATTACATGAATGAAAATTCTTAACCAGACACACTACTCTGAAAAATTTGCTAAACACAATAAAATGTATATTTATGATATTGTACATTAAGCTAAATTTGGGGGAAATACTGTCAGTCATTTCAGGTAACAATCTAAAACAACTGCTTTTGTTTGTTACCATCTCACCGATTCATGCCTGAAAATTAAGGAGATTAACCAAAGTTAATTTTCAGAAGATCTCATGGGTAAACTTATGTGACATTAAACACAGTATACAAACAGGAATCATCTGGAGAGTTGGAAGCCCAGATGCCTTTGAACAAGGCTTAGCCTGCTGTGTTAACCTCTGCTACTGTGTCTGGTTTCCTTACAGTTGAATATACTATCTTTTTTTACAGTAGGCCAGTTCCCAAGTTAGTTCTTTGTTTGTTGTAGTTTGCTACTGAGATGACTGTGTTGTATTCTCATTCCCATTCAGAAGTCTGCTGTAGTCTCCTCTACAAGAGATTTAAAAATATCTGATCTAGGTATTTGTTGCTTAATCAAGACATGAAATTTTAACACTCATAATGAATTTACACTGTAAGATTGAATTCCCCTTCATGACAAGGAGAATATTGACTTTTAAGAACATTCACAATAAGAGTGAGGTTTGTTTTTGTTTTGTGTTTCAAGACAGGGTTTCTCTGTGTGTAGCTCTAGCTGTCCTGGAACACGATCTGTGGAACAAGCTGGTCTTGAACTCATAAAGATCTGCCTGCTTCTGCCTTCCAAATGCTGGGACTAAAGGTGTACCATATGGGAATAGGGAGACCCTGGTGCTAGTGAAATTCCCAGGAAACCACAAGAATGACTCTGGCTAATACTCCTAGCAATAGTGGAGAGGGTGCCTGTACTGGCCTTCCCATGGAATCAGATTAGTGACAATCCTAACTGACATCATAGAGCCTTCATCCAATACCTGATGGAAACAAATGCAGAGAGTCACAGACAAAGGCAGGGTCAAGCTCTGTGAGTCCAGTTGAAGAGAGGATGGAGGGATTATATGAGCAAGGGGCCATCAAGGTCATGATGGGAAAACTCAGAGACAACTGACCTAAGCTTGTGGAAGCTCAAGCTGGACAGACAACTAGGGAGCCCACACGGGATCGACATAGGCCTTCTGCACCTGGGTGATACTTGTGTAACTTGGTCTTTTGTGGAATCCCTAGTAGTGGAACAAGGACCTGTCCCTGATGCAGGAGCTGGGTCTCTAGAACCTACTCCCTATGGTGGAATGCCTTGTTCAATCTTGATGCAATGGGGAGGAACTTGGTCCTGCTGCAATTTGATATGTCATGCTTTGTTGATTCCCAAGGGCCACCTTACCTCATCTGAATGAAGAGGGAGGAGGAGTGGATGGGGTGGATAAGGGAGGTGGAGATGGGAACTGCAGGAGAGGAGTGGGGAAGCTGTGGTTTGTATGTAAAATAAAGAAAAAAAGGGTGAGATTTTACATAAGCATTACTTCAATAAAAATAAACAGAATTCTAAATATATTTTCCTTAGTTACTTGTACAATATCAATAATCTGTTAACCTTGGCAAAGAACTAACCACTAAGTCTGGTTATATAGCTATTAATTTTTAATTAATTATTTTCTGTAACTTTTTAATTAAAGACAGTTATGGCTGATGATCTATTTGTAGCTAGTGTGTGACATTTGGAATTACAAAGCTAAATAAGGCTATACTAGTACCTGGCAGAAACTTCTAATTAAACAAAATAAGTATGTCTAAAGCATAAATATTTTGTTATTACTAGAAGCCACATTGAAATATCATAGATAACGGAAATCATATTGCCATCTCATGATGAAAAATATATAAAATAAAGACTTTGATAAAAAGAACACCTTCCATAACTATATTCTTATGCATTTTAATAGAATTCATAGCAATGTCTTTATTACCTTTTTATTGAAATATTAATACTTTAATCTTTGCAAAAGATTTAATGTCCATGTGTTAATATCATAAAAATATATGTTGAGATTTTGGTTAATATAAAATTGAATTTATAAAAATAGCAAATAATCAAAATAAGGATATTTCTGAAAATGCTGACATTTAAATAATACTTTTTCAGACAGTCTAGGACTGTTTTTACCAACTTAATCATGTTCTAATTTTTTTTCTTGATGTATTTTTTAAAAGGAATGAATATGTCCCATATGCTCTCCTCTCTGTGCCACTCATTTTGTGTGGGTTTGAGTTGTTTGTGCTTCTTCACCTTTGTCCAGTGTTTCTGGTATATGGAAGACCTGCTTTTAGATACTGTTCATATAAGCTAAGACTAGATGATACTGACCTTCCCTATTTCATTTTAATTTAACATTTGCCCCTCACTTTCCTCCTCTAAACTCTCCCATATTCTCCTCTTTGCTCCCTTTCAAATTCATGGCCTCTTCCTTTTCATTAATTGTTACATGCATATATATTGTTACATGCATATATATTCCTAAATATAATCTGCCCAGTACTTTTAATGTTACTTTTATGTGTGCTTACAGGGATGACCTTTTGTTATTGTATAACATATTGGTGTAGTTTTTTTTCTTGTAAAGACTATTCCTCCACTCTATGTTTTTTAATAGCTTAAGTTTCTCAGACTTGTGGCCTCTTCCCTATCCACTTTGGAATATTTGTCAGTGATGTTCTTGTTCAGTTCATATTTAGGCAAGTTGTGTTGGTGAGGCCTTATGGTTATAGCTTCTGACATTAATAGAACTAACAACTTCTTTTCCATTAACTTGTGTACCTACTGCACAATGATGATTATGTTTTACTTTATCCTTAATATGAAAAAATAGTTGTACACCTTCATTGTAAACACATTTACCCTTGTGCATATGTATAAGACATCAGGAAATCCCACTTGTGACAAGCAGAGTGAATACCCTTGTCTCAGTAGATTTCCATTTACAAACTCCTGGATCCTCTGAACACATTATGTAAGATATAAAATGAGAAGTAAGTTTTCAGCCAAACTAAGGCTAGTCATTAATTTAAGGCAGAAAAA
This sequence comes from Onychomys torridus, assembly GCF_903995425.1. Taxonomy (NCBI): domain Eukaryota; kingdom Metazoa; phylum Chordata; class Mammalia; order Rodentia; family Cricetidae; genus Onychomys; species Onychomys torridus. Next base: position 52,063,123 of record NC_050453.1, on the reverse strand, counting down.
AATGATTCTTGGTTATGTAGGCCATTTCAACAAACTACAAAGATTCTCACTGATTATAGAAGAAGGGATATAGGAAGCCCAATATACAAAGCGAAAAAGGCTGACTGGCTTTTCTTGAATTTCTAATGGACCAATGGGCCATTTTCCAAGTAGATGCTGTACAGAAGCTGGTATTTGTGAAGATTTCATCTTGCAACTAGAAGCTTCTTAGAAAAGCAGTTCTGTAAACCTCTTAATTTTAGTCTAGTGAGAACACACTTGAACTTCTTATCTCTATAAGTTTAATATGACAAACTTGTATTGTTCTAAAATACTGTTTATAGTTGTTTTCTATAAAACTATTTTAGTACAAAAGTAATATAATCAAGTTTGAAGTTTTGTTATTTTTGGATTTCTCTAATTTTTGAAGGTAAGAAAATTGTCTACTCTTCATGTTCCGTTACTTTTCTACTTATAAGTTCATAGCTCAGGATTATTTTAATCAGCAGTGTATATTTCTACATGGTATTTCATGTACACTGTCTCTCACATGGAATTTATGTGCATAGATCAAGCATAAAAAAGATAAAACATGTGGCTACTTCAAACTACAATATCATTATTGCAAAACACTTCTGGTATCTTCTTGTCTCTGACTCTGACACTGTATGTTGATACATAGACTCCACTGGTCTTTTTAAAAAAAATTTATTGTGTAATAATATTATGAGGGATATGCAAAAAAATAATTTCTGTATGGATATTAATTTTGTATAATTGAACAAAATGTAAGAAGTCTTTAAGAAGAGTATTTCTTAAGAAATAAAAAAACACAAGAATTTCAGTATTTAAGTGAAAAAATTAGTATGTCGAAAGGAGGTAAATTATGGTCACACTGTTTGGAAGATACAGGAAAAGTTATTGTATGTAAGTTTCAAATAAGAAATCAAAAGAAAGCTGGGCAGTGGTGGCACACGCCTTTAATCCCAGCACTCGGGAGGCAGAGACAGGAGGATCTCTGTGAGTTTGAGGCCAGGCTGGGCTACTAAGTGATTTCCAGGAAAGGCACAAAGCTACACAGAGAAACTCTGTCTCGAAAAACAAGAAACAAACAAACAAACAAAAAAGAACAAAAGTAATAGTTAAAATTTTTATTAACTCTGTCCTCTCAAATATAACCATGCATTGTCTTTATATATAGGGTAATTTTTTTAAAAGTTTGTTATTAAGAGTGTGTGTGTGTGTGTGTGTGTGTGTGTGTGTGTACATGTGCAAATGTGCACATGTGCACTTCAATGCAGGTGCCAGCAAAACAAGGAGATGGTGTCAGGTACCATCAAGTTAGGGTTAGGGGAGTTTATGATCTGTCTCATATCAGTACTGGGAACAGAACTGTGGTCTTCAGCAAGAGCAGTGACTTCTCTGGACTGATGAGCCAGCTCTTCAGGCTCAACTTTTAAAAGTCAAAATATGTATTATAAATTTGAAATTGTTGGACAATTTTCTTTGCAAGGAGGGAGTAAAAATACTTCGAGTGGTCATGCCCATTGCTTTACTGACGATGAATAGTATGTACTAAACTATGTTGCAGCAAACTGTATTCTTGGAAGGCTTGACCTCTGGAATGACAGTATTGGAAACATTCTTATAGTCTGGTGTTAAATTTAAATAAAGTCACAGGATATGGAGCCAATCTACTAGAAAGACCACAAGAAGTCAAGTGGGAAAGAACTTCTCTTCAAGGTAGAAGAGAATGCAGAATATGGCCATGTAGCATGAATCTTAAAGTACTTGTTAATAAAAACAAACCTGAGGCCAGTTATTAGGGTGAATGCTGGAAGATCAGAGAAGCAGAACAAGCCACGGCTATCTCACCTTGCTAGTTCCTCAGGTGATCCTGTTTCCTCAGGCTGGAAGCTTCTGAGTCCTCCTCTACATGAATCTCAGATGAACTGTGTTGCTCCAAAGCCTGAACACTTAACCAACCAAATGCTTAATTAACTACATGCTTTACTCACTTAGTTCCTGGTCCTCACGCCTTATATACCTTTCTCTTTCTGGCCCCACTCCCTGGGATTAAAGGTTGGGTTTCTGGGATTAAAGACGTGGGCCACCATGCTTAGCTGTTTCTAAAGTGGCCTTTGAACTCAGAGATCTGGCTAGCTCTGCCTCCCAAGTGGTGGGATTATGGACATGCACTACCACTGCCCAACTTCTGTTATAGCTTACTCTTCCCATTTCCTAGCTACCATTTTTGGCTTTGTTCTAGTGGCTGTCTGTTCTCTGATCCCAGATATGTTTATTTCTGGGAACACACAATATTTCAGGGAACACAATACCCATCACATGACCACTGCTGAATTATAATTTAAGAATTCTTTTTCAGTATTTTTGAAAATATATTTTTGTTTTGAGACATGTAGCTTAGGATATTCAGTGAAGAAATCATCAATATCTCAATTAAATGGAGACTAACACAATAGATACATATCAGTGCACTAAGAATATAAACTATAATAGAAACAGCCTGTTTAATATCTACTAATGGATTATGCCAACTATTTCTGAGCATTATACATTAATATTTTTTATGTTAGAAATCATGTTTCCATTAAAAACCTCTACCTTACTTTATAGAAAAAATTTTACTCCATGTTCTATTGTTAAGAATCATTTTGTGATATTTCTGTAACACTAAGTGATACATATCCTGATTGCAGAGTAATGTATTACACAGGATGGATAATGTGCTCTTAAAACAGCAGCTTTATGTTTTAATTCCTGATCCACCATTATAAAATTTGTGAGCCTTGAGAAACTTTAAAAAATTCTACTTATAAGGATATGTGCTCTTATTTAATATCAATTGGTTGGCTTTGATATATCAGGTGATATCCAAATCTAAAATTATATAATGGAACATATATCCCTGAACATTTCTATTTAGGAATCTTTACATTTCTGCCAATAGAACATTATGTTCTGTTTTTCTTTTCAGCTTCCATGGTTAAGTTTTAGTTAAGTATAGATAGACATTTCAGAACATATGGCGTTTCAACAAGCTGAATGTCACAATTAACTAATCTTTAAACAAGGAAATTGATTTGATATGTGCTCCTTAAGTATTATAAAAGTAATTGTGGTCCAATTTCGGATAAAAATTCTTAGCTTACTAAAGTCAGTAGTCAGAGTCATAGATATAATTCTCTTTGTAGTTTCTTATGTCCAAAAACAGAAGTTATAAAGGTTTTCCCAACAGGCACAGTGGCAAGCAGTCCTCCTCATGTTAGGTTCTTTGTGGGTACAGTACGGGATTCAGAACAGTTACTGCCACATGGTCAGCGTTTTAGACACTGATACCCCTTGCCTATAGGTTTCATTTCTCTTAATATAAGATCTTGGACAGAGGTCTTCATATTTCTGAACATAGGGCTCCTTCTGAAATGGAGTGTAGGAAGTAAGGAAGAGAAATTTGAAAGTATGCTAGGCTTCTTTAATTATGGCCTTAACTCTACTACTTTTTTTTGTTCCATCCTGGCCCATGTCATTGCTCTTCTGAAACATTAACATAACTCTTATGTTTGTTAATCCAACAGAATATCCATTGATGTGCTTTTCCATTAGAAAACATTTGGCAAAATCATGGTTTTCCCCGGCTTTAAAAATTACTATTTTATCCCCATTGATAAATTCTTTTCTTTGTTTGGATGTTTTAATTGGCTACTCGGACACATGATCACTAATTTCCTGTCCCTCTCACTTCCTCTTTTTCTCTCACTCTGGCTCAGATAAGATCTTCATAGCCTGATGATATGGAATAAGTTTATGACATGTTTAGACATGATTTTCTAGTTTAAGCAAGGATGCTTTGGAATCATTAAATATTAGTTTGTGAGTCTCTTACTATTTTGTTATATGTATATGTATATAATATATATATATATACATCTTTATTGTTTAAGTTATAGAACAATCAGTGTCACAAAAAAAAAAAAAAAAACCCAGAGGGTGTAGATGTAACTGGCTTGTTAAATAAGAAACACAAAACCAATTGCAGAGTTAAAAACCACGAGGTCAGAGCAAGAGCGGAAAACCTAACCCTTCACTGCATCTGCTGTCCTTCCTCTCTTCCAAAGAGCTACCTCTCTGTGTCCTATCTTTTTTTATAGATTTTCTGTTCTGTTTTCTCATTGGTTGTAAACCCAGCCACATGACCTCCTCATCACTGCCTGTTTGTACAGAACTCCAGGTCTTCTATGGTTGCTATTGAGATTAAAGGCATGTGTCTGTCATGCTGGCTGTGTTCTTGAACACACAGAGATCTACCTAGCTCTGCCTCTCAAGTGCTGGGATTAAAGGCGTGCACCACTACCACCCAGTTTCTGCTCTGGCTAGCTCTGACCTCAAGGCAAATTTATTAGCATATAAATAAAATCACATTTCAATACAAATAAAATATCACTATATTTCCCCTTTTCTATTTTAATAAAAAGAAAAAAGAAAAAGTTATAACTAATATAAGAAAAACTATATACAAAAGTAAAATAACTATATATACCATATATACAAACAGTAAATACCTAAACAATTTCTAGTCCATTTGCATTTGACAAATTCAGAGAAAATAATTCCATTATCTATCCTATTTTGGTAAGTCCAAAATGTACCTGATTCACTTTCTATCCTAACTTATATTGCTAACGGAACTGTCTTATAACATCTTTCAAATTTATACACTTACATCTCTTAGTGAGTTCTTCTGAAATCCTTAACAATGATAATTATAACTATAACTAACTGATCTTCAACTTCCTCAGAGATCCAAGAAGGAAATACTACTACCTAATAAAAAATAAAAACAGGAAGTACATGCAAGCAGCTTCCAAAAAAAAAAAAAAAATGTGAGTTAACAGAAACAGCCAGATATGGGTTTTTCATGTACAATTCAAGGCAAGATCCAATCAGCTCTCTTTATAAGATCAATTCTTTTGCTTTTAGGATATTTGCTGTTAATTTCTCCCAAAAATTTACTGCAAGCTCTTTGCCAAGGTTCACTTCCTGTCCATAATTTTTCAATGTCCTCTTTAGTTAAAGGTACAACAATTTCTGCTGGGTCTATTCCTGCTAATTGACAAAGTCTCAATTTTCCTTTCAAAATTAAGTCAGAGATTTTTTCCACATAAGTTTTTAATTTTTTATTTGGCTTATTTGGTAAAAATATCCATTCCAATATAATATCTTCTCTCTGCATTAATATTCCTGTAGGAGAATGCCTAGAAGGTAAAATAACCAAAATGCAATCCAGCTTTGGATCAATACATCTACATGTCCTTCATGTACTTTTTTTTCTACCAAGGCCAATTCTTTCTCAGCTTCAGGTAATAATTCTCTTGGACTATTAAAGTCCTTGTCACCTTCTAAGGTTTTGAACAAATTATTCAGTTCATCATTTTTTACCCCAACAATAGTTCGTAGATGAGAAATGTCCCCAAATAATCTTTGAAAGTCATTAAGAGTCTGTAGGCAATCTCTCCTAATTTGTACCTTTTGAAGTCTAATTTTTTGTAGCTCTATTTTATATCCTAAATAATTAATAGAATCTCCTCTTTGTATCTTTTCAGGAGCAATTTGTAATCCCCAGCATGGCAATGTTTTCTTTACTTCTTCAAACATTCTTTCTAAAGTATCTGCATTTGAGTCAGCTAGTAAAATATCATCCATATAATGATAAATTATAGATTTAGGAAATTTTTTATGTATCACTTCCAAGGGCTGTTGTACAAAATATTGGCACAGGGTTGGGCTATTCAACATTCCCTGTGGGAGGACTCTCCACTGAAATCTTCTAACCGGTTGAGAATTATTGTAAGCAGACACTGTGAAAGCAAATCTTTCTCTGTCTTTTTCTGTAAAGATATTGAAAAGAAACAGTCTTTTAAATCGAGAGGCCATTCTTTAGGTAACAAAGTAGGCAAAGGAATTCCAGATTGTAGAGAGCCCATTGGCTGAATTACTTTGTTAATTGCTCTAAGGTATGTTACCATTCTCCATTTACCAGATTTCTTTTTAATAACAAATACAGGAGAATTCGATGGGCTAGTAGATTCTTCAATATGGTAAGCATTTAACTGTTCTTCTACCAGCTCTTCTAAAGCCTGGAGTTTCTCTGTTGTTAAAGGCCATTGATGAACCCATACAGGCTTGTCTGTTAACCATTTTAAAGGTAGAGCTGTTGGTGTCTTTGGAAGATCATCAGTTTTTGTGCCCTGTTCTTGTATAATACGAATGGCTGGTGACCACTCATTAGAAGAATACCTTCTAATATTTCTCTCAGAAACATGTGCTAGTTTATGATTTATTTCTGAGGTTGGAGGGATGTTAATCTGAGTATTCCATTGTTGTAACAGGTCTCGACCCCACAGGTTCATGGCTATGTTAGCCACATATGGTTTTAATCTGCCTCTCTGTCCTTCTGGGCCTATACATTCGAGCCATCTTGCACTCTGTTTCACTTGAGATAATGTTCCAATTCCTAACAGTTGAACATTTACCTCCTGAAGAGGCCAAGATGGATGCCAAAATTCTGGTGCAATTATGGTCACATCAGCACCTGTGTCTACCAGACCAGACAACAAAACACCATTTATTTTTATTGTTAATTTTGGTCTTTGTTCATTTATAGAAGTTTGCCAAAAAATTTTCTTTATGGTTTCTCCTGAATTTTCTGTTCTCTCTGTCTCAGTTGTTCCATTACTCTGAGTAGCCTGGTTTATTCCAATAGGCATTTGGTTATTTAACTGCTCTGAGTAGGGGTCTCCTCTATGATTGCAGGAAAGGTCTGAACTGGATTCACTGTAGGGGCCTACCTGAGATGCCTCTGGGAGTTTCCCGAAGACTGAGGCAAAGTATTACCTTGTCTGTCCCTTGTTGATCTACATTCATTGGTCCAGTGTCTTCCCTTACCACACCTTCTACATACTCAAGAAGGAAGGGGCATTTTGTTGCCATTGTTCCTTGAAGAAACATTGTTTCTAGAAGTGCCCTGTTTACAGTCCCTTTTCAAATGTCCTTGCTTTCCACATCCAAAACATCTGACATTCCTCAAACCTCTTGAAATTGCTTCTCCTACCCACATATTGTCATGATCATGAGCCTCAACATTAACTGTGTCTCTAATCCAATCTTCCAAGGGTGCAGATCTCGCCTTTAACGGCCTGATTATTCTCTTGCATGCTTCATTTGCGTTCTCAAAAGCCAAAGATTCAATTATTATCTGGCTAGCTTCTGAATTTGGGACCATTCTCTTTACTGCTGAAGTCAGTCTTTGTAAGAAATCTGTGAAAGATTCTTTTGGGCCCTATATAACCTTTGTAAATGACTCAGTTTTCTTCCATGGTTCCTCAACTCTGTCCCATGCATTCAAGGCTGCCATTCGACATAGAATTAGAGTTTGCATATCATATAAACATTGTGTTTGTACTGCAGCATATTGGCCTTCTCCAATAAGCTGATCCTGGAAGATTTGTATACCTCTATCCCTACATTGTTTTGCTATGTTTTTAGCTTCCTGTTTGAACCACATTTGTCACTGGAGCTGTTGTCCAGGTTCCAGAACCGCCTGTGCCAGCTCCCGCCAGTCCTGTGGTATAATCCTATTATAAGTTGACCAGGAGTTTAACATTTGCTTTACATATGGAGATTTCATGCCATAAGATACTATTGCTTCCTTAAGCCTTCGTAAGTCTAACATTTCAACTGGAGTCCAAATATTTTGTGTATTCACTTGACCAGGTTGCTGTTGTATGGTTACTGGATAAATTAAGGGTGATTGTGTGAAAACAGGCTTTCTTTCTGTAACCTTATAATCCAATCCTGAAACAACTTCACTGTTAATTTCATCTGTCTGAATCTGAATTTCTCTATAATTCATTTTAACAGGTTTAACAAATTTTTCTAAAATTTTTATCCTGGCACTTAAATTGACTGTCTTTTTAAATTTTAAAATAAGGATAAGAAGAATAATAATGTACATAATTCGATCAACATTAATCTTCTCATATAGTTGTTCCATTACCATACTGCCTAAAATTTCAAACAAAGCTCAATTTCCTTCCAATGTACACATAAAACCCATTTTTTTTTATTGTGGAAAAAAATCTCTTTTAAATAGTTTCCTTTAAAATATATGATATAAATGACTTACCAATTCTGTGTAGAACAGTAGAAATCCGAGGGAATTTCAAAACAGCTACCCAGCGTCCCAGGTGGGAATCCAGAGAAAGAGAGAGGGAGAGCAAGAAAGAAAGAAAGCATAGCCATGTTCTGGCTAAAAGCTTGAATCCAACTGCTTCAATGTTCCTGTCTGAGCCGAGTAGAGCCTGGGCTCTGGCTTCCTTAAGCTCAGACTGACCATGTGCGCTGGTGTTTCAGCCCAAAGCAGCCTATCTGCAGTTGGGTGTAGCTCCTGCAATTAGCGATAGCTCCTGCAGGCCTGAGTTGTTTGTAGCACCGGCTTTTTAAGCAAGTAACTCCAGCTGCTGCTGTAACCGCTTGTTGCTAAGGTAGGTTGGGCCTGAGTCCTAAACTGAGCTAGGCCTGGGTTAGGCCGGAGCTCAGGAGCTAGGGAGCTGGACCCGCCCAGGTGGGAAGCTGGACCCACTGCCAAGGCAAGCGGTTTTTTAATGAATTCTTGCCACGTTGGGCGCCAAATGTAGATGTAACCGGCTTGTTAAATAAGAAACACAGAACCGATTGCAGAGTTAAAAAACCACGAGGTCAGAGCAAGAGCGGAAAACATGACTCTTCACTGCTTCTGCTGTTCTTCCTCTCTGCCAAAGAGCTACCTCTGTGTGTCCTGTCTTTTTTATAGATTTTCTGTTCTGTTTTCTCATTGGTTGTAAACCCAGCCACATGACCTCCTCATCACTGCCTGTTTGTACAGAACTCCAGGTCTTCTATGGTTGCTATTGAGATTAAAGGCGTGTCTGCCACGCTGTCTGTGTCCATGAACACACTGAGTTCTACCTAGCTCTGCCTCTCAAGTGCTGGGATTAAAGGCGTGCACCACTACCACCCAGTTTCTGCTCTGGCTAGCTCTGACCTCAAGGCAACTTTATTAACATATAAATAAAATCACATTTCAATACAAATGAAATATCACTATAAGAGGGAATACCAATCTCCATTTCCTTATGTCTTCTAAGGTAAGAACTTATATCTTTAAGAAGGATTAAAGTGCCAGGCTGTGGTGGGACATGCCTTTAATATCATCAATCGGGAGGCAGAGGCAGGAGGATCTCTGTGAATTCAAGGTCAGCCTGAGATACAGAGTGAGTTCCAGGAAAGGTGCACAGCTACACAGAGAAACCCTGTATTGGGATTTTTAAAAAAGAAGAAGAAGAATAAAAAATATGTGGTAAATATATTCTTGAAATCTAGAAAATAAATATCTTAAATACTGGTATAGTTTTTATATATCATACGGCAGTAAGGAACAAACTTTGAAATTATCTAATAAATGGTAACATATAAATAACATTCATCTGTGGAAAAGATGGACTTTCTTGTCTGCAACATTTCTAAGAAGCACACTGCCTCATAAAATTATCAGCAATAAATATTCTTATGCTATACAAATACTATTTACTTTCATAAAACATAATTCCTACTATTGAAATTCAGTTTTATTTACCTGAAAAAAGTAAATATACACATCATCAATAAGGATAACTTTCCAAAATATTTTATGTGCCCTGTGTTTTCTCTGTGTTTCTATTTGTTAAACACATACAGACTGAAGACTACATTAAGGATATGAATGTAGATTTGGGCATTTGGTTCACACATACAATTTTTTTTTTAAAAAAGTAATCTAACAGTCTGAGACATAAAAATAAAAGTGAAAGGCATTTAAATGTAAGGAGATATGTACACCAGAATTTATAGCTTGCACATCTGAGTCCTTGAGTTCAGATCTCTATGAAACTGGAACTGTAGGATATAAAACTACAAGATGAATTTTATATCTACTAACATACTTTGTTTTACAATGTAGGCTTTCTGACATCATATATAAACACTAATGGAATTATTTTTGTCTATACTCTTGACTATGGGGCACTTAGGTTTGTTTTTTAATTGTCAATAAAAAATTCTTTAAATTGTTTCAATAATAATGCTTTATGTGTTACAAAGTGTTCAATGCATACAAAATATACATAATGTTTGAAAGAAAAATGAGGTGCTATTAATGACCTATAGTCATGAAAACTGTTAAGCTCTCTCATTATCAGAAATGCTGAGTTAGCTATGATGTAGCCATTTGTATCAATTCAAGAAATACATTGAAACATTTTAGTGTCATGATTGACAGAGATTTGCTTGTAGCTGGAAGTTTTTCTGTGTCCTGCCTAGCTGTGCAGTCCCTCAGCTGCTTATAAAATAATCACTCAGGCGCTTATATTAATTATAACTGCTTGGCCATTAGGTCAGGCTTATTATTGACTAACTTTTACACTTAAATTACCCCATAATTCTTATTTATGTTTAGCCGCATGGCTTGGTACTTTTTCTCAGTTCTGTATTCACATTTTGCTTCCTCTGTGTCTGGTTGACTCAGCCTTCCTCTTCCCAGCATTCTCCTCATCTATTTGCTCCACCTATACTTCCTGCCTGGCTATTGGCCAATCAGCATTTTATTTATCAACCAATCAGCACAACACATATTCACAGCATACAGAAAGACAACCCACAGCACTTCATTCCCCCATCATTTGCTTCTTAAACCACATAATACTGGAAAATCTGATATATATTAGGCAACATTTAGGGAAAAAACATATTAATTTTACCATCTATGAGATGATAAAATATATAGTGCATCTTTTGTAAGACCCAGGCATGTTTAGTAATCACTAATACCCTATACAAATAAGTTACTATTTCACCAGCAAGGCTAAAAATAATTCCTTTATCTAAATGGAATGATGTAGGATGTCTTTCTGATTCTCTGAATGTGTGTTGCTCCCATTTAAATAAAGCTGCTTTGGCCTATGGCAGAGCAGGACGGAGCCAGAAAGCAAATCCAAGCAGAGATACAGCAAGAGGAAGGGTGGAATTGGGGAGACACCATCCAGTCACCCAAGAAGCAAGATGGCAGCAGATCGCTAATGCCTCAGCCACACAGCAAAATGTAGATGAAGAGAACTGGGTTAATTTAAATATAAGAGTTAGGCAATAATATGCTTGAACCCTCAGCCAAACAATTATAGTTAATATTAAGCCTCTGAATGAATATTGTTTAAGTGCCTTCAAGACCAGGCAGGACTAAGAAAAGCCTTTGGCTACAATGGAACAATACAAAAATAAATTAAAGTTTACTTAATAGAGTATTATAAAACAGAAAATCAGTACACTACAAGCTCACAGAAATACACCCTCTGCTAATGAAAACTGAGTGAATACAGATGAATCACACATAGTAAAAAAATTTTTTTAAAGTGAAACCTAACAGACTGAGACACAGAAATAAAAGTCAAAGACATTTAAATGTCAGTAGATATGCATATCAAAATTTGTAGCTTGCATATCTGAATCCTCCAGTTCAGGAAATAAGAACTTGCTATTGAAAGGATATAGCCCTAGTGTACAGACAACTATACTTCCCTAACTTTTTATTGAATAGAAATAGAACTCCCTATAAAATGTTAAAATAGTGTTAGTGGATATCATGTTTATGCTTTTTCAAGTAGGAAATATCATTGAAAATAAATGTTTAACATTGTTTCAGCTATTTATATTATTTGCATGGTTGTTCAGTATAAAGATTATTTTATCACAGCTACACACTTACTGTAACTGTTTCTCAAATTGTTCTTTATTAGTTCTTTTTCTCTTCACTTCCAGGAGAATTTTCTTTTCTTACTCTGTCATTGTATTGAAAAAGATTTTATTATTTTACAAATGACAATCAGATATCTGAATATAAATAATTATAGATTGGTTTTATTTTCTCTGCTATAAATGTCTTAACCATATATCCTCAGAATAATATTTTGAATCTTGGTAACGTCATGCAACTAGTGAGGTTTATTAAACTGAAATTATTAATAATTCTGACCCTTAGTTATATTCCCTGTATCAGGAATATTCTATAAGCACCTGGAGCTGTTAACACGTATATCTAATCTGTAATCTATAGAATATTCCCAGTGTTTTTAGCTTGCCATTAGCTTTAGAAAGTAGTCTAACAAAGACAGAAAACTCTCTAATTAGGAAGTATCAATGTAAATTATGTCATATTTTATCTCTTTAATGATTGACTAAAACTCCTCCTTGATCAAAGCCCCAAAAACTACTGGTGCATTCGCTCCCCTTTCGTATCATAATGGGAATGTGTATTCATTTTTCTCTTTTAAGTATTTATTATTACTATTAATGGGTGGTCTCTTGAAACACCATGGCTGGCAGAATAATGTTCCATGTGAGGCAGGAAGGACATCTAGTTCATCACAACTCAATAGTCAGAGTTGGTTCAAACTTCTAGAGTCTGACACTAAGAAGTTTATTTTAGGCATATTTAAATATAGTATAATCTTTGAAAAAACTTTCCTGGTATTATGTAATCCTGTGTACTGTGTAAGGAATAATTACACTAGAAGTCTACATGTCACTTTTCCCATGAATGTTGCTTCTATAGATAGGCTAGCTACATGTGTTGTCTTAGGGGCCTAGGGAGAATTGAGTGTCTTGGCTTGGTGATATAGACAGTAGTAGAGGTCATCTGGGTTATTAGCCACTTATGGTCCTGGTTGTGGAAGCTTCAGCAGGTACATGACCATGTAGAGAGTACAAGTGTTTCCTAGACTATTAGGTATTTCTGGTCCTGGTTGTGGGATTTTGGGAGAGTGATCTATAGGCTGGCTCTACAGATAATGCAAAAATCATCACAGCTATTAACAAATCTCTGGGCAAAAATCAGGTAATACATATATTTCTTTGAAAAAACAACCTTGAATGCTTAACATTAACGTTTTCCCTAGTGTTATATGTAAACACAAGATCCTTTGTGCTCCCAACAATTATTATTATTATTATTATTATTATTATTATTATTATTATTATTTGTGTATGTGTCAGCATCTATATGAGTGTATGCCATGCGTCCAGGTGCCCAACATCAAAGGTTTTCTGGAACAGAAATTATAGGCACCTGATGTGAGTTCTGGAATTAAACTGAGCTCCTCTACAAATTCATGAAGCCCTCTTTGCTGCTGAGCCACCTCTCCATTCTTTCTCTCCAGCTTTCTTTGGTTTTACCCAGTCTTTCCTGAATTTCTTTAGTCTACGTGTTAGCTTAGGAATAATATTTTTTTTCCAATTTTCATCCTTATTGATGATAAGCATTTAGATTTACATACTGTCAACCTATTCCGTGAGAACCATTTACAGCTGGGTGAGGGTGGTGAATGCAGACAGATCTCTGAGTTCAAGGCGAGTCTGATCTGCAGAGAGAGTTCCAGGATAGCCAGTGCTACAACCAGAAAATTTTGTCTTGAGAAACAAGAACTAAAAAACAGAAAAAGAGAAATGAAATACAACAAAAAAGAACCATTTACATATTTGTTATACTGTGTATGTATTTCTACTCTTGTTTAAGTCATTATGTTTTCACATATTAATAATTAATTGACATCAGCATAGGTTTTTTATATTTCTCTAGGATAGAAAACAGAGTTGTCACAGGTAAATATGCTTTGGAACTTTGTTTTACCTCCTTAAACACCTTTATTAATTTTTGAATGCCTTGTTGTTGTTTTTTAAGTTATATATGCCATGAAGAATCATATCTGCTATTATAGAAATGCTTGAGGGTGAAGATTTTTATTAATCTTTATGAAATTGAGGATGTGTTTTAGTTTTGATGAAATTATATGCCCCATGGTTTCAAATTATTGTGTTGTGTTTACATTCCCATCCCCTATTTGGTTGGGATACTTTTTGGCATATTCTGCATCCTGCAGTTGTAAGACATATAATGGAGTCTACCATTTGTAACTGTGATATAATTTTATGAAGAGGAAGGAATAACATAATTATCTAAACTATTCATGGAATCTTGGTTTTGATTGTTTTCTCTTTGGAAAGAGTTTTGTCATTTTTCCACAAATAGAGATTCTGTTTTTGACTGTAATATCTTCCCTGGTTACAGTGTTTCCAAATATTATTTTTAAAATCTTTTTCCTGTTGAGCATTTATTTATTTGTTTGTTTGTTTGTTTGTTTTCCTTAGTGGAAGCAAGAAGACTAGAATCTGATGTAGTTTTTTTTTAAATGTGAAACCTAGCCCAATTTTCTCAATTGTTCTCTGGTAGAATCCTTTCCCAAGGAGACAGGATTATGTTCAAGTAGGTTTAAGCGTGGCTACTTTTCTGGGTTTTTTTAAAATTTATTTTATAATTTAATTTAATTTTATATATCAGCCACAGAGTCCCCTGTCCTCTCTCCTCCAGCACCCCTTCCCCCGCCCCCCAATTCCTTCAGGGCAAGGATTCCCCTAGGGATTCAGCTCAGCCTGGTAGATTCAGTACAGGCAGGTCCAGTCCCCTCCTCCCTTCGCCGAGGCTGAGCAAAGTGTCCCTGCATAGGGCCCAGGTTCCAAACAGCCAGCTCATGCACTAAGGACAAGTCCCAGTGCACTACTCCCTGAGATGTGTTCTCTGTATCTTCCTTTAGAATCTGGTGAGGGATCTGGAGGAAAAGCCTGAACCTGTGTGGGGAATCCCCAAAATACAACTCACCATGTTTTTTCAGTCTCAAGTCTCTAATCTGCTTTTAGCATTTTGTTAAATATGCTGTTTAAGAATTCTTGCCAGCTTATGGCATATGGTGACTTGTGCACTGTGCAAAATTATCTTAGCTATGATTGTTAGGTGTTCTTAACTCTCCAGTGTTTATGCTGTTGATTTGCCCTGAATCCTAATTTCCCATAAATGCGTTAAACCTTGTTTATGTTTGATTTTTTTTAAGTAGCCAGTACTAATACCAAGAAAAAAGTAGAGAGCTAGTCTACTTTTTTTTCAATCAAAATAAAAGTAGTAATTTTGTAAGTGACAGTTGAGACCAAACTTAGAATATGTTCTTAAAATCTAAATACGGTTGAATCCATACCATTATTTCTAAAATAAAAATAAATGCAAAATAGTCTCTTGAATGGAGAGTTGGCTCAGTAAAGTACTTGTGTGCCAATCATTTGGGCCTGAGTTAAATTATCAGGCACAGTAATAATAATCCATAACCCCAGTGCTAGAATCTGGTGATAGAAGACTCCCAGGAGCTTGCTGGACAAGCATGCATAGTCCATCAGCAAATTTCAGGTTCATAGAAAACCTATCTCAAAAATAAATAAATTAGTAAAAATAAGGTAGAGAGTCATAAAGACAACCTCTATTGACCTATAGCCTTACCATGCTCTCCACCAGTGAGCATAGCACATCCACACTCATGTAATAAACACACACAAACCCACATGAACAGTCATACACACACACACACACACACACACACACACACACACACAGAGAGAGAGAGAGAGAGAGAGAGAGAGAGACAGAGAGACAGAGACAGAGACAGGGAGACAGAGACAGAGACAGAGAGAGACAGGAGCTAGAGCAGGAGATCCAGAGAGATTATATCTCTTATTTCTATCCCACAGTTTACCATCTATTTCGAATATATGAGTTTCCAACTTTATTTTGCACATAATTAAAAAATGAAAATATTATATGATGTCCTTCTTACTATTAACACTTTTTGATGATGTCCAACTGATTTGAGAGTAAGACCTGAGATCTCGTAAACTGAAAATCTTTCATAACCATGTCATATGAAGAGATCCCTGACGCCAGAACACAGCACTTGTTCCACATCAGTTTCTAATCCCTGCTCTCATTGCTGTGATTTATTTTCACAGCCATTTGTGGTTTTCATCTAGAAGAGGAGAATGGTCAGAAAATGGAACCATTTCTAATTTGACATTGCCATATTCTTAAGCATTGTCTTAGATAGGGTTATTATTTTTGTGATGAAACACCATGAGCAAAGCAACTTGGAGAGGAAAGGGTTTGTTCAGCTTCTCACATCAGAGATCATCATCAAAGGAAGTCAGAGCAGGAACCTGGAGGAAGCTTTAACACAGAGTGATGGAGGGGTGTTGCTTACTGACTTGCCCCACATTGTTGCGACTGCCTCGACCAGCAAGGAAGACACAACACTGAGCTCTTCTTTCTGCAGTTTATTCAGGAACCTTGAACAATCTTCTGACCCTGGGGGAGCCCCCCTCAGGCCTAATAGCCTCTGGGTAGCCAACCCTAACCCACCACGTGGGCATCGAAGACAGGTCCCGGTATACAGAAGCAAGCCAGATCCTAAAGCCAAGCCGAATATGGAGTAGTTTACCACCGAGAGTGCTCACCATCGGGAAGGTGGAAGGCGGAAGCCAGCGCCATCTCTAGGATGCAGCATGCAGCTCTCTACAGTTCCCCCTTTCTTATTATAAACAAGCAGGCAAGAGTAGAGGTCCGATCTCTGTGGAAAAAAATTTAGGACAATGTACTGGTGTTTGTCCAGGTGTCATCCACCCAGAGAACACTTGACCTGTCCGATACCCTTTTTTGCAGAGGTGGGAACTGGGGTATCAACCCATGTGCAATCAGACATGCTCTTCTCAGGACTTGATCACGGCATATACCCCGAGTGCAGTGCATCAGCCTCGAATCCTGCACATCAATAATCTTTAAGGGTGGCCAGCCAGGCCTGAGGGGACTGTCCTGCCTCTATGGCAGTAAAGGCTTGTATGATCATGGCTATATTACGCTGTTGAGAGGCCCTGACTCTGCAGATGTACCACAGGCAAGCCAGGGAGACCAGCACCAAAAGGCCTGTTAAGGCTCTCAAGCCTGCCCACTCCTTGAGATGATTCATGGCATTAGAGATCCATGTAGATAATCCTTTGCCAGTCCAGCATCCACCCGGGTTGAATTCACTGTAACGATAGCCACTCTTAGCTGGTCCATCAGGTTGTCGAATTCTCCCGTCCAATTGCCTAAAAGATAACTGGACAACTGTTTAGACAGACTTGCAGCATGGGTAAAGTTTTCATACTGGTCTGACTCCACTTTTCAATGTCCCTTGCTCAGCTGCAAAATCTAAATCCCTGCCCAACTTCTCCCAAGAGGACACCGAGAGACTCCCAGAGACTGCGAATCAGGGTGCAATGGTATCACATTCCTGCAAAAATCTCTCTAGGGTACTTTTCTTTATCTTTAATTTCTTTGAGTGCAGTAGCTCATTAAGAACCAGAAAAATTGGGTGCGAAGAAGCGCCCATGTTTGATTTACATCAGCTTCAAAGGAAAACTAATATTACTTTCCTTTTAGCCCACCTGTTGACGTGCTCTTGCGCTCTCCCTTTATCTACAGAGAAGAGCAAAAACCTCCCCGCTTTTGTCACGGGTTCCCAATTCACCTGGGAATTCCTTTAACCCCGCTTTTGTCACAGGTTCCCAATTTACCTGGGATTTACTGGTGCACTGCCCTGACTGCAGAAAGTTCTGAGCCCTTGTTGAAAGTAGTGAAGTTCCCCATATGGGCCACCACTTGTCACGACTGCCTTGACCAGCAAGGAAGACACAACACTGAGCTCTTCTTTCTGCAGTTTATTCAGGAACCTTGAAAAACCTTCTGACCCTGGGGGGAGCCCCCCTCAGGCCTAATAGCCTCTGGGTAGCCAACCCTAACCCGCCATGTGGGCATCGCGGACAGGTCCAGGTATATGGAAGCAAACCAGATCCTAAAGCCAAGCCGAATATGGAGTTGTTTACCACCGAGAGTGCTCACCATCGGGAAGGTGGAAGGCGGAAGCCAGCACCATCTCTAGAGTGCGGCACGCAGCTCTCTACACCCCATGGCTTGCTCAGCCTGCTTTCCTATAGAACCCAGGACCATCAGCCCAGGGGTGGCACCACCCACAATGGGCTGGATCCTCCCATGTCAGTAACCAATTAAGAAAAAGTCCTCAGGGTTATCTACAGCCTGGATAATGGAAACATTTTGTTAATTAATATTCTTCATCTCAAATGACTTTAATTTGTGTATAAATTGATATAAAACTATCCACACAAGCATAAAGCTGTGGAAAATGCAGAAGTGTTGTACAATAATCACATAAATCTTTGCTGAATTAATTATAAATACCTTTATACTTATTTAATGTTTCATTTTTAATGTTTTAATTAGTATACTGCTTCAGACACTGAATTTTATTTAAATACATAACATCCCTATTTTTTCATCAGAATAATTTATTTTAATGTGTAATAATTACTTCTTTCTCATACAAACCTTATGATAGGAAGTCGTAGAGAGAGCCAGTATGTTGAAGCCATCCAGGATGAAGGACCCAAGTCCTTTTCATTTCTCTTTTATGTTTATCTTTTACGGTTCAGATCTCAACATCACATCAACTGTAACTGAAAAGACTGGGCACAAAATCACACTCCTGGCTGTGGAGCTTTGTCACAATCACTAGCTGATAGTAGAGGAAGAATGTCTTATTTAAAGGTGTGTCCCCTTTTAGGTCAGTAACACTCCAGTGGATTGGCCCCATTCAAAATGACATGGGCAGCAAAAATTGGAACTGAGAGTTGTAAAAAAACAGAAGATCAAAATCCTGGCTGAGTTGGGAAGAAAGAGATAGATCAGAAGGAGGTCAGGACTGGGGTGAATCTGCTCAGAGAACTTTGTAAAAAATGTTCAAAGAAAAAAATAAAAATAATGTAAATTAAAAATAAGGATGTAAGAAAATAACAAGTAGAATTTTGGGGCAAAGTGCTGCATTTTCAGTTGTAAAATTAAGTATTTAAAGTCTACATTATTTTGTCTATATAAGTAAGGAATAATTTCTAAGTTGTTCATTGATATCAAATCTTGATATCAATATCAATATCATATCATCAACTCATTCAGGACAAAAAAATTTAAAATGTAGGAAAAATAGCTTTTACACATCACCTGCTTTATATTTATCACAAACAAGTCAGTGAATAGTGAAAACACACACACACACACACACACACACACACACATCTTAGATTTTAATCAATTCTTGTTTTTAATGGTATATTTGCCATTTTTAATAGTGACTCATGTAACAAACACATATGGTTGGGAGGCAGCATGGAGAAATCTTAAAGCTTTAAGACATATGCAATCCTTTGTTTGACTCCAGGCAACTGTGGCTCTCACACAGCACTGGGAAGCCCAGAGTCAATCCCCTCTGTATAGGAAACTGGAATTTCTGAAAATTTTTAAAAAAAAAAAAGTAGATTTTTTTAAAGTACTGAATTTTGAATCATATGTTGCACAATAATCAAAAAAAATTAGGAAGCAAATATATTTATTAAATGATGATAAACTGTGAGAGAATAACACAAAAAATGAATCATGTAAGTCATATCATATCATATGAGGTCAAATTAGATATTTGTAATTTTTTGCTTCTTCAATGTGATATAAGCTCTGGTAGGAAATATTCAGGCATGTCACAAATTTGAAAAGAAGATTTATTGGAAAATATCATTGTTTTTATCAGCAACCCAGAACAATTCTTTTAACTTCCATTTCAGTAAACTGATTACATATATTTAGAGTTGACAATCATGTTTTATGCCACTGTTATGCATACCTGACCTCTTTGTCATAAAAATGTTTAGTTGTCCTGTGTCAATCATGATATACAATATGCCAACCACTATTTTAAAGTTAAAGAAAACATCTTAGGATATATTAAAATTAATAAATACTCAACAAACTTAACATTTTAGTTTGTTTTCCTGCTTTTACAATCTTTATTATCTTTTAGGAGCATTTTCATGTTTTTTCTCAGTCATTGTCTTCAATTGGAAGTTGAAATAAAATAAAATGGATGTTGTGGGAGTAACTAAGGAATAGAGATACTTAAACTGAAAATGAGAATTTTATAAACTACAATACTGGCTGGAAATGAGGAGTCAAAATTTCAGACGTGGGCCACTGTTTTGGAAGTTGAATTGTAGCATCTCAATGTGCTCATATCACTTGGTCCCTTGTGACATAGTTACATTGTTTGGCTCCACCTCATCTCATATTATTCCAGTATAGGCATTGAGAACAAGATTTAATCATTAAACAAATTGAAATGGTAGAAAGCATTTTTATGTCCATCTATTTAGTGTGTGTGTGTGTGTGTGTGTGTGTCTGTGTGTGTGTGTGTGTGTGTGTGTGTGTGTATGTATGTGCAATACATGTATTATGAGTTTATGTGCACCATGTGCAGGTAGGAACCCAAGGAGGTCAAAATATAGTTATTTTAGATTAAGTTAAAATGCAAACCAAGAGGTAAGTTGTTAAATTCCTGAGAGTTCGGCACACATATAAACAAAAAATAAAAATAAATCTCTAAAAAAAAAAAAAAAACCAAATGAGATGTATTTCTACTTTTAAGTAACCTTTGAGATTAAAGTTAGTAACATCATGAAGAATTATCTAGTAAAAGAAATACAATCCAAAGGATGCACATTTTCCAAACTCAAAGTTTTCTTGGTTAAAAATTAGCTCTATAAAAGTAAATTTATTTTTAAACATTTGTCAGGAAAAATTGAAAGTTGTTGTCAAATAAATTAATTCATGATGTTTTCTAGATATTCCTTGATAATTTTCAATTTAAATACAATCTTTAATTTCTTTCTCATTTTGTCAGTCTTTATCCATTTCAATGGTACCAAAATCTTTAAGGCGGTTATGATTTTTTAAAAAGCAAAATCACTTCACTAAATCCACCCAGAAAATGAATGTCACATCTCTCACTCTAGTGTTTTATCCATATTTATCCAAAAGGGAAATGAGGCATCACAGGTAAACATACTTTCATTGACTTGCATAGTTCACTGCCACTCCTGCTGTTCTAGTCAAGCATAGATACTATTTTCAAGCTTGGAAGCTCAAGGCAGCCCCTTAAATGCATAAATCAAATAATTTCCTGCATAATCTCTGTTCTTTCCATTTACACAAGGGGCTTTCAACTATGTGCACATTTTTTCTCTCTCTCTGTAGCTAAACTAATATCAAGATTATCCAATCTCCTCATTTCCTGTGTGCCTCTGCAGGTATCTTATCAACTAATATAAGCTTTGCATTGGATTTGCTGAACTTTCAGTGATTCTAATGATTTTTTTTCAGTCAATCCTGGAAGCAAATAAAAGACAAACAGTTCTGTAGAAGTATAACAACACATAATCCTTTTCTTTTCACAAAGTGGTTTTCAAAACAGCCTTTTTCAACTTGTTTTTGAACCAAGAATTTTGTTTTCTCTAATCAAAGGCAGCCAAAAAAGCCAACATTATTATTTGGTTACTATTATTCTGTTATTTGCATCCATTATCTGCTAAATTCTATATTTACAGTCTTAACTTTAAGGGTATCATGATTGTTCAGAACTATATGGACTATACAAACCAGTTTTATATTTAAAATACAATTGAGCAAAACTGTGATTGGTGAAAAATAATTTGAAGTGTTTACTGTCATTAGTACTTAGAGTGGTCAACCACCTTCTAGATTGTGAGTTAAAATATTGTAACTTTTCCCAAGTCATGTTTTATACAACATTAATGTTCAGAAATTATTAATAAATTAACTAAGATGTAATTGAAAGGACCAAGCAGATGCCATAACAGGCTGTTCAGTCTACTCTCAGAGATCAGGCCTCAATTTCAGTTTCCAGAGACTTGAGCAAGCAGTTTCTGGGAGGGCTATGAACAAAAGACATAGTCCTTGCAGTAGCTCCCTTTCTGCAAGTACTCTAACTGCTCAAAGTTCAGCCAGTTGTTTACTGTCTGGTATGCCTTACTATGTCCATGGCAGCTCAAGGACAATGCTGTGGATATCGCTCTGTGTAAATAAAGTTCTGATTGGCCAGTGACCAGACAGGAAGTATAGGCAGGACAAGAGAGAAGAGAATTCTGGGAAGTAGAAGGCTGGGGAGAGACACTGCCAGCCGCCACCATGAGAAGCAACATGTAAAGACATTGGTAAGCCACAAGCCATGTGGCAAAGTATAGACTAACAGAAATGGGTTAATTTAAGATAGAAGAAGCAGATAACAAGCAGCCTGCCACGGCCACACAGTTTGTAAACAATATAAGTTTCTGTGTGCTTTCTTGGTTGGGTCTGAGTGACTGTGGAACTGGTGGGTAAGAGAGATTTGTCCTGACTGGGCCAGGCAGGAAAACTCTAACTATAGGACAAAGCCTGGGACTTGTCCTGGGCAGCCCCCAAAATGAAAATTGTAACCCCCAACCAATAAATTCAAAGGTTACATACCCTCACTCAATTAAAAGAGAACAGAGATAAGAATAAACCAATCCGAGTTTCGCCATGCAAAATCCCCACCCCACCCTACAAATGCCCTGAAGGGCACATGGTTTTTGCCTTTAAATAGCTAGCCACACAAAGAAAGAGCAACTAACTCCTCCCTGCCTCACTTATTGTGTGTAGGAAGTGTTCCCTGTCTAGACTTGTAAACTTAAACAAAATAAACCTTGTTGATGCATTCTGGACATCCACGGTCTTCGGTGGTCTCTTTGGGGTCATGATCTGGGCATAAAATAATCTTCAAATCTTATAAAACTGGTTATGTTTATAAAACAGATTTTAGAAAGTATTAATTTTGGTACAGAACTTTCTAAATCTCTAACATGGGTGTAAACATTGTGAATATAACAAATGAGTGCTTCATTCAGTGGAATAGTAAAATTAGACTTACTATGAATAAGGCAGATTGCCTCAACTCTCCTTTCTGCTGTAGAGAAACTGTAGTACCCTCGAGTTTTTACATGAAATAGTTTGGAGAACTGTGGTGGGATACAACTCTTCTATTGCAAAATTTGTTTTCTGCTCTTCAGAATATTTTAATATTCAACATAGAAGTATTACTAATAATACAATGATAATTAAAGCACATGATTATAATGTAAATAGTATGTATACTATCTCATTTATCTAGTATTTTTTCAAATTTAACTCTTAACCATATTATTTTAATTTTGTGATACCTTTGTCTTGTGGTCTGCAAGCATATATTACAGAGATTCAGGTGTGTATTAAAGCTAAACTTTGACGGGCCAAAGGTCTGTCAAAAGGCAAAGCCATTTATTATGAATATTTGGTGTTATCCAGCCTTTAGTATTTCAGCTGTCTTCTGCTATGAAATCCTTGTGTGCCCACACCAACTGGCAAACAGTTCAGCTCCCTAGAGGAGCTGAATTACTAAATTACTAACTTCCCTGCTGAGTTGAGGAGACAAGCTGGGGGAAACTCATAGCTTTGTTTCTTGTGTTAATGAAGCTCAGAACATCCCCTCTTGAGGAGGCTCAGTGGTTCTTCAGAGCAATTGATTGAGAACAAAAGAGGTTTTTGCATATCAAGGTGGGATGTAAAACATTTCTGAGGAGGCAGAGAACCATGTGCCCAGGGAAAGAAAAAGCAGGCATTTTCTGTGAAAATGGACAGAATTGGATGGCTACAGAGAAGAGTTGAAGACAGAAGTTCTGAAGAGAGTAAGCGGATCTTGGGTAGAGTTTTCTGAGTGCTAGGAGTAGAGACTAGCAGAGATGGAGAAGAGGATACAGAGGACAAAGATGATGCTAAAAGCAAAGGAGTTTAGTAATTAGCAGGACTATGAGCTAGGGAACTGGATGGAACTGAAGCTATGGAAATAGGATTTTATCCCAGAGAAATAAAGTAGATGGATAAAAAGCTTGGTATGTTTAGAGTTATTCCTGCCTTGAATGCCTAATGATGCTATAGCTGAATTGATGTAATTTTGTCTTAGAAGAGTAAAACAGACATAAGAACATAGTGTATGTAGATTTTTTTCCCTCAGATTTCCTATGACCCATGTAGCTAAACCCTGATTCCATGGCTACTCCTTACCTATGAGTATTTAAATATATTCTATAAACTCATTAAATAGAAATGTATTAATAATTATATTTCATGGCAAAATCCATAATCCTTTACTTACCAGATATTCTTTAAGGCCTTCAATAATTTAGACATTTTATTGACCAGATAATTATTCATTTCATGTTTTTTAAGGTGTACTACAGTTCTTCTTAGAGAAAAATAAACTAAAATTATAGCTAGAGTTTACATATGATTATCTGAAGAATACTATTTATAAACAATATTTATGTTAGTTTAACCATTATTACAACACATCTGCATTAGTTTTGTTTTTATTCCTGTGATAAAATATCAGGATCAAGGCAATTTGTAGTAGGAAAGGCTTATTTGGTTTAATGTTCCAGAGGGAACAAAACAATTCAATGCAAAATAAACAAACAACAAATACTTCACAAAGAATCCACTGAGTGAGAGAAAATATACAAAATCACACTTGGGATAAAGTGACATTCAAATTGTCAAAAACTCAAGTAATCAAGCTGATTAAAATGTAGATATTCAAGTACATGTAAGTCCTCCAGACAGGACTTACAAATGATCAACAAGCAAACACACACACACACACACACACACACACACACACACACACACACACACAAGCATGATTAATTTTATTGCTTGTCCTATTCAATCTTTAGATAAGTGCAAATTAATGTCCATTGAGCTGTTAGTGTACTACTGGTAGTTTTTTTGTATTATTAATAAGAAGGTTGAAAGCAGCAAAACCAATCAGAGATCCTCAGGCTCTCTAGTGTTGGTAGCTATGGAAATGAGTGGACATTTGGAGTCACTCTGCTTTCAAAGCTGCAAAGCCTTGGCTGCTGAGCTACTGTGGAGACTTCTATGTTCCTTTGTAACCAAAGAACAATGGCAGCCCTACATGATTATGTTATGCTCCTTTTTCCCTGGGAGGCATGGACACCTGACAGGAGCACATAGTGCTTGGCAACTGTTAATACCAATTTTGGAATGTGGCAGATATGAAGGCAACAGAACAGTTTCTAACAACTATGGTATAAGGTGACATTTAAAGCAAATATTTATGCCACTTATATCTATGGGCTTGAATAAGACTGTAGACTTTGATAAACCAAGTGCATGTAAGAGAACATTTGTTTGTTATTTCTAATACCTCACCTTTAAAAATCAGATGCACAAGAAATAAGCTGCACTAATTGGCGAACTGAAGAGCTAGCTGTCTTGTGTATTAATAGACACAGCACAATTGGACTGCCAATCGTTGTGTTCAAATCTATAAACTGATGACAATGTCAGTACTGGATACAGTGCCTGTTGACAGTCTTTGGCAATGAAATGATTTCCAAAATTACAGAAAGTCAAATGTTATCTTGAAATATTAGATGAAAAAAAATAGGTGGAAGATAACTAGTGTTATTGAGGATATCTTAATATTATATATTATGGGTGGATCTCAGAAATTACTTACACCATCTTAAAAAAACATGAAATTTTCTCAACAAAATGAAAAATGGAATTACTACATTTCTAGAAACCCCATTATGAACATATTCCTATCAGTATTTCCTTCTTATTTTTGACTTATATTAACCACAGCATTGCTTATAATGAACAAGACATGGGAAAAATAAATGGTTTAATTGTACTCACTAGAAAAAAAGATAATTATTTAAAATGATCTAATATAACAACTTACCATTTGAATTTTTCTAAAATTTATTTAAATATTAAATAAAACATTTATTTCATAAATGTGTTCATTTCTTTGCTAATTAAAATAATTAAAATTAAAAATTCTAAAGTAGGTTGAATGGTAGTGGCACATGCGTTTAATCCCATTAGTAGGGATGCAATGGCAGGTGGTTCTTTGTGAGTTCAAGGCTGGTCTATGGAGCAAGTTTCAGGACAGCCAGAGCTACACAGAGAAATTCTGTCTAGAAAAGCAAAAACAAAACAAATAAACAAAAATTCTATACTAGGAATAGTAGAGCATAAAGCTCTGTCTGTTCTAGTCACAGGCGCATCTAGAATCCTCATAATAATGCTTTCAATGTAGTGAGAGAGTAGAGAAGTGATTGTTGAATAAGATAATATAATCCAATAAGATATTAATTGTTATATTAAAAGGAACTGCATTACATAATTGAAATATCAAAGACTATCAAAAATACTAGGACCAAGTGAATTGTATTAATTTATATTTTTTATTATGAAAGCAAAATAGAATGACAGCAAGAGAATGAATATAGACTTTTAAATAGAAAGATAGTGAAGAGGAGACAGAAACAGAAGATAGCTTCAGGATGACCTTGATCAATACCCAATGGTCCCTTTTGCCTCTTCAAAAGGGCTTTTTATAACAATGCCAAAGGGCTAGGCAAAAGATCTCTCCCTTGCTAGATTAAAGCATACCATACAGCCAAGTGTAGATCCTTCCAAACCCCTGATAACCATGTCCACGGTGAAATCATCCCTTATTCAGCCCTGCTGGGTTAAGCAAGCTCAGATTCTGGGACCCTGAGTAAGTTCTCCCTAGGAAACCTCTATGGGTCTCTACAACTCCTCCTTCTTAATATATTAAAGTTTCCCTCAGACCTCTTAGATAGACTGTGCCTGCCTTAGGTTGTCCTTCTTTCCTAATCAACCTTACTTGTCATGGAGATACACTTTCCATACTTTGTCATAGGTTGTCAGGTAGCAAGAAGAATTTACCCATCTCTGACTAACAGCCTCTATCAGGGGAAAATACAGAGCTTAATTCAGCTCTGACTCAGGTCCCTATTAAGAGCTTGCAAGTAGTTGGAACAACCACAGCAATCCTTATTGCTGCCACACACCCTAGTAAAGCAGTAGAGGATGACCAGTAGAGGATGGAATGTCCTTTTTGGATAGGTCTAAGATGTTTATAACTGTTGATACAAATATAAACTTTTTACATTCCTATTTAAGATAATTTGTATATTGATACAAATACAGAACTATGTTTGTTATATTGTACACATATTTTTACTTTTATGTGAAATATTTGTATATTGATACAAATGTGAATTTATATCTGTCATACTGTATGTATGTTCTACTTCTGTTTAAGATATTCTGTATACTGATATATATTTAGGATTATTTTCATATTGCATATTGCACTACACATTCCTACCTCTGTTAAAGATATTTTGTGTATTGTCACAATTTAAAGTCATTGTCCTTTTACTGTGCATTTGCTTACAGACTGTTTGCCTTATTTATAGGAAGCTTAGTCCTTAGGTTGTTTAGGTAGATAAGACTTACAGAGTTATTGTCACCTATGCTTGTCATCTCTATAATTATGTTAGTTAGGTTATCCAGATTTATAAATACATAGGTCAGATGGACAGGTAATCTTCAAACACTTCATGGACCTAGAGAGCATGGCATTTAAATAACTTAGAATTCTGTTGACGTGAGACACAATTGCTCCTGGCAGCACCAATTTCATCCCGAGAGAATGTTGGGCTTCTAAGACATTTCCATTTGGAAGTTTGTCTTCTTGGCACAAAATGGCCTACTGGGCAAAGAACTGCCCTTGCCTCAACTGCTGACAGTACAAATGCTGTCCTTTCTGGACAAGCGGGACACAAGGAAAGCGACCACTATACTTTGCCAAGACGGTAAGATGGTCTTTCAGAATTCCTGCTTCTGAAAATTCCTGTAGCCAATTTGAATGCACCAACAATGGTGAGAAACATTAGGTGACTGTCCAGGCTGCTAGCTGTCTCTGTCTACTCTTGCAAGACTCCCGAAAGTTGCTTGCGTCCTTCTCCCATTTCTCAGGTATTATTATATCCGTTTTCAGGTCTTTGATGAGGTTGGAGATTAGCAGTTATAGTTACAACTTAGTATATATACATATATAATATCTTAGATAGAATATATTATGTATTAGACTTAGGTTCTTTAGGATAGGACACCTTTTGGAATGATCTTTGTAACATGCCACCTACCCATGCCCTAGACTTCCCTGGATTTTACTATGTGTTTTTTGCTTGATATTGTTTGCACTTATTGTAATTCCAATTTATCTAGGTCATTATCCCTCATTACTCCTGGACAATATTTGATTACCATCTCTATGTACATAGTCTTGTATTAGGTTAGAACTTTATTTAGACAAAAGGGGGAGATGTAGTGGATAGCCATCCCAGCATTGGCCTGGAAGTTCCAACCCCCATTGAGGCTTTGGTAATGGTCACTCCCACAAGGCAAGGTGGAGGAGGAAGCGGAAGACCAAGGATCGGGAAGAGGTCTCTCCCTTGGTTCCTGGCCCCTGGACGCTGGAGGTAGACCGAGCAGAGTTCTCCAGAGAACATCGCCGGACTGCACTATACCTTTGCCAGACCCTGCAACCTTCCCCTTCATTTGTAAGTTACCCCACAAATTAAACTTCCCTTTTAACTACGTGGAGTGGCCTTAATCATTTCACCAATATGTAACAGCCTTAGCTGTGTCAAGTCTTTTTTTAAATCAATAAACTCCTGATGCAACTGCATCAAACTTAAGAACTCTCTTAGCTTCATCAAACCATGGTTCATTAATATAAACAGATTAACATAATTCTAATATGAAAATTACTGTGCATATATACAACTAGCATGAATCTTACTATACATATTTATAATTTGTACAAACTTACATTCAAAAGAAAACCATAGGATTATGTACACTTTACAAAATTTAGCAAACATCTAAGAGATCTCTTAACAAAACTATTTACATTTTCTTACAACAAGACAGAGGGTACAAGAATAGTGAGTCATCACAATAAAATTATTGGTGAAATCAAAACTGTTCCATTTCTATACTTCAAAGTTTAAAAAGTCAGTTCTAATAATAGTCTTATAGTTCCCCTGAAAGTTTTATAATACCAGTATGAAAGTTCCTCTGAATGCAGCCCTAGTTCAAGCAAGAGTTGCTGAAAATTCACTCTTAGTTATAGCAGCATTTTATTGCTGTATTGTTATTGCTGTATCCCTAGGAAACTTGCCTTAGGGGGAAGGTGGTTGTTCAAGGTAACTGAGCTGCTACAGAGCTCTTCTCTAATACTTGCTTGAAGGGGAGATGAATGACTAGCAGCAAGAGTTTGCCATGTCCTGGGAGGCTTTTGTGACAGAGCAATTATGGATGACTTTGCCATTCTGATAGAAGACATCCTGGTGAGTCTAATTCTGCCACTACAAAAAGAAGAGGAGTACTCTTCTGAGGAGAGACCTGAAGAGCCTCCAGTTTTAGGGAAAGATAAATCACTAAATCTTACCAGCCCTTCAGTTTCTCCCTTGTCTGATCCCAAGACTTTTGTTCCTTAAATTTGACTTCATGGACAAAAGGGAGTAGACCCTGATTGAACAATGATGTAAAAAATGTTCTCATATAGCAGCAGCTCCAGCAGAGTGGAAGGTTTTGTTCCACCCTTATCTGCCTCAGGGAAAATTACCCCTTGCTGCTCAGGACTTTGATCTAAGCTGTCCTGAATTAATATCCACAGGACAAAAGCTTCCATGGGAATCTTTTCTGGCTCATGTTCCTTCTAATAAAGTATCATTTTGACTCTGATTCTACCCCAGGATTCTGCATCCAAAGTCCCATAGTCAGAAAACCAAGGACACAGTTCCTCTATGAATGCCAAGAACCTCTGCACTTGTTGCTCTGCTACCTTAACTCCCCTAGTTTTAAAACTTTCTACAAGTGAATATACAAATATCTACTTATTCTTTCCTTGCTCCATATCATCTTTTCTTTCTCAGACTGCTAATTTCACAGTGGCTGCTTGCTCCTGGACTCTATTTTCATGTCTGTCAGTAGGGAAATTCTATTCATAACCTAAATTTCTTCATAGACAATAGTCCTATACCTAAACTCTATATTTTTTTCCTAATTTAATAGACAGAAATTGAGAGAGATCAAGAGAAAAACCTAGACAGAGAGAGAGATACATGCTGCAGCCTAACTTAAATTATTCTGCTTTATCTATATACAGTTTTACTTCTGAAGAATACAATGCTATCTCCTAATTCTTAATTAATAACTGGACATGTCCAACTGTTTACACCATGCCCCCAGTCTCTCTTAATTCCTCTGCACCTAAGTCCCAAGTTTTGGTGCTATCTGTGGAGACTAATGTTCAGGGCGCTATCTGTGGGAGGCCAGCTCCCACATTTCAAAAGGGTTCTTATGTGGAGGAAGGAGGTATAAGAAACTTTTAGGTAGAATGGTAACAAAGAGGAGAAAGACAGAAACACAAGATAGTTTCAGGAGGACCTGGATCAATACATAATGGTCCCTTCTGCCACTACAACACAGCTTTTTATAACAATGCCAAGGGTCAGGGTTAGATCAAAGCACATCACACAGCCAAGTGTAGACCATCCAAACATGGGGTAACTATGTTCTTGGTCAAATCATCCCCTTATGCAGCCCTGCTGGGTAAAGCAAGCTCAGATCCTCAGACCCTGAGTAAGTTCTCACTAGGACAACTCTGAGTCTCTACATGTCATACACTGAACATTAAAAATAAAATAAATATTATATTTTAATACAATACAAGATATGCATTTTTAGATAGATATATGCATGTGTATGTACATGCATACAAATCCATTTTCAATGTCAATTATCATTTCTAATTACTATATTGTGAATGGTTTCTCATAATATCAAAGCTAAATGGCACATTTCTATTATTCAGTCATATTTAATGTTTTGAATGCTATAGGCATTATTTTGCTGATTATTTTTATTTTGTGAAGTTATAGTGACTATTCCTTGAAATACATGAAAATTTTATGATATTTTCTTGAGTTCCTAGATAAGCCAAAGGTGTACATTTCTCCAAGATGCAAATATTATATATTACTTCTTTCAAATGCATGTTGCACTCTTGGAAGTTTAATGACTATGCACCTGAATAATGCCTTCATTGTACTTCTGAGATTCTTTTAATGATTTCAATTGTATCATTTATGGAAATATGTTAATTGTAGAGGTTAGGATTTGGTAGAGTAATAGGCAGATATGAGATTGATAATAGGTTGGTGAATAGATAGTCAGACACATAGATAACAAATTTGTTTTTACATAATTTCTATAGCATGTAAATTTCTCAGCAAGCCTGAAAAAAACCCCACAGGACTCAGTGTGTAATTTCTAATCAAAGGCTCCTAAGATTTAGTCCTCAACTTAAATGATGCTTCAGTTTGGGTTCTATTTTGAAGAAAGTAAAACTGAAAAGAATTCATTTTTTATTCAGACTTTTTTGATTGTCTAGGCCCTCAAAGCATTGGGTGAGGCTCATTCTTAATAGTAAAGATAGTCTGCTTTACTCAAGTCATGGAATGAAATGTTCATCTCATCAAGAACCACCTCGACAGAGACACCAATGTGATGCTTAGAAAGATTTGTACATCTTATGACCCAGCAAAATTGGCACATAAAATATACTTGATACTAGGTATTATAGTATATATAATTTATACTTAATGAAAATTTGAAATTAACTCTAACTAGCACAGTGTCTGTATATAATATCTCAATTAGTCTTCTTTTGCTATGATATAATACTCTGACAAGAACAAATAAGAGTCATAGGTTTTATGTAAACTCACAGTTGAAGGTACAGTCCATCATGTCTGGGAATTTAAGGAAGCAGGAACTTAGAATGGCTCATCATATCCACCATCAGAAAGCAAATAGTGATTACTGCTGTATCTCAATTCTTCTCTCCATACATAATATAATGTCCAGAATCCCAGTCAGGAAATGATGCCAGCCATAGTGGGTGAACCTTCCCACTTCAATTAATGAAATCAAGATAATCTCCCACATACTTGCCTGGAAAGCCCACTTTACAGGTGACTATAAATTCTGTAAATTTGGCAATTACCACTATCCAGAACAGTGTCTTATTCTATTCATTTGGTAGTTTAGTATATAAATATATTTGTGATTTGTTCTGGCTTTACTTAGTGACAGTGTATGAATGTGTGCACTCTTCATTTATTGGTGGTTAAATGAAGAGAATAACTTTTAGATAATTTGAGGTATAAGCAATATACCAACTTCAAAGTGAACTTCCTAGGCTATAGCTCTTTTTGAATTCAACCATACCATCTTCCCTGGTTTATTTGGTCTTGCCCTTAATTTACCTTCTCCCTCCCACTCCTTCCAAAAATGGCTTTTCTATCCTTAGATAATCTTTTCTTCTTCTATGTCACACCATGCTCTTTAGCAGTCTGTGCATAATACTTACTGACACCACACATCCCTCTTTAAATGCAGCATAAGTCACATCTTTCAGTCAGGCAAGGGGTGGTGAAAAGAGCATGAACTTTAACAGGAGACAGGTCCAGGAACCATCTGCTGATTTCTAATTTCCACAGTATGTGTGGTCTTTTGTTAAAAGAGTTAATCCTTTCAACCTTCAATTTTCTCCTATTTATAAGGAAGGGAAAGATATCGCCTCCAAAGTTTATAACAAAGATTAAAGAAATATTGTGGAGGACATTTAGGACCTATGACAACTAATTATTTCCATTTCCCTCTCTTCCTCCTTCTTTCTCTTTACTCTGGTTATTACAAATGACCTCATACAGAAATAGGAGTCCATGTCATCTTCTAAGGATATAAGATTTAAAGAAATAGTATCTGTTCTAAAAAGCTTGTAAGCTGGTTGAAACAATATAAATTAGGTAATTACTAATTGCACAGAAATAGTTATGAAATGATTAAGCTTACTACAAAAAAGATATGTGGAAAATAAGTGACAAATCCCACTCAAAAGGGATGAATACCTTCTTTGCATATAAAATTCATTGTTTCTATAGATGACAGGAACTTTTCTAAATAACTGTATTAGCTATTTTGTGTTACCATAACAAAATATCTGAGATAAGTATCTTGATTGAGGAAAGATATATTTGGGTTCATGATTTTAGCAATTTGTTGTGGTGTGACCAAAATGAGACAGTTCACCGTGGTAGAAAAGCTTGGTAGAGGAAAAACGCCTAATTCATTACAGCCAGGAAGCAGAGAGAGTAGAATATCTGGAAACAAAATACCTTTCACCATCATGACTCCAGTGACTGACTTACCTTAAACTGGGCCCACATCATAATAATCCATTCAGCTATGACCTCTATCAGTGGAAGCCAAGGCTTTTGGTGAGAGGGCTTTCCCAAAGGAAACACTAACACAAATTTGGAGACATGCAATACATAAAGTCTAAAAGTGACATGATGGGGACCTGAAGGATTTTCAAAGCAAGCAATATTTTATTTTGTGTTTTTATTTTATAATTTAATTTAATTTTACATATCAGCCATGTGTTCCCCTGTCCTCCCCCCTCTCACCCCCAACTTCCTCCCAGCTCACCCCCTATCCCCATCTCCTCCAGGGCAAAGACTCCCCTGGGGATTCAGCTCAATCTGGTAGATTCCCTGCAGGCAGGTCCAGTCCCCTCCCAGGCTGAGCAAAGAGTCCTTGCATAAGTCCCAGGTTCCAAACAGCCAGCTCATGCACTAAGGACAGGTCTGAGTCCCACTGCCTGGGTGCCTCCTAAAAAGTTCAAGCTAATCAACTGCCTCAAGTATCCAGAGGGCCTGATCCAGTTGGGGGCTCCTCAGCTTTTGGATCATAGTTCATATGTTTCCATTAGTTTGGCTATTTGTCCCAGTGCTTTTTTCCAATCTTGGTTTCAACAATTCTCACTCATACAATCCCTCCTCTTTCTCGTGAATTGGACTCCTGGAGCTCCACCTTGGGCCTGGCTGTGGCTCTGTGCTTCTGCTTCTCTCAGTCATTGGATGAGAGTTCTAGCACGACATTTAGGATGTTTGGCCATCCTATCACCAGAGTAGGTTATTTTGGGCTTTCTCTCGACCATTGCCAATAGTGTATAGAGGATGTATAATTGTGGATTTCTGGGGACCTCTCTAGCACTTTGCTTCTTCCTATTCTCATGTGGTCTTCATTTATCATGGTCTGTTATTCCTTGTTATCCCTCTCTGTTCTTGATCCAGCTGGGGTCTCCCGGTTCCCTAAGCTCTCTTTCACTTGCAGCAGAGAAAAACAATGACATCATGAGGTTTGCAGGCAAATGGATAGATCCAGAAAGAAATCATCCTAAGTGTGGTAACCCAGCCTCAGAAAGACAAACATGGTATATACTCACTCATAGGAAGATAGTAGATGTAAAACAAGATGACTAGACTGCTGCTCACAACTCCAGGGAGGCTACCTAGAAAACAATACCCAAAGAAAGATACAGGGATTGACCAATGAAAGAGAAATGGATGAGATCTACATGAATGACAAAGCAACCAATATTTTATTTTATTTTATTTCTCTCTCTATATATATATGTATATATATTCTTATTATGTGTTTTAATTTTATACATCAGCCATGGGTTCCCCTGTCCTCCCCCATCCTGCCCTCAGCCCTGCCTTCCCACCAGCCCCTCCCCTCCATTCCCATGTCATCCAGGACCAAGACACCCCTGGGGATTCATTTAAACCTGGTGGATTCAGTACAGGCAGGTCCAGTCCCCTCCTTCCAGGCTGAGCATGTGTCCCTGTGTAAGCCCAAGGTTCCAGACAGCCAGCTCATGCACCAAGGACAGTTCCTGGTCCCACTCCTAGGAGCCTCCCAAACAGATCAAGCTATTAAATGGTCTCACTTATCCAGAGGGCCTGATCCAGCTGGGGGCTCCACAGCCTTTGGTTCATAATTCATGTGCTTCCATTCCATTGGCTGTTTGTCCCTGTGCTTTTCCAATCTTGGGCTCAACAATTCACGCTCTTACAGTCCCTCCTCTTTTTCAACAAGTGGACACGTGGAGCTCCACCTGGGGCCTGGCTGAAGATCTCTGCATCCACTTCCATCAGTTATTGGATGAGAGTTCCAAGATGACTGTTAGGGTATTTAGTCATCTGATCACCAGACTAGGTCAGATCAGGCATTCTCTCGAACATTGCCAGCAGTCTACATAGGATATATCATTATGGATATCTGGGGACCCCTTAAGCACTATGCCTATTCCTGTTCTCATGTGGTCTTCATTTATCATGGTCTGTTATTCCTCGTTCTCCCTTTCTGTTCTTGATCCAGCTGGGATCTCCTGCTCCCCTAATCATTCTCTCCCTCAAATCTTGCCCTTCATTACTCCCACTGTTGTCCAGGTTGTTCATGTAGATCTCAACCATGTCTCTGTCATTGGGTGATCCCTGGGTCTTTCCTAGAGTCCTGTTTTCTAGGTAGCCTCCCTGGAGTTGTGTAGCAGTCCAGTCATCTTTGTTTTACATCTAGTATCCTCCTATGAGTGAGTACATACCATGTTTGTCTTTCTGAGTCTGGGTTACCTCACTCAGGATGATTTATTCTAGATCCATCCATTTGCCTGCAAACCTCATGATGTCATTGTTTTTCTCTGCTGAGTAGTACTCCATTGTGTATATGTACCATATTTTCTTTATCCATTCTTCAGTTGATGAGCATCTATGTTGTTTCTAGGTTCTGGCTATTACAAACAATGCTGATACAAACATAGCTGAGCAAATGCCCTTGTGGAATGATTGAGCATTCCTTGGGTATATGCCCAAGAGTGCTACAACTGGGTCTTGGGGGAGATGGATTCCCAATTTTCTAAGCAAGGGCCATATTGATTTCCAAAGTGGCTGTACAAGCTTGCATTCCCACCAGCAGTGGAGGAGAGTTCCCCTTGCTCCATATCCTCTCCAGCATAAGCTGTCTTCTGTGTTTTTGATCTTAGCCATTCTGACAGGTGTAAGGTGGTATCTCAGAGTCATTTTGATTTGCATTTCCTGCATAATTAGGGATGTTGAGCAATTCCATAAATGTCTTTCAGCCATTTGAACTTCCTCTGTGGGGAATTCTCTGTTTAGTTCTGTAGCCCATTTCTTAATTGGACTGTTGGGAATTTTGATGTCTAATTTCTTGAGTTCTTTATATATTCTGGATATCAGCCCTCTGTCAGATGTGGGGTTGGTGAAGACCTTTTCCCATTCTGTAGGCTGCCAATTTGTCTTGTTGACTGTGTCCTTTGCTCTACAAAAGCTTCTCAGTTTCAACAGGTCCCATTGATTTATTGTTTCTCTCAGTGTCTGTGCTACTGGTGTTATATTTAGAAAGTTATCTCCAGTGCCAATGCGTTCAAGAGTACTTCCTACTTTCTCTTCTATCATGTTCAGAGTAACTGGATTTATGTTGAGGTTTTAGATCCACTTGGACTTAAGTTTTGTGCACAGTAACAGATATGGATCTATTTACAGCCTTCTAAACATTGACATCCAGATATGCCAGCACCATTTGTTGAAGATTCTTTCTTTTTTCCATTATACATTTTTGGCTTCTTTGTCAAAAATTATATGTTCATAGGTGTGCGTGTTACTGTCAGTGTCTTCAATTCGATTCCATTGGTCCACATGTCAGTTTTTATGCTAGTACCAAGCTGTTTTTATTATGGTAGCTCTATAGTAGAGCTTGAGGTAGGGGATTGTGATGCTTCCAGAGGTTGTTTTATTGTACTGAATTCTTTTGGCTATCCTGGGTTTTTTGTTTTTCCATATGAAGTTGTATTATCCTTTCCAGATCTGTGAAGAATTGCGTTTGTAATTTGTTGGGAATTGTGTTTAATCTGTAGATTGCTTTTGGTAAGATCACCATTTTTACTATGTTAATCCTGCCTATCCATGTGCATGGGAGATCTTTCCATTTTCTGACATCTTCTTCAATTTCTTTTTTCAGCGACTTAAAGTTCTTGTCATATAGGTCCTTCACATGCTTAGTTAGAGTAACCCCAAGGTATTTTATATCATTTGTGGCTATTATAAAGGGTGATGTATATCTTGTTTCCTTCTCAGCCTGCTTGTCTATTGTACATAGGAGGGCTTGATTTTTTTTTAAGTTGATCTTGTATCCTGCAATGTTGCTAAAGGTTTTTATTAGCTGTATCAGTTCCTTGGTTGAATTTTTGGGTCACTCATGTATACTATCATGTCATCTGCAAATAGGGAGAGCTTGACTTATTCCTTTTCCTATTTTTATCCCCTTAATCTCTTTATGTTGTCACATAGCTCTGGCTAGAATTTCAAGTACTATATTGAATAAGTATGGGCATAGGGAACAGCCGTGCCTTGTTCCTGATTTTAGTGGTATTGCTTTGAGTTTCTCTCCATTTAATTTGATGTTGGCTGTTGGCTTGCTGTAGATTGCCTTGATTATGTTTATGTATGTTCCCTGTATTCCTGATCGTTCCAAGACCTTTATCACGAAGGGGAGGCAACCAATATTCTAAATGCTTAAAACTAAACACTAACCAAAACCGAAGCCTCAATTATATTAAAAAATCTCGAAATAAGAATGAAACATACTCATATACAGAATAATTATAGCATATCTTAAGTACTGGTAAACTAACAGTTCTCTAAAAAACGAAATTTACAAACTTAAGGTGATTTCCATCAGTAGACTTTCCAACATATACATGGATGGTAATGAGCTCAGTTAAATGTCAAACACCTTCATGAAAAATTTCAAAGTATGAATTCTATAACTCTTATTGATGTTAAACTATAGGAATAACATGTTTTCTTTTATTTACTTATTACCATAGTATTCTTGCGTTCTAAATTACTTTGGAATACTCTATACTGTGATAGGTATTGTTCTCATTGGTTGATAATTAAGCTGTTTTGGCCTATGACAAGGTAGGACATGGTAGGCAGAAAATCAAACTGAGGACTCAGAGGATTGGGGTGGAGAGAAGATGAGAGCCATCCACCCAAGAAGCAAGATTCCAGAGGACTTGTAAAGCCACAGACTACAAGGCAATACATACATTAATAGAAATGAGTTAATTTAAATGTAAGAACTAGTTAGTAATAAGCCTGAGCAATCAGCCATACATTTATAATTAGTATAAGCCTCTGTGAGGTAATTTGGGAAGTGACTGCCTGGCATTTGGGAACAGGGGGTCAGGAGAGAAAGCTCTGTTTACATTGGAATTTTACTGTTTTGTTTGTTTTTTGTTTTTGATTTTGAATAACAGAAAATAAATTTTTACTTCTAAAAACAGAAAATTGTATTTTATATAAATTTTCTTTAACAAAATTGAAAAATTGAAGTATTTAACATGGTCAGTATTTTTGAGATAATTGATTGGTTATGTATACATCAATATTTGAACTTTCATTTGAAATTTTTTACTCTTAAAGACATTTTAATTATAAGCAGAGAAATGAGGGGACTAGAATTCCAAAATGATGGGAATCAAAGGAACATAATGAAGAAACACAGAGAACTACTTGTATTCCATAGTAATGCCTTAATTTTGCTGACCATGAACACAAATTAGACAGCTAATAAAGGATTTAAACAGTTATTCATTAACAATAATTATTTTGGAAATACTGGGAAGGTTTAGTTGGGTTATACCTTATTCCATTATTAGAAAGGATGAACCTGGTCATCAAACACTTAACATCAAACACCAGGTATCCAGGAAGTTTCAAGCTCAAACAGATTCAGTCAAAACAATTTTCTAAACAGAAGTATTTTGAGACTGTTATGTTTAGTCATGGGTGAATTTCCATAGGAAATTATAGACAATCTTTTCAAATAGAGAGATGATAGTATTTTATATGTGTGTGTGTGTGTGTGTGTGTGTGTGTGTGTGTGTCTGTGTGTGTGTGTGTATCTTACTATTCTACGTATGTTAATTTTTATTTAATAAAATATTTGCTGTCAATTGCTTTTACAATAAATTGTGAATTCCATTTGACAAAAACTGTCAATAAATGGCTCATCATGGGGGCTATAGCAAAGATATGCAATGTAGCAAAAAAAAATCACATAAATTGGAAACTTTCTCTGCTGTGGGTCAGCTCTGATAATGTTTTCATGCTTATATGGAAATAAATATTAACATCTATCTTATAAAGCCTTTTGTGACTTAAAGAGCTGTGTTTAAATTTTCCTCATACAGTTTTAACACATTTAAAAATTTAGTCAAGCCTGACAATGGCAGAGAATGCCTTTAATTTCAGCACTCAAGAGGCATAAGCAGGCAGATCTTGGTGAGTTCTAGGCCAGCCTAGTCTATAGAGGCAAATTTCAGGACAGTCTGGGCTACACAGAAAAACCTTGTCTCATAAACCAAAATCAAAACAAACAAAACACAGTTTATCACTTTACTTATTTTTTGTTTGTTTTTTGTTTATTTATTTAGTGGTTTTTCTTTTCTTTTCTTTTTTTTTTTTTTGAGACAAGGTTTCTTTGTGTAGCCCTTGCTGTCTTGTAACTCACTCTTTAGAGTAGGCTGGCCTTGAACTCACAGAGATCTGCCTGCCTCTGGATTGGGACTGCTGGGAAATAGCCTTGGAGCAGGAGGGAATGGTAACTTGGGGGATTGCCTTGGAGGGTAGATGGAAGGGGAGAATGAAAGAGATGACTGGAAAGGGGGGTGCATTTCAGGGTAAGGTAGAACCCTAATGAAAGGGAAACTCCACGAGTCTACAAAGATGACCCCAGCTACGACTCCTAGCAATAGTGGATAGGTAGCTCAAACTAGCCATCTCCTGTGATCATATTGGTGACTGCCCCAACTCTCATTAGAGAACCTTCTGCTAGTAACTGATAGAAACAGATGCAGTGACCCACAGGCAAACATTAGCCAGAGATCAGGGAATCCTGCTGAAGAAAGGGAGAAAGGACTGTATGAGTCAGAGGGGTCAAGGACACCACAAAAACACCCCCATGAACAGCTAACCTGGCTCATAGGCACCCACATAGTCTGAATCAACAACCACGGAGCTGCATGGGACCAACCTAAGCCTCTACATATATGTGACAGTTGCATAGCTTTCTCTACTTGTGATACTCCTAACAATGGGAGCAGGGGCTGTCTCTAACACTAGCTGGCTCTTGGGAACCTCTTCCTCATTCTGGGTTGCCTTATCTAGCCTAAATACAAGGGGAAGTTATCAGTCTTAGCACTACTTGACATACCATGCCTTATAGATACCCATGGGAAGCCTGCCCCTTTCTGAACAAAAATATAGGAGGAATGAATTGATGGGATGTGGGGCAAAGAGGAGTATCAGGGACAGAGTGGGAGGAGAAAAGGGTTGGGGAAATGGATGTTGGGATGTAAAATAAGTAAAATAAACAAACAATAGTAAGTAAAGTTAGCCAAAGTCTTGACCATATGACCATGTTGAGAACGTGTCAGTGATTCCTACAGAAATTATACACTTGTCATTTTCCTACTGAGAGGTACTTTGATTTAAATCCTACTTGCTTTCAGGATGAATTTATGCTGTATATATTGATAATGTTAAAAATAATTTCACTGTACTTAATATTTACATAAATTAAATGTAAATACAACTTATATTTCTAGTAGAGGTATTTAAATGCATTTACAAAGTGGTTTACTTATTGATTATTTGATATTAATAATCAAACAACTTTATGAAAGAATATGGATTTTTTTGAATCTTAATAATTACAATTATTTATTCTATTTAAATGACTAAGTTATAAACCAAGCCTCTTCTGTATTGGGCACTTTGTCAGAAGGGAAATTCATCAAAGTTAATAAATTCTCTAGTGCAAAATGCTACTGTAATGGGCAATTGTCAGGTCCTGCCTGGCCTGTCAAGTAGTTCTGAATAGGGGAGTGAGGATTGTGAAAGACAGCTAGGACAAAACAGGGACCTAAAAGAAAAGAGAGACACAGGGTAGGTTCGGGAGAACTCAGAGTCAATACTGCAGCAGCCCGGAGTTTTTATCCTTACAGCCTTTTTATAACCAAAACAAGGGGGGCAAAAGATCTCTGCCTCTCAAGGACACCATGGTTCAAGGAACAAACAAGCATAAACACCTCCTTAACTCTCAAGACATCCAGTAATCAGACCTTCGTCCTGTTATCCAGCCATGAAGACAAAATATCTAGTAGCCACACCTTTGGCCAATCATTCAGTTATTCAAGCCTGAAGAGGAAAGACAAAATTGAGCTCTCTGATCTTATGTCAAGATGGAAACAAGTCACAAGATGGAGTCACTGTGGGCTCTCACAGGAAATTATGCTTCCCATCTCAGAAGGTTTATAAGGACAAATATCCAGTCAGCTAGTAGGCCTTGTTTTGACATTTAAACATACCTCCTTTTCTCAATGGGATGATTTTACCACTGTTTTATTTCAATTAGATAAATTTTTTAAGTTATCTGATCATCTGTTCGTTTTATATGAAATAAGCAATATTTCATGACAGCCCACAATGATCAAACTTTTGTAGTGGTGATATAATCATCATGTCTATTAAGTTATGGCTACCATTAATAATATAAAGTAAAAGCGATGTATCATTACAAGGCTATGAAAGCTAGTGATTTGTGTCTATCTTGCCAGCAGGCAATTTCCTTGTCAGTTTCAGCTTTAAAGTACAGTGTTGCTTCATAAGCACATGTTACCAGAAGGTGAAAGTGTCCTGAAATCAGTAGTCCCTGAAAATTTTGGACTTCACTTCTCAAACTCAGCAAAGAATCAGTATTGACTAAGTAGTTCCCTCAGCTGAGTCCTAGACTGAGTGTTGACTATGGCTGTTGCTTAGATTGTCCCAGTATTGTGAAATATGATAAAGTGAAATAAGATATTTTCTGCACATAAGAGATTAACTATAACTTGAATGTAAGGAATAACCATATTTATACTTTGTTAATTATTATTTTTTTTTTTTTTAGAAATGTCTGGTGAAACTCATTAAGATAATCAAAGGAAGTCAGGCAGTGCTGGCACATGCCCTTAATCCCAGCACTTGGGAGGCAGAGGCAGGAGGATCTTTGTCAGTTCAAGGCCAGCCTGGTCTACAGAGTGAGATCCAGGACAGGCATCAAAACTATACAGAGAAACCCTGTCTCGAAAACAAACAAACAAACAAACGAAAAAAAAAAAAAAGATAATGAAAGGAAACATTTTTAAGACACATGGTAAATTTTTCTGTTATTTTATATTTAGGAGGCAAGAAAATTATCATGTTTCAGAAATGCTCTTAGTTATACTTCTCAAGCAAAATTATATAATCGAACCCACATTTGAATTCTATTAAGTATTAATAATTAAGTAATGACCTATCACTGAAATGGGAATCAGAGTATCAGTTTTATTTGAAGTTTTTGGGATGTGCTTCTTTGTTCAAAGAGGTTAATGCTGCTCGTTTTCTAGCTATAACTTTATTGAAAACATTTGCTATGATCTCTGGATATTCCAAGTAAGCCTGGTATACACAGCAAATTCCAGGACACCCAGGGAAGTTTCACAGAGAAACCCTGTCTCAGAATAATAAAACCAAAACACACAGGCACACACACACACACACACACACACACACACACACACACACACACACACACAGAGTCTTCCCTGCTCTCTGGCCTTTTCTGAAAGGTTTTTGCTTTTGTTTGTTTTTTTCACTTATGGTTTCTTTTACAACGATTTATTTTGAATACTTTCAATAAAATGTGCTGAAAGAAAACAATCATTTACTACATTTTTTCTAAAGTACCATTTTTTTCTTAACAATATGCATAAAATAATAAAATAACTGTGTAATTGATCCGTTGTAACACAAGAAAATAGATTCTTTCACAGGACCTCTTGTGTTATTCTCTTTCAATCATTTTGCACCATCTCCCATGATAGTCCATGAGCCATAGACATGGGGACTATGATTTACTATATCCATTGGGGTTGGAATAAGAACAACAGATTGATATTTGCATTGTACCAGTTGTGGTTTTCTGTGATGGTCTACCATTGCTCTAAAGGTAGGCTTCTTTGATGGGATAGTAACTGCACTTGTCTGTGGACATAAGGACAATCTTTAGAATGTCAAAAGGAATTATTTTGGTCTTGCAATATGACAGTCATAGATTCTTGTGTAAGGTAAATGACCTTACAATCCTGGGAAATTTCTTAGGTTTCCAATATCAGGAATGGTTGCCCTCTAGTTGAATTTCTCTAAGTCCAGTGAGATATCTATTGGTTATCATAGTATATTTGGGGATCACAGAAGGTAGAACACAGAAAACAGTCTGCATAAAAATGGTCAGAACAATGGCAGGATCCATGGACACATCAATGTGGAAGGGGGAAGATTTCTTTGAGGTCAAACCTCAAAGAACAACAGGCAACTAGAGATGAGGCCCCTTAATTATTTTATCACTGAAACCACACATGCTCAAACAACAGAAGTGGCTCAATAGTGTGTCTAAATATATTTGTGTATACATGTACAAAAATATACATTTATGTATACTAATATATGTATATAACAATAATATTGAAAACAAATATTAACAAGAGTTTGGTTCATGGAAGGAACATATTGGAGGTATCAGAAAGGGAATGGAGGGTGGAAAAAGAGGGAGTAAATGATAGAATTCAATCTGAATTGAAAGCATAGTAATAATGAAAATGAAAATATGTGCTGACATATTATCAGTATAATAAATGCCTATTTATGTACTTATCATCAATATGTTAGTATAGAGGACATTTAATCTTTCAATTTCTGTGTCAGAAAGAATGGCTGTTGGTTCTGATTTATCATAATGAATTTCCAGTGAATGTACACATGTTCTCTGACTTTAGAACAGGCCTGGGTAGAA
Organism: Onychomys torridus; assembly: GCF_903995425.1. Classification (NCBI taxonomy): domain Eukaryota; kingdom Metazoa; phylum Chordata; class Mammalia; order Rodentia; family Cricetidae; genus Onychomys; species Onychomys torridus. Next base: position 52,019,391 of record NC_050453.1, on the reverse strand, counting down.
ATAGTTTTTAAAAATTCTTAAGTTATTTAAGAATTTTATGTGTTTTATAATTTCCAAAGATATGTATTTTATTACTTTTCATCTTCTGTTACTTATTGACTATTATACTGGCAACATAGTACAGTTGTTGAAGAAAGAAAAAGACACAGACTTCTACATATATCCTGACATGTAAGCATAAAGTTAAGCAGATTTCTTTTAGGTGGAATGAAATTTGAACTGTTTCATATTGTTCTAGTTTAAGCATTTTCCAGGAGGGTTCTTCACTACAAGACAAACAGGCTTCACCTATAAGCCTCACCTAAATCAGGTTTCTTCAGCTGCAAAGGACACCAGTGCTCTGTAGTGTAGCTTTAAAAGGCATATACATACATATATATATACGTATATATACATATATACATGGGTTCTTGGTGCCGAAGACAGTTTGGTTATTCAATATGTCCTCACTTGTTTTGCCTTGCTAATTTGAGGAATGTGTTTCCCCTTTCAGTGAGTATGTGATTGGAGTTTTAGGGGGGAATTCCTCTTATGTGTAGATTGCTTATGGTAGTATGTTCATTTTGATGAAAGTTGTTTTGCCACTCCTTGAACTGCAGAATTATTTCCATCTTCTAGTGTCTCCTTGAAATTCATTCCTCAGAGTATTAGTGTTCTTGGTAGAAGTAATAGGGCATGAGCATCAGTAGAATAATATAGAACAAAAAATAAACTAAGTGAAATCTTGGTTAATGACAGCTTGACAAGGGTGACAAAAAACATGAATCTGAGAAAGAAAAATGTTCCAATATGTGATTGTGGGAGATTTGAATATTACACAAAGAAAAAAGGAAGTTAATCTCTAATGAAACATTTACCAATATCAACTCAAAATGGATTTAAAATCTGAATAGTTAAACATGCTAGAAGAAAATGTCAGGCAAACACTTTGAGTTATTCATAGGCAGTGCCTCTCTGAATAGAAAGTCAATAGATTAAAACATCTATAATAATAACTGATGAATGAGATTGCATCAAGTTTAAAAGTTTCTATACAACAGAAGAAAGAATAAACAAAATGCAGTTTCTGTCTACAGAATATACAGTTATGTCACCTAGAGAAAATTAAAATGTAGGACATATGAAGAACTCTAAAACTTAAAAGACATATAATATAGTTAATAAATGAACAAATTAATTCATTGAATAGATACTTCTCCAGTGAAGGAAGAAAGGAAAATAATAAATAAATACTTGGAAAGTGTCCACTGTGTCTAGCCATCTGGCAAAAAGTGATGAAAAATGCATCAAATTCCTTCTCTTCTGGTTGGAATCAAGAAAGCAAACAACAAATGGATAGATTGGCAGGGAAAACCTGTACATGGCTGGAAACAATGACTGTTCTTCTAAACACAGTAAAATTTATCATGTGTGCTCCCCAAGCACAAAATAAAATTATCATGTGACTCACTTTAGATACGGAAATTAATTTATGTGGCTACCAGTGTTTGTGTGTGTGTGTGTGTGTGTGTGTGTGTGTGTGTGTGTGTACTTTATTTATTGACCCATTTTGAAGATCAGAGCTGTTTGATTAGCAGGAATATGGATTAAACTGGAAACAACTGTATTAAACAAAATAATGCAGCCTTACAAAGATGTATACTAAATGCTTTCTCTCATGTGTGCTCTTTTGGTATTTGGGGAGAAGAGAACATGAAAGTAAAGAAGAAATGACCAGAGATATGAAAGTTGAAGAGAGGAGCTTCTATAGAGTAGTAGAGTTGTAATGAAGACATTGAATATGATGGAATTAATACATAAATATAAAGAAATTTCATAATAAACTCACTATTCTGCTCAATAACTGAATATAATACATAACTTGTATAAAGAAAAAATATTCAGCACACATGCCAACAGCACTGAAGGAATGTAATACAGCCACTAATTGCATAGTCATTTTGGGTAATATCCAGTGTATTTGCATGACTTCACAAAACCCATCAATATTGGGTAAATTCTACTTTAGAGTCTTATAAATTACCCAGCCTCCAGGCACATCAGTATGCTCATTCTACATGTTCACTGCCTCTCATCAATGCTAGACAAAAGTCCTCCACATTAGTAAACAAGTGTAAGATTCAATAAGTAACCTATCCCCAAAACCCCCTTAGTCATACATGGACACTGGTATCAATCTTTTAAATAAATATTTTGTAAAGACTTATTAAAGGTTAGTAAGAGATCTTTGAAGCTAGAATAAGATACAAACATAAACTTCTCATCTCCATTTTCATTACAATTGGAATAATTGTATTGGAAAACATTTTTAAAGACTAATAATTGACCATTTTACCTATAACATGATGGAATTCATGGACTACCAATGCTGGATAAATTTTAATAGTATATCATAAGGTAAATACTTGATTTTCTCTAGTGGAGAAGGAAGAATCTGTGACTAGATTAAGCTGTTAAGCACCTGTGAAGGAAAGGGGACTGTTAAAATACTGCAAAGGATACACCTGTTACATATCACCACATTGAAAGAAGACTAGGACATGTGTTTTGCTGAAGTGAGAGAGGCATTATACATAAGGAATATGGAAATAAAGGTATTAAAAGTGTATGAGTAGTACATTCACAAAATGAATTCACTAGGTACATCTAGATTCTATTCCTCAGAAGATAGTATGGAAAGGTATTGACCAGGGAGAGTATTATATGAGAATTTATATTATTTTGGTTGTTTCAATATATATAGAATACACTTCTTTGTAATTATGTTCATAAAGTAAAATATTTAATAAATGATACTTAGAACAATGAAAATAAATTGCAACCTAAATACATTTGACCAAAATAGTGAAGCATACAGAAAAATAGAAATAGCAATATTTTTTTGAATTTAGGAAGAGACCAGGACAAAATGGAAGATTCGGTGGGTAAGTGAACTTACTGTGCAGGCATGAAGACCAGCATTGTGTCTTTAGCACCTAAAAGTACAAAATCCCAGAGGTGGATGAATTTCTGTGAGCCAGTGCTGAGAGAATACAGAACGATGGTTGGCCTCCTCCCAAGCCTTCCCACCCCCATCCTCCAAAGTATAAACTCAACATGAACTAACTTGCCTCTGAGGGAATGAGACATAATGAAACAGAGGAGGCCACCAGTGCCTTCTCCAATCTGTGGACACCCACAATCTCATACACATGCACAGACAAACAGGCACACAAATAGACAGAAGAAAGGAAAGAAGGAAAACAGGGTGTAATGCTTTTATTTATTAATTTATGATTCTCTATTTCACAGTTCTTATAAAAGGGGAATGATTTTGTTACATTAAGAAATATTATTGGAAGAAAACAATGATTTTATTAATGTTATATCTTTATATTGAATTGCAATATTTAACTACATTTGTTAAATTATTATGGAAACTGGATTTTCATAATAATTTAATAAATACATAGAACATGAAGGGGCTGGAGAGACTAATCAGAGGTTAAAAACACTGGCCATTATTGCAGAGGGCAGTTTCAATTCCTGGCACCCATGTGTCTCACAATCTTCTGTATTTTCAGTTTCCTATTATTATCCTTCCCAGCATTTTCCATAGTGCTGCATATAACTGGTAAACAGACATGTAGTTAGATTTTCCTGCCTGGCCCACAGTCAGGACAAATCTCTCTCACCCGCCAATCCCATAGTCACTCAGATGCAACCAAGAAAGCACTCAGAAACTTATATTGCTTATAAACTGTATGGCCATGGCAGACTTCTTGTTATCTAATTCCTCTATCTTAAATTAACCCATTTCTGTTAGTCTATACTTTGCCACATGGTTTGTGGCTTACTCTTGTCTTTACATGTTGCTTCTCATGGCAGCAGCTGGCAGTGTCTCCTCCCAGCCTTCTTGTTCCCAGCCTTCTCCTCTTCCTTGTCCTGCCTACCCTATCCTTCTTGCCTGGCTACTAGCCAATCAGCACTTTATTTACACAGAGTGATATCCACAGCACTCCCCCTTTTCTTTTTTGTTAAAAAAGGAGGGTTAACTTTAACATAGTAAAATTACAGATAACAAAACAACTATCAAGCAAGAATTATAGTTACAATATTAAAGAAGATATACTATCTATCTTATATTTGTGAGTCTAAAGTTTTATATCTAACTCACCTTGTATCATAACTGAGGAAATTATAACTATCTAGTCTTCAACCACATCAAAGACCTCAGAAGGATATTATATTATCTGAGAACTGGGAGAAGGATGCGAGCAACTTTCGGGAGTCTTGTAGGGTAGACAGAGACAGCTGGCAGCCTGGACAGTCACCTAATGTTCCTTTGTAAAGTTGGGGCATTTGTCTTCAGCCCACAGGGCTAGAGTCTCTCAGTCACTTCTCTCAGTGTTCTGTAGAATGTCTGGCTGTTTCCTCTGTGAAGCAGTAACCTGAAGGACCATTTTGTCAAGCAAAGTTTAGTGGTTACCTTTCTATGAGTCCTGCACATCCAGTTGATCAAGCAGTCCAGGCAAGAACAGTTTCTTGCCCAAATGGCTATTTTTGCCAAGGTGAAGATAAACTCCATATGAAGTGTCTTTAATGCCCATCCTCCTCTCTGAAGTAAATTGGTGCTGCCAGGAGCAGACATGTCTCACTGTCCAGAAAGTCTAAATTTTAAAAATATTTTAAATGCCATATTCTGTAGACCATTGAAGTGTTTGAAGATTACCTGTCTATCTGAAATATCTCTGTGTATACCTAGAAGACTTAACTAACATGGCTATGAGTATGATTATCATAGATAACCAGTTATTAATCTATTTTTAATTATCCATTACAATTTTAAATGAGCTATATGAACATAATACCTTAAACAAGAGTAGAAATATACACACAATATAACAAAATTAACTTTACATTTGTATCAATAGACTAAAATCTATACCAATGTAAAACTTTTTAAATAAGTTGTTGCTCTTTAGAAGTAAGTTCCTTAATCTACCCATTCAGACTATTATATCTATATCATATCCCCTTTTCTTCTTTAGAAAGAGATTGCATTTATAATCAACCTGCTTTGAATAAAAATATTGTTTTTTTTCTGTCGCACACCAGAGGGCTCTTCTGATTTGGGATACAAAAATCTCTTAACATTTTCTTTTAGCAGTATGTCTGAGTTTAGAGAAGGAGTGAGTCAATTCCATCTCCAAAGCCAGCTTGATAATTTTGGGAAATTGGGAGTAGTTTTTCTTACTACTTCCTGCTGGAGGGGGGCACTGTATCTTATGGGAACACAAAGAAAATTTTGGGATTATGGATTAGTCCGTGAGGGTAAACCTCTGAGCCAGTTGCCTTGAAACCATTCTGGATGTTGGATCATCTGGGCCATGGTGTCATTGGAGACCTTTCAGGTGGTCTTGGCTGATCAAACCTGATGTATCTTAATCTGGAACAAATCCACAGCCTCTGGCTTTCTGTGTAAACAAAAGCAGAGACTCTTTTCCAAAGCAACATATCCTTATATCTAAATTTTGAAGTCAAGGTACCTTTAAAATTTACATATTTGTTTAACTCAACAGCTTTTATGATCAAATCCTTTTCTGTAGTTAAAAATTCCAAAGACAACATAAACCAGATTCTCTGTGTAATATCCATCTTTGTAAGACTGAAATGCCACTGTGTTTGCTGGCTCTGCCCACCTCAGCTTCACAACATGGCAGTGGTACAGTTTACTGCCAGCTCTGGGTCTGGAGCCAAGTGTACCATCAACTAATAGAAACAGTTCTATCAAAGCAGTGCATGGCCCTGAAACTTATTATTATTATTATTTTTTAACTACCAAAGGCTAAATCTACCACGCAGGAGAGTAAAGTGCCACTTGTAGATTCCTCATTCCTGCCACACTGCAGGTCAGACAAACATGCCAGGAACCCGCCATAGTAGCTCAAACCAGCAGGCTGCCACTAACTTGAGAGAGACAACTAGGAAGCTGTTTTTAGCTCCGTTTTAGAATCTTTTTTCTCAGGTTTTAGGTAGAAACTTTTGCCCCATGTTGGGCATCATTTGTCGTTAGATTTTTTTCTGCCTGGCCCAAAGTCAGGACAAATCTCTCTCACCCACCAGTCCCACAGTCGCTCAGATACAACCAAGAAAGCACACAAAAACTTATATTGCTTATAAACTGTATGGCAGAGAGGAAGGACAGCAGAAGCAGTGAAGGGTAAGGTTTTTCCACTCTTGCTCTGACCTCGTGGCTTTTAACTTTGCAATTTGTTCTGTGTTTCTTATTTAACAAGCCAGTTATATCTTCACAGACATACAAGTAGGCACAAACTTCAAGCACATAAAACAATAAAATACTAATAAAACTATTTTTAGGAATGTAAAGTGAGGTAGAACTGGAAACTGTCATACCAACAATGGCCATATTAACAAAACTTTGTTTATCTGGTTGTCTTAGGTTCTCTTCTTGTTTCTATAACAAAATACCACAACAAAAGCAATTTAAATAATAATGACTATTTTGCTCACAATTCCAAATTAGAGTCCACCTTCAGTGGGATTCAAGCAGCTACTCACATTTCATCCAGAGTCTACGGAGGAGAATAATTAATTACAGCATGCGACACTTCTGTTCTGCTTGCTGTCTCTGGTCTTATAAAGGTTAATATCTATTGTTTGCCTAGGAAATGAGTCTATGAACTCTGGCTATGAGGTTGCTCCTCGATTGATATAATACGGTTATTTTACACAGATAAGCACACAGAGCAAACTTTCTAGACTCTCTTTCATTGTGACTTGCTTCCTGTGATTCTAGATTGTTAGGTTAACAATATTAATCATCATATTGGTATGTGTGTTTTTATACAAAATCTTAAAGTTCAGTGTATTTCATATTTTCCATGATTAATAACTGCCTTGTGATACAGTTAATCCCTCTCACTTTTCTCATCAGATTATTTCCACTTTATATTGATCATATTTATCTTGGTTGGCAATAAGGTTTTCTTTATAACATCTCCTTTGTTGAAAAGTTTCAACCCTTATCCAAATAATGACTCTTAAAAATCCATTATATTATATTATCATAATTTGAGAAAATTGTTTAATATATAAAAATGTTATCCAGAACCTGAAGAAGTTGTGGCTTAAAATGTATACAATTTTACCTCATTTCATTTCATTTTGACATATATTTTGATCATATTTTTACCCACTCATTCTCCACTTTGTAATTCTTTCCTTTTTCCACCTCCTATTTTCCTCCAAACTTCATGTGGTTTTTATTTTTTATTTTTATTTTTTGTAAAATCTACAGGGTCCACTTTCTGCTGTGTGTGTATGGTTCTAGGACACTCTACAGGAGCATATCCTGTTAAACGTCCCATCCCTGAAGAAAAATGACTCTCCATCCCCCAACAGCTATCAATTTCCTTTTTTGGATGGAATATCCTAAGACTCTTCCACACTCTTACTGTGTGATTTGGGCTGGCATTATCCTATACAGGTCTTGGGTGTGTAGTTACAACTATCAAATTCATGCATGCAGTGACCTTGCCATACTATATGGATCCAGATATCCACTCTTCTGGTTATTACAATCATCTGGCCCGCTTTTAACAATGAGTCCTGATCCTTGGAGGGAGGGGCTTATCATTATTTATGATTTTCAAACAAGCACTTGCAGTATTCTATTCACTTCATATTGACCAATTGTGGGTGTCTGTATGAATCATCATGTACTCCAAATGAACCTATGATGATTTTTGAAAGATACACTGATCTGTGAATATAAAGATAAGAACTCAAAAGAAAGTTTATTAGCAAGCTCACTTTAGAATATTAGCATTAAGCTGTGGGACCTAGGTAGATACAGATTTTTGACCTCATTATTTGTGCCAGGTGAGGGTTTCATCCTGTGGAGTGTTACTGGAATCCAATAAGAGAGTGGTTGTCTATGTTCATGATGTTCTTTCTTCTAGAAAACCAGTAGGCATTATCTTGCCAGACCAATCATTACTCAAAATGTTGGGTTCACAGATAGGTAAGACAATTAATTTCTTTTTGAAAAATGATTTGTTGGGTTGTGGTAGCACATCTCATTAATCCCAGCCTACAGGAGGCAGAGGCAGGACAGATCTCTGTGAGTTCATTGGCCAGCCTGGTCTGCAGAGCAAGTTCCAGGATAGCTAGGGCTACACAGAGAAACCCTGTCACACAAAAAAACAACAACAACAGAAGAAGAGTTAAAGAAAGAAAAATAATCACTAAATAAAATACTGATTTAAGTCAGTAATTCTGCGAATTTTAAACACTCCATTTTACTCTTAAATTTTCTACATTTTGTCCGCCTTTTATTCTTTAACCACATGTATATATCATGAAATTTACTCATTTTCTACCCCAAAAAGCTCCCTCATTCCTTCTCCTCTTCTTCTTCGTCTCAATAATTTCTTCACATAGTCCCATGTCTTTGTGTGCTGTATGTGTCCTAATGAATTTTAATAGAATTGCTTGTATGAACATGTCAGGGAACCCACTTATTAGGACGTAGGAAACATACCAGTGGCTATGATACTAAAGAAAGAACTATCCCTCAGGGAGGGTAGGCCTGCTGAGCGATTCCTCATTCTATGATGGAATGTGGATGGACCCCACCTCATTGAGTTCTTGTGGAGGAGACCATTGCTGTGGTGACTAGATGACTATGATACCATGTCCAGAAGATGTCACTTCATAACATAACTCCCTATCTTTTGGCTTTTCAATTCTTCTTTACATTATTTCTACAATATTGCTTGAGACTTGAGGGAGTGTTATAGAAGTCCCATTTAAGGTACTGTACTCTATTATCAATTCTGGGGCTCTGAATTAAACATTATTTGATGCAATGTTTTATTTAACCTGTCTATAAAAATTACTAAAGTTCAGAGGGTTATATGAGATAATGGACATTCGAGGCTAATTGTTTTAGACTACAAAAATTGTCATTCAATACATTTACTGAAGTTGCATTATAAAATATAAGTGCAAAGAATATTTCTATTTTGGCACCTTTTACCCTTTCCCCTCACTTTTAATGTTGTCATTTTGTGGTGAGAGTTTTTTGTCTGCTTGCTTTATTTTTGTTTTTGTTTTGTTTTGTTTTTCGAGATGGGGTCTCTCTCTTTGTAGCTCTGGCTATCCTGGAACTCACTTTGTAGATCAGACTGTTCTCTAACTCATCTGCCTGCCTCTGCCTCCAGAGTGCTTGGATTAAAGGTGTAAGAGCCAACCATCACCCATTGATGTTTTGGTTATGTTCAAAACAGCTCATAATTTTTTTCAGCTGTAACTATTACTAAGATATTTGAAGAAAAAAGTTGAGCAAGGGGAAAAGTAGCTTAAATATGTCAAACCCTTGGTGTATATCTTTTACAGACCTTCCTCAAGGTTCAGCCACAAGTTTACATGAAAGACACAACTCTCAGCTTTTTCCACAGAGCAAGTCTTTAAAAACTCAAGAAAGTGTTCTAGGGAAGAGGTAGTGTGTGTGTGTGTGTGTGTGTGTGTGTGTGTGTGTGTGTGTGTGTGTATCTCACTAAATATTTTGGCCAAGGTGTCATTGTTGCAGACATATGTTTCTAAAAATTGGACTGTAGAGGTATACACATCTCTGCTCACTTCTTTTATATTAATCAGATAGATGTGCTGATGTCACATAAATTATATATGCATAGATGACAAATATATATGATTTGCTTATGCATGTGGTGGGGACACACAGAGGCTTCCTAGTAAGGCCTTACTCAAGGTCAGATAATCTGAACTTGCTTTACCCAGCAGAGCTGCATAATACAATGATTTGTCCAGGGGCCTTGTTACCAGGTGTTTTGAAGTGTCTACATTTGGCTGCACATTGTGTTTTGATATTGAAAGGGGAAAGTCTTCTACCTTTCCCCTTGCCAGTTTATAAAAAGTCCATTAGAATAAAACTCGAGTCAATTGAGTATTGACTCAGGGCTCTCCCGTAGCAACACTGTGTCTGTCTTTCTTGTCGTCTCCATCTATATTTCTATCTAATACGTCCTCATTCCTCTCTCCTCACCCTCAAGAACCATTTGACAGGTGAGAGCTGGTCTCTTATAGCATATAAAATTTCATTATTTTAATATGTATATGTATATAAACATATATGGATAGTGCTTATTGCAAAAGAATAATACAATGTAGTTTTTAGAATTAAGGGATGTATAGATTATTTCCAATTTAATTAGAGATTACAATTTCATTGTAATTTACTGAAGAAGCCACAAAAGAGTTATCAACCTGGATGACTATTTATCCATAAAAGTAAAAATCTTGTTCTTCAAAATTAATTACTGAAAATAAATTGATAAATCACATGACAGATTTCTTAAGAATACTGGGTAAGTAACACATGTTAATCATTGATATTGCTTGAATTGCAACTGTACAACAGAACTGAATGGCTTATTAAATTGTGCAATGAAATAAGAAAAATGAGTTTCAAGCCTATTTTGCATGACCAGCATATTCCAAGTATCCTAGTATGTGCACCACAAAAGATTTCAAGTTTCAACGTCATTTACATGTGATGAAATTTGCTCTCTGTGAAATTCAAGCAGATCAGGTGATGTATCAACGCCTGCTTAATAGACAAGAGCCATTGGTTTCTTATATACCTTATTAACCAACTTTTGTAATCATAAAATAACTAGTCAGAAAATATCATTTATAGTTTTATACAAGATATGTAATATAACATAAAACTGTAACAAATAATCTTAAAGAATTAAAGAAATTTGCACTTATAATGTATTCTGTGAAATTTAAAAAGAAAACAATGTAGATAGATGAAAAATGATGACTATTCTAAAATTATCATTTTTGAAAATAATATGATGAAAGTTCAAATGTATTTTTTCTGGTAATATGGTGAATTAAAACCATAAATACCATGTTATATGCAGAAGATTAAAACAGCTGATTTTTACTTAGGGAAAAAGCAAAACAAATGAAAAATAATAAAGTAAGTGTTTAGTATGTTAAATGTCTAGAATTATTTTAAAATACAAAATATTAAAATGAATATGTATAGTCAACACAAAATATAGCACAAAATAAGGTTTCAAAATGACATGAGACTTTATTAATAGTGAAATTAGGATAGGATTTATATGATTATTAGAGCATATATAGAGACTAATTTATATGTATAGAATAACCTTCACACAATTTTTCACTTTCCAGTTAAAGGAACCATATGAATAATATATAAAATGTAACATAAACCTTTATAACTGAATTGTTTCACATCAATTATATGATAGTTATATTCTATAATGAGTTTCACAATGAATAAGAAAATGTATTCATATTTGAACAATTTGATTACTTAAGGTACAAGATATACAAAAAAGAGAAATTTCATCTTAATAGGGATAATCAATAGTTTTTCAAATATAGAAATATATCTTTTTGATTATAGAAAGAGGTATGTGAGAAAAAATTTACTTGTTTTTAATTGCCCTTGAGTAATTTTTTTCACGTGTCAGAAAATATGATTGAGTGTGAAAAAGAATTATGCTGAAAACCTGGGATTTTTTTTATATAAAATATCACAAAGCAAATTGTCATCAGGAAAAGAAAGCTCTAGTCAGCATTAATGTTAGGATTTCGTGTAGAAAAATGCCAGTGTTGGCATGATTTTCTGAAGATATCTCCTTCAATTCTGTTCCCCTTGTGTTATGTTTGAGAACTGTAGTGAGATAATGACATAAATAGGCTACAGAGCATGAGGGAGTGTGGATTTTGGTTGTAGGTGCTCACAGGGAAGAGTCTAATAAATAATAACACAACAACACATTGAAAATCTGAAGCTTTAAGACACTCAGTGCCCTTTGAACACTACAAGAAAGAAAACAGAGGGAAAGGAAAAATCACAGGTTCTGCCAGTCTTAGGCAGGCAACATCGGCATCACCGCATTTATTTCTCCCAAGCACTGCACAGCTCAAATACCCTTCTGTATAAAGGAACCCTAATAGCAGTGTTTATATGCCTCCTGCATTAAATCAAGTTATCAGTATTCAGAATATCTTAGCCAAGGAAACCTGATTGACAGATATACAAATATGTCTTATACATTTGTGACCAAATCGACAGAAATAAAGATTATAATGTTAAGCCAAATAGATGAGGTACAGAATCTATACAAACTGACCCCATGGAAGTTGAGAGTAGAATCCTGCATGCAAAAATAAGGCAGAACAGAGTACAGTGGATTATTGGAAAACATTTATTAGGGGACAATCAGTTACAATGAGATAAGTGTCACCTGTTTTGCTGTGCTTTAGAATGGCAGGATAGCTATAATGATGGATTTCCAGCATTTTCAGCAAAAACAAATGATTACCATGTCAACATGTTTCAGAATATCACATCTATGTAAAACTTTCCACTCTGTGTACCCCACTAAAAGAGAATTTACTTTAAAATAACTGAAAAGGCGGTCCATGTATGTGCCAGGGCTTACAGTTACATACGAATATGTCACAATATTAAAATTTTACAGAAAATGTTCTGGGATGATTGAAACAGAAAGATGCACATCCACAGTAGAGTGAAAAAATAATAGGAGAAAGGGCATGTACCATGTAGTCTCTCTGAGGTTAAGGATGAAAGCCGTTCCTCTGCTGCCATAGAGTCTTCTTCATATATGAGATAGCACCACTCTTAAGGCTTTATTAATTATATTTGGCAATAACTTGAAAATAAATATTTTAGTAAATACTATGCTGGGTAAAAGTGAATACATTCTTTATTGCTGTCAAGATATCTACTTGATATTGGTATAATGACTACATTATTAGTTCAACTATATGATTTGTTTCTTAGAATCTAAAGTTTTGTTTCCTAGTGAAAAATTGATATTTTATACCTATAATGAAAGTTAAAAGGATGTAATTCTCCACCAAAATGCCATGGTGATATGCACAATGCAAAAAGCTAATAGGATTTTGAGTGTAACGGGTTTAGGAGGAGAGTGATAGGTCAGAAGGGAATTGGAGAAAATTGTTTGCTGTCAGAAAGCATATTGACTAAAAAGAATATTTTAAATGCAAATTACTTTTAGGATTTACTTTTACTTTTGAAATAGCTACCACAGTTTTGGTTATTATTCAGATTTTATTATAATGATTACTTTTATATAAAATTGCTGTGGATATCTGTATGCTTTGAATGTGTTGCTCTGATTGGTTAATAATAAAGTGCTGATTGGCCAGTAGCCAAGCAGGAAGTATAGGTGGGACAAAGCAAGAGGAGAATTCTGGGAACAGGAAGGCTGAGTCAGGAGATGCCGCCAGCCACCAGTGCCATGAGAAGTAATATGTAAAGTACCGGTAAGCCACAAGCCACATGGCAACTTATAGATGAATAGAAATGGGTTAATTTAAGATGTAAGATCTAGCTAGCAAGAAGCCTACCATGGCCATACAGTTTATAAGTAATATAAGTCTCTGTGTGTTTACTTGGGGGACACTAATGGGAGATTTGTCCTGACTGTTGGCTGGCCAGGACACAGGAAAACTTCAGCTACATAAAATATATAATTTGTTCCAATATGATGATTATTTTCACCAATAAGGACAGAAAAATTCCACAAAGCCTCAACCCTGAACACACACACACACAAATTACAGGCAACTAAGGGATACTGAGAACAGGAGAAATTGCCTTAAAACACATCAATTGGTTATAGAATACTAAATGATCAGCCATAAATTTGAAAGAGAACATGGAAGGGTAAATGGAAAGGTTTGGAGGGAGGAAAGAGAAAGGGGTATGATGCAATTATAATCTCAAAAAATAAAACAATTTTTAAATAGACAATTTTTAAAAAAATTTTTTCTTTATTATTATGTGTTTTAAATTTTATACATCAGCCATGGGTTCCCCTGTCCTCCCCCCTCCCTCCCCCCCCCCCACCCTCCCCCCAGCCCCTTCCCTCCATTCCCACGTCCTCCAGGATCAAGGCACTCCTGGGGATTCATTTAAACCTGGTGGGATTCAGTACAGGCAGGTCCTGTCACCTCCTTCCAGACTGAGCTAAGTGTCCCTGTGTAAGCCCCAGGTTTCAAACAGCCAGCTCATGCACTAAGGACAGATCCTGTTCCCACAGACTGGGTGCCTCCCAAGCAGATCAAACTATTCAATTCTAAACACCCTAACTGTCGTGCTGGAACTCTTGTCCAATAACTGATGGAAGTGGATGCAGAGATCCTCAGCCAGGCCCCAGGTGGAGCTCCAGGTGTCCAACTGTCGAGAAAGAGGAAGGTCTGCAATTGTGTGAATTGTTGAATCTAAGATTGCAAAAAGCACAGGGACAAATAGCCAAATGAATGGAAGCACATGAATTATGAACCAAAGCCTGTGGAGCCCCCAGCTGGATCAGGCCCTCTGGATAAATGGACAATTTTTTAATAAAGTGAATTTATAATTGATTCTTGAAACATAAATATGCTATACCTATTTAAGCACTAAAGTGATGTTTTATTGCTTGTGTACATGTGATAGAGGAATTTTTACTATCTTCACAGTATTGTACCTTCATCACTCCTGATGCATGATCCACTAGAGAAATTGAACCAAGAGATACAGGTTAAATTGTCAATATTATGTTAGACACAAAGCAACAATGTATGACTTCTGTAGTATTTTATTACCTTTATGTGAGTCATTTAACTCCACCTCTGTTAAAGGAAGATATATTAATTTCCTCTACTTAGAGAAGAGGCTCAAAGAAATTGTAGGCTAATTTTAAACTCACCATATTCATTAAGATCTGTGTGTCGTCAATATTCCTTTCAGAAATTTGATACAACTATATCTTCATAACTTACCAAAACCTTCATTTTGATTTTCATACCTGGTATCTTTGAACAGAACTAAAAATTCTTCTTTTCCTTTCTTTCCATTTTCTTATGTTTTTAATTTTACCCATATCACACTGTTAAACCTCTCAGTATGCAATTGAGAGGAAACCGATTCGGCAGGCACACAGTGCTGTCAGCCTGAGAGTGCCTCTTTCCCATGCCATTAGAACAGATTTCCATAGTTCCCATCTGCTTTATTCTAATTTTACCTCACATGTACATTGCTGCTTCAGTTACTATTTCAAAAGAGAAAGAAATGGATACATTTTCTATAGATACTTCAAAATGATTTCCCTAAGTTAAAATGGTATCTAACCACTATTCTGTTGTTCCTCCTGAGTTGTCTGTTGTCAGTCCATTAGTTTTGTCTAACAAATCCAGGGACCATTTCAAAGTCATCCCATCCTCTGCTTAACCATGTGGTTATTAGGTATGTTTCAAGAAATCCCCCTTTGCCGTCAGCTTAGCTATCCCTCCCTATTGATTAGTTCAGATGGTTCTCTCTTACCCAGCTGAAATGGTTGGATCAGAAACAGGTGTGATTCTAACTGCCCTGGGTTTCTTTTGTTCAGCCACCAGCCTTAGCTTTGTACTGCGTGAACTGAATATTTAAACAGATCATCACTGAACCTCTGTTTTATAAATGCCATATCCTTGTTGGATTCTAGTTAGTCCAGAGTCCGTAGCCCTTACCTTGTCTCTATAAACATCTTGTGAGATTCCCTATTTATCTTCCAAATTTCAAATGTATTACTTGTCTAAAATTGACCTGTGTGTGGGCGCACATACACACACACATAGACAAACAGACACAGATACAGACACACACACACACACACACACACACACACACACACACACACACGAGAGAGAGAGAGACAGAGACAGAGAGACAGAGAGACAGAGAGAGACAGAAAGACAGAGACAGAGACACAGAGAGACAGAGCGACAGAGAGAGACAGAGAGACAGAGATAGAGACAGAGAGACAAGAGAGACACACAGAGAGAAATAGTGAATAAATTACTAAATTACCTTCTTCCAACCTATATTTGATTTCCAGAGATTATCGTAATTTTTTGATAAAATATTTTGATAAAATGCTATGTATTGTTCTTTTGCATTCTGTAGATATTTACTAGTGAGCAAAGCACTTTTTTCAGTTTTGGAAATGTGAAATTAGTTAACACTAATTTGTTTGGGGGAATTTGTCAAGCCACATGATTAAGAGGATTATATAATTAAATAACAATGATTTACAACAGAATTTCAATATTTGTTATAGATAACACACTCTACACACTTTTATAGGTGTAATTTTTTCCTTTACAAAATATATTTCATTGAGAAAAAAACTAATGAAGGCATGCAAATAGATTTTTATAATAATTTTACAACCAAGGAAATATATAACAGCACCATTTTCCCAGTGAGTAAATTAAATAAATATTAAATATATTTTATAAATTAGACTCTCCCTGTTTGCCTTGAGTGTTCATTAGCTTTCCTATGGCTTCAGGCAATAATATCTCAACTTATTTTCTAACATATACCATCTGTTCTTTGTCATTTCTTATTGATGAGAACTCTCAAGTAAATACTACTTTTAAAATTTTATACTAAACTCTCTTTGTAGTTACTTCTTCATAGCAAGGTTTTTGGTGTCATTTAACTGTTTTTCCTTATCAGAAATTTTCATACACTCCTCAGGATAGCAGCAAGCAATACAGTAATATTATGTTACTGTATCATAGGTAAAAATTATTTGTCTTCAACTCTTAAACAATAATCTAAGTCATAACTGAGTGCCTTGACTTATTTTCCACAAAGAGAAGTACTTTGCATCTCCATTCTTCATTCAAACTTGTCTATTTCTGCTCCCTAGAAAATGCTTTAGAGTTATTAAAGGCCTGGATTGTCTCACTTTATTTTAGCTTCCTTTTACCTCCCTTTTATTTTATTAATAACATAACATATTTAACATAACTTTTATTAATTATGTGATATTTTGTCACAGGAATGTGTTATCATTGACAGGTATATTTTTTAAGTCTATCTCATTAATTTTAGAGTTGGAATCATTGATTAACAAAAAGTTATTTCAGCAATCTGTTCTCCTTGCCTAGAAGCTAACACCCAAGCATATGGCATTGATTAATACTGCCCCTCTTTGTCCTTTGCCATTCTGATATATTTAATTCAGTAGCATATAAATATGTAATTCAGAAAGACAAATATAATGAATATTTTTCTGTATATTTTAGAAGGATTTCTGCAAATGTTTCATGAAGTCTGTACATATTTAGCTTTTGGAGGAAATGAGAAATTTCAGCTTCTCTGAGATACCGTCTTGGGACATACTTTACAACATTGACTCCCAATGTATCCATATTCTTTCATGAAACAGTGACAAAAGCTGTCTTCCTGTATAACAAAGATCAACCATGTATTAATACACATGAAAGAGTATCTGAATCAGTGATTTTCACATGTAAGCCAAGGAATCACTAAGGAACTTCTTACAATGAATATATTTAAATCAGAAGAGTATAAATTATGAGTTTATTGCCTGACAAATATGTGTTTTAAAAACTCATCTTCAACAATTGATTCACTGGGCTGGCAGTGGTGGTGAATGTCTTTAATCTTAACATTTAGGAAGCAGAAGGAGGCAGATCTTTGTAAGTTTGAGGCCACCCTAGTCTACAGAGCTAGTTTGAGGACAATCAGGGCTACACAAAGAAACCCTGTCTCAAATAAACAAAACAAAGAACAAACAGACAAACAAATTTGATTCACAGTAATCTAAAATGACAGCATTCCAGACTGGTATTACAATGTACAGGATAAGGAGAATCAAATTTATCTCTGGTAAGGCTTGTCTCTCTGCTTGCCCATCCATCCCTCCACTCAACCATCTCTCTTTCTCTTTTTTTGTATTTGTTTACATGAGAAGAGGAGGCATGCAGGAATAAGGAAGTATGTGTCCTTTTCCATTAAGTATCTCATCTTTCACTAAAGCAGAAATGTATTGTAATGATTATGACTTCTCTCATCTCTTCTGCTGTCCACCTTTTAGTTGAATTTGATTTGTACTATTTCCCTTTAAAATACTTAGTGTTTTAAGTTCAGAATCTGAGATCTTACCTAGCATATTCAAGGAACTATTTTCCATCCAAAGTTCTACCAAATAACAGTTAAAAAAAAGAAGAAGAAGGAGGAGGAGGAGGAGGAGGAGGAGGAGGAGGAGGAGGAGGAGGAGGAGGAGGAGGAAGAGGAGGAGGAGGAGGAGGAGGAGGAGGAGAAGGAGAAGAAGAAGAAGAAGAAGAAGAAGAAGAAGAAGAAGAAGAAGAAGAAGAAGAAGAACAAGAACAAGAACAAGAACAAGAACAAGAACAAGAACAAGAACAAGAACAAGAAGAACAAGAAGAACAAGAACAAGAAGAACAAGAAGAACAAGAACAAGAACAAGAAGAACAAGAAGAAGAAGAACAAGAAGAAGAAGAAGAAGAAGAAGAAGAAGAAGAAGAAGAAGAAGAAGAAGAAGAAGAAGAACAAGAACAAGAACAAGAACAAGAACAAGAACAAGAACAAGAACAAGAACAAGAACAAGAACAAGAACAAGAAGAACAAGAACAAGAACAAGAAGAACAAGAACAAGAACAAGAAGAACAAGAACAAGGACAAGGACAAGAACAAGAACAAGAACAAGAAGAACAAGAACAAGGACAAGGACAAGAACAAGAACAAGAACAAGTAGAACAAGAAGAAGAAGGAGAAGGAGAAGGAGAAGAAGAAGAAATCATACCACCACCGCCTTACCACTGCCTTAGTTTGCTGATTTCAGATTTTCTTTGTGGTAATAAAAGATACTACTTGAGTCTTGTGGTTTGGGTGGAGATTAAAAATTTCTACAGAGACATTATCTACCGAGATAGTATGAATGCTCTAATTATGAGCATCACTTTTCCTTATGACCAGATTAATTTCTCTACTAGAATTTATTATTTTCCTGTTTATTTGCACCACATAGCAGGGTATATCCTTCTTCATAAACTGTTACATTGAGAATAACATGTTTCTGATTTATAAATATTTGAACTATTTTCTTTCCACCTATGATGTTATATGGACATTTTCATCATTAGTTGTTCAAATCAAAACTCTACTGTTGATAATATAATGCTTAAGGATAGTGATAAAGATAACACTATTAGATTGTTGCATAATGAGGATATTGTGAACATTTTATAATTAAAACAATATGTAACAATAATTAAAGATAGAAAGATCATGGATTTGAGAGATAGCAAAGGTGATCTGCATGAATGATTTGAGGGAGGAAATGAAAGAGGGAATGATGCAATTATATTTTAACTTCAAAAAAATTAAAGATTAAAAATAAAACAAATAATATTCAAAATATAATAACAGGTCAAAATAAAACCTTTGAACAAGCATTATTCTCTCATCTGTCCAACATGTGCCCTTGGGCATTTAATGTATACATAATATATTTGCAATTAATATTTTGTGCTTCTTGACATTGTTATCTAAAGATTATAGTTCCAAATATTATAAAAAATGCATAATTATTATTTGAGTAGAAATACAGTTTGCTTGAGTGTATTACTTCATTTTCAAGTGTTACTAATATTGTTTTTATTACTGTTTCTTTAATGAGATAATAATCTAATGTAATTTCCCTTTTCCTTTCCTTCCTCTAATAACTCCCACATACTCATTTTTGCTTATTTTCAAATTCATAATCTTTTTATTGATTGTCATTAGATGCATATATTTATATGTATGTACATATATTTTTCTCAATACAACCTGTTCAATATATATAATGTTACTTGTATGTATATTTCAGATCAGGGGATTTAGTTTTGGATAACCAGTTGGAATACTCTACCTTGATGACGACTATAGCTCCTGCTTTCAGAATTCCTTAGTTCTTCATGTGGGGTTAAGGCCTATGGGTTTCCCCTGAACACTGTCATTGTTCAGCTCATGTTTAGGCAGACATGTTGGTGAAATCTTAGGATTGTAGCATCTGATGTGACTACGAACCACATTCTCACAGCAAACTCCCTGATCTGGTTCTTAGGATCTTTGTACTCCCTCTTATGCAATGTTCCCTGAATCTTAGGTGCTGGAGTCACTTGGTAGATGTTTCCACTCTGACTGTACTCCACAACTCTGCATTTTTATTGGTTGTGCTTTTCTGTAATGCTTTCCATCTCTTGCAAAGAGGAGTTTTGAAAGTTAAGAGCTGCACTTACCTGTTAGGATAAGGACACATATTTAGAATGTAGTTTGGAATTATGTGGTATTAAGTGGTGTTTTCAGATTCTTCTCCAAGATCTGTGATTTTTACTACCTCTGGGTAGATGTTTATCTTTCTAGCATCAGATATAATTTCCTTCTTGTTGAGCAGGTCTTAAGTCCAGTAGAAAGCTAAGATATTTTTGTCACTGCTGGAACCTTAGGAACCTTAGGATTATCATATCATAATGTTCTTTATTGTGGTTCATAGATGTCATAGATGGATAATACTTCAATCCTTCAATCCTTTGGAAACATTCATGAATTCTTTGGATGCCATGAAAGCTAGTCCTCATGGAGGAAGCATTCAAGTCATTTCCATTGTATGTGTCTTTGGGGCCTGTGTCTGTAGTAAGTGGCATCTTCACCACTAGGGGAAAAACAGGTGGAATAGCCTGACTAACAAGTAAAAATGTAGCATCTCATACCTGGTTTGGGGGTTTCTGTTGGGTGGTCTTTGGCTCTAAGAGAGAGAGCATTGGTAACACATTAGAAAATTTCATTTAAACTATATATATATATATATATATATATATATATATATATATATATATTATGCATATATTTATGTGAATTAATTTTTAGGTAGAGAGCTAAGAGTATACCTTATGACTTTCCCAGGCACCCTTACTTCTATTTACCATTCTTCCTTGTTCTTCTGTATTTGTATTTGCTCCCCCTTTACTAATTGACTCTCATTCTTTTCCCCATTTCTCCTACCAGACCACTTGTAATCTGTAACCTGCTATCTCTTGCTCCATGATATCCTTACCTTGGTTTCTACAGTTGCTACAGACCAGGTACTCAAACATGAAGATTTGGAGCTAGGAACCCCCAATAAAATCATATGTCATTCTAGGTCTTGGTTAATATGATCTTCTCTAATTCCATCTATTTACCTGGTATTTTGATATTTTGTTTCCTCTCTCTCTTGCCTCTCATCTCTCTTTCACCCAGCATAGTTTTGTTTGCTCTTGATTTTTTTTTTAAATCTATCTGTGTATTTTTGTAATTCCACATGAGTTTTAGAATTTTTCTTTTATTGCTGTGAAGAATGAGATAGGGAATTTGATCAGGAATATATGGATCTGTAAATAACTTTTGGTAAAATAATCTTCACAATATTAATTCTACTAACCCACAAACATTGAATGACTGCTAATTTTTGCTGTCTCTTTCTTCAGAGATTTAGTTGTCCTTCTTTCCTTAACTTAGATTTACACCTAGATATTCTTGGGAACAAAACCCCATGCAGCCTATGCTGGTTTCCAAGTTTGTGTGTATCTGAGGATGACAGTGGCTTTTTAATCTCCTTCTCCATTCCTGAAATGCTAGGATTGCAGGAGTGTGCCACTGTAGCCAGTCGATGCAATGTTGAAGATGGAGACTACATCTTCCTGCATGTTATGAGAGAACTCTTCTAACAGATCTAGTCTAAGCTTGGATCAAAGCATTGTTCTATTTGCAACACACATTGTCAAATTGATCTTGAGCTTTTGTAAGGGAAATCATATCTTAAAAACACACTTACCTTTTAAAGTATAAAGTGCTTCTATCCATTTCAGCAACCAAGTGGTTCAAATAGAGACACTTGAACTTTGTCACAAATATACACACATCTCACTCTGTTACTTTACCTGACAGAAACCAATAGCTTGACATGAAAATTTATACTTTATATTGGGATTCTCTTCTAGAGGTTTTTTCCTCACCATTTTGTATACTTACATAAATTTAAAGATCTTCGTTCTGATATATAGTTCACACCACCTTCCACTCATGCAATATTTATGGTATGAGTAGTAACTGGGTCATTTTTAAACTCCTGTGAATATTTGAGGCCTACTGTTACAGATGCTACTGACATTTTTATTTCAACACAAATTAATAATTGTTTATATAATTTGCTATAGTATGGTGGTATTTTATTTGTATAATAATAAATAAAGTTTGCCTGGAGATCAGAGAAAATTGTAAGCCATTTTAACTAAACACACAAGTCAGGCAGTGGTAGCACATGGCCCTAATCCTATCACTTAGCAGGCAGGGTCTCTGTGTGTTCAAGGCCATACTAGGTAACAGAACCAAGCATGGTGATGTGTGCCTTTAATCCCAGTACCAAGCATAGAAACTTGGTGGTCTGTACAGACAGACAGTGACAAGAAAGTGAGGTAGCTTGGTTAAACTCCAATGAGAGGACAGAACAGCAAGGCAATAAAAGCCTGGGTAGACAGGAAGTTGTGGCACTTTGGAAACTGTGGCATGGTGAGGTAAGGTTGTCTGGTGGCTATTCCTTTTTCCCTGGTCTCTAAGGCTTTCACCCCTATATTTGGCTCCATTTTTTTTTATTTAATAAGACTTCTTAGAAATTTGTCTACATGATAAAGATTATGTCCTATTATATATCTCAAAATGGCCTCAAATGAATGACTTTACTGTGTAAGCTTTCCTAGTTCTGGGATTACAGTTCTCCATTGCCAGGTCAGACATAAAATTTTATGAGCTATAGTAAATATTCCCTAAAGTGGTAGTAGCATTTTAATTATTGCAACCAGGTAAAATTATATATGAATGTGTGTATGCATACACAACAAAATGATGCTTTATCTCATAAATATTGGCTACCCAACTGGGGAAAGAGCTCCCATTGTTAAGATGTTTACAACCAAGCACAATATAATTGAGTTTGACATCTGCAGCTGTCATGATGGAACCAGAGAATCAACTTGTGCAAGTTATCCTATGACCTCCATACACATATGCACAATACACACATTCAATGTATGTAAAAGTTATGAATTGAACATGACAAAATGAGAAATAAGGAGAAAAAGTAACTTTTATGAATGATACAAATTCAATGCTAAAATGCTTATGGTGTAACATCTCTAAAGTACATAATATTACAACTCTATTATTACTGAAATAAAATTTATGAAACACAAACAAATCATAGTAAATATAATGTTGTCTCTCAGAGACTTTCAAGATAAAATGGTTAAAATATGTTTAGTTATTGAGGATAAAATCAATTTCCTTTTTCTTTTTTTTTTTTTTTTTTTTTTTTTTTTTTTGGTTTTTCAAGACAGCGTTTTATTGTATAACAGCCTTGGCTCTACTGGTACTAGCTCTGTTGACCAGAATGAACTTGAACTCACAGAGATTCACTGACCCTTGCCTCCCTAATGCTTGAATTAAAGGTATGTACCACCAGGACACAGCTAAAATACTTGATCTTTAATTATAAGAATTATTATGTAAAAGAGAAAATTTGCACACTGTAACTCTAGTCTGTCTTATAAGCTATAGTGAATTATTTGAGTTTCAATGTGCATATCTTAAGTGTGTAGGAACATTGGGCATTGGAAATGTTATACGAAGAAGTTATGTCTTCCAATGATGCAAGCTAAATGATATTTAGTTTTTATGCTTTAAACTATTATTAATTCAAATATTTAATAATTTAAAAAGCGTTACTGTTAGAGTCAATTGTTCAGTCACATGGCATCAGATCAAAACCCATAACTATATATGTATCATCTAAGTTAAATATGTGAAAACAAAAGAATACTCTTAAAATAGCCACAATAATTTTCTTAATCCAAACTTTTTGCCTAATATTGAAAGCTAAGTTTTGTTATTGTATTATTTCTGTGAAAGTAAATGAGTTCAGTATTTACCTATTCTTTGATAGACATGCTCTGTCCAGAAATTTTGAAGATTTTTTTCTTTTTATGGTAAGGTATGCAAATATAAACTAATAAATTCTGTATGTTAGCAAGACTATATGAATTTCAGATTTATTTTTCTGTAGCAACTACATATATTTCTTGCCCCTGTTGAACATAAGCCTACAATCCTAACTATTTAGAAGTTTGAGATACAAACATCACAAATTCAAGGTCAATCTATGATTCAGGGTGACTATAACAGCAGGTTGCACAACTTGAAGACTTTGTTCAAAATAATATGAAATATGAAATATTTGAGAATCATATCTCA
The DNA here is from genome assembly GCF_903995425.1 of Onychomys torridus. Lineage (NCBI taxonomy): Eukaryota > Metazoa > Chordata > Mammalia > Rodentia > Cricetidae > Onychomys > Onychomys torridus. The sequence goes on along the minus strand of NC_050453.1, from coordinate 51,995,141 downwards.
GTGGTAGAGCATATTACTTTCCTAATATGTAGAAGGTCATTGGTTCCATTTCCAATAGACATCCCCAAAATTTGAAGTGGGTAGACACTGGTAAGTTTTCTAGTGGATCCAGTGGATGGCACTACATACAAGTATACATGGACAGCACTAAGTGGACTTAATGAGAGTTCTGGCTAATTTTTTGTCAACTTGACATATGCTAAAGACATTTGGGAAGAAAGAATCTCAATTGAAAAAATTCCTCCAACAGATTGGCCTGCTAGGCAGCCTGTAGAACATTTTCTTAAGTAGTGATTAATGTGAGAGAGTCCAGCAAATTGAGGGTGGTGCCACTCCTTCTCAGGTGGCCCAGGGTCTGGATAAGAAAGTAGGCTGAGTAAGATTTGTAAAGCAAGCCAGAAAAGAACCTTAATCCATAGCTTCTGCTTAAGTTCCTATTTCCAAGGTACTGCCTTGAGTTCCTGCTCTGACTTCTTTTGATGATGGGCTGTGATATGGAACTTATGTGAAAAGAATCCTTTCATTCCCACGTTGCTTTTGGCCATGATCATTTATCACACCAACGGAAACCCTAAATAAGACAGTGCATTACATATTTTTTAAGACATGAGAATGGAAATGGACATTTTGAGTGGATAAGAAGGGAAGTGTAGTGAAATATAACTACCTACGATGTATACATGTGTAAACTTCTCAAACATAAGAAAAATGAAAAGATTGAAAGAATTTACACTCCTCAAGACATTTTCATTTTAAAGTAGAAATTTTAATCACAGACAGAATACTATGACATCCATATGTTCATTTTTATTCTGGAATGAGTGCATTTAAAATTGGCAAAGCATACAGTATAAAGATCCTTTGTAAATGCCGTAGTTTAAAAGCAGCTGGTGATAAGAGAGAACATCTTGTCTCTCTAGATAAATTTATTTTAATTCTAAAAGTAAATATGTAACATACTTTGATCATAAAATATATTTGGATATAATTTACATTATCATTTCAATTTCACAGAGCATCCTAGGTATTATTTTAATTCCAAATATAAAATATAAATCTCTGATACTGAAAAACAAACAAAAAATATGCCATTGTGTTTCTTTAACCACATCAGGAGAGTCATGCATAGAATAGGCTGAGTAAGGATTATGTACACATTACACAGAATAACTAAGCATTCATGTTGCTAACCACTATCTGGATGGTTCAGTGGTACAACTCAAAAGTCATAGAAAGGCCTATATATTTTTCATATCATTTTAAATTTTAGTTGAATATAATTTTAGAGCAATTTGGATTCTTAGAAATATATATGTGATCCCCCACCTGCATATTCCTTCACTATGCATGCACCTCAGTAAAGCCACATATTTTTAATAACTGATGAGTATATATGTGCATCATTTTCACTCCATACCTATATCAATGTTTTATTTTTTATTTATTAATTTAATTGTATATTACCTCCTTGTTTAAATATGTGTGTACATATGCCTGTCTGCACATGTGGTGACCAGAGGTTGTAGAGATTCACCTTCACCTAATTATATTGAACTGGAATTGCTCACTTGCTGTGGATATCGCTCTGTGTAAATAAAGTTCTGATTGGCCAGTGGCCAGGCAGGAAGTATAGGCGGGACAAGAGAGAAGAAAGAGAATTCTGGGATGGAGAAGGCTGGGGAGAGACACCGCCAGCCGCCGCAATGAGAAGCAACATGTAAAGACACTGGTAAGCCACACGCCATGTGGCAAAGTATAGATTAACAGAAATGGGTTAATTTAAGATAGAAAAGGTAGATAACAAGCAGCCTGCCACGGCTATACAGTTTGTAAGCAATATAAGTTTCTGTGTGCTTTCTTGGTTGGGTCTGAGCGAGTGTGGGACTGGCGGGTAAGAAAGATTTGTCCTGACTGTGGGCCAGGCAGGAAAACTCTTACTACACTCACTGAACACCTAGGTCACTGGTTTTGTTTCATTTTGGTTTTGTTTTTTACCACACTGGTAATCAGCAAACACTAACAAGACTCACGTTTGCACTAACTCTTCACCCAACATTGAGGCTATAGGGACACATGGCTAGGCCTAGTTTTTTATTGTATTCTGTAGATTTGAACTCTGAAACTCAGCAAAAGCTCTCCTCTCTACTGACCCATCTCCCAAGCACCTTTGTTCATAGTTTAACATTATTTGTTTCCCATTTTGCTGTTGTCCATCTCAGGTGTTAGAAAAGACACATGCCATCAAAAGAGTATCAAATAGAAAATGTTTCAATACACTAAAAATCCACCATGCTCTGCCTTTTCAATTGTCACCATGGCAAGCCTTGGTAATCATTCTATTTCTTCCTTAGCACTGCCTTTGACAAAATGTAATATATTTGAGTTATATCCTTAAATCTTTTTCAGACTGGGTTCTTTTACTTAGCAATATTTACTTGAGTTCTATATATGTCCTTTATGGATTCTTAGCTCACCTATTTTCAGTGCTGAATAACTTTCAAGTTTATACAAACCTAGTTTATACAACTACTTATTGATCTCTAGTATAGTTTCACAATTTGGCAACAGTGAATAAAATTGCTGCAGATGTTTATGTGTTTTCTTGTGGACTAAATCTTCAATTACCTGAGAAAAATAATAAAAAAAGGTCAATTGCTGGCTTGCAAGACTAATATATATTTTGTTTTTTAAATGTGTGTCTTCCATTACTTGTGTGACCACTTTGTATTATTATTAGTAAAGAGGATAGAATCCCCAATGTTTCACATCAACAGTCCATGTTCCTTTTAAATGTCATTACATTTGGATTTTCCATTTATACATATTGCTCAATTGATTCTTCATCTTTTTCATTGATGTTACATTATACTTTATGTGTCATAGATACATGACTTTCTTATCCATCTGATTTTCATATACTTTCTTCATGTGTGGTTTCATCTTTTTATTTTCATAATAGATTCTTAGCATGGGCAAATTTAATTTTAAAAAATTTCAAGAATTACAGATTATTAACTTTATGTTTATGGATTACTCATTTAATATTGCATGAAAAATAACTTTTTTTGTCTGAACCAGTCATAAACTGCTTCTTCAGAAATACAGATTGCATTTAGGCAAGTAACTTAATTTGAGTTCATCATCTACAAAGTTAAAAGCTTAGTTTCTTTTTTGAAAAGATTGAAATTTCTCAGCATAATCTATTGAACACTATAGTTTCAATAGTTGAACGCTATATTGTTTATGGTGAATTGCTTTGGAAACCTAATATTTTAAATTTTATTGCCTGTGTGTGTGTGTGTGTGTGTGTGTGTGTGTGTGTGTGTGTGTGTGTATTTGTGTGCTATCAGAGACAATACATTTTATCATGTGAATCCTGAAACCAAACTCAGAACTCAGATTGTAAGCCTTATTTACAAGGACCTTTACATATTGGATCATCTTGAACACCATTTAAATTTTTTGGTTAGAACAAATTAATCAGAAATAAAATGATTTATAGATATGAGGTAGATCACTGAATCTACTCAAAGAAAAAAGATAAAGAAATAATAGGATAAATGGGTAGATCATTGAATCTACTCTAAAAAGAGAAAGAGAAATATGACAAAAGGTAGATTATTGAATCTATTATGAAAAGAAAAAAGAATATGAATATGATAAGATAAAAAGGGAGATTATGGAATCTACTTTTAAAAAGGAACTACTTGTTTTAAATAGGATAAGGAATGAAATTTTTTGTCTGAGTTTATCAAATGTTACTGGACTGGACATTGTTATATATTAATGGAGTTTTTTATCTGAATCTGTCAAATGTTAATGGACTAGATATCATTAATGTAATCTTGACTGTGTATATTGTATATAATTATTGGATATGATTTTTCTTGTATTAGTTATAACCTTTTTAAAATTTTAGACAAAAAAGGGGAAATGTGGTATTGTGTTCCCCCTAAAATATTGTGTGTTCCCCGAAATAAACTTATCTGGGGTCAGAGAACAGACAGCCACTAGAACAAAGCCAAAAATGGTGTCTAGAAAATGGGAAGAGTAAGCCATAACAGAAGATGGGTGGCAGTGGTGGTGCACGCCTTTAATCCTAGCACTTGGGAGGCAGAGCTAGCTGGATCTCTGAGTTCAAGGCCACTTTAGAAACAGCTAAGCATGGTGACCCATGCCTTTAATCCCAGAAACCCAACCTTTAATCCCAGGGTGTGGAGGCAGAAAGAGAAAGGTATATAAGGAGTGAGGACCAGGAACTAAAGGAGCTTAAGCATTTAGTTAGTTAAGCATTTAGTTAGTTTAGCGTTCAGGCTTTGGAGCAACACAGTTCAGCTGAGAACCATTGGAATGAGGACTCAGAAGCTTCCAGTCTGAGGAAACAGGATCACCTGAGGAACTAGCAAGGTGAGATAGCCGTGGCTTATTCTGTGTCTCTGATCTTCCAGAATTCACTCCAATAACTGGCATCAGGTTTGATTTCATTAATAAGACCTTTAAGATTCATACTACAATGATTCATTTCATGTCTCCTCTTTATAAATAACACATCAGTCCATACTTAAACAAATACTAACACAAGGTCATAATGATTTGCATTTATATCATTAAAATTTGAGATACAAAATCCATAAAACTGCTCCCACCAGCCAAGCAAATAAGCCATAGCTGGCAGCCATGTACAGGATGGACAAACCACGATCTATAAATAGGAAACCCAAGCCATAGGAAAGCAGTCAGGAACTGGATGGAGAAAACACATGATGAACAGTGCTTCCATCTTCTCCAAACCCTGCCACCTGACATTAGCCCGTGCAAAAAGGTTCAGTCCAGTAATTGATCTCCAGCACTCGACTCATTTGCTTTGTATGTGTCCAGCAGGCTAATGTGAGCAAATGAAAGAGTAGAATGTTGTTAATTAGATTCTCTTCTAGATTTCTTTTCTGTAGCCTCAGAATGGAAACTTTTTGTTCTCTACTTTAATTTACAGAGATTATATTTTCCAGACACGTACAATGGGTTTGGATGCCTGTGGGCATTGTGAACCTGCCCCTGGCTATTCTGGATCTCATTACATAGCACTTCCTAAACTTTAAAGTTGTATTTATTCTCATGCCTCAGCCCCCTGTTAGAGGAGATCACATGCATACACCACTACAGCTGCCATGAATGTTGACATATAACAATCTGTTAATTTTGTATTTTTATACCATTCATACTAACTATATTTAGTAATTTAAGCTCTATTTAATACTTAAAATTTACCATATCTAATTTTTTTCATTTTCATACACCAATACAATTGATAATTTGTCATGTCTTGTACCATTTTGCAGTTCTATTTATCAAACATTTAGATAATTTGTATTAGATAAAATGTTTACACACACAATTAATTTAACCTTTTAAATTATATTAAAATGAAAATTTTTATTCATTTACAAACCAACCATAGATCCCCTTCTCATCCCTCCTCCCACTTTCCTCACCCTCGTCTAATTTCCTCCGACCCACCCCTCCTCCCCTCCTCCAAAAGGGAAAGTTCTCCTATGGGGGGACAGCAAAGCCTGGTACATTCAATTAAGGTAGGACCCCCTCCTCCCCTACCTCCACCTCAAGGGTGAGCAAGATGCAACCTAGATGTTACTCAACCAAAGAATGGATAAAGAAATTGTGGTACATAAATACACAATAGAATATTACTCATCTGTAAAAACAACAACAACAACAGAAAAAAACAATAACATCATGAAATTTGCAGGCAAATGGATAGAACTAGAAAAATATCATCCTGGGTGTGGTAACCCAGACTCAGAAAGACAAACATGGTTTGTATTCTCTCATAAATGAATACTAGATGTAAAGTAAAGGATAATCAAATTACAACTCACAGCTTCAAAGAAGCTAGGAAACAAGGATGTACAGATCATCTTGGGAAGAGAAAACAGAGGAGCTACCCGTGAGTAAACTGGGAATGGGGTGGGGGCAATATATGGGATAAGATGGGGGATGAGAACATGAGGCGATGGGATGGTCGAGCTGGGGGAAGGAAGGAATGGGAGACCAATGAAAGAGATATCCTCATAGAGGGACACATTATGGGGTAAGGGAGAAACCTGTTGCTAGGAAATTCCCACGAATCCACAAGGATGACCCTAGATTAGACTACTAGGAACAGTGGTGAGGGTGCCTGAACTGGCCTACCATAGTATCATATCATCCAGTAACTGATGGAAGCAAAAGCAGAGATCCACAGCCAAGCACAAGGCCGAGCTCCAGTATTTCAGCTGAAGAGAGGGAAGGAAGATCACATGAGTCAGGGTGTTCAAGATCATGATGGGGAAATCTACAGGGACAAGTGAACAAAGCTCATAGAAAATCATGAACTTTAGCCTGACATCTGTGGAACTTGCCTTGGACCAGACTAGACCCTCTGCATATGGGAGACAGTTGTGTACCATGGTCTGTGTGAGGGGCCCCTGACAGTGTGATCAGGATTTATCCTTGGTTCATGAACTGGCTTTCTGGATCCCATTAAAATGAAATTTTAACATTTATTTTTATATATTTTGTTCCATAGTTCACATTACTCCTCATTAGAAAGGTACATATGTGACTATTACACCTATGTGTGCTCTAAACATAAACACATAATAGGAGCAGCACTATAGAGACTTGGCAGGTTGTTCCTAAAAAGGTATGCGTGTGTGCATGTGTTTGTATATGTGTGTGTGTGTGTGTGTGTTTGTATGCATATGTTTAACAATAATACATAAATAATAAGAGGCTATGAATTATAAATTTGAGAATGAGTGAGGATAACACAAGGAAGAAATGATTCAAATAGATTAGTATATATAACACTCTCAAGAAATAAATAATAATTTTAAAAATTATTTTTACATTAAGCAAAAAGTTGACTATGCATTGTACAGTCATGTGTTTCTCCATGTTTACTTTATTTCTCACTCATTGAGCTGTTTATACTTTATATCTTTTGTGAAACATGTGAATCTTGAATACATTATTTTATGAAATATTAATGTGTCTCTCCTGAGACTTCCATTAATCATAGGTTAGTATGAGGCTCTATTTGTTTTTCCAAAATTGTTCTTTTTTCCTTCCTGTTCTTCAGGTTTGAAGACTTTAATTATCTATGTCCATCTTCTGTCAATTCCCTCCTGTGAAATACACCTCAGGTGTTACTTTTCTTAAGTGAGAGACTTTATTTGGTTGTTTGACTGTAATTCTTCATACCCATTTGAGTTCTAATGACTGAAATTCCTTCTAATTCCATAGTTTAGTGTTGCTTAGTTGTCTGAGCATAATGACATTAACACATTGGTAACCTTATTGACTAGCCACAGCTAGCATAAGGTCCTATGCAGGAATGGTTAGCACTGAATGACTGCTCTTACTGTGGGTATGTGTCACACATGAGAGCTTCTTTGTATTTTACATAATTATTTTTGAAAACTGTATATTTTAGACATTATAATAAGGTAGCAATGGATCCTATTTTCCCCTTTTAGTGTTGTTGTTACTATGTCTTGTGATAATTTCCAATTTGTTTTTTAGTTTAATAATTACTATCATTTGAGAACATTAATAGTATATATATATATATATATATATATATATATATATATATGGGTGTATATATTGTCTGCATAAAAATGATATATATATATGTAAAATTACAACTCAGAATAGAGTTTTGCATGTTTAAAATCTGACATAAAATTAAAATAAATATGAAATCAGAAAATTTTGTTAATTTTTTATTTTTGCATGTTGTTTAACATCATCATTACCATCAAACAATGTCGGTTATACTGTGAAAAAAGATTTATTTTGTGAGTTTTTGGATTCTTATAAATTGTAAATAAAGCAATACAATGACCATTTTCTAGCCAATAATTTTATTAATTTTGAAACCCTTTCTAAGTGAAAACAAATTAGTTTTAAAATTCCTTGGGTATTGCACAAATCTATCTCCAAATATTCCAGTATATATAAAAACTCACTTTTAAATAGAAAATTAAGAAAGCTAAAGATAATAATAATAATTACTTCTGCAAATACTTTATATTCTCAAGCTGGTAGGAAATATATGTCAAAATTAGAGCTATGTTAATATTCTTAAAATTATACAAGTATTATAAAAAATTTATACTATGGAACTTTTGTTTCTTCTTAGTTTTAATATGGCGACTATTTGCTTATTTATTTTATAACAAATCTAGTATTGACTCAAATTTTGTCAGATGTATCAAAATTTTATTATGATGCCTTTATTTAAATTGTAATCCAAAAAACTCCAGTATATTGAATTAAATATTAAATCTCTCTCTCTCTTTCTCTCTCTCTCTCTTTCTCTCTCTCTCTCCTCCCTCCTTTCCTTCCTTCTTCCCTTCCCCCTCCCTCCCTCTCTCTGTCTCTCTCATTCTGTGTGTGTATTGTAATGCAGTAATGTGTATGTATGATGTACAGTCTTGTGCGTGTAATAGAAAGAAGTCATTATTGGGTGTGAGTGGTCCTAAGAGAATCCTCAGCTTAGTTTTCCTTTAGAGAATATATCTTGTCCTGGACATAGAAATCACTGATTGTCTAAACTGACTAATCAGTATTCTGTAAGTACCCTCCTATCCCCCAGCAATGGGATTACAGACTGACCAGGAAGGTCAGGCTCTTACTAAGATTCTGGAAATCCAAACTCATTTCCTCAAATATTTAATGGATTGAGACAATTCCCTAGCTTAGGAATCATAAATGTTTAAACTTTTAAATTTTATTTGTGTCTTGATGTATAATCTCTATATTTTTAGTGTTCATGGTAATTTTTCTTATCTTTTAATGATAAAAAATAAAGTAGACACCCTTGATAAATTTTTCATCATTATATTTCATAGTAGAAGCAACATACTTTGATCATTCTACCTATGATATTAAATTTGTTATTTAAACATTATTAACAATAATACTGAGTTGTGAAAATAAAAGAATATAAAAGATTAATGATTGTTGTAGAGAAAGTCCCATGGAGCATGCTGAAATCTGTACGTTTATGATGGTTCTCTATAAAGAAAACAAATAAGGTAACCCAATCATGTAAAACTCAGATGTTGCTAGGCACCAAGCCATTATTCTAAGTAGTTAATTACATTTTTAAAATGCAAAGAGATCTTCTATGTTCTACTCTGCCTCCCACGCTCTCCCTTTGTTTAATTCTCACTTTTTCAAAATTATAAATGTTCTGAGTTTACAAAGACATAATTATAAAATGGTTGTAATTTTGAAATATCAGCTTCTTATGTCACCTTTCCTCAAAATTGTCAGCAACCATTACTCAGAGAAAGTTTTGGATATTTTAGTGAAAGCTTGTGACTTTAAATTTATGTATCTGAACTATATGATTGTAATCTTTTCACCTTTTAGTTGAGCACATTACAATTTTACTTTCCAATATATGATTGAAAAATTATTTCTCATACTTAAGGTTTATCTTTTATAGTTCTTTTCTTTGCCAAACATGTTTACATCTATTTCAAGATTTATTTACATATGTGAATGTATATATGAATATATCAAAATCAAAACACATAACCTATGTATCTATATAATAACTTTATTTTAAAATGTTTCAATCCTTCTGAAAATATTACATATTATATGCTTATTATATACTTTTTTATTTTTCTCTTACCTTACTGCAAGTGTTGAGGCAAGATAGATCAATGGGAAAAATGGCTACCATCACCCTGGATCCAGATGAATCTTTTTGCCAGCAGAGAAGGTGAAATTCCAGCCCAATTAACACCTGATTAAGGATAAACCTGCAATTTTCTAGGAATCACATCAGAAATACTATTTCACATATAAAGAGAAAGAGCATAGAATAAACCTTTCTGTAACCCTAGTGGCTTCTAGTTTAATATTATCAGATTTTAATGGCATCCATTTATCTCTAAAGTCACCCATGATCTCACTTATCAAAAGAGAGAAAACTGAGAAACAAAGGTTGCTTAGCAACTCTCTCAGATGTTAAGTTGGGAAACACCCACATGGCATATGGGACCATGATAAGACAATTTCAGGTCTTTTGAAGAGCTTGCTCAGTACTTTAGATGACATTTTTCTACCAATCTGTAATTAAACTTTTTCCTGTGTAGGCTAATATTAAAATATGTGTAAGGAATCTGCAACTCTGATTCTGTCTTGTTGTGATTAGAATTTTTTCTATGTTAAAGCCACAAATTCTTCTTTTCCATGAGTTGGAGTCCCTAAAGGGAAGTCCCTATTCTCTGAGGATGATAGTATCTGTCTCTTATTTCATCATTAGTGACAGTGTTACTCTTTCTAAAGTGATCACATAATCCTTTGTCAATTTTATTTTTTATTAATAGAAATAATCCATGCTCTTGATTGTAGGACTGAAAATTTTCTGGTATGTTCATTAATTTTTGTTTGGGAGGATTCATTCACTTTTCTTTCATATTGTCTCCTACCAACTGCATGCTCTGTTTTTTTTTTTTAATTTATTTACTTCATTTAAATAATATAAATAATTCAATCGATCCTAAAAATGATATTACTGCAGAGTGTGATTTTTTTTGTACTGTCTATGAAATGCCAGTTTTTAAAAACAATGTTCAATAGTTAAGACCCAACAGAAAAAAAAATCAGAAAAATAACTTTAGTTTTAATTGTAATACTTATAGTTGTAATAACTTGTGTATATTTAAATTATTTCTTTCTTGACTTTAGTTAATTCCTTAATGTAAGAAGTCACTACCACTTGCTAGAATTATTTCCTAGATGAAATAAAATAAATAATATGAGGGTTTTGTCTAATTCTTAATGCAAACTAACCACTCAGTAACTATCACTTCCTTATTAGCATTGGTGTTGCATTGCTAAATATGTAATTCATTTGAAATAATATATAGTGGTTTCTGAAACAAAATGTTTGCTAAGATACAATAAAAAATCTAAATAAGATGTCTTGAAATATTAGAACACAAATTATACAAAGAAGAGAGGAGAACTTCCTTGAACTTAGAAATGTGAAAATAATTAAGAGATCGGTCTTATTAATACTGTGGAGAAAATAAACATCAGCAATTCTGAGGGTGTCAGAAAACATATTCATATTTGTTTTGACTCACAAGGCAATCTTGAGACAAGAGAGAGACAAAAGTTCACATCTGATTCTTCTTTGTATTCTACACATAGAAGAGTTTCCAACAATCTCAAATCCTATAAGACCTTTGCCATGGTTTCTATCTAGGAAGAAAAAAAAAAAAACCCTTAAAAAAAGAACATTATTAGAATTATGGCTGAAGAACACAATTCAGCAACATGGAGAAGGTCATTGTGATAAAGTTGATAATCTGACCCATCAAGTTAGGAGGATGTTTGACATTGTTTATGCACATGCATAAAAGAAAAGTTGCAGTTGTATAGGTCATGAGATCCTAGAATGAACATTGTTTGAGAAAGCGTTGTAAAGTTGAAATTTGTACAGTTCTCAAATATTGTAGGACTGACTTTATAAGTAAATCAAAGTAAAATTAATTTAGTATTAAATGGCTTAAATAGAAGAACTATCACTATATGAATAATTATAATGGTTAATTTCAATTTTCTACTTATTAGATTAAGAGAAATAAATTGAATTTTGTTGGAAATCTGTAAGAGAACATGGAGGGAATGAAAGAGAGAAAGGGTGCATCATATTTCATTCTTTATATGTATAGATTTTTCAAGAAAATAATCAACTTGGATGTTTTTGAAGCAGCTCAAGTGTGTGCTTGTGTAGATATTTATACAGAGTTTCAACTAAGATACAGTTACCCAAATATATGTAGGTATCATTTTCATGCATCATTTTCACAGACTGAATAATAATGAAAGGGATAAATATCAGTTGAAGACCAATATTCATCACTCTGCTTTCTTACTGCTTCATATTTTACCAACTCACACTCCCATTGTTGTGCCTTCCTAGCCTTGACAGTATGATGTCTATAAACCATAAAAAAATTATGGCTATCAACATTAGGAACAAAAGAAAGCTCACAAATTCAAAGACACTGAACAACTCAGTAGTGAGTAAAAAATGGTTTAAACAGAAATCATAAAAGAACTAAAAAACTTTTTAGAAATGAAGAAAAAATAGAATACAATATGCCCAAACTATCAGGACACATGAAGAGGTGTATAAGTGGTAACTTCATATCAGTAAGTACCTCTTCAAAAACATTGGCGCAGTCTCATATTAGTAATTTAACAGCACAAGTGAATGTGCTAGAAAAAGAAAAATAATAACATCCAAAGGGTGTACAGCAAGAAATAATCAAACTCAGAGATAAAAAAAATCAAGAAACAGAAAAAACAAACAAAGCAATCAAAAGAACCAAAGAAACAAAGATATTTTTGATAAATTCAATAATATTAACAAACCCTCATCCAACTTAACTAAAAGACAGAGAAAGAATATCCAAATAAACAAAGTTAGAAATGAAGAGGGAGACATAATAACAGACCCTGAGGAAATTTAGAGACTAATAAAGAAACTCAATAAAAATCTGACTCTTCCAAATTGGAAAATCTAAAAGAAAAAGGTAATTTTCATGATATATAACAATTACCAATGTTAAATCAATATCCAATGAGCAATTTATACACACCCAAAACATAATGAAACAGAATTAGTAATTAAAATTATCCCAACAAAAGTCCAAGGCCAGATAGTTTTAGTTTAGAATTCTACCAGAGAGTCAAAAGAAAGTTGACCCTTCAAATTATTCCACAAAATAGAAACAGAAGGAACATTGACCAACATTTTTTTTAATGAGGCCACAGTTATCATTATAGAAAAACCATAAAAGTATCCAACAAAGAAAGAATTTCAGACCAATTTCCCTTATGAACATAGATCTAAAACTTCTGAATAAAATATTCACAAATAGAATCCAGGAACACATTTAAAGAGATCATCCACCGTGATCAACTCAGCTTCATCCCAGAAATTCAGGGATGATTCAACATATGTAAGTTGATAAATTTATTCTACCATATAAACAGACTAACAGAAGAAAACCATTTGATCATCTTATTAGATGCAAAGAAGTCCTTAGACAAAATTTCAAACTCCTTCATTATAAAAGTTTGGAAGTGGCTAAGGATTCCTGGGATTGGCATAGACATAATAATATACAGCAAAATCACAGACAATATCAAGCTAATAAAAAAAAAAAAACCCTCAAAACATTTCTACTAAAATCAGGAGCAACACAAGGCTGCCCACTTTCTCCATATCTATTCAATACAGTACTTTTAATGTTAGCTAGGAAAGTAAGACACCTGAAGCTGAAGAAAGTCATAAAGAAATGGAATAAGTTAGCGTCTTTATTTGAGGATGATGTGCTTATATACATACATGATTACATGCATAAAATTTCTAAATATGTAAAAATTTAGGCATCAGAAAATGCCTACAGCTGAAAAATTCATCAGAGTAGCTGTATGCCAAATTAATACACAAAAATGCATAGCCCTTCTATAAAGAAATGGCAAACAGACAGAGAAAGAATTCATGGAACCAATGCCATTCACAATAGCCTAAAAAATAAATATCACTGAATATTTTTCATAAAAATACAAACTTGTATGATAAAAATTTTAAGCAGATGCAGAGATCAATGGCCAAGCCCCTTGTGGAGCTCCCAGAGTCCAATCAGCAAGAGAGAGGAAAGATTATATGAGCAAGGGTTATTAATACATGATTGGAAAAACACAGGGTCAAATAGCGAAACTAGTGGACACACATGAACCGTGAACCAATTGCTGAGGAGCCCCCATGGAACTGCACCAGGCCCTCTGGATAAGTGAGACAGTTGATTACCTTGAACTATTTAGGAGGCCCCCAGGCAGTGGAACCAGGACCAGTCTTTGGTATATGAGCTGGCTTTTTGGAACCTAGTGCCTATGCTGAGACACTTTGCTCAGCCTTGCTGTAGGGAGGAGGGGACTGGACTTGCCTCAACTGAATCTACCTGGCTGGGCTGACTCTCCAGGGGAGAGTCCTTGCCTTGGAGGGGGTGGGAAGGGAGGATGGATTGGGGAGGAAGGCTGGGGTGTGGGGGGAGGAGGGACAGGGCAATCTGTGGCTAATGAGTAAAATTAAATTAATTATAAAATAAAAATATTTAAAAAACAAAAAACTTTAAATAATTGAAGAAAAATATTGAAGAAGATATCAAAAGATAGAAAAGACTCTCAGGATCATAGATTAGTAGATATAATATAGTAAAAATGGCCATCCTACCAAAAGCAATCAACAGATTCAACACAATCCTCATCAAAAAATTCCTATACAATTTTCCACATAATTTAAAAGGGCAATTTTAATTTCATATGGAAACACTAAAAACTAAGGATATTTAAGCAATCATGAATAATAAAAGAGATATTGACAATATCCCCATCCCTCACTTCAAGTTGTACATCAGGGTTATAGTAATAAAAACTACAGGGTGTTTACACAAAAACAGGCAAATTGATCAATGAGTTGAAATGAAGACCCAGACATAAAGCCACACATTTATGGACTCCTGAATTCCTATAAAGAAGCCAGAAATACACACTGGAAATAATAAGTACCTTCAGCAAATAGCCCTATTCAAACGGCCTGGCTTCATGAAGAAGAATGCACATAGATCCATACTAGTCATCCTGAATAAAACTTGACTACAAATGGAACAAAAATGTAAACAGATGGCTAGACACCCCAACTCTAATAGAAATAGTCTTGACTTCCTTGGCATAGGAGAAGACTTCCTGAACACAACTTACCTAGCATAGGCACTTTCATCAACAATTAATAAACGAGACTTTGTGAAACTAAAATACTCATGTATTATCAAGAACATGCCATCATGTAGACAAAGCAGCAGGTTATAGAATGGGAAAACATTTTTACCAACTATGTGTCAAATAGAGGGCAAATCTGTGAACTATATAAAATATATAGAAATAAAAATACTGATCATCAAGAAAATTAATCAATAAACAATTTTTAAAAATAGGTACATATCTAATCAAAGAATTCCCTGAAGAAGAAACACAAATGACCCAGAATTAAATGACTTATATTTCCAACATATTTAGTCATCAGGAAAATGTAAATAAAAACTACTTTGAGATTCTATCTTACACCAGTCTGAATAACAAAGCCAATTAAACAAAGGTAGATAATGTTGGTGAGGATGTGGGGTGTGGGGAACATTAATCTACTGCTTGGATTACAAACTTGGACAGAAAACATGGAAACAAGTGTAGTCGTTCTTCAGGAAGCTGAGGATAGTTCTGCTTCAAGATCTTGCTATAACTCTCTAGGGCATATACCTAAATAACTCTGTATTTTACTACAGAGACACTTGCTCAATGACATTGCTTTCTGTTCTTTTCATACCAGAAATAGATGCCTGGGAATGGAAGAATGGATAAAGAAATTATGGGACATTTAGACAAGGGACTATTATTCAGCTATTAAGATAATAATCATGAAATTTGAATATAAGTTGATGAAGCTAGGAAAAAAATCATCCTGAGCAATGAAACCCAGATCCAAAAAAGACAAATATGGTATATAACCAGTTATACATGGTGGATAGCTGTTGAGCCCTTCACAAGGAGGCTACAAGTTATATAGCAACAGAACATTTGCATAAAGTAAGGGACTTCCTAGGATGAGGAAATAGATTAGTTATAGATAGATAGGAGGGAGGGGGGGCTAGGACTGGAGGATCAAACAGGGAGGAAGGAAAGAAGGTAGTAAAGGAGAGAAGATGGAGGTGGACAACTTAAACTAAGGACTATTTATGGGATAGTATGTAAAGCTAATAGAGTAGAATTGTCCTAACATGTATACTTATATGAAGTTGATCTAAATGGAATCTCCAAATAACAGCTAAAACAGAGCTCCAACTAGACATCTCTCATCTTCAATCGAATCCTTCTGTTCTTAGTAGGGGTGATATCTAATCAAGTTTTTTGGCTAAGGGGCCACATGGGAACATCCAAAACAACCAAATTATTGCTAAGTCTATTGGTTGCAGTCCACAATGGGATGGAAAGACATAATTGCTGAAGACAATACCTATACAACTCACTGTACATGAAGAAGTTGAACTGTTACCACCTAGAAACTTCACCCCTACTGACTAGCCCTCAGAGTATTTTAAGGTAATCTTTATGCTATCAAAGGATAAAGGCAAACACTAACCAAGCTCCCAGACTTGCTATCTACAATGGTGACCTGTCCTAAATATAAATTGTGGTGAAATTTGTAGAAGCAAACAAACAATACGTGATGATTTAAGGAGCACACCATGAGACTGATCGAATCTTTGACATGACTCAGGTAGCCAAGAACCTGAGACTAGACAGAGCAGGGACATATAAGAAACTAAATACTACTGTTCCAAGGAACAGTATTCTGCTATACTCAGAGATCAGTATTTTGCTCAGTTATCATTTGAGAAGCTTCCTCAAGAAGTAGATGGGAACAAATGCAGTGACACACAGGAGGAAACTGTGCAAAAGAGAGAGATATATTGGCACTCGCAGTCCTAAACGGTATGTTCTATCAAGTTCCTCCCCTGCAGGCTCAGGGAACCCTGAGGAAGAGGAAGCTGAAAGATTTTAAGAGCCAGAAGGGATGGAGAATACTAAGGACATTAAGCCTTCTAAACATAATTTGATGAATGCATGTATGAACTTACAAAGATTGTGTCAACATGCACTAGAACTACACAGTCCCAGGCCCAGTGGGATCCTAACACTAAGAAGGGAATTGGACACAAGCCTGCATCCCTAACCCAGAAACTGTCTTCAACTGATAATGGCTTTTGGAGGAAAAATGTTGAATACCACAATTTCAATGGGTATACAGTTTGTGTTTAAGGCTAGTCTCATGCCTAACAGTAAATGGTAAACAAAAAAAATGAACTCTGTGTCATTTTTTGCGTGTTCCATGTTTCCTAATGCTTTGTCAGATCTTTTATCTTTCCTTTTCCTTCCTTCCTTCCTTCCTTCCTTCCTTCCTTCCTTCCTTCCTTCCTTCCTTCCTTCCTTTCCTTCCTTCCTTCCTTGCCTCTCTCTCTCTCTCTCTCTCTCTCTCCTTTCTTCTGCTCCTCCCATTTCCTTTCTTACTTCCTTCTTCCTTTATTTTTCCTTTCCTCCTTTTCTTTTTGTTTTTAAAACTTACACGTTCTTTTAAATTACAAATATTAAGTTTCCTGGTTTTGTATTTCAGTAGAAGTCTGTGTCTGTGGACTTGTTTGCTTCTGTGTCTATATGTGTTTATTGAGTTTTAGCTTTGGCCATTTTTCTTCTGTTTTTGTATTTTTTGTGCTTTGTCCATTCTTGTTTGTCTTTATTTAATCTAGTTATGATGATGATGATGATGATGATGATGATGATGATAATAATAATAATAATAATAATAATAATAGATGTTTCTTTGTATCCTATTGAGAAAGAGAAAGGAAGGTTCCGGATATGAGAGGAAAGAGAAGTGAAGAGGATCTAGGAGGAGCTGTGGGAGAGGAAACCATAACCAGAATATATTGAATGAAAAAAGTCTAGTTTCAATTTAAAAAGGTAATCACATCTCTGAAAATTAACAATGAAATCCTGAAAGTTAGATTTATAATGAAAGCAACTTTTATTACAAAACCTCAAAATTAATAAATACTAGACCTAATTTAAGCAATGTTCAAAATTTATTTTGTAAAGGCTATAAAATAATGTTGAGAGAAATTACAACTTAAAAAACTTGTGACATGAGGATTTAAAGGCTTTCTATTGTTAAGCTCATGATACTCCCAACTGTGAAATGAAAATCAGACAAAATCTCTAACAAAATTCCAGGTTATCTTAGAAATGAGCAAGGTAATTCTACAAGATGCACAGAAACCCAGCAAAGCTGAGATAGACTAAATAATTTTGAGAAAGAATTATAAAATTATAGAATTCAATAATTCCGTATCAAAGCTTGTCTAAGTATATCGTAGGAATTGAAGTGACGATAAAATCACACATATCATATTTTACTTTATGGTTATTGATTTTAACGCTAATGTCAGGAGAGTTCACCAAAGGAGAAGATGATTTATAAGAGGTAAAGTTCAATGATTTCATCGCACCTACAACAAATGTCTAAAAATAATAAGATGACTATCTATAATCAAGACAACACTAAATTTGTTAAAAAAAAGCCATTAGTATTCAAGATTTTGTATTGGAAAAAGACTTGATACAACAAAAGAAAGTAAGACAAATGTAGGTAAATTGTACTTCATTAACTTTTTAAATTCCTTGTTAACAAAAATAATTTATAAAGAAGGCATCACAGAATTGAGAGAACTTTTGCGGTGTAGAAGTTGAAGGGATGTGAGTTTGAAGTAGAAATAAGATAGCTACAGAATTCATATGAAATTCTCAAAAATATAACAAAATAAATGTGTTTGAAAATGATTGAGAAATGAAAGCGAAATGACTCACAGCTGTAAGATAACATTTATAATTCTGTAACTAAGATATTGAATCGATAATATACTTAAGATGTAATTCAAAGTAGAACATCTCAATTTAAAACAGAAAATACATAGTAAAGACACAAAATGTACAATGAACATATGAAATAATGTCTAATATAATTAGGCATTAGGGAAATGCAAATAAATCTTAAAGAAATATAAATTCATAACTACTCTAAAAAACAATTAAATACAATTTTTGGCAAGAATGTTGTTGTTAGATCTCTGGCAACCTTGCATGGTTATAACAAAGTATATACTTTTCAGAGATTATTGTCCCATTTCTCAAGAACTTAATTGCAACACAATTTTATGCCCTCCATTTTTCACATCTGAATACCAGCTTTAGCAAATTAGACACATAACCATCCATTAACAAGCACCTACACAACCATAATATCCCTCCACATGTTATACTAAATCAAAATAATAAAAACAACTGACAAATGATGACTGCTGTGTTTAATGCTCTATGTTCTTTAATTATGTTACAACTTTGCCTAATAATGAGGTATTTTATCATTTTCCACTATGGAAAGACTTTCAAAGTAATATGCTGCCATGGAATAATGTTTTTGTACACTGGTTTAATAAAACACTGATTGGCCAGTAGCCAGGCAGAAAGCATAGGTGGGATAAGCAGACAAGGAGGATTCTGGGAAGAAGAAGGCTGAGTCAGGAGATGCCAGCCCACCATCTAGGGAGCAGCATGTAATAATGGCACACAGGTAAAGACATGGCAACATATAGATTAAGAGAAATGGGCTGAATTTAAGAGTAAGAGCTAGTCCGTAATAAGCCTGAACTAATGGCTAAGCAGTTTTAATTAATATAAGACTGTGTGTTTACTTGAGTCTGAGTGGCTGCGGACCAGGCAGGACACAGAAAAACTTTCTACTACAATATGCCTACTGTTTGGAATGATCCTTAACATAATACAATAATCTCAAATATGCCAACCAATTGCTTGTAAAGATGTAGGAAATGCAGATTTGTTCTTAGTAACCAAGAAGAATAAAGACTGAATATTAAAAGATTTCCAGCTTATTTTGGTGTGATAAGATGTTCTAGGGTTAGGTGGTAACTAAACAGAGAAGTTCTAATGTTAGAAGGTATTAATATTGTTAAACTCCTTTTGTGAGCAAAGTTAAAAATATATTTTGTTCATAATAAATTGAAGCAAATCTACACAAACATATGTAAATAATATATGACAGTATTATATAGTATAGTAATTGTAGGAGAAAAATGTAGTTCAAGATTTATGTAAATAAACTTTTTAGACAAAAACAAAACAAAGTAAGACAATTATATGTAAGTTATAATTACATATGTATTACTTATAAATTATATATTATATATCTTATACATATGTAAATTATATAATATATTATTTATCATATAAATAATTTACATATACATTGATAGATATGTATAGATATATACATATATGTATCAATGTCAGAAGTGAATATCAGGACTCATTGCAGAAGACAGGACAGTAAAAGCATGACAGCTCACCTATGAACTTGCAGTGGTAGTGACACAGAGCATAAGACCTGCAAACCTCTACAGCAGACAAATCCAACCATGGAAAGCAGGCTTGGACACATAGTTCCACTACTATCTGAGGAGCCATTGGCATTTCCTCACTTCAGAGAAAAGGAGGATAAGTTTCTTTTAAGAGTGTAGACACTAGTAAGTTTGCCATACTCAAGGGGAAGCTACACATCCACCAATATTTTGGCAACACTAATTGTCATTGAGGGGGGAAAAGTTGGGTGGGAAAGGAGTGAGGGATTGATTTGGGAAGAATTGGGTAGGGAGAGTGCATATAATCAAAATGTATAAAATTATCACACAACTACAATACTAAAGAAGTGTTAAAATGTTTCAGAATCATGAATTATTTGGAAAGATTTAGTAATATTTTGAGGGCACTGGGAAAGAATATGGAAAAAAAAGTTGACATAGTCAATATAGGTTTCTCAGTCTGTGCATCACAGAAATATTCATCCTCTGTCAGTCAATCTTTTCAGCAAGTTCTGCTACTATTACCTTTATTATAAATCTTTTTATATCAATTAATGTATGTCTAGCTATGTTGGGATGTGTATGCTCAGCAGAATAAGTGGTTTTATTTGCTCTGTGCCTACAACATATCCTGAAACACAATAATTGACTGAAGAATTGCTTTTACTATGAGTGTATCTTCACTGACACTATGCTGCTAGAGCATATTTTGACCTACCTGATAGTGCAATATACAAGTATTTTTCCTTATTTTCTCTAATCATTTTGATTCCTTGCTTCAAGTTATTAGAGATCATCTTTCCTTAGAAACTACAAGAACAATATCACATAAACTGCCTAAAATCACACATTGTTAAGAAATTCAGAGAAATAGCCATTTTCTTTATACTACAGACCCAAAGATTGAATCAATACTTAAAAAAAATTACCTAGGGTAGATGAAGAGTACATTCCAAATGCAAAGCCATAAAAAGCCCTGAGAGATGATATGTCTTATAAAAGAAGAAATCACACAGCCAGCATCCCATTACCTTCTTTCACTACAAAATAAATATTTATTCAGAATATTTTACATTTTATGTGATAAAATTTATGATATTCAATATGTTTATGTTTAAAAGTACTAAAAATTATGGCAGAAAGGGAAATATGTGAAAATTCAGAATGACTATTTCATCTAGTAAAGACAAATCTTAGGCCTCCTCATAACTAAATAGACCCACTTTTTGTCAAATTTGTCTGCCTAACCCTTAGATTCTTACACTAAAAGGTGTGTTTTGTTGCTTCTTCATAAAAACTTGAAATTTGAAAGAGATACATTTATGTTTTATATTTCTATACAGAAAGCACACTGGGAGCTTCTGGTAAAAAAAAAAAAAAAAGTGTACAGCCACTCACTGTATTTTCTTACACTTATCTCAAACTACGTCTTCCTGGAGGAACCATAAACTAGAAGAAAATGAATGAATGTTTTCCAAAGGAATATTGGAACATTGGAATGAAACACAACCTAATCCAAGGTCATTTATAAGCATCTTGAGCAAAGATTTAGGATGATGCTCAACAGCTACATTCTAAGGTCATTAATTTTTCAAATGATTAAAAATCTTATATTAATTACAATAGAGAAACATAGTTCCTTATAATTTCATAAGTATTGGAAAATTGAAGGATGAGTTTGGGCTGGACAGGGAAACAAAAGTTAAATACTTTATCACTTCGAGTTGTAGATATAAATTCCTCTGTTATTAATGGCTGGGTATGCTTATAGTCACTTTCCAAGCTTATTGTCTAGAACCTTGTCTACATTATTACTAAAATATCTTAAAATTCTTAGTGTTGTACTTTCAGTTTATGACAATCTTTTTACCTTCCTTCCAGGCTCCATTGCCTTTATGAAGGAACACATCTCATCTTTCAACTGTATCTTAAACACTGAGACAAGGAGAAATAACACCTAGGGAAAGGGTTATGCTTGCTCCTACAACATAATGTTCCCAACTCTTTCCAAAATACTGCCATTGATAAGCATAATCATCAACCCCATGAGAAAGGAAGAGTAAGAAATCTAAAGAACTGGTGCAAGCTTCCCATCTGGCTGCTCATCACCCTAAACCAATTCAGTTCTGCAAGATTATACTCTTATCCTGTAGATGCCCTACTTTCCACACCGGATATCTAGCAGGACTAAAAGTGTGACTGACAAAGCAATTTGAAAGCCAGGAGAATCAAGAGATCAGTGTTTGATCTGGATTGTCAGGTGTGTCCATTTTGCAATTTCAACAGATAAGAGCTTCCTTTATCAACATTATAGAGAATTTCTTAGTTTCTGCCCACGTGGCTTGAGTTACTATCTGAACACTCATCCTTTCTTTAAAGTTTCCTGGTTTGGAGATTACACCCAAGTTCATGTTCCTGAATATTTTCCTTTGTTCATACTGCTCAATGGTAGTGATAAGGCAGTTCCTAGTATCTTATATCATAACGAGTCTTTATCCAAGGTGTTCAATAAGGATAATTAAATAGTCTCTGACTTCTACAGAATAATGTCCCATGTTCCCAATGAATTATATTAATGAGAACATGACTGCCTAGATTACCACATAATCAATTCAAGATTAGATATAGTTTCCCAAACATTTTTCTCCCATTTAATGTACTCTGGTAATTATGCCTGCAATGTAGTTCTCTGGGACCTAGGAAAATATTTTTAAACCAATTTCTTGATATTTAATAGGAAATAATGGGTTCTAATTTTAGGAACTAAGGAATTCTTCTTTTTTTTTTTTTTGATTCTTTGAGACAGGGTTTCTCTGTGTAGCTTTGTGCCTTTCCTGGAACTCGCTTGTAGACCAGGCTGGCCTCAAACTCACAGAGAACCACCTGTCTCTGCCTCCCAAGTGCTGGGATTAAAGGCGTGTGCCACCAACGCCTGGCTTAGGAATTCATTTTTATTTAACTTATTTTAAAATAAGTTCATGGCTTAAACATTGAAAAAAAACAACAGTAACAAATGTATAAAATTTGCCTAACTGTATTTGTAGAATTTATTACCTAGAACTGAGTAGAACTGTATTCTTCATGAGTATAACCTTTATTTTTAATCATGAAAAATCTAGTAGTATTTTATCTATAACCCATTATTACTTAAATTCTAGTTTAAATTACTTCATGACTCCCAGTACTAAGAGTTGAATAGTAAATTTATAGTTAATTAGTTGTTTCTTTTAATCATGATAAAATATGGAAAATATTAGGGCTTAGTAGATGCCTCATATTAGTTCATGTAGTAGACAAAAACTATATTATGACATCAAGACAAGTATCATTTTTCATAATAATGGCTTGAAATTTAGTGTTTCTTGGGATTCCTGAGTGTGAAAACATGTAGGTCTCTGATTTTTGTCTCTTGGACTCTTTTAAGTCTTTTGGGTTTCCTTATCCAAGTCTGAAATGATAGTTTCTGTTTTATTTTTTTTTAATTTATTTTTTATAATTATATTTTTGTTTTAATTTTGCACATCAGCCATAGGTTCCCCTGTCCTCCCCCGACCAGCCCCGACCCCCACCTTCCTCCAGCCCCTCCCCTCCATTCCCATCTCCTCCAGGGCCAAGACTTCCCTAGGGATTCAATTCAAACTGGTGGATTCAGTACAGGCAGGCCCAGTCTCCTCCTTCCAGGCTGAGCAAAGTGTCCCTGTGTAAGCCCAAGGTTCCAAACAGCCAGCTCATGGACCAAGGACAGGTCCGGGTCCCACAGCCTGGATGCCTCCCAAATAGTTCAAGCTATTCAATTGTCTCACTTATCCAGAGGTCCTGATCCAACTGGGGGCTCCACAGCCTTTGGTTCATAATTCATGTGCTTCCATTCATTTGTCCCTGTGCTTTTCCAATCTTGGTCTCAACAATTCATACTCTTACAGTCCCTCCTCTTTCTCAACAATTGGACTCTTGGAGCTCCACCTGGGGCCTGGCTGAGGATCTCTGCATCCACTTCCATCAGTTATTGGATGAGAGATCCAGCAGGACCATTAGGGTGCTTAGTCATCTGATCACCAGACTAGGTCAGATACGGCTTTCTCTTGACCACTGCCAGCAGTCTAAAGAGGATGTATCATTGTGGATTTCTGGTGAGCTCTCCAGCACTCTGCCTATTCCTGTTCTCAAGTGGTCTTCATTTATCTTGGTCTGTTATTCCTTGTTCTCCCTTTCTCTTCTTGATCCAGCTGGGATCTCCTGCTCCCCTAAGCTTTCTTTCCTTCAAACCTTGCCCTTCCTTACTCCCACTGTCGTCCAGGTTGTTCATGTAGATCTCATCCATTTCTCTGTCATTGGGTGATCCCTGTGTCTTTCTTAGGGTCCCGTTTTGTAGGTAGCCTCCCTGGAGTTGTGTAGCAGTCTAGTCATCTTTGTTTTACATCTAGTATCCTACTATGAGTGAGTACATACCATGTTCATCCTTCTGAGTCTGTGTTACCTCACTCAGGATGATTTTTTTTCTAGATCCATCCATTTGCCTGCAAACCTCATGATGTCATTGTTTTTCTCTGCTGAGTAGTACTCCATCGTGTATATGTACCTGTTTTATCTTATTATATTACATTTTATTATAAAGAAAGAAAGAAAGAAAGAAAGAAAGAAAGAAAGAAAGAATGAATGAATGAATAAAAACCTAGCCAGTGGGTTAAAAATTAACAACTGAACTGTTATTTATGCCTGCTGGTAGATGGAACATCAGTTCTTTCCAAAATAGTGACACTGTGTATACAAACCATTCCAGAACAGGCCTTTTGCTCAGGAGTAGTTGAACAAAATATAATAGACTCCATAGTTTTTTGTGTGCTTTTATTTGGTTACAGTTGTGTGATATTTTTGTTTTTGTTTTGGTGTGAGGTTTCATTTTATTTTTTTGGTTTTGTTGTTGTATTGCGTTTTTGTTTGCTTTTTTGAGAAAGAACTTAGAGTTCAGTGAGTATGGAGGGGTGAAGTGATCCAATTATATTTGTATTTTTTAATAATAATAATAATAATAAATGTAATGTTAAAACCAAATACAACAAAAGACTGTACATGTGTCAGTTAAACATATTAAAGATAGCTTTAGAAGCATCAAAATGTGTTGATGCCATGTTAATTAAAGAAAGTATAGCACTTCCCTTGGACTGATTTGATCAAGCATGAACTCAAGTTTGAGTTCTCTACTTCTCTTCTGTGTGTCTGCAATCTGTTTTCACCCAACGTTCTTTCTTGGCTTATCTGTAGTCTGCTTGCTATGCATCTGTGTATGCCTATCTGATGTCTAACTATATGTCCCTGGTAAAGGATTTTGCTTCCTACTTATTAACAGAACAGAAAACATCACATGGGGAAGAAATATGGGATATTTTACAGAAATTGTTAACAGCTTTTCAAGGTTTTCAATAACTTTAAGTGACCTCAACTGACCCAGAAAACAGAGTACTGCAAACGTGCCATTTATCAAACAACATCCATATGCTTTTTCCAGTATTTATATCAGACACTTGCTGTACAAAGTCACCTTGAATCATTTTCTCTTTCAGCAAATGATTATTACAACATACAGACATCAATTTGATGGCTGTAGTGTGGTTTGAATAGGTATGGCCCACTTAGACTCATATGTTTGAATGCTTGGTCCATAAAAAGTGTCACTCTTAGGAGGTGTGAACTTGTTGGAAGAGATTAGGGCTTGTTGGAGGAAGTGTGTCACTGTGGGGGTGGCTTTTGAAGTCCCATATATGTTCAAGCTTCTACCAGCATACAGTTCACTTCCTGTTGCCTGCAGATCAAGATGTAGCACTCTCAGCTCCTTCGCCAGCACCATGTCTGTCTTCATGTTACCATGTCCCACTGTGACAATAATGGACTAAACCTCTAAAACTGCAAGCCAGCTCCAATTAAATCTTTTTATTGATAAGAGTTTCTATGGTTGTTGTGTCTCTTCACAGCAATAGAAACCTTAAGTAAGACAATGACTTTATCATATTTTTTAAGACAGATCTAAAATGGAGACTACCATCTCTTTGGTTTGTCTAGGGATAATGTACTTTCTCTTTCACCCATGAAATATAGCTTATCTTAATGTGGCATTCTCAGGTGGAAAAAAATATCCTCATTCTGCACTAAGAAAATAGTGACAATCTATCTTGCTGTGTAAGTTGAAAAGGCAGCTAGAGATGAATTGAGTCCAGCCTGCATACTATCTTTTTCTTTGATCTTGCAGTCTTGAGAATCAACTCTGATTATTCTTTGAAAACTTTAATGTGATATATCTTAAGAAAGATGCATCTGAGTGGGAACATTCATGATGATCTCTGACTATCTTATACTTGTATATTGAATCTTACTCTAAGTTTACATAGGTGTCTGTTATTATCTCTTTAAATAAGGTGTTTATACTTTTGATTGTTCAATTGCCTCATGAGTCTCAAAATATGAATATTGACTCTCATTAAAGTTAACCCAATACTCAAGTATACTATCCTTTTTCTGCTTCATCCTTATTTATTTCATCTCCCTCAACTGTTCATTTTCAAATTGGCTATGTTTGAGGTCCTTATTCTGCTTTTTATTACATCCATTATGCTAACAGTGCTATCTATCACAGTTTAATTTAACTTGGTGTATTCCACACTTCACAGACTTCTGCTTGGTTTTTTTTAATTGCTTCTACATTTCCATTAAATTGCCCTGTTAGAGTATTAAATCACTTATCTCTATTTCCCAAAATTCATTACATTTCTATAGGATAGCTGTTTAATATTCTTCTGTGAGTTCTCTCACAGGTTACTAGCAGGCATGCTTCTAACATCATATTATGACTGCTTGGTGAGTTCATAGTTTCTTGGGATCTCATTTAGATTTTTATACATCATAATCTGTCTTTTGATAGACAAATTATTTATTCAAGTCTTCAAATGTGGTTTTGTTTGATTCTGTTCGAGAAGTTATAGCAGGATGACTGCTTCTTCTTCTTCTTGTTGTTGCTGCTATTTTTTCATATTTTGGAACTAGGTGGTATCCTAATTACAGATGTGCTGTAAGTTTCCCACTTGTGTGCTGACACTGTTGTAGTACTGGAGGGTGACCCCAGTCTAGGTCAGTTTGAAATCTATACTAATTACATTATACTTAGTGAATTTTAACCTACCTAAAAATACTAGTCTATCCCCCAAGTCCTTTTCTATCATTAAACTATGTAGAGCTATATCAAGCAATGTGATTGAACATTGCGAGGTACAGGAAATGACCCTTGATGAACAAGTTTCAAGATTCCATGTTATACATGGAGTTATACAACTATCAAAATCCAAGTTTAGTGTTGTCATTCACCCTACTGAATTAAAAACAAAGGAAATCAATTTGTCAAAACGTCGAATTCACTCAAACAGACTATGTAAAATATTGGCAAGATGTTCCATGGCAGTTTTCTCTATATTAGGAACATTCATGCCACAATGATATTTCATGTGAAAATAAAAAATTAAGGGTATAACATAAAGAAAGGCAATGGGCAGGAAGTGATGGCCTTGTTTGTATGCTGATGGCCTCACTTTTCCTACTCTGTTGAGACACTGTAATGGATTTTAATTTATGCAGCTAGTTACCTAAAACCTAAGAATGAATTTGTAGCAAGCATCCACAGATGATGCTGACTGAAATGAAATTCTATCACTCAGGGATCCTGTATCTATCTCCTCCTAGTATCTGAGCTGTTAGAGGTTATATCTATAAGCACTGTCTTGAGTAAATGGAGATAGTGATATCTATCCAAGTTAGTTTTCACCACAAAATCTTTTAATTTCAAAGCAAATATCTTTGATAGCTATCTAATCTCTACCTATCATTTGGTCTTCTGTGGTAGATACAGGAATAAGCCTTTCATCTGGTACTAGTTTTGACTAAGCCTTCTGTTGTCTCAAGATGTAAGACAGATGGCTGAGGCAGTATTTTTGCTGATGACTAGTACATCTCCAGCTGCTCATGCCAAAGGTATTGAAAAAGGTTAATGTTTATGATATCCAGAATGAGGTGAACTGTGGTAGGCATGGTTCTGGGCTTCCATTCTAAGTCCAAAACTTCAAACTGCCTTCTTCAAGAAAGAAGCATCTGTTCCTGCTGTCAGTGAGTTTGGAGGGAGAATGGCACTCACACGTCATTCTTTATTATGTTTTGTAGTGCACCTTTTACTTTTTCCCCTGAAAACGCTAACATTATCTTTTGCATTTTTTTTTTTTGTTGTTGTTCATTGAAAGGAGTTTTCACTGGATAGATACTCAGTGGTTTTAATAAGAACTAGTTGAGGTCCAAGAAAGTTTTCTATAAAAAGTTAAAAATTTAACCAGTAATTGTAGTGAGTCAATCCTCTATTATTTTTAATTATGCACTCTATACTATCAGGGTCACAGTGTATACTAAAAACACCATTTTGAATTAAAGTTTAAAAACAATATGTGGATGCTACTCAGGTCCTTAGGTGTCCCGCTGTCACTGCTGTCACACATATTTTTATTATTCTTCTCATGTTTAATTTTGGAACTCTTAGTATTTTAATGTTTTCATTTATATGAAAGAGTATTTTTTCAGGGCATATTGTGTCATTATATACATATAATCCCCAAATAGCCATATCCTTAGTTACACAAACAAGTAAATTATCCTTCATTTATTTATTTTAAATTATCTACTTTGTATTATGTCTTATCATAGTTGCTTTAACAAAGAAGAAGATTTTAAAGAAATATAACAGCTTCCCTTATGAATATACCTATAGTGTAGTGTGTAATAAGAATTGCTAAACAGTATTATTAATAAAAAAACTCAGAGCCAGATATTGCGGTGAAAGGTGAAAGTTCAGAGGAATAGAACAAATCAGGCACAAGTTCTTACCACTAGGAAATCCTCAGCCCAAAATAACTACTTCCTTTATACTCACACCTTATATACCTTTCTGTGATCTGCCATCTTACTTACTTCCTAGTGCTGGAAATAAAGGTGTGTGCCACCATGCCTGGCTCTGTTCCCAGTGTGGCCTTGAAATCTCAGAGATCCAGACCAATCTCTGCCTCTGAAGTGATAGGATTCAGGGTATGTGCTACCACTTTCTTGCCTCTATGTCCAATCTAGTGGCTGTCTCTGTATTCAGATAAGTTTACTAGGATACACAATATCACCACAGTGGTAAATTAGAAATTTACAAAGAAAGAATCCTTTTTAATCTTTCAAAAATTGAAAATTTCACAAAAACAATCTTACTGTATAAAATAACATAGTTGCATATTTTTTTACTTCTGTGAAAACACAAATTTAATCACATAAATGAGTATCATCTACAAAATGATAGAATGTGTAATTTACACATAAGAAAATTTATACTAACATTCTACTTTTCTCATAAAGATAAACAACAAAATTATATATAACTGGATTAGTTACTCCAATAAATTCCCAAGTCCATTTATGCTTATATTTTTAAAAACAGTCCAACAAATTCCTTAGATAATAAATAAGCCAGTGAAAATGGTATTAATTTTTCTTTCAATGTGGCTCCTAGAATTACTGTATCCAACTACTAGTCTACACTGCAACTACCCTAAAACATACAGATCTACCTTGAAGGAGGAAGAGAACAGAAAATGGTAATTTCTCAATATTTATGGTTATAGTGTTGCTCATTAAGAACACTGAGGTAATCTCTCAAATGTACTACCAAAATAATTATGGAAGAAATGGTGGCTGAAACAGTAGCAAGATCTCCTGGGTGGAAGTCAAATAAACTTGACAGAGTAAGAGTTCTCAAAACTGCAGTCAGCATTCCTGACATCATCTCATTTCTTTCCTGCTGGCACGTGGTTCTGTCCACTTTCCTTCACAAACTGTCACTTGCAGATCCAAAATATCTGTGTGATGATAGATGACTTCCACAGTGCATGCCAGATGCATATTTGTGCCAATTTCAGATATCAAAGAGGATGGGGTGCAAAGTGTCAGTTACTTGGCAGAATTTGGGCAAATGGATAGAAATACAAGTATACAGCAATTTAGGAAATGAACTGAGAAATGAAGCACATCTGCAATCAAAAACGTACTTCTACTACTTTATCTAAATTTGTACAAACATCTTTTTCCAACTTTGATAGTCATGTTTATAAAGATTACAAAAAGTTTTCATAGTGTGGATATGATGATCTCAGATAGAATGGAATAATCATCTATCTCAACACCAATTAAATATAAAGAAATGAAAAATATATAATTATTTGTGTGATCCCCCCTTTAACAGATTTCAGTATCTGACTTCCTTTATGGGATTGAGATTAGTATTATCCTCAGATGGAAGAAAATATGCATATGTAATGTAACTATGAGGAATTATCTTTAAACCCAGTTTAGACACTGACAAGCTGAAGAAAAGAATATGTCCATCAACTCTAAGGTATGTTCTACATCAATTTGGTCAGCTAAGTTGAGGACAGAATTGTACACAGGCAAAATTTTCTTCTGCATCTTTAACATCCAAGAACTCACATATCTTAAATTTCTTCATTCCTATTATGAAGAAAGTCCATTGTAGGAACACTTTTGCACCAAAAAATTATAATTCAATATATAAATGCACAAGAAAATAAAGATTAAAAAAGCAATAAAATACTTGTTTAGCCACACTTTTTCTATACCAAAGCAAAATTAATTTCTAAGAAAATTAATTTTAATAGAATAAGTTGCTAAATTGTCTGCACACCATGTACTTTATAAGTGAATACATAAGAACATAAATCATCATTTGACAGATTCCAATATAATTGTTAAGACATGGATCACCCTGAATAATTTTTCTTTCAAATGCAAGAATCAGCTAAAATATGGTGGTACTATATCATATAAACAAATAGACAAAATATTTGAGAGGAATGTCAGTTTAATTTACTAAGCTTTTCAAGAAAACATACATTTTTCTCCTTTTTAAAAGTTTATTATATTTGTGTTTTAATTTTACACATCAGCAATGGGTCCCCCTGTTCAACCCCTCCTGCCCTTGCCCCAAACTTCCCCCCCTCCCTTCCCCTCCATTCCCATCTCCTCCAGGGCCAAGACTCCCCTGGGGATTCATTTAAACCTGGTGGATTCAGTACAGGCAGGTCCTGTTACCTCTTTCCAGACTGAGCAAAGTGTCCCTGTGTAAGCCCAAGGTTCCAAACAGCCAGCTCATGCTCTAAGGACAGGTCCTGGTTCCACCCTGCATGTCTCCCAAACAGTTCAAGCTATTCAATTATCTCACTTATTCAGAGGGCCTGATCCAGTTGTGGGCTCCACAGCCTTTGGTTCATAATTCATGAACTTCCATTCATTTGGCTATTTGTCCCTGTGCCTCTTCAATGTTGGTCTCAACAATTCATGCTCATCTTGGTGGATCTTTCCTGCGATGAGTATATAATGTCCTTCATCTTCTCTTTTGATTTGATTTTAGTTTGAAGTCTATTTTGCTGCATATTAGGATGGCTACACCAGTTTGCTTCTTAAGACTATTTGACTGGAGAGTCTTTTCCCAGCCTTTTATTCTTAGGAGGTGTCTGTCTTTGAATTTGAGGTGTGTTTCTTGTATGCAGCAGAAAGATGGGTCCTGTTTTTGTATCCATTCCGTTAGTCTCTGTCTTTTTATAGGTGAATTAAGTCCATTGATATTAAGAGATATTAATGACCAGTGATAGTTTGCTCCTGTTATTATTTTTATTTTTTGGTGGTAGTGTATGTGTACTTTTCTTCTTTGGCATTTACTGCTGTGGTGTTATCTATTGCCTGTGTTTTCATGGGTGTATCTGCCTTCCTTAGGTTGGAATTTTCCTTCTAGTGCTTTCTGAAGGGCTGGCTTTGTGGATAAGTATTGTTTAAATCTGGTTTTGTCTTTGAAGGTCTTGTTCACTCCATCTCTGATGATTGGAAGTTTTGCTGGGTATATTAGTCTAGGCTGGCATCCATGGTCTCTTAGTGTCTGCATTATATCTGTCCAGGTCATTCTGGCTTTCAAAGTCTCCCTTGAGAAATTGGGTGTTATTCTGATGCGTTTGCCTTTATAAGTCACTTGGCCTTTTTCCTTTGCTGCCCTTACTATTCTTTCTTTATTCTGTACGTTTAGTTGTTTAATTATTATGTGGCGAGGGAACCTTTTGGGGGGTCTAGTCTGTTTGGTGTTCTATAGGCTTCTTGTATCTTCATAGGCATTTCATTCTTTAAGTTGGGAAAGTTTTCATCTATGATCTTGTTAAATATATTTTCTGTGACTTTGAGTTGGTATTCTTCTCCTTCCTCTATACATATTATTCATAGTTTTGGTCTTTTCATGGTGTTCCAAATTTCTTGGACATTTTGGGTCATGACTTTGTTGGTTTTAGTGGTTTTTTTTGACTGATGAATCTATTTTTTTCTAACGTATCTTCAATACCAGAGATCCTCTCTTCCATCTCTTGCATTCTGTTGCTTATACTTGCATCTGAAGTTCCTGTTCGTTTACTCAGATTTTCTATTTCCAGCATTCCTTCTCCTAGTGTCTTCTTCATTTTTTCTATTTCCCTCTTCGGGTCTTGGACTGTTTCCATCATCTGTTTTGTTGCTTTTTCATGATTTTCTTTCAGGGACTTATTATTTTCTTCTGCTTTAATTGTCCTTTCCTCTAGGTTTTATAGCATTCTTCCCATTTTTTGTTTGTCTGTTCCTCCACTTTATTTTTGATTTCTTCTATATAAGGCTCTAGCCTCTTAATGATGTTACTTATAAGGTTGTTTTCTTCAGCTTCTTCCATTCTGTGATGTTCAGGTCTAGCTGTTGGAGAAGGGGTAGGTTCTGGTGATGCTATATTGCTTTTATTTTGTTGTATGTACTTCTGCCTTGACGTCTCCTTGTGGATTCGTTCTTGTTCTTATCAGTGTACTTGGTCCAGACAGAGCTGACAGATTTAGGGAGCCTCTTTCTGGTCCAGATGGAAGCTCTGGGCTGCATGGGAGCTCTGGTCCAGATGAAAGTGCTGGCCGGATTGGAGCTGGGGGGCTGGACTCTGAGTCTCAGGAAGTCCCTGTTGTCTCCTTATCTTGTCCAGATGGGAGCTCCTCTTGTCCAGATGGGAGTTCTGGGGTGGATGGGAACTGGGGGCTGGTTTCCGAGTCTCAGGAAGTTGCTGGGGTCTCTGGCAGATGGGTGTGGGGGCAGGGCATGGAGGTTGTAGGGTCCACTGGAGGGTCTTGGAGAGGGGGAACCTTCCCGGTGGAGATGGGTGGTCCTGCGCTATGGCCAGAACCTGGGGCCCAGTTGGGCAGGTCTTCCCTGGAGTGGCTGGTGCCCAGGGTTGGGACCCAGGGGTGGTTGCCTCTCTGACTATAACCCTAGGTACTCATCTCTGGTCCAGATGGGAGTTCTGGGTCCATATTTTTTACATAGGCAAATCTGGTCAACTGAGGCAGCATCAGCTCACCAGGAGTGATTAGAACAAACTGCATTTTCCCAATGCCAGTTGATACTCCTCTGTTTTAAGCATTTGTCTCTTAAACAAGTTTACAGTAGCACTGTAGTAATGTCCCAGCCTCTAAAAGCAACTGTTCCCGCGACCATGTGATATAGGACAGAAAGAAATTAAAGAAGGAGATGCATATGAATGCAGAAAATGATGGACATGAGTGAAGATGACAAGAAGGGAAGAAGAAAGAAATACATGAAGAAGCATAATTCACTGGAGTCTTACTAATAATAAGCATAAATTACAAATGATTGCTAAAATATTCTGAGTGTCGACATTTTCACAGATAAATGTATTCCGTGATTGGATTAGTAGCATTAATTTTATGTGTTGCTTTTATTCCATCAATCTTTAAACTTTCATCTTAAAAACTGATGTCACAAAAACATGAAATGCTAAAAGTAATTTGTCAGATATTTAAAACCACTCCAGAGAATAAAAACGTATTTAATTTCATTCTTCTCTCATAAATTACATCCCAACAGCAGTGTCCTGTCCTTCCCCTCCCCCAGCCCTCCCCAACACCTCCCCTCTCACCAAGATCCAACCATCCTCCTTGTCCTTCAAATATAAAAAAAGGAAGCTTCCCAAGGACATTGACTGAACATTACCTAACAAGTTACAATAACTAGGCCCAAGGCCTCAAATCAAAGCTGTATGAGGCAACCCAGTAGGAGGAAAAGGGTTCCAAGCATAGACAAAAGAGTCAGAGACACCACCACTCCCACTGTTGGGAGTCATACAAGAACACCAAGTTACACAACCCTGAGGTGAATGCAGAGGACCTACTCAGACCACACAGGGTCTATGCTTGTCACTTCCATGTCTGTTTGTCCTTATGAGTCCTGCTTAGTTGATTCTGTGGTCCTATGGGACACTTAAGAGAAGATAGTTTTAATAAAATAAAGAGCTCTTGAACAAGTAGTTCTTAGAATGAAAGTATTCTGTATTTTCTACTCGACTTCCTTTATCTATTTTTAGTTTAGGCCTACTAATAAAGTATTCAGTGAAAGTAGAACTTATTGTGGAAGAAACAAATATTGACTTATTAACTAAGGCTAGACAGGTGGATTTCCTGAAGGAAACGCAAGTTGCAGTGACTGTATACTAATAAGGATAAAGATAAATTTGACGTGGGTCTTAGGATACAGACAGCAATTACACGAGCCACTGAAAAAATTGGTAGGAGTTGCCATACATAATGTTCTTGTACTTTCATATATTCTTTTCAAACATGAATTTTAAAATAAAAGGGAAAGGTAACATGAAATGGTTATGTATTACAGCAACATGATATCTATAAGCAACATAATTGATGAGGCCTTTTACATGACACAAACGAAAGTAAATACACATAAAATAGCAGGCAGCTTGAAAAGCTCTTTTGGGAATAAGTTATTTTAAAGTGCAGCCAGCAAATACAGTAAGCAGGGCAATTTAAAGCATGTAACATAGGGAGTATTATCCAAGGGAAAATAATTATCACATATTTATTTATGTGTACCATATAATGAGCTGAAAAGGATGATAAGGTAAATATATCACATTAGCACAATTTTATTTCACTTTTCAAATTCACTTGAGAGTTAAAATTGAATTTGCTTCAATTACAGAATTCTCCCTGGTTTTCATGGAAGCTATTCCAAATCTCTGTTTGTGGTCAAATATGCTATACTTCGTTCTTCTACATAGATGCTGACTGACATATGTGCAGTTTTTTTAAAATTATTGAAATACTACTCATATTTTTTTCTTGGCAGGTACAAGCAATACACTTAATATATTATCTACAGTACATCCTGCGATCCTTGACTAAAATGTTCTATCCTGAGTTCTCAAAGTATAATAGAAAATCACTACTTCTTATATAGCTTATAGTGTCTGTGAGTGATATAGCGCCCTCTTTAGTACTTTTCCTCATATGTTGTAGCTATATCCTGCAGGCATTTTGAGGCATGTTTCACTTATTCTTTCATTGGCCTTATTATCCCTAAACTGAGGTTGTAGGAGACAGTATTGGGAATCGAATTTAGTCTTGATGGGAATCATACATATTGACTTCAGAATAGAACACTTAGTGAATTGTTACCCACTTCTGAAGGTTGAGATGGGTTCCAGAATCTCTGACAATCCAATGCATTCAAGTTTATGAACCTCCATGTCTTGGTTTCATGGATAAGAATCTAAAGTCTTAAGCCTTTATATAGACTTAGTTTTATCTGAATTACTTCAGTTGGATCTGCATTTTTATTGTTTTAATGACCTGGTTCTCAAATCTACCTACCAATAAACAAAAAATGAAAGTCACTACAAGAGAGGGTTTTTGTTCTCTACCTTACCAATTGCTGTTAGGTAAATTAGTGTCAGCTTTAGCTTGATTTCATTTCAAAACATTTATGCCAATTGTCCTCTTTATTATTCCTTTACTTATTCCAAAAATGACAACACATTCTTTTTTAGTGATATTCAATCTCACTTGACAACAGATATTTTTTTAAAGTTATGATTACAAAATATAATGTACCAGATATTATTTCTGTTTCTTCTGTCACTGATATGGGCTTTATTTGACATTCAGTAGCTAAACACACTCCAAGAACATATCTTTCTCATTATGTTACAAGATATATTTTTAATTATATTTGTGTTTTAATTTTACACACCAGCCATAGGTTCCCATGTCCTACCCCCTCCTGCACCCACCCCCACCTTACCCCCAGACACTCACCTCCATTCCCATATCCTCCAGGGCCAAGAGTCTCATGGGAATTCATTTAAATCTGGTGCATTCAGTACAGGCAGGTCCAGTCACCTCCTTCCATGCTGAGCAAAGTGTCCCTGTGTAATCCCAAGGTTCCAAACAGCCAGCTCATGCACTCCAGTCACCTCCTTCCAGGCTGAGCAAAGTGTCCCTGTGAAAGCCCAAGGTTCCAAACAGCCAGCTCATGCACTAAGGACAGGTCTGGCTCACACACCCTGTATGTCTCCCAAACAGTTCAAGCTATTCAATTGTCTCACTTATCCAGAGGGCCTGATCCAGCTGGATAATTCGTGTGCTTCCATTCATTTGGCTATTTGTCCCTGTGATTTTTCAATCTTGGATTCAACAATTCACACTCTTACAGTCCCTCCTCTTTCTCTACAATTGGACACCTGGATCTCCACCTGGGGGCTGGCTGAGGATTTCTGCATCCACTTCCAACAGTTATTGAATGAGAGTTCCAGCACAACTGTTAGGGTGTTTGGGCATCTGATCACCAGACTAGGTCAGATAAGGCTTTCTATTGACCATAGCCAGCAGTCTACAGAGGATGTATCATTGTGGATTTTTGGGGAGCTCTCCAGCACTCTGCTTATTCCTGTTCTCATGTAGTCTTCATTTATCATGGTCTGTTATTCCTTGTTCTGCCTTTCTCTGCTTGATCCAGCTGGGATCTCCTGCTCCCCTAAGCATTCTTTCCCTCAAACCTTGCCCTTCATTATTCCCACTGTCGTCCAGGTTCTTCATGTAGATCTCATCCATTTCTCTGTCATTGGGTGATCCCTGTGTCTTTCCTAGGGTCCTGTTTTCTAGGTAGCCTCCTTGGAGTTGTATAGCAGTCTAGTCATCTTTGTTTTACATCGAGTATCCTACTATGAGTGAGTACATACTAAGTTTGTCCTTCTGAGTCTGGCTTACCTCACTCAGCATGATTTTTTCTAGATCCATCCACTTGCCTAAAAAACTTCATGATGTCATTGTTTTACTCTGCTGAGTAGTACTCCATTGTGTATATGTACCAATTTTCTTTATCCATTCTTCAGTTGAAGGTTGAAGGGCATCTACGTTGTTTCCAGCTTCTATTACAAACAATGCTGATATGAACATAACTGAGCAAATGCCCTTGTGGTATGATTGAGCATTCCTTGGGTATATGCCCAAGAGTGCTATAGCTGGATCTTGGGGAGATGGATTCCCAATTTTCTAAGGAAGCACCATATTGATTTCCAAAGTGGCTGTACAAGAATGCATTCCCACCAGCAATGGAGGAGAGTTCGCCTTCCTCCATGTCCTCTGCAGCATAAGCTTTCTTCTGTGCTTTTGATCTTAGCAATTCTGACAGGTGTAAGGTGGTAGTTCAGAGTCATTTTGAGTTGCACTTACTGGATAATTAGGGATGTTGAGCAATTCCTTAAATGTCTTTCAGCCATTTGAGCTTCCTCTGTTGAGAATTCTCTGTTTACATTTATAGCCCGTTTCTTAATTGGACTGTTGGGCATTTTGATGTCTAATTTCTTGAGTTCTTTATATATTCTGGATATCAGCCCTCCTTCAGATGTGGGGTTGGTGAAGACCTTTACCCATTCTGTAGGCTGTCGCTTTGTCTTGTTGACTGTGTCCTTTGCTCTACAAAAGCTTCTCAGTTTCAACGGGTCCCATTGATTGATTGTTTCTCTCAGTGTCTGTGCTACTGGTTTTATATTTAGAAAGTGATCTCTGGTGCCAATGCGTTCAAGACTACTTCCTACTTTCTATTCAATAAGGTTCAGAGTAACTGAATTTTTGTTGAGGTCTTTGATCCATTTGGACTTAAGTTTTGTGCATGGTGACAGATATGGATCTATTTGTGGCTTTCTACACATTGACATCCAGTTATGCCAGCACCATTTATTGAAGATGCTTTTTTTTTTTTTTTTCCATTGTACAGTTTTGGCTTCTTTGTCAAAAATCATATGTTCATACCTGTGCAGGTTAATGTCAGGGTCTTCAATTCAATTCCATTGGTCCACATGTCTGTTTTTATGCTAGTAACAAACTTTTTTTATTATGGTAGCTCTATAGTAGAGCTTGAGGTTGGGGATCATGATGCCTCTGGAGGTTGTTTTATTGTAGGTGATTATTTTGGCTATCCTGGGTTTTTTTTGTTTTTCCATATGAAGTTGAGTATTATTCTTTCCAGATCTGTGAAGATTGTGTTGGTAATTTGATGGGGATTTTGTTGAATCTGTAGATTGCTTTTGGTAAAATAGCCATTTTACTGTGTTAATCTTGCCGATCCATGAGCATGGGAGATCTTTCCATTTTCTGACATCTTCTTCAATTTCTTTTTTCAGGGACTTGTCATATAATTCCTTCACATGTTTAGTTAGAGTAACCCCAAGATATTTTATATCATTTGTGGCTATTGTAAAGGGTGATGTATCTCTGATTTCCTTCTCAGCCTTTTTGTCTATTGTATATAGGAGGGCTACTGATTTTTTTGAGTTGATCTTGTATCCTGCTATGTTGCTGAAGGATTTTATTAGATATATCAGTTCCTTGGTTGAATTTTTGGGGTCACTCATGTATATTATCATGTCACCTGCAAATAGGGGAAGCTTGACTTCTTCCTTTCCAATTTGTATCCCCTTAATCTCCTTATGTTGTATTATAGCTCTGGCTAGAACTTCAAGTACTATATTGAATAAGTATGGGGAGAGGGGACAGCCTTGCCTTGTTCCTTATTTTAGTGGTATTGCTTTGAGTTTCTCTCCATTTAATTTTATGTTGGCTGTTGGCTTGCTGTAGATTGTCTTTATTATGTTTAGGTATGTTCCCTGTATTCCTGATCGCTCTAAGACCTTTATCATTAGGGGGTGTTGGATTTTGTCAAATGCCTTTTCTGTGTCTAGTGACATGATCATGTGGTTTTTTTCTTTGAATTTTTTTATATGATATATTACGTTGACAGACTTTCATATGTTGAACCTCCCTTGCATCCCTGGGATGAAGCCTACTTGATCATGGTGGATAATTGTTTTGATGTGTTCTTGGAGTCTGTTTGCCAGTATTTATTGAGTATTTTTGCATCAATGTTCATGAGGGAGATCAGTCTGTCGTTCTCTTTCTTTGTTGCATCTTTGTTTGGTTTAGGAATCAGGGTAATTGTAGCCTCATAGAAGGAGTTTGGTAATATACCTTCTGCTCCTATTGTGTGGAACAATTTAAAGAGTATTGGTATTAAGTCTTCTTTGAAGATCTGGTAGAATTCTGCAGTGAAACCATCAGGTCCAGGGCTTTTTTCGGTTGGGAGACTTTTAATGACTGATTCTATTTCCTTAGGGGTTTTTGGACTATTTAAATGGTTTATCTGGTCTTGATTTATCTTAGGTATGTGGTATCTATCCAGAAAAGTATTCATTTCTTTTAGATTTTCCAGTTTTGTGGAGTAGAGTTTTTAGAAGTATGACCTGATAATTCTCTGGATTTCCTCACTGTCTGTTGTTATGTACCCCTTTTCATTTCTGATTTTGTTAATTTGGATACTCTCCCTCTGTCTTTTGGTTAGTTTGGATAAGGGCTTGTCTATCTTGTTGATCTTCTCAAAGAACCAACTCTTTGTTTCATTAATCCTTTGTATTGTTCTTTTTATTTCTATTTTATTGATATCAGCTCTCAATTTGATAATCTCTTGGTGTCTATTCCTTCTGGGAGTCTTTGCTTCTTCCTCTTCAAGGGCTTTCAGGTGTGCTGTCAAGTCACTAGTGTGAGATTTCTCCAACTTCTTTATGTGGGCATTCAGTGCTATGAATTTCCCTCTTAGCACTGCTTTCATAGTGTCCCATAAGTTTGGGTATGTGGTGTGTGGTGTATTCATTTTCATTGATCTCTAGGAAGTCTTTAATTTCTTTCTTTAGTTCTTCCTTAACCCATTGGTGATTCAGTTGAGCATTTTCAGTTTCCATGAGATTGTAGGATTTCTGTAGTTTTTTTTTTTTTTTTTTTTTTAAATCTAACTTTAATCCATGGTGGTCCAATAGAACACAGGAGGTTATCCACTTCTTTTGTATCTGTTGAGATTTGCTTTATGGCTAAGTATGTGGTTGATTTTAGAGAAAGTTCCATGTGGTGCTGAGAAGGTATATTCTTTTTTGTTCAGGTGGAATGTTCTGTAGATATCGATTAAGTCCATTTGAGCCATAACATAAGTTAAGACCATTATGTCTCTGTTAAATTTCAATTTGGCAGATCTGTCCAGAGGTGAAAGTGGGGTGTTGAAGTCTCCCACTATTTATGTGTGGGGTTTTATATGTGATTTAAGCTTTAGTATTGTTTCTTTTACATATGTGTGTGCCCTTGTGTTTGGGGCATAAGTGTTCAGAATTGAGATTTCGTCTTGGTGGATCTTTCCTGTGATGAGTATGTAATGTCCTTCATCATCTCTTTTGATTGATTTTAGTTTGAAGTCTATTTTGCTGCATATTAGGATGGCTACATCTGCTTGCTTCTTAAGGCCGTTTGATTGGAAAGTCTTTTCCTAGCGTTTTATTCTTAGGAGGTGTCTGTCTTTGAATTTGAGGTGTGTTTATGTATGCAACAGAAAGATGGGTCCTGTTTTGGTATCAATTCTGTTAGTCAGTGTCTTTTTATAGGTGAATTAAGTCCATTTATATTAAGGGATATTAATGACCAGTGATTGTTCGTTCCTGTTATTATTTTTATTTTTTGGTAGTAGTGTGTGTGTGTGTACTTCTCTTCTTTGGGGTTTACTGCTGTGGTGTTATCTATTGCCTGTGTTTTCATGGGTGTATCTGCCTTCCTTTGGTTGGAATTTTCCTTCTAGTGCTTTTTGTATGGCTGGGTTTGTGGATAAGTATTGTTTAAATCTGGTTTTGTCTTGGAAGGTCTTGTTCACTCTATCTATGTTGACTGAAAGTTTTGCTGGGTATATTAGTCTAGGCTGGCATCCCTGGTCTCTGATTGTCTGCATTATATCTGTCCAGGTCCTTCTGGCTTTCAAAGTCTTCATTGAGAATTTGGGTGTTATTCTGATGGGTTTGCCTTTATAAGTCACTTGGCCTTTTTCCTTTGCTGCCCTTACTATTTTTTCTTTATTCTGTATGTTTAGTTGTTTAACTATAATGTGGTGAGGGGACTTTTTTGGGGGGTCTAGTCTGTTTGGTGTTTTATAGGCTTCTTGTATCTTCATAGGCATTTCCTTCTTTAAGTTGGGAAAGTTTTCATCTATGATCTTGTTAAACATATTTTTCTGTGACTTTGAGTTGGTATTCTTCTCCTTCCTCTATCCCTATTATTTGTATGTTTGGTCTTTTCATGGTGTCCCAAATTTCTTGGACATTTTAGGTCATGACTTTGTTAGTTTTAGTGTTTTCTTTAATTGATGAATCTTTTTCTTCTAATGTATCTTCAACACCAGAGATCCTCTCTTCCATTTCTTGCATTCTGTTGGTTACACTTGCATCTGAAGTTATTGTTTGTTTACTCAGATTTTCTATTTTCAGCATTCCTTCTGCTAGTGTCTTCTTCATTTTTTCTATTTCCCTCTTTAGGTCTTGGACTGTTTCCCTTGCTTTTTCATGATTTTCTTTCAGGGACTTGTTTTCTTCTGCTTTAATTGTCCTTTCCTCTAGTTTTTTATGGTGTTCTTCCTATTTTTTGTTTGTCTGTTCCTCCACTTTGTTTTTGATTTCTTCTATTTAAGGCTCTAGCCTCTTCATGATGTTACTTATACAGTTGTTTTCTTCTTCTTCTTCTTCTTCTTCTTCTTCTTCTTCTTCTTCTTCTTCTTCTTCTTCTTCTTCTTCTTCTTCCATTCCATGCTGTTCAGGTCTAGCTGTTGGAGAAGGGCTAAGTTCTGGTGATGCTTTATTGCTCTTTAATTTGTGGGTTATTCTTGGTCTTATCATTGTACTTGGTCCAGACAGAGCTGACAGATTTCTGGAGCCTCTCTCTGGTCCTGATGGAATATCTGGGCTGGATGCTAGCTCTGGTCCAGATGAGAGCGCTGGCCAGATAGGAGCAGGGGGGCTG
Source organism: Onychomys torridus (assembly GCF_903995425.1). Classification (NCBI taxonomy): domain Eukaryota; kingdom Metazoa; phylum Chordata; class Mammalia; order Rodentia; family Cricetidae; genus Onychomys; species Onychomys torridus. The sequence goes on along the minus strand of NC_050453.1, from coordinate 51,952,684 downwards.
GACTCTGAGTCTCAGGAAGTCTCTGGAGTCTCTTTGTCTTGTCCAGATGTGAGCTCCTCTTGTCCAGATGGGTGTTCCAGGACAGGATGGAAGCTCTGGTCTAGATGGGAGTTCCAGGGCAGGATGGAATGCTGGACGCTGGTCTCTAAATCTCTGGAAGTGGCTGTGTTTCTGGCAGATGGGTGTGGGGCCAAGGTGTTGAGGTTGTAGTGTCCACTGGAGGGTCTCTCTGGTCCAGATGGTAGTTCAAGGACAGATGGGAGCTGGGGGCTGGTCTCTGAGTCTCATGAAGTGGCTGGGGTCTCAGACCTACAAGATATATTTTTATAGAATTGGGTAGAGGCAGAAATTATACCAATATAAAGTTCCACTATGTAGGAATGATGAGCCCACCCACACATTGGTTAAAACTTTCAGAACTGTTAGTTTTCATTGTGGAGCATGACATTACATTCCCACATCAAACAACTAGTGATTGGTGTTTCCCAGAGAAAATAACCATTGTTCAGAGAAATGTTGTTGCTTTTTTGAGATAGTTTCTTCATAAAATTGTATTATATTTCAGATTTTACTGCTAAATTCCAGCATGAACATAGTAACTTTATATGTAAAATAGTAATGGTGGCTGAAGTGATTACAAACAATAAACATTTTTATGTATCAAACTTTGTAATTTAAAATTCAATGAACAAATCATCTAAATTGTCAAGATTAAAATAATTTTCTTCTGAAGGTAGGTATATATACTAAAAAAAAATACTACTATACATAGTTAAATTTTAATCTACAAAGTATACGTTTCTCAATTTCTGTGTCTTAACACTTCTTTCCTAGTTTATTTACTCATATTCACAGAAAAATCTGGATGTTGTGTGTTAATTTCACACCCACCTGTCTGCACACCAAAGGTGGCACCTACTACATATGCTTTTAAGGTGTACCGTCAGAGCCTTTGCCTCCTGATGTCAGATGCGTGAGATGAATTCTGAGATGTGATGTACTTGAACAATAAAAGTTAAAATTAAAAGTTAGATTTAATGGGATATTAAGTGTTAATATGAAACTGGGGAGGTGTCTTTGTTTTAGGGATCAGAAAAAATATTGTTAAACATTCCAAACTATTCACAATGATCTATCAGATTCATTGCATCCCTGTCAAAGAATCAATGGCATTTTACAAATAATCACTAAAACCTATCACACACACTCACATATACATACATTCACACACACATGATATTCAAAATTGTTTTGAGAAAATAGAACAAAGCTTGGGAATTCTACCATTAGGCTTCAAAAACATACTACTATACAGTAGTAATAATTAAGATGTAACAATAGAATGACTTGACCCTAATGACACATCCAAAGATCAGGGTGTGACTCAACTTCCATCAGAGAAGAGTCTTGTTGTAGTAGATGGTAACTAACAGAGAACAACAACAGTGTAAAGAGAGTGAGAGGCTTTGGAGAGCTCAATCCTAAATTGTATGTCTTCATCAAACCGTTCCCCTTCAGGATCAGTGATTTATGAGGAAGAGAAAGAAGACAGACAGTACTGGCCAGATGTGGTAAATGACTCCAAGGTAAGAGTATCCTGCAGACACAATAGGACTGATACACATATATACTCATGAAGGCTGTGACAGCATGCACAGGACCTGTATAGATTCATGCCCACAATGAGAGTGGTAAATAGACATGGAGTCCCACCCCTAACCAAGAAGCTATTTGTAATAGAATAAGAGTAGTCTTGATAAAAAAATAAAAATATTAGGTGTCCACCAACTAGTGACAGTGTAAAAGAGAGTTACCCATAAAATTGTGATAATCTAGGTACACATTCAGGCAAAGCATACATGTAAAATAGAAATAAATAAATCACTAAACACTGTGATATTACTCAGTCATAAAAATAATAAAATTCCTAATTATAAAAACATGCACAAAAAAAGATTATGTTTAATAAAATTAACTGTGTTTCTAACTATTAACAAAATTGATATTACTGATTCTTGTCATTTGATGATAGTTCATTTTCTTTGGTGAGAAATGGTAGCTTTCTCATTGTACCTAAGTTTATATATTTAGTCATGCAAAAAAAGCTATCTTGGTTGCTTATGAATTCTGTGACACTTTGTTCCATAACTTTAGATGTAATGTGACCAACTGGCCTCACACATCTACCATGCATCCCCACCATGATAGAACACATCCTCTGTACATGTGAGTGAGAATGAAATCTTTCCTGCTTAAATTGCTTCTTGTTGGGTATTTTGCTGCAGAAATAGTGTAACCAAAATGCATGGTTCTAGTATCTTTGTACAGGATGTGGTAGTTTTATATAATTTTTTTAAATTTGGGTTTTTAAATGCTTATAAAAATTCCAAAACTAAAGCATGGACGTTTAGCATGTAACATTGTAATTTAATGAGTTCTTAGTTTGGGGATGAAACTCTTAAAGTGCAGGGCCATTTTCACTCAGCTTCCTACCGTTTTGCTTCTTATCTTTTTACTCAGCTTTTTTTCTTTGCTTTCTTGTATTTGGGACAACCCAAGCAAAGAAACTAACAATGATAACTTTGTAATAAAAAAAAATGCAAAAATGACCATTCTATTTTCCCAAAGCAACCAGAACACACTCTTATACCCTCCCAAATAAAGTTGTTCTTTGTTCAATACTTTTTTCAATTGGTTACAGATTTTGGATTTACAATTTTATTTTCTAAATATGTATATTTGAAACAGACTCTCACTCTATAAATCATGCTGTCCAAGAACTCAGTATGCAGCTGTCCCTTTCAGGGAAACATACATTGATCCTCCTGACTCTGCTTCAAGCTTTTATTTTCATATAAATATTGTGTTTATTTATATGTAAATATAAATAAATGACATGATATCATTCATGAATACAAATATATCCATCATTTTGTACCTTGGCACCATGCCAGAGGAGGGTTGCTGCATGATGAAAAGCAAAATCACATCAGATGCTCTTGTAATAATTTACTAGCATGTTATATTTCGCATCATGTGCATCAAAACATCGTAGTTCCCTATTGTTTGAAGAAAGTGTTGAATTTTAAGGTGATTTACAAAAAAAAACGTATATTAAGTACCAATTTCCTTATAGTTTAACTTTGGCAGGAGGAGTCACATTATGTGCCTGAATACTTTCTATAGTAAAGCCATTCCTGCTTCACTTCTTGAATATCAATATGACAGTAATCACCTGTAGTTCACTCTTCCTTTACAAAAATAATTAAGTATGATAGTAAATATGGTCCTTCAGGGGGATACTGATTTTACTGAACCCTGTCTGTATAATAAGCTGGGTAAAACTGCCTTAAATTCACAGAAAGTTAGTAGACATTTTAATCAGTGCACACTGATACCACAAGAATACTAGAGAACAAGTGCCTTGAACATCAGAAATGTAGTTTTCACAGTGCTGGAGAAATAAGTAAAATGAAATGGTAAATTAATTGTGGTTGATATATTGTGTACCCCAATAAACTTTTCTGGTGTCAGAGAACAGAACAGCCATTAAATATAGAAGCCAGAAAATGGTGTCACACATGCCTTTAATTCTATCACTTGGGAGGCAGAGATCCATCCAGATCTCTGTGAGTTTAAAACCTGACTCGACTTTAATCCCAGGAAGTGAGCCTTTAATCTCAGGAAGTGATGGCAGAAAACAGAAAGGTATTTAAGGCGTGAGTACCAGGAACTAGAGCTGGTTAATTTTTTTAGCTCTTAGCATCAGTTCATCTGAGATCCATTTGGATGAGGACACAGAGGTTTCCAGTCTGAGGAAACAGGATCAGCTTAGGAATTGGTGAGGTGAGGTGGCTATGACTTGTTCTGCTTCTCTGATCTTTCAGGATTCACATCAATACCTGGCTTCAGGATTGATTTTATTAATAAGAACTTTTAAGATTCATGCTACAATTAGTACAACTAGTAAATATCATAATATAGATCATTAAAGAATGGAATATTTATATGAATCTTCTTTGAAAGTTAGTTGATTAATGTTACTAAATTATTTTAAATGATTCTAAAAAGAGACATATCATGATTTTATGACTTCACTTTTTATCACCACAACAAAATGACTATGTTAAATTTAAAATAATGACAAATCAAATAACTGTTAACATTTTTACATTTAAACAGGTCAATTTAAGGAATAGTATTTCTTTCTATTTGAGTCATTTAGCTTAGTAACTGAATAAATAGATTTTGTTGTGATATGAACCAGGATTGTCTGAACAAAATACATCCAGCCAAATAATGTGTATTCTTGCCTGAGTGAATATTGAGTCCCATAATGAGTAAACAGTTGCATAGTAATACTAAACAGCAGCAGCACTTGGTTTGATTATAATAAATGAAAAATCCTCTTCACTTTTGTTCAGTAATATACCTTGCACCATAATCATTCCTAGGAGATGTGTTATGTGTATGAGTATAGATCAATTATTCACATGCTCCTTACTTACTAGTTAACATTGCATGTTCCTCAGATAATTTCAACTACTTAACTCAACTTTTCTGGAGTTACCTTTAATTTTGTTCATTCTCATATTTGCTACACAATCTAAATTATTTTGTACAATGTGCAGTTTCGATTTTTTAAGAATTTTAGAATACAGATGGTGATCTAGTACAAATCCCTCTCTTAGTTACTATTCTGTTTCTGTGAGGAGACACCATGACCAAGGCAGCTTATAAAATAAAGCATTTAGTTAGAAGCTTCCTGATAGTTTCACAAGCACACTAAATAAGTAAATACAATATTAATTTAAGCTGATGAGGGTATATAAAAGGCCCTCAATGTGAACATTTTGTAAAATTTGAGATCAATGTAGTTAAGATTTGATGTTATCATAAATTAATATTAATGTTTGAACATTGTTATTAGTTTTATCTAATACTGAATTCTAAATTTTGTTTCATGTCATGTGTAGGGTTCTTTTAATGATAAAATATAAGTCATTAGACTGTCTATAACTAGTTTTCTCATTCAAGTTTAAATAAATTATCCCATATTAATCAAAATGCCTTGCTAATCAATAGACAGCCATTATTAATTTTGAATATGTAAATTCATAAGTATGTTTAAAGACTTTTAATTTTGTTAATTTAATTCCAAAATAATATTACAAAAAAGTTATCTATTGCAAGTAAGTAGATATATACTGTGTGGAATATCTTAAAACTAAAGTTGGAATAGATTCAACATTTTAAATAACCTAAATGTGCCTGAGTGATATACTTAAAATGATAACTTTTAAGTCAGTTTTAACTTTGGAATTTTTTTGTATTTTATTTAATGTGTATGTTTTGTTATAGATTGGTAAAAAGTAATTTTATAAACATCAAAGGATCTCATCCATAAATTAAAACCTAAAAATTTGATCTCCGTGGATGGAGCAGACTTGAAGGGCAAGCTGGGCTCATCAAGGGTTCACAGTTGTTAAGAATAGGCAGGGTTTGGTCAATAACTACAAAGTTATGTTATTTTAAAGAAATAATCCCTGTTATTCTATTGCACAGTAGAGGAACTGTGGCTAACAATAATGTGGTGTGTATTTCAAAACCCTAGAATGTTGTTGAATGTTCTCAGCACAGAGAATTGAAAAATATACAAGATGGCCTTGACTCAACTACTAAATGATGGACACACATACCAAAACTACATAGGGTATAGCAATAAATTTAGTCAGTATTAAACATTCTGTCTTTCCTGTAGAAGTATTATTGATCAAATAAACCTCATTTAGTAAATTAATTAAATGTATTAAGCAGAGCAATTTGTCATATGAAACTTAATAGATATATTTTCATATTCTAAAATGGCTCTTTGATTAATCACTAAAGCAAAAAGTTGCATTAATCAAATAAAACTTGAACATCAAGGAGTAAAGATCATTAAAAGTTATTCAGTCTATAATTGTCAAACTAAATGATTCAGAGTAATGAATTAGATTAATTATAGGAACCATAGAAATGATGTAATGTCAACAGTGCAAGTTTAATAACCAATATATGCTAATTCACAAGGATTATCAATAAAACTCAAAATGACCACACAAGACAATCATTGCTATTCTATTTTTTTTTTTGGATGGGCAAACTGTGGTTTAGAATTTTCAGAGCTAAGTTTTACTGACAGTAAAATCTTCTTTCAGTTCCCATGCAAATAACAGCATACACCAGAAGACAGGTTCATGAAAAGAAGCAGTCTTTATAACTATGCATTACATTCCCAATACTACTCATGAGAAAGGGACTTCAAGCATAGTCAGAGGATGTCCAGGTATCAGGAAATTTGTTCCAAAATATGTAAAGGTATGTCATTTGTATTTGAAGAAAAGACATCATGCAGGACATTAGGTAGAGTATAGATATATGTTTCTCTTCTACATTTTTAAAAAATTCATTCATCAAAGGAACTATTTCTTATAATAAGGGGGAAAGTGGTGGTTCAAGCTGTCCTAGGTAAATTGTATTTAAAAATCCCATGACTCACAATAATTTCATCAATCCCAGCCTCATTTCAGTACTTTACATGTCTCCCTCAAGTTATCAATCAGAAAGCCAATCTGCATTTAGAAATAATGCCCTTTTCTTTACTCTTCCATCTAAAATCCACAACAGATGAAGTTGATGCATCTATGAAGCTTTGTGCTTGGCCTGTGTGCATATTTCCAAATGAATCTCTAGTATTCATTATTTGTAGTTGGAGTTTTCCTGCCTGGCCCAGTCAGGACAAATCTCTCTTACCCGCCAGTCCCACAGTTGCTCAGACCTAACCAAGAAAACACACAGAAACTTATATTGCTTATAAACTGTATGGCCATGGCAGGCTGCTTGTTATCTACTTTTTCTATCTTAAATTAACCCATTTCTATTTATCTATACTTTGCCACATGGCTCGTGGCTTACCAGTACCTTACATCTTGTCATGGTGGCAGCTGGCAGTATCTTCTCCACCCAGCCTTCCACCTCCCAGAATTCTCTTCTCTCTTGTCCCACCTATACTTCCTGCCTGGCCAATCAGAATTTTATTTACACAGAGCGATATCCACAGCAATTATTGCTTAGCTTCTACAACATACCAAAACTTATCTATATAGGCATTTTAATTCCTCATTTTCAACAGCAATATTATTGGTGTTACCTTTTACTCAGTAGTGTTGATAGAACTGTTTTCCTAGAACTTTGGCATCCTTTTTGAACCATGTTTGCTGATAAAGTTTTCTTGATGAGGAAATATTCTTGTTTTGATTTTTCTGATGGAAATATCTATGAACAAATTTTATACGTGTCACTTTAATAATTTTTTCTATTGCTTCTAATGAGTATTCATATATATGAATACACACACAAACTCAAATATGGATGATCATCTACCTTTGTGTCTGTTTCATAATTTCATATAATACTCAATTTCATCAATATTTATATTTATACTATTTTTATGAAACTATTTACTTGAAAATTCCATCTATGAATATTTTGTATCTTGATTATATCCACCCTTCACTTCACTCCATGAATTATCCTCAGGAATCCTGGATAAATATCCATCTCAACTTCATACCTTATTTTTGTATTAATTTTTTAAAAATTCTTTTAATCCTCTGAGTCCAGTTAATAATGCCCATATATACAACCACTAGGGTTCAGGTCACCTACCAGTGGCCATACCTATTAAAAAAGTCACTTTCACTTCTTCAGTAGCTATCAACTGTCAATAGTTTCTCAGCTAAGATTGTGCATTCATTAGCCCAATATATATTGTGTACTGTAGATGTAACTGTCTTGTTAAATAAGAACCACAGAGCCAAATATGCCTAAAATTTCCAACAAAGCCCAATTTTCTTCCAATGTACACATAAAACCCATTTTTTTTAATGTGAAAAAAAATATCTTTTAAATGGTTTCCTTTAAAATATCTGATGTAATTGACTTACCAAGTCTGCGTAAAACAGTAGAAATCTGAGGGGATTAATTCCCAGCACCCACATAGTTGTTCACAACCACCTATAATGAGATCTGGTGCTCTCTTCTGGCCTGCGGGGCTAGAGTTTCTCAGTCATTTCTCTCTGTGTCCTGTAGAATGTCTGCCAGTCTCTTTGAACCACATTTGCCACTAGAGCTGTTGTCTGGGTTCCAGAACAGCATGTGCCAGCTCCCGCCAGTCCTGTGGTATCTGCTTGGCTATTGGCCAATCAGTGTTTTATTTACCAACCAATCATCCACAGCATTGTACCCCATGAACAATAAAGCTTATCTGGGGATCAGAGAAGCAGAAGAGCCAGCCACTACCTTACTTCTACAAAATCCTCAGCCTCAAGAGAGGGAGTTACTGTTTCTTCACATCTTTATACCTTTTTTTGTGTCCTGCCACATTACTTCCTGGGATTAAAGGCAATGTCACCACTGCCTAGTTCTGTTTCTGTCATGTAGCCCAGTGTGACCTTGAACTCACAGGGATACAGACAGATCTCTGCCTCCTGAGTGATAGGATTAAAGATGTGTGCATCACTGCCTGACCTCTATGTCTACTTTAGTGGCTGGCTCTGTCCTCTGATCCCCAGGTAAGCTTTATTTGAGTACACAATATATCACCATAGGCCCCTCCCCTTCCAGTGCTGGAAATTTTGTTTGACTTGGTCTTGTTCAGGTCTTGTGCAGGTAAGCAATGCTGCTGGGAGTTCATATGTGCAATAGCCATGTTATATCCAGAGAAAATCCATTGCAAGATCTCCCTACACACAATCGTTCAGCATTTATATTCTTTCTGTCAACTCTTCTGTCATTGTATATGATCCTTGAGGTATTCTCAGTTTGATATAGACATTCCGGCTATGGCTGAACACTCATAGTCTCTCATTATCAATATTTTAAACAATTATGAGTGTCTATATTAAGCACTACTAACTACAATGAGATACTTCTTTTAATCATTTTGAGAGGAACAAAATTCTAGGACTATAAACATAAATGCTTAGTGGTCAGCTTGGCATGAGCAATTAGCAAAACAACAGCAGAGGTTTCCTCCCAGGGGGTATGACCTTCCTAATCATGGTTTTTGGTGATGTTTACAGTACCAGGTTTGGGTTTCTTCCTGTCGAGCAGAACTCAAATCCAATCAAGTAATTGTTTATCCTAATAAACAGTCTTGTCATTACTTTAAATAACAATATATTCACTTGGCAGGTCAGGATAATAGCACAGTGTAGATGTATCCAGCTTGTTAAATAAGAAACACAGAACCGACTGCAGAGTTAAAAACCATGAGGTCAGAGCAAGAGGGGAAAACCTTACCCTTCACTGCTTCTGCTGTTCTTCCTCTCCTCAAGAGACCTACTTCTGTGCGTCCTGTCTAGTTAAAGACTTTCTGTTCTATTTTCTCATTGGTTGTAAACCCAGCCACATGACCTCCTTATCACTGCCTGTTTGTACAGACCTCCAGGTCGTCTATGGTTGGTATTGAGATTAAAGGCGTGTGTCTGCCATGCTGGCTGTGTCCTTGAAGACACAGAGATCTGCCTAGCTCTGCCTCCCAAGTGCTGGGATTAAAGGCGTGCCCCACTACAGCTTAGCTTCTGCTCTGGCTTGCTCTGACCTCAAGGCAACTTTATTGACATACAAATAAAACTACATTTCAATACAAATAAAATATCACTATAGCACAGATGGTCCAGGCTGTGTACAGCGATTGATGTTTTCTTCCCCAGCAGCTTGCACTCTCCGTGTACTATGAAAGTTGGCCTTAGGTGGAAAGTTTCCTAATTAGTTCAAGATGATTTCTATGTGTCTTCCAAGGGAATAGTATTGTGTTTTAGGCAAGAGGTCATTTCCTTTATTGTACATATGATTTTAGGATATATTTTATATAGTCATGACATTTCACATAAATTCTTTACATTTCCTACCTTTATTTCTTCAAAGTTTTTCAATGTTTATTCCTTTCCCAGTGGAATTTCATTTTTAAATATAATAGTGGAAGACAAGTACAATAATAATGACTGCATTATGACTCAAATGGGAAGCCATGATTTTAGAAATTCAATAATATCGTCAAATATTCTCTTTCACATTTGTTTTTGTAAGTAAAAATTATTTAAGTGACCAGAGATTTTAAAGTAATATTTTCATAATTTCTTTGATACTTTTATAGACAATATTTTGGTCCTGTTCAACCCCTATCCCTCAATTCCTCCCAAATACAACCTCTAACCCTCTCTTCCCAAAGCATGTAACTTTTCATTTTCTTTTCTCCTTCCCTTTCCTCTTCTTCACCTTCCCCCTTCTTCCCCTTCTGCCCCTTCTCCTTCTGTCTTCTCCTCCTCCTTTCTCTTCCTCTTCTTATCTTTTAACACATGGAATACAATTTGTGTTGCCCAAATAATTTTGAGCATGGAGCCTGCCCATAGGTGTTGTTAACATACTAAGGGGCACACCATTAAAGAGTACTGCCTATCCTTCTCCGAGCTTCTATCAAATGCTAACAGGTCTTCAGCTAGATGTGGGATTCCAAGCTATTGCCATATCATTCACACTGGTATTTTGTCGGCTTTGAATTTGCACAGGTCTTCTACATGTTATCACTATCTCTGTGAGTTCATATGTTCTACCTTGCAGAAAACATGTTCATCTTGAGTTATCCACTACCTCTGGCTTTTACAATCGTTCTTTGCCCTCCAGAGTAAAGATCTTGAAGCCATTTAGATATCAGGCTTTATTACGAAGATAGGTGAGTTAAAACAGAAGACATTTGATAGAGTAAAAATTTTAGATGAGACAGGTAAAAAAATACACATGTATATTTTATTTGCTTATACAGACATTGTAATATATAATATATGTTGTATATATATACATAATATACATTCATACACATATCTCTACATTTCTGTATATATAAACATCTGTCAATCTATCCTGTCTAACTAAAGAATCTTGTTTTATATATTAAACAGATTTTTGCCATTTAGTCTGAAAAACCAAAAGCTAAAAAAAATACCCAGTACCTGGCACAGACAACCCTCTTTTGTACAGCTGGTCAGGTTAGTAAAAGTTATTCTCAAAACAATATAGACTGTTACTGCAGTACTCAGTTGCTTCTCAGATGTGACGGTAAGTTTCTTATTGCTGAGGAAACCACACACTTAGACCACACTGGATAATTCCAGCTGGATCTAACTTGAAACCCTTATTGACTGTGATTTATCTTTCATGGTGCCAGAAACTACTATGAAAGCTTCCAAGTGAGGAAAGCAATTAAACAGTTTTACCCAGCTGCAATGCTTATGAACCCCAACAATGGTTAGCATGTCAAGATATCCATAAAGATGCAGGAAATGAAACTTACATGTTGACTTAACCAAAAGATGTCTAAGGGTACATAAGGCCCACTCAACTCAAAGGAATTCATGCCTAGTACTGGAAACCTAGACATCTTCCTGAGGCTAGTGAGGTCACAGGCTTAATAAAGGAATGCATTACTGATATTTTAGTAGACCAGTATAATTCCTTACTAATTCTAAAGCTCAAAATAATAGTAACAGATAAATGTAGCTACCACCCATAATCAAAAGTTCTTCATTTTACAACAAATGCAGACTATTACAGAAAACCACATCTAAATCAACAGATGGTGGAGAGCCTAGTCCCAATGGATACATTAAAATCACAACTACTGTATCTCTGTCTTAGGGAATATCAGGGAAAGTGGGCTGAAAGATTAGAAAAGTCACAATACCAGGAAGACTGCTGTGAAACACTATCTCCTAACAATGGCTGTGTTAACAAGTCCAGTTAGTTTCAGTTTAATACTGGAAATTTCAATGGAAATGTTCACCAAAAGGGGGGAAATTTCACAGGAGTAAGCCCCTAGCTGAAGATCTACAGGTAACTAGTATCTTCTGGAAGGGGCAGAATTAATCTCTCCCAGAGATGAGCCCTCTTAGCCAATACAAAGTAGGCTCCCTGAAATCACACACACACACACACACACACACACACACACACACACACACACACACACACACACGTATGTATGTATGTATGTATATGTAACAATGCAGCAGCAATAATAGGGAAAAAAGTTACCAATATGAGAAGGGGATGAGGGAGATTAAAAGAGGATATCTGGGAAGGTTTAGAGGGATTAAGGGGAAGGGTGAAAGGAATGTCATTTCATTTTCATTACAAATATAGTAAAAATTAAACAGTAAAACATATGTCATAAAAAGAAAGAAATGGCTTTGTTGCAACTCACTGCAATAATTATGACTTATGCCTTTAATATCCTGGACAACTGGTGCCTTTAAGTCAAAATAGGAGATTCTTATATACCCAGTGGGCTGGCTACTTTTCTGTCAACCTTGCCACAATCTAGTATCAACTGAAAGAATGGAAAGTAACTTGAGAAAATCCCTTCTTAAGATACAGCTGTAAGGCATTTTTCTGATTAGTGATTTATCCCAAGGGCCCAGCCTATTTTGGGTAGTGCCATCCCTGGACTGGAGGTCCTGGTTTTCTCTAAGAAAGTAGGCTGAGCAAGCCATGAGGAACAAGTCTGTAAGCAGCTTCCTTCCATGGCCTCTGCATCAGCTCTTTCTTCTGGGTTCCTGCACTGAACTTTTTCAATGTTGCACTGTGCTGTGGAAATGCAAGCAAAATGAACCCTTTCCTCCCCAACTTGCTTTTGGTCACAGTGTTTCGTCATAGCAACAGTTTCCTAACAGGATACCTACAAATCCAAATTTTTTAGCTTCCATGTATGAAATATTGTCTCACAGTAAGAAAAACTTTATTTTCTCAATTCGTAGAATAGGATAATGAAATACCCATTTTTGTGGAACACTGTCTTCCAGACAATCATTGTTATCTTGACAACAGAGCAACTCTGATTGTCCACTCAACCCTCACAAGAGTATCAGTAAGATTCCTCTGTAGAAGTGTAGAAAGCTAGGGAGGTACAGTCCAACTCTCCCTGAGAATAAGTGTGTGGTTAAAAATTACTGAGGATGAAGAGAATGTGACTTGGCTTCTATAGTTTTTCATAAGCTACCTATATTCTGGTAAATAATGCCTTACCTATGTTCCTTTAAAGAAGCCTCATTACATTCATTACTTAAGAAATGTAAACTTAAGTGAAACCATATATATGTAGTATGTAAATATAAGCACAGTGTATATTCATGAGACAATTAAAAGAAAAAGATAGCCATATAAAACTGTTCTTAAATTTATATGAATTCTCATAAAATACCTGAGTAATAGAAACAGAATAGATGATTAAACAATGCATTATTAGTTAGCCCACTGTACTAGCAAATTAGTATGCATGTAAAGAATAAAATATGATTGAATGTATAGAAGGATAAACTATGTAACACATTACTAAAATATATTCTACTACACCACTTAAGGGAGTAGTTGGAAATAAGCAATACATTTTCCAATGTGTGGGAAACTATCTCAATGTGTATATGCAGATATTTGTATGTATTGTGCTATCAACCAGCTTTAGGTAAAATTCTAGCATGAAGTTTGGTCAATATTATGCATATATTAACAAGCATGAAAAATTGAGACAACTAAATGTCTTTCATTCATCAATCCTCTCTACAGCTGGCTCAGGCTAAAGTTATAAATGAAATACAGTTTCTTTAAATGTGTGTCTGCAGCAATATAAACATTGAACAGAATGTCTCCATTACTAATGGGCATGTTTTATATTTAAATGCAAAGGAAAACAACAGATAAAATGTTTTGTTCCTAATAACCAATCCTCATGCTATCATTCAGGATGGTCTCTTTCAAAATATCAATCAGACACCAGAAAAAAAAAAAGCTGTGAGTTATTTACAGTAACATTTCCTTAGAAAAATTATAACATATTGTAATGTAATTAGAGTGCTAAGAGTTTGATTTTAGTATAGTCCATTTAATTTTAAATTATGTTTTTCATATGACTGGTATGGTATATAATTATTCACCATTTTCTGCAGTTTGTTTGATAATAGACTTCTCACAGTTGCTAGAGCCTGAGTCTTGTAAATAAAGATCTTCAAGGAAATTTTAATTTGCAATAGTGAAATTATGAAAAGAGTATCCATTTAAAAGTAATAATTTTGAAACTAAATATCCTCGTTAATGGAAAAATCAAATTCTATCAAAATAGTATTTATCTCTCTCTTGAATAAATGTAGTCTGCAGTTTTTGTCTGAAAGTGGATAATGCAATTTTGGTGCAGTAAAACAAGCTAGCACACTGAAACTAACTATTTTATACAGTTTTATTTAGCCATTAGATTGATAGATGAAGAATTTGAAATTGGACTTAGCTTTAAATAATTTTCAGGACTTGAAGATGGCTCAGTGACAGCACTCATGACTTAAGCATCAGACTTAATCTAACCCTACCAATCAAAGCAAAAGCCTTACATGGCTCTGCAGTCTTGTAATTCTAGTGTTGGGTGACAGAGACAGGATCATTGGAGGAATGTGCAGATCATCAAATTTTAAAGTTATCAAGATTTGGGTTCAGTGGAGCACTTGTCTCAACGGAACAATGTAGAGAAAACTAAAAGAAACCATCCAAAACTGTATTCTAATGTTCACATACCTGGTCACAGGCATGCACACCTACCCACACACATATACACACAAGCATATACTACATTCAGACAACTCATGTACACACAATGATTTTGAAAGTGTACAAAAGCTCATGAATATGTCTCCAAAATACTCAGACAGTTGCTGGATTAAAGGCCCCTTGTGTTACTTAGAATGGTAATATGTTCTACATTGTGTTTTTACTTATTATAAATATTGAGGTACTTAAAGTCTTCATTTGTATCTTACTCTTTCAATTATGGATGCACGATTGATTCAAATATGAACAATTATTCAGCATCACTATCAGGCCTACCATTCATTCATTTCCAAATGACCTTATTAGTATAGATGACAATTTTCTACATAGATGTAGTACAAGTCAACAGTACAATTAAAAAAAAAAAGAAAGAAATACAGAAATCCTTGAGAGGTTCAGTTGCAGTTGTGATTTAGCTTAAACATTGTTCATGAATAGTAAATAATAACTAAATAAATCCGTTTTCATTATTAAATTTCATTTTAGATGTTTAACGGCATTCACACTTGATTGCTGTGTATGTTCATTTAAGAACATTGTCCATAAGGTTTCTAAATTCTTTTTTAAAGGGCTTGTTTTAAAATCATTTTATAGGGATGAGTATTTTCTGTACATGTGTATCTATATACCACATGTTTGCATATTGTCCATCGTGGCCAGAAATCAGCTTTGATTTCAATGGAGCTGGAGTTACAGATGGTTTCAAGCCAGTGTATGTGTGCTGGAAATTAATCCCCAGACCTCAAGAGAACAGCCAGTGCTATTAACCAAGAGGCATCTCTTTCAGCCCTCATGCTTTTCAAGTCTTACTGTGAGGATATGACACTCACTGCTATTAAAATCTTTCAGTCCCAAGTCACATACTAGTAATATATCACTTAAGTATGCAATATAAATTTTAAAATGTCTAATTTCTTGAGTTCTTTATATATTTTGGATATCAGCCCTCTGTCAGATGTGTGGTTAGTGAAGAACTTTTCCCATTCTGTAGGCTGTCGCTTTGTCTTGTTGGCCATGTCCTTTGCTCTATAAAAGCTTCTCAGTTTCAACAGGTCCCATTGATTGATTGTTTCTCTCAATGCCTGTGCTACTGGTGTTATATTTAGAAAGTGATCTCTGGTGCCAATGCTTTCAAGACTACTTCCTACTTTCCCTTCTATCAGGTTCAGAGTAATTGGATTTATGTTGAGGTCTTTGATCCACTTGGACTTAAGTTTTGTGCATGGTGACTGATATGGATCTATTTGCAGCCTTCTACACATTGACATCCAGTTATGCCAGCACCATTTGTTGAAGATGCTTTCTTTTTTCCATTGCACATTTTTGGCTTCTTTAGGTGTGTGGGTTAATGTCAGGGTCTTCAATTCGATTCCATTGGTTCACATGTCAGTTTTTATGCCAGTATCAAGCTGTTTTTATTACTGTAGCTCTATAGTAGAGCTTGAGGTCAGGGATCGTGATGCCTCCAGAGGTTGTTTTATTGTACAGGATTCTTTTGGCTACCCTGAGTTTTTTGTTTTTCCATATGAAGTTGAGTATTAAATGCTCAACAGTCCAATTAAGAAATGAGCTATAGAACTTAACAGAGAATTCTCAACAGAGGAAGCTCAAATGGATGAAAGATATTTAAGGAATTGCTCAACATCCCTAATTATCTGGGAAATGCAAATCAAAATGACTCTGAGATACCACCTTACACCTGTCAGAATGGCTAAGATCAAAAACACAGAAGACAGCTTATGCTAGAGAGGATGTGGAGCAAGAGGAAATCTCCTCCACTGCTGGTGGTAATGAAAGCTTGTACAGCCACTTTGGAAATTAATATGGCGCTTCCTTAGAAAATTGGGAATCCATCTCCCCCAAGACCCAGCTATAGCACTCTTGGGCATATACCCAAGGAATTCTCAATCATACCACAAGGGCATTGGCTCAGCTATGTTCATATCAACATTGTTTATAATAGCCAGATCCTGGAAACAACCTAAATGCCCTTCAACTGAAGAATGGATAAAGAAAATATAGTACATATACACAATGGAGTACTACTCAGCAGAGAAAAACAATGACATCATGAGGTTTGCAGGCAAATGGATGGATCTAGTAAAAATCATCCTGAGTGAGATAGTCCAGACTCAGAAGGACAAACATGGTATGTACTCACTCATAGTAGTATGCTAGATGTAATACAAAGGTTACTAGATTGCTACATAACTCCAAGGAGGCTACCTAGAAAATGGGACCCTAGGAAAGACACAGAGATTGCCCAATGACAGAGAAATGGATGAGATCTACATGAACAACCTGGATGACAGTGGGAGTAATGAAGGGCAAGATTTGAGGGAAAGAAAGCTTAGGGGAGCCAGAGATCCCAGCTGGATCAAGAACAGAAAGGGAGAACAAGGAATAACAGACCATGATAAATGAAGACCACATGAGAACAGAAAGAAGCAAAGTGCTAGAGAGGTCCCCAGAAATCTACAATGATATATCCTCTGTAGACTGCTGGCAATGGTCAAGAGAAAGCCTGATCTGACCTAGTCTGGTGATCAGATGCCCAAACACACTAACGGTCATGCTGGAACTCTCATCCAATAACTGATGGAAGTGGATGCAGAGATCTTCAGCCAGGCCCCAGGTGGAGCTAAAGCAGTCCAATTGTTGAGAAAGAGGAGGGACTGTAAGAGTGTGAATTGTTGAGACCAAGATTGGAAAAGCACAGGGACAAATAGCCAAACTAGTGGAAAGACATGAGTTATGAACCAAAAGCTGTGGAGCTCCCAGCTGGATAAAGCCCTTTGGATAAGTGAGACAATTGAATAGCTTGAACTGTTTGGGAAGCACCCAGGCAGTGGGACCTAGACCTATCCTTACTGCATGAGCTGGCTGTTTGGAACCTTGGGCTTACACAGGGACACATGCTCAGCCTGGAAGAAGGGGACTGGACCTGCCTGTACTGAATCCACCAGGTTGAATTGAATCCCCAGGGGAGTCTTGGTCCTGGAGGAGATGGGAATGGAGGGCAGGGGCTAGAGGGAAGGTTGGGGTAGGGGCAGGAGGGGGGAGGACAGGGGAACCCATGGCTGATTTGCAAAATTAAAACTCAAATATAATAAATAAGAAAGGAGAAAAAAATTTTAAATGTAATATCTGAAAAAAAAATGGGCAAGATATTGCCCCTTTCCAGAGTTTCTGAAACATAAGCACATTGTGGAAATAAATGGCTCTTGTAATGTCCTTCAAGAGTTTGTACTGATGAAGGAAAGTCTAACAAGTTAGTAGCTTTTCTCTTTGTTTCATCCAATTCTGCTATGGAATCACTGATTCATTACCTAAGGAATGTTCAAATGTTAACATTTGCCATTGTAGACTCTTTCGATGCTGGGATCTACTTTGTTTGGATTTTACTGTCATTGACTCCTTACTACTTCCATCACAGTTAAAACTATGAAAGGAAACAGGTCATTAATGGAGTAAAATGATCCTAATTTCATGATGTGGCCGCTAGTTCTCATCTCCATACCCCCTCATTCATTTGTTAGAGTTGAACCCGCTGTCCTTTTAACACATCACACCTTTCTCTCCTTACTGTCATTAGATGCTCTCTCTACTCCAATTGCACCTTGGTTCATATTATTTAAGATAAATGGGAGTCATTAACCGTACATGCTCAATTGATAAATATCAATTGTCCTATATATTATAGTACCCACATCTTTACACTTCTTTGATTGATATCGAAAACAGATTACATTCTGCCCTGTGAGGCTGCATGGCACTAATCATAATTAACTTTCAGAGTCCTGCAATTTAAAAAAAATGAACATGTAAGTAGATCTATAATACAAGAATAAGTAGTGATCAATATTGTAGCTTCCATTTTAACTTCTTGATGGATGTTACACAGAGGCTGAGAGATAGAGTTTCAGTGACTGTTTTCAAAGGATTTACCTTTTCTCCAACATAAGAGGATTGGATTGTGGACATGCTAACAGGGATCAAGTGCAGCCTACATATCCATCAACTGGTGAATGTATAAGGAAAGATGTGATCTATTCCCTCTGACAAATACAATTCAGCCATTCAGAAACAAACGTGTAATTTTGCAAACAGCTGGAGCTTGGAAAACTCATTCTGAGGGAGGTAATTCAGACCCATAATGAAAATCATCACCAGTTTTCTCTCATTTCTGAATGTTAGCTTTGAATATTCACATATGTATGTTTTATTCTGAACATTTACAGAGGTCAAGTTATTAGTAAAGGACTATGTGGGACAGTTAGTTGAGGGAAGATAAAATGCAGTATTAGAAATAATGGGAATTACAAAACATGAAGGATTCAATCTGAGTGGGGGATGGGAAGGTAGGGTAGAGGAGAGATTACCAGGAAGGATAAGTCACACTAAGGACCTTTCAAAACTATCATAAGAAAACACTACACCAGAAAATCTGATGGATTGTATTTGTATGTGTATGTATGTGTAAATAAAGAGTTAAAAATGGAATTACCCAAGCCGTGCTGTGGCAGTACACACCTTTGATCCCAGGAGGCAGAGGCAGGAGGACCTCTGTGAGGTTCAAGGCCAGTCTGCTCTACAGACTGAGTTACAGAATAGGCTCCAAAACTACACAGAGAAACCCTGTCTTGAAAAAATCAAAACACACAAAAAATAGAATTATCCAATAATGAGACAACATAATATCCCTACTAGACACTGTAAGTTAAATTAAAGCTTCGTGCCAAAAACCTGTTGCTACTTCTGAATTTGTTGGTCTGTGAGGCTCTAAAGATCCATAGACAGTTCAGGGTATTGGCATTGCTCTTGATTAGCATCCAGATCTCTATGATAAGACCCTATTGCTTAAGATACTACATCTTGAGTATTAGAACAGATTGATATCTTATACTGGCCTGAAAGCCTTATTCATACTGGCTAGTTTTCATAGTGCTGGAAAGCACAATGTGTGCCACCAAAATAATAAAGGAATAATCAATATTACTTAGCTCTGATTTTTGCAAGCCAGAATAATTTCTTGTTTGACAGTGTAATCATGACATGAACATCATGGAAGCAACCAACAAATTTCTAGTTGGTCCTAAGTCAAACTCCACAACAATAAACTCAAATCTAGCATCACCATCTGTCCAAGATCCTAAGGCTAGATAGGCCATAAGCCTTAGGGGAGAGCTTAAAAGTATAAGTGGACATAATATTAAACAGACTCCTAATAACTTACCATTATGCACTTCTCAATCCTCATCAATAAAGGTTCTATTTTTAGTAGGGGAGATTATCCCAGAAACTCACAAGAGTCCAAGGAGCAGATAATTAGAGACTGCAGAATGCTGAGCCTAAAATGAGACATCTACATTATAACTCACTCCTTCCAAGACTCAGGAATCAGTACTAAATGGGGCAGAGGCAAGGTACCATCTATAGGTGGTAAAGTCTACAAGGAAACAATGGGAAGTTGCACATATGAGCTCACAGTTATTACATGGCATGCAGTCTCAAGATCTGTGCACTCTCAAGCTGGACCAGATTCCACTATGCTAAAGGGAACCTAATAGAGCATAAGATCTCACCACCAGCTAAGGAGCACTTGTTAGCTTCTGCAAGAAGTAGTAAGTTTAAGATGGTAGCCTCTTGTCAGTCAACCATATTCCACTGAATGGCAAAACATTTAAGAGTATATGGCTAGCATAGATTGGACTTGGGTTTAAAAAGAGAAAGATACAAGTTTGGTGACTAGAAATGAAGGTTGGTTTGGGAGGATTTAGGAGATGGGTAGCAAATATGATCAAAACATGATCTATTAAATTCCCAAAGAACTAATATGAAAAAAATGTGAAAGGGGTACAAAGTACATCGAATTATGATCACCCCAAAAATATACCCCACTTCAAGTATACTTCTGCATTAAGCATAAAAAAATTAAAATGCACTAAATCATAATTAAATCAACAGAAATACATTAAAAAATTTGTGCACATTTGTTGCACATCTACAGCTGAGATACCATTCTAGGCAAAAGGAATCTCAAAGACAGTGTAAGCAGCAGGGACAGCAATAAGTTTTGTACTTCTAAATTCACTGATGAATTAATAAATTATGAAAAGCCAAATAATACTATTTTAAAGTAGTCAAATAGATTCTAGTTGTAAATGTGTTATATAAATATCACTCAACCTAAAATGAAAAAAGCCAATGTAAGTCTGAAATCCATTAAATGGATTGTTTTATTAAAGGATTGTCTCTTTATGTGTAACAAGGTTATCCTAGGTAGCACATCTTATTTCTCTTTGTGAAATTACTATGGAAACCACCACAGTGGATTATAAAATACATGACCCTTTATTATAACACTTTTATTTTGTATGTACTTTGTCTCTCTTGAAAATATTTCAGTACAGCATTATCAGGAAAATTTTCCTGTAAATATGTTAAATAATAGTCTTTAATTGTCAAAAATGAAAGACTGAATACTGACTGAGTCAAGTCATTTTTTCCTCTGCCTTATATTTTATTTTATGGGTTCTTTTTAATTTTGAAATAACTTCATTTCTAAGAAAAATAAATTCAGTTTTTCCTTGACCTAAATGTTGTGAATGACTGCATACACAGCATGCTGACAGTAATATCTACAATCTTTGGCATACCAGGCCTGGGTTAGACTGCCCTGTGTTCCTGGATATTCTAAATTCTGTTCAGAGCTGATTAATTTAGCAATAGAAATATCACACAAGAAAGAAAATAGGTTCCCTGAAATGGGATTGTGGAAATAGGGTATAGCATCTTGTTTAACTGTGCTGTCATAGCTGGGGTTGTAGCTACACCATAAACTTAAGACTGCTATGTAGGGAGAACAGCACTAGCTCTGCAGACAGATGCATGAGAAAAAAATTGAAGTTTTTACAGAGAATGGAATAAAACTGTGTGAGGAAATACAGTGTCTAGCTAACCTGGATACAAGGGAAACAAAGCAGAAATAACTACCCAGGTTACATGTGGCTCCATAATTCTTTGATCTTAAATATTCAGATTTCCTAATTAATTTTAGAATAATCCACCCTTTCACTTCTTAATACACTGGGATTTTTTTCTTTTAAAGCTAGAGAGTTAGAAACATAAACTTAGGAAAATGCAAATGTGAACAGATTGTTCAATATACTGTGCTGGTTAAATTGTTTAATTCAAGGCAAATCTGAATGCTATGAAAATAGAATTGAAATTCTGCTGTATCAGTCACTTTGAATGCAGGGTGGAAAACCACACACTTTTACATTCCTGGCACATTTGGAGTTATTCAGAGCATAGCCACCTTTAGTTTGGCAAGAAAACAAGGTACTGGCTTCATGGGGGAACTCATCCACAGAATGCGCTGCATCTGGAGTTCCATTATACTGACATCATTGAAAAACTGTTTTCAAACTCCTTATCCTGATTCTTTATCCAGCCCCAGTGAACAACCTAAGCACCTGCAAAATGAGATCTTTCTAAACCCTTTTTCGTGTAACTACATTTATTGCAAAAGTCATGCATAAAATATAAATAAAATGCTTATTTTACATTTTGTCTATACTTAGGACACTTCAAATATAGTTAGTGGATAGAGAGAGTCATAGTTGTACATATATTCTGAAATACTGATCTAGGAAAATTGTATCTTCCGTTTGGTACTTTACAGTTTTCAGTTTCCATTTGTTCAGAGAGATTCTTTGGGGGGATTGTCAGCCCTTTCTTTACTCTCAGAGCACAAAACAGTAACTACAATCCAGTGAACTATGACAAAGCCTGCAAAAGATTCAGGTGCACCTACACAATTGTCTATATGTGCACACATACAAAAAAAAAAAAACCCACAAATTTAGGAATATATTGTTTTCACTGTGACCATAAGTTTGAAGAAATTGCTTTAAGGCTATGTTTCCTGATTTGATTACCCCAAATTTTACACTTCTGTGCACAAAGTGTCTGGAGAACAATTGCATGCATTTGTCACCTCTATTTTAGAAGTATTAGGTGTCTTTGAAACATTTGAACCCTCTTGCTGAAAAATGCCATGCAGAGTATTGCCCAAGGCAATGATGTGTGGGTATATATAATTATTCTGCTGAAATTCGTTCTGCAAACAGCATGGGGCTTTGAGAAACTTTGATATATTCTTTTTATTCCCACCCACAGCCTCTACTTGAGTATATAGCTTCATCAGTTCTGGGAGGAAATGTGAGGTTCTGCAACCCTACTATAAACCTGTGGAAGGTCCAGATACCAGGAAAGCAAATTCTCCATCACACGTTGAAGCATTGAGTTAGGACACAGCATGAATGTTTAAGTAAGCAATTGCTAAGCAGACTTTTGTAGGATATGCTGCAAATGTTACCAATGAGAAGCCCTGAATAGCAAATGAATAGAAATAAGATTTTCAGGAAGATGTTTTGTTGTGGTCTGGGAGTCAGAATATGTTAATATATATTCTATTTAATAATGCATGAATCAGATGACAATGACATGTTAAAAGTTATTTTGAAACAAATCACTTTACACTGTGTTTTTCTTTTATAATTTTAGTGAAATTTAACAATGTTCATGATTATTTTGTGGCTCATGGCAGGTTTTGGTACATCCTTATGTTTGGTTTGCTTTCTTCAATTTTGTGTAAGATATAAAGCTCTTATATTTACAGGTAATAATGAGAGAAGCACAGCTTTTTTCTCTGCATTGAAGCACCCCAACATGGACAGAAACTCTTCCAGAAGACTTGGGGAAATAATGAAATTTACTAAGTTCAGAAATGATAATAATATTAATAATAACGCAAAACTCCCAAGGGTGTTCCAAAGTCATAAGAGCAGTAAACAATAAATGGGAGCAAAGAATCTTATTGGAGCAGCTTACTATAGAATGTGCAGAGAGCTTAGGGATACAGCTCTGTGAGTCATCTCTTGTGCTGAAGTAAGACTTTGAGCGATGCAGCTGCTTTTAAGTACATCCACACATGTAAGTTCTCAAGAGTGCATTTTGCTGTAACCACCAGTATTCAATGGGTCGCCAAAGCATATTGGATAGAGTCATTTTTTTTGATCGGTTGTTGGTGCCCTATTTGGAGTGAGCAGATGTTCTCATACATCAGGTGAGCTTACAATCTAAAAGGATAATACAAATTCACATCACAAAATTCTTTTGCCTTGGAGTTCTCAGGATTACAGGAAAATGCCATAGAAATGTTCCCAGTCTTAACATACTTACAGGAGACAAGAATTTAGATATTTATTTCACCAAGGAACAAACAGATTTTGACTGCTCTATCCTTTTAGCTCAATGAGACAAGTAACAACAACATATTGTAAGTCTCTACTACTAATATATGTAGGTAATAAAACAAGGGCATCTGTTCAGTGATGTGTGTATGTATGAGGATATGTGTGTGTGTGTGTGTGTGTGTGTGTGTGTGTGTGTGCGTGTGCATGTGTGGATACTACAAAAGTGACAGGAAATATAAATGCATACATACACACATATATGTTAAATAAGAAAATATTCTGGCATGAAATATATATATATATGTATATATATATATATAAAATTTGCTCAAATGTTACAATTTTATCTTTATGGACATTTCACCTTATGGAAAAAAAGATGAAAGTAGAAGGGGCAGGTGATATTGAGAAAAAGTAGTTAATGAAAGCTCTGATGAGAGGGGAAGATTTATATAAACAAAAGACTGAAATAATCATGTGTCATTTCGATGGAATCTGTACACATTTTCTTTCCTATGAACTTTGGTCCTCTCATCTGAGACTTAGTACCAATAGAAATGCTACAAATATAATCGCTTTCACTTCAAAGTAGGAAACAAGCAGACAAACAAAATTGTGATTTATTGCTTCCAGGATTTTATAAGAATTAAAGAGTTCAGAAGGGATGTTTAAATGCAGCCTAATATTCATATGATGCTTAAGATTTTATATGAGTTATTTATTTTTTTCTTTTTGATCATGTTCTTTCCCTGAGATCACAGGCACTAGGGGTAAACCCACTACCTATTACTGTTATTCCTCTAAAGGAACATGGAAGTCAAGTGACTCCTCATGACACATTACTATGGCCAGAGAAAAGTTGGAGTGCATTTTCTTTGTGAATGCTAACATGAGAATGTTCTTCATTAAAATGTGCAAAGTCAATCCTTTTTCAGTTATTATCTCAAATAGAATTTGTTATATTCACCATAACAAATTCCTATAGGCTGGGTGGATTAAGCATTCAACATGTATTTCCTTACATTCTGACAGCTAAATCTAAGACCAAGACTCAGGCAGGGCTCTCTTCTAAACACCGTTCATATTGGCCCTTAGAAGGCTGTCATTATCAGATGTCTTTTTTTTGTTGTTGTTGTTGTTTTGTTTTTTGAGACAGTATTTCTCTGTAGCTTTGGAGCCTGTCCTGGACTAGCTCTGTAGACCAGGCTGGCCTCAAACTCACAGAGATCCACCTGCCTCTGTCTCCCGAGTGCTGGGATTACAGGAGTGCACCACCACCGCCTGGCCATTATGAGACGTCTTAATGCAATCTCTCTGACTGCTCCTGTGCTATTTTTGTTATAAAGACTCCAGTAGATTAGGAAATGCAACAATTGCTTCATTAATCACATACTTCCTCTTTGGTATCTTAAATCCAATTATTTGTTTTTGCTAAAATGTAAAACTTCAACACATAAATTTGGAGGATAGAATGCATCATCAATGTACAAAGCATTTCCCTAAGAGAATTCATGCATAATTTCTGATGGTTTTTTTTTCAGTCTTAGAAACTGTTTTTAACTTATGCAAAAGTATCAACTTTAATATGCAAATTTTATTTATATAGTTGTGTGTGTACAATTTCTCCCTGTTGTTAAACTCCAAATAGCTACCACACTTTTTTGTCGGTTCTACGTTATTTAACTCATAGTCATTGCCTATTGTGTTCTATATATAAATACACTATTTGAACATTTGGAAACACACACACATATACATAAATGTACAAATATATGTGCTTATGTTTCTGTAATAGAAACTAAGAGGGCAAAAATAATACACTTCATGAAAAGATAACTGTTCCTTATACTACCTTCATTTGTGTGTTACCCAAGTTACTCTCTTACAGTGGGTTAGATGAGAGGCAAGAAACAAAGCTTTCTAATTGTGAAAATAATGACTCCTACCACATCAAGATAGAAATTGTGTGATTATTTTCTGTGTGTTTGTAAGCTGGTTTCCATTATCTCCGGAACCTTATCTCTGCTTAAAGCTCCAAGAGAAGTCATAAAGGAAGTCATTATTTCATTCAGTAGAAATGAAACAGAGCTAATCAGAATGGAGGTCAACACTTATCACCTCTCTTCATGATGAATCCCTTACTCAGATCCCCTTGCAAAATTATCTCCTACTCCGTTCCTCTGAGTATTTTTCTGATAACTCTTGTATTTGAGACAGGTTTACAATATGTTTTGTAAAGGTCAAATTTTATCATTTAAAATTCTATTATTGTCAAAACGTTCCTACCTTAAGTCTGAAATATTTTACCTATTTGATCTCATTTATTTTGCAGAAATTGTAGAAAATTGGTTAGAAATATCCAGGCAAAGATCTTTAAACTAAAAGAGAAAATTCTTTTAGGAAGTTGAAGAAATGTCAACTCCTTATAGGGACAAAACATATAGACAAAAATCTTTGGAATGAAGCAAAGTATGGGCTATTTTAACTCCAGGCTCGCCCCAGGCATTAGCTGACAATAAAGGGAAGGAAAGGTTGTGGCTATCCATAGAAAGTCCCCAATTCTCCATCATCTTTCTACTTCATATTCTTTGAACATTAAACTCTGGAGATATTTGAAATGAAATGGGTGAATTTCAAGAACTTGGAATTCGTATGGAGTCTCTTCTTATCAGGGTATAAATGCCAGGTCATCAAGTTCAGCTCACATTTTCAGGGGAGAGAAATCTGAATACTTTATGCTATTAAAAATCTATCACTCTTTAACCTTTAACTTTTGGGTTGAAACCACAACGTAATTCAATTTTATTTCAACGGAATGTACAACTGTATATTCTTATCATTTTATTACCTTTTTTTTTTTTTTTTTTTCTGAGGCAAAGGGGTGGGATTCATACATGGGCTTTGGCCCTTCAGAACCACTTTCCACTCTGGAGACTGGTATTGCAAGCCTGAAATTTGTTCAGTACTCAGCACTTAACAATACTATCTAGAAATATGTTCATTCATTGCACTGGTTCTCAAACTGACTGTAGAGTGATGCCATTAGGATGAAATACGAACAAGTGGGTGTGAAAGTTGTCTAGCAATTGAAAAGATGGGAACAGAAATGCAGGCCTCCAAGGTGTTCTGTGAAGCAGGGAGCTTTCCTTGAAAGGCTTTGTAGCAATCACTTCCAAGGCATGTTCACTTGCATTGTGAGAGGAGACTCCAGCTGTGTGATTAATTGGTTTGTTTTGGTTACCTCAGACCTTCTCAAAGTCAGAAAAATGAGTATGGTGACCTCATGAAATGCTTTTAGGTCTTATAGTCCCAGAAAAACAAACACTTCACAAGCAGCCAAATCTACTGAATAAAAATCACAACTGTGGATCTTCTCGACATACATTATTTTGTATTAAGAAATGCTAGATACTGACTAATTTAATTGTCTGCTTTCTTTTCTGTTGTCTTGAAATGCTATATTCCTCTGACATTCATGTTTTGGAGTCACAGATACTACAAACTGGAAATACCAGGTATATTTTCCTAGTATCCAAATCAGCCTTTTCTTTGCAGCAGCATAGTGCCCTCCGTTTTCCTTGCAGAGAAACACACTTACCTGATGCTAATTTCAGTGTTTACACATAACAGCTGCTCACAGAGTTGTAAACTGACACGTAAAAATTAAAATGCATAACCACATGTTACAAAAGTTAGAGCAGAGCTGCTAAAATAAAATCTAATATTTAACACACCATATGCTGCATTTCGGTAAAATAAATGGGTACTTAAAGAAAGAAAAGCATCTTGTCATTTAATTTGCTCCACAAAAGTAGTATATAGCTTTAACACATTTATGTGTTTATTCATGTTTAGTTTTACTTATTTTAGGACTGGAACTTGTATGTCTCGTGAAGGATTCAAAGCCATTACACAGTTGAGGATGGCTTTGAATTTATGATCTCCCTGATTCCACCTCTGAGTGCTAAGGTTCCAGACAATCACACCTAGTTTGGCCATGGTTAGGATGGAAAGGAAGAATCTGGGCATGCTAGAAAAACATTCTACCAACTGACCTAGCTACATCAGCACCTTTAGGTGCACCTTGTTTTTTTTAGTTTTATCAATGCACTGAGTAGGAACAAGAAAATGGACCTAGAATTTGCCCACACTTTCTCATCTAGACCACTCTAAGTGTAGCCTGGTTCATTCCTCATCATTCTTAACATAGATATTACATCCTTATCCACAATTACTAAAAAGGATATTTAGCAAACAACTTACCTTTTTAAATCTAGGAGCAATGGGAAGTCAAAGAATGTACAAAAACTCTATCACAATTTGTTCCTCTTTGTCTAAAGAGAGTTTTAATGCATAATGAAAGTCTCTCTGAAATGAGTCACCTAACCACAATAGTACAGAACTTTGCGAAAGATTTTTGCACCCCGATAAGCCTCTCTGCCAATGCACCAATCTAAATCAGACCGAATTAGAAAAAGTCCCAGTTTAATGGGTGAAGCACTCCTGGGTGATTCTCTGGCCCCTCGGAGAGGAGAAATGGACCAGAGACTGGGAAAACCATGTCTGTTTCCTGGGATGCAGCTTAAATACTCTGTAAGAGTGGTCTTGAGCATTTCTAGGGGAAATATTCAAAACCATTTTCTCTGTCTATAATCAAAGTTTTAGCAGGATTGAGCTCATGAGAGGGGACTCTAGGTGATAAGCCATCTATTACTATTTCTACCTTTTAATGCTATTTTTCTTGTGACAATAAAGCTCCAATTATTCTTCTGTTGTTCAGATTGCCTTATTTATTTTATAATAATATTCATAGTTAAGCCTAATCAGATAATTATTAGTAATTCTGATATCTCAAGAACCTTAACTTAATCATGTCCACATATTTTTACCATGTGTTATATAACAAGTTACCATGTTGTATATCTTAAAAGTATTCAGGGTGCTGGGGATTTAGCTCAGTGGTAGAGCACTTGCCTAGCAAGCACAAGGCCCTGGGTTCGGTTCTCAGCTCCAACAAAAAAAAATATTCAGAATATAGCTATATAGCTGCTTATGAACATTGTCTGTGAAAAAATGCCTAATTCTTTTAAAGTATGCTTATCTCTGAAAACAGTATCTTTTCTTATCTGGTAAAATTCTGAAAATGAATATAAAGCTAAAAGATTATTAAGGGATAGATAAAAGATTGCATAATTATACTTAATATCAGACAGTTACATACTATTATTTGTAGGTCATAGTAGCACAAAGCTAAGCACCCTGCACATATGACCTGAAACTGAAAGCTCTAAAATCAAGATAGCTTGAGATGTATAGTAAGACTTTGTTACTAAAACATGTTACATTCTTAGGAGAGAGACAGAGAGACAGAGACAGAGAAAGAGACAGACAGACAGAGACAAAGAGACAGAGGGAAGGGGGATTATTTAATGGTGAAATAGAATGAATGTAGTTTGCATTGTGATATGGTTGGTCAGTAGCCTATAGTTCCAGATATAATGATATGTTTGGGTGCCAATGCCGCGCAAGGATGAACTTGTGATGGTTCATTATTATTGACAACTTGACTAGGTTTTAAAACATCTGGGACATATGCACATGACTATATCTGCTAGAGGCTTTTCAGAGAGTTTCAACTAATGTGGAAAAACCCAACCTAATTGTGGGCTACAACATTCCATAGGCTATATAGTACCAGATTGAATACAAAACAAAAATGCAGTGAAGTATCACCATTCATCGATCTTTACTTCCTTAATCTAAATACACTGTGGATGAAGCAGGAATCTTAACAGGTCTTATTAATAAAATCAAAACTGAAGCCAATTATTGGGGTGAATGCTGGGAGATCAGAGAAGCAGAACAAGCCACAGTTTCCTCACCTTGCCAGTTCCTCAGCTGGTCTTGTTTCCACAGACTGCAAGCTTCTGAGTCCTCATCCAGAATGAATCTCAGCTGAACTGTGTTGCTCCAAAGTCTAAAAGCTTAACCAGCCAAATGCTTAACCAGCCAAATGCTGCTAGTTTCTGGTCTTCATGCCTTATGTATCTTTCTCTTTCTGCCATCACTCCCTGGGATTAAAGGCATGTGTCACCATGCCTGGATGTTTCTAATGTGGTCTTGAACTCAGAGATCCAGAGATATTTCTCTCTCTGAAATGCTAGGATTAAAGGCGTGTGCTACCACTGCCTATCCTCATGTTTAATATTGTAGCCTTCCTGATCTCTGATGCCAGATAAGTTTATTTCGGGGAACACACAATATTTCGGGGAATACAATACCACCACATTTCCCCTGTTTTTGTCTAAAATTTTAAAAAAGGTTATAACTAATACAAGAAAAATCATATCCAATAAGTATATACAACATACATAGTCAAGATTTACATTAACGATGTCTAGTCCATTAATATTTGACAGATTCAGATAAACAACTCCATTAATATATAACAATGTCCAGTCCAGTAACAACTGATAAACTCAGACAAAAAATTTTTGTTACTTCTCCTAAAACAAGTAAAACAAGTAGTTCCATTTTAAAAGTATTTTTTCTTTTCATAATAGATTTAGTAATCTACCTTTTGTCATTTTTATATCTTCTCCTTTTTCTTTTTACAGTAGATTCAATCATCTACCCATTTATCCTATTATTTCTTCATTTTTTTTCCTCAGAGTAGATTCAGTGATCTACTTCATATCTATATTCTTTTTCTTTTTTAAACAAAAACTCTATTTTTGGGTTAATAGTCAAGTCTTGTATCATTTGTCCAGCCACTGAATAATGAGAAAGTGCAGGGCTTGTTTCAAGTCCTTATTCAAGTAGTCTGTCAGGCTGGATCATCTCAGCCAGTCATCTCCAAATTGTCCTGAGCAGTTTGTAGCTCAAAGTCAGCTTAATGGCTTTATCATAGTCCATGTAGAATCATTGTTGTGGGATCCTGTCATCTTTTTGAAGACAAAGGGTTTACTGCTGCTGGTTCAGAGAAGAATTGCCAGGACCATCTTGTTACAAGAAAACACCGGCAAAGGTCAGTTTGGAAAAGATTGGCAAGACAAATGGTGGGGAGAAATTGCTGTGAAGATTTTCTCTTCTAGGGAAGAATATTCATGGTTCCAAGAGACAGACATTTACCATACTGTGATTACTCCAGTATGGAGGGGAAAAAAAAAAAAAAAAGAGTCTTCAAGGAACCATGACCATGCTTAACAGTGACTTTGAAATCTTCAAAAAGACGACAGGCTTTAACTCACTGGCTAATTGCTTGCCTGCCACATGGGAGACCCTAAATTCAATCCCCAGTACTACCAAAAGAAAAAGAACAAGAAAATTTGATATTTCTTAAGATGTAGTCATGTAATAAGCCAGAAAGGAAAAGTGTTAAATATGAAAATAAAGACATTATCATCTATATTTTTTTCCCCAGTAAAAGGCAAGGGAAGCAGCATCAAGGTATATTTGTGTGAAATGAAAGGTTAATGAAATTTTCCCCTAGGAAATGCAAATAAGAAAATTTATTAATGACATAAAACTGTGGTTAATAGAAAAATTCATGATGAATTTACAGAAATTAAAGAAAACCTGTAGAATTTTGATGTATTTTAGGAGATGTTTTAAGACAATTCATTGTGTTTCATACTGCTATCATAACAATAAACTGTACAATTTTAAAATGGAAACAGAGAAGCAAACACTGCAGTAATCCCTCTCATAATAAGCTTTATTATTATCATCATCATCATCACCACCACCAGATCTGTTATTCCATCCATGCCTATCATGGTATACATATAGAAGCCTCGAGGAGTATATTTCTGAACTATGAAATTACTAAAGTTGGAAACTGTATTTGATACAATAAATGTCACATTTTCTAACTTGAAGTTTCCTTCCCTAATTCTACTGGACTTTCTTTCCACTATTTTATTCCCTTTCAACTCAATGTGGAATACCTACTTGTGTAGATGAACATAAGTCATTCCTGGTTCTGCCCATCAACTGAAGTCAGTTACTAGCATGACTTCAATTAGTAATGCGTAAAATTTTTCATTGTTGAAACCTTTGCTATTTTATTTCTTTTAACAAGATGATGAAATTGCAAAGAAAGTTAAATCACACAATCACATATATTTCTGTGTATAGACTCATGGATTAATAATATTTTCATGAAAAACTCTTCTATTTCTGTCATTGAACATTATTACAATTCTATATGCAAAAGAACTCTGCAGCCCTGTGCATAATTGATTTTACCCAAACTTTTGGTATCCTTATTTGTTCTTCAAAACAAAGATATTTAGTGACTGGAGAACTGGAGGCATATGTACTACAGTATTTATAAGATTAAAACATATAGAAACTTGAGTTGCCTCAGCTTTTTTGCCCTGCTCTCTTACAATTGTTCTATCTCTAGAGATATTTCCCATTGGCTTAGAATTAGTATACTTATTAGTGCTGCTTTCTACCCATTTTGAGTAGGGATATCTGCAGTCAGCACAGTCCAGGCTCACGTGTCCTTGAGGGACTGACCAAGTAGGCAAAGGACTCACAAGATGGTGTACTGGTGCAGACTGCTTTATATGTGTTATGAGGATAGATTCAAGCTGTTCAATAAGGTAACTCCAGTCACTAGTGTCTCCTTACATTTTGATTAAAATTTGGAATAGTTGTCTCTTTGGTACTTGATAGGACAGATATGAAATACTTCAATCACTATCATCCACTTATCATTTTTAGAATACCATTTTTAGATTTAGAATAGTCACTTTGGAGATACAGATACATGAACAAACATATTTGGATAATACTGGGCATTTTATGACCTAATGGGATTTTCGTTGATATAGGATTTATTTCATTATTTATAGCCATTTGAAGTGAATAGATTCCAAGAGTTATTAAGATAGTTATTGATTTTTACTTCTGGCTGAATTAAAATTAGAAATAAAAAGCAAAACAAAAACAAACAAACAAACTAAAACTGAAAAACACTGGAGCACCATGGAACTTGCTTTGAGGAATTTCATATACATTATATAAGATTTTGAAATATTCATTAAGTAAAATAAACAGATGAGAATTTCATACATTATAATTTTTCTGCAGATGGATATTATCGTACAAAAACATATCAAGTATATATTCCAAACTACATTTCCCATTTTACTTTCAATATAACTTAACTGAAATAAAGTTATTTGTATTTAGTTCAAAGAAATCTCAAATTTAAAAAAAGCCTCAAGATTCTTTGTTTCCTTGTTTTTCATGAAGATATTATAAAAAATTTTATAAAATTGAATTTACTCATATTAATAAATTGTATTGTGTACTGTGGTGTTTAAGGTTAGTGTGAATTCTATGGTATTCGTTTGTATCTAGAAATGTAATTGAGTACTCTAAAAACCACCCAGAATTATACAGCTTGGAAAATAACTTCTACTGTAGATAAGTATTAATAAATTTATTAAATTGCCGTGATTAGAGAAAAAGAAAGGGACACATTCTTGACTGATTACTGATGTTGAATTCTCCACTGTGGATAGTGCCAACATTGACAGGTGGACCTCAGGTGGATAAAAACACAAACTGAGCAAATCAGGAAGGAAGGAAAAGCTTGTAGATAGCTGTCCTGTATGTCCCCTACTTCAATTTCTTCATCAAAATGGGTTCCCATAATTCCTACTTCATATTTGTGTTTTTCAGCTTTCTCCTATGAGGTTTATATGGCACAAAATGTTGTAGCTTCTCTGCAATAACCAAGAAAGAACTGATTCCTGTCACAACTCCTGAGTTTGTTTGGAAACAAATTCATCTCAGTTAAATCCTAAAATTGCTGTTGTCTGAGTCAAGTCTTACTGAGACGCCCTGAGAAAGAGGTTCACCTAAACTACTCCACAATTCTGACTTATATAATAAGGGTAATGAATGTGGGTTGATTAAAATAGTGACATTTTAGGGTAGTTTAAACATAACCTATAGAATTCTAGTCATGAAAAAAAATAAATGTACAAAATTATTGTGTTTACACTGATGTAACTCCATTAAGCAAGGATTGATATAGTTACCTATTGCACAGACACACGAGAAATATGTATTTAAATCTGTTGCAAGATTAATACAACTTAGTACAGAAAATTTTGTAAAAGTAGATTAAAATTTTTTTAAAACTACTATAGATTGCTCCAAAGTTCCAAAAAGATATCACTTTGGAAAATTCACTAGTCAAATATTTTTTTTCTTTTTCTCTTTAGTCATCTGTATTCTGTGAATACACACATATGTATATGTCTTCTACATATGCAGATACATACGCATCATATATATTATCATTTGAGAAATTCCCTTTGTGCACTTTTGTTTAATAGTCATTCATTGGGAAACACACACACACACACACACACACACACACACACATATAGATCTAATTTAAATTTTGAATTCCTATTGATATATTCTCACACCATAATTCCTGTCTCTATCTCATATGATCCTTTAAGGATCATCAAATGATCTAAGATAATTTATTCAATCTACTGTGGAAGACAACTCTTGGACCGAGCCAGAAGTCTTTGGAAGATTAGTGATTTAGATGAACAATAATGTGTCTTATTTATTACCCCATCATCTAAATACCTTGAGATCCTGAATTATATATTCATAAATAATTCATCTTCTCCTCAATGATTAATTGTAAAACAGCACACCTGATGATCACTGTGTTATTTCCATCACTGTTTTTTGATACAGCATCTCTCTCAGCTCACCAATATGCTACCATTTCAATTTGCATGAAGAATTCTAAAATTTCTGACCTTAAACCACAAGTGCAGGAGGATCTTCTGCCTAAGACAAATTAACACTGCTTTGTGATTCAATCTTACTCTAGTAAGAAAAGCTGTGACAGAATATTATTTTAAGATGTGTTACTTTTCTTTATGTTGTATTTGTTTAACTCTGTGAAGTTGTGTTACAGTGCCTGTCTAAAACACCTGATGGTCTAATAAAGAGCTGAATGGCTAATAGCAAAGTAGGAAAAAGGATAGCCAGAGAAGGAAGAAGACAGAAGAAAAAGGGGGAAGACATCAGAAGCCAGCCACCAAGTTACACTGCCAGCCATGGGGTAAGAGTGAAAGCAAGGCCAGTCCCCGCCTCCCAGGCTGAGCAAAATGTCCTTGCATAGGCCCCAGGCTCCAAACAGCCAGCTCATGCACTAAGGACAGGTCCCGGTCCCACTGCATGGGTGAGTCCCAAACAGTTCAAGCTAATCAATTGTCTCACTTATCCAGAGGGCCTGACCAAGTTGGGGGCTCCTCAGCTATTGGTTCATAGTTCATGTGTTTCCACTAGTTTGGCTATTTGCCCCTGTGCCTTTTCCAATCATGGTCTCAACAATTCTCAATCATACAATCCTTCCTCTTTCTTGCTGATTGGACTCCTGGAACTCCACCAGAGGCCTGGCCATGGATCTCTGCATCCACTTCCCTAGAGGAGATGGGGATGGTGGGGGGGGGGAACGGGGGAAGGAGGGAGGAGGGAGGACAAGGGAATCCGTGGCTGATATGTAAAATTAAATTATGAAATTAAAAATATACAAAAAAGATATAACAGTAAAAAAAAAAAGAGTGAAAGCTGGGAAAAGGAAGGCAAAGGGTAGATGGAATAATGTGAGTTAAGAAAAGCTGGCTAGAAAGAAGCCAAGCTAAGGCCAGGGATTTTTAAGTAAGGCTAAGACTCCACATGTGATTTATTTGGGAGCTGAGTGGCAGGTCCTACAAAAGAGGAAAACAACCAACATCATTTTGTTGTACCAAAATGACACTTTAATATCCACCAAGGTAGGGCCTGGGAAAGCTGAGAAAAAAAAAAAAGATACAACTTTTTCAAGAGACACTGGTGTTTAGTTAACAGCACTAAATAAAAATGGAAAGCTAAGTAAAAACCACCTGTGGCAGCACAGGTACTTACTTCTCTATCTAGGAAGGTTGTATGCAATTCTTAGTTAAGCATCTCTGATCTGGCCTTGAGCTTTAGGCTTGGCTTTCCCTACCAGGGAAGTGGGTGAAGCCAGCTGATAGAGCAGCACAGAGGACAGCTATTCCTTAAGAGCTTAAAAGTATAATGGCGCATGCCTTTAATCCCAGCACTCAGGAGGCAGAGGCAGGCAGATCTTTGTGAATTTGGGCCAGGCTGGACTACAAACCAAGATCCAGGAAAGGTGTAAAACTACAGAGAGAAACCCTGTCTTGTAAAACAAAACAAAACAAAAAAATCAAAAAACAAACAAAACAACAACAACAAAACGTTTACTCATGCGTAGCAAGAAACAGACCATGATAAATGATGACCACATGAGAACAGGAATAGGCAGAGTGCTGGAGAGGTCCCCAGAAATCCACAATAATACATCCTCTGTAGACTGCTGGCAATGGTCGAGAGAAAGCCTGAACTGACCTAGGCTGGTGATCAGATGGCTAAACACTCCAACAGTCATGCTGGAACTCACATCCAATAACTGATGGAAGTGGATGCAGAGATCCTCAGCCAGGCCCCAGGTGGAGCTCCAGGTGTCCAATTGTCAAGAAAGAGGAGGAACTGTGGGAGCATGAGTTGTTGAGACCAA
Source organism: Onychomys torridus (assembly GCF_903995425.1). Classification (NCBI taxonomy): domain Eukaryota; kingdom Metazoa; phylum Chordata; class Mammalia; order Rodentia; family Cricetidae; genus Onychomys; species Onychomys torridus. Next base: position 51,916,114 of record NC_050453.1, on the reverse strand, counting down.
GATTGGAAGGAGCACAGGGACAAGTGGCCAAACAAATGGAAGCACATGAATTGTGAACCAAGGGCTGTGGAGCCCCCAGCTGGATCAGGCCCTCTGGATAAGTGAGACAATAGCTTGATCTGTTTGGGAGGTATCCAGGCTGTGGGACCGGGACCTGTCCTTAGTGCATGAGCTGGCTGTTTGGAACCTTGGGCTTACACAGGGACACTTTGCTCGGCCTGGAAGGGGGGCACTAGACCTGCCTGTACTGAATCCACCAGGTTTAAATGAATCTCCAGGGCAGTCTTGTCCCTGGAGGAGATGGGAATGGAGGGGAGGGCCTGGGGGGAAGGCATAGGTGGGGCAGGAGGGGGGAGGACGGGGAACCCATGGCTGATGTGTAAAATTAAAACACAAATATAATAATAATAATAAAAAGGAAAAAAAAACCCACAGACCCTGATATCAGCTGAAAGATCAGTAAGGAACCAACCACTAGAATGACTTCTTACCTCTCCTGAATCCTCAGCCTGAAAGGGTTGAGATCTTGTTTCCAACCCACCTTATCACATCCTCTCTCTGCCCAGCTATATTACTTCCTGTTTCTTCCTCACCACTCTGATCTCCAGGCAAGATTTATTCTTTAAAGCACAAACAAAGTATCACCACACTCATGTGTTCAAAAACGGCTAAAAGATATTCAGTAAAAGAAGTCTACATAGAAAAAACACTAATGTGCTGATGTGTTTTATAATTTGCATAGTCTTATCAAGAAAGAAATAATTTAAAAATAATAAAGTCTTTAAAGAGAGAAGTAAAATAATAAAAAGATTAAACCATGTAGAGAACGGAAGTACACAGGGACTCTAGATCCTGTGTGTTATTGTGTTGATTTTGAATTTTTTGATTGTTGATAAGCAAACAATTCCTGATAAGAGACATGGGTTTGTGAACTGGACTGCTAAATTGAATCAATCTAGATACTTTTGTGTAGTGGGTAGCCATCCCAGCATTGGCCTGGAAGTTCCAACCTCCATTGAGGCTTTGGTAATGGTCACGCCCACAAGGCAGGGCAGAGGGAGGAAGCAGAAGACCCAGGATCGAGAGGAGAGGTCTCTCTTGCTTCTGGGACCCTGGACGCTGGAGGTAGACCAAGCAGAGTTCTCCAGAGAACACTGCTGGACTGCACCATACCTTTGCCAGACCCTACAACCTCTCCCTTCATTTGTAAGTTACCCCACAAAATAAAGCTCCCTTTTAACTACATGGAGTGGCCTTAATAATTTCACCAATACTTTAGGAATGCCTTACCTTTAAAAAAGAAGTCAAAAATATATTTGTCAAATGGAAATTAAAAATGCTTTGGAGTTTTGTTTCTACAGGAGACAAGAGGCTGTTTATTCTTCATGGTTAATATGGTTCAGGTTTGATCAGGGGAGACATCCTGAAACGTGTCAGGTGATATCTATCAGCAAAGTTTACTGCTGGTCTTCCCAGGACTTGGTCATTATCACAAAATTTTCTCAGGGCCCTAAAGATACTTCAGCCAAAGACAACAGGAAGCAGTCTGGAAAATACTATGCTAACATTCCCAAGAGATGGGGAGGGTGGTCTTTGGTTATTTGATGGGATAAGATGGGTGTTATCATTTAGGGGAGAATAGTACTATAATATAAAAAGACAACTATTAATCTCAGATATTTTGCAGTGGATGAATTTTGGTACATTGAACAGATTTAAAGTTAATTTTGTTACAGTGTATATATATTTCTACTCTTGTTTGGGGTATTGTACTTATGCAGTTCATCAAAAAATACAATGTATAATAAGAAATGAGGTTAGTAGTTAATGTATAATAATTAAATTTGTAGTCACATTATGTTTGTTTTCAGGGTTAAATATGTATATTTTAGATTAAATGGGCTTCAAAACTTCAAAGACCTATTGAATATGGCATTTAAAACATTTTGTTAAGATAGTTTTTTTCTGTGACAATGACATAATCTGCTCCTGACAGCACCAATTCACTTCAGAGATGACAGGCATTGAACAAACTCCTTATGGAGTTTGCTTTAATTGTGGCAAGGTTACCCATGGGGCAAAGAAACTGCTCTTGCCTTTGACTGCTGACAAGGTGCTGTGCAGACTGGACATGTAGAATACACAGGAAAAAGACTGTTGAAGTTTGCCAAAACAAGGCATGATAAATTTTAATTTTCTACTTCACTAAAAAGTCTGCCAGATAATCTGGGCCTGTAGGCTGAAGATGGATGCTCCAATATTGCAGTGGAACTCTGGGTGACTTTCCAGGCAGGTCTCTGTTGTTGGATAATACTACATCCTTCTATGTCTTTGATGGAGTTGAAAACTAGATAGTTATTGTCACAATTTTCTTTACTTAGATTGAAAGTAAATTAAGTGTAAAACTTTGGATTCACTAAAATAGGATAGCTAATGCATTATTTTCTCTGAATATGGTAACTATAAATGGACAGAATACTGTAAATGTAATTCTTACTTGATTACTATTTTTGTTGTATGTAGTTATACTATGCTAAAGTTAAAACCTTTCATTTTTATTTAGACTAAAAGGGGGAAATGTTGTCATCAAAACATCTGACAACAGACTTTGGAGAGTTTGTGGACCATCAGGAACCTTTATTTACTACTGAAAGTGTGCAAATGAATATGGCCATTATGGAAATACATTTGGAGATTTTTTCCACAAAAAGTAAAAAGAGATCTAGAATATAACCCAAATATTTTATTCCAGAGATTAAGCCCAGAAAATTCCATACCCTGTCATAAAGATACCTGCATTCTCATGTCTATCCCTGTCTTGATCAGTATAGAAAGGAAATCAAGACAACCTAGTTGTTCATGAACAGATGAAAGGATAATGAAAATATGTAACATTTACAAAATGGAAAACTACTCAACTCAAAATAAAAATGAAATCACAAAGTTTGCAGTATGTGGATGGACTTATAATGTGTAATAATAAGTGGTGCTGCACAAGCTCACAAAATAAAAATAATTTGATCTCTCTCATATGCATTTATGCATGCACCCCTCTGTGTGTATGTTCATGTGCATGTGTGTTTGTAAAAATGTACTTGTACCTACCTAGAACCAACATGATGAAAAACAGAGTACCAACTCCTGCAAGTTGTTCTCTGACCACCACATGTGTAGTATGGCATGTTCATGTGTGTGCATGCATATGCATACACAAAATAAATGTGTGTATTTTACTGATGTAGAGAATCAATTGAGGAAGATATCTTTGAATCAGTATCTGTCTTGCACATCTGCTTAAATTACCTGCCCCCCATATTCCTATGCCCTATTTTTCCTCCTCTTAATTTGATGAGGCATCTTTGTATTATGTTACAATGATCCCCATTGCATTTAGCAAGCGAAACCCTTACAGGTGATGCGGTACTTCTGACTTGGCCTGACCACTAAGCATCTTTATGGTTTCTTTGTTTGTTTGTTTTGTTTTTTGTTTTTGTTTTGGGGTGTGTGTGTGTGTGTGTGTGTGTGTGTGTGTGTGTGTGTGTGTGTGTTTGTGTTTCTATTATCAGGTTTCAATACTTCACTGTCTTTGCCTAAAACTTAAATTTCTACAGTTGTGGTAAAATCCTCTACTTCTGCTTTATCCTACTCCAAACTGCAATCACTAAGAAAGCAAACAACTTGTGTGTGCTGCCTTCGTGGAAAACAGAGTATTTGCTTCTGAAGAAACATAAAAATGGAGTTGAGATGAAAGCAAACTGTACCACTTATGGTACATAACCATAGTATTATGTGCTGAGAAGCTTGGAAATTCAGATCACTACTGCAATATTCTAAAATAACTAGAAAATTAAACCATCCTTGTTATCTGTTTACAGAAACTAAAAATATTTTATCAGTTCAGTTAGGTCAAGCTCAAATACCCACATTCTATCTTATATGTGACTACCAGCTTCTGACTTTTATACATGGGTATTTTGATACGAGAGACTGTCTATGGAGTCTCAGAAATGAGAAACAGGCATATGAGATAGGCAATGAGACTTTAAGAAAGAGAGATGTGATGGAACACTAGGACACATGTGATATAGGTACTGAAGACGAAGTAGTAAATATGGAAGGGTATGTACAGAATTGGTAGACAAAGGTAATGAACAGATGAAAGGATTGCAGAAAGGTGAAATAAAACCAACTGTGATTAAGTACTTTCTTGACTTGTGAGTCTCTGTCCCAAACCACATAAAAGCATGGGGGGGTCAGTTAGTGTCACATTTATCAGATAGTCCACAGAAGCAGGAGAAATACCTCAGGTACTAATGACAAATATCATTGTACAGAAAACTGTTGAGAACCAAACTGAGAGCTGACAAGCCCAGAGAGGACAGAACTTGGAGGGAAATATTTTGAATATTATAAAACAAAAAGAACCCATATTCAAAAACTAGAATAGAAAACCAAAGCTCTGAAGATGGGGCCAAAAGGTGCACAGACAAGAGAAGAGGCATTTTCAGGAAACAACAAAATCAGAAAGATTAAAATCGACATTAACGTGATGATGGCTTCCATTCTTCCACTTATTTCCTCACAGAACCTTTTCCCTGCTCCTAATATTCCCCCAGGAGTGTCTTCTCGCAGTAGGCCTCCAATAAACTGCAGTGTAGCCTATGAGCCAAAGGCTCTTCTCTCAGTCACTGGCCCTGATTCTCTGCACCACAGACACATAAAGTAGGCTAATGACTTGAAGCACATCAGCTTCTGCCTCCACAGCAGCTTTATGTGGATTTATTTTCTTAAAAATGTGTTGAGGGAAGGCATTCTATTAGCATTTGTAATCACCTCACAAAGCCTTATCGTTTTATAGTTCATCTTGGAATTTTTTTTTCTCACTCAGATTTGAGAGGAAAAAATTATGAGAATGAAAGGGCAACAAAGTGTTTGATTTTAATCATTCCCTCCTTAGCAGTTTTATTAAAGGTAAGCATCCTCTCACCATGACATTAAGATCTGCATTTTCTCCTTATCTTTCTTAAGCAATTCACAGTATAATTGGCTTAACACAGGGTTTTCAAGCACTACTTTTGTGAAATTTAAATATAGCCCAAATAAGCTTGCTCACTGAACTTCATAACAAATAGTACTTAATATTCCTCACAATCTAATACAGTATTTATGAATTACTGTTTTCAGTACAGTGACAGACAGGGAGTAACAAAGGAATATTCCCTAAGAGGATGTCCTGTGTTTATTTTTTAATGTCTCAGCCTTCAGCCTCCATTCTTATTGTTGGCATTATTTCCTTCTCTCTCTCTCTCATCCTGCTCTCTGCATGCTTCTGTAATCACTTTTCATCAGCTCTCATCACTGTCTACACTCTATTTTTATTATGTCACACTCCACTCATTCTAGCTTTGATAAGCATAGGATATGTATAATTATTGGCAACTCTAAAGGATGATACAGCATGTATTTCTTGCATCTGTACCATCCTCTCACACCTTGAGTTTAGTAGCTACAGGTAGGAGTAGTAGGTTCTCTACGTTGTCTCATATTCATAAGATGAAATTTAGCTCATTAACAACTTGTTCTCAAAATTAAATAGATATATAAATGAATGAATGAATGAATGAATGAATGAATGGATGAATAAATAAATAGATAGATAAAGCTGTGCAATTTAAACCAAGCAGCAATATATGGGTCCCTGTAAATCTACTCCTTAATCTTGACAGACTTTAATGTCACCCTGACTACTATAGAACATTTTTGGAAAGGCTTCCAAAACACATTTATTGGCTATATAGATTTCTTCATTTATGAAGATTCTGCATATCTGCTTCCTTTATTTGTAAACCCTATTTATTTTAATAGTTCTTTTTAAAATTATATGCATTCATCATTCTTTAGCTTCTGTTAATAACATTTATGAATGCTTTATTTTGGTATATGTAAAAATATAAAACTTTGACTTTGCAATGCTTTTATGAGTTTCATAGAAATATATTTTTGTGACATTTGAAAGCTTTTGTGTGTTTAACCTCTACATACGGATTATCAATTACTCTGACATAGTTTTTAACTGTATAATATAAACATATAATTTCAAACTTTAAGTCCTAATAGAATAGTCAGGCATAATTAAGAAATTTGGAAGACTACATGTGTATTCCTGTTCATATATTCAAAAAGATGCTACACTGTTCAGCTTGTCACATTTTCAATTCCTGCTTTAATAATATATTGAATTCTTTAAGTTTTAAAAATGATAATGTATATTCCTTTGCATGTCATTTTTTTCAGTAGTATTTGAGAGTTAAGTCATTATAATTGACTCAAAATTTGCTAATCTGTTAAGAAATAAAAATTGTGTTTATATAAAAGTGAATTTGTTAAATAAATGTAAAATGAATATTTTAGATTTAGAGATCATCAGTTGCAAATCTATTTTTTCAGTTAATGAAAACCACAATGCATAGTGATTTATTAACATTCGGAAGGAACCTAATACTTAATTGGCTATTTGTTTCTGATTCATGAATTAAATAATACATCACAAAAGACAGTTCAGTTGCTCTTTGGACAGTAGGTTACACTTCCATCCCAACAAATGCCAAGGAATTTGATGTCTCTGTGTTGGATGTGAAGTGGAACCTGTGGATATCTCCCATTAGAAATGTGCAGCACAGGCTTCTTGGGTTTGGAATTTTGTGCTAAGGATGTTTCTTCCTATTGAAAACTAGTTTTATTCTCCTAGGAGTGAGCTCCTAGATTCCTGTACAAACTGGATATTGCACAAATGAGTCAGGGTGAATTCTTCTAGAGCTACCTGAATATATGGTGCATGTCTCTGAACACATAAATAGATTTTTTTGAGCAGTCAAGAAATAAAAAGTGCAATTTTGATTATGGTTGTGATTTGTTCATTGTCTGTCTCCTGCTAGAAACAGAATGCTGTTTCATTGAAAACAATCATTCAGATTGAAGAGCATGATAGAAGAGAAGAGAAGACCCTTAAATTCATCGAATTTGTAGAGTACATAGTTGGTATACTCTTCTTAAAGAAATAAATACTGGAGATAGAAATCTGCAGTAATTTTTGAGTGAAGGCAAATCACTTAGCAAGAAAGAATTTAGATAAATATAAGTTGAGTTTTCATTGAGAGTACGGGGAAGAAGTGTGTGTGTGTGTGTGTGTGTGTGTGTGTGTGTGTGTGTGTGTGTTTGTATATATACGAAAAATTCAATGTTGAATGACATGTTTCTAATACCCACAGGGTGTACTAACTGCAGAAGAGACATTCAAACCTCAGGAACATCATGTCCACTCTGGTCAGCTGCTTGCATTAATTACCACAACCTGACCAATAGAGTCATACAGTTACTGAGAAGGAGGTAACACTTGCACTGAGATGAAGAAACTTCTCCTTACAAAGCTTGCTGTGTTCTCTACTATGGGCAGAAAGTTAATGAAGGCATTTGGAAGTCAATGGCATTGCATGATGTAACAACAGACCTCCCTAATGAGTGGAAATCACCCAGAGTGTTATCATGATTCTCTGAGAGACTAGTTCCCACCTGTACTGGGGCTCCTATGAGGAGGAGAGAGGGATAAGAAAAATATTAGATAGAAAGATAGCGAAGATGTGAACGACAGAAATACAGGATAGCCTCAGGAGGACCTGGATCAAAACTCAATGGTCTTTTCCATTTATTCAAAAGGGCTTTTTTACAACAATGCCAAGGAGTGGGGCAAAAGACCTCCTCCCCCTTGCTAGATCAAAGCACAAGGTACAGCCAACTGTAGATCCTTCCAAATACAAGGTAACCATGCCTTTCTTCAAATCATCCCCTTATGCAGCCCTGATGGGTAAAGCAAGCTCACATTCTTGCACCCTGTGTAATTTGGGCCTCACATGATTCCCTACTAGAACCTCAAATTTTCTTATAAGTATGCAGCTGTTTTTTTCTCTTACATGAATAAAACATCTTTGAAATACTAATCAATGTTCCTCTAGCCAGACTCAGGTATGAATTTCCCAGTGATTCATTCATTGTATGACATTAGATACAGCATTATTTTTTAAATTGGCCAGTGTTATACTGATAGCTTTGGTGTTACATGTAATGGAATTTTATTTTACCCCTATTCTCAGTCAAAATGAGCTCTTTCCATATATTAGAAATAACATCACTACAGACTATAACTACACTGACCTATAGTACATGCTATATAAAAGGACCTACCTAGATACGAGACAGAATAGAACAACAGGGGAAATCAAGGGCATATGACTTGGAAGAGAAGTTCCTCCTCCTGAAACCCATCTGAAGCCTTTCTTAAGCACAAAAGCAAAAATTATAGCACAATCAACAACTGCTACAGCCTTTGTCAATTTCATGCCTTAAACCTGCAATTTTCTAGGACTTTCACTTGAAAACTTAAAAAAAAAAAAAAAAAAAAAAACAGGGAAAAAACAAGCTATAAACCTTTATACAAGTCTAGTGGCTTCCAATTTTTCCTTATCCAATTATAATTCCATCAAAGGCATCTTCTGAGGCCCTTCACCTGTCTACTATTTATCAAAAGACAGAAAAGGAGGAAAAGGAAGACTTCTTAGCAACCTTTTAAGGTGGAACTTGGAAAATGGTACATATGGCTAATTGCCAAGATGGTTTTCCCACTCCCTTGAAGAACCTGTACCTAACTTTGCTTATGTTATACATTCTGTTAACCATTCAGAGAAATCCATTACCAATGATCTGTATCTTTTTTTCTCCTTGAGTGTCTCTCTCTTAACATTTGTACTTAATCCTTTATTAAAATATCTTTAATAAAAGCTTCAATTTTGCTTCAAACTGGCTCCAAATAATTTTCAATTTCAAAGCAAAAAATTCTGATTTGACACAAATACAGGTCCCTAATGGATGAAGGTGAACTTCTTGAGTTGATAAAGGTGCGTGAAGGCTGTGTCGGAATGCTGTCCCCATTACTGATTAATAGAGTGGATTAAAACATTATGATGGATTGAAAAGTGTTTTTCTAAGGACATGTGCTGTTATTTTTCTCATAGCTTTAAATAATTTTCTTATGTTTATGATTTATGGGGAATTGTTTGTTTTCTATTAACATGCATTTGGTGATGTTGTATTTAGAGATGTACTTCAGTCTGAGAACAATCACTAGCTTCATATGGCGACTGTGACATTTTGGATCTATATGCTACCAGTCACCCAAACTGCACTGTGTTTACTGTACTGTGTGAGACACTTAATCCTTGTTATCAAGATATTTTGTATCCAGAGAAATAGAACCAATAACATTTATGTTGTTAATTGGCTCACACTTTCTGTGGTTTAGAAGCCAAGATATTTCTATCTATAAGCTGGAGAAATAGAAATACTGATGCTGGAATTCTGTCAAAATCTAAAAGCCCCCAAATAAGAAGAGTAACAATAGAGGCACCAGAAACTGGACATCTCAACTCAGGAACAGAAAACGCATTCACCTTTTTCTTGCTCTTTGGCTTTCTTTGATCATCCCATGGATCAGAGTCACACATGACCATTGTTAAAGTCAGAGGTTACTGAAGTTGCCAATGGATATGTTAATTTCCTTAACACACACTCTCACAGCTGTGCTCATGATGCTTTGAGTTTCCAATCTAACAATCTAGACATTGGGGAAATAAGTAAATGTAATTAAGAAGTAAGAAACTGAGTGCTTTACAACATCTGTGACTCATAGCTGTGTTAGTAGAAAATTCAGACATCACAAATGACTCAGGAGTCTCAGTAATAAAACTACTGAAATGGTGCCTGATGAAGAAGGCTGCGTGGAAGACTTGTAAAACAAAAGTCATAAATATCAGCCACAACCATGTAAACTGAACGTATATAATAACACTATATTCACCCTTTTCAAATACAGCTCTATTCTTACCTGTTGTTTCATTCTCTGTAATTATTTCCAATATAGTATTTTGAATGCTTTCCTCCTTGCCATATTTCATATGGAAATATCTATCATCATTTGTCTAATACTTGACTATTAATAGCTTTTGTTGTAGAATTGGGGCCAAAAGAGGAGAGAATAGATATAAAGTGAAATGATATCTGAAGTGACAGCATGATGGATATTTGGAATGATTCAAGCAGCCTTTATTTTTTTTCTTACATGTATAAAACTGTACTAAATATACACTTTTCAGTTATGCTTAAAGTTTGAATTTTCCATGAAAATCAGTGCTACATTTATAACAGGAAATCTCAGATTTTTTGAAGTACTGCTATAGATAGACAAAGAAGTTATGACAGAACTGAGAATCTGTGGAAATTGAATTCTGAATCTTCCTGTATAGCCATAGGTTTCAAGAAAATTATAAGCTTGTATGCACTTGTTAAAGAGGCAGGAACTAAAGTCTGGTTGAATGCAATATTACCTGGCATTTTTGTTTATAGCTATGAAAAAAATCTCAGTGGCATACATAATTTTAAGCTCTCTAGATAATCCAGAAATTGTTTTAATATCTACTTAATATTTCTCTTGCAAATATATCCAATGATTTTTGCTTATTGCTTTTATTCTGCTGTTACATATAATACATAATTTCATTTATAGTACAAAAACAGAGACTTATATACATTCACATACCATTGTATAAATATAAATTCAGAACTTCACTAGAACTAAATACATAGAATTTTGAGCACATTCACATTGTTGTATGTATATTTATAAAATGTTGCATTTTCTTTCAAGAAAATGTTGTGCCTGTGTCTGTACCCATGTGACGGTGACTGTAGAGACTAGAAAAGGGTGCTGGTGCTACTAGGGCTAGAATTACGGTGCGTTGTGAATTTTCTGACATGAGTTCTCAGAACCAAACTTAGGTCTTCTGCATGAGCAGCAAACACTATGAGCTATCACTATCCTTGTAAAATGTTCTTTTAAGAAAAGTTAGGAAAATTAAATAATTCTGTGAATAATATTTTTGACACACACACATGCACACAAACACACACATATACATAGAAATGCTTTAAATATAGTTTTATGATACTAAAGAAATAACACCATTAATTTGAGGCCAGCCTGAACGGCATGAAAAGTACAGGGGTAGCCTGGGATTCATGTATGAGTTCCTGTCTCCAAACCCCAAAGTAAACAATTCCAATAAGCAAACAAATCTAACAACCAAAGCAACAATAAACCCAGCATGAATTTTAATGCTGGCTAACCTTCATTAGCAGGAGCAAGATTTATTGTCTTGTTTGAAGCATCTAAGCACTAATGAAAATTTATGAATGAATTGCTCTTAAGACACTGGGTTTCAGTCTTGAAGTTAGTTGTGCTGAGAAATAGGAATGAAAATAAATCCTACTATTTAATCTAATGCATGATGTATTTCTCAGCTATAAGTTTGGATTCAGTTAATAGGAAGTCAAGTAAAGCCAGAATGTAGTCCTTTATTGAGAACATAGTGGTGAAGTCTAGACAGGATAAAGTGATCAGAATTTTCAGATAGAGAAGACCACAGCTCAGGTGAGGAAATCCAGATATGTTAGATATTATCAAGGATTCAACTGAATATTGACTAGTGCATGAATGAGGAAGATGCACTCAAAATTTTAGAAATCACTCCAGAAAAGTTTAGAAACAAACTGGAACTTACAAAGGGTCACAAATCCTGCCTTTTGTCACTAATAAAAAGGTAATTTCATAACTCATGAGCAATAGGCAATGAGCTTCAGGGAAAGCCCTAGAATAAGTGTCCTTCTGCTTCTGCTTAAGAAATTATTAAATCTAAATTGAAAAGTAATAAATTATTTTCAGGACTCAACAACATCTGTGACAATGATCACGGACATTTATAAGAATATATCTGTCAATCACTATCCACAAATGTAAAATTATTATTTGAATCCCATGAAGTTAAAATTACCTTGGACATTTAACCATATAAAGAATTATAGAAAATTCAGGCATAGAGAGGTTGGAGTGGGATAAGGAGATGCTGCAATAGGATAGGGCACTGACAGTCAGGCCATACTTCCTGAACTCATCTCTGGTCCAACATAGGGATAACAAAGATGAACTTCTACAAGATATGCTCTGACCTTTACACATATGTTGAGACACATTTCCAAACCACAAATTTTATGTTTGTAGTGAATAGGGTAAGTATGTTGCTGTTACATATTCTAAACTGTATTTTGATTAAACAAACAAATAGAGAAGAAAAGAAAAATCTTTACTTCCTAAGGACCAAAGGGCAGGGGGATAATTCTAGATAATTCTAGGTATCTAAAGATAGTACTGACCTTAAAAAAAGATTACATCATGAAAAATCAATCATTAGTTTGAAATGTATTTAAACCAAAAATGTGTCTTTTGCCCAACAAAAGCTTCTCAGTTTCTAGAGGTCTAAAAGAAATGGTCAATAAGACAAAAAGACAGCCTACAGAATGGGAAAAGTTCTTCACCCACCCCATATCTGACAGAGGACTGATCTCCAAAGTATATAAAGAACTCAAGAAACTAGACATCAAAATACTGAACAATCCAATTAAAAAATGGGCTAAAGAGCTAAACAGAGAATTATCAAAAGAAGAATCACAAATGGCTGAAAGACATTTAAAGAAATACTCAACATCCTTAATTATCAGAGAAATGCAACTCAAAATGACTCTGAGATACCACCTCACACCTGTCAGAATGGCTAAGATAAAAAAACACTAATAACAGTCAATGTTGGAGAGGATGTGGAGGAAAGGGAACACTCCTCCACTGTTGGTGGGAGTGCAAACTTGTACAACCACTGTGGAAATCACTATGGTGGTTTCTCAGAAAACTGGGAATTGATCTACCTCAAGACCCAGCCATACCACTCTTGGGCATACACCCAAGGAATGCTCAATCATACCACAAAGATTCATGCTCAACTATGTTCATAGCAGCACTATTTGTAATAGCCAGAACCTGCAAACAACCTAGATGCCCATCAACTGAAGAACGGATTAAGAAAATGTGGTATATATACACAATGGAGAAAAACAATGACAGCGTGAAATTTACAGGCAAATGGGTGGAACTAGAAAAAATCATCCTAAGTGAGGTAACCCAAACCCAGAAGGACAAATATGGTATTTACTCACTCATGAGTGGATTCTAGATATAAAGCAAAGAACAATCAAATTGCAACCCACAGAACCAGGAAGACTATATAGCAAGGGGGACTGTGGCTTATAATAAGTTTTGGTTTTACTCAATTACTGGGCAAGCCTCAACGAAACATTTCACAATTAGGATAAGAATTTATACTGTATCAAGCTGATAATAGAAAAAATTAATTTAAAAAGTGGAAAAAATCCAAAAATGTAATGAAACATCATCTCTTAGTAACTAACACAGGACAGGCTTTTCCCACTGATGGTCACTTAGCTAACTGAGTTTTGAGGCATTCCTTAACATCACAGATCTTTGAAAATTCAAAATTCAGATTTTGAAATGTCATATTTCTTGTAGGTATAACACATTTGCACAACGATAATGTTTCAAAGCTATCTCATGGAGAACTCAAGAATCCCAGGCAAATGACACTTTATATGTTTGCTAATGTGCAAAATGAAAGATTTTTCTCACATTTCATTGACATAAACAAATCATGCCAAGCTAGATTCCATAAGAGAAAACAAAGGGTTCTTAAAATAGTGGCAGCCTGGATTGCTGAATCAATGGTTAGTAATACTCGTCACTCTTCTAAAAGACTTGAATTTGGTTTTCAGTACAAACATCTGGTAGCCCACAACCATTTGGTGTTTGTTTGTTTGTTTATTTCTTTGTATTTTGTTTTGAACTCACAGAGATATGTCTGGGTCTGCCCCCCCGAATGCTAGGGTTAAAGGCATGCCCCAGAGTCTCCCAGTGCCCACAACCATTTGTAATTCTAATTGTACAGTTTCTGACTCATGTGGCCTCCTATGGTACCAGCACTGACACTAACATGCAAATGCATGCATGCTCATACATACTCTCCCTATCTCTCTGTCTCTCTGTTCCTCCCTCTCTCAAAGATCTGCTTGCATATGTGCTGTGGATATGGCTCTGTACAAATAAAATTCTATTTGGCCAGTGGCTAGGCAGGAAGTATAGGTGGGACAAGAGAGAAGAGAATTCTGGGATGTAGAAGGCTGGGGGGAGACACCGCCAGCCACCGCCATAAGAAGCAACATGTAAAGACACTGGTAAGCCACACGCCATGTGGCAAAGTATAGATTAACAGAAATAGGTTAATTTAAGATAGAAGAAGTAGATAACAAGCAGCCTGCCACGGCCATACAGTTTGTAAGCAATATAAGTTTTTGTGTGCTTTTTTGGTTGGGTCTGAGCAACTGTGGGACTGGTGGGTAAGAGAGATTTGTCCTGACTGTGGGCCAGGCAGGAAAACTCTAACTACGAATGGCGTCCAACGTGTTGGCAAGAGTTTCCACCAAAAACCTGAGAAAAAAGATTCTAAAACGGAGCTAAAAACAGCTTCCTAGTTGTCTCCCTCAAGTTAGCGGCAGCCTGCCAGTTTGAGCTACTGTGGCGGGTTTCTGGCATGTGTGTCTGACCTGCAGTGCAGCGGGAATGAGGAGTCTATAAGCAGCACTTTACTCTGCTGCATGGTGGATTTAGCCTTTGCTAGTTTAAAAAAAAAAAAAAAAAAAGGTTTCTGGGCTATGCACTGCTTTGATAGAACTGCTTCTGATAGTTGATGGTACACATGGCTCCAGACCCAGAGCTGGCAGTAAACTGTACCACCGCCATGTTGGAAAGCTGAGGTGGGCGGAGCCAGCAGCCACAGCGGCATTTCAGTCTTACAAAGATGGATATTACACAGAGAATCTGGTTTATGTTGTCTTTGGGATTTTTAACTGAAGAAAAAGATTTGATCGTAAAAGCTGTTGAGTTAAATAAATATGTAAATTTTAAAGATAACTTGACTTCAAATTTGGATATAAGGATATGTTGCTTTGGAAAAGAGTCTCTGCTTTTGTTTCCACAGAAAACCAGAGGCTGTGGATTTGTTCCAGATTAAGATACATCAGGTTTGATCAGCCAAGACCACCTGAAAGGTCTCCGATGACACCATGGCCCAGATGATCCAACATCCAGAATGGTTTCAAGGCAACTGGCTCAGAGGTTCACCCTAATGGACTACTCTATAATCCTAAAATTTTCTTTGTGTCCCCATAAGATACAGCGCCCCCCTCCAGCAGGAAGTAGTAAGAGAAACTATGCCCACATTCCCAAAATTATCAAGCTGGCTTTGGAGATGGAATTGGCTCACTCCTTCTCCAAACCCAGACATATTGTTAAAAGAAAAGGTTAAGAGATTCTTGTGTCCCAAATCAGAAGAGCCCTCTGGTGTGGGACAGAGAAAAAACAATATTTTTATTTAAAGCAGGTTGATTATAAATGCAATCTCTTTCTAAAGAAGAAAAGGGGATATGATACAGATATAATAGGATGAAAGTGTAGATTAAGGAACTTACTTCTAAAGAGCAACAACTTATTTAAAATGTTTTACATTGGTATAGATTTTAGTTTATTGATACAAACTTAAAGGTAATTTTGTTATACTGTGTGTATATTTCTAATCATGTTTAAGGTATTATGTTTATAGCTCATTTTAAATTGAAATGGATAATTAAAAATAGATTAATAATTAGTCATCTATGATAATCATACTCGTAGCCATGTTAGTTAAGTCTTCTAGATATACATAGACATATTTCAGATAGATAGGTATTCTTCAAATACTTCAAAGACCTACAGAATATGGCATTTAAAATACTTTTAAAATTTAGACTTTCTGGACAGTGAGACATGTCTGCTCCTGGCAGCACCAATTTACTTCAGAGAGGAGGATGGGCATTAAAGACACTTCATATCTTATCTTCACCTTTGCAAAAATACCCATTTGGGCAAGAAACTGTTCTTGCCTGGACTGCTTGATCGACTGGACATACAGGACCCATAGAAAGGTGACCACTGAACTTTGCTTGACAAAATGGTCGTTCAGGTTCCTGCTTCGCAGAGGAAACTGCCAGACATTCTACAGGACACTGAGAGAAGTGACTGAGAGACTCTAGCCCTGTGGGCTGAAGACAAATGCCCCAACTTTACAAAGGAACATTAGGTGACTGTCCAGGCTGCCAGCTGTCTCTGTCTACTCTTGCAAGACTCCTGAAAATTGTTTACATCCTTCTCCCGGTTCTCAGGTAATATTATATCCTTCTGAGGTCTTTGATGTGGTTGAAGATTAGATAGTTATAATTTCCTCAATTATGATAAAAGATAAGTTAGATCTAAAACCTTAGACTCACAAATATAAGATAGATAGGATATCTTCTTTAATATTATACTTGTAATTCTTGCTTGATATTTGTTTTGTTATATGTAATTTTACTATGTAAAAGTTAAAACCTTCCTTAAAAAAAAAAAAAGAAAAGGGGAAGTGCTGTGGATATGGCTCTGTACAAATAAAATGCTATTTGGCCAGTGGCTAGGCAGGAAGTATAGGTGGGACAAGAGAGACGAGAATTCTGGGATGTAGAAGGCTGGGGGGAGACACCGCCAGCCGCCACCATGAGAAGCAACATGTAAAGACACTGGTAAGCCACACGCCATGTGGCAAAGTATAGATTAACAGAAATAGGTTAATTTAAGATAGAAGAAGTAGATAACAAGCAGCCTGCCACGGCCATACAGTTTGTAAGCAATATAAGTTTTTGTGTGCTTTTTTGGTTGGGTCTGAGCAACTGTGGGACTGGCGGGTAAGAGAGATTTGTCCTGACTGTGGGCCAGGCAGGAAAACTCTAACTACACATATGCCTGCTGAGTGGTGGGAATAATGGCATATGTCTCCAGATCTGACACTACGAACCATTAAATTAACCATTAAATACCTATATCTTCCTCTTATTGCTCTTAAAACAGCCTCAAACTCCTTTTAAAGACTTGTGAATCACAGCATCAAGGTAAGTGCAGAGTATACCATCTTTATCACAAGCCACAAGACTATATCTTTTTGATGCTTCTCATTAATGCCTGTGCCATGTTGTAAAATGAAGAATTTTCACATGGTATTTGAATGTGGACTTTCATTATCAAACTATTGTAGAACTATTGTTTTTCTAGCCACCCACACATACATGGGCAGAGCTTTCAGAATGATTCCAGGCATATAAGTTTTTGTTCTGTAGAAGCTCTGTAGCTCTATTTGCTATAGAATTTGTATTGATTACTATACTATATTGAATAAAAATAATATTCTGTTTGTAATGCCATGTTCCTTTCTCATGATCTTTTTTGTATGTCTGAGGCAGACATTCTTGTGAAATAATCTTTCTGTAGCCTGTAAATATGTATTACATTCATTGGTTAATAAAAAGCTTGACAGTTCCATAACCAGGCAGGAAGTATAGGTGGGACAGCCAGACGCAGAGGACTCTGGGAGGAGGAAGAACAGAGTGAATGGAGATACTAGCCAGCTTCTGAAAAAGCAGAAAATGTAGAAAGTGAGGTAATAAGCCATGAGGCGTGTGGTAAAGCACAGATAAGAAATATTAATTTAAGTGTAAGAGTTAGCTAGTAACAAGCCTGAACTATCGAATGAACATTTATAATTAATATTAAGCCTCTGAATGGTTATTTAGAACTGGTGGATGGAAAAGAGATATCTGCCTACAAACCCTCAGTTAATTTTTCAGAGATGTCTGATGTCACAAGCATTATTTAGAGTCTCCTCCACTCCCATTTATAATGTGTCCCCAAACTACATTTGTTTTTACACGTTATCACAGTCTCTGCTCTTTTATAATTTTAATACTTTCATAATATACCAAATTATTCACTTTGACTGCACTTTTTATAATATAGTGTCTTATATGTTTATTTCTTTGTGTTAAAGTCGAGGTGAAGAAATAGTGTGTATTGCCAGTACATGAGTGTGGAGCCCAAAAGAGGAAATGTCCATTTTTATAACTTTAGGTATTATTCAAAGGACTCTTACTGAACTAGAAATCCACTGCTTCCACTAAGATGGCTGGCAAACTAGCTCCCATGATCTTCCTGTCACAATTCTGACACCTCCACTACAAAGGGCACCTGCCATGTGTCTGGCATTCATGTGGATACTGAGAATTTGGACTCAGGCACTCTTTCCCAAGCCCACTGTGTTTAGTTCTTACGATCTTCATATTCAAGTAAGCATACCTATCTCAACATGCATTCTTTCCTCTTGCAGTTTTAACTCCTAGTAAACTAGGAATAACATATTATTGTGATGATTTTCATGCCATTGTCTTTATATGTATGCACAAGTCAAGCCTCTAAAAAGAGCATACTTTTACTTTCTCTTCTCTGACACCTTTAGCAGAGTTAAAACTATATACAGTTGCCCAACTAAGGTTTAATAATTTGAAAATCATAATTATAATACTTGATACAAGAATAATGGATGGATTCTTAAAGTATTTTAATCGGGCTCTGTCAATTTATCATAGAGTTGCAATATACTAAGGATTTCAAAGGAATGATCTCATCTAAGTTAATATTGCTGGGTTTTATAAGCCGTATTCTCTATCAGCTGTTACTTTCTTAAATTCATCCTTTTCTTGGCAAACTATTTAAAAAGGAATCAGCCCGCTCCCCCAACACATACACACACACACACACACACACACACACACACACATACACACACACACACACACAGACTGGAAAGGGATAAGGTCCTGATCTTATGACTGGAAAGTCCAGTTCTCTAGTCCCTAAGTCCCAGGGGCACATTTTGTACTACTCTTCCCCTCCCAGTCATTGCAGCCCCAGAGACCAGGCAGAAGCCTCCTCCCCAGCTCATTTGCCAACCATGCCCTGCAGCACCAGTGACCACAGAAGCCATATGTCCTTCCTGAACTTCATGCACCAATTGGAAAGAAGAGTGACCACCAGAGCCACAGGCCCTACCTACACCAACCACCAGAGTCATGGGCCCACAGGCCTTACCTGCAATGATTGGAAGAAGAGTGACCCAGAGCTCTATCTGTATGGATTAAAGGAAGAAATGGGTAGATGGCAGAGTAAGAACACATTCAACAACACAGAGAGCGGTAGCGTAACATTGGAGCCTTGTGATCCCATAATAGCAAGACTTGAACATGTCAAGGAAGATGATCCAGAAGAAAAAGACCTTAACAACAACTTCATGAAGATGACAGAGGTTCTAAAAGAGGAAATGAAAAATCTCCCTAAAGAAATAGAGGAAAAAACAAACAAAACATTTGAGGAAAACAAACAATAAGTCCCTTAAAGAAAGCAAAGAAACCAAAGGGAAAAAACAAACAAACAGATGAAAGAAACAGTTTATGACTTAAAAATTGAAATGGAGGCAATAAAGAAAATATAAACTGAGGGAATTTGGAAAAGGACAATTTGAGTAAATGAACAGTAACAACAGAAGCAAGCATAACAAACAGAATGCAAAAGATGGAAGAGAATCTCAGGCATTGAGAATACAATATAGGAAATAGATGAATAGGTCAAAGAAAATTTTAAATTCAGCAAATTTTTAACACAAAATGTCCAGGAAATTAGGAATACCATGAAAAGACCAAACCTAAGACTAATAGGGATAGAAAAAGGAGAGGAATTCCAGCTCAAAAGAACAGAAAATATATTCAACAAAATCACAGAAGAAAACTTTCCCAACCTTTAAAGAAAGACAGGCCTATGCAGGTACAGGAAACACACAGAATATCAAATAGACTGAACCAAAATAAATAAATAAATAAATAAAATAAAAATAAAAAAATAAGCCCCTCACCACACAATAGTCAAAACACTAAACATATAGAATAAAGAAAGAATATTAACAACAGCAAAAGGGAAAAGGTCAAGTAACATATAAATGCAGATCTATAAGAATCACACCTGACTTCCCAATGGAAACTCTGAAAGCCAGAATGTCCTGAAAAGATTTTCTCTAGATACTAATAGACCACAGATGCCAGCCCAGACTTCTATATGCAACAAAGCTTTCAGTCATCAGAGATGAATAAAAAAATAGTCCATGAAAAAAATCAGATTTAAACATTACATATCCACAAATCCTCCAACCCAAGGAAATTACTTGCAATGACCAAAACACAGGCAAGATAATCTCACACCAGCAGATTCTGAAGAAAAGAAACAGGCACATACTACCAACAACAACACCAAAACCAAAAGTAACAAGAATTAAGAATCACTGATCATTAATATCTATTAATATCCATGGAATCAATTCATCTATAAAAATACCCAGGATAACAGAATAAATTAAAACAAAAGAACAGGATCCATTTTTGGGAAAAGATTTTCCAATGAAGTAGACCTAAGAAACAAGCTGGTTTAGCTATCTAAATATATAACAAAATAGATTTCAAACTAAAATTAGTTAAAAGAGACGGAGAAAGACATTTCATATTCAACAAAAGAAAAATCAATCAAGATGAAGTCTCAATTCTGAATATTTATGCCCCAAATACAAGATCATCTATATTTGTAAAAGAAAAACTACTAAAGCTTGAATCACACATCAAACTCCACACACTAATAGTGAGAGACTTCAGCACTCAACTCTCATCATTGGACAGATCTCCCAGACAGAAATTTAAGAGAGAAATAAGTGAACTAAGAGATGTTATGACTAAAATGTACCTAAAAGACATCTATAGAACATTTTTCCAAAACACAGAAGAATATATATTCTTCTCAGCACCTCATGGAACCTTCTCCAAAACTGACCACATACTTGGTAACAAAACAAAACTCACAGATACAAAAAATTGTAATAACCCCCTGTATCTTATTGGACCGTTATTGCTTAAAGCTAAAATTCAAAAATGACACAAATTGCAGAAGTCCTACAAACTCATGGAAACTGAACAATGTTCAACTGGATCATCATTGGGTCAAGGAACAAATAAAGGAAGAAATTAAAGACTTCCTAGAATTCAATGAAAATGAATGCACAACATACCCAAACTTATGGAACACTGTGAAAGCAGTGGTTAGAGGAAAGTTCATAGCACTGAGTGCCTACCTAAAGAAGTTGGAGAAATCTCACACTAGCAACTTAACAGTATATCTGAAAGCTTTAGAACAAAAAGACGCAAACTCACCCAGGAGGAGTAGATGACAGGAAACAATCAAATTCAGTGCTGAAATCAAGAAACAAAGAGAACAATACAAAGAATCAATGAAACAAAGTTTTGCTTCTTCAAGAAAATCAACAAGATAGACAAACCCTTATCCAAACTAACCAAAAAAGGAGAGAGAGAACATCCAAATTAACAAAATCAGAAATGAAGCGGGCGGGGGGGAGGGGGTAACAGACACTAAGGAAATCCAGAAAATTATTGGCTCATAATTTGAAAATCTATAATCCACAAAATTAGAAAATTTAAAAGAAAGGGATAATTTTTTGGGATGGGTACCACATGCAAAAATTAAATCAAGATCAGATAAACTATTTAAATAGATCTATAACACCCAAGGAAATAGAAGCAGTCCCCATATTCTCCCAACCAAAAAAGCCCAGGGCCAGTGGTTTCAATGCAGAATTCTACCAGATTCTCAAAGAACAGCTAATACTAATACTCCTGAAAATGTTCCAAAACAACAGAAATTGAAGGAACATTGCCAAACTCTTTTTACAAGGAGACAGTTACTCTGATACCCAAACCACATAAAGACACAACTAGGAAAGAAAGTTACAGACCGATCTCCCTCATGAACATTGAGGCAAAAATACTCAATAAAATACTGGCAAACCAAATCAAAGAACACATCAAAAAAAAAAAAAATCATCCACCATGATCAAGTAGATTTCATCCTAGAGATTCAGGGATGGTTCAACATATGAAAACCTGTCAATGTAATCTACCATACTAAAAAACTGAAAGAAAACAGGCACATGATCATCTCATTAGATTCTGAAAAAGCCTTTGGTGAAAATTCAACACCATTTTGTAATAATGGTCTTAGAGATATCAGGGATACAAAAAACATACCTAAACATAATAAAGGCAATATACAACAAGCCAACAGACAATATCAAACAAAATGGCAAGAAATTCAAAGTAATTCCACTAAAATCAGGAACAAGACAAGGTTGTCCACTCTCTCCATACCTATTCCTTGTAGTACTTGAAGTTCTAGCTAGAGCAATAAGATAAGAAAAGGAGATCAAGGGGATACAAATTGGAAAAGAAGAAGTTAAATTTTCAATATTTGCAGATGATATGACAGTATATATATGTGACCCCAAAAACTCTGCCAGGGAACTACTATAGCTGATAAACACCTTTAGTAATGTGGCAGGATACAAGGTTAACTCAAATAATCAGTGGCCCATATATGTGGCTGAGAAAGAAATTAGAGAAACATGGCCCAATACAATAGCCACAAATAACATAAAATATATTGGGGTAAATCTAACCAAACAAGTTTAAGAACTGTATGACAAGAACTTTGTCCCTGAAGAAAGAATGAAGATGTCAGAAAATGGACAGACCCCTCCCCCATGCTCTTAATAGGTAGAATCAACACAGTAAAAATGGCAATCTTACTAAAGGCAATCTATAGATTCTAGACAATCCCCATCAAAATCCTAATGCAATTCCTTACAGACCTTGAAAGAACAATATTCAACTTCATATAGAAAACCAAAAAATCATAAAGCTAGAACAATCATATACAGTAAAGGAACTTCCAGAGGCACCACCATCCTGGACTTCAAGATCTACTATAGAGCTAGAGTAATAAGAACAGCTTGGTATTGGCATAAAAACAGACACATTGATCAACAGAATGACATCAAAGACCTTTATATTAATCAAGGATGGAAATAGATCTTTATCTATCACCATGTACAAAACTCAAGTCCAAATGGATCAAAGACCTCAACATAAATCCAGTTACACTGAATCTCATAGAAAAGAATCTCATTGGCACAGAAGACCACTTCCTAAATATAACACCAGTAGCACAGACACTGAAAGCAACAATTTATAAATGGAATGTCCTGAAATGGAGATGCTTCTTTTAGGTGAAGAACACTGTCATTAAGACAAAATGGAAGTGTACAGAATGAGAAAAGATCTTTACCAACCCTACATCTGACAGAGGCCTAATCTCCAAAATATATAAAAACTCAAGAAACTATACATCAGAATGTCAAATAATCCAGTTAAAAAATGGGGTGCAGATCTAAACAGAGGATTCTCAACAGAAGAATCTCAAATGGCCAAAAGACATTTAAGGAAGTGTTCAACATCCTTAGACGTCAGGGAAATGAAAATTAAAATGACTCTGAGATACCATCTTAAACCCGTCAAAATGGCTAAGACCAAAAACACTGATGACAACTTATATTGGAGAGGATGTGCAGAAAGAGGAACATTCCTCCACTGCTGGTGGAAATGCAATCTTGTACAGCCACTCTGGAAATCAGTATGGTGTTATCTCAGAAAATTGGGAATCAATCAAGCTCCAGATCTAGCAATACAATTCTTGGGCATATATCCAAAAGATGTTCAACCACACCATAAGGATATGTCCTCAGTTATGTTCATAGCAGCATTATTCATTCCAGCCAGAACCTGGAAACATCCTAGATGCCACTCACTTGAAGAATGAATAAAAAAAAAATGTGCATTTACACAATGCAGTATTATGCAGCAGTAAAAGAATAATGCCATCAAGAAATTTGCAGGCAATTGCATGGAACTAGAAAAAATCATCCAGAGTGTGGTAACCCAGACTCAGAAAGACAAACACAGTATGTACTTACTCACAAGTGAATATTAGATGCAAAGCAAGGCATAACCAGGCTACAAATCACAACCCCAGAGAAACTAGGTAATGAGGAGGACTCTAAAAAGGATACACATGGATCGCCTTAGGAAGGGGATATGGCTAAGGTTTCCTGGTTAAACTGGGAGGGTGAGTAGATGGGAGGGGATGGGAGATGTGAACATAAGGGTTTCAGATGGTCAAGTTGATGTGATGGAGTGGATGCGAGTGATGGAGAGCAATGAAAGAGCTATCTTGACAGATTGAACCATTAATGTGTTAGGAAGAAATCTGGAGCTAAAATAAATTCCCAGGAACTCTTAAGGATGTCCCCAGCAAAGACTCATAGCATTGGTGGACAGGGTACTTGAACTAGTCTTCCCCTGTACTCAGATTAGTGTCTACCCTAATTATCATTATAGAAGCTACATCCAGTGACTGATGGAAGCAGATGGAGAAACCCACAACCAACACTTGGCAAAAATCTTGGAATTAAGTAGAAGAGGGGGAGGAGGGATTATAGGAGCAAGGTAGTCAGGATCTTGATAGGAAAAACCACAGAGATAGTTGACCTAAGCTAGTGGGAGCTCATGGACTCTGGATTGACAGCTGGGGAGTCTGCAGGGGACTGCACTAGGCCCTCTGAATGTGGATGACAGTTATGTGTCTTGATGTGTTTGTGGGTCCCCTAGCAACAGGACCAGAACTTATCCCAGGTACATGATGACTTTTCCTATGGTGAGATGCTTTATTAAGCTGTGATGCAGGGATAAGAGGCTTTGTCCTGCCCTAACTTGGTATGCCAGTCTTCCTCTTCTATCCAAGGGAGGCCTTACCCTCTGTGAGGAAGGGATGGGAGTGGGATGGGGGTGAGATGGGGAGGAGGTGAGAAGAGAGGGAGAGGGGGAGGGAGGGAGAACAGGGGTTGGTATGCAAAATGAAAAAAATAAATAAATAAAAAAGAAACTCAAAAATAAAAAGGAATCAGCAAATATTAAAATCACTAACAAATTTTTCTATTATCTGAATAACACCAACCATTGATTGGTAAAGTGGGAAATTACCTCCAAGAATATCTCATAATTTCAGCATCCCCATAGCTTTGTTATTACCCTAGAGACCATGCTATTCAATATTTTTGTTGTTGTTTTGGTGTTTTTCTTTCTTTCTTTCTGTTTTTGTTGTTGTTGTTGTTGTTCTGTTTTGTTTTGTTGTTTTGAGACAGGGTTTCTCTGTGTAGCTTTGGGCCTTTTTCCTGAAACTCACTTGGTAGCCCAGGCTAGCCTTGAACTCACAGATATCTGCCTGGCTTTGCCTCCCAAGTGCTCAGATTAACGGCGTGCACCACCACCGCCCAGCGTTTTGGTGTTTTTCGAGACAGGGTTTCTTTGTGTAGTTTTATGCCTGTCCTGGATCTCTCTCTGTAGACCAGGCTGGCCTTGAACTTGCAGGGATCCTCCAGGCTCTGCCTCCCCAGTGGTTGGATTAAAGGTGTGCTATTGAATATTATAAATAATCTAATTATCATAGGCACAATTAGTCCTCAATATCACAGGTTACATTATTACATTGGAGTTCAATAATGTCAAGTCCTATGAAAATAACTACAACATGTCAAATAAAAGTCAAATAACAGCTGGGCGGTGGTGGCACATGCCTGTAATCCAAGCTCTCGGGAGGCAGAGTCAGGTGGTTCTCTGTGAGTTGGAGCCCAGCCTGGTCTACAAAACAAGTTCCAAGACAGCCTCCAAAGCTACAGAGAAACCCTATCTCAAAAAGTCAAATAACAAACTGGAAAATGGGCATATAATAGAATACTATTCAACAATAAAAAGAACAAATCATGCTTACCAAAAAAGAAAAAAAAAAATATCTATTTGACCTTTTTATCCAAAGTTGCCAGTTATTTGATAATCTATTATCCAACTTATTATAGTTAATACTTCTATTAAAAAATTAACATTGAATCCTGAAACTTCTTCAGATTTTGCAACAATCTATTACATGAAATAAACAGCGTGCTTATTAAAACTCTTCCACTGAGTTTTCTTCCTCTTGTTCCCTAGCTACATCAATTTTATTTAGATTAGGTTGACTCAACCTATAATTTGCACCACCCAATTTTCACAATGTTACTCACTTTCTTGATGTTTTCTTATAAATGATAGTTGTATGAATTTATGTTGTAGTCAGGAAATGGGAGTAATAGTTACAGATGTTATCACAGAACCTACAGATGAGATGGTTTATAACTAACACTGTAAATGAGAGAGTTTCTTGACAAACACTGTAGATGGGATATCTACAATATATCAAAACATTATGGATAGGATTGCTTGAAACAAAATATTATAGGAGAGATGACTTCTAACAAAACACTTTAGATGGGGTAGCTTATATCAAAATATTATAGATTGAATGGTTTGTAACAAAACACTTTAGAGAAATTGGTTTATAATAAAATATATATTTGTAGAAATTCAGGACCCATCATGGTAAAATTTTGAAGAGGACCTTCTTTCAGGTTACAGAAAGATATCCTCTCACTGAAAAATTTCAGTCCCATTTTGAGTGTTCTTCCACATCCCTTTTAATAAATGTACTAATTAAAGTCATAATTGTTCTAAATTTTTCATCTAAATCATGTCCAAATATCCTACCTCCTAATGTCATCACATTTTCCTTAAAAATTAAATATATAAGGGGGCACAACAAGAATTGAGTTCAAAGAGTGTGTCAACTATGAATAAATTTAGCCAGTTCAGCAGTTCAGTTCAATAACAGTTTTATTCTCTGGTTGAATTTACTTTGAGCTAAAGATTAGAGATGTGTAATTTTAGGTACCTTATTCAGATAGATCATTTTGGCTTTATTAAATGTGTACAAATACCCGGTAATTTCTCTACTCCACTGCTCATTCTTACAGCCTTTGGCTGATTCTAGTAATAATCTTTCTGTCAAACTAGATTTATTTCTTTTGTCTTATCTTTTTCAGAACACTGTCTGTGTTTCATTAAGACTAAAATTGCAACTTCAAAGACTCTGAGACAGAAATGATTTTGAAAGAAAAATTTCCACATACAACCTCCTCAATGACTAAAGCTTTTGTAATCTCATCTGATTCACTGCTATGTGCTGTAATAGTTTTGTATTTCATTAGTAAAGAACTAATGATTGACTCACAAAATTACATGTTGCATGCAATTGTAGAGAGAGCTGACAACACACATATTAAAAAACAATGTGGCATTACATTTACACAGATCCCAAATTTCATTAGAATGCTCATTATAATGCGAGCAAACAATTTTCATTTCCAGGATTATGAATATTACTTTTACATTTATTGAAATAGAATATGAATCATGACTTAGATTTCCCAAATCATGATTATAGTTTTGTGGAATTAGAATAATATTTGCAATGTTAGCAGACCAAACTGGTATGACATTAAAGCTTATTGTTAGTCTTTCTTAAGATCAAAGAACTTTTAATTCTGAAAAAGAAAATATTCTTGTCTACTTAGGATGCTTTTCATTAGAAAAGGCAGCTTAGTTCAGTCCATCTTGGAAACAAGGGATGGGGGAGAATCAGGGGACACAATGTACTTTTCAAGGGCATGTATTCTATGTGAAATGTGACATACTTGACTAACTTAGCCTCCAAACAGCCCATTAAATTTTCAATTGCCAAACACCTTTCAATGGGCCCTCCAGCTGGGAACACATGAGTATTTTGAGAGGAACACTACATATTCAACATATAATAGACAATTAGAAATTTAAATTTTTGATGCCAAAGTTAGATTTTGGTAAGTGCACATACTGTGTAATGACCAAACCATATTTGTTAGCATCTTGTCTCATCCCATTATGATATGATATACATCATCTCAAATTTTTTCAGTGCATTAAAATTTCCCTTTCTGAGAATTCTCAACAGAGGAAGTTCAAATGGCTGAAAGACATTTAAGGAATTGCTCAACATCACTAATTATCCAGGAAATGCAAATCAAAATGACTCTGAGATACCACCATACACTAGTCAGAGTGGCTAAGATAAAAAACACAGAAGACAGCTTATGCTGGAGAGGATGCGGAGCAAGGGGAACTCTCCTCCACTGCTGGTGGGAATGCAAGCTTGTATAGCCACTTTGGAAATCAATATGGTGCTTCCTTAGAAATTTGGGAATCCATCTCCCCCAAGACCCAGCTATAGTACTCTTGGGCATATACCCAAGGAATGCTCAATCATACCACAAGGGCATTTGCCCAGCTATGTTAATATCAGCATTGTTTGTAATAGCCAGAATGTGGAAACAACCAAGATGCCCTTCAACTGAGGAACGGATAAAGAAAATATGGTACATATACATAATGGAGTACTACTCAGCAGATAAAAACAATGACATCATGAGGTTTGCAGGCAAATGGATGGATCTAGAAAAAAAGCATCCTGAGTGAGGTAACCCAGACTCAGAAGGACAAACATGGTATGTACTCACTCATAGGAGGATACTAGATATAAAACAAAGATGACTAGACTGCTACACAACTCCAGGGAGGCTACCTAGAAAACAGGAACCTAGGAAAGACCCAGGATCACCCAATGACAGAGAAATGGATGAGAAAAAATTTCCCCTTCTTTTAAACCTGTGTTATTGTTAATTATGGCAAAAATATTGTATAATAGAAAACCAGAAGTTAGTCTCCTTCTCTAATGCTACTTACAGCACCTGACTAAACCTGTCCATACCTTGAATTCCCACCATTCCTGTCACCAAAAATTCATGTACTTCATCAAAGGCAAGATTTCTGACTTCATATATCAGTGGGATCATAAATCACCAATCCAGTCTCTGAGTATTGTAATTGGTAGGAAAATTACTGTTACTGTTATATCTGAATACTATCCTCTTGTATACATATATACCCATTTAAATTCACACATACATTGAGGGACACTGATTACGTGGTGTGCCTATAGGATTAACAATGCAATAAGTTTGAGATTACAGCTGCCTTGGTGATAGGCTAATTTTATTTCTTTTGAACATGCACTGGGTAGTGAAATTGTTGGATGATAGTGTATATTAGTGTTATTTTGGGGAACTTTAATATTTCCTCAATCTGAGGGCCCTGCAGGAAGACTCCCCATTTCCAAGACTGCAGGCAGACACTGCAGTCTCCACACCCTGCCCCCCTACACACAGCCATCTGCCAGAGACCACAGCCACTTCCTGAGAATCAGAGACCAGCCCTCAGATTCAATTCTGTCCTGGAATTCCCATCTGGACCAGAGACTAGAGGAACTCCCGTCTGGACAAGAGGAGATCCCATCTGGACAAAATAAGGAGACCCCAGGGACTTCCCAAGACTCAGAGTCCAGGCCCCCAGCTCCTATCTGGCCAGTGCTCTCATCTGGACCAACGCTCCCATCTGACCCAGAGCTTCCATCTGGACCAGAGAAAGGCTCCCTAAATCTGCCAGCTCTCTCTGGACCAAGTACAGTGATAAGACCAAGAACGAACCCAAGAGGAGATGGGCAGACGTCAAGGCAGAAGTGCATACAACAAAATAAAGAGCAATACAGCATCACGAGAACCTAGCCCTTCTCCAACAGCTAGACCTGAACATCACAGAATGGAAGAAGAAGAAGAAGAAGAAGAAGAAGAAGAAGAAGAAGAAGAAGAAGAAGAAGAAGAAGAAGAAGAGGAGAAAACAACCTTATAAGTAACATCATGAAGAGGCTAGAGCCTTATATAGAAGAAATCAAAAATAAAGTAGAGGAACAGACAAATAAAATATGGGAAGAATGCAATAAAAAACAAGCAGAAAGGACAATTAAAGCAGAATAAAACAACAAGTCCTTAAAAGAATATCATGAAAAAGCAAGGGAGACAGTCCAAGACCTGAAGCGGGAAATAGAAAAATGAAGAAGACACTAGCAGAAGGAATGCTGGAAATAGAAAATCTGAGTAAATAAACAGGAACTTCAGAGACAAGTATAACCAACAGAATACAAGAGATGGAAGAGAGGATCTCTGGTGTTGAAGATATGGTAGAAGAAATAGATTCATCAGTCAAAAAAATAAAAATAGAACCAACAAAGTCATGACCCAAAATGTCCAAGAAATTTGGGACACCATGAAAAGACCAAACCTACAAATAAAAGGGATAGAAGAAGGAGAAGAATACCAACTCAAAGGCACAGAAAATATATTTAACAAGATCATAGAAGAAAACTTTCCCAACTTAAAGAAGGAAATGCCTATGAAGATACAAGAAGCCTATAGATCACCAAATACACTAGATACCCAATAAAGTCCCCTCACCACGTAATAATTAAACAACTGAACGTACAGAATAAAGAAAGAATATTAAGGGCAGCAAAGGAAAAAGGCCAAGTGACTTATAAAGGCAAAACCATCAGAATAACACCCAATTTCTCAATGGAGACTTTGAAATACAGAAGGACCTCGACAGATATAATACAGACAATAAGAGACCATGGATGCCAGCCTAGACTAATATACCCAGGAAAATTTTAAATCATCATAGGTGGAGTGAACAAGACCTTCCAAGGCAAAACCAGATTTAAACAATACTTATCCACAAACCCAGCACTACAGAAAGCACTAGAAGGAAAATTCCAACCTAACAAAGGTAGATAAACACATGAAAACACAGACAATAGATAACACCACAGCAGTAAATCCCAAAGAAGAGAAATACACACACACTATCACCAAAAAATAAAAATAACAACAGGAACAAATAATCACTGGTCATTAATATCCCTTGATATTGATGGACTTATTTCACCTATAAAAAGACACAGACTAACAGAATGGATACCAAGACAGGAGCCATCTTTCTGATGCATACAAGAAACACACCTCAATTTCAAAGACAAACACCTCCTAAGAATAAAATGCTGGGAAAACACTTTCCAATCAAATGGTCTTAAGAAACAAGCTGGGGTAGCCATCATAATAAGCAGCAAAATAGACTTCAAACTAAAATCAATCAAAAGAGATGATGAAGGACATTACATACTCATCCCAGGAAAGATCCAACAATATAAAGTCTCAATTCTGAACATTTATGCCCCAAACACAAGGGCACCCACATATGTAAAAGAAACATTGCTAAAGCTTAAATCACATATAAAACCCCACACATTAATAGTGGGAGACTTCAACACCCCACTTTCACCTCTGGACGGATCAGCCAAATTGAAACTTAACAGAGACATAATGGACTTAACTGATGTTATGGCTCAAGTGGACTTAATTGATATCTACAGAACATTCTACCCAAACAAAAAAGAATATACCTTCTTCTCAGCATCCCATAGAACCTTCTCTAAAATCGACCACATACTTGGACACAAAGCAAATCTCAACAGATACAAAACAATTGGTATAACCTCTTGTGTTCTATTGGACCACCATGGTTTAAAGTTAGATTTCAACAACAGAAAAAACTACAGAAATCCTACAATCTCATGGAAACTGAATAATGCTCAACTGAATCACCAATGGGTAAAGGAAGAAATAAGGAGAGAAACTAAAGATTTCCTAGAGATCAATGAAAATGAATACACAACATACCCAAACTTATGGTATACTATGAAAGCAGTGCTAAGAGGGAAACTCATAGCACTGAATGCCCACATAAAGAAGCTGGAGAAATCTCATGCTAGTGACTTGACAGCACACCTGAAAACCCTTCAACAGGAAGAATCAAAGTCTCCCAGGAGGAACAGACACCAGGAAATTGTCAAATTGAGAGCTAACATCAATAAAATAGAAATAAAGAGAACAATACAAAGGATTAATGAAACAAACAGTTGGTTCTTTCAGAAGATCAACAAGATAGATAAGCCCTTATCCAAACTAACCAAAAGACAGAGAGAGAGCATCCAAATTAACAAAATCAGAAATGAAAAGTGGGACATAACAACAGACAATGAGGAAATGCAGAGAATCATCAGGTCATACTTCAAAAACATCTACTCCACAAAACTGGAAAATATAAATGAAATGGACAATTTTCTGCATAGGTACCACAAAAGGAGCTCCCATCTGGACAAAATAAGAGCTATAAGACAACACAAAGAGATTAAGGGGATACAAATTGGAAAGGAAGAAGTCAAGCTTTCCCTATTTGACATGATAGTATACATGAGTGACCCCAAAAATTCAACCAAGGAACTGATACAGCTAATAAAAACCTTAGGCAACATAGCAGGATACAAAATCAACTCAAAAAAATCAGTAGCCCTCCTATATACAATAGACAAACAGGCTGAGAAGGAAATCAGAGATACATCACCCTTTCTAATAGCCACAAATGATATAAAATATCTTGGGGTTACTCTAACTAAGCATGTGAAGGACCTATATAACAAGAAATTAAGTCCCTGAAAAAAAAATTGAAGATGTCAGAAAATGGAAAGATCTCCCATGATCATGGAGAGGAAGGATTAACATAGTAAAAATGACAATCTTACCAAAAGCAATCTACAGATTCAATGCAATCCCCATCAAATTACCAACACAATTCTTCACAGATCTGGAAAGAATAATACTCAACTTCACATGGAAAATCAAAAAACCCAGGATAGCCAAAAGAATCCTGTACAATAAAACAACCTCTGGAGGCATCACGATCCCCGACCTCATGCTCTACTCTAGATCTACCATAATAAAAACAGCATGGTACTGGCATAAAAACCAACATGTGGACCAATGGAATCGAATTGAAGACACTGATATTAACCTGCACACCTATGAACATATAATTTTTGACAAAGAAGCCAAAAATGTACAATGGAAAAGAGAAAGCATCTTCAACAAATGGTGCTGGCATAACTGGGTGTCAATGAGTAGAAGGCTGCAAATAGATCCATATCTGTCACCATGCACAAAACTTAAGTCCAAGTGGATCAAAGACCTCAACATAAATCCAGTTACTCTAAACCTGATACAAAAGAAAGTAGGAAGTAGTCTTGAATGCATTGACACCAGAATGCACTTTCTAAATATAACACCAGTAGCACAGACACTGAGAGAAACAATCAATCAATGGGACCTGTTGAAACTGAGAAGCTTTTGTAGAGCAAAGGACATGGTCAACAAGACAAAGCGACAGCCTACAGAATGGGAAAAGGTTTTCACCAACCCCACATCTGACAGAGGGCTGATATCCAGAATATATAAAGAACTCAAGCAATTAGACATCAAAATGCCCAATAGTCCAATTAAGAAATGGGCTATAGAACTAAACAGAATTCTCCACAGAGGAATTTCAAATGGTTGAAAGACATTTAAGGAACTGCTCAACATCCCTAATTATCCAGGAAATGCAAATCAGAACAACTCTGAGATACCACCTTACAACTGTCAGAGTGGTTAAGATCAGAAACACAGAAGACAGCTTATGCTGGAGAGGATGTGGAGCAAGGGGAACTCTCCTCCACTGCTGGTGGGAATGCAAGCTTGTATAGCCACTTTGGAAATCAATATGGTGCTTCCTTAGAAAATTGGGAATCCATCTCCCCCAAGACCCAGCTATAGCACTCTTGGGCATATACCCAAGGAATGCTCAATCATACCACAAGGGCATTTGCTCAGCTATGTTCATATCAGTATTGCTTATAATAGCCAGACCTTGAAAACAACCTAGATGCCCTTCAAGTGAAGAATGGATAAAGAAAATATGGTACATATACACATTGGAATACTACTCAGCAGAGAAAAACAATGACATCATGAGTTTTGCAGGTAAATGGATGGATCTAGGAAAAATCATCCTGAGTGAGGTAACCCAGAAGGACAAACATGGTATGTACTGACTCATAGGATACTACAAGTAAAACAAAGATGACTAGACTGCTACATACCTCCATGGAGTCTGCCTCGAAAATGGGACCCTAGGAAAGACCCAGGGATCACCCAATGACAGAGAAATGGATGAGATCTACATGAACAACCTGGATGACAGTGGGAGTAATGAAGGGCAAGATCTGAGGGAAAGAAAGCTTAGGGGAGCAGGAGATCTCAGCTGGATCAGGAACAGAAAAGGAGAACAAGGAATAACAGACCATGATAAATGATGACCACATGAGAACAGGAATAGGCAGAGTGCTAGAGAGGTCTCCAGAAATCCACAATGATACATCCTCTGTAGACTGCTGGCAATAATCGATAGAAAGCCTGATCTGACCTAGTCTGGTGATCAGATGGCCAAACTCCCTAGCAGTCGTCTTGGAACTCTCATCTAATAACTGATGGAAGTGGGTGCAGAGATCCTTGGCCAGGCCCCAGGTGGAGCTCCAGGTGTCCAACTGTCGAGAAGGAGGAGGGACTCCAAGAGCATGAATTGTTGAATCCAAGATTGTAAAAAAGCACAGGGACAAATAACCAATCGAATGGAAGCATATGAATTATGAACCAACGTCTGTGGAGCCCCCAGCTGGATCAGGTCCTCTTGATAAGTGAGACAATTGAATAGCTTGATCTGTTTGGGAGGTGCCCAGGCTGTGGGACTGGGACCTGTCCTTGGTGCATGACCTGGCTGTTTAGACCCTTGGGGTTACACAGGGACACATGCTCAGCCTGGAAGGAGGGGATGGGACCTGCCTGTACTGAATCCACCAGGTTTAAATGAGTCCCCAGTGGTGTCTTGGTCCTGGAAGATATGGGAATGGAGGGGAGGGGCTGGGGGAAGGTGGATTTGGGTTTGGGATGGGGGAAGACAGGGGAACCCATGGTTGATGTATAAAATTAAAACACATAGTAATAATAATAAATAATAATAATAATTGGATCCATACAAAATAAAAAAAAAAACTAAGAGTGCTCATATTCTAAAGTAAATGTTTAAGAAAATGTTCATCCACTACAGTTCTCCCACAGGGGTTTTACAACATGAGAATCTGGCAGTTACTAATAGGTCATTTAAATGTTGGTGGCTGTGGGAACCCAGACTCTCTGTCTGCATTTTATCTTTATCATATGATTTTGCTATGAGTGTTTCAGCCTTGTGAAGTATAATATATTATGAATATTTAGTAATTGCATTTTTAAAATGATATAAATTAAATCACCTGTCTGTTATGAGACTACATTATATAAAGATGCATTTAATTCTTCAAAAAAAAATTCCTTTTATAGTAGTTGTGTTCCTTTACCTCATCACTAAAATGCACAGTTGTTCTATTTTTCTGCATTTTACCATTTGGTACTGTTTGTTTCTTTAGATAATGCCCCATGCAAGTAGACAAATGTGATTCATATTGTGCTTTTTATTTGCATGTAGGGGGTTAATTTTATGTTTAACATTGTTTTCTTTATTATGTGAAAAATGTAATGTATCTGTACATTGCATGGTATGCCTATCCATCTGTCTGTCTGTCTTCTATCATCTATCTATCTATCTATCTATCTATCTATCTATCTATCTATCTATCTATCATATATCTCTATCTCTATCTATCTATCTATCACCTATATGTATCTATTCAAATATGAAAAGAGGAAAATCATAACACATTTATAATTAAAATATGGGCATTCTCAGAAAAACTCCTAATTAGATTACTATCCAGTTTATATAAGAACCTGAGACAAATTATTGTTTTTAAAAATGGGATTAGGACCAGTTGATTTCTAAATTTCATGTAAACATTGATGTGTTTTAATTATAAATCCATGGGAAGTGACAACAAAGCCAAAATCAGGGCCTCTAATGAAGCCACAACCATAAAATAAATTGTAAGTTTGTTTAAAAAATAATAAAGAAAGGGGGTGAAGAGGTAGAAAAGGGAAACAGAAGGAGAGAGAAAAAGAGAAACTGGGAAACAGAAAGGAACGAGGGGAACAAGCTGCTTTATCTACCTAGATGTCACAAGACAAAAAACAGAAAGAAATTCATATATGGCAGGTTATTAAAAGATTATCTGCTATTATGTTATTAAAAATATCTCCCCAAAGCTAACTTGGCTGGCTCAGCTGCTTACAGTATTTCAGTGATCTACTCACCAATGCACATAAAGCACTGCTCAAATATGCCATGTGGATAAAGAATCTCTTGCAACCTACATTGCTTAATATTTTAAAATGCACTAATATTATTAATCAATAGAAATATATTGCACTTTCTGACTAATTTTAACAAACTGTTTTGAATAGCCCTGTAATAATTGCTTCTCCTTTACCCACTTCTCTAGCATATCACTTTCTAGATAAATTTAACATAGCGAAGTTTAAAACTTAATTTGCTTTATACATGCATGTATTTGGTTGTTTATTTATTTATTTATTTAATGTGTGTATATGTGCCTGTGTGAGTGTATGCACATGTATATGCAAAACTCTGAATGGGTGTGGAGGTGGGTAGAGAGTAATAGGTACCCTTCTTCAGCACTCATTGCCTAAAATGTTGAGGCAGCATTCTCCTGAGCCTGGTTCCTGGGTACTCTTGACAAAGCTGGAAAGTCATCAAGCTCCTATGATTCACCGGTTCCGTTCATCTAGTAGCTGGAGTTGGTATGTTTCTTAGGAACAGCCACCTGCTCTTAACTTATATGATGGGACCTGAACTGAAGTCCATTGTCCAGAGCATGTTATATTGTCTTCTGAGATGTCTTCACAGTCCTAAAAGCAGGTTGACTTTAGTAGCTTTTATTGTATGTATTTTTCCATTATTGTAAGGAAACTTCTCATCAATGGGAAAAAATTCAAAGAAACTGTTTCTAGAATAACGTCCTATTTTTCTGAAAATCAGCAGTGTGTGTGTTGTTGTTGTTGTTGTTGTTGTAACTGGTATTGTTTTTAAAATGAAAGAGTTTATGAGTTCCAAAATTATATGCTCCCTAAAATTCGGTTGAAATGTCAGTTCCACTTATTAAGTAAAAAGAAAGGAATCAAAGACTCAGCTCTGACAGAACAAAACATTCAGCTGGTGTAAAACAGAAAAGGTGCTGTGGGAGAAACAAAAATGTATTCTGAAGAAAGGAAATAAGAGTTCTACTAATAATGATCAGTGACCAGTGTCAAAATTGGTGAAAGATTAACATTGGATTGAAATCAGTACATAGAGGTTGCAATGTCTGCCATAAATGTGTACCAAGGTATAAACAGATAAGAGTTTATTAGGGAAAACCCTCACAATCTAGTCTCTAAATGAAAGAAATGACAACTCAAGTATCAGAACTAAATAGAAGTGAATTAATGAATTTCTTCAGAGCCGAGGCACATGCTTTCACATGCACATACACCAGTGCTTTCAGTTACTCTCCTGCTCCACAAGTTGTAAAAATAAACGTTTAAATTAAGGGAACTTTGACAATGTGAATTTCAATTCAATATATGCATATGCTTGCTTGTGCAGTGTGCATACACACACACACACACACACACACACACACACACACACAAACACAAACAAATACATACCACTGTTAAAGTAATATCTTTGATAGAAATTCAGAAATAGCATATCAATAAGAAAGGTGTAAGTAGATTCAGTATAGGCAGGTCCAGTCTCCTCCTTCCAGGCTGAGCAAAGTGTCTCTGTGTAAGCCCAAGTTTCTAAACAGCCAGGTCATGCACTAAGGACAGGTCCTGGTCCCACAGCCTGGGTGCCTCCCAAACAGTTCAAGCTATTCAATTGTCTCACTTATCCAGAGGGCCTGCTCCAGCTGGGGGCTCCACAGCCTTTGGTTCATAATTCATGTGCTTCCATTTGGGCATGGGGACGGGAGCGGGGAGGACAGGGGAACCCATGGCTGATGTGTATAATTAAAACACAAATATAATAAATAACAACAACAACAACAAAAAGAAAGATGTAAGAGAAAAACTAGGAAGTTGAGAGTCAGTCTCTGTTTATATTGCAATTACAACTTCACTATGTTCAACTATTTAAACCAACCTGGACCTCTGTTAAATTTTCAAAGTTTTAAAAATGTAATTGTAGCATGAATCTTCAAAGTTCTTATTCATAAAATCAAACCTGAAGCCATTTACCAAGGTGAATGCTGGAAGATCAGAAAAGTAGAACAAGCCACAGCTACCTCACCTTGCCAGTTCCTCAGCTCATCTGGTTTCCTCAGACTGGAAGCTTCTCAGTCTTCATCCAGAATGAATCTCAGCTGAACTGTGCTGCTCAAATTCTAAAAGCTTAGCCAGCCAAATACTTCTAGTTTCTGGTCCTCAAGCTTTATAAGCCTTTCTGCTTTCTGCCATCACTCCCTGGGATTAAAGGCTCACTTTCTGAGATTAAAGGCTTGAGTCACCATTTGCCTCGCTGTTTCCAATGTGGCCTTGAACTCACAGAGATCCAGAGGGATTTCTGCCTCTGGAATGCTAGGATTAAAGGAGTATGCTACCACTGCCTATCCTCTATGTTTAATATTGTGGCTGTCCTATTCTCTGACCCCATATAAGTTTATTAGTGTGCACAATATTTTGGGAAACACAATACCACCACATTTCCCATTTTTTTTGTCTAAAATTTAAAAAAAGCTTATAATTAATACAAAAAAACTTATATCCAATAAGTGTATACAATATACACAGTCAAGATTACATTAGCAATGTCTAATCCATTAACATTTGACAGATTCAGACAAAAAACTCCATTAATATATAACAATGTCCAGTCCAGTAACATTTGATAAACTCAGACCAAAAAAAAAAATGTTTCATTACTTATCCTGTTTAAAACAAGTAGTTCCTTTTTAAAAGTAGGTTCCATAATCTCCCTTTTTATCTTATCATATCCATCTCTCTCTTTTTTCTTTTCATAATAGATTCAATTATCTACCCATTTATCTTATTTTTTTTTATCTTTTTTCTCAGATTTGACTCAATGATCTACCTCATATCTGTATTCTCTTCTTCCTTTTTCTTTTTTTAAAACAAAAACTCTCTTTCTAATCTCCTTGTTCAGCTTTTTTTCCTTACCATTAATAATTAACAACTTGTAACCAACCATCATAAACAATGACAATATCCATAATGCATTAAACAACCAAAAGCCTCCCATCGCAGCTCTTGGGAATGTGGGCGTCATTTTCTTAAAATTACTTCCTGCTTTCTAAGGTCAAAGACATTTTTAGGGAATCCTGAAAAGAAAAATTGGGGGTTCATTGTCAAGTCTTGTATCATTTGTCCAGTCTCTGCATAAAGGGAAAATGTAGGGCTTGTCTCAAGTCCTTGCTTGGGTAGTCTATGAATCTGGATCATCTCAGCTAGTCATTGCAAAATTGTCCTGAGCAGTTTGTAGTCCAAAGCTAATCTTTCCTTGGTGTTAATCAGCTTAACGGCTTTACCAAAGTCCATGTGGAATCATCTTTGTGGAGTTCCATCATCCTTTTGAAGATTTCAAAGTTGCTGTTAGGCGTGGTCATGGTTCCCTACATACTTTGTGTGTGTGTGTGTGTGTGTGTGTGTGTGTGTGTGTGTCCTCTGTGGTTTGGAGTAATCACAGTCTGATAAATGTCTGTCTCTCGGAACCACGAACATTCTTCCCTAAAAGAGATAAATCTTCACAGCAATTTCTCCCTACCCTTTGTCTTGCCAACCTTTCCAAAATGACCTTTGCCATTGTTTTCTTGTAACAAGATGGTCCTGACAATTCTTCTCTGAACAAGCAGTGGTAAACCGTTTGTCCCAGGCAGCAGCATCACTGTAGTCACCAACATGATGAGAAGAAGCCAGCAACTTTGAGCAGCAGGCTAGGCCAAAGCTTCTCCTTAGCAAGCTTCCTAGGCTGGCCTCAAACTTGGGATCCTCCTGCCTCTGCCTCCTTCAGTAAATCCAACCAGTGTGCCACCAAAACCGGCTGAGGGTAATTCAGGTCTGAACAGGGGCCCCAAGAGTCACAGGCAAGCAGCTTTTTCATAAATTCATGCCACGAACGTTGTGCACCAGATGTAGATGTA
The DNA here is from genome assembly GCF_903995425.1 of Onychomys torridus. Classification (NCBI taxonomy): domain Eukaryota; kingdom Metazoa; phylum Chordata; class Mammalia; order Rodentia; family Cricetidae; genus Onychomys; species Onychomys torridus. Next base: position 51,876,279 of record NC_050453.1, on the reverse strand, counting down.
ACAGTCTTTTTAAAATAAGAAATACAGAGCCAAATGCAAAATTAAAAGCCCAAGAGATCAGAGCCATAGCTAATTGCTAAAAACCCTTTCTTACCCTTCATTGCCGCTGCTGTACTTCCCCTCAGCAATGGAGAAATTCCAGGCTTTAGAAGAGCTGGTAGAAGAACATTTAAATGCTCAGCCTATTCAAGAATTAACCAGCCCTTGGAATTCTCCTGTACTTGTTATTAAAAAGACTCCAGTAAATGGAGAATGGTAAACAGACCTTAGAACAATTAACAAAGCCATTTAGCCAATTACTTTGGTCCCTCTACAATCTGGAATTCCTTTTCCTACTCAGTTACCAAAAGGATGGCCCCTTATAGTTATTGATTTAAAAGACTGTTTCTTTTCAATATCTTTACAAGAAAAAGACAGAGAAAGATTTGCTTTCACAGTACCTACTTACAATAATTCTCAACCAGTTAAGAGATTTCAGTGGAGGGTCCTCCCACAGGGAATGTTGAATAGCCCAACCCTGTGCCAATATTTTGTACAACAGCCATTGGTAGTGATAAGTAAAAAATTTCCTAAATCTATAATTTATCATTATATGGATGATATTTTACTAGCTGATTCAAATGCAGATACTTTAGAAAGAATGTTTGAAGAAGTAAAGAAAAATTTGCCTTTCTGGGAATTACAAATTGCTACTGAAAAGATACAAAGAGGAGATTCTATTAATTATTTAGGATATAAATAGGTCTACAAAAAATTAGACCCCAAAAGGTGCAAATTAGGAGAGATCGATTACAGACTCTTAATGACTTTCAAAGATTATTTGGAGACATTTCTCATCTATTAACTATTGTTGGGGTAAAAAAATGATGAACTGTTGAGCTGGCTGTTTAGAACCTTGGGCTTACACAGGGTCACTTTACTCAGCCTGGAAGTAGGGGACTGGACCTGCCTGTACTGAATCCATCAGGTTAAAATGAATCCCCAGGGGAGTCTTGGCCCTGGAGGAGATGGGAATGGAGGGGAGGGACTGAGGGGAAGATGGCAGTGGGGGCGGGATGGGGGGAGGACAGGGGAACCCATGGCTGATGTGTAAAATTAAACAACAAATATAATAAAAAAAAAGAAAAACAAAAACAAAAGACCAGAAAAAAAAAAAAAGAACTGAATAATTTGTTCAAAACCTTAGAAGGTGACAAGGATTGGCCTTGGTAGAAAAGAAAGTACATGAGAAGATGTTAAGATACTGGTAAGCCACAAGCCACATGGAAACTTATAAATTAATAGAAATGGGATCATTTAAGATAAAAGAACTAGATAGCAAGAAGCCTTCCATGGCCATAAAGTTTATAAATAATGTAAGTCTCTGTGTGTTTACTTGGTTGGGTCTGACCAGCTGCAGGACTGGTGGGTGAGAGAGATTTGTCCTGACTGTGCGAGGATGCCAGACCAGAAAAACTCTAGCTACACATAACAGAATAAGAGTAGAGTCAGGTTTATGCTTTATATTATTAATGTTTCTGTTGTTATTTTATTTACAATGATTTTTCTCTCAATATTTGTTTATTGGACATTCTGTACAGAGCCATATATGAGCTGAAATGTATTTATAGTATGCTTGTGAATCAACACTAATACCAAAAGTGTAAAATTAATTTTAAAACTTTGACACATACTTGGCTGGAGATGTTTCTCTAAAACAAAACAAAAAAGAAAGAAAGAAAAAGAAAAACATGAAATCCAAACATACAAAATCATTTATTCACATTGTCTTTAGTGTGGTGGCCCACAAAGGTTTCCTAGTGGAAGCGTCTACACTTGGCTGAGCTGGGGGGAGGTCTTTTGCTCTACACCTTTGCATTCCTATACTTAGCCCTTTAGAAGAGACAGAAGGGGCTGGTGGATAAAGATCCTGGCCTTCCCGAGGCTATCCTGTTCTATCTGTTTCTCTCCCGTCTATACTTCTATCTAAATCTCTTATCACTCTCTCCTCAAGAATACCTGTCATAAATGTAGAAGCCAGTCTCCCATCTGGCCTATCACACTTTAGGAGGAAAAAGCACTGAAAAGTATAGAGACAGTATATTATGATGGATTTCAAGAGCCTTGGAAGTAGAGTAGTGTTTAAAGGCAGTTGTTGCTCTCATGAAGGACTCTAGCTCTGTTCCCAGCATAACATGGTAGCCCACAGGAAATACACTTTCCTAGGATCTGATGCTCTTTTCTGACCTCAGGGGACACTGCACACCTGTAGTACATATACATGTGTTGATACATACACAGAGAGACATATATGCACATACACACAAACACACACATATACAAGCAAAGCACTCATACACATAAAATAAAATATATAAAAATTTAAATCATTTTAAAATAAAATAGCATGGTAAAGGATGCATCTCAATAATACAGTGCTTATAAACCATGGGTTACATACCATGTAGAACAAAAAAATAAATGAACAAATAAATATTAATCACATAACAGAGTTAAAAATTATAAATCATATATAAGTCAGAATTCACAAATTTTAATTTCAAGCAACAGGGCTATATAGATGTCTCAACAGTTAAGCACATGAACTGTCATTGCAGGGTACCGGAGTTTGGTTCCCAGAACCTATGCCAGTTGACTGCCAAATAACAGCAACTCCAGCAACCTGGGGTCTGGTACCAACTTCTGGACTGTTCTGGCTCCTGCACTTCTGGGCATTCTCACAGACACATATATATACACATGTAATCAAAATAATAAAAATGTTTCTATAAAATTCAAGTGACAAAGGTTTTTAATATATATAACTCCATTTGCCTAGAAAAAATGTTGAAATTTTCATTTAAGTATTTGAAATATTAATTTCAAAAAACTTCAAATTACAATGTGTAATGTCATCATTTTTCTAATAGTTTCCTTTTCTGATTTAAAAAGAAGAGCAGTATTAGTGGCAAGAATTTAAACAGCTTTTATATTATCTTTTTTCTTTTAAATAGCAAGCAAGTCATATCTGTCTGGCCAAGCAAGCTATAATATCTTCATTGTGGTTTCCATAGAACTTCAGAATACATATTCATTAATAATATAGTATATATTCCATGCTTGGGTTCAAGCTATTTTTTAAATAAAATGCAAATATCCAAAATATGTGCATTTGTTTTACAGAAAAATAATAAACAGGAATTTTTTTTAGATATTTGAGATCTGTACTGTCAAGACATATCTGTTTTACCTTAACTATAACAATGCATAAAGTATTCCCAAAGCATTTAGTAGTTATTCGCTAATATATCCACATGCTATGTGCACATGTTTCTAAGCAGAAAATGGAAGAGGAAATGATTTATGGGAGATACATTGGAATGATAAATAGATGCACACTATGATATAATCCTTCCTCCTTTTTTCCACATATGCATAGGTGTCTTGCAAATAAATTAGTGACCAAAAGCATCCACTAGATTGGGATGGAAAGTTATATCAGAGAGAGAAAATGCCCTTTTAAATGGCACCCAAAGGGTCCCACAAAGTTAATGAACCTGCTATATTCTATGAACCAGATTCATTTTTGAGACACACTTTCACAAATGAAGCTTGTAGCTAATTATATTTGCACATTTGGCTAGTTGCTTACTCGTGCAAAATGAGTGATATTATGGGCTGTGAGTCACCAAACAACGCGCCATATGGACATAATTTTCTGAATATTGTATGTCTTTTCAAAATTTTATGGCCATAATATTTTATTGTGAAATAAAGATTGCTTTTTGTAAAGTTGTCCCTCTCCATTTAGAGCTGCTGGGAACAACAAGGAGTTTTTAAATTGGTGTTATTTTCTAAGATATCATTTTTCAATTAGATGGATTAAAATTTTTAAATGAAGCTAATCAACATTAAATGATCCACTATTTGCATGAAATCTCTATCAAAAGCTTCATAAACACCAGTAGAGAATTTGTGCTGTAACTATAGAGCAAGATAAATAGACATAATTCAGTGTGAATTCCCAAGGTATAATGAAGAGTTGAGATGTATTGCATAAACATTTCCTATCAATTTTTTACTTGATTATATATAGGTGAGAAGCATGCCAGCTTCTACTTATTTCTAGTATGTGTTGAGATAAACAGCGACTCATTAATTTTGTTTCATGTGAAGGACAACAAATGACAGGCCTTGTAGCCTTCTCTACCACTGAGCCACAACTCCAGTTAGGAAGACATTATTTCCTATTTCATAATAGATTGCACTCCCCAAATACTGATGTTATGCATGGTAATATTCAGCTGGAAAATTAAAAGTTGTATAATATTTGGAAACCTTAAGTAATTAGAACTAAAACTAAAACCTAAATGTTTAATCAAGTAATTGAGGCATCACTTGCTCTTTGTCATTAGTTTTCATTAATATGAAAAGTAATGTGTAGCAGCCTTAATATTTAAAAACATTTAAGATGTTTTCATTCCCATAGATGTTTGATATCTGAAATATACTTAAGACACTTATGTTGAATAAAATTTGTTTTTAATCAATACCAGATATATTTTAACTTAATAGCTTTTTATTATATTGTGAATAATAACACATATTAATAATTTAATTTGAAAATATGAAAAAATATAGTTGAATTTACAAAATATTTAATACCTTTTTCTTTAGCTTTTCTGAGACTATAGTGTATGTTGTCCTGGAACTCACTATGCATCTCAGGTTGGCTTCAAACTCATGCCAATCTTCAGCCCCTAGAGTATTGGGATTACAGACACAAAACATCTCTCTGGAGAAAATATTTTATGTGTATGAGCCTACTTTCATATGAGTAAATGCTTTATTTAGTTATTTATTTTTCAGGTTTTTTAAAACTATTTTTTATTATTATTATGTGCTTTAATTTTATACATCAACCATGGGTTCCCCTGTACTCCCCCCTCCCGCACCCACCCCCAACTTCCCTGCAGCCCCTCCCCTCCATTCCATGTCCTCCAGGACCAAGAAACCCCTGGGGATTCATTTAAACATGGTGGATTCAGTACACGCAGGTCTAGTCCCCTACTTCCAGGCTGAGCATGTGTCCCTGTGTAAGTCCAAGCTTCCAAACAGTGAGCTCATGCACTAAGGAAAGGTCCTGGTCCCACAGACTGGGTGCTTACCAAATAGATCAAGCTATTCACTTGTCTCAGTTATCCACAGGGCCTGATATATCTGGGGCTCCACAGCTGTGGGTTCATAATTCATGTGCATTCTTTCCATTGGCTATTTGTCCCTGTGCTTTTTGCAATCTTGGATTCAACAATTCACTCTCTTGCAGTCCCTCCTCTTTCTCAACAGTTAGACACCTGGAGCTCCACCTGGGACCTGGCTGAGGATCTATGCATCCACTTCCATCAGTTACTGGATGAGAGTTCCAAGACGACTGTTAGGGTATTTACTAATCTGATCACCAGCCTATGTCAGATCAGGCTTTCTCTCAACCATTGCCAGCAGTCTACAGAGGATATATCATTGTGGATTTCTGGGGACCTCTCAAGCACTCTGCCTATTCCTGTTCTCATGTGGTCCTCATTTTTCATGGTCTGTTATTCCTCATTCTCCCTTTCTGTTCTTGATCCAGCTGGGACCTCCTGCTCCCCTAAGCTTTCTTTCCCTCAGATCTTGCCCTTCATTACTCCCACTGTCATCCAGGTTGTTCATGTAGATCTCATCCATTTCTCTGTCATTGGGTGATCCCTGGGTATTTCCTAGGGTCCCGTTTTCTAGGTGGCCTCCATGGAGATGTATAGCAGTCTAGTCATCTTTGTTTTACATCTAATATCTTCCTAAGAGTGAGTACATAACATGTTTGTCCTTCTGAGTCCGGGATAACTCACTCAGGATGATTTTTTACTAGATCCATCCATTTGCCTGCAAAACTCATGATGTCATTGTTTTTCTCTGCTGAGTAGTACTCCATTGTGTATATGTACCATATTTTCTTTATCCATTCTTCAGTTGAAGGGCATGTATGTTGTTTCCAGGTTCTGGCTATTACAAACGATGCTGATATGAACATAGCTGAGCAAATAATACCCTTGTGATATGATTTAGCATTCCTGGGGTATATGCCCAAGAGTGCTACAGCTGGGTCTTGGGGGAGATGGATTCCCAAATTTCTAAGGAAGCACCATATTGATTTCCAAAGTGGCTATACAAGCTTGCATTCCCACCAGCAGTGGAGGAGAGTTCCCCTTGCTCCACATCCTCTCCTGCATAAGCTGTCTTCTGTGTTTCTGATCTTAACCACTCTGACAGGTGTAAGGTGATATCTCAGAGTCCTTTTGATTTTCATTTCCTGGGTAATTAGTGATGTTGAGCAATCCCTTAAATGTCTTTCAGCCATTTGAACTTCCTCTGTGGAGAATTCTCTGTTTAGTTCTATAGCCCATTTCTTAATTGGACTGTTGGGCATTTTGATGTCTAATTGCTTGAGTTCTTTATATATTCTGGATATCAGCCCTCTGTCAGATGTGGGGTTGGTGAAGACCTTTTCCCATTCTGTAGGCTGTTGCTTTGTCTTGTTGACCATGTCCTTTGCTCTACAAAAGCTTCTCAGTTTCAACAGGTCCCATTGATTGATTGTTTCTCTCAATGCCTGTGCTACTGGTGTTATATTTAGAAAGTGATCTCTGGTGCCAATGCATTCAAGAGTACTTCCTACTTTCTCTTCTATCAGATTCAGAGTAACTGGATTTATGTTGAGGTCTTTGATCCACTTGGACTTAAGTTTTGTGCATGGTGACAGATATGGATCTATTTGCAGCTTTCTACACATTGACATCCAGTTATGCCAGCACCATTTGTTGAAGATGCTTTCTGTTTTCCATTGTACGTTTTTGGCTTCTTTGTCAAAAATTATATGTTCATAGGTCTGGGTTAATGTCAGGGTCTTCAATTTGATTCCATTGGTCCACATGTCGGTTTTTATGCCAGTACGAAGCTGTTTTTATTACGGTAGCTCTGTAGTAGAGCTTGAGGTAGGGGATTGTGATGCCTCCAGAGGTTGTTTTATTGTACAGGATTCTTTTGGCTATCCTGGGTTTTTGTTTTTCCATATGAAGTTGAGTATTATTCTTTTCGTATCTGTGAAGAATTGTGTTGATAATTTGATGGGGATTGCATTGAATCTGTATATTGCTTTTGGTAAGATCGCCATTTTTACTTCGTTAAGATTTTTTTGTTGGGAGACTTTTAATGACTGATTCTATTTCCTTAGGGGTTATTGGACTATTTAAATGGTTTATCTGGTCTCTATCCATAAAATTATCCATTTCTTTTAGATTTTCCAGTTTTGTAGAGTAGAGGTTTTTGAAGTATGACCTGATGATTCTCTGGATTTCCTCATTGTCTGTTGTTATGTCCCCATTTTCATTTCTAATTTTGTTAATTTTGGATGCTTTCTCTGTGTCTTTTGGTTAGTTTGGATAAGGGCTTGTCTATCTTGCTGATCTTCTCAAAGAACCAAGTCTTTGTTTCATCAATCCTTTGTATTGTTCTCTTTATTTCTATTTTTTTTTTTTATTTCAGCTCTCAATTTGATAATTTCCTGGTGTCTGTTCCTCCTGGGAGACTTTGCTTCTTCCTGTTCAAGGGTTTTCAGGTGTGCTGTCAAGTCACTAGCATGAGATTTCTCTAGCTTCTTTATGTGGGCATTCAGTGCTATGAATTTCCCTTTTAGCACTGCTTTCATAATATGCCATAAGTTTGGGTATGTCGTTTATTCATTTTCATTGATCTCTAGGAAGTCTTTAATTTCTTTCCTTATTTCTTCCTTTACCCATTGGTGATTCAGTTGAGCATTATTCAGTTTCCATGAGATTGTAGGATTTCTATAGTTTTTTTCTGTAGTTGAAATCTAACTTTAAACCACGGTTGTCTGATAGAACACAGGAGGTTATTCCAATTGTTTTGTATCTGTTGAGATTTGCTTTGTGTCCAAGTATGTGGTCAATTTTAGAGAAGGTTCCATGAGGTGCTGAGAAGAAGGTATATTCTTTTTTGTTTTCTGTAGATATTGATTAATTCCATTTTGCCATAACATCAGTTAAGTCCATTATGTCTCTGTTAATTTTCAATTTGGCAGATCTGTCCAGAGGTGAAAGCGGGGTGTTGAAGTCTCCCACTATTAATGTGTGGGGTTTTATGTGTGATTTATTCTTTAGTAATGTTTCTTTTACATATGTGGGTGCCCTTGTGTTTGGCGCAAAAATGTTCAGAATTGAGACTTCATCTTGTTGGATCTTTCCTGGGATGAGTATGTAATGTCCTTCATCATCTCTTTTGATTGATTTTAGTTTGAAGTCTATTTTGCTGGATATTAGGATGGCTACACCAGCTTGCTTCTTAAGACCATTTGATTGGAAAGTCTTTTCCTAGCCCTTTATTCTTATGACGTGATTGTCTTTGAATTTGAGGTGTGTTTATGTATGCAGCAGAAAAATGGGTCCTGTTTTGGTATCCATTCTGTTAGATTGTGTCTTTTTATAGGTGAATTAAGTCCATAGATATTAAGGGATATTAATGACCAGTGATTGTTCATTCCTGTTGTTATTTTTTATTTTTTTGGTGGTAGTGTGTGTGTACTTCTCTTCTTTGGTGTTTACTGCTGTGGTGTTATCTATTGCCTGTGTTTTCATATGTGTATCTGCCTTCCTTAGGTTGGAATTTTCCTTCTAGTGCTTTTTGTATGGCTGGGTTTGTGGATAAGTATTGTTTAAATCTGGTTTTGTCTTTGAAGGTCTTGTTCCATCCATCTATGATGATTGAAAGTTTTGCTGAGTATATTAGTCTAGGCTGGCATCCATGGTCTCTTAGTGTCTGCATTATATCTGTCCAGGTCCTTCTTGCTTTCAAAGTCTCCATTGAGAAATTGGGTGTTATTCTGATGGGTTTGCCATTATAATTCACTTGGCCTTTTTCCTTTGCTGCCCTTAATATTCTTTCTTTATTCTGTATGTTTATTTGTTTAATTATTATGTGGTGAGGGGACTTTTTGGAGGCTATAGTCTCTTTGTTGTTCTATAGGCTTTTTTTTTATCTTCATAGGCATTTCCTTCTTTAAGTTGGAAAAGTTTTCTTCTATGATCTTGTTAATATATTTTCTTTGTCTTTGAGTTGGTATTCTTCTCTTTCCTCTATCCCTATTACTGGTAGGTTTGGTCTTTTCATGGTGTCCCAAATTTCTTGGAGATTTTGGGTCATGACTTTGTTGGTTTTAGTGTTTTCTTTGACTGATGAATCTATTTCTTCTACCGTATCTTCAACAACAGAGATCCTCTCTTTCATCTCTTGCATTCTGTTGGTTATACTTGCCTCTGAAGTTCCTGTTTGTTTACTCAGATTTTCTATTTCCAGCATTTCTTCTGCTAGTGTCTTCTTCATTTTTCTATTTCCCTCTTCAGGTCTTGGATTTTCTCTCTTGCTTTTTCATGATTTTCTTTCAAGGACTTGTTGTTTTCTTCTGCTTTAATTGTCCTTTCCTCTAGTTTTTTTTTTTTTTATAGCATTCTTCCCATTTTTTGTTTGTTTGTTCCTCTACTTTATTTTTGATTTCTTCTATATAAGGCTCCAGCCTCTTCCTGATGTTACTTATAAGGTTGTTTTCTTCTGCTACTTCTGTTCTGTGATGTTCAGGTCTAGCTGTTGGAGAAGGGCTATGTTCTGGTGATGCTGTATTGCTCTTTATTTTGTTGTTTGTACTTCTGCCTTGGCATCTGCCCATCTCCTCTTGGGTTCGTTCTTGGTCTTATCAGTGTACTTGGTTCAGAGAGAGCTGACAGATGTAGGGAGCCTCTGTCTGGTCCAGATGGAAGTGCTGGGCCAGATGGGAGCTCTGGTCCAGATGAGAGTGCTGATGGGGGGCTGGACTCTGAGTCTTGTGAAGTCACTGGGGTCTCCTTATTTTGTCCAGATGGGAGCTCCTCATGTCCAGATGGGTGTTCCTCTGCTCTCTGGTCCACATGGGAGTTCCAGGGCAGGATGGAAGCTGGAGGCTGTTTTCTGATTCTCAGGAAGTGGCTGTGGTCTCTGGCAGATGTGTGTGGGGGCAGGGTGTGGAGACTGCATGGTCTGCCTGCAGTATTGGAAAAGGGGAGCCTTCCAGCAGGGCCCGCTGATTGGCAGGAAACTGGGGTCAAGTTGGTCAGGTCCTCCAGGAATGGCATGTGTCCAGAGTTGGGACTGAGGTGCAGTTGCCTCTCTGGCTATAACCCCAGGTGCTCAACACTGGTCCAGGTGGGAGTTCCGGGGAGGAAGGGAGCTGGGGGTTGGTCCAAGTAAATGCTTTTAATTAAGCATGTAAATATTTGATAGTACTCTTAATTTCAGGAAAGCAATTCTGAGTTCAGTGTAATCTGAGAAATTCAGAAAGGTGTGCATTCACTTAATTAAATTTTTAAAAAATTGGAAGATTGTGTATGAAGTATGATTTATTTCTCAGTTTCATACATCACTATACAGGATAACTTCCTTTTTATAGCTAGAATGTTTTAATTACCTTCAGTCCTAAACTGTTTTAGTGTAACTCCATTCAACTTTACTTTATAAATTTATAGTGTATATTTTATGGAGCTTCTACAATGTTAGGTTGCTAGTATTAGTTTTTTCTCCCATATTCCCTCCCCTACCTTGTGCTCTTATCTCCCACACTAATTTAATTAATTTAATATAATTCCTCCGTTTTTATATCTTGTTTCCCTTGAAATCAACCATCACAACCTTTACTAAACCCACAACAATTATGTATAATGTAAATTAAACACATATGTCTGAAGACTCAAAGATAACATCACCATATCAAAGACAACACATTCACCTCTGTTTTTCTGTATCAGAAGTATCTTCTTCAGAATGATGCTTCTAGCTTAAGTATTCAAGTCATTTATCATGAAAATATATTTTATTTTGTCAAAAGCCTTTTGTTTATGAGGTAGTCCTGTGGTTTCTGCCCTTGATTTTGTTCATGGTCTGTATTACATTTGTTGGAATTCCTGTATTGAACCATCATGGCATCTCTCATATAAAACTCATTTGATCACAGTAGGTAATCAATTTGATATGTTTTTGAATTTGTTTTTCAAGTATCCTGTTGAGAATTTTTGCACCTATATTCATTAGGGGGAATATGTTTGCTTTGGTTGGTTGGACCTTTGTCTGGTTTTGGTATCAGGATAATATTGAATTCATTTAAAAATATGAAAGTATTCCTTCTGCCTCTAGTCTATGGAATAATTTGTGGACTGCAATTAGCTTTTCTTTGAAGGGCTGACAGAATTCTGTGATGTATCCATCTGGGCCTGAGCTTTTTAGTTGAAATATTTTTAATTACTGCTCCTATCCCCTTGGTTGTTATGGATCCATTTAGATTGTTTACTTCATATTTTGGTAAAGCACACTCATCTAAGTTTTATCAATTTCCTTCAGTAATTTCTAGATTTAAGGAGTACAGTTTTCTATAACTAAAAAAAAAAAATTGTCTGCATAGGCATTTCTCGTGCTAATAAGTCTGTGCATCTCATACTTGCTTTATGCCACAGAGACAAGAAGACAGCTTCAATCACCTGTAGCTTGAATTGTGTGTCATCCTGTGTATATTCTGTGAATCAAACCTAGCTCCTCTAAAACAGCAGTCAGTGCTCTTAGCTGCAAACCAACTGTACAGCTCCAAGTGTAGACAGACTTTAATGCATTTATTTTTCTCTATATTTCTTCTGTAGCTGTTGTATCACTTTCTTTTTCCTCTCTGGTTCTTTAATGTGGATCTTCACTCTCTTCTGCTTAGTTTAACTGAGGTTTTCTCAATGATGTCAAAGTTTCTGAAGAACTAAGCCTTTGTTTTTTGGTTATTTGTGTTATTTTATTCATTTTTATTTCATTAATTTCAGCCCTGGCTTATATTGTCTTTTCCCCCTACTCTTTACGCTTTGAAGTAAAGTGGCAAAACTTTTGCAAAGCAGATATGGAAAGTATTTTTTTTCTAGTATTTGTTCCAAAAAAATCATTATTTGATGTCTCTGGAAAAATAATTCATAACCCATGAATGAAATATACATCAAGCCTCTCCATCTAAGCAGTACACTTTAAGGGAAACTTTACAAACACACATAGACAAAAAAATGTTAGGATAGTTTGTCTGACTATATTTTAAGAAAATCATTTCAAGCACCATCTTTTAAACATACTTGAGAAGACTTAGAGCTTAGCATGCCATTTGATTATTTTAAGTAAATTACTTTATATGTCTATGTACGTTTTTATGAAAAATATGCTATGATATAAATGGCAAGGTACAAAGGTTGCTAAAAAGCCAGGTGTATGGGCTCCTACCTACAAACAGAGAGGCAGATGCAGGAAAATTCCTGCATGTTCAAAACCATTTATGACTACAAAGTAAATTCTAAGTCAGCCTGGGATAGAGGCAAAGTCTTATCTCAAAAAGTAAAATTAAGTAAATAATTTAGAAAGAGGCTAATAGAAATTTATCTATACAGGAGTGGTTTGGGTGTGATTTATCCTTTATTGTTTATGTGTTCGAAATTTGGTAAAGATATGGTAATCTTATCTGTTAGAAGGACCTCCTAGAAGTAGAAATTAGTGTGTAGTTATTAGGGGCTGTGTCCATAGAAAGAATTAAGATAAACAAACCTGGCCCTTCCCCTTTCTCTGCTGTCGTCTTTGGCCTTGAGATCATTCTTGTCTGCACTGGCTTTGCCATTGTGATGCCATCTGTCTTGGGGTGACACAGTCCTAGGAGGAAGCATGTTGCTTAAAATTCCTGTCTGCCAAAACATGAGCTTAACAAACACCTCTTCCTTTTTTATAGCTACCTAGCATTAGGAGTAATGCTGTAGTAACAAGAAACAAACTAAAAAACTAAAGAAATACTTGTAACTCACTTACATACTTTGTAAGCTATTTGATAAACAATAATTATTAGATATAAACTCCAAGTTCATCTTTGAATTATCAGATAGAACAAATCATGCAGTTTATAGTCTCATCCACAGACTACAAACCAAGTAATTTGAACAGTATAACCTACATATACGTTCTTGGTCATCATTATCCAGGTCATACATAACTCTTGAACTTTATGAATAGTTCAACATTTTTAATAAATAAGTCCCATTATACTATATAACTGCTTAATTTTTTGTTTTTACATTTTATTTTATTTTAATTTTTTGAGAATTTCTTCCATGAATATTTATTTACATCCTTTCCCTGTGTCCCTCTCTCTCATCCAACTCCTTTCTTTTTTTATTTTATAATTAAATTTAAATTTACACATCAGCCATGGGTTCCATGTCCTCCATTTCCCACTCCCACCCCAGCCTTCCCCCCAGACCACACATATTCCCATCTCCTCCAGAGTCAAGATTCCCCTGGGCATTCAGCTCAACCTGGTAGATTAAGTACAGGCAGGTCCAGTCCCCTCCTCCCAGGTTGAGCAAAGTGGCCCAGCATTAGCCCTAAGTTCCAAACAGCCAGCTCATGCACTAAGAACAGGTCTGGGTTCCACTGCCTGAGAACCTCCCAAACAGTACAAGCTTTTCAACTATCTCACTTATCCAGAGGGCCTGATACAGTTGGGGCTCCACAGCTTTTGGTTCATAATTCATGTGTTTCCATTTGTTTAGCTATTTGTCCCTGTGCTTTTACCAATCTTAGTCTCAACAATTCAACCCTTATAATCCTTCCACTTTCTCGAAAAGTGGACTCCTGGAGCTCCACCTGGGGCCTGGCAGAGGATCTCTGCATCCACTTCCATCAGTTATTGGATGAGAGTTCTAGCACAAAAGTTAGGGGGTTTGACCATCTGATCACAAGACAAGGTCAGTTCAGGCTTTCTCTTGACCATTGCCAGGAGTCTACAGTGGAGGTATCTTTGTAGATTTCTAGGGAACTCTCTAACACTATGCTTCTTCCTATTCTCATGTGGTCTTCATTTATTATGGTCTGTTATTCCTAGTTATCTCTCTCTGTTCTTGATCCAGGTGGAATCTCCTGCTCCCTTAAGCTCTCTTTCCCTCGAATCTTGTCCTTCATTACCCCCACTCACATCCAGGTTGTTCATGTAGATCCTATCCATTTCTCTGTCATTGGGTGATCCCTGTGTCTTTATTAGGGTCCTGTTTTCTAGGTAGCCTCCCTGGAGTTGTGAGTAGCAGTCTAGTCATCTTCATTTTACATCTAGTATCCTCCTAATGTGTGGGTACATACCAAGTTTGTCCTTCTGAGTCTGGGTTACCTCACTCAGGATGATTTTTTTTCTAGTTCTATCCATTTGCCTGCAAACCTCATGATATCATTGTTTTTCTCTGCTGAGTAGTACACCATTGTGTATATGTACCAAATTTTCTTTAGCCATTCTTCAGTTGAAGGGCATCTAGGCTGTTTCCAGGTTCTGGCTATTACAAACAGTGCTGATATGAACATAGTTGAGTAAATGCCTTTGTGGTATGATTAAGCATTCCTTGGTACATGCCCAAGAGTGCTACAGCTGGGTCTTGGGGGAGATGGATTCCTAATTTTTTAAGAAAGGGCCATATTGATTTCCAAAGTGGCTGTACAAGCTTGCATTCCCACCAGCAGTGGAGGAGAGTTCCCCTTGCTCCACATCCTCTCCAGCATAAGCTGTCTTCTGTGTTTCTGATCTTAGCCATTCTGAGAGGTGTAAGTTGGTATCTCAGAGTAGTTTTGATTTGCATTTCCCGTATAATTAGGGATGTTGAGCAATTCCTTAAACGTCTTTCAGCCATTTGAGCTTCCTCTGTTGAGAATTCTGCTTAGTTCAATAGCCCATTTCTTAATTGGACTTTTGGGCATTTTGATGTCTAATTTCTTGAGTTCTCTATATATTCTGGATATCAGCCCTCTGTCAGATGTGGGGTTGGTGAAGACCTTTTCCCATTCTGTAGGCTGTTGCTTTGTCTTGTTGACCATGTCCTTTGATCTACAAAAGCTTCTCAGTTTCCACAGATCCCATTGATTGATTGTTTCTCTCAGTGTCTGTGCTACTTGTGTTATATTTAGAAAGTTATCTCTGCTGCCAATGCATTCAAGACTACTTTCTATTTTCTAGTCTATCAGGTTTAGAGTAACTGGATTTATGTTGAGGTCTTTGATCCACTTGGACTTAAGTTTTATGCATGGTAACAGATATGGATCTATTTGCAGCCTTCTACATGTTGAAATTCAGTTATGTTTTCCTTTTGCCATTGTACAGTTTTGGCTTCTTTGTCAATAATTGTGTGTTCATAGGTGTGCAGGTTAATGTCAGGGTCTTCAATTCGATTCCATTTGGTCCATATATCAATTTTTATGCCAGGTACCAAGCTGTTTTTATTACTGAAGTTCTATAGTAGAACTTGAGGTCAGGGATTGTGATGCCTCCAGAGGTATTTTTATTGTACAGGATTCTTTTGGCTATCCTGGGATTTTTGTTTTTCCATATGAAGTTGAGTATTATTGTTTCCAGGTATGTGAAGAATTGTGTTGGTATTTTGATGGGGATTGCATTGAATCTGTAGATTGCTTTTGGTAAGACCACCATTTTTACTTTGTTAATCCTGCCTATCCATGAGTATGGGAGATCTTTCCATTTTCTTCAATTTATTTTTTCAGGGACTTAAAGGTCCTTCACTTGCTTAGATAGAGTTTCTCTAAGGTATATATTTTATAACATTTGTGACTATTGTAAAGGGTGATGTATCTCTGACTTCCTTCTCAGCCTGTTTGTCTTTTGTATATAGAAGGACTACTGATTTTTTTTTTAGTGGATCTTGTATCCTGCTATGTTGCTGAAGGTGTTTATAAGCTGTATCAGTTCCTTGGTTAATTTTTTGGGTCACATATGTATACTACCATTTCATCTTTAAAGAGGGAAATCTTGACTTCTTCTTTTCCTATTTATATCCCCCTTACTCTCCTTATGTTGTCTTATTGCTCTGGCTAGAACTTCAAGTACTATATTGAATAAGTATGGGGAGAGCAGGCAGCCTTGCCTTGTTCCTGATTGTAGTGGAATTGTTTTGAGTTTCTATTTAATTTGATATTGGCTGTTGGCTTGCTGTAATTGCTTTATTATGTTTAGGTATGTTCCCTGTGTTCCTGATCACTCCAAGACCTTTACCATGAAGCAGTGTTGGATTTTGTCAAATGCCTTTTCTACATCTAGTGAGATGATCATGTGTTTTTTGTTTTTATTCCCCTTTGACTTTGTTTCTATGGTGTATTACATTGACAGAATTTTGTATCTTGAACCACCCTTGCATCTCTGGGATGAAGCCTACTTGATCATGGTGGATAATTGTTTTGATGTGTTCTTGGAGTCTATTTGCCAGTATTTTATTGAGTATTTTTGCATCAAAGTTCATGAAGGAGATCGGTTTGTAATTCTCTTTCTTTGTTGCATCTTTGTTTGGTTTAGGAATCAGGGTAATTGTAGCCTCATCAGAAGGAGTTTGGTAATATTCTTTCTGCTTCTATTGTGTGGAACAATTTGAAGAGTATTGGTATTAAGTCTTCTTTGAAGATCTGGTAGAATTCTGCACTGAAACAATCTGGTCCTAGGCTTTTCTTGGTTCAGAGACTTTTAATGACTGATTCTATTTCCTTAGGGGCTATTGGACTTCTTAAATGGTTTATCTGGTCTTGATTTAACTTAAGGATGTGCTACCTATCCAGAAAAGTATCCATTTTTTTTTTAGATTTTCCAGTTTTTGTGGAGTAGAGTTTTTTGAAGTATGACCTGATGATTCTCTGGATTTCCTCATTGTCTGTTGTTATGTCCCCATTTTCATTTCTGATTTTGTTTATTTGGATGCTCTCTCTGTGTCTTCTGGTTAGTTGGATAGGGGCTTGTCTGTCTTCTTGAACTTCTCAAAGAACCAACTCTTTGTTTCATTAATCCTTTGTATTGTTCTCTTTATTTCTATTTTATTGATTTCAGCTTTCAATTTGATAATTTCCTGGTGTCTGTTTCTCCTGGGAGAATTTGCTTCTTCTTGTTCTAGAGCTTTCAGGTATGCTGCTAAGTCACTAGTGTGAGATTTCTCCAAATGCTTTATGTGGGCATTTAGTGCTATGAATTTCCCTCTTAGCACTGCTTTCATAGTGTCCCATAAGTTTTGGTATATGATGTATTCATTTTTGTTGATCTCTAGGTAGTCGTTATTTATTTTGTTATTTCTTCCTTAACCCATTGGTGATTCAGTTGAACATTTTTCAGTTTCCATGAGACCGTAGGTTTTATGTATTTTTTTTTTTAATTTTTTAAAAACTAACTTTTAACAATGGTCATCTGATATAACACAGGAAGTTATTCCAATAATTTTGTATCTGTTAAGATATGCTTTGTGACCAAGTATGTGGTTGATTTTGGAGAAGGTTCCATGGGGTGCTGAGAAGGTGTATTCTTTTTTTGTTAGGATGGAATATTCTATAGATATTATGTCCATTTGAGTCATAACATCAGCTAAGTCCTTTATTTGTCTGTTAAGTTTCAATTTGGCAGATCTGTTCAGAGGTAAAAGTGGGGTGTTAAAGTCTCCCACTATTAAGGTGTGGGGTTTTATATTTGATTTAAGCTTTAGTAACATTTCTTTTACATATGTGGGTGCCCTTGTGTTTGTGGCATAAATGTTCAGAATTGAAACTTCATCTTGGTGGATCTTTCCTGTGATGAATATGTGATGTCCTTTGTGATATGTTTTGATTGATTTTAGTTTGAAGTCTATTTTGCTGATATTAGGATGTCTACCCCAGCTTGCTTCTTAAGACCATGTGATTGGAAATCTTTTCCTAGCCTTTTATTCTTAGGTAGTGCCTATCTTTGAATTTGAGGTGTGTTTCTTGTATGCAGCAGATAGATGCATCATGCTTTTGTATCCATTCTGTTGATCTGTGTCTTTTTGTAGGTGAATTAAATCTATTGCTATTAAGGGATATTAATGACCAGTGATTGTTCATTCCTGTTATTATTATTATTATTATTATTATTATTATTACTATTATTTTGGTGGTAGTATGTGTGTACCTCTCTTCTTTGTGGTTTACTGCTGTGGTGTTATCTATTGCCTGTGTTTTTGTGGGTGTATCTGACTTCCTTATGTTGGAATTTTCCTTCTAGTGCTTTTTGTAGAGCTAGGTTTGTGGATAAGAATTGTTTAAATCTGGCTTTGTCTTGGAATGTATTGTTCACTCCATCTATGATGATTTAAAGTTTTCCTGGGTATATTAGTCTAGGCTGGCATCCATTGTCTCTTTATGTCTGTGTCCAGGTCCTTCTGGCTTCCAAAGTCTCCTTTGATAAATCGGGTGTTATTCTGATGTGTTTGCCATTATTAGTCACTTGGCCTTTTTCCTTTGCTGCTCTTAATATTCTTTCTTTATTCTGTACATTTAGATGTTTAATTATTATGTGGTGAGGAGTCTTTTTTGTGGGGTGTCTACTCTGTTTTGTGTTCTATAGGCTTCTTGTATCTTCATAGGCATTTCCTTCCTTAAATTGGGGAATTTTTCTTCTATGATCTTGTTAAATATATTTTCTGTGCCTTTGAGTTGGTATTCTTCTCCTTCCTCTATCCCTATTATTTGTAGGTTTGGTCTTTTCATGGTGTCCCAAATTTCTTGGAGATTTTAGGTCATGACTTTGTTGGTTTTAGTGATTTCTTTGACTGATAAATCTATTTCTTCTACCATATCTTCAACACCAGAGATCCTCTCTTCCATCTCTTTCATTCTGTTGGTTATATTTGCATCTGAAGTTCCTGTTTGTTTACTCAGATTTTCTATCTCCAGCATTCCTTCTGCTTGTGCCTTCTTCATTTATTCTATTTCCCTTTTTCAGATATTGGACTGTTTCCCTTATCTTTTTCAATGCTTTTCCATGATTTTCTATCAGGTATTTGTTGTTTTCTTTGGCTTTATTTGTCCTTTCCTCTAGTTTTTTTTTTTTTTAATAGCATTCTTTCCATTTTTTTTTTGTTTGTCTGTTCCTCTACTTTATTTTTGATTTTGTCTATATAAGGCTCTAGCCTCTTCATGCTGTTACCTATAAGGTTGTTTTCTTCTGCTTCTTCCATTCTGTGATGTTCAGGTTTAGCTGTTGGAGGAGGGCTAGGTTCTGGTGATGCTGTATTGGTCTTTATTTTGTTGTATATACTTCTGCCTTGATATCTCCCCATCTCTTTGTGGATTTGTTCTTGGTCTTATCAGTGCGCTTAGTCCAGACAGAGATGACAGATTCAGGAAGCCTCTCTCTGGTCCAGATGGAAGCTCTGGTCCAGATGGGAGTGCTGGCCAGATGGGAGCTGGGGGATTGTCTCTAAGTCTCAGTAAGTGGCCAGGGTCACGGGAAGATGGGTGTGGGGGAAGGTTGTGGAGATTGCTTGGTCTGCCTGCTGTCTTGGAAAAGGGGAACCTTCTAGTGGGGCCCACTGGATGGCCAGAAACTGGGACCAAGTTGGGCATGCCTTTCCCAGTATGGCTGCTGCCAGGGGTGGGACCTAGTGGCAGGCCTCTCTGGTTATGACCCCACGCATTCACCTCTGGTCCAGATGGGAGTTCCAGGGCCGGATTCAAGCTGGGGGCTGGTTTGTAAGTCTCAGTAAGTGGCTGGGGTCTCTGATGGATGGGTGTGGTGGCAGGGCATGGTGATTGTAGGGTCCACAGGGGGTCTTGGAGAGGGGGAACCTTCCTAGAACCTGGGGCCAAGTTGGGCAGGTCTTCCCTGAAATGGCTGGTGCCCAGGGCTGGGACCTAGGGGCAGGCCTCTCTGGGTATGACCCCAGGCACTCACCTCTGGTTAATAACTGCTTTATTTTTTATCAGAAAATTCTGCTAGTCTTCCTTTATTGGTTGCAAATTTTAAGAATATTTTGTTAGTTTAGTTATTTTTAGGAATTTCTACATCACTACTCTACTATGTCCTACCCACCCTTCCATGTCCTCATTCCAACTCCCTCCATTTCTACTACATCCTTCTCATCTGAATTATCTCTTCATCTTTAATTTTCATTTTTATATATCTATCCATGTATTGATAGACAAATAAGATTGATAACCCATCAAGTGTTGCTTGTATGTACATTTGTTTAAAGCTGACCACTTGGGATTGGATAACCTACCAGGAGCTTTTCTCTGGAGAAATCTGACCCTCCTTTGATAATGAGGGATTGATTTTCTGCCTGTAGATCTTAATCTAGGGATGTCGTCCTTGTTGACAAGTTAACTGATATTGTCATTCGTTATTCTGGTCTTGTTTTACAAACCAAGTTACTGAAATTTCATGGGTTTAGCTCCACTGACTGAGTAGGCAGTGATCTTGAGCTTCAGGGATCTGCCTGATTCTGGCTCCCTGAAAGATGTTTATAACCACCTCCATTCTGACTTTGTTCATATATTTGTCAGATGCAAATTTACATCCTTACATGTCAAACAGTTTTTTGACTGAACTACTTTCACATGTAGAAAAGGTAATTATTTTGAGAATCCTTTCCATTAAGAATACACAGAGAAGATGATGAAAATTCTTGACATAGTATTACCTTAATTATCCATTTATTTCTAAATTAGTACATTTTTTTTTTCTTTTTGAAAGTGCTTCCTAAAGAAAATCAAGTTAATACAACCAGAATATTCTTTAGGCTATGTCTTTTCCAAATAATTACTCAAAGGAGACAAGAACAGAAATTGCTTATTGATAGGAACTGTTACTGTTTTCCATTTAAAAAGGCATGTCATAAAACCTCATATACAATTTATAGAATATTGTATACACAGGAAAATTTATGATAAACATCTGAATAAATCAAAGCAGATATTCTTTGAACTGTTTACATCATGCATTAAAGCTCAAAAATAAAAAAAAAATAAAAGAGGAACAGGTCAAAGGTAAATTCACAATATTCAATGAAGAGGGGATATGAAGAAGCCGTGTATTCTACAATATTTCATAGTATCTGGCTGAGATCAGCAAGTCAATGTGCTTGCACAAACATAAAATGAGGAAGAGAATAAGTAACATCAAACTATATGCTAAAACAGACATGAATTTTGAAGAGGAGATACTGAGAATGTCTTTGTGCAGTTTCCAGTTTTTTCCAAGGTCAAACTTGCCTCAGTGTATTGTATACTTTTAAAAATCTGCCTTTAATCACTATGTAAGATCAAAGTTTATTCAAGAAGATCATATGATTAACCAGCCTTGGCTTGGGGGAAAGGAAGTATTAGGGAAGCATTTTAATAGTGAGCTGGATAAAAGAAAGGTCATCAAAGTACATTTATATTTGAACATTAAAAAGCACTTCTTTGAAGTGCTTCCTTATGAGATTCCATTTAGTTAAATGTTCCTCCAAATGTCCTCAGAACCCTCTATCCCCACGCTGAGAGGAGGGCAAATTTAAATGCCTCCCAGGTTAGAATAGGTTTTTTGGTTTGTTTATTTTAGTTTTTATTAAGTAGTGCATATGTCAGTTTACTGCCATGCAAATAATCATACTGCATCTCTTTATCTTTATACATAGAAAGCTCTTTTGCATTAAACAAATGCTTCAGAAATACATGGTTCTGCCTGTGCTCAAATGGTGTTTTGATTGATTTGTATGGAACATTTGAATTTATTGATTGGGACATAAAGCAACCACTGAGCTAATTGAGATAAAACTTAACGTCTAATGACTATTTCCTCTTATAGAGATGTGTTTCACACAGTAATGATTAGCTGGATTCCTGTTGAAAACACTCACATTGATTTCCTTTTAATGTAGTTCTATATGAGTTCTTTCTGTGCTGATTTATATCACTTTTCTCTTCCCTATATTTTACATTGTGATATGAGTATATCAAATCCTTTTCATTTATCCCTGATATTTTCCACAGAAAAGCCTCCAGGGTTCATATTCTCAAAACTAGACTAGCTCTTCAGGATTCAGTGGAGGGGAAGAGAACTGTGGACCTAAAAATCAGTAGGAAAATAATGTAAATTTTCCTACATCTCTCCCATAGAATAGCTCTCTTCTATCTTGTTAGCTGCCTACCCTTCAGTTCCTCCAAAGGAAGCATGATGCCTTTACTTATGTTCCCAATTGATGAATAATGAAATGCAAGATGCATTGGATTCTTCCAGGTGGAGGGAAAATCTAGTTGCTTCCTCCACTTTTTGACTTAAGGTAGAGCCCCAGGTGTTAGAACACAACAACAACAACAAAAATATGGCCAGGATATGCAGATGTTCACAACCATGGTATTAAGAGAAACCACTAAAAAAATATTAAATAATTTGAAAATAATGTTATAAAAGATATACAGAGGATACCAACTAACAAAGAAAGTTAAGACAATTGCTAGATCAAATTAAATATACCAAGTAAAAATGTATTAAGATGGGATATCCAATAATCTTAAAAGGTAATGAATACTGAGCAGATGCGATCATCAATTAACCAGCCCTATGTGGGGAGATATACATACATATGATCAAGATGTAGAGGAAAACCACAAGCAGTTTTGATAAATATAAGTTACTGTTCAATCCCAGGAAAATTACCTTTAGTAATTGACAGAGGCTACCATTGTCAACACAGGCTATCATGATGTTTCTGATGATTTTATAGAAATTTATATATGCTTTTTCAAAAGAACAATTTGAAATATAAAATTTGAATATAAAATTTTCCTCTTTCCTGTCCTCTTTATTTGTTATTGCTAGTATTCATGTGGATATCTGTGAGTGTGAAGCTAGTCTGGTCTGCAGAGGGAATTCCAGGACAGCCAAGCTACATAGAAAAACTCTGTTATGAAAAATCAAATTTAAAAAAAATAAAAAATAAGTAGAGTATAAAGATTAGTGGCTTTGCTATTGCAGTAGTCTTACCAATGTTAAGTAGATAAGAACAAAATATTAAATAAGTGGTACTATGAAATTGAGTAGGCATATGACTGTGCAAGCATATTAATCATTGTCTAGGTTCATAATGAATATCTAGTTATGACATTGGTTTTTCTGGGTTATCTTGACTTTTAAAAGGACTATGAACATATATCAAATGCAAGAAAGTTATGTGATAGTAAAAAGTAAAACTATACAAATGTAAGAACTATATTTACGTATCTAGTGTGGGGAAGGAGGGATATCAGATTTAGCCTCCATGATTATTACAAACCACATTTTATGACTGTAACAACAAATTCAAAAATCTATATTTATACATTTTATAGCATAGTATAATTCAAGATTTAGCAATTTTAATCATGATGATATATTCTAGAAGAGTTTGTGCTTATATCAAAAAATATTAAAATGTTTCTCAACCAGGATTATGGTAATACTTGAAATACAAATATATATATGTTTCCCAAATCCCCTACATCTGAATAAATATATGTGAAAATAATTTTCAAAATGTTGATATTTACATATTTGAATATATATGTGTTAGAATATGACACTATTTACATAAACATGAACATACAAATATATTTATTTAAATACAGTATTTTATTTGGAAAAATAATATCATATAATTGTATTAAATATAATATATATATATATATATATATAAAATATACAAATATATGGATTGAGCCTGATATAAAAATATTAAGTATAAAGAGATCTAAGTGTCAATATTTAATGTTATATCATGAAATAAGTTTAAAAGACACAGTTTTCTATTGTTTGTATTTAGACCCAAACTCATTATTATCTAAACCTCTGAAGAAATGAGAAAATATTACATCAAACCTTACATATCTTTATATTGAATTACTATATTATAAAATAAAAATATAAATATCCATGACAGAGTTGAAAAAAATTAGATTTATGATTGTCCCTTAATTTTTTGACTATTTTATAAATATTCTTAATAGTTTCAGGAAAATAATTTAAAGCAAGTAATTCAAAATTATCCATTGAGATGGAAATTCTCAATAGTATTGAGAATGTATTAGTATAATAGATTAAAATTCTCAATAGTGTCATTGGATTCTCAATAGTATTAATAGATAGTTAGTAATCTTAAGTCACACAGCATAAACTCTGCAATCAGAAATTACTCACAATCAGGGAAATGACATACTCCTGGTAAATTCTTTTATGCTACCTGTCCATATCCTTATTTGCTGTGGTGTGTGCATGAAGAATGGGCTACTCTGACTACAAGCCACTGAGAAGGGCAGCAGTCCAATTGGAAAAGTTCAAAAATGTTAAGAACATAATACCCTTTCACTCTATTTGAGGAAAAAATACAGGAAAAACAAACAATCAAAGAACTCTAAGAATTCATTCAAAACATGAACATAAATGTATAATTTAAAGGGAATAACAAATTCATGACAAATTTAAATCACTCTTATAATCTCAACTATTGGAAGGCAAATACAAACAAAGCTCACAAATATTGGTTACTAAAAACACTTATGAATTATTTATACTAAATTTTAAACAAATATTTATTAAATAATGGCAAATTTATTTTTCATGTTTATATTTATTTTTATTATATATATATATGTGTGTGTGTGTGTGTGTGTGTGTGTGTGTGTGTGTGTGTGTGTGAATTACTGCATTAAGATATGAGCTCCACATGTGCCTGGTGGCCATGAAGACCAGAAGAAGGTATCATGCTGATCTCCCCAGCATGGATGCTGGGAACTAAGCACCCTCTGGAAGAGAACCCAGAGCTTTGCATCCCTAACTGTCTCCAGCTTCAAGTAACTACAAACTTGAAGTAAATAACTTTTGGAATTGATAATCTTGAAATCCTAATGATATTCTTCAAATGAAACAATAGGGAAAATTAAAACTAACT
Organism: Onychomys torridus; assembly: GCF_903995425.1. Lineage (NCBI taxonomy): Eukaryota > Metazoa > Chordata > Mammalia > Rodentia > Cricetidae > Onychomys > Onychomys torridus. The sequence goes on along the minus strand of NC_050453.1, from coordinate 51,851,434 downwards.
ATAAACCAATACCACGAAAGTGTAAGCATTAGGATAGGATTAGTTGATTGAAAATTTAAATATCATAGTGTTTTAAATAAATATAAACTGAACGTAAAAAATATCACATTTAGTTGAAACAGAGAACACTGTACATAACAATATACACTAGTTTTGTTCACTTGGAAAATTTGCTAAAACAGTCAGTAGGTAAATTCTAATCAACTTTTTTTTTTCATCAACATACATTTTATTTTATTTCTATTTTTTACTGTTGAAGTATGTCTCTCAGAGACTTACTCACATGTATTAAAGCGGTACTGTGCCACTGAGCTGCACTCCCAGCCTTAAGTACTTCTCTTTAAATTCAAAGTATATTTCTATGGAATCAAGCATTATTAGTATATTGTACTGGCATGGATAAAAGCACACGAATCAGATGTAGTTTCTAAATATAACACCAGTAGCACAGACACTGAGAGAAATAATTAACCAATGGGATCTGTTGAAACTGAGAAGCTTTTATAGAGCAAAGGACATGGTCAGCAAGCCAAAGCAACAGCCTACAAAATGGGAAAAGATCTTCACCAACCCCACATCTGACAGAGGGCTGATATCCAGAATATATAAAGAACTCAAGAAATTAGACATCAAAATGCCCAATAGTCCAATTAAGAAATGGGCTATAGAACTAAACAGAGAATTCTCAACAGAGGAAGTTCAAATGGCTGAAAGACATTTAAGGAATTGCTCAACATCACTATTTATCTGGTAAATGCAAATCAAAATGTCTCTGGGATACCACCTTACACCTGTCAGAATGGCTAAGATCAAAAACACAGAAGAAAGTTTATGCTGAAGAGGATGTGGAGCAAGGGGAACTCTCCTCCACTGCTGGTAGGAATGAAAGCTTGTACAGCCACTTTGGAAATCAATATGGCACTTCCTTAGGGAATTGGGAATCCATCTCCCCCAAGGCCCAGCTGTAGCACTCTTGGGCATATACCCCAGGAATGCTCAATCATACCACAAGGGCATGTGCTCAGCTATGTTCATATCAGCATTGTTTGTAATAGCCAGAACCTGGAAACAGCCTAGATGCCCTTCAACTGAAGAATGGATAAAGAAAATATGGTACATATACACAATGGAGTACTACTCAGCAGAGAAAAACAATGACATCATGAGGTTTGCAGGCAAATGGATGGATCTAGAAAAACTCATCCTGAGTGAGGTATCCCAGACTCAGAAGGACAAACATGGTATGTACTCACTCATAGGAGGATACTAGATGTAAAACAAAGATGACTAGACTGCTACACAACTCCAGCGAAGCTACCTAGAAAATGAGAGCCTAGGAAAGACCCAGGGATCGACCAAAGACAGAGAAATGGATGAGATCTACATGAACAACCTGGATGACAGTGGGAGTAATGAAGGGCAAGGTTCAAGGGAAAGAGAGCTTAGGGGAGTAGGAGATCACAGCTGGATCAAGAACAGAGAGGGAGAACAAAGAATAATAGACCATGATAAATGAAGACCACCTGAGTGCTAGATAGGTCACCAGAAATCCACATTGATACATCTACTGTAGACTACTGGCAATGGTCAAGAGAAAGCCTGAACTGACCTAGTCTGGTGATCAGATGGCCAAACACCCTAACTGGTGTGCTGGAACTCTCATCCAATACCTGATGGAAGTGGAGGCAGAGATCCTCAGCCAGGCCCAAGGGGGAGCTCCAGGAGTCCAATTGTTGAGAAAGAGGAGGGACTGTAACACAGCTTTTTGTGCATAATTCATGTACTTACATTCCTTTGGCTATTTGTCCCTATGCCTCTCCATTGTTGGTCTCAACAATTCAGGCTCTTAAAGTCCCTCCTCTTTCTCAAAATTTGGACTCCTGGGGCCTGGCTGAGGATCTCTGCATGCACTTCCATCAGTTATTTGATGAGAGTTCCAGCATGACAGTTAGGATGCTTGGCCATCTGATCACAAGACCAGGTCAGTTCAGGCTTTCTCTTGACCATTGCCAGGACTCTACAGATGATGTATCATTATGGATTTCTGGGGACGTCACCAGCACTCTGCCTATTCCTGTTCTCATGTGGTCATCATTTATCATGATCTGTTATTCTTTGTTCTTTCTCCCTTTCTGTTCTTGATCCAGCCGGGATCTCCTGCTCCCCTAAGCTTCCTTTCCCTCAAATCTTGCCCTTCATTACTCCCACTGTCGTCCAGGAAGTACATGTAGATCCCATCCATTTCTCTGTCATTGGGCAATCCCTGTGTCTTTCCCAGTGTCCCGTTTTCTAGGTAGTCTCCCTGGAGTTGTGTAGCAGTCTAGTCATCTTTGTTTTACATCTAGTATCCTCCTATGAGTGAGGACATAACACGATTGTCCTTCTGAGTATGGGATACCTCAGGATGATTTTTTCTAGATCCATCCATTTGCCTGCAAACCTCATGATGTCATTGTTTTTCTCTGCTGAGTAGTAGTCCAATGTGTATATGTACCATATTTTCTTTATCCATTCTTCAGTTGAAAGGAATCTAGGTTGTTTCCAGGTTCTGGCTAATACAAACAATGCTGATATGAACATAGCTGAGCAAATGCCCTTGTGGTATTATTGAGCGTTCCTTGGGATATGCCCAAGAGTGCTACAGCTGGGTCTTAGGGGAGATGGATTACCAATTTCCTAAGGTAGTGCCATATTGATTTCCAAAGTGGCTGTACAAGCTTGCATTCCCACCAGGAATGGAGGACAGTCCCCCTTGCTCCACATCCTCTTCAGCATAAGCTGTCTTTTGTGTTTTTGATCTTAGCCATTCTGACAAGTATAAGGTGGAGTCTCAGATTTCTTTTGATTTGCATTTACCAGATAATTAGTGATGTTGAGCAATTCCTTAAATGTCTTTCAGCCATTTGAACTTCCTCTGTTGAGAATTCTGTTTAGTTCTATAGCCTATTTCTTAATTGGACTGTTGGGCATTTTGATGTCTAATTTCTTGAGTTCTCTATATATTCTGGATATCAGCCCTCTGTCAGATGTGAGGTTGGTGAAGACATTTTCCCATTCTGTAGGCTGTTGCTTTGTCTTGTTGACAGTGTCCTTTGATCTGCAAAAGATTCATAGTTTCCACAGATCCCATTGATTGCTTGTTTCTCTCACTGTCTGTGATCTCCAGTGCCAAGGTACTCAAGACTACTTCCTACTTTCTCTTCTATCAGGTTCAGAGTAATTGGATTTATGGTGAATTCTTTGATCCACTTGGACTTAAGTTTTGTGCATGGTGACAGATATGGATCTATTTGCAGCCCTCTACACATTGACATCCAGTTATGCCAGCACCATTTGTTGAAGATGCCTTCTTTTTCCATTGTATAATTTTGGCTTCTTTGTCAAATTTTTTATGTTCATAGGTGTGAGGGGTAATGTCAGGGTCTTCAATTCTATTCCATTGGTCCACATGTCAGTTTTTATGCCAGTACCATGCTGTTTTTATTATGGTAGCTCTATAGCAAAGCTTGAGGACTGGGATTGTGATGCCTCCAGAGGTTTTATTGTGCAGGATTCTTTTAGCTATCCTGTTTTTTTTGTTTGTTTTGTTTTTCCATATGAAGTTGGGTATTATTCTTTCCAGAACTGTGAAGAATTGTGTTGGTAATTTGATGGAAATTGCATTGAATCTGTAGATTGCTTTTGGTAAGATTGCCATTTTTACTATGTTAATACTGCCTATCCATGAGCATGGGAGATCTTTCCATTTTCTGACATCTTCTTCAATTTCTTTTTTCACTTAAAGTTCTTGTCATATAAGTCCTTCACATGCTTAGTTAGAATAACTCCAAGGTATTTTATATCATTTGTGGCTATTGTAAAGGGTGATGTATCTCTGATCCTTCTCAGCCTGATTGTCTATTGTATATAGGAGGGCTACTGATTTTCTTTTGAGTTGATCTTGTCTCCTGCTATGTTGCTGAAGGTTTTTATAAGCTGTATCTGTTCCTTGGTTGAATTTTTGGGAACACTCATGTATACTATCATGTCATCTGCAAAGAGGGAAAGCTTGACTTCTTCCTTTCCACTTTCTATTCCCTTAATCTTATGTTGTCTTACAGCTCTGGCTAGAACTTCAAGTACTATATTGAATAAGTATGGGGAGAGGGGACAGCCTTGCCTTGTTCCTGAGTTTAGAGGTATTTCTTTGAGATTCTCTCCATTTAATTTGATGTTGGCTGTTGGCTTGGTGTAGATTGCCTTTATTATGTTTAGGTATGTTCCGTGTATTCCTGATAGCTGCAAGACCTTTATCATGAAGGGGTGTTGGATTTTGTCAAATGCCTTTTCTGCATCTTTTGAGATGACCATGTGGTTTTTTTTCTTTAAATTTGTTTATCTGGAGTGTTACTTTGCCAGACTTTCCTATGTTGAACCACCCTTGCATCCCTGGGATGAAGCCTACTTGATCATGGTGGATAATTGTTTTGATGTGTTCTTTGAGTCTGTTTGCCAGTATTTAATTGAGTATTTTTGCATCAATGTTCATGAGGGAGATTGGTCTGTAGTTCTCTTTCTTTTTTGCATCTTTGTTTGGTTTAGGAATCAGGGTAATTGTAGCCTCACAGAAGGAGTTTGGTAATATTCCTTCTGCTTCTATTGTGTGGAACAATTTAAAGAGTATTGGTATTAAGTCTTTTTTCAAGATCTGGTAGATTTCTGCACTGAAATCATCTGGTCCTGGGCTCTTTTTGAAAGGGAGACTTTTAATGACTGATTCTGTTTCCTTAGGGGTTATTGGACTATTTAAATGGTTTATCTGGTCTTGATTTATCTTAGGTATGTGGTACCTATCCAGAAAAGTATCCATTTGTTTTAGATATTCCAGTTTTGTGGAGTAGAGGTTTTTGAAGTATGACCTGATGATTCTCTGGATTTCCTCATTGTCTGTTGTTATGTCCCCCGTTTGATTTCTGATTTTGTTAATTTGGATGCTTTCTCTGTGTCTTTTGGTTAGTTTGGATACGGGCTTGTCTATCTTGTTGATCTTCTCAAAGAACCAACTCTTTGTTTCATTAATCCTTTGTATTGTTCTCTTTATGTCTATTTTATTGATTTCAGCTCTCAATTTGATAGTTTCCTGGCATCTCTTCCTCTTGGGAGACTTTGCTTCTTCCTGTTCAAGAACTTTCAGGTGTGCTGTCAAGTCACTTGCATGAGATTTCTGCAGCATCTTTATGTGGGCATTTAGTACTATGAATTTCCCTCTTAGCACTGCTTTCATAGTGTCCAATAAGTTTGGGTATGTGGTATATTCATTTTCATTGATCTCTAGGAAGTCTTTAACTTCTTTCTTTATTTCTTCCTTAACCCATTGGTGATTCAGTTGAACACTATTCAGTTTCCATGAGATTGTAGGGTTTCTGTCGGGGTTTTTTGTTGTTGTTGTTGAAATCAAACTTTAAAGCATGGTGGTCTGATAGAACACAGGAGGTTATTCTAATTGATTTTTATCTGTTGAGATTTGCTTTGTGGCCAAGTGTATGGTCAATTTCAGAGAAGGTTCCATGTGGTGCTGAGAAGAAGATATATTCTTTTTTGTTTGGGTGGAATGTTCTATAGATATCAATTAATTCCTTTTGAATCATAAAATCAGTTAAGTCCACTATTTCTCTGTTAACTTTCGATTTGGCTGAATTGTCCAGAGGTGAAAGTGTGGTGTTGAAGTCTCCCACTATTAATGTGTGGGGTTTTATGTATGATTTAAGCTTTAGTAATGTTTCTTTACATATGTGGGTACCCTTGTGTTTTGGGCATAAATGTTCAGAACTGAGACTGCATCTTGGGTGAGATTTCCTGGGATGAGTATATAATGTCCTTCATCATCTCTTTTGATTGATTTTAGTTTGAAGTCTATTTTGCTGGATATTAGGATGGCTAGACCAGCTTCCTTCTTAATACCATTTGATTGGAAAGTGTTTTCCCAGCATTTTATTCTTAGGAGGTGTCTATATTTGAATCTGAGATGTGTTTCTTGTATGCAGCAGAAATATGGGTCCTGTTTTGGTATCCATTCTGTTAGTCTGTGTCTTTTTATAGGTGAATTAAGTCCACTGATATTAAGGGATATTAATGACCAGTGATTATTCATTCTTGTTATTATTTTTATCTTTTGTTGGTAGTGTGTGTGTACTTCTCTACTTTAGGGTTTACTGCTGTGGTGTGATCTACTGCCTTTGTTTTCATGGGTGTATCTGACTTCCTTAGGTTGGAATTTTCCTTCTAGTGCTTTCTGTAGGGCTGGGTTTGTGGATAAGTATTGTTTAAGTCTGGATTTGTCTTGGAAGGTCTTGTTTTCTCCATCTATGATGATTGAAAGTTTTGCTGGGTATATTAGTCTAGGCTGGCATCCATGGTCTCTTAGTGTCTGCATTATATCTGTTCAGGTCCTTCTGGATTTCAAAGTCTCCATTGAGAAATTGCGTGTTATTCTGATGGGTTCGCCTTTATAAATCACTTAGCATTTTTCCTTTACTGCCCTTAATATTCTTTCTTTATTCTATACATTTAGATGTTTAATTATTATGTAGTGAGGGGACATTTTGGGAGGATCTAGTCTGTTTGGTGTTCTATAGGCTTCTTGTATCTTCCTAGTTATTTCCTTCTTTAAGTTGGAAAAGTTTTCTTCTATGTTCTTGTTAAATATATTTTCTGTGCCTTCGAGTTGGTATTCTTCTCCTTCCTCTATCCCTATTATTTGTAGGTTTGGTCTTTTCATGTCGTCCCAAATTTCTTGGAGATTTTGGGTCATGACTTTGTTGGTTTTAGTGTTTTCTTTGACTGAGGAATCTATTTCTTCTACTGTATCTTCAACCCCAGAGATCCTCTCTTCCTTCTCTTGCATTCTGTTGGTTATACTTGCATCTGAAGTTCCTGTTTGCTTACTCAGAATTTCTATTTCCAGAATTCCTTCTGCTAGTGTCTTCTTCATTTTTTCTATTTCCCTCTTCAGGTCTTGGACTGTTTCCCTCATCTGTTTCATTGCTTTTTCTTGATTTTCTTTCAGGGACTTATTGTTTTCTTCTGCTTTAATTGTCCTTTCCTCTAGTTTTTTTATAACATTCTTCCCATTTTTTTGTTTGTCTGTTCCTCCACTTTATTTTTTCTTTCTTCTATATAAGGCTCTAGCCTCTTCATGATATTACTTGTAAGGTTGTTTTCTTCTGCTTCTTCTCTTCTGTGATGTTCAGGTCTAGCTGTTGGAGAATGGCTAGGTTCTGGTGATGCTGTATTGCTCTTTATTTTGTTGTATGTACTTCTGCTTTGATGTCTGCTCATTTCCTTGTGGATTCGTTCTTGGTCTTATCAGTGTACTTGGTCCAGACAGAGCTGACAGATTTATGGAGCCTCTCTCTGGCCCAGATGGAAGCTCTGGCCTGGATGGGAGCTCTGGTCCAGATGAGAGTGTTGGCTGTATAGGAGCTCTGGTCCAGATGAGCGTGCTGGCTGTATAAGAGCTGTGGGGGCTGGACTCTGAGTCTCAGGAAGTCCCTGGGGTCTCTTTATCTTGTCAGATGTGATCTCCTCTTGTTCAGATGGGAGTTCTGGGGCAGAATGGAATACTGGACGCTGGTCTCTAAGTCTCTGGAAGTTGGTGGGGTCTTTGGCAGATGGGTGAAGGGCCAAGGCATTGAGGTTGTAGTGTCCACTAGAGGTTCTGTCTGGTCCAGATGGTAGTTCCGGCATGGATGGGAGCTGGGGTCTAGTCTCTGAGTCTCAGGAATTGTCTGGGGTCTCAGGCAAATGGGTGTGGGGACAGGATGTGGAGACTGCAGGGTCTACCTGCAGTCTTGGAAAAGGGGAGCCTTCCTGCAGGGCCCAAGGATGGGCCAGAAAGTGGGGCCAAGTTGGACAGGTCCTCCAGGGATGGCTGGTGCCCAGGGGTGGGTCCCAGAGGTGGTTGCCTCTCTGGCTACAACCCCAGGCACTCACCTCTGGTCCAGATGGGAGTTCTGGGGCAGGATAAAAGCTGTGTGGTGGTTTCTAAGTCTCCGGAAGTGGCTGGGGTCTCTGGCAGATTGGTGTGGGTGGCAGGGCATGGAGGTTGTAGGGTTCACCAGAGGGCCTTGGAGAGGGGGAACCTTCCCTGTGGGGTTGTGGGGGTCCTGCCCTATGGCCAGAACCTGGGGCCCAATTGGGCAGGTCTTCCCCAGAATAGCTGGTGCCCATGGATGTTTCATCTTTGATCACCAAGTTCACATAGATTTATGTGTGGAATACCTCTGTTACTCGTTTTATTTTTTTATAGTATTAAATATATACAAATGAACTGTAATGAGGTATGATTGTTTTTGTTTTCATTGAGGTTTTGTGAATTTACTTGTAGACACATTAATAGTGTTTGTACCATTAAAAATGCTTTATGGCTAAGCCCCATCATAGTTCTAGTGCCTATGAGGGTTGTATTTGGAATGGAACCAAGTTCAGATGTTAGAGATTGGTCTCATCAACTTTGAAACCTTAAACGTACACATATAAATGTCACATATAAACGTTTAAAACTTGAAAGTGAAGTTTGAGGTATATATTATTAGCATACCTTTCCCAAAGCACAATTATCATTTAGGGAGGCTCAACCTGCTAATAATGTGGGAGAGAGACTATTTGATTTTCATAAAGAAATCATTCTTCTTATCATAAAGAATAACAAATTTCATAGTGGCTTTGCTTTTTTGGGAGATAATGTTGAAGTTATGACCAAAGACCATCGTGAAGGAGCATTTTCATAATGTCTCCCCCTCCTCCCTCTGATATTTGTAGTAGGAAATGAAGAATAACTGTCTGAAAAGCAGCGACCAAAGATGGACCCCTGGCAAAGAATCTTCACATTAGGATTTGTATAAGTAGGAAATATGCAAATGGTTTTGTTAGCACTTCAAGTTTTTTCTTTGTAAAAGAAAATGGATATGTTTACATTAAAATCAAGTATGAAAAGGTCAGAATGGTCTGAACCTATTTTTCAGAACTGTACAAGGATGGAGGAAAAAAGAGGCTCCTGGTCTGTTACACCTGACAAAATTGTCTGCTAGATTAAACTTCCTGAGTAATTTCAAAGTCAGAAATGATTCATAAATGAATCATAGTTAATTGGCATCACTATGCAGAATGGATAAGCATTCTGCATGTGGAATGCTCTTACATTTTATATGTGAGTTTAAACTATTACACTTGATTTTCAAATGCTCTAGTATCTTCTCTGTCCCTATACATTTTCTTTAAAATATTCACTTGTATTATTTTGAATTGACTTCTATTTCCACTACATAATTTTTCTTGCGAACAAATTTCAGGACTCTGGTTTTTGATGGTTTGCCATCTGTCCACAAAATCATCACAACAGTCAAAATTCTTTGTCATAAGATGAGCTGGATCTGGCTTCTTTCAACAGATTCGTTCATTAAAAAATGAATATTGTTAGTTTACACAGAGGGCTAACAATGCAGGCCCAATACAAAGAGCCAGAATTATTATCCAAAGCACCACAAAGAATTGGCCTAGTAATAAAATATATCTATTCACCCCAAGCACTAAAATGTATCTTTTATAGCACTGTCAGTTCTCAACTGGAGCCTGGAGATCATGGTAGCAATTAACATAACCCTGGATAGAATGAACATTAAACTCCATGCTTCTTATATTAACATCTTCAAATAAGGTCTACAGAAAACTCAGATGCAGATGGTGCACATATATTTACTGCAACATCTGTGGTGATGTAATTCAGTGGTGTGACTCTGAAGTCCGTGCAGCTCACACTCTGCTAGAAGCAGCCTTATCATTGAAAACTAATGACAATATTCTTTGAAATATAATACAAGAACTGATGTGTGACAATGCAATGTAAGAGATATAGAGAATGTTTCCCATAAGATATCTCAAATCATTCAGTTTGTTTATCTTATTCCATTCCACATCTCCTTGCCTTCCCTCTCCTTAACATGCTATCTGTAACATGTTAACATGAATATTAGTCTGTGGTCTGAAGAAAAACTGTCTTATAAAACAAAGAGACAACGACCCCCTCCACTACACAGCTCATTGCCCACAATCAAGGTTGACATAGAGTTAGTGACTACTTTCCTCTACCTGAATTCTACTTACACTAATTTCACATGACAGTTTCCAATGTTCAAAATATGCTGTAAATAGGAAAGATAAACTGAACCATAAAAATATAAAGGAGATTTGTCCAGTCAATAGTGTTCATACAAAAGACACTTGCTCACCAGAGTATAATGTAGATGACAATCTCACTTTAAACTCTCAGAAACTGCTGTTTAATGGGAACTTCTTGCACATGTTAATGAATGTATAGATGTTGGCAAAGTAAACAAGAAATCAATTTTTGGAGTATGCAAGTTTTGATCTTCCTCAAATATTCTCCAGTTTATTACTCTTTCCCATAAAACTTCGTGTTTTTTTTTTCTTTTCAAGACCAATCAATTATGTAGCACAAATATTCTCAAATGTTTGATTTTCTGCTGGAGAGTGGTCACCTTAGCAGCAGCTACACTCTTTAAGAAAATGATCTCTCCCTCTCCCAGGGTCAAAATTGCCACTAGTTCTATGGCTTGGTGCTGAATTTTTGTGCCCATCTGCTTTCTCCTTGCTCAATTTTGGTCTGCCTTGGGCTTTCACAGTTCTGTAAATGCTCTTGAAATCACGGTGAGTTCATCTTTATCCAGAAAATAATGTTTACTTGTAGTCATCTGCCAACTCAGGCTCTGACACACTACCTGAACCCTCTCTTGAAATAATCTCTTAGTCTTGGGAAGGATGTTTTGTTATATATTTTCCCTTTATGCCTGAACTTTATGGGTATTCTAAATAAAAGACAGAGAGCTGAGTATTAAAAGATAACACCCACAGATGAGAAAAGCATGTGATGTTTATCATCCCAGTTCTAGGCTGTCTCACTCAAAAGAATTGCTTCCATTTCCACCCAAATTTGGAAACTGCATAATTTCATTTTTCTCAATAACTGAATAATATTCCATTGTGCAAGAATAGAAAATTTTCTTTACCCATTTATTACCCAAACATCTAGACTGTTTCCATTGTTTTACTACTGTAAATAGAGCAGCAATGAACATGGATGAACAAGAATCTCTAGAGAAGAATGTGACAATCTTATGCTGTATATCCAGGAGTGGTGGTGTCTTAGTTAGAGTTTCTATTGTTGTGAGGAAACACCATGACCATGGCAACTCTTATAAGATGAACATCTAAATTGTGGGCTCTCTTACAATTTCATAGTTCAGCCCATTATCATCATGGTAGAGAACATGGGTGGTATGCAGAAAGATACGGTGCTGGAGAAGGAGTTGAGAGTCCTATACATGTTACAGGCAACAGGAAGTCAACTAAGACATTGGGTGGTATCCTGAGCATTGGAAACCTCAAAGCCTGCCCCCAGACTGTCACATTTCCTCTAACAGGGCCACACCCACTCCAAAAAAAAATACCTCCTAATAGTGCCACTCCTTATGAGTATATAGGGGCCAATTACATTCAAAATGCCACATTTCCTTCCTTAGCCCCCATAAGCTTGTAACAGTATCATCACACAAAATTCATTTAGTCAAATTTCAAAAGTCACCATAGTCTATCACAGTCTCAACAATATTTTAAAATTCAGAGTCTCTTCTGAGATTCATGCAATCTCTTACCAGTAATCACCTGTAAAAATCAAAATAAAAAATAGATCACATACTTCCAAAGTATAATAGCACAAGATGCACATAAAATGAAAACCACTTGGGTGAACACCAAACTCTGCACTTCCAAATCTGATGTGAACGCACTCTTCGAATCTTCAACTCCTTTCAGCTTTGTCGACTGCAGCACAATTCTTTCTCTTAGGCTAGTTCATACTGTTAGCAGATGTCCTAGGCAGGTATCCCATAACTCTGGCATCTTTAAATCTTGAGGTCTCCAAGAAAATCAGGCTTCAATTTCACAGCTTCAAACAATGTCTTTTCTAGGCCTCCATTCAGGGATGCCTCTGACACATGCCTGGTCTCAGTGACTTTCTTTAGTCATGAGGCAAATTCCATAAGCTGTTTCTTCTATCCTCAACTCTAAAGCCAGAACCATGTGGCTGAAGACACCAAGTTCTACTGCTTGCTGGGGCTGGAACATGGTCCCCTCATTCAATCGCTTCTTCACCAGCTTTCTGGTTTTGATTGTTACCTTTACTGCCTAAGCATGATTATCCTTGAACTTGCTCTGTAGAAAAGGCCAACCTCAAATTCAGAGATCCACCAGCCTCTGCCTTCCTGGTATTAAAGGTATGCACCACAACACCTGGCTCTAAGCTTTTTTTTTTTTAATTCCTTTTCACAAGTTGGAAATATAGCTGGGTGGGATCTTGCTCTGAAGCCACCAAGTCCTTTACTCAATTTCTTAATTCTTTTACTCAATTTCTTAATTCTTTTATCAACTTGATCATAGAACATAGGTCCATTCCATTTCCTTGTACTTTTTTCCTCAAAATTTACATTTTCTAATTTATCTTGCTCAGCTTCCTTTTTTAGTAGAGTCACCATAATAACTACATAACAGAGTCTAGGATTTTTTTTTCCCTCTGCCAGCAGAGGAAAAACTCTTCACTTTACTTTCACACAGACTCTTAGGTCAAGGGCAAAAGGCAGCCACTTTCTTCACCAAAATATCACAAGATCAGTCTAGAAGACACATACTAACACACTTCTCCTCTGAAACTTATAGATCCCCACAGTTCATCAAATCACATTCAGCACCACTGTCTTCTATTTTCCTACTAGTATGAACCATTAAGCAGCACCCAAAGCATTCCACTGACTTTCTAGCCCAAACTACCAAAGTCCATATTACTCAAAACAAACACATGGTCAGGCCTATCACAGCAGTCCCACAGTCCCTGGTACCAACTTCTGTCTTAAGGTTTCTTTTGCTGTGGAGAGACACCATGACCACAACAACAGTTATAAGGAAACCATTTAATTGAGGAGGCATACTTACAGTTTCAGAGGTTAAGACCATGATTATCATGGTAGGGAACATGGCTACTTGCAGGCAGACATTGTGCTGGAGAAGTATCTGAGAGTTCTATATCTTTCAAGCAACAGAAAGTTGACTGAGAGATATCCTGAACATAGGAAATATCAAAGCCCACCCCTACAGTGATAAGCTTCCTCCAACAAGGCCATGACCACTCCAACAAAGTCATACCTCCTAATAGTACAATCTCCTATGAGATTCTGGGGGCCAACTACATTCAAACTACCACTAGTGGTAAAGCTGAGTCATATGGTAGATCTATTTTAGATTTTTGAAGAGTCTCCATACTTATTTGCATAGTGGCTATCCCAATTTGCATTTGAAACATCATTGAGTAATTCTTCCCTTTCCCCCACATCCATGCCAGCCTTTGTTTTGATCTTAGCCATTTTGACTGAGGGAAAAACTAAACACAGAAAAATTATAATGTTCATTTCCCTAGTGTTGGGTCCCAAAATTGTTTGACCACACAGCTGCCAAGCCAGGCTTAGGGGCCCAGACACAGCTGCTGTGACAGGATTACTGTTAGGCAACACCCAAATCCAGGAAAATCATAAACTGACCACACCCAAAGAGGGTCACCATCTAAGGTGAAATATCTGACATTCCAAACATTCCAAGCACACACATACACTGCTAGACAATATTAAACAATGAGGGTCCTGAACCCTGGAAATATCCTTACCTCAACCTCTGCTATGATTAAAAAACATGCCCTGCCTGAGCTTGGGGCTCTCTGTTCTCACCACTATGTTATGCAGACAGAGAAACCAAGCCCCAAGCTTGAAATAAGGGCTCTTTGCTTTTACATGACATTCTGTCTCCATAGTGGTGTTTTGGAGGTCTCTATGATCTGAGCATAACATTTGGGGGCTTGTCTGGGATCCCTCAATCCCATCAGGACCACTGCCCATAGACCCTTTATCCAGCTGGTAAACTTTCTGTGTCTATTTTCATATTTTCTGTGTTTAGTTTACTTTCTTGTCTTTCTATATTGGGTATCCTTTGTAAGTGGGCCATTGGATATATTTTTGTAGATGGGCCTTTTGGCATTTTGGATATGCTTTTGTAAGTAGTTCATTTAGATATTTTTTGTAAGCAAACCCAAAATTTGTAAGCGCACATAGTCTTTTGGATGGGTTTAGATCCCTTTGTATGATTTATATTTGAATTTGATCTGTATAGCAAATCTATGTCAGTGCTGTTTCTGTGTTTCTACTAAACTACCTTCTCCTTAAAAGAAGCAGCTTCCATCCATCACTCTCTGACCTGCAGCATGGATTGCAAAGGAGACAGGGCTTTCCCTAGGTGGGCTGAAGAGTTCAGCAGCCACTGCAGCTCTCACAGAAGGTGGGGTCGCATTCAATAAGAGTGGTATTGTGGGGCACTCAGTCCCTCCTGTTTGCCAGCAGTAAACTTTTACTATGGTGAAAAAGTACATTCAGCTCTCTGTTCAGTGTATCTCCAATTAGATTAAGGAAGCAACAAGCCTAAAATATTTCAGCTTGGTATGAACTGATAAAAATTGAAGGTTATAAAGATCAATTCAGATTAATACAATATAAATTATTACCTAAGTATATATGTCTTTGCCAAGTGTTCAACACCAAGCTTCTAGAAAATTTAAATAGATGGCTACATGTGTTTGGTAAATAAGGTGTTTGATAATAAGATATTAAAGCTACCTCAATGCTTTTATACACAAGAATATACCTTGCTCTGGCAGCTAAACTTTATAATTTAAGAGTCACCCAGGTGATAAAGTAATAATGGTTTTAAAGACATGAAGGGAAAATAGGGAAAAGATGATAGTTACAAATATATGGCAGGGCTAGAGTTCCAAAGAGAGTCCAGTTGCAATTACAGACCTTAACAGTTTTGGAAATGCTAGTGCCAGGTGTGCCAGGTGATGGTCAGCAGAAGCACCAGCCACAATGAAATGGAGCAGGCTGAGATCGAAAAGGCACGCTATGTATATGGTGCCAAGAGTGGGAGGCAAAGAAATGATCAAATTGTCTAAATAAAAGAACAAGAAAGATTATGAATGAGTCACAGATATTGAATTTGGGGATTGTTTGTACTATTGGAACATGGTTTTGTCTTATGCAGATTGTGGTTATGCCATGGTTTCTCCCTCTTGAAGTGAAAGAGGGTACTTTATTTTTGATATTGCAGGAAGGCATTTGAGAGATTTTAACTTCCTTTTTTCTTTCTTCCATTTATTTTTTTTCAACTTTTTTATTTTATAATTTAATTTAATTTTACATATCAGCCACAGAGTCCCCTGACCTCCCTCTTCCCGACCTCCCCCCACCTTTCCCCCAGCTCACACCACATTCCCATCTAATCCAGGCCAAGGACTTCCCTAGGGATACAGCTCAACCTGGTGATTTAAGTCCAGGCAGGTCCAGTCCCCTCCTCCCAGGCTGAGCAAAGTGTCCCTGCATAAGCCCAAGGTTCAAAACAGCCAGCTCATGTGCTAAGGACCGGTCCCAGTCCCACAGCCTGGGGGCCTCCAAAACAGTTCAAACTAATCAACTGTCCCACTTATCCATAGGGTCTGATCGAGTTGGTGGCTCCTCAGCTATTGGTTCATGTGTTTCCATTAGTTTGGCTATTTGTTCCTGTGCTTTTTCCAATCTTGGTCTCAACAATTCACACTCATACAATCCCTCCTCTATCTCGACAATTGGACTCCTGGAGCTCCAACTGGGGCCTGGCCAAGGATCTCTGCATCCACTACCATCAGTTATTGAATGAGAGTTCTAGCAAGACAGTTAGGGTGTTTGGCCATCCAATCATCAGACTAGGTCAGTTCAGGCTTTCTCTCAACCATTCCCAGTAGTCTACAGTGGAGGTATAATTGTGGATTTCTGGGGACCTCTCTAGCACTTTGCTTCTTCCTGTTTTCATGTGGTCTTCATTTATCATGGTCTGTTATACCTTGTTCTCCCTCTCTTTTCTTGATCCAGCTGGGATCTCTCCTCTCTTCTAAGCTCTCTTTCCCTTGAACCTTGCCCTTCATTACCCCCACTCATGTCTAGGTTGCTCATGTATATCTCATCCATTTCTCTGTCATTGGGTGATCCCTGTGTCTTTCTTAGGGTCCTGTTTTCTAGGTAGCCTCCTGGAGTTGTGAGTAGCAGTCTAGTCATCTTTGTTTTACACCTAGTATCCTCCTATGAGTAAGTACATATCATGTTTGTCTTTTTGAGTCTAGTTTACCTCACCCAGGATGATTTTTTTTCTAGATCCATCCTTTTGCCTGTAAACATCATGATGTCACTGTTTTTCTCTGCTGAATAGTACTCCATTGTGTATATGTACCACATTTTCTTTATCCATTCTTCAGTTGAAGGGCATCTAGGTTGTTTCCAGGTTCTGACTATTACAAACAATGCTGCTATAAACATAGCTGGACATTAAACCTTTTTAAGAGCAGTTTTTAAAATATTTAAATTTATACAAATAGGGAACATTTTAAGGTTATAAAATGTTCTTAAAATACAAAGCTAAAATTAGGGTCATAGGGACAAGCTTAACTTAGTCCCTTGCATATATTTTCAGGGTTCAGCTTAAAACAAGTAATTAGAAACCAATTTTGTCTATTTAGGTATATCTGGACAGCTCTCAAATACTTCAGAGACCTACAGAATATGGAATTTAAAATGTTGACTAAAAAGCTTATTATATCAGACAGACTCCCAGATTCTAGCAGCGACCCAATGTCTCCAAAGAAGAGTACAGGTCACCACAATGTCTCCAGCTGGATTATGACAATGCTGACCACTGGGCAAAATGCCCTGATGTAACACCTGCCACCAGGACACAGCCTGGACTGTGGAAAAGCATCAGGAAACCAGGGAATTGATTTACCCCTTTTTTCCTAAACAATGTAAAATCAGTATTTCCTATGTCCCACTTCCACAGGAAAAACTCCACTTATAAGCCTGGCAGTTGAAGATTTATGGTATTCTGTTCCTTCTCCCTCCAATGTTATGGAGATCTGAGAATGGTTAACTGGGTATGTACTGGTCCCTGTCATTTTTATACATTTGGAAGCTGTTTGGTTTGTACTCAATTTTATCCTTAGAACTCTGATAGTATTGATGACTAGAATATCTATAACTTTGTCATCTTGGTGGTGTCAGACAACCAAATCTTTCCACAAGGTTATAATAAGCTTAGGTTTAAGAAAATATTCTAAGATATGAATGTTTACATAAAGGTTTAAATGTGTATTTGAAAAAAGATCTGAGGATATGAAAGTCTTTGCAAGTTGTGAGGGTCTAAGTATGTTTTAAGACATATAAAGTTCTGAGGATATGAAAGCTCATAATCTGTTCCCACCCTTTCAAGGGTTCTTATGAGGAGGAGAGAGGGATAAGAAAATATTTGATAGAAAGGTAATGAAGAAAAAAACTACAGAAAAACGGATTAACTTTGGGGGGAACTGGATCAAAATTCCTGGCACCCATTGTCTTTTCAAAATGGCTTTTTATAACAATGCCAAAGAGTGGGACACAAGACCTTGCTAGATTAAATAATAATGCACAGCCAAGTGTAGACGCTTCCAAACACTTGGTAACCATGCCTGTGGTCAAATTATCTCCTTTTGCAGCCCTGTGGAGTAAAGCAAGCTGAGATTCTTAGCCTCTAAGCAAGTTCTCACAAGAAAACCCCTGTGGGTCTGTACAGATCCCCCCTTTTAATATTTTAAAGGGCCCATCAGACCCTTCAGATAGACTGTGTCTGTCTTAAGTTGTCTTCTTCTTCACTAATCAGCCTTACCTGTCATGGAGATACATTTTCAGTCAAGTGTACTTTGTCTTAGGTTGGTAGCTAGCAAAAAGTACTTACCCATGTCTCACTACCAGCCTCTGGCAGAGGAAATTAAGAGCTTAATTCTATGAGGTCTCACTCAGGTCCCTACTAAGAGCTTCCAAGTAGCCGAACTACCATAGCAATACTTCTGCTCCCTAAGGCTGCCACATCTTCAAGTAAAAGAGTAAAGGATGACCAAGATGAAATATACATTTTCAATGGGTCTAAGATGTCTATGGCAGCCTCAGCTGCCCTAAGCCTTTTTTAAAATCAATAAATTCTTAATGCAACCACATCAAATAAATCAGTAAATTCCTGATGTAACCACATCAAATCTAAAGACTCCCTTTGCTTCACCAAACCATGATTCATCAATATCATCAGGTTCACATAATTCTAGTATAGAATATAATAATGAGGGTTGGGGATTTAGCTCAGTGGCAGAGTGCTTGCCTAGCAAGCACAAGGCCCTGGGTTCGATCCTCAGCTTAAAAAAAAAAAAGAATATAATAATGAGTATTACTATACCTATTTACACCTCTTACAAACTTACATCCAAAAGCAAATGCTCAACAGGACTATATACACTTTTACAAACTTTAGCAAACATTCAAAAGTGATCTCTTAACATAACTATTTATGTTTTCTTCTAACAAGAGAGAGGGGACATGTATAAAATTGTAGGCGAAATCAAAATACAAAATAGTTTCCTTTTCAGAAGTTTGAAGTTCAAGTTTGTTCTGATACCAGTTTTAAAGTTCCCAGCACTCAGGAGGCAGAGGTAGGTGGATTTCTGTGAGTTTGAGGCCAGTCTAGTCTACACAGCAAGTTCCAGGATAAATTCCAAAAGATAAACAGAAAAACCCTGTTTTGGGAAACCAAAACAACAACAACAACAAAAAGTTTCCCTGAGAGTTTGAAAACAGTTAGAAGCTCTGGAATCTTTTTATAGTGGTTCCTTTACCAAAACTTGTTATGGTACTACAAGAACTGAGTCCAAATAAGTCACCATTTCCATTAGCCTTCCCTAGGAGAGCTGCTCTAAGGTAAAGGTGGAATTACCACACTTATGTGCTGTAAAAATCTTCAAAAAGCTTTCTGCTCAGCTAGTAGGAATCAGGAAACTGTATTTTAATGGAGCCCCACATTGATTTGCTACTAGCAACCAGAAGCAGTGTGGCTCTGGGTTCTGTTTACATGCACTAACACTATATTACCCTGGGCATCTGGCTGTTCAATTGTGGAGAACATTTGAAAATCCTTGCATCTCCTCTCCTCTGCTACCTGCTTCTCTAATACTGGCTAGCATGGGAGATGCAGGACTTATATTTTCCCCACCTGTCTCTTCCTAAGGATGGTATTTTTCTCTTTCTTGGTCTTGGGAATCCTGCCCTTCCCAATTACTTAGACTATGGGTCTAAAAGTTCCAAATAAGTACATAAATTTTAACTTTTGTTCCTACTTTAAACTTTTCTCAATAGTTTTCCAATGGCTGGCAGACACCCAAGCTTCAGTTGCTGACTATAACCTGCTCCAAATTACTATGAGTTTTGGACTTGCTGAAAGCTTATGTGGACCAGTCCAGCCAATGTGATTCTTCACTGTCTCTATAGCTGAGTCAGATAAACACATGCTTCTGACAAATGCTCCATTGTCTAGCATTTGACTAGCCTTTCAGCATTTTTGACCACTGACAACAGTGCCCCAGTATCAGCTCAAAGAAGTTCCACAAAAGAATACATCGTCCTATGCTCCCTGCCCCAAATAGGTTGAAATTCTGGGTTGAAAAGAACCTCCCTAGCATAGGGCACAAAATGGCTAAGTATATGCCCATTGACATACCAGGAAATAAGTTAAGAGTTGTCAATTGTTGAATTTATTAACTAAAATGGTTCTGCCATAAGACCCTTGACATTCTTTCTACAGAATTAAAGAGGTATTATATGGTCTTAAGAAATTTTATTTCTATGTAAATCATTCAGGAATATAATCTGGCTGTACTCAAAGATCAGAACTGTAGTGCCTTAAGAATGGCAATAGATACAGATGTTGTTGCCCTTGAAAATGTGTTAGTTAGTGGTTCTTAGGTCCCAAGTCCTTTGAACTCCTAGACAGATAGGACACACAATTAAGTCCTGTCACTGGTACTTACAAAGAGGGGAATTTGAGGGGCCCAAAACATCTCAACCACACAGCTGCCATGACAGAATTAGGGGTCCAGACAGAGCTACTATGACAGGCTTACTGGCAGGCAACACCTGGATCCAGGAAAAGCCATAAACTGACTTCACCCAAGGAGGGCCATCATCTTAGGGGAAATACCTGAAATTTCTAAACATTTGTGGCACATACCTATACCCCTATACTATGTCAGCCAATCATCTTCATGAGCCCTGGAAATCCCCTCAGTCAAACCTCTATTATGATTTAAAAACAAAACAAAACAAAAAAAAAAACCTACCTCACCCAGGATTGTGGCTCTCTGTTCTCATCACTAGCATCAGATAGACAGAGAGACCAAGGTTCAAGCTTGAAATAAAGGATCTTTGATTTTACATATGGCATTCAGTCTCTGTGGTAGTCTTTTGAGGGTCCCTGCAATCTGGGCATAATATCTAGTGGCTAAGGATGCTGAACCTTTGTATGAGATTTCCTAGCCATTTGTATTTCATCTTTTGATAAATGTCTATTTAATTCCTTGCTCATAGTTTAATGTGGTTGCTTGCTTCCATGATTTATTTTTTTTTTATTTCTTTTTGTTCTCTACATAGCACTTTTCTGTCACATGTATAGCTATTAAACATTTTTTTTTCCATTCTGTATGCCTGCCCAAGTGATGGTGTTTTCTGCTTTCCAGAATTTTTTACTTATTGTTTAATTTGGTCTTATTTATTAATTGTTAGTCTTAATACCTACATCATTAATTATATCCCTCAATTTTTTTTTTCTTTTTTCAGAGCTGAGGACTGAACCCAGGGCCTTGTACTTGCCAGGCATATGCTCTACCACTGAGCTAAATCCCCAAACCAGTACCTGCTTTATTAAGGCCCTGTTCAGAAAGTCATTTCCAGTGCAGATGAGCTCAAAATTATCCCATACTTTTTATTATTATTATTATTATTATTATTATTAATATTAATATTATTATTATTATGTGTTTTAATTTTATACATCAGCCATGGGTTCCCCTGTCCTCTCCACTCCCAAACCCACACCCACCTTCATCCCAGCCCCTCCTCTTCATTCCCATGTCCTCCAGGTGTAAGCCCCAGGTTCCAAAAAGCCAGCTCATGCACCAAGGACAGGTCACGGTCCCACAGACTGGGTGCCTCCCAAACAGATCAAGCTATTCAATTGTCTCACTTATCCAGAGGGCCCCAGTCCAGCTGGGGGCTCCACAGCCATTGGCTCACAATTCATGTGCCTCCATTTGTTTGGCTGTTTGTCCCTGTGCTTTTTGCAATCTTGGATTCAACAATTCACACTCTTGCAGTCCCTCCACCTTCTCGACAGTTGGGCACCTGGAGCTCCACCTGGGGCCTGGCTGAGGATCTCTGCATCCACTTCCATCAGTATTTGGATGAGAGTTCCAAGATGACTGCTAGGGTGTTTAGTCATCTGATCACCAGACTAGGTCAGATCAGGCCCTCCCTCGACCACTGCCAGCAGTCTATAGAGGATATATCATTGTGGATTTCTGGGGACCTCTCAAGCACTCTGCCTATTCCTGTTCTCATGTGGTCTTCATTTATCATGGTCTGTTATTCCTCATTCTCCCTTTCTGTTCTTGATCCAGCTGGGATCTCCTGCTCCCCTAAGCTTTCTTTCCCTTAAATCTGGCTGAAAGACATTTAAGGAATTGCTCAACATCCCTAATTATCTGGGAAATGAAAATCAAAAGGATTCTGAGATACCACCTTACACCTGTCAGAGTGGCTAAGATCAAAAAACACAGAAGACAGCTTATGCAGGAGAGGATGTGGAGCAAGGGGAACTCTCCTCCACTGCTGGTGGGAATGCCAGCTTGTACAGCCACTTTGGAAATCAATATGGCACTTCTTTAGAAAATTGGGAATCCATCTCCCCCAAGATCCAGCTATCCCACTCTTGGGCATATACCCAAGGAATGCTCAATCATACCACAAGGGCATTTACTCAGCTCTGTCCATATCAGCATTGCTTGTAATATCCAGAACATGGACACAATCTAGATTCCCTTTAACTGAAGAATGGATAAAGAAAATATGGTACATATACACAATGGAGTACTACTCAGCAGAGGAAAAACAATGACATCATGAGGTTTGCAGGTAAATGGATGGATCTAGAAAAAATCATCCTGACTGAGGTAACCCAGACTCAGAAGGACAAACATGGTATGTACTCACTCATAGGAGGATACTAGATGTAAAACAATGATGACTAGACTGCTATACAACTCCATGGAGGCTGCCTAGAAAACAGGACCCTGGGAAAGACCCAGGAATCACCCAATGACAGAGAAGTGGATGAGATCTACATGAACAACCTAGATGACAGTGGGAGTATTCCATAATTTTAAAAATTGAGCTAGAGTATCTGCTCTCATATTGAGCACCATGGTACATTAGGTGATGAAGTTTTTTGAAGCATGAGAGATGAAAAATTGGTGCTATTCTTTTACATGTACCAATCCAAAAATGCCAGAACCACTTATTAAATATGCTGACTCTTCTCCAATGTATATTGTTTAGTTTGTTGTTAGAAAATCAGGTAGTTGTAGGAACATGGATTTATTGTGTATTTTAAAAAATATTCATTGATTAATGAGCCTGTTTTTTATGTCAATACCATCCTGTTTCAGAAATTTGATCTAGAAATTTGTAGCTTGACATTTAAGTTGAGAATACCACCTGTTATTTATTCACCTTCAGAATTCCCTTGGCAATCTTGTGTATTTTGTATTTCCATATGGAAATTAAGATTTTTTTCAATGTTTGTGAAGAATTACATTGGGATTTTTTGAAATTATAACATAATTATAGCATTAATCCCTTTCTTTTCCTCCCCCAATTGCTGTCATGTACCTGTCCTTTTTTTCTAACAAATCCTGTCCTCTTGTTTCATTGTTTGATATTACTTGCATATAAATATTTGGATTTTGGGGGAGCTTTCATTGAATCAGTTTTTTTTGAAATAATGAGCTATTTCATAATATTAGCCTAATCTCTGCTATTTTCTTAATATTAATTATACTAATGTCTCACTAGAAATATTTTATACATTCTATTTTCACTTCTCTTCTAAAGCCATCCATTAATTCTTAACAGTTATCTTAAATACATCTTTTTTCAATATTCAATTTAAGACAAAGAAGTTATTTCACAGATACTATTTGCCAAATGTGAAATAAACATAATCACAAAGCTTAATTTTAGTGATAATCTTTTAAAGAAATATTGAGAAGTTTCGTTAGAAAATACTCATTTTATTTTTGGCTGAGCATTTGGAAACTATACCACACCTTTTAGCAATATTGAGCACCCATGTTTCCCCCTCTAAATCTTCATATTACCTCATCCTTCTCAAATTATGACTTCTTCTTAATTTTTACACACACACACACACACACACACACACACACACACACACACACAAACAAGAGCTAAACACATACAAAAAAGTATTCTTATATATATTTAAATATATCCTTATCACTTGCTTTAGTGTTAGGTACATAAACATGTGTTTAGGGGAGACAACTTAAGGTTAAATAGCATATCAGGGTCTGCTTCCCTCAAGAAGACTACTCCTCTGTTTCTTAGAACATGTTAAGTGCATACAGGTCTTATGAAATTTACCCAGTCCATGTTAATGTGTCAACTGGCATTGTCCCTGTGAAAGTCATGTTTAAGCTACAATACTGTAAAGAGTTAAGTAAAAATATTTTAAAAATCTTATGAAGACATATGAAACTTGAACATCTGTTTTATTCTTCTTTCTATGGGATGTTTTTACTGCAATAATATGTATCTAAATTGAATGTTTAAGCTTAAAGTACTTGAGCGTTTTTATCACTGTTTTGATTATTTCCATCTCTTTAATATCAAGTATGTATTGCGATGGGAATTTATTTTCATTATAAACAGCAATGATTATAATGTACTCTAGTAGATACTTGATTTCATATATACTAGAAATATATGCTGATGAGATCAGGTTTTTGAGAGCTTGACTTAAATCTATGTGCAAATGGCTTACAATACTCACTATACTCTGTGTAGAAGTGCCTTGTAAAAGACTAAGATTATATGTATTTCCAGTCATGGTCTCAACAATTCTCGCTCATACAATCTCTCCTCTTTCTTGCTGACTGGACTCCAGGATCTCTACCTGGGGCCTGGCCATGGATCTCTGCTTCTGCTTCCATCAGTCATTCTACCACCACAGCTAGGGGGGAGGGTAGGGGGGCAGAAGGAGGGTGGACAGGGGAATCTGTGGTGGATATGTAAAATTAAATTATAAATTAATTTTTTTAAGTTTATACATATTTCTAAAGGGGAAATGAAAGATTGCCTATTTTTTCAGATATCATTTGCTTATATAAACCTAAATGGTTAATATACTTTGCAGATTATTGATCTATTATTATTTTATTTAATTTATTTTTATATTGTTTCATTATTAATCTAATATTGATTACCACTCATTCTTTATATGTTATATCATGTCATGACAATTTTGATATATTTGTATGGTGATTGGGGAGTCTGGAGAAGCAAGTCAGTAATGTGACCTACTAAAACTTACTTCATATTTACAAACAATTTATTAGTATATTCTCACTGCACAATTTTATTTTGCCCCAGAAATTGAGAATTTCTCACTTTGAATGTTACCATATTGTCATATTTTTATCTACTCTCCTTAGTTTTTAACCTTAATTTTCCTCCCCGTCTTTCCTTCTTGCATGAACTGGAAATCCAGTAAATACAGTCATCTTTCAGTAACCACAGTACACAGTTTTTCAGATCCTACACAGATAAATAGCTCTCTTTCCTTCTATGTTTTATGCAGAGTGTCTTAGTCTGTGTTCTATTGCTGTGAAAAGACATCATGACCATGGCAACCCTTATAAAGGAAAGCATTTTATTGGAGCTTGTTTACTGTTTCAGAGGTTTAGTCCAGTATCATCATGTTGGATACATGGTGGCACACAGGTAGACATGATCTGAAGAAGCAACTGAGAATTCTATATCCATATCAAAATGCAGCAAGAATAAAGACTCTGTGCTTTTTGGAATGGGCTTCTAGAAACCACAAAGGACACCACCAAATGATGCTCCAACAAGGTAACACCTCCTAATATTTTCAAATAACGCCACTCCTTGATAATAAAATATTTAAATCTATGAGCCTATGAGTAACATTTTCATTCAAACTACCATATTTTACTTCTTGGCCCACATAATCTTGTAGCAATATCATAATGATAAGTGCATTTATTCTAACCTCAAAATTCTCCATAGTAAATCACAGTCTCAACATTGTTTAAAAATTCAAAGTTCATAGTCTCTTTTGAGACACAAAGCAATCTCTTACTTTTAACCCCTGTAAAATCAATAAGCAGATAACATACTTCCAACATATAGTGGCACAACATATTTATTACCATTCCAAAAGAGAGGAAATGGAGCATAATGAGAAAATACTGAAACAAAACAAAACCAAAAAACAGCTAGCCTGACTAAACTCTGTACCTCCATAACTGATGTCAAAATGTTCTTCAGATCTCCAACTCTGTTCAGCTCTGCAGACTGCAACCTATTTCTCTTCCTTGACATAGTTCAACACCTTGTTATCAGCTTTCTTCCACAGGTATCCTACAACTCTGGCATCTCCAATATCTTATGATTGGCAATGAAATACAAGCTTTACCCTCACAGTTTCATGAAGTGGTCTCTCTAGGCCTCCATGCAGGAACAACCCTGATTCCAGTCTGACCTCAGCAGCTTTCCTTCACCAAAGAGGGAGAGTCCATTACCTCTTGGTTGTATCCTTGACTCTAAATGCAGAACCTTGAGGCTGAAGCTACCATGTTCTTCTGCTTTCTGTGGCTAGAAGTTAGCCTACTTATACAAATACTTTTCACAAGATTTCTGTTTTCAATGTTTTCCTTCACTGAATAAGTTTTTCTTCAATTCTGTTTTATATGTTGGAAGGAACCATGTCATGAAGTCACCACTACCTTTATTCCACTTTGTATAAATATTTTATCTAAATTTTTTTATCTTCTTGAGCACTGGACTTATTTTCTTTATACTACCTGGTACAACTTTTCTCCTCCAAAGTTAAATTTTGTATTTTACCTTTCTCAGCTTTTTCTTTTTCATTATATTTCCCCATAAGTATGACCACTAGTAAGCACATCACAGAATCAAGTCTATACTCTCTTAAAATCTCTGATGCCCAGGTGATTAATCCAAAACTCTTCAGTTAGGCTTGGGCAGATGTTTTGAGCAGAAAACAGGCACATATTTTAACCAAAATACCATAAGACCAGCCTCTACACAACTTAACTAATATTCTTCTCCTCTGAAACCTCTTGAGTTAGGGCATCATAATCTGCATAGTTCTCTATTCAGCTGTCTTCAATGTTCCTACTGGTATGTTCCATTAAGTATTTTTAAGTTGTTCAACTGCTTTCCTAATCCAAAATCCCTTAATCCATATTCCCACAGTCTGTCAACAAGCAGCAAGATCAGGTTTGTCATATCAATACATGACTACTGGTACCAACTAATGCCATAGCCTTGCTCTATTGCTCTAAAGATATACCATGACTATGGCTGCTCTTATTTTTTTAATCACTTATTTGGGACTTGATTACAGTTTCAGAGATTTAGTCCATTATCATCATGTGGAAAGCATAGTACACTTGGGCAGACATGAAGCTGGAGAAGTAGCTAAGAGTTGTATTTCTGGATTCACAAGCAGCAAGAAGAAAGAGACTCTAGGCTTTTTGAAACCTCAAAGCCCACCCTCTACTGTAGTTAGAAGTTTTCCTGTATCCTACCTGGTCCCACAGAGGCTAATATTATGTATGAATTGTATGGCCTCATGGCTCAGGGTTCTCACTAGCTAGCTCTTTGAACTTAACTTATTTCTATTAGTCTATAAGTTGTCATGTGGATGTGGCATTACTGGTCACCTGGCATCTTGCTGTTCCTTACGCAGTGCCTGGTATCTCCTCTGCCTCTGCCTCTCATTTTCCTGTCTCTCTTGGATTTCCTGCCTGTCTTTAAGCTGCCTTGCCATACACAAAAACAATTTTATTTATTCACCAATCATAGCAACACATATTCACAGCATACAGAATATCTCACAGCACTTCCTCTTTTCTGACTAATTGAAAAGGAAGGTTTTAACTTAAACATAGGAAAATCAGATATGATAGAACAGTTATCAAGCAGGAAGTATAGGTACAATATCTAGTCTATTTGTATTTGGCAAAATTAAAAAAATATTATATCATCTGAGCTATATTTTTGAATCTAAAGTTTCATATCTAATTAATCTTCTATTATAACCAAGGAAGATTATAATTATAACTGTCTAGTCTTAAACTACATCAAAGACCTCAGAAGGATATAATATTACCTGAGTAAAGAGGAAGTGTATTGTAAGCAACTTCAAAAATCTAGAATGACAGAGACAGCTGGCTACCTGGAAAGTCACCTAAGTTACTCTGCAATGTTAGGGCATCCATCTCCAGCCTATAGGCCAAGAGTTTTTTAGTCACTTCTTCCTATGTCCTGTAGAATATCTGTCACTCTCCTCTGTGAAGCAGGAAATTGAAGGACCATCTCGCCTTGTTTTGGCAAGATTTTGTGATCATTTTTCTATGGGTCCTTAATGTTCAGTTGATACTACATTTTGTCAAGCAGGCTAGGAAAGAATATTTTCTTGCCCAAATGGCTAACTTTTGCCATAAGGAAAGCAAACTCCATATGGAATTTCTTTGATGCCCATCATCTTCTCTGAAGTAGATTTGTGCTGCCAGGAGCAGACATGTTTCAAAATCCAGAAAAATCCCAAAGACAATACAATTCAGATTATGGGTGATTTCCATCTTTATGCAGCTTATTTTTTATAGTACTGTTACTGTCTATTTTTTAAAACTATTTCTTTATATAACTGCATATATTCCTTTTTCTCTCTGTCTTCCCAGCCTACCTACATTTTTATACACATTGAAAACTGTTCAGACAGAGTTTTATGCCATCTGAATCTGCCTTATTGTGAATCTATAATCCTTCTCTGACCAAGATTTTAAACTGTTAAACTGAATGGCTAGAATGAAAAGCGGTAGCCTTGGCTGCTGACTCTGACCACCTCAGCTTCCCAACATGGTGGAGGTATCCAGGAGAGTCATGCTTACCCTATCAACTCTGGGGTCTATTCTGAAACCAGGAAGTGTACAGCTGCCCACAACCCTTTTTTTTTTCCTGTATGAGTAAAGGCTAAATTCATCATGTAGTGCACTGCATGTTTTGGAGACATCTCTGTGTGCCCTGCTGTATATCAAGTACACATGTTGCAAACCCATCATACTTTAGTTTGAGCCCACACACAACAGCTTGCCTTAGAGACAGAACTAGGAAGCTGTTTCTGGCTCCATTTAAGAATCTTTTTAAAAAAGCTTTCTCATGCCTTAGGTGGAAATTCTTGCTAACATGTCTGGGCGCCAAATGTAGTTAGAAGTTTTCTCCAGTCCTGCCTAACCCTGCAATCCCACAGCCACTTATAAAATAATCACTCAGAGGCTTAATATTATTTAAAAACCATATGGTCTATGGCAGGCCTCTTGCTACTTAGCTCTTATATCTTAAATTATCCAATTTTGATTAATCTATGTTTTGCCATGTGTCCCATGGCTTACCAGTCTGTTGGTATGTTGTTCTTTGGGCAGCAGGCTGGTGTCTCTCACCAGACTTCATCTTTCTTTTCCCTTTCTCTCTCTCCTTGGATTTCCCACTTGCCTCTAAACTGCCTTGCCATAGACCAAAGCAGCTTATTTATTAACCAATGAGAACAACATATAGTCACAACATAGAGAAAAATATCCCACAACACTCTATGACACATGTCTTCTAGCAAGGACACATCTACTCCAACAAGATCACACCTCCTAATGCTTTCAAATAGTACCATTCCTTGGTGAGCAAGTATTCAATGTAATGAGCCTACGGGGGCCATTGCCATTCAAACCACAATACAGAGTGGTATAGCATACAATCTCTGCACATTCCCTGTACTTAAATCTGTAGATTACTTATAATATTAAATATACTTCAAATATGCTTTATCAATACATTTTTATAAGTAAAAATCTCATGCTCAGTAGAGAAATACATTTTCTGTAGTTTTATGCAATTTTATTGATAGATATGGATGCTTTAAATATATGGGAAAACTGCTGTAAATAATCATATGAATATCATACTGAACATAAATTATATTCACGATATATTCAAGTAATATATAACTTAAATTTTATCAACACTTGCATTGCTATTACCTTTGCTAAGTTGGTCAGCTATGTTTTGTATATCTTAACTTTCAAAATCTTTTATGTAAAATTCATCTCCAAATTTCTGTAACATCTATTTTTATGAGGACTGTCTATGAAAGGATTACAAAAGCTTATACAGTAGTGAACTTTATTTTTATATTATTTGTTGCCCTTGGATGTTGAGCATTTACACTGAAAATTAAAAACCACTAACTTACTCTCCTGTAGGATCTAACAAATGTCATCAGATAGCAAGCATGAAAATTCTGCAATATGATTACTTTCCTTGCCACTTCATAATCAATACCTTTAATAATGCCCCTTTTAGGACATACACACAGGAAGTAGGTCTCTTGCTGAGGGGAAGGACAGCAGCAGCAGTGAAGGGTAAGAAAGGGTTCCTATCTCTTAGCTATTGATCTGACCTCTTGGGCTTTTAACTCTGAAAAAAAATAATGTCCCTTTTAATCAATTTGAATAAAATACTTATGTATTGAATGAACTGATAAACAAATACATACTAAAGCTTAAAGGAAATATGACATTGAACACTAGTTGATTGGGCTGCTTTTACTCAATAAATTTATTCAAATGTCAGTAATCAGCTGTATTGTGGTGAATATTTTGGAATTAAATATTGGTCCAGTAAATATCCTAAAGCTCACATAAAAATTCTTCAGTATGTTGATAACTGTGTAGATAAAAGGTGAGATTATTTTATTATACATATAATGCTGGCAAATACATTTTCCTTATTCAAAATAAAGTCCTGAGACCAATCATAGCATTTAAACCTCAGAATACATTACAAAAGAAGCCTGGAGAGAATTATTATCCCATGAATTTTATTCTGCTACTGTAAACACTTCTAGAGTAACAGTATTTTAAGGATGTTACCTGATAAACATATTATTAGCACATGTTTTCAATACTCTTTCAGGGATACAAATTGCATCTTTTGCAAGAATTCAAATGATCTAACTTGAAATCCATTCAAACATGGTTTTATTTCCTTTTCTTTATTTACTATTAACAGAGACAGGCATATGAGAATACTTTATAAGCTATCATCAGTAAATCTCATAGATCCTTTGACCAAGAATCCTAAAAGGTACTTTCAAACAGAAATTTAATTTACTATTTACTTTAGGAGAGTACTGAAACAACTTCTTATTGGTATATGAAAACTAGGTTAGATTTATTCACATCTGAGAGGATTTTCTCTGCCATGTTAGCAAATCCTTCTGCTATGGTTCCATGATAGCAAAGACAAATGGGTTTTGTCCCTAACTATGGCATGCTGCTGTTACCAGTCTGTAATGTCACCAAACAATTTTATCTTCCCACGTACAAGCTAGTCCTACCAAAACTAAATGTACACTTTTACCTTGCCTAGTCTCTCCTTAAAACAAAAGAGAAAAAGAACATGAAGTTGTTTGGGGAGAGTGGTAGGGAAGAATCTGAGAGGAGTTGAGACATGGAAAGAATATGACCAAAACATATTTTATAAACAATTAACAAATGTAGACAGGAAAATAAAATTAAAAACAAAAACCATCATGTACATGGAGACCTTATATATTTAGCCTTATTATCCCTCTGCTTTCTTAGGCTAACCACCATCTATTGTCTCTACACTGGTCCCATTGTAAATCTCACAGCTGTTAAAGGACTTTATGAAAGCCCAACATGTTCAACCTACACCACCCCTCTGAGGAGTATTTACAATGAAGGGGATTTTATAGTCTCAAAGACAACCGTAACCCAGTTACCGTGTACTGAAGCCAGAACCCTAAACTCCTACTGTGTGGGGCAATAATAAACCAGAAAGTAATTCTCTGCAAGGTCAATGTAACCTTTTTAAAAAAAATATGGTACCCACAGTGTCACAGTCAGACAATTCTCTATGTTTAAAATGGAAAATATTTCATGTACTTGCTTCTCAAAGTTTTTTTTTTTTTAATTCTATTTTTGTTTTAATTCTACATATCAGCCATGGGTTCCCCTGTCTTCCTACCTACTGCTCCTAACCCCCACCTTCCTCCAAGCCCCTCCCCTCCATTCTCATCACCTCCAGGGCCAAGACTCCCATGGGGATTCAGCTCAACTTGGTAGGAACAGTACAGGCAGGTCCAGTCCCCTCCTTCCATGCTGAGCAAAGTGTCCCTGTGTAAGCCCAAGGTTCCAAACAGCCAGCACATGCACTAAGGACAGGTCCAGGTCCCACTGCCTGGGTGACTCCCAAACAGTTCAAGCTATTCAATTGTCTCACTTATCCAGAGGGCCTGATCCAGTTGGGGGCTCCACAGCTTTTGGTTCATAATTCATGTGTTTCCATTAGTTTGGCTATTTGTCCCAGTGATTTTCAATCTTGGTCTCAACAATTCACACTCTTACAGTCCCTCCTCTTTCTCAACAATTGGACACCTGGAACTCCTCCTGGGGCCTGGCAGAGAATCTCTACATCCACTTCCATCAGTTATTGGATGAGATTTCTAGCACCAAAGTTAGGGTGTTTGGCCATCTGATCACCAGACTAGGTCAGATCAGGCTTTCTCTAGACCATTGCCAGTAGTCTACAGTGGATATATAATTGTGGATTTCTGGGGACCTCACTAGCACTTTGATTGTTCCTGTTATCATGTGGTCTTCATTTATCACGGTCTGTTATTCCTTATTCTCTCTTTCTCTGCTTGATCCAGCTGGGATCTCCTGCTTCCCTAAGCTCTCTTTCCCTCCAACCTTGCCCTTCATTACTCCCACTGTCATCCAGGTTGTTCATGTAGATACCATCCATTTCTCTATCATTTGGTGATCCCTCGGTCTTTCTTAGGGTCCCGTTTTCTAGGTAGCCTCCCTGGAGTTATGTATCAGTCTAGTCATCTTTGTTTTACATGTAGTATCCTCCCTATGAGTGAGTACATACCATATTTGTCTTTCTGAGTCTAGGTTACCTCACTCAGGATGATTTTTTCTAGATCCATCCATTTGCCTGCAAACCTCATGTTGTCATTGTTTTTCTCTGCTCAGTAGTACTCCACTGTGTATATGGTTCTTTGAGAAAATCAACAAGACAGACAAGCCCTTATCCAAACTAACCAAATGACAGGGAGAGAGCATCCAAATTAACAAATTAACAACATCAGAAGTGAAAAAGAGGGCATAACAACAGATAATGAGGAAATGCAGAGAATCATCAGGTCATACTTCAAAAACCTCTACTCCACAAAACTGGAAAATCTAAAAGAAATGGATACTTTTCTGGATAGGTACCACATACCTAAGTTAAATCAAGACCAGATAAACCATTTAAGTAGTCTAATAGCCCCTAAGGAAATAGAATCAATCATTAAAATCTCCCAACCAAAAAAAGCCCAGGACCAGATGGTTTCACTGCAGAATTCTACGAGGTCTTCAAAGAAGACTTAATAGCAATACTCTTTAAATGGTTCCACACAGTAGAAGCAGAAGGAATATTACCAAACTCTTTCTATGAGGCTACAATTACCCTGATTCCTAAACCAAACAAAGATGCAACAAAGCAAGAGAACTACAGACTGATCTCCCTCATGAACATTGATGCAAAAATACTCAATAAAATACTGGCAAACAGACTCCAAGAACACATCAAACAATTATCCACCATGATCAAGTAGGCTTCATCCCAGGGATACAAGGGTGGTTCAACATATAAAAGTCTTTCAATGTAATACACCACATAAACAAACTCAAAGAAAAATTAACCACACGATCATCTCACTAGATATAGAAAAGGCATTTGACAAAATCCAATACCTCTTCATCATAATGGTCTTGGAGTGATCAGGAATACAGGAAACATACCTAAACATAATAAAGGCAATTTACAGCAAGCCAACACTCAACATCAAATTAAATGGAGAGAAACTCAAAGCAATACCACTAAAATCAGGAACAAGACAAGGCTGTCCCCTCTCCCCATACTTAATCAATATAGTACTTGAAGTGATAGCCAGAACAATATGACATAAGGAGATTAAGGGGATACAAATTGGAAAGGAAGAAGTCAAGTTTGTTTCTCAGTTTTAATCCTCAACAAGGGATTGTATCTCAGACTCACTGGGGGTCATGGCTATACTATTGCAGTGCTTTTTCAAACTGCTACATAGTTTGTATCAATCATGGGTGACTCAATGTGGAATTGCCATGTGTGCTCCACATATTTGTGGTCCTGGGGATAGAGTACAATTTATTGGCTTTAAATAATCTCATTGTTGTGAAATAAAACAATGACAGAAAAATAGGTAAATTCCATAATAGTCAGATAGTAAAAAGATTTAAAACAAAATATATGGAATGATAGCTAACTGGGAAAATATTGGAGACTTTGAGTTGGATGGGCAAGAAAGGGATTAGCAATCATAACCATAATATTTCTATTGACCAAATACAAAAATATGTATTACACAAACGGTAAACTGCAATATGTGGAGTGAATGAGTTCTGTTGGAGAGGCAAGTGCATTGTACTTAACTTAGTGTAAGCAAGTAGATGCCACAAGCTACTGTAGACAGGATAACCATGCATTCTAACAA
This sequence comes from Onychomys torridus, assembly GCF_903995425.1. Lineage (NCBI taxonomy): Eukaryota > Metazoa > Chordata > Mammalia > Rodentia > Cricetidae > Onychomys > Onychomys torridus. Next base: position 51,817,402 of record NC_050453.1, on the reverse strand, counting down.
ATTCAGAATGAGGTCCTTGCCCTATGCCATTGCCCAGTTTCCTCCCCTGGAAATTGAATTGGTTCTATAGCTTTGCATGTGAAAACTTCTAAATGAAGATGTGGAAATGGTTGCTGTGATGTCAAAGTTTTTACAAATATTTTGGAAATTGGAAACTCTTATAGCTCATTTTAAAAGTTAAATGGTGCCTTTTAATCATTCATATCCATCATAAATTTATATTGATATTAGAAGTCATTTACATGGAAAAAACTAAGAGATTGTCAATTAAAAATGCAGCTGCTCTGATATGTTTATAGTGAAATTAAAATGAACTTGCACTTGAGACCTTTGTAATTTAAGGTAGACTAGGATATATGTTTATAGCCAGAAATTTTGCATAGTTGTTCTTTATTTGAGAAATTGTACTGTTATTCCACCTTTGACTTTAATGTTGTATTTATATTTCTAGTTCACAAATGATATACCAACAAAATATTGTAGTACTCCAAATCCCAAATGTTATTTTTGTTCCTTTACTTATTATTATTATTCAATCAGCATTGATGTTTTACTATACCACCAGTTAGATATAGATGAGAAAGTGAAATTATGGAGCAAGAGATATAGCTCAGAAGATAACATTTACTGAGCAGAATAAGGTCCTGAGTTCAGATCACAGCACTTGCATCAAAAGCTGGATATTGGCATGCCTTCCTATGACTCCACTTCGTCAGGGAAGAGATAAAAGAATCACTGAGGCTTGTTGGTCCTCAGCCCATTTGAAAACAGCAAGCTCCACATTCAAAGGGATTCCTTGTTTCTGGGAAATAAGGTAAAGAGAAATAGAGCAGAATGTCATATATCTCTGGCTTGCAAATGCATGCATGTGCTCATGTGTGCTCATACACACATAGACGTATCATACACACACACACACACACACACACACACACACACACACACACACACACACACAAAGAAAGAAAGAAAGAAAAAGAAATGGACCAAAACTCAAAGTGAAATCATTTTTTAGTTGGTTTTTCAAGCTTTGAGACAAATTCTCACTGAACTAGGAGCTCACTAGACTGTCTAGTGAGCAAGCTTTAAGGATTCATCCTTCTGTCTCCACCAGCTCTACCATTAAAAAATACTTTCTATTACAGCAGACTTTGTATATGTGTGCTTGAGATGAAAATGTTCTCCATGCTTGAGTATCAAGCTCCTTCTCTCCTCAGTGTTCCCTACCCTATGTTCTCTTATTTGGTTTTAAAATCTCCTAAGACATCCCATGTGTTTGTAAATAACCATTAAATGATAGAAGAAGAAACAAACTTTGACCAAATTTTACACAATCACTTTAAATTTAAAAAGAATCAAATTTACTTGATTTCTAAATATTACTTTATTCTAGAAAAAAAAAACCCTATGAGCCAGAGTAGAGATATTCCATGATGAAATAAATCAAGAGAAGGTGGGGGGACAGTTTCCACAAATCCAATGGCTTCAATGTACAGAGGTTTTGTGTGTTTCATTTGTTATGTGCAATCCAAAATAGTGAATACATCAAAATAAGATTCAGGACAAAAACTAGATACATTCATAACAGATTCAAGGGAAGGTATTCATATACATTTCTTAGTCAGATCTTTCTCAGAAAAAGGATATAATGAAAATTGAAGCATGGAAAATAACTCCTGTGACATCATTCCAGTGTTCTAACAATTAACCTGGCAATGGGACTGGCACTGGAGCCCAATCCTGGCTGAGCATGTGTGCAGTTTCTTGAGTTTGATTACAAGTAATTGAAAATTACAATTTGGAGCAGTGTCTGATATTTTATTTTAATGGTTGCATTTCTATAAGCTGTCTCTATAAAAATTAAATATGTATTAGTCAATTTATTTTTAATACTTATAATTATTGAAGTCAGGAGGGGCTCTGAACTTGATTCAAACACTTCTCTCATTAACCGAAGCCATTTCCTTCAATTGTAGATGGGTTAACAGCATATTTAATATAGTTTCATTGTAAGAGGTATGTAAAGTGCACCTAGTATAGAAATAATAAAAATATTTTGTTTTCTGGGGATATTTAAGTTTTATGCTAATCCTGAAGATGAGTTTATATATCCCCTGTTTATCTTGAAAATATTTACATGCACTAGAAAAGATGAACAATGAAAAATGATGTTTTTAATGGGGTCCAAGCAAGGAGATGATTAGAGGCACGATTTTTGCCAAATATGGCCTCTGACAGCTTTACAGAGGAAGCATCTGTAAATTAGATGCTGAATTATGAAAAGAATTAGCTGATAAGCAAGGAATATATGCAAAGATGCCTCCTTTGAAAAAACTTTTCTGTGAGCACACTGATTATTTTTATAGATATCTACCATTGATAAGGGTAATTTCTTTTTTTCTTTATTTTTCTAAGAAATTTTTGTATTCATTTTACATACCAATCACAGATCTCCCTTTCCTCTTTCCTCCCTACCCTCCCATTTTCCAACCCTAACTACCCCCTTATTCCCTCCTCCAACAAGGCAAGGACTCCCATGGGCAGTCCAAAGTACCTACATTCAGTAGAGGCAGGTCAAAGCCCCTCCCACCTGCATCAAGGCTGTGCAAGATGCCCTACCATAGGTAGTGGGCTCCAAGAAGCCAATTCATGCACCAGGGATTGATCCTGATCTTACTGCCAGGGAACCCTTTAAGCATATCAAGCTACACAACTGTCTTGCTTATACAGAGGACCTAGTCCAGTTCAGTGGAGACTCTACAGCTGATAGTCTAAAATTCGTGAGTGCCTACTAGCTTGGTTCGGTTGTCTTTGTAGGTTTCCCCTTCATGATCTTGATGCCCCTTGCTCATAGAATCCCTCTTCTCTCTCGGACTTCTGGAGATCTGCCTGTTGCTTGGCTATGGATCTATGCTTCTGCTTCTATCAGTTGCTGGATGAAGGAGCTATAATGACAATGAGGGACTCTTGGATCTGATCATTGGGGTAAGACAGTTCAAACATGATCTCCACTGTTGCTAGTAGTCTAAGGTAGGATGATCCTTGTGGATTCCTTGGACCCTCCCCAGCACCAGGCCTCTCCCCAACCCCATGCCATCTCCCCCCATCATGGTATCTCTCTCACCGCTCCCCTACTCTGTCCCTGCTCCAGCTGGACCATCCCACTCCCCCATGTTCTCATGCCCCATCCTTCACCCTCCTTTGACCCCGTTCCCAGTTTCCTCATGGAGATCTCCTTTATTTCCCCTTCCCAGGGTGATCCATGCTTCCCTCTTAGGGTCCTCCTTGTTAGCTAGCTGCTATGGGGCTGTGAGAGTATGATTATCCTTTGCTTTAATCTGATATCCACTTATAAGTGAGTACATACTATGTTTGTCCTTCTGTGTCTGTTACCTCACTTAGGATAATATTTTCTAGTTCCATCCATTTGTCTGCAAAATTCACAATATCATTTTTTTAACTGCTGAGTAGTACTCCATTGTGTATATGTGCCATATTTTTTTTTTATCCATTCTTTGGTTGAGTGGCATCTAGGTTGTTTCCAGGTTCTTGCTATTATGAAAAATGCTGCTATGAATATAATTGAGCATGTGTCCTTGTGCTATGATTGAGCATTCCTTAGGTATATGCCCAAGTGGTATAGCTGGTTCTTAAGGAAGATTTATTCCCAATTTTGTCAGAAACAGCCATACTGATTTCCAAAGTGGCAGTACAAATTTGCACTCCCACCAACAGTGTAGGAGTGTTCCCATTGTTCCACATCTTCTCCAACATAACCTGTTATCAATGTTTTTGATCTTAGCCATTCTGACAGGTGTAAGATGGTACAGCAGAGTGATTTGTATTTGTATTTTCCTGATGACTAAAGATGTTAAGCAATTCCTTAAATGTCTTTAGGCCATTTGAGATTCTTCTGTTGAGAATTATCTGTTTAAATCTGTACCCCATTTTTTAATTGAGTTATTCAGTATTTTGATGTCTAGTTTCTTGAATTATTTATACACTTTGGAGATCATCCTTCTGTCAGATGTGGGGTTGGTGAAGGTCTTTTCCCATTCTGTAGGCTGTCATTTTGTCTTATTTACTGTGTCCTTTGTCTTATAGAAGCGTCTCAGTTTCAGGTGGTCCCATTTATTAATTTTTGCCCTCAGTCTCTATGCTACTGGTGTTATATTTAGGAAGTGCTCTCCTGTGCCAATGCATTCAAAATTACTTCCTATGTTCTCTTCTATCAGGTTCAGTGTAACTGGATTTATGTTGAGGATTTTGATTCACTTGGTCTTGAGTTCTGTGCATGATGATAGATAAGGATTTATTTGCAGTCTTTTATATGTTGACATCCAGTTATGCCAGCACCATTTGTTGAAGATGTTTTCTTTTTTTCCATTGTGCACTTTTTGTTTTTGGTTGTTTTTTTTTTTTTTTTTTTTTGTCAAAAATCAGGTGTTCACAGGTGTGTGGATTAATGTCAGGGTCTTCAATTTGATTCCATTGATCCACATGTCATTTTATATTCCAATACCAAGCTGTTTTTATTATGATAGTTCTATAGTAGTCCATGAGCTCAGGGATGGTAAATGCCTCCAGCGTTGGCTTTTATTTTTATTTTTATTTTTATTATTATTTTTTTTTTTTGAGACAGGGTTTTACTATATGGCTTTGGAGCCTGTTCTGTAACTTGCTCTGTAGCCCAGGCTGGCCTGGAACTCAAAGATATCTACCTGGCTCTGCCTCCAGAGTGCTGGGATTAAAGATGTGTGCCACCACCGCCCAGCCCCAGACATGGCTTTATTATAAAGTATTGTTTTAGCTATCCTAGGTTTTTTGCTTTTCCATATGAAGTTGAATATTGTATTTTCCAGGTCTGTGAAGACTCTTGCTGGGGATTGCATTGGATCTGTAGATTGCTTTTGGTATGATTGACATTTTTACTATGTTAATGATAACTATCCCTGAACATGGGAGATCTTTCCATTTTCTGATATCTTCTTCAATTTCTTTATTCAGAGACCTAAATTTCTTGTCATACACCTTTTTCACTTGCTTAGTTAGTTACCCCAAGGTATTTTATATTATATGTAGCTACTGAAAAGTGTGATGTTTCTCTGATTTCTTTCTCCATCTGTTTATCATTTGTATACAGGGGAGCTACTGATTTTTTGAGGTGATCTTGTATCCTGCCACATTATTGAAGGTTTTTATCAGCTGTAGAAGTTCCCTGGTAGAATTTTGGGGGTCACTTAAGTATATTATTATATCATCTGCAAACAGTGAAAGTTTAACTGCTTCCTCTCTAAGTTATATCCTCTTTTGTTGTCTCATTGGTATAGTTAGGACTTTGAGTGCTATATTGGATAGATATGGGGAGAGTGGACAGTCTTGTCTAGTTCCTGATTTTAGTGGAATCACATTGAGTTTCTCTCCATTTAATTTGATGTTGGCTGTTGGCTTGTTGTAAATTGCCTTTATTATATTTAGGTATGTTCCTTGTATTCCTAACTTCTCTAAGACCTTTATCATGAAGAAGTGCTGGAATTTGTCAAAAGCTTTTTCAGCACCTAATGAGATGATCATGTTTTCTTTTCTTTCAGTTTGTTTATATAGTGTATTACATCGACAGATTTTCATATATTGAACCATCTTTGTATCTCTGGAATAACACCAACTTGGTCATGGTGGATAATTTTCCTGATGTGTTCTTGAACTTGGTTTGCCAGTATTTTATTGGGTATTTTTGCATCAATGTTCATGAGGGAGATTGGTTTCTTTCTTTGCTGCATCTTTGAGTGGCTTGGGTATCAGGGTAATAGTAGCCTCACAAAAAGAATTTGATATTGTATCTTCTATTTCTACTGTGTAGAACAACTTGAAGTGCATCATTTGTATTAGCTCTTCTTTGAAATTCTGGTATATTTCTACACTGAAACCATCTGGGTTTTTTTGTTGTTGTTGTTGTTGTTTTTTTTTTTTTTTTTTTGGTTAGTAGACTTTTAATGACTGTTTCTATTTCCTTAGGGGATATAGACCTATTTAAATTGTTTTCTGGTCTTGATTTAATTTTGGCATGTGGTGCCTACCCAGAAAATTGTTCATTTCTTTTAGATTTTCCAGTTTTGTGGAGTACAGGTTTTTGAAGTGTGACCTGATGATTCTCTGGATTTTCTTGTTGTCTGTTGTTATGTCTCCCTTTTCATTTCTGATTTGGTTAATTTGGATGTACTCTCTCTGCCTTTTGCTTAGTTTGGATTAGGGTTTGTCTATTTTGTTTATTTTCTTAAAGAACCAAATTTTGTTTCATTGATTCTTTGTATTGTTCTCTTTGTTCAATTTGATTGATTTTAGTCCTCAATTTTATTATTTACTTCATCTATTCCTCCTGGGTGAGTTTGCTTCTTTTTGTTCTAGGGCTTTTGGGTGTGCTGTTAAGTCACTAGTGTAAGATTTCTCCATCTTTTTTATGTTGGCATTTAGGTCTATGAATTGTCCTCTTAGCACTGCTTTCATGGTGTCCCATAAGCTTTGGTTGTTGTACATTCATTGTCATTGAATTCTAGGAAGTCCTTAATTTATTTCTTTATTTCGTCCTTGATCCATTAGTGATTCAGTTGAGCATTGTTCAGTTTCCATGATATTATAGGCTTTCTGTAATTTTTGTTGTTGAATTCTAACTTTAAGCCATGGTGGTCTGTTAAAATACAGGAGTTTATTCAAATGTTTTTGTATCTGTTGAGATTTGCTTTGTGACTGAGTATGTGGTCAATTTTAGAAATGGTTCCATGGGTTGTTGAGAAGAAAGCATTTTCTATTGTGTTATAGTGGAATGTTCTGTAGATATCTATTAAGTCCATTTGAGTCATAACATCTGTAGGAGCCCTTATTTTTCTGTTAATTTTCTGTCTGGCAGATCTGTCCAGTGGTGAGAGTGGGTGCTGAAATCTCCCACTACTAGCATATGAGGTTTGATGTGTGGAATAAGCTTATTATTGTTTGTTTTACATATGTGGGTGTCCTTGAATTTGGTGTATAAAAGTTTAGAATTGAGACTTCTTCTTGGTGGATTTTTCTGTGATGAGTAAACAATGTCCTTCCTGATCTCTTTTGTTTGATTTTAGTTTGAAGTCTATTTTGTTAGATATTAAGATAGCTACATCAGCTTGGTTCTTAATCCTTTTGATTAGAAAGACTTTTCCCAACCTTTTACTCTGAGGTAGTGTCCGCCTTTGAAGTTGAGGTGTGTTTCTTGTATGCCACAGAAGGATAGATTCTGTTTTCATATCCATTCCATTAGCCTGTGTCTTTTTATAGGTGAATTGAGTCCATTGATATTAAAGAATATTAATGACTACTGATTGTTGATTCCTGTTATCTGTTAGTGGTTGTGTGTATGTGTTTCCCTTCTTTGGGATTTACTGCTGTGGGGTTATCTATTGCCTGTGTTTTCATGGGTGCTCTGCCTTCTTTAGGTTGGAATTTTCCTTCTAGTGCTTTCTGTAAGGCTGGATTTGTGGATGGGTATTATTTAAATCTGGTTTTGTCTTGGAATGCCTTGTTTACTCTGTATATGGTGATTGAAAGTTTTGCTTGGTATAGCAGTCTAGGCTGGTATCCATTGTCTCTTAGTGTCTGCATTATGTCTGTTCAGAACTTTCTGGCTTTCAGAGTCTCTATTGAGAAGTTGAGTGTTATTCTGATGGGTCTGCCTTTATAAGTCACTTGCCCTTTTTTCTTTTCTGCTCCTAATATTCTTTCTTCATTCTGTATACTTACAGGTTTAATTATTATGTGATAAGCAGATTTTATTGTGTGGATCTAAGCTATTTGGTGTTCTATAAGGTTCTTGCATCTTCATAGTTCTTTAAGTTGGTAAAGTTTTCTTCTATGATTTTTTAAAATATATTTTCTGTGCCTTTGAGTTGGTATTCTTCTTCTATCCCTACTATTCTTAAGTTTGGCCTTTTCATGGTGTTCCAGATTTCCTGGAAATTTTGTGTTATGACTTTTTTGGCTTTAGTGTTTCCTTTGACTGACACATTATTTCCTCTATTGTATCCTCCATGCCAGAGATTCTCTTTTCCCTCTCTGGTATTCAGTTGCTTATGCTTGCATCTGTAGTTCCTGTTCACTTACTCATATTTTCTATTTCCAGCATTCTCTAGGTTTGTGTCTTCTTCATTGCTTCTATTTCAGTTTTCAGGTCTTAAACTGTTTCCTTCACCAGTTTAATTGCTTTTCTTTCTTTTGTTGACTTTCTCTAAGGAATTTATTGATTTTTTTTTCTAATTTTTTGTTTGCTTTTTCCTCAATTTCTTTAAGGGATTTTTTCTTTTCCTCTTTAAATGCCTCTATCATCTTCATAAAGTTATTTTTAATATCACTTTCTTCTGCTTTTTCTTTGTTGTGATGTTCAGGTCTCGCTGTTGTAGAACTGCTAGGCTCTGGTGGTGCCATATTGCTCTTTATGTTGTTGTATCTATTTTTGCACTGGTGTCTACCCATCTCTTCTTCCAATAGGTGCAAAAGATGTCTGTGTTTGAGCTAGCTGCTCTTCGTCTGATCTGTTCTTGTTGTGTCTGTGTCTCAGGGGGCCACTATGGGACCAATCTTTGTCTAATTGGAGCTGGTGGATTCTGTATCTCAGGTAGTAGCTTCTCTTGGTCCAGATGTGGCAAATTCTGTGTCTCAGGAAGCCACTGAGGTTGCAGAGGTATGTGAGGATTTGGGGAAGGGTGTGTGTCTTGTAGGTTGCAGGGTTCGATGGGAGGTTTTGGTGAGGGAGGCTGCCCACAGGAATCTTCCCTGCTGGCCAGTAGCTGGAGTAGCAATGGGTAGGTGTTCCCCAGACCCAAGCTTTACCTCAGGGCCTAGGTTCTAGAGGCAGGACTCTCTGGGTGGGAGAAGAGTCACTTACTTCTTGGTCTAATCAGAGCTGGTGGATTCTATGTCTTAGGAAGCTGCTGGAGTCATAGGAGGGTGTGAGGATGTGGGGTAGGGTGTGTGTTTTGTTGATTACAGGGTTTGATGAATGGTTTTGGTAGGGGAGCCTGCCTGCAGGATTCTTCCCTGCTGGCTGGCAACTGAGGCAGCAATGGATGGAGATTTCCATGATAAGAGTAATTTCTATGTAAATCTCTCAATAGACCATAGATATTCCCTATATATTTTACTAAACCTGGCCTTGAGTGCTCTATACCTTCTAAATTATTAATGTTCCAACAATTATAAAAATATAATTCTAGGGTTGGGGATTTAGCTCAGTGGTAGAGCGCTTGCCTAGCAAGCACAAGGCCCTGGGTTCAATCCTCAGGCTTCGATCCTCAGCTCAAAAAAATAGATATAATGCTAAGGAAACTGATAATGTTCTATCGAGAATGTACTTTTATGAAACTATGTAAAGTGATTACTGTAGCTCACACTTCCTAGGAAGTAATTGTGGAAACTGAGCAACCCAAGAATATTTTCTGATACTGTGTATGTATGCTTTCACAGATACAATGTATTTGCTCTTGAGTATATTAGGATAAAGGGACATGTGGAATTTCATCTAGGGACATGTGGAATTTCATCTACCAAACTAGTTGATATCTTTTGGAATTGTTATAAAACTAACTAAAAAATTTAAATGTAGTTAGCAGTTGGCAGGTCAATAATAGATTATGTTGTTGAATTTAACTCCAGATTAAAAATGTTTATTCAAAAGTTTTTGTTGACTACAAAACAAAGTAAAGGGACTGACTATATGACCAGACATCACATGATCATAGCTATGAATGTAAATATGTTTGACAGTCTAAAAAAATGTCTCCATATTTCAGTACAGATGACTTCATGATCCCCAAAAATGGGAGATGAAATTAAACAGGATTTTCAAACTTTCATCTCACAGCATTGATCCACTTGTCTAAATTCTAAAGAAGAGTTGCCTTATCTTCAATATTTACTCAGATTAGTAATAAAGAGTAAATTTTAAGAACACAGAAATATTAAAAGTCATGCACACTTCATATGATTTTAATTTTAGTGAGGCAATTGAAAATAGAAAGTTTGTTAATATAAGTTCTGATGAATAGTTGTACTGCTGAGATTTGTACATTATTCTCTAGAGTTTTGGTGGATTGCTCTGTTGACATACATTTGGTCCATTTAGCTGGTGATGATATTTAACTCAAATTTCTCTGTTTAGTTATTGCTGGTTAACCTGTGCAATATTTAGAGTGGGAAATTGGAGGTACTAATTACCACTGTCTTGAGATTGATTTGTAGTTTTGGGGCTAATAGGGTTTTCTTTTAAACAAAATTAGGTGTCCCAGTGTTGCATGTGTATATATTTAAGATTGTAATATCCTGCTGATGGAATTTTCCTTTAATGGGTATGAAGCCCTTCTAACCTCATATGAATAGTTTTGTTTTGAAGCATGCTGTGTCAGGTATTAGAATTGCTACAGCTGTTTGTTCCTTTGGTCTACTTGCTTGAATATCCTCTTCCATTTCTGTAGCCTAAAGATGAATTTATTTTTTATGGTGATATATGTTTCTTAGAGGCAATAGAAAGTTGCATTCTGTTTACTAATCCAAAATTTTTTGTGTCTTATTATAGAATGACTGAAAGCACTTAATGTTTAGAATTTTTATTGAAAAATACATTTTAATTCTTGTCATTTTGTTTGTTTTATGGGTTTATTTTTAAATCTCTTTTGATTACCTATCCTGACATGGTTTATTTTTTCCCTATTACCAGTGAGTGTTTCTATCTCTTTCTTAGGATCAAAATATCCCTTTTAGTTTCCTCTGTAGAGTTGTTGAATTATGCACAAATTCCGTTATTAGGTTTTTATCACAGAAAGTTTTTATTTCTCCTTCAAGTTTAATAAGTAATTTCACTTGATATATTGTTCTGTGTTAACAGTATTGGTCTTTGAGGAAATGGAGTATATCTTTCCTGGCCCCTAGAACCATAAAAGATTTTTGTCAAATAATCAAGTGTTGTTCTATTGTGGCTCCCTCTATGCAAGAAATGACTTTTCTCTTTTATAGCTTTTGACATCTTTCCTTTCATTTTTCTATATATTAAATATTTCTTCTATAATATGTCATGGAGAATTTCTTTTCTGATCCTCTCCATTTAGAGTTCTATAGTCCTCTTATGCCTTGATAGAGTTGAGAAATTTTATTCCAGGTTTTTTTCTGGGGATATACTCTGTCGATTTACAATGGCTTTCTTATTCCCTTCGACACATAATTCAAAGTTAGATCTTCCCACAGTATCCCAAGTCTCACCTATGTTCCATTAGCATAATTAAAAAATAACAAATAAAATCCATCAGTGGTCTCTCTGGTGTGCTCTGATTCATCTACCTTGTCTCCATCATTAGCTCTCTGTTTTTACATGTTTGTCCTATTGGTGACATGAGGCTTTAAGCAAGGTGATTATTATTATTATTTTTATATTTTGTTTGTTTGGGTTTACTATGGTTTCTTTTTATTCCCAGCACTTTAGTTTCCATTTTTTTTTAGCAATTTAATACCCATCTGATTTTCTTTTATTGAATTTATAATTTCATTTATCTCATTGTCTTCTTTGAATCATTTGAATATATTTATAATCATAATCATCCTTTTATTTTTTACTGACATTATTACAGGTAATTTTCATGAGAGATACTAGTAAGAATTTTTATATTTTAAAGAGATCAGTTATTTTGGTTTTTCATGCTGTGCTATCTTTGAGTTAGGGTTTTCACATTTGGAGTTAGTTTGATGTTTCAGTGTTTGTTTCTTTTTAGGCAAGTGACTTTTTAAAAAAAATTATTTATTTATTTATTTTTTAAATTATATTTGTGTTTTAATTTAACATATCAGCCATGGGGTTCCCTGTCCTCCCCCCCTCCTGCCCAGGTTCCTGCCTTCCCCCCAGCCCCTCCCCTCCATTCCCATCTCCTCCAGGACTAAGACTTCCCTAGGGATTCAATTCAACCTGGTAGATTCAGTACAGGCAGGTCCACTCCCCTCCTTCCATGCTGAGCAAAGTGTCCCTGTGTAAGCCTAAGGTTCCAAACAGCCAGCTCATGAACTAAGTACAGGTCCTGGTCCCACAACCTGTATGCCTCTCAAACAGTTCAAGCTATTCAATTGTCTCACTTATCCAGAGGGCCTGATCCAGTTGGGGGCTCCACAGCTTTTGGTTCATAATTCATGTGTTTCCATTAGTTTGGCTATTTGTCCCTGTGATTTTTCCAATCTTGGTTTCAACAATTCACACTCTTACAGTCCCTCCTCTTTCTTGACAATTGGACTCCTGGAACTCAACCTAGGGCCTGGCTGAGGATCTCTGCATCTGCTTCCATCAGTTATTGGATGCGAGTTCCAGAATGACAGTTAGGGTGTTTGTCCATCTGATCACTAGACTAGGTCAGTTCAGGCTTTCTCTCAACCACTGCCAGCAGTCTACAGAGGATGTATCATTGTGGATTTCTGGGGACCTCACTAGCATTTTGCTTCTTCCTCTTCTCATGTGGTCATCATTTATCATGGTCTGTTATTCCTCGTTCTCCCTTTCTGTTCCTGATCCAGCTGTGATCTCCTGCACCCCTAAGCTCTCTTTCCCTCAAACCTTGCCCTTCATTACTCCCACTGTTGTCCAGGTTGTTCATGTAGATCTCATCCATTTCTCTATCATAGTGTGATCCCTATGACTTTCTTAGGGTACTGTTTTCTAGGTAGCCTCCCCGGAGCAGTTGTGAGTAGCAGTCTAGTCATCTTTGTTTTACATCTAGTATCCTACTATGAGTAAGTACATACCATACTTATCTTTCTGGGTCTGGTTTACCTCACTCAGGATGATTTTTTTCTAGATCCATCCATTTGCCTGCAAACCTCATGATGACATTGTTTTTCTCTGCTGAGTAGTACTCCATTGTGTATATGTACCATATTTTCTATATCCATTCTTCAATTGAAGGGCATCAAGGTTGTTTCCAGGTTCTGGCTATTACAAACAAGGTTGATATGAACATAGCTGAGCAAATGCCCTTGTGGTATGATTGAGCATTTCTTGGGTATATTCCCAAGAATGGGATAGCTAGGTCTTGGGGGAGATGGATTCCCAATTTTCTAAGGAAGTGCCATATTGATTTTCAAAGTGGCTGTACAAGCTTGCATTCCCATCAGCAGTGGAGGAGAGTTCCCCTTGCTCCACATCCTCTCCAGCATAAGCCATCTTCTGTGTTTTTCATCTTAGCCATTCTGACAGATGTGAGGTGATATCTCAGAGTCATTTTGATTTGCATTTCCTGGATAATTAGGGATGTTCATCAATTTCTTCAATGGCTTTCAGCCATTTGAGCTTCCTCTGTTGAGAATTCTCTGTTTAGTTCTATAGCCCATTTCTTAATTGGACTATTGGGCATTTTGATATCTAATTTCTTGAATTCTGTATAAATTCTGGATATCAGCCTTCTGTCAGACGTGGGGTTGGTGAAGACATTTTCCCATTCTGTAGGCTGTTGCTTTGTCTTGTTGACCATGTCCTTTGCTCTACAAAAGCTTCTCAGTTTCAACAGGTCCCATTGATTGATTGTTTCTCTCAGTGTCTGTGCTACTGGTGTTATAAGATCAACACAGAAAAATCAGTAGCCCTCCTATATACAATAGATAAACAGGCTGAAAAGGAAATCAGAGATACATCACCCTTTACAATAACCACAAATGATATAAAATACCGTGGGGTTACTCTAACTAAGCATGTGAAGGACCTATATGACAAGAACTTTAAGTCCTTGAAAAAAGAAACTGAAGATGTCAGAAATTAGAAAGATCTCCCATGCTCATGGAAAGGCAGGGTCAACATAGTAAAAATGGCGATCTAACCAAAAGCAATCTATAGATTCAACGCAATCCCCATCAAATTACCAATGCAATTCTTCACAGACCTGGAAAGAATAATACTCACGTTCATATGGAAAAACAAAAAACCCAGGATAGCCAAAAGAATCCTGTACAATAAAACAACCTCTGGAGGCATCAGAATCCCCAACCTCAAGCTCTACTCTAGAGCTACAGTAATAAAAACAGGTTGGTACTGGCATAAAAACCGACATGTGGACCAATGGAATCAAATTGAAGACCCTAGATTAACTTGCACACCTATGAACATATAATTTTTTCAAAGAAGCCAAAAATGTACAATGGAAAAAAGAAAGCATCTTCAACAAATGGTGCTGGCATAACTGGGTGTCAATGTGTAGAAGGTTGTAAATAGATCCATATCTGTCAGTGTGCACAAAACTTAAGTCCAAGTGCATCAAAGACCTCAACATAAATCCAGTTACTCTGAACCTGATAGAAGAGAAAGTAGGAAGTATTCTTGAATGCATTGGCACAGGCAAGTTACGTTTTTAGCAAAAATATCCAAGTGTTTCAGAGTGAATAGTCCAGAGCAGGGATGGCATGTCAGTTTCTCTGTTTATGTTATATTTCAGTTATATACTCTAGAACTTCTTCTTTTCAGTTACCTTCTGATGCCTGCAGGGAATTAATCAAGGATTCTAGAAAACCTTCTCCATGAAATGTGAACCAGTCCTGAATCTCATGCTGTATTGGAGCAACTGGAACACTGTTAAGATCAACTCACATGAGTCTGTTTAATGGATAATAGGGATTTATTAAGATATAATTGAGGAAATAATCTCTTGAATACAAAACAGAGTAAACAGCTGAAGTCATTCCCTGATCTGATGGGAAGTGAATTCACTTTTCATGCAGAAGCAGGGAGAGGGGACATGTGACCCTTCTCCCTCTTTTTTTTAAGAGGTCAAGTACAATGGCATGAGGTCATGTGTAGAGAAAATACCACTAATTCCCCCTTTTTGTCTAAATAAGAAAGTACCAAACTTAATGCAAGCTATATACAATAAGAATGACTATCAAGTACTGTCCAGGAAAAAATAAAGAATAATAACTTAAACAAAAAATGGAACTAAAACCAACAAGAATAATCTCAAACAGAAAGGACATGCTAAGTTTTCATAGATGTCCAGAACATAAATAAATGGCAAATTACTAAGATTACTTCAATAGCTGTCCTAGCTTGAAGATTCTAACTCTAGTACTAATATGTTTTAGCTAAGATATAAGAAGATTGTAACTGCAACTATTTAGTCTTCAACTCCATCAAAGACCAGAGAAGGAAAATAATAATAACTGAGAAAGTGGAAAAGACAAGCAAGCAAATTTCCAAAATTCTTACAAGAATAGAACAGCTGGCAGCCTGGCCAGTCACCTAAACTTTCTTAGCATCAGTGGGTCATCTAATTTGGTTCCAGTCCTAGAATATCTGACCAACCATTTTCAGAAGCTGGAATTTTGAAAGACCATCTTACCCTGTCTTGGCAGAGTTCAGTAGTTGCTTTTTGTTGTGACCTCCTGGTCTGGAAAGGACAGTATTTATACTGTCAGCAGTTTAGGCAAAGTAAATTCTTTGCCCAGCTGGCCATTTTGTGCCAAAAGGAAGATAAATTTCCAAATGTAGTATCTAGAAGCCCAACATTCTCTTGGGGTAAGATCAGTGCTGCCAGGAGCAATTGTGTCTCTCATCAACAGAATTCTAAGTTATCAAAACATTTAAATGCCATATTCTCTAGGACTATGAAGTTTTTGAAAGTTGCCTATCCATGTGACATATATTTCTGTAAATCTGGAGGACCTAACATAACTATAGAAATGACAAGCATGCATGACTATAGTTCTGTAAGTCTTATCTACTTGAATAACTTAACAACTAATGCTTCACATCAACAAGATAAACAGTCTGTAAGCAGATGCACTGTATAAGGATGATGACCTCAAAATTATGACAATACACAAAATACCTTAAAAAGAGATAGAAATGTATATTGCAATAGAGGTAGAAATACATACAGTATGACAAATATAATTTTACATTTGTATTAATATGCAAGATATTTCAAACAGGAGTAGAAATATATGTACAATACAGCAATTATGGTTTTGTATTTGTATCAATATACAAATTACATTAAATATGAATATAAGAATATTTTACATTTATATCAAATATTTAAGAATCCATATCAGTGCAAATTATCCAAGACTGATAGTTTGCTAAATCAGTTTACTAGTAGAAACAACAATCTACATTAATATACTATAACTATCTAATCTCCTTTTTTCTTTTCTAAAGGAGTCTAAATTTTATTGTTCTACCTGCAGCCCTATAACCTTCTATCTACAACTCTGAGAAAAATGAAACCTTTGGGAGAGGGGCACCATTTTCTTAGAATTGCTTTCTGCAGTTTATAAGGTGACAGTATCTCTATGGGGTCCTGTAAGAAAGCTTAGATTGTCAGGTCTCAATAGGGATAGCTGTAGAATTTGCAGCCAGTCTCAGAGTAGATAAGATTGTCTGAGATTCTGGCTAGAAGTGTAGTGTGATGGACCATCTCATCTTGGAACTGTCCTGAAGAGTTTTTAGTACAAAGCTGATCATTGAGTAATGTTCTTAGGTACAATGGCATCTTTCTGGACTGAGTAGAGTCATTGTTTTTGGGGCACCATCTTCCTTCTGGAGACTTCAGAGATTACTATTGGAAAGATTTATTTTACACTGTGGAAAACTTGAACATTGTTAATATCAAAATGGAAAATTTAGATATATGCTGGATCAAGAAGGGATTCCCAGAAAGCAATGACAAGAGTGGGAAAAAAATAGAATCTCACCACTTATTAAGATCAACCCACCTAAGTCTATTTTATGGGTAATAGGGATTGAATAAGATATAAATTGAGGAAATACACTCACAAATACAGAACAGGGTAGACAGCTGAAGTTGTCCTCTGATCTGACCAAAAATGAATCCATGTCTCAGGCAGCAGCAGAGAGAAGGGGCATATGACCCTTCTCCCTCTCCTTTTAAGAGGTCAGGTACAAAGGCAGAAAGCACTACTTTCTTCAAACGCTGTAGCCCAAAGTCCTAGGCAAAGCAAATGCCACTACAGAATATCCTACTCAGACACCTGGCAGGCTTTGGTGAATCCTGAAAAGGAGGTGTCTGAAACTCTAGGCTGTGGATGCTATCTGGGTAGTCCCTATATAAGATGGGCAAGGATCTCATGAGTCCCAAAGGGAAGGGGAGAGAAAGAATCTAGCAGAAGTGGAAGTCCCTGGCAAGCAAGCAAGGGGGCTTGGCAGCCTGAGAATGTGAAATATTTTACAGAATTTTATTTTCTACTGTCTGTTTAAACTCATTTTGTGTACAATCTTTCAATTTCTGGTAATAGCTTAATTGGTAAACCTTCAGGGAATTATACAGATTATTAAAAATAAATAAATAAATAAATAAAATGTGTTAATTTGATCAGCTAAGTTTGTGAACAAAAATAATTGTGAAAAGAATAGAATGTTTTGACTCATTAAATAGAATATTAAATAAATCACAAGGGAAATAAGGTATAATTAAAAGTTTGAATTGTAGTCTTAAAGTAACCTAGACCTTGACATGTATAAGGCCAATAAATTAAAATTCAATATGAATATGCCAACGAAAATTTGTGCTATACACATACATTCACACATAAATTGATACATACAAGGTAAATGACACTGAGAATAATATCATTTTCCCTTTGTTACTAAACAAGGATTATAAGAGAATGAATCTTAGAATTTATCTTAATAGAATATTGAATGATGTACTAAATACAAAAATGACATTTTAGATACTTAAAGAACGAACTACAAAAAAATAAAATTCCATTTTTCATCCAAAATTACATTTTTGTTTAATGTATACAAAAATCATTTTAGTTTTACTTAATTTAGCATGAAATATTACTTACTTGATGTTCTTCAAAATTAGAAATCTCTAAGTTACAATTGTGTTGTGTTTTTGGATACATATCATTTTTAGACATGTCTCTATAGTAATTTGTGCACATGTAACATGTGATTTATGTAATTCAAGTTGTATTTCAGAAACCCTAATTAATTTTTAACATTTTATGTTTCCCAGGGTACAGGCCAACTGCTTGGAATTTACAAGGAAGACAATGAATACTCCAAGAGTAAAATAGAGTTAACACAAATCCAATGCTATCTACTGTCACTGGACTCTCACTCTGGATTCTTGCTCCCTTTGATTCCTGTTAATATTTCAAAAGAAATGTATAGAGAATAGTGTGAAGAACAATTGGAATTTATTACTGAACAGAAGAAAGCTCACTCAAGGGCTGAGATTTGACGGGGACCACAGTGCTGTTCTATATTTTACACGTGCTTTAGATTATTTCTAAAAGCCTCTAGAACAGACAGCTTTTCCTGAGGGGCACTTTTGTTCAGGAGACTGACAGGTCCATTTGGAGTGACTTGTACAAGAGAGGACAAAGTTATGTTTTTATTCTTTACCTGAAAACATCTAGCTAGATAGTGATTCTTACAAGGGTTTAGGTACTTATCCTTTAATGGCCTTGTAGACAATTCAGAATGGTATGCCTTCACTCAAGGCCAGAAAGAAGTCTCAGTTATTCTTTTCAGCACCAATAAGGGCCCTACAGTTTCAGTCTCTGGCTTTACAAGCAGACTATTTTAAGAGAGGTTTCCATGCACAGTGCCCTCTGAGTCTGCTCGTTTTATTACCCTACCATACTTTATTAGTATACCAGTGCAAAAAGATGTGGAACTCTCAAGGGTCATACCTCATTATTTCTTTATATCATTACTCCATGTTAATTATTTATGCCTGTGTAGGGGGCAAATTATTTATCAGTGGTCAGGCATCTGTGTGTGTCTTCAGGTATATGTGTCAAATAGCCACACTAGTTGACTTCTCCAGCATGTATGCTGGCAGTTTTTGAGACAGAATCTCTCAATAAATTTGTAGTTTACTATTTGGACTAAACAGGTGTACTTGTAAGCTCCAGGGATATGCCTATCTCTGTCACCTAATGTTAGGGTTTCAAATGAATGTTGCCACACCTCAATTTTATATGGATCCTGGGAACCTCAATTCAAGTTTTCTTGCTTTCTCAGCACTGTATCTTTATGTACTGAGCAATCTCCCAAGCCCCATGTAAGTTAATTTGAATCATATATTTTCTAGATGACAAAACTGACACTTTCAGAGTTTTATTTATTTCTTCAGGACATGACAGATAAAAAGCAGTGGAGCTGGTAGTCAAAATTTAATTCATTATCATATTGTGTTAAAATGTCTAAAGTCTGTTTTGTTGTCTTGACATGGGTAGCACAGAAAGACAACCATGTCTTCTCCTATACCGCTTTAAATTCTTTGCTGAGACCTCTTGTGAACTAGCATTCTAGGCCATCTCTGAGAATGAATTTTTACAAAAATGTATATGATACATGAGAATGTCTCATTCTCAGAGGTGGTCTAGAATGCTAGTTTACATAGCATCTGAAAGAAGAAACCACAATTTAACAGAAAGAACAAAAAAAGAGAAAATAAAATTCTGTCAAGATGTGGAAGTTAACTTAATGGTGAAGGAATGGGTGAAAACTGCAAGTGGATTCCTCAGATAAGAGCTGAATGCTGATGAGGTTCAAAGTTATCACAGGTGATCAGCCTTCATCCTTGCTGCTAGAGAGGGGATGGTGATGAATACTTTTATAATTTACATCATACCTCTGAACAAATATAAATGAGCAGAGCCTGTCTTCAAGACACATCTTCTTATTGATTTTTTTTTTCAAGACAGGGTTTCTCAGTGTAGTTTTGTTGCCTAACCTGGATCTCACTCTGTAGACCAAGATGGCCTCCAGCTCACAGAGATCCACCTGCCTCTGCCTCCTGAGTGCTGGGATTAAAGACATGCATCACTGCAGCCCAGCCTTCCTATTGATTTTAATTTGAACAATTCTTTATGCCAAACTTATGTACTTCAAAGCTGCAACCCCAGTAAACTATGGTGTAAATTGATATGATTTCAATTTACAATTTCAATATGATATGATTTATTTAATTACTTATTTCCCCCTTTTAAGTAACATAGATTCTTTTCTCATATACTATAATCTTAGTATAATTTATCCTCCCTTTATTTCTCCCAGTTCCTACTCACTTTACTCTCATCGAGTTCAACTCATTTTCTGTAACTCATTAGAAAAGAATAGGTTTCTAAGAGAAAAAAAATACCAAACAAACAAACAAACAAAAATTTGCTGTAGGTTGTCTTTCTGTATACTGTGAATGTGTGTGGCTCCCATTGGATAATAAATAAAGCTATTTGGGCCTATGGCAAGAAAGCTGACAGCCAGGTGAAAAATTCAAGTAGAGATACAGAGAGAAGGGTAGATTCAGGAGAGATGCAAGCCTGCCGTAAAAGAGCATCAAGATGCCAGCAGACTGGTAACACCATGGCCACATGACAACATATAGATTAATAGTTATGGGTTAACAGGATAAAATAGATAGCTAGCAAAAAGACTGAGCCATAGGCCATACAGTTTGTAATTAATATTAAGCCTCTGAGTGATTATTTTATAAGTGGTTGCAGGACATAACTGGGAGTGATTCATTCTGACTACAGGGCTGGATGTGGGGCTGGTGAGATTAGAGAAACTTCTAACTACACATAACAAAACAAATTAAAATAAGATAAAACAAAACCATCATATCGAAGTTGGACAAGCTAAGCCAACAGAAAAATAAAAGATCCTGAAGAGCAGACACAAGAATCAGAGACCCATTTTTTACATTCAGGTATCCCATAAAAGTACTAAACTGAAAGCTATAACATATATGCAGAGGGCCTGGTGCAGCCCCATGTAGTCCCTGTTCTTGCTGAATCAGTACCTGTGATTTCATATGATCTTTGCTCAGTTGAGTTAAAGGGCCTTGTTTTCCTGCTGTCCTCCATCTCCTCTGGTTCTTACATTTCTTCTGCCTCCTTTTCAGCTGAGTTTACTAGTCTTTGAGGAGACAGATTTAATGGAGACAACTCATCTACAGTTATGTGTTCTAAGATCCACCACTCTGCATAATGTCTGGTTATGTCTCTGTATTTGTTCACATCTGTTGCAGGAGGAAGCCTCTCCAATGATGGCTGAAAAAGCCACCAGTCAATGAGTATAACAGAATATCATTAGGAATCATTGTTTAATTGGTGTTGTTTGTTTTTGTTTTTGTTTTCTGGGTTTTTGTTTGTTGTTTTTTTTGCCAGTTTTATTTGGTTTTAATGTCAAATATCCTTAGCCATTAGGGAAATAAAAATCAAAGCTGCTTTGAGAGTTCATCTTATACTTGGCAGGATGGCTAAGGTCAATATACAAGTGGCAACTCATTCTGTCAAAGATATGGAGCATGAGAAATAGTCCTCCATTACTGGTGGGAGTGGAAACTTGTATAGGCATTATGGAAATCTATTTGGTGGTTACTCAGAAAAATAGGGATTAATCTACATCAAGATCCAATCTTAGGAATTTACCAAAAGGACACTTTATCAGAAAAAAAGGATACTTGCTTATGTTGTTTATTTGTGTACTATTGTTAATAGTCAGGGATTGGAAACCACCAAGATGTCCCTCAACAACAACAAAAACAAATAGATAAACTGTGATATATTTATACAATGGAATATTCCTCAGTCCTGAGAAATGTGGTATCAGAAAATTGGCAGTCAGATGGATAGAACTAGAAAAAAAAAAATCATCTGAGTGAGGTAACCCAAGCTCAGGCAAATACACATGGTTGGAATTTGCTTATGTATGAATATTAGCCATTGAATAAATGAAAAACGAACTACAGTCCATAGCTCGAGATAGAGTAGGCATAGAAAACATGGATCTTCCTGGAAGGGAGAATAAAAGAAATCTTATTGGTGGACTAGAACCAGTGGGGAGGATTGAGTGGGAAGAGGAAGTGGCGATGGGATTGAGTGACAGAATGAGGGAGGGGACAGACAGGTAGAAGTGAAGGCATTTGAGAGGCAGTATGGAAACGTATGACAGTGGTAACTTCCTATAACATATGAAGGCAATAATAATAATAATAATAATAATAATAATAATAATAATATAATGGCGTCTCCCAATAATGGGAGAGACAACCACAATTGGCCATTTATTGTCACCAAATGAAGCTGCCAGTACTGGGACTAGATTTCAGTTAATTGAATGGATGGCTGAAAGTGTCCCATGGAAATCCCCAAATAACTCAGGCTGTTTCCAAGACTATAGGCTGCTCTCCACTAACAGACATGAAGGCCCCATTATTGAGGACAACACCCACACAACTCCTACAACATGGAGAGGTCAAGCTGGCTCCTACATAGAACCTTTACCCCCATGCTCTAGTGTCTTTGATCCTGGAAGCGACCCTGCAGGCTACCAACATAGAAACATAAACCCTAATCCAACTACTAAACCTTTGGTTTATATTCTGTCTGTCCTGAAAAATATACTCGGGCAACGGTGGCAAAAAGCTATGGAAGTAACCAGCCAATACCTGATTTGATTTAAGACCCACTCCATGAGACTTGACACTACTTTTGTGATCATGATATGACTGAATTTCAATGCAGGGTATTTCTGTATATTTCAGCATCACATACACATCAAAAATTGGTAAAGTATTGAGTTGTATTTAACACATATAACTAGAAAACATAATTGGAAATATTTGAAGTTGCTCTTTCAGAGATAGCACAGTGAATTGTGTGTTTTTTTTTTTTTTAGCAGAAACATGTTAAATTAGGCAAAACAAGGTAAATGTAGGAGTAAATAGATATATTACAGTTTCTGATTAATTACTTTAAGATAGACAGATTGTATGTTGTATTAAGCATAATATAATTCAGTTATTCCTGGATTTATGTATAACTTTTTGAAACCAAGAGGTAGAAAGACATGATGTAAATAACTTGAAAAACTTCCCAGAAATACATATGATTTAGTATTAAGCATAGTGTAAGTTGCTTTTTATTTTTAAATTTTATTCATTGCTTATATAAAACTAAATATTTTATGATATACATCAAGTTAATTTTCAAAATAAATATCATATAATTATTGGAGTATTAAAAAACACAGTGTTTTGATAACACTAAACATAATCTGTATTTCATTTAATATATACAGTCATTAATACAATCTGAAATTAAGAATCTATAAATATGGACACTCACTTTGAAATGCTAATTATAAAAACATGTTTTGATATCTTTATATGACTGATCACATTAATGAAGGAGTGCAAACTATTTTATTTTCCATATATTAATAAAGATTAACAATAATCCAAGATATAATTCCAATTGATGAAAAATATTCTCAGGTCAGGGAAGATGGCTCAGTAGGTCAAATCAGTTGCTTTCTACATCAGATGACATGAGTTCAGATCTATAGAACACTCATAACAAGCTGAATATGGTAATGCACATGTGTAATCTGTGTTCCATGAGGTGGGTGGTTGAGATAAAAGGATCATCTTGAAGAGTATTGTATGACAGCTGAAGGATGTGGTACAGGAACAGAAACAATGCAACGGACTTTGCATCAGATTGGACAGCAAAAGAACATTGGAAAGTTGTCCTCTGATCACTATGTTTACATTCATACAGTCACTCTTCTCTCTGCCTCCCTTTCTGTCTAAATGATCCATGTTATTGTACTTACATATTCCTTTTTTAATTTTTTATTTTATAATTTAATCTAATTTTACTTATCAGCCATGGGTTCTCCTATTCTCCCCGCTCCCCCACCTTCCCCCAGCCCACTTCCCATTCCCATCTCCTCCAGGGCAAAGACTCCCCTGGGGATTCAGCTCAGGCTGGTAGATTCAGTCCAGGCAGGTCCATTCCCCTCCTCCCAGGCTGTTTCTCTTCAGATCGTATAAACCTTGTACTTACATACTCTTATGCTATCGAAGAGGAAATATTTTAAGGCACTTTGTATATTACAACAAGAATAATTTCACAATTTATTCAATTTTTTATTATAACACATAAACTCTGTATAATTCACTAATGGTGATTTTACAATAAAGTAGCAGTTCAGTCTTTGTAGGACCCTGAATGCTTGTCAGCTTTGTGTTTGTTATCATACTGCAAACATTATTTGCCTACAGACTTTCCAAAATTTTATTTTCAGGATAATTCCCTAAAGTGAGTTATCCCTGAATTCTCTCATTTTGACATCAACAGAAAATGACATTATTATCTTTTCTATAGTCCTTATCAGAACGTTGACTCTCCTGATGATGGGGTAAAGAGAGACAGATACACAGGCTACTATAGAGCACCTGTATAATGATCTTAGCTTGACGTAATCCATATTGATCATTCTGTCTTTATAAAGTGAAAAGATATACACTCACTGAAGTGATAGAGAGACCTTATTGCCTTATTTGCTTGACCAATGAATGATTTCTAGCTCTTTTAAGTCTTTTTTCTTGGCCTTTTAAAAATATTCTTCCATCCTTAGAAACAATAACCTATCCTGTGACACATTTTGTTCTGAAACACATAGAAGGGGAAACATGGAAAGACAGAAACTACAGATCAATAAGATTGTTTCTTCTAATGGCTAGTGTAGTGGTATTTAAAATAAACAAAACACAGTAAATACATGTGACATGTTAAAATATTCATTTGAAGTCGTGTATATTTGTGTGTGGGGGTGTATATATGGGGAAGGAAATTACTGAAGAATTTTTCTTGAAATATGACTTCACTCAGAAGAAATTTATGGATAGAGTTTAATTTATGAAGTGTGTAGTTATTTGGCTAGGCAGAAAAAGTACTGAAACAAAGATGTGTGTGAAAATTCATACTAGGAACACAGGCACTCTCCTCATGCCTTCTAAGATGAGCGTGGTTGCCTCCATTGTAATCCCAACTCCAGTTGCAGCAACTTGTGAATGTTTCCAGTGTCCACAAAGTTAAACATTTCGGCACACCTAGGATGTGCTAAGGCAACTGGGTCTGCTCTGCATAAGTATATTTTAGCTTTTCTTCTTTACAACATAAAAAATGTAATTTCCAAAGGAACCTGTAAATCTCACATACTCTTCAATATAAATTTTTGGGATCGAATTTATTTCAAGTGATATAAGCTAGTTGTAAAGCAATATATTCTTTTCTAAAGTGTTAAATCCAATAATAAAAATGAATGATGGTCACCATGAAATTCCAAAAGGTATTATTTATAAGTATAACTAATTAGAATTTGAAAAATATAAATCATATAATCAGAACACAAAAACTCACTTGAGTGCATTTTCCATGATTAATCTTTACTGCATAAAATAAAACTTTAGTGACCCTCATAGCATTTTAGCCATACATTTCCTGCAGAAATGCAGGCTTCTTAGGAAGTTCAGCCAAACAATTGAGATTTCAATCATTTAAATTGTGAACCTTAAACACAATTAAACAGGAAAGTATAAGAGTCAGAAATGCTTAGTCATTTTCTTATTCAAAACACATTGCCAAATGTTTCCATAGAAACAAAACCAAGCTCCTTAAATGAAGAATATGTCCTATTTAGTTATCTTATTTCCATCTAAATTCAGATATTATCAGAAAAAAAATGTGGTAGTCACACAAAAGAACAAATTATGATGAATCTTGAGCTTAGCTGTTGAACTCTAAATTCAATACTCAGTGACATTTATTTTGCTGTTTAAATCAGTTTGGAGTCAAAAGTGGAATACTTACATGACTGACTCTTCAGTTAGGTCAAAACTCACTTAGAAAATTGTGGGAGAAAAATAGAAGAATCTATCTCTAATTCACTCTCTCTCACTTCTGTTTCTCTATGTAGATGTACATGCATATATTATCTACAATATTATATACCTTTACATCATCCTTATATTTTCATATATGCAAATGCACAAACATAGACAAATGCATTGATTCATTCATAGTTGATTAAATATACTAATTTTCAATAAAATCTTCAAGTAAGATTTTCTACAAATTCCCTTGTCTATAAGGAAAATGCTATGCAGAAAATTTTGATGCTCTGTGCTAATAAAACCCAAAGTGGCAAGCATACACACTGCCCTCTGAAAGTTCTTTGGTTGAACCTCAACATGAGGTTATAACAAAGATGCTATACCCATTTTTCATTTTTTTCTTTGTTTCTTTGTCTTTTTTGCTATTAAACTAAGTTAATTTAGAAGTAATAACTCAGTTCTTAATATGTGAGAGTAAATAATGAACAGATTAAAAACAAATGGTATGCATCACTTAATTTTAAAAATCATGTGGAACATAAGCAAATCTGGAAATATATCTGAATGCCTCCCCTCCAAAAAAAAACTGGTAATGGCTGTGATACTCTAAGGCCATTTCAAACAAGATGATCAAATGAGGAATAATGATTCAGATCCTGATACAAAAGTTTTATTTTTATACTTTTATTATTATTCTTTTGGTGTCATAAAATTATAGAAGAAATGCATCTTCAGTGGAGGGAGGAAGGAGAAGATTACAGGCAACACTCTGACAGACAGAATCCCTATAAAACCCTATGAGGGATGTCCTCCACCTTCGGGGTTACAGTGCAAATTCTCTCAGTGCTACGAGCATTTGACCAGAATGGTGACAACATTCTTGAGTAATGGATTAACTTCCATGTGTTATACTGTGTTTTTTGAAGGATTATTGGCTTATCAAGTGGGGAGGGTCAGTGTGAAAACAGGAGAAATTCGCCACATTAATGATCATTTCCTTATGTTTCATGCTTCACTCTCACAAGATGTGGCAGATCCATGTTTTTAAATCTACCAAGGTAGTAAATGGCAGACTGTGAACAGAATCCAGAGAATCAAACACTGGTTTAATGTCTCCCATTTACAGCAGCAATTATAAAAATATCTTATCTTTAATATATTTTCAGAAATACGCTAAAGAATTATTTTTGTAGTATAGAGTAAACTAAACACATGCATCCATTGATACACATCCAAAAATATGAGTGCAGACAGACATTGAGATATTTGTGGCTAGGAATTTTGTTTGCTGGGTTTTTGTTTGCTTATCTGTTTATTTTTCAGTCTGATAAAGGGATGATAACAACAGTTATCAAACTGAAAAACATTGGTTGAGTGGTGAGTAAGATAGGAAGGGCATTTACATGTGTATATGAAAAGGGAACTGTACTTTTCACACTATAAATATGTAAGGATAATCTTCCTTACCTTGGCTGGATTGAGAATAATCTATGAAAAATGCAACTAGGTGTCTCTTTGTGTGTGTGTGTGTGTGTGTGTGTGTGTGTGTGTGTGTGTGTGTGTGTGTGAGTGTGTTAACAGAAAAGGTTAGCTGAAAGGATAAGATAGGTGGCACCATCCTGAATGTTGGGGTCCTGAACATACATACATACATACATACATACATGAAAAATAAACAGAGACTGTGAGACTAGAATGAACATTTCTGTCCTTCTTACTGAGTGAGAATACAGGGTAAGCCCTTGCCTTATGTTCCTGATGCTATAACTAAAGCCCTCAAAACTTTGCATTCCTTGCCATGCTGGCCTTTTTCTGTCAAATTGTGAGACTGGGAGACAGTTGTTGATCTTACTATGGAGGCTTCACATGGAATTTAAGTGAGACAACTTATATGGGGAAGGCTAGATGAATAAAGTGATAAAGGATTAGCAGAAATAATGCACATAGACAAGTAGAACAGTGCATGAGTAGGTAATTTAAGAGGAGCTTATGGTCAAACTATACTTTGAAAATACAAATGAACTAATAAGTATAAAAATTGAATAATAATGTGACAAATTCACCACTTCTGCAGCAATGACTTCAGAGAAGATGAAAATGTCTTAATCCTTTTTATCACTGTATTAGTGAGGACTGATTAAGGTACACACTAACACAAAGGCACTATCCCATGTGTTGTACCCACATGGATAAGCTTTAAACTTTGTCCTAAGAAGGCACTGAAGAATGATAGGCTGACATAGAATCAAAAGTGTGTGTGTGTGTGTGTGTGTGTGTGTGTGTGTGTGTGTGTGTGCATGCATACTTGTCCACCCTACATGAGAAGCAAGAAAGTTAATAAATTAGGAAGTGAGCAGAGAGGAAAGGTAAATAAAATAGTGATAGAGAAGCTGAGTTACAACCATGATGGATGTTTGGCAGTGTTCCAAAGCATCTGAAATTTTAGAGCTTTTGTGGTATCATAAAAATAAGTAAACAAATAAAGCAAATGAAAGGTGACAGGTTTTTTTTTTTTTTTTTTTTTTTTTTTTTTTTTTTTTTTGTGTGTGTGTGTGTGTGTGTGTGTGAGATGTCTAAACCCTTCCTATCTGTATATCCTACTGGGAACATGCTAACCTTTGAGGGGATCTCTGGACAGTTTGTTCCTTCCAAATTTATGACTTCCACTATTACACACACACACACACACACACACACAAACACACACACACACACATACATACATACATAATAAAATAAATAAATAAATAAATAGAAACATGAGTTTTAATTCTAGTTAAAGCCCTATGTAGGTAAAATCCCCGCTTTGTACACAGTGTACTTCCCAAATGTTTTAGTCACTGATTGACTCATTCAGGAAATTCTATTTTATTTTAATTGTTTCTGTTTCTTAGTTTTAGGTATGGTCTCAGGATGCAACCCAGAGTGGCTTTGAAATCATTGTCTGCCTTTGCTCTCTTCCAATGTTTGGCATGCAGGAGTGTCCACTACATTCAAACAAATATGTGAAACTGTTATATTCCATGAACTAGAAGGAATACAAAAAACTCAGTGATGACTGAGGAACATATCTCAGAACTTTCAGTCATGAAGAAGAGCGTTAAGTGAAGGGTCATTTATGTCATAGGAGGAGCAAAGGGAAGAGCAAATGCAAGTGGTGGGGTATGTAATGGCAACTGGCCCTTGGAGAAAAGAGTCAACTACCGTGATTTTAATATCACATCAACAGTTAATGTATGATACAAAGATGCAAATGCATGTAGGAGACTAGGGCTTAAATGCAAGTCTTCACAACTCACATTTTAAGCAACTTAATCAATTAATTGTAATGAACATGGCTATGAAACAGACAGAGGACAGAGGAAAGAAATAAAGGCCTGAGTTGGCCTCTGGGGAAACAGATGAAGTGTGCTACAAACATACACTCTGTTAGACATTATTACTATCATTATTATTTTACTTCAACCTAAGATCTTTAGGGACATATTTGAAAAATTATAATTAAATGGTAAGTGTAGAGAAAAATACCAAAAATAAAAAGTTTAAAATAAAAAATAAAATACCCCACTCTCTAGAAGACTCTTCCAAAAGGTTTGTCCTGACCTGGTGACTCAATGGGGAAAATTAGAGTCTAACTTCTCAAGGCCTGGTACCTCACCCTGTATGTGCAGTCAGGAAGTCAAAGGGACACGGTGGCAATTACTGTCCTGGGAGAGTGAGCTGCCCTCTTCAACTGTCTAAATGCTAGCACACTCCAATGGTCCAGCAAGCAAGGGAAAGAAGAGATACCATCCCTTCTCAGGTTATGGAATTATCTTCCTCTTTTGCTGGGAATTTGTGTGATGTGGCTTTTATACATGCTTATTATTTATTACAATTATTCATCTGGTAAATTATTTTACTCTAGTGTCTAAAATCTGTACTACAAGGACAGTAATGTGATCATATTTTTTTTACTTTAAAAAATACTGTACAGTTAAGAAGATGTTTCCTGTCAGTTGTGACAGTAGCTATGGACAGAGATGGGTGGATAGGCAAAGGTTTTGGAAGTGAAAAAAATTACATATTTTGATACCACGGGTAATGAGAGAAAGATACTTTTTCCTAGGATTTCAAATAGAAAACTAGTTAAAATCCAGTCTCAGTCCCTTTTCTTTTTTATAAGAATTTTTATTTTATAGTTAATTTAATTTTACATACCATCCACAGATTCCCCTGTCTTCCCTCCTCCCACCCCCCATTATTCCCCCATCCAAATCCACCCCCCATTCCCACCTCCTCCAAAGCAAGGTCTCCCCTGGGAATTCAGCCCAGCCTGGTAGATTCAGTTGAGGCAGGTCCAGTCCCCTCCTCCCTGCACCAAGGCTGAGCAAAGCATCTCAGCATAGGCCCTAGGTTCCAAAATGCCAGCTCATGCACCAAAGACAGGTCCAGGTCCCACTGCCTGGGGGCCTCTTAAATCAGTCATTTTTCATGATGCTGTGATAAAATATCCTGACAGAAGTAACTTAAAGGAGAAAGGGTTTATTCTGCTTTACAATCTTTACAATTTCATGGTATAGTCCATCATCATCAACAAGTCTTGACTCTGGGATATTGAAGCAGCTGATGACATTTCACCCACAGTCCAAAGGTAGAGAATGATGAATACATGCTTTTTGCTATTCACCTACATTACTCTACTTGCATTGTCGAAGGTCACAGTCAGAGAATTGTGCTATGTACTTTGGGAGGGTCTTCTCACGTTAACTAATATGATCAAGATAACACCCTATAGGCATATGCAGAGGACCATATACTGATGATTCTGGATTTTATCAAGTTGATACTTTGCAGCAAATATCACACCCTTTTAGTAATTTGGGAAATCCTACTCTGGTCCAAAATAATTAAAATGAGCCCAGAAATCGGTGCAATAGTATATTGCTAATATGTCATGAGCAAGGGAGCATTCACAAACTTAACCAACTAGAATACATCAGAGATTTATCTAACTTATAAGTAAATAATATAGGTAAAAATGTCATGCTATTGTTCCTTACTTTTAATATACCATCAAGACTTCTTGAGTAATATCTTATCTACATCAATAGCATAGTATTTATAATATTTTGCTCTAAGAATTTTGAATTCATGACTTCGTGAAAGCAACAACTATTCAAGGGAAACCATACATTTCGTTTTTGTCATTTTGCCTTTTTTTTTCCCAGTCAGGGTCTTTTCCCAGTCAGGGTCTCCTGTATCCCAGATAGGCCTATGAGTCTGAGGATGCCCTTGAACTCCTGCCTCTTCTTTACCTAAATTCTAGGATTACAGGCATTTTCCACCCACTCCAGGGACAGTCATCCATTATATAATTCTGTCTGCTGCTGAGCAGTAAACTACAGCTTTAAGTCAACTGTGTCATCACAGAAGTAAACCACAGGTATCCTTCAGTTGAGACAAATAGGAAAACTTCCAACTATACTTTAGTGTTCAGTGTTCTAAGCTATACTGTTCTGAGCATCAGGAATATTAAAAGAACTTCTTTACTTATAATTGTCATTTATAGAAGTTTTCTCAAGGCATAACCTTATATTGCATGGAGCAACATGTGTATATTTCACTTTAAATTCATGTGTGTGCATTTCTGATTTGAAGATCTTTATTTTTCTTTTATTTTAGACATTAGTATACAATTACATTGTTCTTCCTTTCCTTTCATCTGAGAAATCCTTCCATACAACACTCCTTGCTTCCCTTCTAATTCATTGTCTCTATTTTCATTCATTTTTGCTATATGTGATATGTGTAACTAACATCACTCTTTAGATGGGTGTTTGGAATACACATCTCTCTGTTTAATATTTTCCTAAGAGTATATGACTTTCATGAATACAACCACAACTTAGAAAAGTCATTGTTTCCAGCCACTGGATTTTTGTAATTCAAAAGTTCTCATATTATTAAAATAAAATAGTATAATCCATAAATTGTAAAGACAACTGAAAGTAAAGTCATTTGTGAGACATCAAAAATATATCCAGTAGTCCATGAATGTCAATACAAATTGGCCGCCATAAGGCAGTGAGTGGATATATGAGCATTGCTTCATCTGCAACTCTAGTTTGAGCATCTTCTCCCAAGCTTGAGTTGTGCCTGTTGTTAATACAGCAGAGGCCACATTAGTGATCAGTAGTTTTATCTGAAAATAAAACTCTCAATGCAGTTCTAATGCTTATGGTGCCTGGTCCTCTGTGCATGGCATTTGTATTGGACTTTAAGAATTTACAGTAATATGAAGGATCTATATAATTTTGCTTTCATGTCTAACCCGTGAATAAGTTTAACACTATTTTCCTAGATTCTCCTAGCAACCATTCAACAAGTATACTAAAATTTTACTTTATGTTTTATCTTATTCTTAACAAAAGATAAGCCTGCTATTTTAACATTACTGAGTTCTATTGATAGATTTGTTTGATGAAATTTTATAATTTATATTTAAACATGCATTTAATATATTTAATGTATCTATATCGATATTAATCTTTCTAGAATGACTATGGGCAGCATGATTACACATTTATTAACCTTTTATCATTTATATTGGTATCAATAATTTTTCCTAACTCTACAATGTCTTCTGCCATGAATACTGCATATGTCTGCACTTTTTGCTTTCTTAAAGGTGTGTGTTAACGACAGTGAAGGAACATAAGAGATTATTTCACATTCTTCTCATCTTCACCTTCTATCACAGATCTTGGCTTCCCTGTTTAAATTTCAGGTTTTATTTTTATTCACAGATTGTTTCAAGGTATTAAATTTTCTGTAAATAGCTTTTGTATAAAGTTTGTATATAGAGAGTATAAATACAAGACTTATTTGTTTATAGTTTCTGTATACATCATTTTGACAAAAATACGTAAAGTTCTCATTTTCTTTGTACTTAATGCCTGACTTTTAAAACAGTGATTTATAATTAAACCTGAGAATTACTCCATGTACTTTCTGCAATGGTTTCAATATATCTTTTTTTAAATCTAATGATAAAAGTGAAAGTACTGTGAATTTGTACTCATGTTCTCATTCCTCTCAGCCCATATGCACAGAAATGAAGAAAAATGGGGGAATATACTAAATATTAAATATTAGAGGTGCTTTAATAAATGCCATGTAAATCTATTATTTCTTAGTTTGAGAAAAGTAAGGATTATACATCAAATGAAATGTCATCATGATACTAAAACCTAAAATGATCCCCGACATAACATAGTCAACAGAACACAACAACATTTTAATCTTGACATGCCTAATTCACTGACACAACATCACTGAAGATTAGTTCCCGTGAATTAGGTTAGTATCAAAAGTGTGTATGACTTTAAATGGAATTGTATCTAGTGCTTGAATGAAAGAATGAGCCCATTTTTTTATATTTGTGCTTCGTTCCTGTCTACCACTCAGATAACTATATCATCATATGATTAATATCTAAAATTGAAAGGCTTTCAAATATTACCATGATATATACAAACACTAACTATTGTTTGCTTATATAGTCAAAGTCATATAAAACTAATCATTTTATAAAAAGAAAAATAATTCTTATGACCAAATTTAGTCTTTAAAATGACAATAAAACATGCAACATTGTTGTATAATATTTTCTCACCCATTGCATATTTTCATACCACAAAATAATTACAAAAGTTAATAAATTGAAAATGAAGTACATATGTAGATAAATGGTTGGATTAAGTACCTATATTAATCCAAAGCCCATTTAAATATCTTATATTGAAGTAATTTTTTTCCAAGCTTCCTTTAATACAAATTAAAATGTCAGCTTGTAAGTAGTGCTGCATGTCCTCAGTTCCAGCACTTGGGAGGTAGAGGCAGGCAGATCTCTGTGATTTCAAGGCCAGCCAGGTCTACAGAATGAGTTCCAAGACATCCAGGGCTACACAGTAAAACCCTGTCTCATAAATAAATAAATAAACAAACAAACAAATAAATAAATGCCATTGAATGCTTTTTTACTCTAACTACTATTACTTAACATTTTTAGTAACTCAAATTATTAATCTTTATATTTCTTCTATCTAAATATGCTTTTCCTATTGTTATATCCATGTAGGTAGTAACCTGACTGATACTGATGTTGTCCATCAAGAAATTATCTAATATCCTAAATGCTTCAGTTTAATCATACCCTTGGAAATTTAATCATACCCTTAAGAAAATGAAGGGCACAGCAGCCCCTGCTCTCATTGAGACAGAAGGTCAATGTTGAAACCAGCATATTTTAGATAATGCTTGATCTATTTCTGCTAGGGAACCAGCCATGACGCTCCTGAAAGAAGAAGGTTGAGGTGAAGGAAAATAAAATTCATCCAAGGAAGTTTTTAGTTGTTTGTGAACATTTAGCCTGCTTTGCCTGGCTTGTTTTTGAAATCTGAAGGTGTGAAGTGAGAGGGAGATTTTAAAGTGCACTGTGGTGAGAAAGAACCATCTTGTTTAAAAGAAATACACTGTAAGTCTGATGGGCTAAGACTGTGTGGAGTAACATGTGACCTCTATTCTGGATTCAAGGTAAAAGCTTTTCAGTGATAAGTGTCTAAACTATAATACTAATGGCCCAATTTGCAGCTTCTGCTCTAAGAGGAAGCTTCTGTTCTCCTGGAACTGTTCATAGACGCTAGCTCAGAACTCTCCTTCTCAGATGGGTGAGGCCATTTCCCTATCCGTTAGTTTTCATCTGGGCCCAGTATTCCTTCTATACTTATCTGTCCGTGGGATCACAGTTCTGAGAAACAGAATATCAAATTCATTGGACAGTTTGTCTTAATAGATGAACACGACTAATCTATAAAGAATGATTAAAATGTACAAATGAGAGATATACTGATTTGTTAAATAACTGAGTGCAAATATTTTTAGCATGTGTAGTTTCAGAGAAAAATCTGTGGTTATCTACATTTCCCAAAAGCTTGATTTGAAAAACACTCTGAAAATATGACAGGAATAAACTTGCACATTTTTTCTTTTCGGTCTGTAATTGGCAAGAGCAAACATGCCATGAAATTGGACTGTCACACAGGACGTTGTTTATTCTATCTGGTTTCTGAACTTATGCAGTCATGTATAAAGTACATATAGTAGTCACACATATACAGATATTAACTTGCCAAACTGAATTCTTGATAGCTAAAATGAAAGTGAAAATGTAATTAGGGTTACTTTTAAATATTTTCAGGGGTTTGTCTACATAATCAAAAGATAATTGATCTGAGAAACAACTTCTGGTAACCTTGTTTTTAATTTATAAAAGCATTAAGAAGAGTTATCTGGAGACATTCTGTGACATCTGCTAGAGTGTTTATTATCAGAATATTCAAACCAACCTTACTTTTATATGAGTAAACATTTAATTTTAAATATGAATGGTTATATAGCAACTCAACTCTCAAGATGATTCAGATTTTAAAAACTTAAAGAACATACATAGAGAGACATTAGCATATAGCAACGTGCTATTTAACTACCCACCCTATTTCCTTTTATTTCCCTCTAGGCACAATTAATTCCAGACAGCATAGTTTGTATGTTTTATGGGGCAGTGAACTGGAGGTAGATGAGAGAATCATGACTGTTACTGCTTCTGTTTCTGACAGAGTGGAGAGATAATAGGCCAATCTTCTCTCCCAATGACTCCTGCCTGACCAGAGAAGATGAGGTAGCAGAGGGATTGAATCATTTTAAAAGAGGCATTAGTGCTGAATGGAGAGTGAACTATCAATTGAGCTGTGCTTGACAGAAAATGGCACTTTTGCCTTTGGGCATCTTTTTAAGAGTAAGAACAAAGTTATATTTAATAGTCTCTTGACTTTATGCAATGAGCACTGTGTTTGCTTCTGTATATATCAAAATAAACGGTATTTTAGTGTCAGACTTATTATAGTTAACTCCATAGAGAACTGGGACTTACTGCACTTAGGCTAATTTTGTTCTATTAAATTTCCTTACAGGAAGATAATATAACTGAGAGGACACAGAAGAATTCTTATACACTAAATTAAAGAGACAGAAAAATATTGTACTTCCCTGATAATGCTTAAAATACAAGGCAATTATGTTCCCACTGTATAAGGAAGTAATAAAAACAGGTTCTTTCTGACAAATCACAGATCAGCATTCATACTTCATACGTTTCTTCTTTTTCTTTAAATATTGAGTGTAGATATTAAAGTTTTCCTCATGAATTTTTAATAACTATGTAAAAGATTAATTTCAAATATTAAAATTCATTTTACATGTTTTTTTGCTTACTTGGTTTTACTGAAATCTCCATTATGTATATGCTGTATGTTTGCATGTGAATGAGAATGTGTGTTTATATAGTGCACCTATTACATACTGGTTGTGGAATACTACATTAACTGGGCATAGATGTGTCCCATTTGTTTGTGCTACAGAATACTACTTTATGTGAAGGTATGTTACATTTGTTTAAACTGCATTTGTTTAATTATGTAAAGGTGTGTTGCTTTTTTTATGCTGCATTTGTTTAATTATGTAAAGGTGTGTTGCTATTTCACCTTGCCTGCCTAAGGCACCTGATTGGTCTAATAAAGAAATGAACTGCCAATAGTTAAGCAGAGAATAGATAAGCAGGGCTGGCAGGGAGAGAGAAGAAGTAGGAGGAGAAATCTAGGCTAGAGAGAGAGAGAGAAAATAGAGAAAGGAGGAGGAGAAAGTGGGAGAAAAGAGAGGGAGAGGACTGGGGCCAACCAGCCAGACAGGCCCCCAGCCAGCTAGATGGAGTAGGACATACAGAAGGAAAATGTAAAAAAGCCCCAAGGCACAATGTAGATTAGGAGAAAGAGGTTAATTTAAGTTAAAGGAAAAAATAAAAAAGAAAGCTAGCCAGAAAAGAGCATAACCTAAGGTTGAGCATTCAAAATTAATAATAAGTCTCTGTGTCATGATTTAGAAGCTGGTTGGTGGCAAAAAAAGAAAGCCTGGTACACATAGTCTTTACATATTTATATATTTATTATAATTTATTCATGGAAATATTTATGAAACAACGGGCCGGTATCATGGCTCTGTGCATAAATTTGCTTGAGGTTCTGAGTTCAGTCCTGAGAATCTACTTGGCAAAAGGAGAAAACTGAGTCCTACAAGTTGTTCTCTGAACTCCACACACATCCTGGTACATGTGTGTATCCATACACATACACATGCACACACAATAATAAACAAATGTAAAATAATTATGAACATCCATGCGAAAACTATAGGAAGAGAAGCTAAACTCATAAAGACTATTTTATAGCTGCTAATCTAATTCTTATTGGATATCTGCTTATGTCTAGCAATGTGTTGAGGGAAGAGTTGCTGAACATTTTTGAAGTTACAAGTTTGAGTAACCCAAGATATGCAAAGAAGAGACAAGTTTTAAGAGAGTGAAAAGTTACATCAAAGTGTTTTTCCAAATTTGAAAGATAGAGAGCATCAGAGCTTTGTGAAAGCCAAAAATGTGTGCCCCGTGTGTGATAAGCCTGCAAAAATGTCATAAGCCTGAATCTGAACATTGAGAGTCAAATGCCTGGCCTGGAAGATGGTTCAGAGGATCACATACTTGTTTTACAGGCAAGTGTGAAAACCTAAGTTTAGTCCCTGATTACCAGGATGGAGGGAGAAAATTGACTTCTCAGGATTATCCTGACTTCTGGCACACTGTCATTCATTCACACTGGCATGTACAAGCACACACATCTCACACACATACAGGTATACATACACAAACACACATGCACACATATAAGCATGTGTAACAAATGAAATATATATTTCTTTAAAGTCAGAATCCTGAAAGTATCTCAAGATGGTCACTCTCTGTAACCAGGCAACTACATCACCTGACTTGAGAAGAGGCAGAGTGGACCCATAATGATGGAATTGTTCAGGGCGCAGGAGACCAAAACTCAGCTTCAATTTCCTGATATTGCACACAATGTCAATAAGAAAGAGGACATATTGTGTTGGGATCATTTTAACTGATCTTTGCTAGTGTAGAGAAGAACTGTGTTTGATTTTGTATTTGGAGAAGAAGGTACTTCTAATTATCTTAGAAGAACAGTTCTTCATTTTGAGAACAGTTTTGCTCTTTATTCAGCTGTTTCTATCCTCAGTTTAACTATGACCAAGAGCTTATTGATAATTGTCTCAATCAATCTTTTTAAATATAGAAATTTAAGGACGATATCATAAACATCTGGAAACACACACTTCAAAGCAAGTTCTTATTTCATCTCAGAAGCTTGGTGCTGAAGATCTCCCATTTTCTACTCTTTGTCCTAATGATCCATCTCATAGATTAAAGTTCAAGTATCTCATGAAATCTTCCTGCTTATTTCTACTAGGCAACAACTCTATTTTATTTCCTTATACTTTAACAATAGATTATTAGGAAACAAAAATCACTGTTTTCTCTTTCTTGTGACTTTTCAGTTCAGTTTTTTTTTTTTGTGACAGGAAGAATTAATCCAACCATTTCTTAACTCAGACAATTCCTTTGATTACAGCTATCACTACAATAATATTAGATCACCTATAACAACTATATAAATTATACCTAGGAAATCCTTTCATCCTTCCAACTGACCACTCAGAGTGGAAGG
Organism: Onychomys torridus; assembly: GCF_903995425.1. NCBI lineage: Eukaryota > Metazoa > Chordata > Mammalia > Rodentia > Cricetidae > Onychomys > Onychomys torridus. The sequence goes on along the minus strand of NC_050453.1, from coordinate 51,779,025 downwards.
TGGCATAATTGATGAGTCAATAAGAGGGTAAAGAGAAGATTCAATAAATTAGAAACAACTAACATTAATGACCCTTTGAATGGGAAGTGTTGAAAAAACTTGAAATGGTTTTAAGCATTATTTAACACATATAACACATGTGATAATTCATAAATGTAAGATAGCATATGTCTTTATGTCTCGAACTACCAAAAGCAGAGCTGTTGAGTTATGGATGCTATGCTTCTCTTTGCTCCAGAGCTTTAGAGATAAATGAACACTTAAGTTTTACATATTAAAAATAGATTTTATCTAATATAATATATTTTGATTATGGTTTCTTCTCTTCCAACTCCTCCCAGATCCTTCCCACTTCCCCATCCACATAGATCCATGCCGACTCCAGACTACAAATAGTCATTTAAAAATATAACAAAATAAAACAAGATACAATAAAAGCAAACAAAGCAGAACAAGACAGAACAAACAAACAAAAATGCATAAACAGAAGAAAAAGCTAAAAAAAAATGGACAAGAAACACATACAGATTGTAAAGACATACAGTGTTCACACATACATAAATCTCGTAAAAAATGATACTGAAAAACATAATATATGTGCATGGATCCTGTTTTAAAAAGCCCTCCTTTGTCTAATAATGCTTTTACTGATGGCTGTTTTAAGAACTTTGTAGGTGTGTAATATATGCAAAGGATGCTGCTCGTTGATGCTTCTCATTAATAGCAGACGATCATTCCTTTAATAATATAACTGATTCACAGTTTACTTTAGTAAATATACATCTGATCTTTGCAGCAGCTGTGTTTTGCTTTGCTCTATGGTCAAAACCTAATATTTTCCTGTCACTGTAATAATTCACAACTTATGTGTGACTATCTTTTTCATCTCTTACTGTTAAGAAATTCTGCATATTTTCCAAAGGCTATTGTCAGAAATCAATAATAACACATTCACAAAACTTCATTATAGCTTTTTGAAATACTCAGCAAATGCCACTATTCATAAACACCCTAATATACAATAGATCATCAGAGAGTATTGTGATTTAACTGTAACTTAGTACCCACTGAACTGCTTGATGTGAGCTGGCAAGAGGTTACTAATGGGTGTTATTTATATCAATGTGATTTTATATGTTTAGCAAATGATGCATTAACATATTACGATTATATTATTACTCTAAATCTGAAAATTTATATATTCAATAATGTTATGAATTAATGATTCCTGGTGCTCACTAATCACTAATTAGTGATTCTATTATTGTCTAAAGGATTTCAGATAAATAATTACAGAACACTGCATCAAGAAACACTAATTTATTCACCTTATGCCCATTCTATGATGACTTAGTTTTACTTTGTGGGGAGAAGTATGTGTTTGCAGGGAATGCATTTGCATTTTCTCAGGCTTATACTTGTGACCACATGTGTTTGCACATGCATATGGAGGCTAAAGTTTCTTGTTCCAGTGTCTTAAACCACACTTCATTTTACTTAAGGAAGAAAGGTCTTGTCTTAAACCCAGAGCTCACTTACTCAGGTAATCTACGCAGTCCATTTGTGTCCTCCCAAGCACTGGGATTGCAGATGGGCCTCCATGCCCCATTTAGCTTTTACAGAGTCCTGAAATCTGAGCTCCAATCAGCATGTTTGTACAGTGAGCATGTTATCCATCTTTTCTGCCCTGATATTTTCATTGAATAAACCAAGAACCCATGTCAAATAACTGCTTTTATAATATTTAAACACATTGAATGGAAGATATACAAGTTTCTATATATCAGATCAAATCAGCCTCAAAACTTGTACCCATTCTAATGATGTCTACATTAAGCCTTTGCTGACACATTCTTACATCATCTAAATGAAATATGTGACTCATCAGAGTGTCCAGAAGGTGAAGAAATTAGTACTTCCTGATTCTCTATTCCATAATTTGTCTGAAATTCCTCAGGGTGAATGTCTTACAGGATTAATTATGTCTGGACTTAAAAGGCTACAGATTTATGCTGGAGTCCCATTAAAATTTTAATTTAAGTTTATTTTACTCTCAGACATGCCCACATTCTGATTACAAATTGAATATTCTATAATATGTCAGTTACTGGAAATAACATTATTTTTCAATCTGCCCCATATCCCATAAGCAAATTATAAATCTTGATTTATTACTGACTGAAAGAGAATCCAAGGACAATTTTATATTAAACATAGCAAAAATATTAGTTATTTATTTTTAGACTGAAAATCAACTAGATCTTATAATACTATTAATGGTGAAATTATTTAGGCCACTCCACGTAGTTAAAAGGGAGGTTTATTTTGTGGGGTAACTTACAATGAAGGGGTAGGTTGCAGGGTCTGGCAAAGCTATACTGCAGTCTGGCGATATTCTCTGGAGAACTCTGCTCGGTCTCTCTCCAGGGTCCAGGGACCCGGAACCAAGCACTCTCCTCTCGGTCCTTTACAATGTGGTATATTACACGGAGTACTCCAATAGGGACCCCTTTAGTCAGGAATTTAGACATTGGAGCAGGCAAGAGAAGAAGAAGATGAATGGAGAAGAAACTGAAAAATAATTCTGAGTCTGAAATGGGATTTTAGGCATTGACTTGACTGACCTATAGAAATTCTTTGTGGGAGGCCAGCTCCCACCTTTGCAAGGATTCCTATGAGGAGAAGTGAAGAATAAGAAACTTTTAGATAGGAAGATAGTGGAGAGGAGACAGATGGAAACACGGGATAGCTTTGGGAGAACTTGGATCAAAATCCACCAGTCCCTTCTGTCTCTTAAAAGGGGCTTTTTATAACAATGCAAAAGGGTGGGGCAAAAGACTTCTGCCTTGTTAGATCAAAGCACACAGCACAGCCAAGTGCAGACACTTCCAAACACGCGTAACCATGCCTGTGGTCCAATCATTCCCCTATGTAGCCCTGCTGGGTAAAACAAGTTCAGATCTCACTACAAAACCTTTTTGGAATTAATGAACATGAAATATACAAAGAATGACATTAAAATAAGTACCCTTGTAGTTCATCATTCAGTTTGTTTTCAAGGCAAGTTCTAAGACATTATGTGATTAACATAACTCCTATTATCAAGATATATAGGAACAATTTTTAAAAGGATTTAAAAGCAGGCTACTTCCTTTCCTCAGAGTCTTCAACTGGGGCCCATCATTAAACAGCCTCCTCAGCCCATCTTCCTTATCAGCTCTCTCTAATCTTCTTAGGATTTAGTGGAAGCTTCTTAAGAAGGTCATTCCTGACAGTGTAAGAAAGAAAGGAAGAAAAAATAGAAGAAAGGAAGGAAGGATAGAAAGAAAGGGAGGAAAGAAAGAAGAAAGGAAGAAGGAAAAAAGAAGGAAGAGAGGGAGGGAGGGAGGCAAGGAGGGAGGGAGGGAGGATAGACTATTTTCTCATCTTCTATTCTATCAGAATAGCCTTTCTTCACAGCTAAAAGAATAAATATTTTGAGTTTTTCCCTCATGATCATGAGTAAATGTATTATGTGTCTGTTCATTCATCTGTAAATTTAAGTTAATAAATATTATTTATGTTTTTTTTAAAGTTGAGTTAAAGAGTCATCATCAATATGTACAAATTGCATATCTCTTTCATTCTATCATGAAGACTGTTACAATTGCAGGAAAATAAACACTGGGCAAAAATTAATTTTATTGAAATCACTATAAGAATGAAGACAGATTAAATGTATTACCTTCCAATAATTTTTAAAGAGTCATTTTATGTTTATTTACTAGTGTGTGTGTGTGTGTGTGTAGGGAATACTTGCAGAATCCCAAAATAGGCATCAGATTCCACTTTTGCAACTGGCATCATAGGCAACTGTGAGTTACCAGACATGTGTTGGGAACCAAACTGGATCCTCTGGAAAACAGGAAGTGTTCTTAATCAGTGAGTTTTTTCCCTTCCCCCTCCAATATTTTTGTTACTTTAAGATAGTCCATACTGAACCTGAACAGTTGTCTCAAAGTTTAAAGCTCTTGCTGCTCTTGAAGAATGCTGTGGATATCGCTCTGTACAAATAAAATGCTGTTTGGCCAGTGGCCAGGCAAGAAGTATAGGTGGGACAAGAGAGAAGAGAATTCTGGGAAGTAAAGGATGGGGCAGAAAGATGCTGCCAGCCACCGCCATGACAAGGAAGATGTAAGGTACTGGTAAGCCACGAACCAAGTGGCAAAGTATAGACTAATAGAAATGGATTAATTTAAGATAGAAGAACTAGATAACAAAAAACCTGCCATACAGTTTATAAGTAATATAAGCATCTCAGTGATTATTTTATACATGGACTGTGGGACCAAGGGGGCTTGGTGGTACCTGGAGAGAAGCTCTCCAACTACAAATGGTGCCTAATGTGGGGCAAGAGTTTCCACCTAAAACCTGACAAAAAAAAGATTCTAAAACAGAGCTAAAAACAGCTTCCTAGTTGTCTCTCTCAAGCTGCCTGCCAGTTTGAGCTACTATGGCGGGTTCCTGGCTTGTGCATTTAACCTGCAGTGTGGCAGGAATGAGGAATCTTCAAGGGGCACTTTACTCTGCTGCATGGTGGATTTAGCCTTTGCTAGTTTAAAAACAATAGGTTTCTGGGCTATGCACTACTTTGATAGAACTGCTTCTGATAGTTGATGGTACACATGGCTCCAGACCCACAGCTGGTGGTAAACTGTACCACCACCACTTTGGAAAGCTGAGGTGGGTGGAGCCAACAGCCACAGCAGTGTTTCAGTCTTACAAAGATGGATATTACACAGAAAATCTGGTTTGTGTTGTCTCTGGGATTTTTAACTGCAAAAAAATATTTGATCATAAAAGCTGTTCAGTTAAACAAATATGTAAATTTTAAAGGTAACTTGACTTCAAAATTTGGATATAAGGATATGTTGCTTTAAAAAAGAGTCTCTGCTTTTGTTTCCACAGAAAGTCAGTGGCTGTGGGTTTGTTGCAGATTAAGATACATCAGGTTTGTTCAGCCAAGACCACCTGAAAGGTCTCTGATGACAACATGGCCCAGATGATCCAAATCCAGAATGGTTTCAAGGCAACTGGCTCTGAGGTTCACTCTTAAAATTTTCTTTATGTCCCCATAAGATATAGCACCCCCCTCCAACAGGAAGTAGTAAGAAAAACTATGTCCAATTTCCCAAAATTATCAAGCTGGCTTTAGAGATGAAATTGGCTCACTCCTTCTCTAAACCCAGACATATTACTTAAAAAAAAAAAAAAAAGGATAAGAGATTCCTGTGTCCCAAATCAAAAGAGCCCTCTGAAGTGGGACAGAGAAAAACCAATATTTTTATTTAAAACAGGTTGATTATAAATGTTATCTCTTTCTAAAAGAGAAAAGGGAGTATGATATAGATATAATAGGATGAAAGGGTAGATTAAGAAACTTACTTCTAAAGAGCAACAACTTGTTTAAAATGTTTTACATTGGTATAGATTTTAGTCTATTGATACACACTTAAAGTTAATTTTGTTATACTGTATATATACTTCTACTCTCATTTGAGGTTATGTTTATGCAATTCATTTAAATTACAATGGATAATTGAAAATAGATTAATAATTAGTCATCTATGATAGTCAAACTTGTATGTAACATGTTAGTTAAGTTTTCTAGGTATACATAGATATATTTCAGATAGATAGGTAATCTTCAAATACTTCAAAGACCTACAAAATATGGCATTTAAAATATTTTTAAAATTTAGACATTCTGGACAATGAGACATGTCTGCTCCTGGCAGCACTGATTTACTTCAGAGAGGAGTATGGGCATTGAAGACACTTCATATGGAATTTATCTTCACCTTGACAAAAATAGCCATTTGGGCAAGAAACTGTTCTTGCCTGGAGTGCTTGATCAACTGGACATGCAGGACCCATAGTAAGGTGACCACAAAATAGTCCTTCAGGTTCCTGCTTCACAGAGAAAACTGCCAGACATTCTACAGGACACTAAAAAAAAGTGACCAAGAGACTCTAGCCCTGTGGGCTAAAGACAAATGCCCCAACTTTACAAAGGAACATTAGGTGACTGTCCAGCTGCCAGCTGTCTCTGTCTACCGTACAAGACTCCCGAAAGTTGCTTACATCATTCTCCCATTTCTCAGGTAATATTATATCCTTCTGAGGTCTTTGATGTGGTTGAAGACTAGATAGTTATAATTTTCTCAGTTATGATAAAAGATAAAACCTTAGACTCACAAATATAAGATAGATAAGATATCTTCTTTAATATTGTAATTATAATTCTTGCTTGATTATTGTTTTTGTTATATGTAATTTTACTATGTAAAAGTAAAAACCTTCCTTAAAAAAAAGAGAAAAGGGGAAGTGCTGTGGATATTGCTCTGTATAAATAAAATGCTGTTTGGTCAGTGGCCAAACAGGAAGTATAGGTGGGACAAGAGAGAAGAGAATTCTGGGAAGTAAAGGCTGGGGTGGAGAGATGCTGCCAGCTACCGCCATGACAAGGAAGATGTAAGGTACTGGTAAGCCAGGAACCAAATGGCAAAGTATAGAAATGGATTAATTTAAGATAAAAAAAAACTAGATAACAAAAAGCCTGCCATGGCCATACAGTTTATAAGTAATATAAGCATCTGAATGATTATTTTATACATGGGTTGTGGGACTATGGGGGCTTGGTGGCACCTGGAGAGAAGCTCTCCAACTACAGAAGAAGACCCATGTTTGATCCCCATATGCTCATGACAGTTTGATACCAAACATAACTCTAGTTCCAAGGGATCTAATACATTTTTTTCTGGCGTCCACTGTCTGTAGGTAAGCATGTGGCCCACACACATGCTGGCAAAACACATATAAACCTATGATATGTTTTAAAATAAAGATAACCTGTACTATTAACAATAAAGAACTTTAAAATTATTTTACTCCTTACTGAGTTTCTAATTAACTTTATAAAAGAGAACTTAATCAACTGCAGAGACTGAATTTCAATCAACATTAGAATTGTAACCTGTGTTCAGAGAGACAGTCATTTTCTAGAACATCATAAACTGACCATCTTTTCCAAAATAAATTAAAATCAATCTGCCTTGGGCAAATATCTGGTGTTTACTTCTGTTCTGTTCCGACCTGATCAAGTGTAGCAGATGTATTGCTAATATGGATCTGGAGAAGTGCCCTTAACAGATTTGAGAGAACAGATGAGCAGTCAGGGAAAGTTTAGAAATTACATAATCTACAATATCTCTCTGACCTTTAGAAACATCACTTAGTCATTAAATCATCATTCTTGAAAGTTCTTATGGAGTTCTTATGAAAAGTAGTTGGTATAAGTAGTGGGTGTATAAGAAGTGAGTTAAATGTAGCCCATGCCAATAGAGAGAGCATTCACATTCAGTTATTGTGCTGATTGGTGATGAGAAAATTGTATTTGCCACTATTTTGCCTGGAATAATTTCTTTGGTTATTATTTGGACATTGTAGAGTTTACTTTTACAAAATCAACCCTCGTTAAAATATATTATGCATCCACATTCGACAAATGCATATTTCTTTGGAGAAAAGCATGCTCTTAAAACACATTATGGAAAAGTTTAATGTATACTACTGAATTTTAGTTATTTGTCATTTAGGGATTCATGGACACCAAAGGAGCTTTTCCTCATGGCTTCCATTTGTTTAGCATATTTTTGCATGCATGTTACATTCTTATATTGAAATTAAATAATTTGAAAACAAATTCCAGTGATCAAAGCTGTATGAATTTAGAGAACTGGATAAAAGTAGCTAGGACAACAAAACCTTGAAATTGTCTTCCATGTTTACCAAGTCAGTATGGTTACTAAATCAAATAATGACTACCATGAATGTTTAAAGTTTCTTTGACATAAAAATACTAAGAAGAGTTTGATTAATATACTAATATATCTCCATTGCAGAAAACTGGCCTCCCCTCTTCTAGCAGCTATCATTTGCAAATGGCTTTATGTTTTGGAGTGAGAGGACAGGAAAAATATGAATAAAGTAAGTGTATTCATAGTTTTAAAAAATTAAAACCGAGGAAAGAAAACTAAAGCAGTTATGACTCAGTGAGATATAAAAATACTAGGATTCATATGTAATTGTTTCTCAATTTTTGAATATATTTAAACAATAAAAGAAAAAATAAAGCATTTGATTATTGCCCTACCATATACAATAATAAGTAGGAGCAGTATTTTTCTTTTACACTAACAATTGTCTTACAACATGCTTTTAATAATTAAGTGCTTTAGCCGGGCAGTGGTGGCACACCCCTGTAATCCCAGCATTTGGGAGACAGAGGCAGGTGGATCTCTGTGAGTTCCAGGACAGCCTGGTCTACAAAGCGAGTTCCAGGACAGCCTCCAAAGTTACAGAGAAACCCTGTCTCAAAAACAAAACAAAACAAAACAAAACAAAACAAAACAAAACAAAAAAATCAAGTGCTTTGAACTTAGAACTACCTTCTTCTCAGTGTTTAGTGCATGGGACATGAGATTTTCCTATCTAATTTTGCTTTTCAAGGAGCAAATAAACATAGTGAAGGTGAATTCAAATGATGTGAAACATTTTGACATGTTGTGCTAAGCCATTCATTCCAAATGAAGGTTTACAGAAAGATTTGATATAACACTGTTTCTCCTATAGCCATTAATTCTTTGGTTGTATGACAGCATTTCTAACCAATCTGAGACAAGCTTAGTCATTAATAAACAGTCATTTAGATATGAAATACTTTCTTTTGAGATGCCCACAATTATAAAATGAGAGGGTACTTATTTGTAACAAAACTGCTAGTACAGAATTCTAATCAATAGTTTCTCATTTAAATATTGAGAAAAATTCAGGATTTCATTGAATTGATTTTCAATGCCTAAGATGATATTCATTAAAAAGTCATATCAATAATTTTGAATATTTAATAACAACTTGAGCCTGATTTAGTATAGCAACCATGTGAATGGCCTTGCAGTATAAAACATGGCATTTAATTCATATTTATCTGCCCAAGTAGCTATGGTGATTGTTAGCTGTTTGAATATAATATGATAATATTATTTCTATATTTGTAAATAAGTTTTTGAATAAAGTACATGGTTTTCTAAACAATTAGAAATGGTGCCGAATTTTTATATGTAAATTCCTCAAGGAATTCACACACATGTATAAAATAAATATTTATTATAACCATGAAAAGGAGCTATAAACAGCTGATTTCTGGCTAATGTAAGTAAAGAAAAAATTGTTCTTCACATACCTTAAATATTGAGATAAGAAAGATAACTATTTACCTGGATGAGGTCTAAATTAGATTGTCAAAGAGAATTTTGCTATAATTCTTTTTTGCAGATTGTGATTTCAGACAGATGGAAAAAAGTAATTTGAATATTCATGAAAATGTGAATTTCAAAAAGTGTTTCAAGCCGCAGTTATTAACACAACAATGTAATCTCTAATAATAAATGCAATGTGGTACGACGTATAGAAATGTATGCATGTGTTTCATTAAGTAGATATAATAAATGATTAGTCATTTTCTTAGTTGTTCAAACTTAATCATATACTAGACTGTTTCCCAGTTTATGAATAAAACTAAGAATAATTATGCTATGGGACAAATCAATGTTACTAGCAGAAAATAATTTGACGTAAGTTAAAGGAAGCACAGCTTGGAATGCAGAAAGAAACGTCATTCACAGTTTAACCCTTAGAGTCCAAGCCGGTGATATGTGTATGGCTGTTTGCTCCACCTTAGTCTCTATCACTGTGACCTAAAATCTTCATGATTAAAAGACATCTCAATTGTTGCTGAGAGGGTGCCTGAGCTGATCTACTCTGGTGATCAGATGGCTGAATATCCTAACTGACATCATAGAACCATCATCCAGTGACTGTTGAGGCAGATGCAGAGATCCACCACTGGGTCCGACAAGGAGCTCCAGGAGTCCAATCTGCAAGAGAGAGGAGGGATTCTACAAGCAAGAGATACTGAAACCATGATTGGAAAAAATGCACAGATTGCTGGCCAAACTAGTGAAGACACATGAACTGTGGACCAATGGCTGGGGAGTCCCTATGGTGCTGGACTAGGCCCTCTGGTTAGGCGAGATAGATGTTTACTCTGAAATGTTTGCGGGGGGGGGGGGGGGTGCACAGGCAGGGGACTGGGACCTGTCCCTGGTTCATTAGCCGGCTTTTTGGAGCCTGGTGCCTAAGAGAGGCTTGGACCTGCCTCAACTGGGTTTGCCTGGCTCTGCTGACTCTCCTTGGGAGACCTTGCCATGGGGGAGGAGGGACTAGGGGGTGAGTTGCGGGGATAGAGTGGGGAGGAGGAGGGACAGGGCAGCCTGTGATTGATGTGCAGAACAAATGGAACATCCCTTAATGCAAAATGAAAAAGACATCTCAAGTCAAAGCAGGATAGAAAGTCAGGGAAACATGGTAACATGGGAAGAGACAGATGACAGTAATTTAACCCAATTAGGAACATTTGTTAAAGGCCTTTTTCTTTTCCAATTATAAATCTGCAGTTTTCTAGGTATCTTACCACAAGTACCTGTAGCTGTAACCGGCTTGTTAAATAAGAACACAGAATCAATTGCAGAGTTAAAAATCACGAAGTCAGAGCAAGAGCAGAAAACCTTACCCTTTACTGCTTCTGCTGTTCTTCCTCTCTGCCAGAGAGCTACCTCTGTGTGTCCTATCTTGTTTATAGATTTTCTGTTCTGTTTTCTCATTGGTTATAAACCCAGCCACATGACCTCCTTGTCACTGCCTGTTCGTACAGACCTCCAGGTCTTCTATGGTTGCTATTGAGGTTAAAGGCATGTGTCTGCCATGCTGGCTGTGTCCTTGAACACACAGAGCTCTACCTAACTCTGCCTCCCAAGTGCTGGGATTAAAGGCGTGCACCACTACCGCCCAGCTTCTGCTCTGGCTTGCTCTGACCTCAAGGCAACTTTATTAACATACATATAAAATCACATTTCAATACAAATAAAATATCACTATATGTACCCTTTGCTCTAAAAAGCCATTTCCTGAACCACATAGAAGCTTTTGATTCAAATTTATTCCTATCCACAGTGCCTTCTGATCCACCCTATATTATTTACCCAGCAAAGAGAAAAGGGGGTGGTGGTATTAACAACTCTTAGTTGAAACTTCAGATTCACCAACAGGGTATAATTACAGTTAATGAAGACACTTCCTAGAAAAGCCCATGCCAAAATTTATAGGTTTGTCTTGCCATTTCCTCAATCATTCATTTCAATAATTTCTTTTTTTACAATTAATTTTTTACAATTTATATTACATACCAACCACAGTTTCCTCTCCCTCCTCTCCTCCTGTTTCCTCCCCTTACCTCCTTTCTACCCCTTCCCCATCCACTCCTCAGAAAAGGTAAGGCCTCCCATAGGAGTCAACAACCCATGGCATATCAAGTTGAGGCTCCTCCCTTCTGCATCAAGGCTGAGTGAGGCATCCCACCATAGGGAATAGGTTCCAAAAAGCCAGCTCAAATGTCAAGGACAGATCCTGGCCCCAATGCTAAGAGCCCCACAAACAGACCAAGCTACACAAGTGTCTCTAGGTCGGTACCATGATGTCTCCCTAGCTATTGGTCTAGAGCCTCCAGGAGCTCTGGTCAGCAGTCTCTCCAATTTCCCTGACATGATCTTGACCCACCCTGGCTCCTTTAATACTTCCTCACTCTCTTCGACAGGATTCCCAGAGCTGGCCCAATGCTTGACAGTGTTTCTCTGCAACTGCTACCATCAGTGACTGGATGAAGGTTCTATGATGACAACAAGGGTAGTAGTCACCAATCATTACAGGAGAGGGTCAGTTCAGGAACCCTCTCCACTATTGCTAGAAGCCTTCTCTGAGGTCTTCCTTGTGGATTCTCCATAATCCCACAGTGTCCCCCTCTACCAAGTTATCTATTTCATTCCTCTTACTCTCTGTCCTTCCCCAACTCGACCATCCTGTTCCTTCATGTTCCAATCCCCCAGCCTCTCCCTTTTACCCCCTACCCCTACCCAGGAGATCTCATCTGTTTCCTCTTCCCAGGGCTATTCATCTCTCCCTCTTAGAGTCCTCCTTGTTACCTAGATTCTCTAGGGTTGTGGATTGTAGCTGGTTATCCTTTGCTTTACATCCACTTATTAGTGAGTACATACCACGTTTGTCTTTCTGAGTCTGGATTACCTTACTCAATATTACTTTTTCTATTTCCATCCATTTGCCTGCAAATTTCAGGATGTCATTGTTTTTTACTGCTGAGTAATACTTCATTGTGTAAATGTATCACATTTTCTTTATTTATTCTTTGGTTGAGGGACATCTAGGTCGTTTGCAGGTTCTGGCTATTATGAGCAATGTTGCTATGAGCATAACTGAGTAAGTGAGTATGATTGAGCAGTTTTTGAGTATATGCCCAAGAGTGGCATCATTGTATCTTGAGGTAGATTGATTCCCAGTTTTCTGAGAAACTGCCATACTGATTTCCAGACTGGCTCTACAAGTTGTGAAGGAGTGTTCCCTTTATTCCACATCCTTTCCAAGAGAAGCTGTCATCAGTGATTCTGTTCTTAGCCATTCTGACAGGTGTGTGCTCAAAATATGTTAATAAATTTCAACTTTCCTTGAAAAGCCTGTCTGTGCTCTCAAGTATGTTTCTTTTCTATTTGGATAAACACCAAATATGTTTCCTATTAGAATATCTGAAATTTTTTTTGTGTATTGCTTAGGATCCAATTTGACTTTTTTTGAGATCTCTAAACCACTAAAAGAACTTTTAAAGCTCCAGTGACCTAGACAGATCAGATCAGCTGAATGAACATTTGTGAATGGGGGTGTTGGACAAAGGGGTACAGTGCATAGCTCACTATAACTATCAGTCCCACTAGAATGAATAAAGAGATATTAGAACTAAGATTCAAAGGCTGAAGTAGAATTCTGCTCCTCAGAGAGACAGAATAGCAAGAATCTCACCTCCTCTCTTTGCTGGTGTCTCCCCCAAAGCCCTCATTGTTCTCCAAGCCCCTACTTAAAAGCCTTTCTCCACCTGGTTCCTCCCTACAACTTCCTGGCAGCTAGTAGCTGACTCAACCTCCTGACTGCAGGTTAATTTTATTTAATCAAACAAATGTAATACATCTTTGCATCATTAGACAAATGTTTCAGAGCATAAACAAAAGTAACACACATTAAAACAAAACTTTACCCCTGGATGCTGAAGGGGTGAAGAGTGGATATGGAGGGACTGAGTGGTGAGCCTTGGTTAGAGTTCATTATGTCACATTTTCAAAAAAAATCAATAAAGAATTATGTTATAAAAAATGTAGATAAACAGCAGGAAGCTGCACCTCCATTCCATCCACAACTGACAAAGCCCACTGTTCTGCTCTAGCAAGGTAATAGCCTAGAAGATTACAGCCAGCTGTGGAATAGGATGCAGGATTCTGAGGAGAATCACCATACTCCAAGCACCCCCGACTATGAAGACATCAGCAGAAGAAGAATGTTAAGGAAGTCTGAAGGTGAGAAATTTTCAACACCTCAACTTCAACCATAGGCAGAGAGAAAAAGCAAGTTGTCTCAGGAACCACAGGTAAAGTGTCCAAGTAGAGTGGGATATTTTCATGAGATAGGCACACTGCATTAAGGTCAGTGGGGATCTCCCCACACTCATTAACACCATGTCAGATACCAGGAAGAAATGGCAGAGGCAAACACGCAAAGGCACAGCAGTAACAAGAGACAGTCTAGAGCTGACGCCCTGGGGCCTTGCCTAGCCAAGATTCACCCATCAGTGCCTTACATGCTGGTGGGCTGAACCCCTAAAGTCAATCACCACTCTGACATTGTCACCTGCATACCACACTTAATTTGGACAATCCCTGTACTGTAAGACCCTTATCATACCTTGGTGGGCATGTTGCCAAACATTGGATATTGTGCCCAGTTGCCTCAGTGGTGACTAACTTGAAAGAAGGAACATGACATAGTAATAATTTTGTCACTGGTTAGGAGATAGTTCTCATATGTGCTCCTTCTGTTGTCTGCCCTGTCCCGAAATCTTTCAAAGTGAACTTGCATCCTATTTGTCTTATAATTGTTCCTGGCTTCTGTCACCTCCCCTTGCTTCCTGGAACTTCCTTGTTTCTCTTGAGGCCTCATACACATCATAGGTACAAATGAAAATTAAAGAGTTTCTCAACTCCTATTAGGAGTTATACGATCAGGAAAGAAATTCATAACTAAGCCTTCATCGTATGAAAATTCATTGGAATGCTATTCCTTCATACAGTTGTAGTTTTCTACAACCCGATGATAACATTTAACTTTAATGTATAAAGTCCACAGACCCCAAAAACATATAAACTAAATCAGAGGGTGATAAAGGAGAAAAAGAATTCCTTTAACCTAGAAAGACAGAAAAGCAGATAGGGCAGCTGATTTAGTAAAAAAACTCAAAGCTGTAAGATTTTACTTTGAATTTACATATGCTCTTCATACTGGGAGATTATATTCAATAAATATAATCAAACATTATAATGATATTGGATTTACAAATCACACCTGCCTCATGCATATGAAGAGGCCAGCTCTATCTGAAATACTTAGTAAAATGATTAGAATAAAGTAGTTGAAAGTATATTAAATATTCAACTATCTTATACATTGATTTATCAAGGAGAAATTAACTAAAGAAATCACACTTTTCTTCCTTTTGAGAAAATAATATATGGGAAGTTAGCTAGTAAGACAGTGAGTTATTGAAAAAGTATTGTGAAGACATTACTTTAGGCAATAAATGATTTTCTGTAATTAGATTACACTAAGTACATGTATATTTTTTCTTTCCACATAAGGTGGACAAAGATGGGTGAAATATGAGTTTTTAACTGCATTTCTAAGTTGATTAAACTGAAATTTTGTGAAATTTATAAATTTCAAGTGTAATAGCATATAAGTAGATAAAGCTATTCCTGAATGAAGTCTGTTTGTATTACATATTATATATTTATTAAAATTATAGCTAGTAAAAATACAAATTTCAAATTTATAATCTTTAGTTTTAAAAATACATGTGATGTGTTATGTAGCAATCAATTACAAAGGTGTATATGAATGGGAAATATAAATGGGAAATTTTAGTGATAGTATATGGGTTATACTCCTAAATTGCCATTTCCATTTTTGTTGTTATTTTGTAGAAGGTAATGCTTTCTTGAAACTCGTTAGAGCCTCAGGCTCTTGCATGCTTTAATTCTTTCACAGTGACTCCTGAACCTTGGGATGAAAGAGTCAGGATACATGTACACTTTTGGGCTGAGTATTTTTCAACCTTTTACTTTCTGCATCTGGCTAGTAGTATGTCAATGTCCTATTCATTACCCATTACAAATATAAGCTTTCTAGATGAGAGCTGGGAGGTGCATTGAGCTTTGATTATGGCACTAAATCATTAGAAGTCCATTTAATATTGTGTCCGCTTCGCATCATAATAGCAGTATATTCTCCCCTAGTGCTTGTCATATAGCCATAGGTTCTTAGGTATAGGTTTCATTTTGTGGAGTAGCCCTTCATGCATATCAGAGTTGTGTTACTTCCTATGATGTCCAGGTCACTGTGCACCAGTAGGCATGTCTTCGCAGATAATCATTATAGTAGCTTGTTCATGTCTGTGGAAGAATTATATTTGCTTTTATCCTCCATTACCTGGAATATCAACTTCCAGCACTTTGAAAGTTCCACACCAGTTTGAGTTCACCATGTTATATGACTTAACTATGTGGTGTCTTTAGAAACAGCACCTTAATGTCAGACTCTGGAGGGTAACCAAGAGCAAACGCAATAACTTGTAATGTTTGGGAAATTGAAATATTCCCCACTGAAAGCGAAATATTACTGGCATTAGATTTTTTATTTGTTAACCTCTGCACACTATAGAGGCATTTTGGCCCTATTAAAGGCAACTATTCTAACTCCTCTCTCTCTCCTCTGTCTCTTTGTCTGTTTTTCTCTCCATTATACATATATATGGATGTGTATGTAGAACACATACAATTATATGTGTATGTTACCATATGGTGTGATGTATATATATATTCTATAATGTTTACCACTCCCATATGCATTTTCATGAGGACTTAGTGTAAATTATCCCTCCTAATTCTAAGCTACCTACTTTATACATTATAGGAATACTTTCCCATGAGTTATTTGCCTACAGTATGTTAGACCTTCCACCATCAATTGGAAATCAAGAAAATGACCTAGAGACTTGTTCTCAGGCCAGTCTGATTGAAGCAGTTTCTCAGTTGAGGTTTTTTCATCCTTAGTGGTAAAAGTTGAAAACCAAGATTAATCATCATAGAAGCAACTCAAAAATTCTCGTACTTTGGTTTCCAATATTTATCATTTCAATTTTTTTCTTTAATTTTCAATTTGCATGGTGTGTTGGTTGGTTTTAAATGTTAACTTGCTACAACCCAGAATTACCTGAAAAAGTAGTCTCAGTTGAAGAACAATCTAGATCAGATTGACTTGGGAGAAAATTTGTTGGAGAGTGTTGGAGAGTCTACACCCAGATCATTGTAGACAGCAACTGTCATGGGATGGAGGGGATTGGAGACTGCCTTGAGAGTTGTTGGCATTTCACCCCTTACTTAGCCAGTGTAGTTAAGAGTTTTCCTGCCTGGCTCAGTCAGGACAAATCTCTCTTACCCGCCAGTCCCACAGTCACTCAGACCCAACCAAGAAAGCACACAGAAACTTACATTGTTTAGAAACTGTATGGCCGTGGCAGGCTTCTTGTTATCTGCTTCTTCTATCTTAAATTAACCCATTTCTGTTAGTCTATACTTTGCCACATGGCTTGTGGCTTACCAGTGTCTTTACATGTTGCCTTTCATGGCCAGCGGCTGATGGTGTCTCCCCAGCCTTCTACGTCCCAGAATTCTCTTCTCTCTTGTCCCGCCTATACTTCCTGCCTGGCCACTGGCCAATCAGAACTTTATTTACACAGAGCGATATCCACAGCAAGCCAGGGCTATGCCAGACAAGATCGACGAGCTATAGACTGATGCCAGGGCCTCTTGCACTGTAGTCCATGAACTGACACTTGCCATTCCCATGTGTGTGTGTGTGTGTGTGTGTGTGTGTGTCGTCAAATGTTCAAGACAATGAGAAGTTCTTATTTTGTTGTACCAGAATAGACCTTGCTATTGCCTTGGCAATTCTCTTAAGCCCAGCTTTTGACTCTTTTTTTTCTGTTGGATAAAACTTTTTTTTCAACACAGCGTTTTTATTGATTACTTGGGAAATTCACATAATGCACCTCATCACACTCATTTCCCAGTCCTCCCTGGTCTGCCCCCCTCAATCATAACCTCCCTCCCTCAGAATATCCTATAGCCCATAGAGTCACTGGAGCATGGTCAAACTTCTGGAGACAAGCCCCTTAAAGGAAACTGAGTTCTTCCCCACTCTACCCCTGCCAAAAGCCATTGGAGTTACTGAGGGCTCTACAGACTCCTTTTCTGACTCCCTGTCTTCCTTTGGTGCCTCCACGTGTCTCTCAGATTCCTCAGAGCTCTGTGCTGGTACAAGCAGCTGATGCCATCTTTTTTGTTGTCCCTCTTTATTTCTTTCCTAGGCAGGGTTGTTAAACCAAATAGAAATTATGACCAAAAGACGGATGAGAACAAATAAGCTACATGGGTGCTTTCATTTTTCTCTGAGCTTGGTTGAGGTTATGATATGACCAGCTTCTTGAGTTCCTGCCTAGACTTTCTAAAAAGGATGGCAGATGACCTGGAATTGTAAGTCGGATAAATCCTTCACTCCCCATTGGTGCTTTTCATCAGGATATCTTATGAAAGCAACAAAAATTAAACTAGAACACAGACATTACATTTATTATGATTTCTGGTATTTGGCATTTTCTTTGCCTTTTATTTAATAAAACTATTCATATTTTTGAGACAGGTTCTCATGTATTTCATGATAGCCTTAAATTTACTGAATAGCTAGAGATGACTTTGAACTTCTGAACTTCCCTCTCCATCTGGAAAACATGTGTCTGGATAATCACATCCTAGATACAAATAAAAATTAATAACATTGAAAGCAAAAAGTTAAAAGTATTAAAAATTAAGATCCTCTCTCCACTTAATAAGTTTTGAAGAAAATACACAGACAACATATTGGGAGAATATGCTTACAAAATACAACAGATAAAAATTTTGCTAAATTATAAAAGCAAACCCCTAAATCCATATAAAACAAAATATTCAAAAATAGGCACAATGCTTGAATGAGCATGTCATAAAGATGACATATAATTGGCCAGAAAGAATTTGAAAAAAGCTTGGTAATATGCCTCACCAGGAAAATGTATTTTAAAATCACAGTGAGACATCATTGCAAAATCATTAGAAAAGTAAAATTAATTTTGCTATCCCAAAACTGTGACAAAATTGAAGAATATTTGCAGCTCTTATACACTGTCATTGAGAATAGGAAATATTAAAACAGTGTGAATACATTTTTAAAAGAAATACTTAGAAAGGGAGAATGAGGAATAACAGACCATGATAAATGAAGGCCACATGAGAACAGGAATAGGCAGAGTACTGGAAAGGTCCCCAGAAATCCACAATGATACATCCTCTGTAGTCTGCTGGCAATGGTCAAGAGAAAGCCTGAGCTGACCTAGTCTGGTGATCAGATGACTAAATACCTTAACAGTCAAGCTGGAACTCTCATCCAATAACTGATGGAAGTGGATGCAGAGATCCTCAACCAGGCCCCAGGTGGAGCTCCAGGTGTCCAACTATCGAGAAAGAGGAGGGTCTGCAAAAGCGTGAATTGTTGAATTGAAGATTGCAAAAAGCACAGGGACAAATAGCCAAACGAATGGAGGCACATGAATTATGAACCAAAGGCTGGGGAGCCCCCAGCTGGATCAGGCCCTCTGGATAAGTGAGACCATTGAATAGCTTGATCTGTTTGGGAGGCACCCAGTTTGTGGAACCAGGATCTGTCCTTAGTGCATGAGCTGGCTGTTTGAAACCTTGGGCTTATACATGGACACTTTGCTCAGTCTGGAAGGAGGGGACTGGAGCTGCCTGTACTGAATCTACCAGGAGTGCCTTGATCCTGGAGGACATGGGAATGGAGGGGAGGGGCTGAGGAGAAGGTGGGGGTGGGTGCGGGAGTGGGGAGGACAGGGGAACCCATGGCTGATGTATAAAATTTAAAACACAGAATAATAAAGAAAAAAATATTTTAAAAAAGAAATACTTTTTAGAATGTTAAATTTGTGACTATTTTTGACCATACACTTTAAACTTTATACACGTTGAACTAAATAATTAATACTTTATGCTCAGTACTAAAGAATACTTAATAGTTTGTTGACTGTAATATAATTGGCAGTTCTGGTACTACTGTGCATTTTAGACTCCAAAATAATAAACAAATGTAATCACAATAATACTAATATCCAATCTTATTAAATTACAAATGTAGAAAGGTAGAACACTAAAATTGATACTCTAGGGATGAACTGTAATAGAGAAACTTAGTAAAAATTTATTGTTTAACAAGAGATGCATTTAGATCTATTTATAGATAGTTTGAAAGGTATATGTAATTAAAATTTTATCCGATGAAGTAAATTAACAATACAATGCTATAGCATTAATAATGTCTTGACATTTTACAGAGAAACAGATATGTTTAAGTCACATAACCACTTTCAATGATGGCATAGATAACTAACAAAACAAACCTTACACACTGGGTTGTAACAGAAATTAAAGAAAAGCTCTGAATCATAGGGACATAAAAAATATGGAAGCCAATCAGAAATGACTCTAATTGGTTAAATTTTGAGATTGGATGTATGAAGAATGAAAACTTGTACTCGTATAGTGTAGCTGTGAATATATAAGCCTGCTGTGCATGTATGTCAATATACAGTGACTAGAGAAGGGATATATAAATGAGATAGAAGTCAAGTCCCAACTTTTAAAGAGGGAAGGAATAAAACAAAAGGTATTTAGAAATCATGATGTGTAAGTAAACTGCCAAATAAAAGTTGAGGAAACAGCCGGGCGGTGGTGGCGCATGCCTTTAATCCCAGCACTCGGGAGGCAAAGGTAGGCATATCTCTGTGAGTTCGAGGCCTGTCTGGGCTACCAAGTGAGTTCCAGGAAAAAGGTGCAAAGCTACACAGAGAAACCCTGTCTGGAAAAACCAAAAAAAAAAAAAAAAAAAAAAAAAAAAAGTTGAGAAAGCAAGAATAGCACATAGATACAAAGTATCTCTGAACGTATTGTTTTTTAACAATTCATTGGGAATCAACTTTTAATTACAGACTGACTGGTAGTCACTCATTTGAAAGTCATTAAAACTCCCTTTGTTCTTATTATGAAGACAATGCCATGTACTACCTCATAAGAAACACTGTGAAGGTTAAATAATTTCATTGTGTTAATGAAATTTACAACATCTATATATTATTAAGAAAAAATACTGACCAATATCAAAGGTCTACTACTAAACACCTGCCTACAACTCTTCCACAATATTAGTTAACAAATAAAAACAAATAGCATGAGATACAGCTTCAGTATATAAAAGATCTGACACTTAAATGGCAGCATGCTACCTTGGAAACATGCTTGTGAAAAGGAGGAGCTCCTGAAGAAATGAGTAGGATAATTTAATTTTTGCATGCATGGTGTATGATAAGATTTCAAATATTACTTTAAATGCAATAAAAATCCATTAATGCATAATGACATCTCAGTATGTAGATTGTTACAGGTATAGAAACTGAACAGCAAATAAGTTGGGTAGATGTGAGGTGATGACAATCACATAAGGGGAACAATGCACTAACCAACTTGCACAGATGTAAAGAGATAACAGGACACCCATTGAAGATCATAGTTATTCCATCAAGAAATATGCACCTGTACATATAGGCAGATATATGTTCTGTCCTTTCTCCATTGACACATGTATATCTGTGAATTGACTATCACAATTCTCCCATTAAATATGAATAATAAATCAGCTTTTATGCACATATGTTCTGATGTGCAGGTGCCTGTATGTGTGCACCCACATCAGCAGGAGAGTTGATACCCTTGGATGTCATTCCTTCAGATGTCATCCACCTTCTTGTGTGACAGTAAAGTAAGTAGAGTGGCTGGCCAGTGATCCCCTGGGATACTCCTGTCTCTGCTTCCACTTCTGTGACTGCATGTGGGTACTAGGAAACAAATTCAGGTCCTTACATTTGCAAGGCAAGCACTTTACTGCGTGAACTCTATAATTTTCAAGTTCTCTATATTGTCCCTTCTCAAATATGAAAAATTGGTGAGATAATTTCATTTATTATGACATTCTTATATATGCATTATTGGTTAATCTAATTAATTTTCTTCAGAATGAATCAATTTTTTTTTTCATATCTGAAGCTTTTGGCTTAATCGTGTCTGAATCATGCCAATCAGAAAGCCAGTCTCAAACTGCAGATTCTGTGAATGAGTAAATCATTATTACAGATATTTATTACATTTCAAAATGAAAAAAAAGAAACATAAATATTCTATGATACCTATAACACACACACACACACACACACACACACACACACACACACACAATATATTGGTTTTTCGAGACAAGGTTTCTCTGTGTATCTGTGGAGCTTATCCTAGAACTTGCTCTGTTGACCAGGCTGGCCTCAGAGTCACAGAGATCCGCCTGCCTGTGCCTCCTGAGTTCTCAGATTAAAGGCATATGCTACCATCGCCTAGCCTCCTATAAGCATATTTGTTTCAATACAGAAAAAGAAATTTAATGGGGTTGAAAGACAGGAAAAAGCAGTTAACATTAACTATTACAATCCAGAATCTCATATGATGTGGTTAATGAGTATTTTTAGGAAGTTACATTGGAGGAAAAATAATCATTCAAAATATATTTATTTAGAAAAATTAATAATATTAAAGGTACCTTTACCACATAATTGAAAATGTTTTTCTCTGTATTTAATAGTTTCTAAAATTCCCCTTTGTTTATACATAATGTTGGAAGGACAATGCAACAGAGTTAAGGAATTTAATATTATAATTTTTAAAAATCTTTCTCAGGATTTCATTTTAATCTCAACATTTACATTTGTTTTTATCTTCAGCTAATAAGTAACTATGAACATTGACATGGGTCTGACCTACATGCTTTCAATACTCTCAGTCTCTCAGGCCCAATAAATGTATTTGCATGCCTATAAAATTTGTGGATGTGGATTCTCTTTGATTTCACATGGTAATATTGTGGGCAGAATTTCATTTCTTGGTCCTAAGATCTGTCATTTCTGTGTTATTCTACTTCTTATTTGTCTGACCATACTATAGGCACCACACAAACATGCATTTTATTGCTAGACATTCTCTCTTCATAAGAACTCAACTTCTTATTTAAGGGTGGAACTGACTCATTTATTCCCAACCATCATTATTCTTTTTAGGAATAATTAAAAATAGTGTACTTTAGGGCTTTGATCTCCTTGTGAGATTTACATTCATACTCACATCTACTCACTGTTGTGAGATTCATCTTCTGCAGTGCCATTCACAAGCAAGGGGAGGAGGTTTTAATAGACACAGCATATTCTAGCTATTCATTTTCTGTTCTTGAGTAATAATCACAAATGGAAGGGTTAATGCTTTCTGATTCATTATCTCCCTTCTGCTTTGGGCCAGGGATTTGGACACTAAATGATCCTTCAAATATGTATCTCAAGGTTAAATCCAGAACTCTTTTTCCATTGGACTCTTATCTGGGTTTATAGACTTCTTTCAAACTCAGTTATGGCTGGCAAAGTTCAGTCTTTTGTGACTGTAGGACTGGCATGTTCTTTTTATGACAATCACATGGGTCTATTTCATCTCCTGAAAACTTCTTGCCAACCTTTCCCATGATTCTTTACTGCATGATCATTTTCTCCAGAGAAAGCAGCAAGAAAATCTTTCCCCTTCCCCTAAATCTCTTTTAATCTATTTTTAAGAGTTAATTGACTTGGTCAGACCAACTCATTTTCATATCAACTTTGATTAATGGATTAATGACCTTAATCATATACTTCAAATTCTTTGCACTGTACAAGGAAATATAAAGAAATACCTTATTGTATTGAAAAAATGCCATTAACACTTGGAGGTGTAGACTGTATGAGATTTATATACAGGGAATTAGAACCTGAGATAGTTAGTCACAAGATTTTCTGTGTCCTAGCCTGCTCAGTTGGGATGAATCTCTCCCACTCACATCTCCCAAGTAAACACACAGAGGCTTATATGAATTATAACTGCATGGCCATGGCTCAAGCTTTTTGCTAGGTACCTTTTATATCTTAAATTAGCCCAACACTATTAACCTATGTATCACCATATGTTCTCTGGCTTTACCTGCATCCCATTGCATGTTGCTCCTTGGGCAGCTTGCTGGTAGCTCTGCCTTTCTTCTTTCCATATATCTGCCTAGATTTCCCACGTGCCTCTAAACTGCCCTGCCATAGGCCAAATGGCTTTATTTATCAACCAACCAGAGCAACAGTATACAGAAAGACATCCCCCTATCAGCTCATTATTCTGGATATCACTAATTATAAAAGAGTTTCTATTAATGTTTAAAATTACATGTTTTGCAACACTGAATCCAAAAACAAGAGTTGTTGTTGTTTTTTTTTTTTTTCTAAATGTATGAACAAATAATACTACTGGGGAAATCCTGGTGCTTCTTTGAACTACTTAAAAAATTATAAATTTCATTTTATTCCCTCATTTTAAACACTAATGAGTAGATATGTGTTTATATACACAGAAATGATGGGGAATTATGTAAATATATTCAATTTGCAATTTAAATATGTACTCTAGTACTCTTTACTTTGTGGACATTTAAGAAACTGGTAACCCCAAACACATTAAAATTAAGTAAAATCTTATTCCATTCAGCTACTGCAAGCTGAGTTAAAAGCTTACATACTGTCTTTGAATAACAGATTATATTATACAGGGAGCAAATGCTGGTTAATTAATAATGACATCATTATTTGAAATCAAACTTGAATGTGTGATAATATTATTTGTTTTATATTTTACTATGATTCATAACAATTTAAATCATGTGCTAATTTGTAATCATTCTAACCTTTCAGTGTAGCCA
The DNA here is from genome assembly GCF_903995425.1 of Onychomys torridus. NCBI lineage: Eukaryota > Metazoa > Chordata > Mammalia > Rodentia > Cricetidae > Onychomys > Onychomys torridus. Next base: position 51,754,737 of record NC_050453.1, on the reverse strand, counting down.
GAAGTTTTTCTCCAGGCCTGCCAGGACCCTGCAGTCCCATGGTCTGCTTATAAAATAATCATTCAGAAGTTTATATTAATTAAAACTGCTTGGCCATTAGCTCAGGCTAAGTATTGACTAACTCTTACACTTAAACTCAGTCCATTTCTGTTCATTTAAATGTTGCCACATGCTCTGCGGCTTTACCTGTGTTCCATTGCATGCTGCCCCCTGGACAATGGGCTGGTGTCTCCTCACTCAGCCTTCCTCTTCCCAGAGTTCTCCTTGTCTGCTTATCCCACCTATACTTCTTGCTTGGCTACTGGCCAATCAGCTTTTTATTTATCAATCAATCAGAGCAACACATATTCACAGCTTACAGAACATCCCACAGCATTTCAGTGTCAGGCAATCTTAGTACTAGGGATCATAAAATAGAGAGATACTCAAACATCGGCAAGTAAGAAAAGCATGTCCAACAGAGCACTCTAATGGATGATGTCAAACTAAGCTTGCTCTTCTTACCCTCTGTAGTCAAGAAACTCCAGAATGCTCACTACCCAAAGCAGTCCTCAAAAGTAAACTCATAGTATTTTTAAACAAAATGCTTAATATGCTTTAACACATATACAAATACTGTGATAATAAAAAATCTTAATGTAGAAAGAAATGGAAATGCTCACTATTCTGATTTAAAAACCTATAGCAAGTATACACACTGAGTCTCCACATTCAATTCCATGAATACAAAAAATAAAATATTTCTGGAGTAAACTTTAAGTGTCTCAACCTTCCTCATACTCCTTACAGTTCTTTAAAAGTAGCATACTTGACTACTTACATCATTGTTTTCTGAGTACACCCATCACTCATGAGCATTTTCCAGCTCTTGGAATCTACAGTCATGGTGTACCATTAATTTGACTTTATAAGTTTTAGATAACATGTTGTCAATGATATCAAAACATCAGTCATTTACAAGGGCTTAATTTTACTGACAATCTCCAATGATTGGGGAGTCAGGTGATGAGAACAGAAATATTGGCTCCACTGACCACACTGTGTCCTTACTGAACTTCACTCTAGTCCTTTTCAACACATCTAGAAGCCTGGATTAGTCTAAATTTGGTTATATCTAAGAGAAGTGATACTGAGTCTGCTCATATTTACTTTAGTTCAGATAAATTCTAATTATATACATAAAACATCCAGTAATAAAAAATCCTTACCAGACAAAAGTTGTCCCAAATTTCTTGTCCTTACAGAAAGAGTGGAGCACTAAAGAGAAAAGTAGAATGCATCAGCAGGTACACAGTATTTTCTTCAAGCCTTCCATGGCTGTGATAAATGCTGTGGCCAAAAGCAACTTGAAAAAGAAATAGTTTATGTCATTTGACAGCTATCAGGTCACACTCTGTGACAGAAGAAAGTTGAAAAAGGAACACTAGACCAAGGAACACTAATACCACCAGCCAAGGGGTGGTATCACCCACAGTGAACTGGGCCTCATCAATTAAAAAATTTAAACATAGCTCAGTCTGATGGGAGTATTTTCTAAACTGAGTTTCCCTCTTCCCAACTGCTTCCAGCCCATGTCAAGTTGCCATAAAAATTGCCAGCATATATGGTAATGTAGAGATTATCTATAAATTTGAAAGATATCCCAAAATATGGTATATGGAACTTTGTAGACAGAAGCAATTTGCTACACTTTTAATAATATTGCTTTAATTATTATTGGATAAAATATCTAAGCTCTCTTCTACTTTAAAATTAGTTATTCTTTTCTAATTTTTGGAACTATGGAGTTCTTCCATGTTGTTTCATTGTATTATGTTCATATCTATAAGCATTTTTTCATTCACACATATGTAAAGAGAATAAGGTAAAATTTGAGGGAAAATATGGAGAGCTGCTGGCTTTAATGGTAAAACTGTATGCTTCCAAGGAAGATGTCAATATGTCTCCAGAAATCCTTGACTGTTGTCCATGAATTTTAGGTTGTTTCTTTTGTTTTACCAGAAATATCTTTAGTCCTTACCCAATTTCTACTTGAGGAGAATTATGCAGTCATCTAGACCTTGGTTTCATCAAGCCTAAAAGCAGTTTCCACAGAGATGGAATTAAACTGACTTCAGTGCCAGCCTTTGCTGACTCTGTCTGTATCTGTACTTTTTGTACAAGAATCTTCTATGACTCACTCTGACTCATTTTTTCTAAAGCTTGAAAGAAACGTCCTCATTTTATTTTTTAACTATCTTGCAAGTACTCCAGGTTGCTTGTTTAATGGATTAGTATTATGGATATGCAAAGAAATAAAAATGTAGAACTATAGAAATCTATTAAAGATATAGAAAATATAGAATATAAAGACAACATTTTACTATCTGTATTACTTTGTATTATATCAGAATAATTTATCTCTTTCTGAGCATAATATCAGCAAGTGTTTGTGAATATTCACAAAGTTTAGATTTAGAATATATCCTAATACATGACTTTTTTTTTAGTATAGGAAAAAAATTCTTCAATTCAAACTACTTATGTAATAAAATATAACTAGGAAAGGTACAAGTGTTAACATTGATGCTTTGGAGAGATCTAATGTTCTTTTCTATTACAGATCAATGATCTCAGAAAGAAAGGAAATAATACCTTCATCATATTATCTCTGCACTCACATTCAGCTAAGGAGGTGCCCTTTATGATGAAACATGGATGATTTCTCATACTGTGCCTTGACACCAGTAAGAGGCATAATGGCTTGTTCTGCACTGGGTCAGTCTCTTTTAGTGGGTGGAATTTTGTCTAGGCTTTCAAAAGTAATGGGCTGCCTGGTGTTCACCCTATACAGGAAAGCAGATGGCCAACCATTTGCTAAATGATGTTCTAGTAAAAATACAGAGTGAAAATGGGGTAAAATGAGAATACGTGCCCAGCAGGGGAATGAAAGAAAAAGAAAAGGTCCCAAAAGTAGATATGCTGTGCTTCAGAGCCAATTGCACAAGGAGGCAGGAAAGCTGAAGTCAGGCAGAAAGAGCAAAGGACTTTATCCTAATCATTTTTGCCCAACTGCAAACTATTCTTATATAAAGAACTTAGTGCATAAAGACAAACACAGAGAAAGTTAGGGTCTTAAACACAAACACCGGTGTGTTTATACTAATTATAGTCAAAGACATTCACAAATTATGTGTTCAATAATTATAGGTCTGTTACAAAAGTGCTAGTGGACAAGATCATCTTATATTCACGTACATGTGGAACTGATTGCAATGTTCTACTCATTTCAGTTTCTTCAAACCATCTACAAAATAACTGTAGAATTCCTGTCTAATGCATATTTAACAGCAAACTATCACTATTATCATAAAATCCAATGGTTTATTAAGTGAGCTGTATTCAAAGAACTTCATCCCTGAGAGTTAATACGTACTACTAAAAGATCAGGCAGATCAAGTGGCAATTTCCAAGCAGTAGTGACACACCCTAGAATTGTCAGCATGTAGCAAATGGTCCTTTTTATCTTTGTGAGTTCTCCATTTTCTTCCGGAAGGATATTAGGTAAGGGTCACTATTGTTTGTGGAGAAATATAAAATGTTATTGTCATGCTATTGAAAATCTAACAGACTATTCACAGTTTAATTTAAAATATTGACCCCCTGGCTTCTGTGAAATCACCTATTTACAGTAAGGAGATAAAATAGCATTACTTCATTTATGTGAATGATATAAATGTATTTTAGATTTTTGCTAGTGATAAAAATTAGTCAGTGGGGAGTAACAAAATTATAAAATAATAAAATGATGCTTTAGTGTTTCTTTTTGTACTTAAAATGTCTTTAGTATATTTATTAATGAATAGTTGATATCTATGAGTCTTATAAAAAGAGATTGACTTAAAACTGTTTTATTCATAATTATTTCTGTTTGCAATGAGTATTATTTTCTAATAACATACTTCTTGCTATATTATTTATGTTATTACACAAACAAACATTGAATGCAACTAGAAATGTGAAAGAAAAGCTACAATGATTAAAGTTCACAAAGGCCATGTTATAATCAAAGTAAGGATTAAAATTTTAACCAAAAATTTCCACCTCATATGAGACATCTACAGGTTGAACAGGTGAAAGAGTTGGCAATCCTTAGACCACATAGTGGGAAATGAAGTTGACTTCAGATGGAGTGGAAAAGCTGATCATTTAGGTTGTTGTAAATTGATAAAAAGGTTGTGAAATTTTGTGGATGGATTAAAAAAGTTGAAAATTTATAATGAACATAAATGCAATGTGTCCTTAGTTAATATTTAAATAATGTTATTAAGGTTTTGTCGAAAAAAATGAATAAAGGCAAAATGCCATGAAAATGTTAGGAAATTATTGACAACCCTGGAAAACTAGCAGTACAGCTAGATCTCAGATGTGGCAATATAAATGAGACAGAATTCAAGAAGTTGAGGCAGATATTGCTGTTCTACTTGAGATGACTTGGTGATGAGATGAGTTTTAATACAAGGATAAAATGACATATAAAGAACAGGATTGGAAATATTAATTAAACCACTCTTTCAGTTAAGATGCCACTAACAGAGAATGGAGAAAATGAGGTCTGTTAATGAGATAAAGCATTATAAAAGTCTGAGTGATGATTATGAAGCAACTATTGAAGTATCAAGTTTGTGTGGATAGGAAATATAAAGACAGACATATCAAGAAATACATTATTATCTAGTTCTATAAATTAGTGCAGTATTATTTTAACTTTATCTTCACTAACATTTATGAAAGTTAGTAGTCCTATCAAAGTCTCATTTAATAACTACAGTATTTAATATTTACCAACATTATCATTACATACATAGAAATTTTAAGGACCTTGATTTTAATACATTCTTATGGTTCATATATCAGTGAAAACTTGTAATTACTTATGCTAAGTTCATAGTTATAATTATTTTAATCTCTTCATAGATAATATTGCAAAGAACACTTTGACTTTTAGCATTTCTTAAAACTTTTTATTCTATATCAGTCTTTTATATTTATAAAAAGACTATTTAAGGTACAGATATATTTGTGTAGATGGGTAATATATGTAGAATTATATAATTAGAGTCATACATATTTTAACACATCAGATTGTTTTTGACATTTATTTATACCATTATATTTTCATAAATTTTTACTCAAATTTGTTCTTGTCTTGTCTGAAAATGCTGAAAGAAAATTAAATAATTTTTCTCTCTTTCTGGAAATTCATAAGCAGTTGTAAATATCACCACATAGGGAAAAACTGATTTTCCTGAAAGTGTCATTGTTGTGTGAGAAGTACTGGGCCTGCTTTGGTGAGTATTACAGTCCTCTGTGAAGAGCATGACCCATCTAGGAGAGGCAAATAGAACAGTATAAATCATGTTTTAATAAAGTGAGGAATATTTAGGTTCTAGGGCTAAAAGAAGGAAGGCAGATAGAGGACTTCAGTAAGACAATTTTCTGATCTGAATGTAATGAGAACCTTAAAATTAGGTTAGCATAAAATTTGGCTACCTCTCCCCATTGATTTTGAAATTTAGAAAGAAATACTTCATTATGAGAAAATGAAATTAGCTGTCATGATTATTTTCTAACACTCCTTGGTCCATGTCTCCATATCTATGATACATATTTGTGTATGTCCATCAGTAGTAGTAGTAGTAGTTGTAGTTGGGACCAAAGTACCCTTAAAACCAAAGTAGAGTAGTGTAATTCAAACCTCTAAGCATGAGCTAACCAAATTAAATTAGAAATGTGAGAAAATGTGTTAAATAGGAAATATTAGAACCTGAAACAAAAAAGATGTATCATAGATGTAGGAACAACATTTTCAATGTGAAAACGATATGCTTGTGCTAGAACGTCTCCACAGAGACCTCAAGTTTCACTAAAGGCCCATGAATTCTAATTGATACAATAGAATGTTATTTTATAGTATACTAAAAATTTACCTTTCTACCATAATCACAGACGATTATAATATGATAGGAACATACATCTATAGATAGGATAAATTCATCAAAATCCAAGCATTATAGTTGGTCATTATTCATGAGGTTAAATAGACATACCTGTGGTAGATAATCTTTTTTTTAATTTGATTAAATTCTGAAGTATCTGAGGATTAGTACGGTAATTCACTGTGAACATATTTCCAGAAAATATTTTTGAAGGCAAAAAGATCTGCTATGAATGTGAGTGGCCCTGCCTCATAGAGATGTACTCATGATAGAATAAAGGAGACGATTGATTTTTTTTTCTAGCACAACACTCTCTATGCTTCCAAGTTTGCAGTGGTATCAGTTGCTCTATCAGTGACACCCTACTGATATATAATGATCTGAAAACATGAGTCAAATTAAATATTTCCTTTTAATTTTTTTAAATTGAAAATAGATTGTTTTCTAATACCATATGTCCTGTTTACAGTTTCCCCTCCCTATTCTTCTCAATTCTTTCCCACCTCCTTAAGAAAGCAGGATTCTGAGAGGTAAAAACCCTATATAACAAAATATTTTATAATAAGCATAATAAGATAAAACAAAAACCATCACATGGAGACCAGACCAAGCAACCCAACAGTAGGAAATGAGCTCCAGAAACAGGCACAGGAATAAGATACTCACTCAAATCCTACACACACTCAGGGTTCCCTTAAAAAATATGAAGCTGGAAGATATGATATATACAGGGTGGGGGACCTGGTGTAGACCTGTGTTGGTCCTGTGCTTGCTTCTGTGAGTTCATATAAGCCTTGTTCAGTTGATTCAGTGTGCCCTGTTCTCCTGATGTCCCCATCCCCTCTGGTTCCTAAATTCTTTTGATCTCTTCTTCTGAGGGGTTCCCTGAGCTCTGACACGAAGGATTTGCTGGAGGTATCCCATTGAGACCTGTGGGTTCAGTGGAGGCCTCTCTCTGTGTCATGTATGGCTGTGAGTCTCTGTATTTATTCCTGTCTGTTACAGAAGGAAGGTTCTCTGAAAATGACTGATATACTCACTAATCCATGAGTATAGCAGAATATTATTAGGGGTCATTTTATTGATACTATTATTTTTTATTAAAACCATTAATGTTTGATTTTACCTTAGTCTCTGGCCTATCTAGTATGTGGTTCTTAGTCACACAAGCAGTGCCAGGAAAGTGTTCTGTCTCAGGAACTTGGCTTTAAGTCAAATCAAACATTGACTACTCCTATAAGTTCTGTGCCACCATTGCTTGAGCATATATTGCATGTAGGACAGATTGTAGGTCAAAGGATTTGTGGTTGGGTTGGTGTTTATGTTCCACCTTCAGTAGACTACAGAGTATCTTTCTGCACTAAAGACACTATAACATATGGGGCATGCTCCATGGAGGCACCAGCTCAATTCCTTCATGTTCAATGACTTGTGTGGGTTTTGCTCCCACAATGGAGCCTTTTTGTTAGTTTGCAGAGAGCAAATCATTTCTTGGGAACAGCTTAGGTTGTTTGACATTTCCACAGGACCCCTTTGGTCAACAATTCCACTTAATACAACTCAGTCCTGGCACAGAAAGTCTCATTTGGTAACAGGAGATGGCCAGATGAGACTCTGTCTCCCCATTTATTTGGAGATTTTTTTCAGGATCTCCTTTATATATTTCATAAAGTTTCCAGTGCATTAGATTTCCATAACATTATTCAAAATAACCCTCAATTCCAGATGTCCTTCCCCATATTCAATCTCTAAACCCTGTCTCCCTTTCTCCTTTCCCTTTATATCTCTGTCATCCCCAGCCCACTCACACAATCTATTTTTCTTCTTTTCAGGGAGATCCATGTGTCTTCCCTAGTCCCTTCCTCTATATATACTGATCCTTTCTAGATCTATAGATTGTAGGTTGGTTATTATTTATTTAATGGCTAATATCCACATATAAGTGAATATATACCATATATATCCTTCTGGGTCTGTGTTGTCTCACTCATGATGATTTTTCTAGTTTCATCCACTTGCCTGCAAATTTCATGATGCCAATTTTTTTAAAGAGCTAAGAAATAATCCATTGTGTAAATGTACCACATTTTTAACAGTAAAAATATTTTCATTAACTTTTTTCAATTATTTTACATGCCAACCAGTTTTCCCTCCTTCATTTCCTCCTGTCTCCCCACCCCAGACTCTCATCTATGCCCTTCGCCATCCACTCCTCCTCCATCTCTATTCAGAGAGGTGCAGGCCTCCCATGGTCTGGAACAAAGCATCAAGACAGGGCTAGGTAATTCAGCATGGAAACAGGTTCCTCAAAGCCAGCTAAGCACCAGGAGGTCATGATCTCATTGCTAGGAACCTTACAAACAGACCAAGCTACACAACTGTCACAAACAAGCAGAAGGTATAGAGCTGTCCCATGCAGGCTCCCTAACTGTTGATACACATACTCCCATAAGCTCAGGTCAACTGTCTCTGTGGTTTCCCCCATCAAGACCTTGACCCATCTGGCCCATACAATTCTTCCTCCCTTTCTTCGGGAAGACTCCCTGAGCTAGACCTAGTGCTTGGATGTGGATCTCTTCATCTGCATCTGCTTCCATCAGTTACTGGATAAAGGCTCTCTTATGACAATTAGGGTAGTTAGCAATCTGATTACAGTAGATTGCTAGTTCAGGCACCCTCTCCAATATTGTTAGCAATCATAGCTGGGGTCATCCTTGTGGGTTCCTGGGAGTTTCTCTTTCATCAGCTTTCTCCCTAAGCCTCAAATACAACCCCTGGATCAAGATATCTCTTTTGTTATCCTCTGCCTCAATCCTGTCCTTAACCTGCCTCCAGCAGACAGACAGTCCAACCTACTCCCTAAAGTTCCCATCCCACTAACCTCCCAACCACCACCTCCAGTTTACCCAGGAGATCTATTCTATTTCCCCTTCCCAGGGAAATCAATGCTTCCCTCTTTGGGCCCTTTTTGTTATCTAGCTTCTCTGGGGCTTTGGATTTTATGTTGGTTATCCTGTAATTTACTCCTACTACCCACTTATTAGTGAGTACATACCATGTTTTGTCTTTCTAGGTCTGGGTTACCTCACTCAGAATTTTTTCTAGTTTCGTGTATTTGCCTGTAAATTTCATGAGTCCATTTTTTTTTTTTACAGCTGAATAATACTCCCCTGTGTAACTGTATCACATTTTCTTTATCCATTCTTCAATTGAGGGCAATCTAGGTTGTTTCTAGGTTCTGGATATTATGAATAATAGTGCTATGAACATAGTTGAGCAAGTGTTTTTGTGGTCTGTTGAGCATCTTTTGGGTATATGCTCAAGATTGTACCACATTTTTTATACAATCTTCTATTGAAGATTTAGGATGTTTTAAGTTTCTCTCTATTCTTAATAAAGCAGCAATGAACATGCTTCAGCAATTTTCCTTGTGCTACAGTAAAGTATCCTATATGCCTCCAAAGTAGTATAGCTTAATTTGAGGTAGATTGATATCCAACTTTCTGAGAAAGCATCATATTGATTTCCAGAGAGGCTATACAAGTTGTACTTATCAATCAAGTGTAGATTATGAACTTCCAATTCTAAGAACCCATGTTAAAATACAAAAGCAAGCAGGCAAGAGAGCTGTGTGATATAAGAGCATTTGGAAGTCAGACACAAGGGATCCAGAAGCAAGGTAAATTTGTGAGCTAGACTAGCTGTAGTTAGTGAGTTCTGGGTTCAACTAGAGATATCACCTCATTAAATCAAGTGTAGAGCATTGGAGAATAACATCCAAAATCAACTGATGATCTCTACATGCATGTACATAATCATGTACCTACATACATTTAGTTAGGCAAGAATGTAGAAAAGAATTTTAATCATTGGTGGGAGTGCAAACAGGTTTAGCCACTATCAAAATCAGTGTAGAGGTTGCTGAAAATAAGCTTGAAAATGATTTACCATGTGTCCCTCTGTACCACTCTTAGGCATACACCCAAAGAACTCTATATTCTACTCCAGACACACCAGCTCATCTTTGATTGCTGCTGCTTTATTGCTAATACATGGGAAACAAAGAAAGCCTTGATTTCTATAAACTGATGAATGATAATGAAACAGTGACACTTAAACCACAGCATATCATTCAGCTATAAAGAAAATTGAAATTATAAATTTGTAGGTAAATAGAGCCAGAAATAGTCATTCTGAGTGAGGTAACCAAGCCTTAGAAAGAAAAACATTTCATGTTCTCTCTCATTTATGGATGTTAGCTTTGAATATTTACACATGCATGCTTCATCTAAATACTCAGTCATAAAATTAGTAAGGGGATATGAGAGAAGGATGTCAAGGTCAGGATATAAGGGCAGAAAGTGGAATAATGGAACAGGAAGAGTTGCATTAAGCAAAATATTGGATGACAAGTTAAAGAAAAGACTATGTAGAGGGATAAATAGCTGTAAAACTCATACAAAATTACTAAAATACTCTTCTCTTATATTATAAACATAGATGATAGATAGATGATATATTGATAGAAACATTGTGTTAGCTAATACAAACCCCAATAGCTGGAATAGGTTATCTTTATTAAATTTGTTGGGCAGTGAGTTCACCTAACCCCAAAGTATTGCATAATATTGCAATTCTTCTTAATTGAATTCTAAAATTTGATAGTTAGACCCTATTACTGAATATGTCACATCCTTTATGTTATAGAATATCGAAAAATCAAACTCTTACTGACCTGGAAGCTTTATCCCTATAGGGTATCATTCATGTTATAGCTTAAGTAATTCCTACCAGAAAAGTTAAAAATAACCCAAGTCTCTTTCAGAAAATTATTTGCTATGCTATTCTGAGTACTAGATGCTAGGATAATTGGGAGATTGGACTAGTATTTCTCTGTGATCACATAATTGACTTTTAATTGTGTCCATCATTGGCAATATTTTCAGTATGGTTCATACTTTGGTGGTTACAGTATCTTGACAAAAGATGAATTGAGGTTTACCTATTCAGCTTTAGATTAAACAGATAGGAAAGACAAAGGATAAAACAATGATTAGAGGAAAAAATGCTGGACACATAGCTAGATCACACCAGAAAATGGGGTCATGACATCAAGTCATTCTACAAGCCACTGGGAGTTTAGGAACACTTGTTTTTCTTTAAAGACACAACAAAATTTAATATGCTATTTTGCTTTTGTGAAACCTAAAATCTCTTTAAAAGATAGTCACTGTGAAATTCTTATTTTAGAAACAGATTCAGTTATATATTTCCACAAGTCCGAATTACAATAAATTCAGAATCTCTAAGCTACACTGTTGCTTTGGGTCTCAGATTGCTTTTTGGTCTTCATTTTCCTGGATAGATAGCAGCTGGCAAACAAGGGATTTGAATTCCTTCCTCTTGTTTTGTCTCTGTCTATGCATGTATTAGGTAGGCATGTATGTGCTAGTGTGTTTGCATTTGTAGGAATGTGGGTATGTATATGTACATGCATGCACATGTATGTAGAGGCCTGAAGTTTATGTCAGGTGTCATTCTCTATCACTCCACTTTATTTAGAAGCATGATTTCCCCATAAGTCTGGATTATGTTGATTCCAGCTCACTAACTACCCAGGTTTTTTTGGGAACCTTCACATCTACCTCCCAAGTATTTGGATTTTGGGATTCTACATGACTTACTTATATGCTCCAGGTATTAAAACTCAGGTCTCCATGCTTGTATGAGAAGTATTTTACAAACTGCATCATCTTTCCAGCTCCTTGAAGGTATAAGACCAGACTGGCCTCAAACTCCTCATCCTCTTGCCTTTACCATTTTTAATATATCCTACAAGCTAGTATGTATGTACCTCAACCTCCTGTTCCAATCACTACTAACTCACAGATCTTATATTATATAGCATAATTATTCCTATACAGATGTAGTGATTCATGTTACCAAATAGCTATGCAAGGATTCTGTACCTAAAAAAATCCAATGGACTTTACTAAAATATAAGAAAAAGGCATTTGATCTAATAAATACCTTCAATAAAACTGTCTGTGAGAAACAAAATTAACATTCAAATATGAATACATTTCTTTATAGAAATGACAGACTTGTTAACTAATGTCTTAGAGTTTTATTGTTGGGCTGAGACACTATGATCAAGGAAACTCTTATAAAGAAAAACATTTCATTGCAGCTGGTTTACACTTCAGTTATTTATCCCATTATTGTCATGACAGCAGGAACATGGCAACATGCAGGCAGACATGGTGCTGGAGAAGGAGCTAAGAATTCTACATTCCAATTGGCAGGTAGCATGAAGAGAGAGAGAGAGAGAGAGAGAGAGAAAGAGAGAGAGAGAGACAGACAGACAGACAGACAGACAATGGGACTGACTTGAGCTTTTGAAACCTCAAAGCCCACCCCCAGAGACATACTTCTTTCTTCAATGCCACATCAACCCAAACAAGGCCATATGTCCTGATCCTTTCCAATAATGCCACTTTCTATGAGATATTGGGAGCTATTTCCACTCAAACCACCACAAGTAAATAAAATGTCCCATTAATACTAGTTTAAGCTAATTAAACACTAATGCCCAGGAATACACATAACACCTGAGGAGAAATAACTCTGCATGATGTTGTGAAAATGCCTATCCTAACAAAAATAATCTACAGAGTCAGTAAAGTTGCCATAAACATTACAATGTTACTTTTTAAAAGACTGGATAACAAAACTAAAAACCACATAGAAATAAAAAGGAAAGAGATAACCAAAGCAAAAGCAAAAATAACAGCATGGTACCACCACAAAAGCAGGCTTGCAGAACAATCCCCAGATATCAGAGTACCCGAAAGTTAATCCAGCTTCAGCTGAGGATTTTCTCTAATCTTTTAAGGACCTCAACTCAGGTCAAACCAAATAATAGCTTTGATGATGAGAGTAATTTCAGGACTAGTCAGTATGAGGCATAGCTAAAGATTATATAAAAGATATTTTTAATATATACTGTAGGCACAGCAGTTATGAAAGAAATATTCAGAGAGAAAGACACACCAAGGGCATGGATATGTGTTTCTCCAATAGATTCACAAAAAGCAAAACCATATGTGTATGGGCTCCTTGAGGGAGAGTCACATGTGCCATAGCATCATCCATATGTACCATTTCAGTGACTTACTTATCAAATTACTGCTGAAAAACCTTTTTAAAATTTATGTTCTCTTTTGGTTGACATTGTAGGATGACTCTGGAGATGTGATGTGCAAAATTAAAATTGATTGGGTAAAACCAGCAGTGAATGGAGTTGCACAAGATGATTAGTAGAAGTTCTACTCTTGTACATAGGGTTTTGGTTGAAATTCCTAGGAAATTGTGTGTTTATATCTGAGAAGGGAGAAAGGCGTTAAGTAGTTGATCTTTCTACTGGATTTCTTGATTATCTATTAGTGAAAAGTTTACACCACATTCCAGGTTGAGGGATCCTTCCCCTTTTAACACACCCTTAATATTCGCTGTCTTTCAATCCTGCCTTAAAAAGATAACACACAGAAAAGGAGAATATATTTTCTGTCTATATTTCAGTCAGGGAGATATTAGATATTAATATCTAATATATGTAGAAGAACTCCAAAATATAACAACTTAAAAAAATAAATGAGCTAGTAGAATGAACAAGCGGTTCTGAACAAAAAAAAAGAAACAAACATAAATAAATACACACACACACACACACACACACACACACACACGCACGCACGCACACAAACACTCAACATCCCCAGCCATTAGGGAAAACAAATTAGGGAAAAACAAATTGAAACTGACTTGAATTTTTTTCATTTCACCCCAGACAAAATGACAAACATTGAGGAAATAAATGACCAAAATTTTGGTAAGATGTTCAGAAGGAGGAACTGTGATCCACAGTTTGAAGGAGCATAACATTGTCACTGTGGAAATCAGTGCAGAAATTTTTAAAACACAATTGAACACCTAATTACTGTATGACCAGCTACTCCACTCCTCTGCATATACACAAAAGACTGTGTCTTAGACGTTGGTTGTTCCATTTTGCTGTGTAAAATATTTTGTCAAGAGAAAATTAAGAGAGCACTGATTTCTTCAGACTTATACTGCAAGGGTACAGACCATCACCATGTGGAAGTGAAAGCAGAATCTTGAAGCAGCTTGTCACCTTGTGTCCCAGTCAGGAAACTGAGATGAATGAATGTTAATTGCTGCTCAGTTTCCTTTCTTCTCTTAGTCTAGGATCTCAATCAGAGACCTCTGCACACACATTTTGGTGGTGACAGTGAGGGGAGTCCTTCCACCTCTGTTAACTCACCCACCTCCTAGGTGATTGGAAATTACGTAAATAGAACACAGTAGACACCTTGGTATCCTACCAAAAGGATGCTTACACCATCTATGTTCATTGTTTTGCTGTGGTTACCATACCAAGGAAATGGAATCAGCATAAATACTTATTAACCAATACAGGATTGTAAAATGAAAACATCCCAAGCACACAATGTATTTGCACGATGAAGAGAAATTGAATTATGAATTAGTGGGAAAATGGATGGGACTTGAAATATTATATAAATTATGGTAACCTGGGCTAAGATACAAAAAGCCATATGATCTCTAATATACACATCTTAGCTTGTGATATTCAGAGACTAGGGGTTAGACAGACAGATAGGGAGAGGGGCATGGCTAGGTGATAAAGGAGGCAAATTCCCAAAGAGGCCAGCTTCTTTGTCACCCTTCTGACTTGAGACAAATCCTGGCAGTTTAAAACAAAGGCTTCGTAGGTGCCTGTCTCTTAGGAGTGCCCCTTGGCTGATGGACTAGCTCGATGAGGTCAAGACCTGCTGTGGAGAGAAGTCCACAACAGTTCTGGGCCAATCACCATCCTATCTTGCTTCAAACTGACCAACACCAAATTCTGGGAGGAAAACTCTTCAGAGACTTTCAACCCCAGCTCTCTAGAAGAGACTGAACTTTTCGACTTCCTGAGAACACTGTCCGTTTTGCTGCGGGTCTTGTTCTCTGTGTCTGTGGCATGTGTGTTTTGACTGACCCCAATAAACAAACACCTTTTAACTGCTGATTCTGTCTGTGGTTTTGAGATTTCTCTGGTGAAGCATGCTGTGCTTCAAATTTTCTTGCTTTTTAGCCCTTTAAATTCTTTAACTTGCATAGAAAACAATTTGGGGAGCTTCTTTCAGGTGTCTTCTGAAGACTGTATCAAAATGTGTGTGTGTGTGTGTGTGTGTGTGTGTGTGTGTGTGTGTGTGTGTGTGTGTGTCTGTGTGGGGCACTTGAGGGTGTAGATCATTAAACTAAAAACAGGACCGTCAGTATAAGGAGAAGGGTGGTTTAAAGGAACTGGATGAGAGGGATGGTAAATAGGATATGACAGGGAAGTGACAGCGGAAACCCTGCAATGGGGAAGACACAAGCTGGGAGGGATGAAGGCTTCAGGA
This sequence comes from Onychomys torridus, assembly GCF_903995425.1. Taxonomy (NCBI): domain Eukaryota; kingdom Metazoa; phylum Chordata; class Mammalia; order Rodentia; family Cricetidae; genus Onychomys; species Onychomys torridus. The sequence goes on along the minus strand of NC_050453.1, from coordinate 51,739,268 downwards.
GGTGGGGGTAGGAGTGGAAGATCAAGCAAAACAAAACATATGAAAGTTTCAGTGGTGAACTTATTTTCATGCCAACCAAACAAAATGATAGAAAATGACCAAACTCCTTTGACTTATAAAAACATACACCTTTGAAGGTAAAATATTAAATTTGATTCATAATTTTAAAAAATCAGCTTTTCTCATCCAAAATAAAATGAAATATAAAATATGAACGGTTACTTAATTAAACAGAGGTTGAAGTGGCTGCAACTGAGCTAATAAGCTCAGAGCAGCCTATCAGCAGAAGAGCTGGGAGGTGAATCAAAGTCTCTGTGGGAATCAGACACAAATACCAAAAACAAAAGCAAAACAAACAATGCACCTTCCTGTGGAACTGCTGAGCACACAGGAGCCTTGGAATTGCAGCATTGAGTGGAGTCTGAAGGCTAAGTTGTGCAGATGACGAGCAGGACCTCAAAAGCCAAGGAAGCCGCTTGCAGGAATGAGTCTAAATAGATGATAGATAATAGTGAGGTGAATTGCATTAACACTGATGACTCATCTGAGTTGAGCCCGGTAAGAATTGTTGGGAGTACTCTACTGTCAGTCCTGGGACACACAGTCAGAGGCTAGAGTCTCTGGGAACACCATTGCAAGCAGAATGACTCAGTGGCCACTATTGGTTCAAACTTCAGGAGCCTGACCTCAAGTAGCTTATTTTAGGACTATTTAAGCACAGCACAATTTGTAAAAAAACAAAAAACAACAACAACAAAAAAACTTGCCTGCTGATACTTAACTTATTCTCATGTGCACGATAAGGCTTAACACAAAACACAGAAACTCTTAGTGAAGCACAAGTGACAGCTTTCATAAAGATATGCTCTAGAGACTGAGAAAGCAAGACTAAGATAAGGGTGTGTGGGAAGGATCAATCTGGACCACACTGGGGTCACTAGGCTATTAACCTTATCTTTTCCCAGCCTTCAAGAAAGAAAATAGTGATACATCTCTCTCCTTGAAAAGACAACCTTTGTGTGTAACATTCCAGGTTCCTTAGGGTGTATCTGTGATCCCAAGGACCTACAAAACTCCTAGAGTCAGATAATACGTCATGGGGTCATTCCCATATCATTATATGCCTTTACTAGGGTCTTGGTGAGGGTGATGCACTCTTGGTCTGCTGTCCTCCATTAATTCTTGGGCCTATTTTCCTGAGAGAGTGCAAGTATACCCTTGTGCTGGTATGGTTCCAATCTACTTTGACAGGTGTATAAAGTAGTGCATTTTTATTATTGTAAATACATTGGCAGTCTGTGCACAGGTTTCCATAAACAGAGGGCAGTGTTTATGTACTTAGGGCTGAGAGTCATCCTACTTTTGCATCTGAAGTCAAAATAGAACTAAATGCTTTTAGCAAAGTGGCATCATCAAGTGCAAGGCATTTCTGAAAGCCGGTTTTTTACAATACTTAAGTACTTAGTGTAGCATACAGCATCATATAAAAAAAAAGTGTATAGGAAGATTACCTGAGAAAATCGTCACTCTTCTAAAACCACAAACAACAAAATGTGTTTTAATAATGAGCGCAGACATCTTCATAGAAACTCATAATTCTTAAATATTAACTCCAAAGTCTACTATACTCATAAATTTTTATAGTTTACTGTAGTATGAATCTTAAAGGTCTTATTAAGAAAATCAATCCCCAGGCCAGTTATTGGGGTGAATGCTGGAAAGTCAGAGAAACGAACCAGCCACAGCTATCTCACCTTGCTAGTTCCTCAGGTGATCCTGTTTCCTCAGGCTGGAAGCTTCTGAGTCCTCATCCCAATGGCTCTCAGCTGAACTGTGATGCTCTAAAGCCTGAATATTAAACCAGCCAAATGCTTAACTAACTAAATGCTTAACTAACTCTGGTGCCTGGTTTTCATGCCTTATATATCTTTCTCTTTCTGTCCCCACTCCCTGGGATTAAAGGTTGGATTTCTGGGATTAAAGGCGTGGATCACCAAGCCTAACTGTTTCTAAAGTGGCCTTGAACACAGAGAGATCCACCTGGCTCTGCCTCCCAAGTGCTGGGATTAAAGGCGTGCACCACCACCGCCCAACTTCTGCTATGGCTTACTCTTCCCCTTTTCTAGCCACCATTTGTGGCTCTGTATCTAGTGGCTATCTGTTCTCTGACCCCAGATATATTTATTTCGGGGAACACACAATATTTGGGGGAACACAATACCACAGTTTACTTAATTTTCAACATGATTTATTTAAGTAAATTTATTTCTTCAGACTTCATAACTTTCTCCATGGAATGTAAACTTCTTCCAAGTGTTATGTAAACAACCAATAAAGAGTAAAAAGTTTGGATGTATAAAATATAAGTTCACATCCCAGCTCATCCTATATCCAAGCAAAACTTGAAAAAGAGATGAGTTGTAATTAAAATAACTAATCCAATGTTTTAGGGCAAATGATATTATTATTTTCCTTTAAAATTAAAGATAAAATTGCATCACAGAATCAGAAATGTGAAATGAAGTATAGTATAATTATGTATTAAGATAATTTGGGAAAGACTTTTTGCTTATCTTTGTAGTCATAGAGAGTTACTATTTAAATTAAGAAAAATGAGGATTTGTAATATCAAATTCCTAATTAAAGCAACATTTACTAGAATGTAAAGATGAAGATTTAGATATATAGTATCAGAAATATGACTAAGAATGGAACGCTAATTCTGTTAATTCATTAATTATCCTATTGCTGTTAATTCATTAATTATCCAAAGTATATTAAATGTCCAACAATGCTACAAAGCTATGCTAACCACTAATTCATACTTGGTCTTGGTTTTTCATCATTTAGATTTTATTTGATGTCCAAATTTTTGATTAGACACAAAAGTGTGAGTATATACTATTAATAAAAGAGAATTTCAGCAGAGTAATAAAGCAGTAATGGGTAGAAAACCTCATTCAATGTTACACAGAAATTGTAATGTCTGGCACATTCATTCAGCTTTATAAAAGAGCTTGGTGCACATTTATACATTTTGTTCACATCTGCAAATTCAGCAGTTACTACCTGACATTCTTTAATTTACAAGAAAAGCCTAGTCACCACAATGTGATAAAATGAAAATTGTTCGTGTTTTAAGTAATAGAGTATATTTTTAATGCCAGCATGTCATTTGAAGTCATGTAATTACTGTATCCAGTGAATCATGATCTTTTATTAAGACACTTTTTTATTCTCTATGTAAAGACAATTTTTGAGAAACATGTTTCACCTCTCAGTAAACCCTGCCTCTATTATTGGCATAAACTAGGCTCTTTAGAAAAATAATGCATTTCGTGAAATCTACTGTATACCATTCATAATGTAGAACAATTCTATTATCATAGAGCAATTGCAGCTGAATGTTTCCAAAAGTTATTTTAGAGATACATAGCAATAGTAAAATCACAAAATTAGTTTTACTGGAATAGTTCTCATTTTAAGGCAAATAACCTTATTGTAAAATCAGTATAATACTGGAACATTTTTCCCAAAGCTGATAGACAAAAGTCAACCAAGTGTCTATAAAAAATTTAAACATTCACGAAATAGCCCAGAAATTTAAAAGAACGTCAGTTAAGATGTAGCAGTCTTGCCTTGTCCATAGGGATAATCATTATTCTGGTGGTGAGTCTAAACTTTAATGGCTGAGCCATCTCTTCAGCTCAGTATAGTCATTTTTTAAATATAAGAAATTAATATAAAATGGTGATAAAGGGACAGTGAAGTGGAATCTTCTACACTATGAGTTGGAATAAAATCATCAGGATTTCACTTGACATTCAGAATTTGTGAGAAAACATTTTAAAAAGCCAGTGTATGCTGAAAACAGAGTTATCATGGAAAACCATATGGGATTTCATCAATAATGAAACATGACTGAGCAATCCCATTTTACATAATATTTCAAAAAAAAGATGAGCTCAAGGTATTAGAAACCTAGCCCCCATATGCACTGTAGCTTTAACATAATAATCTAGATAGGTATACAACTAAAATGACTGTGACAAGATAAATAGATAAATAAAATTTGACACTAAACATGTGAAGAGTTGCACAGTTATAAGCCCAGGCACTAAAGTGGTGAGGAAGAGGATCAGAAAATTTTCCAATATCTAAAAAAAGAGGGGAAGTTTCCCTACTTTAGTCTAATCAATACTAGAAGAAAAATGATGTTATATTATTAACTACTTCAAACAAATTTAATGACTTTGGTTAAATCATTAAATGATATTATCAAGCTACACTTGATAAAAATGTAATCTAAACACTGAAAAAAACCTTAGCTAAAATAGTAATTAATTAATACTCTTACAAAGAGAAATTAGACAAAGCTAGTTTAGTTATAAATTCTACCAAACTTCTTTATAATTCATTTGCTATAATCCTGTGTTTTAGGGACTATGAACATTATAATTTACCATAGTCAAAGAAATTTATCCCTGGAATGAAATTTGATTCCACATATTCTGTCTAATAAAAAGTAATTCCTTGCTAATAAAATGAATTAAAATCAGATCATCATCTCCATAAGTGCAGAAAAATTAATTCCATAGAACTCAAAATGCTTTCACTTTAAAAACTTCTGACAAGTAGGATACAAAATGAATGTTTGTAGTTAGAGTTTTCCTGCCTGGCCCAGTCAGGACAAATTTCTCTTACCCGCCAGTCCCACAGTCGCTCAGACCCAACCAAGAAAGCACACAGAAACTTACATTGTTTAGAAACTGTATGGCCGTGGCAGGCTTCTTGTTATCTACTTCTTCTATCTTAAATTAACCCATTTCTGTTAGTCTATACTTTGCCACATGGCTTGTGGCTTACCAGTGTCTTTACATGTTGCTTTTCATGGCGGCGGCTGGCGGTGTCTCTCTCCACCCAGCCTTCCACCTCCCAGAATTCTCTTCTCTCTTGTCCCGCCTATACTTCCTGCCTGGCCACTGGCCAATCGGAACTTTATTTACACAGAGTGATATCCACAGCAAATGTTTCCCACCATAATGTAGGCCAAGCCAACAGAGTCAGCAATCAATAGTTGATGGCTTTTCATGTAAAAGCAGTTGTATTATAAAGATGTTTATTTACCAATTCTGATCAACAGAGTGTTGAGAGCTCTTACCTTAAGAATTAGACAAGAGGAGTTCCTGAATAGAAGAACATTATGCATATTTTTTCTGTTTTCCAGACAACATGTATCTCTATGTAAAATATCTTAATGACTCCATCATAGTTTTCTTAGATATGATAAGCAAGCATAGGAATATAATGAGTAGCATTTCTATAATCTAACAACAAATTATTTGAAAAATAAATTAGGAGAATAATTTCACTATAATTATACAAAAATGAAGTCTTATCTATGAATTCAATCAAATAAATGGATTTTTATCTGCTCAAATATATAAAGTATCAATGAAAGAATTTGAACCTTCCACAAACAAATGAAAAGTTACCACATCTTAGATGGGCAGAATTGATATTCTAAAAACATCAGCGTAATCTAAAGTGATCCTCAGGTTCAGTGTGATTTCTGCTAAATCCAAATGCCCTCTTCTACAGAAAAGGGAAATGTAAAGTGTATGTGAAACAACTTATTCATCATTAAAGTAATCCTAAACAGAAAATAGCAAAACAAGAGACATTACACTGCTAAGAAAGTACAGTATAAAGTTATAGAAATGATCACATCATGGAACTGAAATAGAAACAGACACAGTCGTCAATTCAGTGCTATAGAGAATGGATTCCTAGACTTCCCTTAATGTATCAACTTTGGTCTAAGAACATTTGGACTAGATAATCTAGATAATGGATGACTAAACACACAAATCAAATTTTTAATTATTATGTATAACCCAGCAAGTTCAATTGTTGCTATGCTATGTATATGAGTAAAGGGATATTATTTTCAATTTCATTTTTAAAATTCTTCCTTATTTTTTAAACATTCATATGTCTATACAATGAAATATGATTGTATCCCTTTCCATCTTTCCCTTTTATCTGCCCCTACTTGTCTTGTGTGTGTGTGTGTGTGTGTGTGTGTGTGTGTGTGTGTGTCTGTGTCTGTGTGTCTGTGTGTATGTGTCTGTGTGTCCATAGGATTATGGGAAGCCTATCAGTGTTTCCTCAATAAGGAATGATTTGTCCACGCCAACAACTAGCCACTTCCAATAGCTCCTTGGTGAGAGGTGGGACCTCAAAATACTCCAATCCACCTATGAAGAGTTTTTAGTCAACTTGACCTTGTATAGGTCCAAGACAGGCAGGTTGCTATGTCCAATAACTATGTCAGGTCATGTTGAGAAGACAGCATTCCACAGCATTCCATCACCTCTTTCATTGTTTCTGTTTCTGGCTCCTAGTCCATGATGTTCTCTGACCTTTAATGGTTGGAGGAAGGTTAATGTACATGGTCCCTGAGACTGAGCATTCAATTTCTGACTCTGCATTTTGACCAATTATGTACCTCTGCATTGACTGCTTTCACACTGTAAACAGGATCTTCTGGGACCAATATTTAAAGCAATCCAGTTCTGTAAGTATAAATATAAATATTATACAAAGTAATTTGAGAATATGACCATTTAGCAAAATCATTTCAGGTTCACCCTAGGGATTAGAACCCTCTCAGGCTTGGGCTATTGACTAGGATTACTGTACTAGACATGAAATCCCCTCCTATGAAATTTTTTAATTATAAAATATATTTGAAGCCTTATATTTTTGCATTGTTTTAGAATGTTTAACAATTCTAGTGGAATCAGGACTCTTACTTGAGAATAATGGGAACCCAAATGTAATAAATATAAGCAATTGAAAATACACTACATTTGTATCAATGATCCATTAAAACATCTCACTCAACCAGATTTAAGTAAATTTGGAAGCTAAAACTCAGTTTTCAATTGGGCTGTATTCTTTAAATTCTTTTTCTCATTTCTTTGTCCTTATGCCAATCCTCTATTTTCAAAAAAAAATCATCATGTAATCGTGAACATGGCTGCATTATTCAATAGCTCTACATTGCACAAGGAGATTATAACAAACAGGGTTTTAGGCTTAAGTGAGAGAAGCCATTGATAGGCTCACATGACATCTATAAAATGATGCTGTGATAGCTCTATATGCAAGGTTCACATTCATTTAAGAACCCAAGCTATTAACTGAACTTGTTCACATCTGTTGCCCTCTTCTTTTCATTGGGGATGAAAGGTTCATGATCATCTTATCCCTGCACTTGCAGTGCACAAAATGCAGGCAAAGAGAATCAAGCTATTGTTGTACTTTGCAAATAAAACTGAAAAGATATAAATGGAAGAGGATTATGATATAATGTAGTGCTATTGTGTTCCCCAAAATATTGTGCACCCCAATAAACTTATCTGGGGTCAGAGAACAGAGGCTAGAAAATGGTGGCACTCACGCCTTTAATCCTAGCATTCCAGAGACAGAAATTCCTCTGGATATCTGTGAGTTCAAGGCCACACTGGAAAAAGCCAGGCTTGGTGACACATGCCTTTAATCCCAAGAAATGAGACTTTAATCCAAGGGAGTGATGGCAAAAACAGAAAGATATATAAGGCATGAAAACCAGGAACTAGAAGCATTTTGGCTGGTTAAGCTTTTAGGCTTTGAAGCAGAAATTCAGCTGAGACCCATTCCGGATGAGGACTCACAGGCTTCCAGTCTGAGGAAACAGGATCAGCTGAGGCAAGGTGAGGATGCTGTGGCTTGTTCTGTTTCTCTGACCTTCCAGCATTTACCCCAATACCTGGCTCCAGGTTTGATTTTATTAATAAGACCATTTTAGATTCATGCTACAATGTGTAGTTTAAGGCTGTAAGGGGAGAACTCTCAGATAAAATGATACTTAAAAAAAAATCCTGAAGAGAATTATGAGCATATGGTTTCCCATATGGCAAGAGTGGGAAGAGACAGGGGCAGTCTTTCAAATAACAAGCAACATTCCAACTTGTTCTGGAAGATTCTAAAATAATAGATAGAACATGCCAATTTATATCACTTTTATTTTTCCTTCTTTGTAATTTCAGCTTTTAGATTACTGTAAAAATACTCAATTTTTACACTTAAAGTTAAATAGCAGAAATAGGAATTATTTGTCTTCTAAAACTTTTCAAGAAACATATTGACAAATAATTTTTGTATATTTAAATACCAATTCCACAAAAATGTTTAGTTGATTATCACTATTGAAAGAAAAACTACATGTTGGAATTAAAAAATCAGAGAAAAAGGCAACAAAGATATAATGTTTCTACAATTTTATTTTATCCTAGTTATGTTTCCTGTTCTAAAGAATGTATATGTAGCCAGGCAGCGGTGGTAAATACCTTTAATACCAGCACTTGAGAGGCAGAGACAGGCAGATCGTTGTGACCTTGAGGCCAACCTGGTTTAAAGAGCTAGTTCCAGGACAGCCAAGACTACATAGAGAAATCCTGCCTGAAAAAACAGCAGCAACAAAAACCAAAACCAACCAAACTAAAACAATGTATATGTTAGTTTATTTGCTGAATTTTCTTTATCTACATTTATAAAGTGCTGTGTTTAAGCCCATTCTTACTCAAAAGATTTACAGTTTATAATTATTATGTTAGTTACTTTGTAGAAATGTTACTTACATGTAAGGATTTCTTGTATTTTATATAAATTGAATAAGGGGCCATGAAAATAGATAGTACTGAAATCTCAAGCCCTCCTTCGATTTAAATTAATAGAGAACTGGCTACATTGCTCCAATTAAATCAATCCTGAAACAGGGCTTTCATCTCCCTCTTTTGAATAAGAACACTTCTCTGCTCCAGCTGTACTTGATTACAGGTTTTCCTGACCTCTGGCACTACAAAGACTTTCCTCTACACAGTACACATAAACAGTGTATTTCAAGTAAATACTTACATTTATTATTATTTGCTTACATGGGTTCATCAGAAATCCATATCACTTATGGAGTTCACTTAGGATGGTTTATGCAGTTTGATTTGCAATTTGTTACTTTTGAAGTAAATGCAGTAATAGAATACTACCTTGATTTGGTTACTATTCAATACATACATTATCAAAACCTCACACTGTGTGCAATTCACTAATGTGACCTATCATACATCAATCACACTAAACAAAAGCCATCTAAAACAAACCATGCCACAAGGTAAGACGACGAGCCTACAGCTGTTCTTGATTGTGCAATGGTGGTATTACAGTTTGGATGTAAAATGCCTTCCCACAATCTCACATAGTTGAGCCAGCTAGTGGTACCCTTTGGGAAGGTTATGGAATATTTAGTCACAGGAATCTTGGTAGGGGTAGGTGCAACCAGGTTCAGGTCCTGAGATGGAAAGGGGTGTCAGCTCAAAGAATGAGTGTGTGACCCCCAGAAGAGTTTCACAAAACTAGCGACCCCTTCCTTTCCAATTTGCATCCTCTTAATCTCTTTGTGTTGTCTTATAGCTCTGGCTAGAACTTCAAGTACTATATTGAATAAGTATGGGGAGAGGGAACAGCCTTGCCTTGTTCCTGATTTTAGTGGTATTGCTTTGAGTTTCTCTCCATTTATTTTGATGTTGGCTGTTGGCTTGCTGTAGATTGCCTTTATTATGTTTAGGTATGTTCCCTGTATTCCTGATCGCTCCAATACCTTTATCATGAAGGGGTGTTGGATTTTGTCAAATGCCTTTTCTGCATCTAGTGAGATGAGCATGTGGTTTTTTTCTTTGAGTTTGTTTATATAGTGTATTACATTGATGGACTTTCATATGTTGAACCACCCTTGCATCCCTGGGATGAAGCCTACTTGATCATGGTGGGTAATTGTTTTGATGTGTTCTTGGAGTCTGTTCCCCAGAATTTTATTGAGTATTTTTGCATCAATGTTCACGAGGGAGATCAGTCTGTAGTTCTCTTGCTTTGTTGCATCTTTGTTTGGTTTAGGAATCAGGGTAATTGTAGCTTCAGGTGGAGCTCCACGTGTCCAACTGTCGAGAAGGAGGATTGACTGCAAGAGCGTGAATTGTTGAATCCAAGATTGCAAAAAGCACAGGGACAAATAGCCAATCAAATGGAAGCACATGAATTATGAACCAAAAGCTGTGGAGCTCCCAGCTGGATCAGGCCCTCTGGATAAGTGAGACAATTGAATAGCTTAATCAGTTTGGGAGGCCCCCAGGCAGTGGGACCAGGACCTGTCTTTAGTGCATGAGCTGGCTGTTTGAAACCTTGGGCTTACACAGGGCCACTTTGCTCAGCCTGGAAGGAGGGGACAGGGCCTGCCTGTACTGAATCCACCAGGTTTAAATGAGTCCCCAGGGGTGTCTTGGTCCTGGAGGACATAGAAATGGAGGGGACGGGCTGGGGAAAAGATGGGCGGGGGGGCGGGAGGGGGAGGACAGTGGAATCCATGGCTGAGGTATAAAATTAAAACAAATAATAATAATAACAACAACAACAATAATAATAATAATAATATTAAAATAAAATAAAGGAAAAAAACTAGCGACCCTAAATAGCTGGAGCCATCTTTATTTATATCTCAAAAAAGAGCATGTTTTTGCCATCCTTCAGCATTAACCTCTTGAAAAAATAAATATGTTTTTATTCCCAACTTTTACATCAAAACAACTTTTAAACCACAAACAATGCATAGCAATTTATTAGCTTAGCTAAAGAAATTGAGTCAGGCACATCCTGTCCTAACAAATCCAAAAGATAATAAACATAGGCACACATTCTCAGGAATAACAATATTGTTCAAAATTGAACAAAGCATATTTATAGAAATAGGGGTTATTTGTAATAAACTTCATGCATACAGTTACCTTTATTTCTCCAACTATTCCCTTATCCTACAAAAGGGTCCTGCATGCCTTAGGCTCTCTAAAAAAAGACAACTTTGATAATGAACTTTTTCAATCTTAATGTTTTTCTCCAGAACTAGGAGATGCAGTTAATGTCCTCTGTGTCGATTCCTTATTATGTGCCCATTGACTTTTATTTCCTCCCATCCTGTCTGCACTGAATCAGAAAAGTTCCCAGAATCTAGAGTAACAGGTGGTATTTCCAGCTAAGAAACCTGAGAAGCACTAGTTACCAAAGAATTTTATGGGAAAATATTGAAAAAAAAAATGTGGTTTCCTGGAATGATCACATCTGTTCCATGCATGACTAACAAAGTGAAACTAAAAGCCACCAAAGGCTGTGGCTCTCTGCATCTGTTACTGGATGAAGGCTCTATGATGACAGTTAGGGTATTCATCAATGCGACTACTGCGGTAAGCCTCTCCATTATTGCTACTAGTCTAAGCTGGGGTTGTCTTTGTGGATTCCTGGGAACTTTCCTAGCTCCCAGTTTCTTGCTATCTCCACAATGCCTCCTTCTATCCTTGTCATGATACCTTCTCCACTGCTCTCCCACTCCATCCCTGTTCCAGCTCAACCAACCTGGTCCCTTATGTTCTCCTCCGCCATCCCCTACCCTCCATTCCTCACCCCCAGTCCCCAGTTTACTCATGGAAATCTTATCTATTTCTCTTCCAAGGGTGATCCATGTATCCCACTTAGGGTCCTCCTTGTCAGCTAGCTCCTCAGGAGCTGTGGGTTGTCGTCTGGTTATTCTTTGCCTTACATCCAGTATCCACTTATGAGTGAGTACACAACATGTTTGTCAATCTGACTCTGGGTTACATCATTCAGGATGATCAGTGAAGAACACTGGAGGTGAAAGAGTATGTCCGAGAAGTGGGCATGAAGATGAGGGAGGGGAGGCACACTCATTCTAATAATGGCACTAGAAATAGGATAAGATACCTTGGGAAAAATATTAAATGACAAAAGATATTGGATTAATAAATTCTTGTTTGAATAATGTGTCTGACCACCTTTGATTTATTTCAAATTAAGTATAAGATAAGAGATCGGGAATTCCCAACTTAGACATGTACATTTGAGTACATGAACAAATGTATTAATCTGATTTGATCATCTGTTCTTTTTTTTTTTTTTTTCTTTGAGCTGAGGATCAAACCCAGGGCCTTGTGCTTGCCAGGCAAGAGCTCTACCACTGAGCTAAATCCCCAATCTTTTATGTATGCATATGTAAAGAAATACTGATTTACCATAATATACCCAATAAAATGTTCAAATAGTGTTTTAATTAAAAATTAACTCTGCTTAAAAATTAAATGGCTTAATGCACTTTGTAGTATTTAAATGTGGTGGCTGTAGGTATGACTGAGTACAGCCACAACTATAAATTCCCCTTCTGCAGATTGCAGACACAAAGTGCTTCGGTAGTAGGATTTTTTATTTGAAATGTATCATTCTAGCTAGTTTAGTACTCTATGATTGAAATTATTTGAGTTATTTTGCCTTCATGATTAATATAGATACCCTGAAAAACAACTATGTGTTTGCAGTTTTAGTTTAGTTTTAGAGTCTCCCAAAAGTATTTGGACAAATGTACAGAGAAATAGTGGCTTACTAGTATCTTTCACATGAATTACTCATATTTTTCATAAGAATCTGTGTTTAATGGTTTCTTAACATTTGTTGTTTGACCTTCAAAAGTTGAATACTACTATCTTTGTAACCTTCTTCTACAAATATACAGTATATGAACTATGATTCCACTTAGCAAGCATTTAGCTTGTTAACAATTCATAACTAGTAAGATTAAATAGTGATTAAGTTCAGGGTTTTGGATTCAATGTATTTACTTTTTTCAAAATTCCTTTTACATCTTAAACATTAGTTAGTTAATTTTTATAATATGTTGCCCTTTACATAAATCCTATCAACCCATATGCCTTAATAATATTCGAGCAGTAATATAATTTTGAGTTATTAACTTGAAATTCTAATCTTAATAGACATTTAATATGAGCCTATATTTATGGTGACACTATCCAAAGCATTTCTTTTTCAATTCTAGAAGAAATAAAAATGAAAAGCAAATGGAAGGAGGGATATAAAGTCAAATACTATAGGAAAATTATACAACATTTAAAATACTCATTTTCTTGAGTTTTCCATGTGGTCTTAGATCTAGGGCTTGATAGATTTGGGAAATTTTATTTCTATCATAAGAAAAATGCCTTTATTTAAGTCCTTTCAAACTCTGTAGTTTCAGGAAGTGAAAGGGGGAAGATCACTGGGGGAGGGGAGAAGAACACACCAGGGAAATGGGCACAAGGATGAGGGGAGGCCAGAATGGTGAATTGATCCACATCAAATAGTTATGAAAGCCTTATGTGAAAACATTTACTACATAATATATTCTAGAAATAAAAATACAATATTTTAAGAGGAAAAAGATAGGAGAGGTGAGTGAATACATTTCTTCAGAAAGGCTTTAACTCATTTACAAGAACTCTTCACACATAACACAAATGCCTGCCCAGTAGGGTCCAGCACGGTCCCTGACTGAGGAATTGTAGCCTCTACCCTTTAACCTTTAGATAGCCCTTCAAAATACATCAGTAACATAACCAAGTTGCTCTGGTGTGAACTTTGATATGTATTTACTATTTTCTTGTTTTTCCTTTTATTGAAATTAGATTCTTTTCTGGTACAATATATCCTGATTATAGTTTTCCCTTCCTCTACTCTTCCTAGTTCCTCCCCATCTCCCATCCCATCTGGGTTCACTCGCTTTCTCTCTCTCATTAGGAAAGAACAGATTACTAAGAGATAACAACAACAACACACACACAAATGTATAGTAAGATAAAACAAAAACCATCATATGGAATTTGGACAAGGCAAACCAAGAGAAGGATAAGAACTTAAGTGGAGGCATAACAGTCAGAGACATACTTGTTCACACACTCAGGAATCAAAAAAAAAAAATACTAAACTGATAGCATTAATATATACCCATAAGACTAGTGCAGATCTGTACAGGCCCAGTGCGTGCTGCTTCAGTCTCCATGAGTCCATATGTGTTTTGTTTAGTTGATTTAAAGGGCCTTGTTCTCCAGGTGTGCTCCATCCCCGATGGCTCTTATTCTGTCTTCTCTTCTGCAGTGTCACTGAGCTCTGTTGGGAGGGGTTTGATGAAGACATCCCATTAAGAGCTACATGGTCCAACCTCTCTCCCCCACTCTCTCTTTGTGTCTGCATATCTCTGTCTCTCTGTCACTGTCTCTCTGTCTCTGTCTGTCTCACTCTTTCCCTCTTCTCTGTCTATGAATAATGCCCATCTGTGGCTCTCCCTTCTCTAGGTCTCACTCTTTAAAGCCCACCCAGCAGCAGCCATCTTCATTGCCCCTCTGGACTCCATTTCCCATCCCACAACACAGGGAGAAGACCCCTTCTATTTTTGAGGCCAATCAGGTGTTAGGAACCCTAGAGACCAAGCCCATAAATGGAACTGAACAGGCCAACCAATGTGGCAAAACCACACTAGAAATACCCTACTAGACCTCAAGACTCACTGGTCACCAGAATCACAGGCTACTTGGGCATAAAGAACAGAAAACAAACAGAAACTAAGGGGGAAATCATGCAACACACACACACACACACACACACACACACACACACACACACACACATACACACACACACACACGATTAACTCTGAAATCAACATCTAAGCTTATTATAATTTCAAACCCAGAAGACTAGAGGCTAGCATAAGAACACAATCAACAACAGCCAGGAAATATGGCACTGCTAGAACCCATCTAACAAACTATGGTGAGCTCTGACTATTCCAACACAGAATAACACAAGAAAAATGTCCTTAAATATAATGGTATGAAGATGATAGCGACCCTTTAAGAGGAAGTGAATAAATCCATTAAAGAAATCTAGAAAAACACACACAAAACAAGTGAAAGAAATGAATAAAAAATGTTCAAGAACTGAAAATGGAAATAGAAGCAATAAAGAAAACATAAACCAAAAGAATTCTGGAGATGGAAAAATCTAGGTAAGCAGATAGGAATTATGGATCTAATTATCACCAACAGAATACAAGAGATGGAAGAAAGAATCTCAGGCATAGAAGATACAAGAGAAGAAATTGATACAACAGTACAAGAAAATTTTAAATCTAAAAAGGTTCTGACACAAAACACTGAAAAAAATCTGAGATACTATGGAAAGACCAAATCTAAGAATAATAGTAATAGAAGAAGTCTCCCAGCTTAAAAGGCCCAGAAAATATTTTGAACAAAGTTATAGAAGAAAATTTTCCTAACTTAAAGAAAGAGATGCTCATTAAATTACAAGAAGCTTTCAGAACACCAAATAGATGGGAAAAGGAAAGGAAGTCCTCCTACCATATAATAATCAAAACATTAAACATACAAAACAAAGAAAGAATATTAAAAGCTACAAGGGAAAAGGGCCAGGTAACATATAAAGACAGACCTATTAGAATTACACTCAACTTCTTTTTTTGTTATTTGTTATATTTATGTTTTAATTTTGCACATCAGTCATGGCATCCCCTGTCCTCCCACCACCCGTCCCCGCCTCCACCTTCCCCCAGCCCCTCCCCTCCATTCCCATCTCTTCCAGGGCCAAGACTCCCCTGAGGATTCATTTAAACCTGGAGGATTCCATACAAGCAGGTCCAGTCCTCTTCTTCCAGGCTGAGCAAAGTGTCCCTGTGTAAGCCCAAGGTTCCAAACAGCCAGCTCATGCACTAAGGACAGGTCCTGGTCCCACAGACTTGGTGCCTCCCAAACAGTTCAAGCTATTCAATTGTCTCACTTATCCAGTGGGCCTGATCCAGCTGGGGGCTCCACAGCTTTTGGTTCATAATTCATATGCTTCCATTCGTTTGGCTGTTTGTCCCTGTGCTTTTCCAATTTTGGTCTCAACAATTCACGCTCTTGCAGTCCCTCCTCTTTCTTGACAATAGGACACCTGGGGCCTGGCCAAGGATCTCTACATCCACTTCCATCAGTTATTGGATGAGAGTTCCAGCACGACAGTTAGGGTGGTTGGCCATCTGATCACCAGACTAGGTCAGATCAGGCTTTCTCTCAACCATTGCCAGCAGTCTACAGAGGATGTATCATTGTGGATTTCTGGGGACCACTCCAGCACTCTGCCTATTCCTGTTCTCATGTGGTCATCATTTATTATAGTCTGTTATTCCTTAATCTTCCTTTCTGTTCTTGATCCTGCTGGGATGTCCTGTTCCCCTAAGCTTTCTTTCCCTCAAATCTTGCCCTTCATTACTCCCACTGTCATCCAGGTTGTTCATGTAGATCTCATCCATTTCTCTGTCATTGGGTGATCCCTGGGTCTTTCCTAGGGTCGCATTATCTAGGTAGCCTCCCTGGAGTTAGGAGTAGCAGTATAGACATCTTTGTTTTACATCTAGTATCCTCCTATGAGTGAGTACATACCATGTTTGTCCTTCTGAGTCTGGGTTACCTCACGCAGGATGATTTCTTCTAGATCCATCCATTTGCCTGCAAACCTCATGATGTTATTGTTTTTCTCTGCTGAGTAGTACTCCACTGTGTATATGTACCACATTTTCTTTATCCATTCTTCAGTTGAAGGGCATCTAGGTTGTTTCCAGGTTCTGACTATTACAAACAATGCTGATATGGACATAGCTGAGCAAATGCCCTTGTGGTATGATTGACCATTCTTTGGGTATATGCCCAAGAGTGCTATAGCTGGGCCTTGTGGGAGATGGATTCCCAATTTTCTAAGCAAGCGCCATATTGATTTCCAAAGTGGCTGTACAAGCTTGCATTCCCACCAGCAGTGGAGGAGTGTTCCCCTTGCTCCACATCCTCTCCAGCATAAGCTGTCTTTTGTGTTTTTGATCTTAGCCATTCTGACAGGTGTAAGGTGGTATCTCCGGTTTGTTTTGATTTGCATTTCCTGGATAATTAGGGATGTTGAGCAATTCCTTAAATGTCTTTCAGCCATTTGAACTTCCTCTGTGGAGTATTCTCTGTTTAGTTCTATAGCCCATTTCTTAATTGGACTCTTGGGCATTTTGATATCTAATTTCTTGAGTTCTTTATATATTCTGGATATCAGCCCTCTGTCAGATGTGGGGTTGGTGAAGACCTTTTTCCATTCTATAGGCTGTCACTTTGTCTTGTTGTCCATGTCCTTTGCTCTACAAAAGCTTCTCAGATTCAACAGGTCCCATTGATTGATTGTTTCTGTCAGTGTCTGTGCTACTGGTGTTATATTTAGAAAGTGATCTCTGGTGCCAATGCATTCAGGACTACTTCCTACTTTCTCTTCTATAAATAAATCTTTTTTTAAAAAAAGCTTTTCACAAAATCTAAAACCCTTTCATGATAAAAGTCCTAAAGAGATCAGAGATACAAGGGACAAACCTAAATATAATGTAGACAATATAAGGTAAGCCAACAGCCAATAGAAAATTAAATGGAGAGAAACTCAATGCAATTCCACCCTAATCAGGAATAAAAGAAAACTGCCTACTCCCTTTATATTTGTTTAATACAGAACTTTAAGTTCTACCTAGAGTAATAAGATAACTAAAATAAATTAGGGAATACAAATTGAAAAGGAAGAAGCTGAAGTACTACTATTTGCACATGATATCATAGCATACATAAGGGACCCCAAAAATTCTACCAGGGAACTCTTATACTTGAAAAACACTTTCAGAGAAGTGGCTGGGTACAATATTAACTTAAAAAGTCAGTAGCCCTCCTATATAAAAATGATAATGATGCTGAGAAAACAATCAGGAAATCAACACCCTTCACAATAGCCACAAATAATATAAAATATCTTGATGAAACTCTAACCAAGCAAGTGAAAGACCTGTATGTCAAGAACTTCAAGTCTTTGAAGAAAGAAATTGAAGAAGATATTATAAAATGAAAAGAAATCACATACTCATTGGTCAGCAGGCAGTAGGATTAACACAGTAAAAATGACAATCTTATTGAAAACTATCTACAGATTCAAGGAATTGCCATTGAAATCTCAACACAAATCTTTGCAGACTTTGAGAGCAATATTCAGCTTCTTATGGAAAAACAAAAACTCAGGATAGCTAAAACAATTCTGTACAATAAAAGAACTTCTGTAGGTATCACTTTCCCTGATTTCAAGATCTACTGCAGAGCTGTAATTATAAAATAAGCATGGAATTTACATAAAAAAACTAACAGGTTGGTCAATGGAATCAAATAGAAAATCCAGATATAAATCCAAACATCTATGGAGTGCTGTGGATGATTGATTGATAAATAAAACACTGATTGGCCAGTA
This sequence comes from Onychomys torridus, assembly GCF_903995425.1. Classification (NCBI taxonomy): domain Eukaryota; kingdom Metazoa; phylum Chordata; class Mammalia; order Rodentia; family Cricetidae; genus Onychomys; species Onychomys torridus. The sequence goes on along the minus strand of NC_050453.1, from coordinate 51,720,971 downwards.
GCCAGGCAGGAAGTATAGGCAGGACTAGCAGAGAGGAGAATTGAGAAAACAGGAAGGCGGAGAGGAGGAGATGCAAGCCTGCTGTCCAGGGAACATCATGTAAAGGCAGCAGGCAAAGTCACAGAACACATGGCAACATATAGATTAACAAAAATGGGCTGAGTATAAGAGTAATGGTAGGTATGAGCTAATGCTGAGCAGTTTAAATAATATAATCATTAGTATGTTTGTTTTGTAAGTGGGCTACAGGACTGCCAGGGCTTGGTGGGACCCAGAGACAAAAACTCTAGCTACAATGGACATCTGATTTTTTAACAAAGAGACAACATCATACCTTAGGGGAAAAAATCATCTTCAATAAGTTGTGCTGATCTAACTAGATGTCTGCACACAGAAGAATGCAAGTAGATACTTATCTACCTCCCTGAACAAAATTCAAGTCCAAGTGGATTAAAGATCTCAATATAGAACACATACACTGAATCTTATAGAAGAGAAAGTAAGGAAAAGACTTGAACACATTTCCACAGCTGACAACTTCAAGGGACAGAACATCAATAGCACAAGCACTAAGATCAACAATTAAAAAATGGGACATCATGAAACTGAGCAGCATCTGTTAGGCAAAGGGCACTATCATTAGGACAAAACAGTATAGGAAAAGATCTTCATGATCCCCACATCCAACAGAGGGCTAATTTCCAAAATACATAATTTCTCAAGAAACTAGACATCAACAAACTAAATAATATAATTAAAAATGGGGTACAGATCTAAATAAAAAATCTAAACAGAGGAATCTCAAATGGAAGAGAAACACCAAAATAAATGTTTAACATCCTTAGCTATCAGGAAAGTGCAAATCAAGATGAGATTCCACCTTATACCTGTCAGAATGGTTAAAAAAAAAACACAACTGACAATTCATGCTGGCATGGATGTGGTGCAAGGGGAACACTCTTCCACTGCTGGCAAGAGTGCCAACTTGTACAGTCATTTTGGAAGTCAATATAGTGATTTCTCAGAATATTAGGAATTAATGTACCTCAAGTCCTTCCCAGCTATATTACTCCTTGGCATATACCTAAAGAGCACTTGCTCAACTGTGTTTATAGCAGTTTTATTTGTAGTAGATAGATAATGGAAGCAAGCTAGATGTATCACAATTGCAGAATGGATAAAGAAAATGGCGTGTATTTACACAGTGAAATGTCAACTATTAGAAACAATGACATCATGAAATTTTCAGGGAAATGGATGAACTAGGGGGAAAAAAGTATTCTGAGTGAGGTAATCCAGACACAGAAATACAAACATATTATTAATTGTAAAGTAAAGGATAATCATGCTATAGTCTACAGACCCAGCGAAATTAAGTAACAAGTAGGGCTCTAGGGAGGATGCATCAATCTCTCTGGGAAGGGGAAATACAGTAGACAATGTAAGTGAATGATGGGGTAGTGGGATAGGGATGGTAACAGGAATGAATGATCAGGTGAGGGGAGGAATTAGGGAGACAGTACAGGAAAAGATAACTGGAATTGGGGGGAATCTTTCAGATTATCTAGAAACATAGTGCAATGAAAATGCCCAGTAATCTATGAAGATGACCATAGGTAATATTCTTAGTGATGGGGGTGGTAGCCTGAACTGGCCGTCTCCAGTAACCAGGTGAGACTCCAGTGGAGGGATTGGGACAACAATACAGCCACAAAATTTTTGACCTACATTTTGTACAACCTACAAGATGTCCTGGGGTAAAGGTGGCACAGAAATGTGGGAATGACCAACCAGTGACTGGACCAGCTTGAGACCCATGCCATGAGAGGGAGTCCATTTCTGACACTGCCTGGATGGTTAGGACCCTGAGGTTGGATAGACTGGAGACATAGGAGAGAATCAAATATAACTGACCCCCCAAAGTCAATGAAATAATTGTTAATGACATTCTGCTATACACATAGATTGGTGCCTAGACCAAATGTCATCAGAGAGGCTTTATGCAGCAACTAAAGAAAACAGATTCAGAGATACAGGCAGAGCCCAGGGAATCCTGCTGAAGGGAGAGAGGGATTGTAGGAGCCAGAGAGAACAAGGACACCACAAGAGGACCCACAGAATCTTCTAAGCTTGGCTCATAAGGGAGACTGCATGGGACTGACCTGACCCATCTGGATGTATGTTACTATTGTGTAGCTTGGTCTTCTTGTGGGACTCCTAACAGTGGGAGCAAGGGCTTTCTCTGACATGTTTGCCTGCTTTGAGGACTCCTTTACTCATACTGGGTTACCCTGTCTAGCCTTGATATAAAAGGAGGTGCCTAGTGTTACTGAAACTTGATATGTCATGTTTGGTTGATATCTATGGGAAGTCTGCCATTTTCTAGTAATAAGGAGAGAAGGAGTTGATGGGGGCACAGGCTGTGATCTGGGGAGGGGAACAGGAAGGAAAGGAAAAAGTGGAAACTTCTTTCAGGATGAAAAAAAAGGAACAATTAGATAACTGTTGGTTACCACCAATACTAAAGTACCACTATTGCAACTTCTTGGGATATCTCACTGTGTTAATCATTGTGGTTTGTAGGCATCTTAACAGGATAGGACTTTTCTTTTTATTTACTCATATGGGAATTGTGCCTGCATTTATGTCTGTGTACCATGTGTGTATCTGGTGTTTACGGAGGCCACAAGAGATTACAGCATTCCTGGAACAGGAGTTACAGATAGTTGTGGGCTACAGTGTTGGTGCTGGGAAAACAATCAGCATTTTTAGAAAGAGCGGCCAGTGCTCTTAACCTCTGAACCATATCTTCGGTCCCTATTATTCTTAAATAAATTTCAGATTTTTAATGTCATTGTGAATAAATTAATGATTTAAGCAATTAACGTTATTCAATTTGCAAACTGTTGGGAGGGAGGTGAGAATCAATTTACTATGAATTTTGTTTTTTAGATTTTAAAAAAATGTATGTTAACTTCATAAAACATTGTCATTATAATGTAAAATAAAAATATTATTTTACTCATACACATTAATAATAGACTTTCCACATTGTTTCCATGACCCTCAAAATCATATTGCTTTCCTTTCTATTTTTTAACAATCCCTCTTCAATAGTTATGTCTTTTTTATCTTGATCTCACACACAAGAGGAAATACAAGATCTTTGTGTCTTCATTTGGCTTATTGTAGCATGAAAAACTCCAGTTTTATATATTTTCTTGCAAACATTCATTGCTTTGTTTTTAATGGCTCACTAGAACTCCATTGTATATAAATCAAACTTCATTGCTTTTAATCCCCTAATCTGGTATGGAAGCTTTTGTGAATAGTCCCTCAATACTGGATACTGTACATTGCCTTTGATACCTTGTGATACACAGCTGGGAGTATTGGTCATATTGTAGTTCTACATTTAATTTTTATTAAACTCATTAAGTGGTTGATTATTGAATGTGATTCTTGTGCATACATGTGTGTATCTTGTGTGTGTGTGTGTGTGTGTGTGTGTGTGTGTGTGTGTGTCTATGAGTGCAAACACACATGACGCATGGTGTGCTTGTGGAGATGAGGGAATAACTTGTAAGTTTTCTTTCTCTTATTTTACCTTATTGTTCCTGGAGAGAGTTCAAGTTCATAGGCTTGCCTGAAAGTCCTCAATTCTCTCTCCAGCAGTTGCTTTTAGTTTAGTGAGGAACTTCCACACCGATATCCACAGTGATTAGACTAATTTGCATTCTTACCAACAGTATATAAGTAAGGATTCATTTCCTTGACTCCTTTCCAACATCTGTTTTGCTTTTCTGACTGGGGAAAGATGAAATCTCAAAGTTGTTTTAACTTGCATTTCTCCATGGCCAAATATATTGGACATTTTTCTTTACATTTCATGTCTATTTTTTTTATTGTTTGATAATATCATGAATGCTTAAAACGTGCTTTGAGTAAATCCAGTCTGAGTTCCTCCCTGTCCTCTAACCGTCCCTTAACCTCCACTACTACTCCGACTACTTCATATACTCTGTTTTTTAATAACTTATTAAAACTTAACTTAAGTCTACTTAATGATTTCTAGATCCACATGGATATATGGTTATGCACTGGACCATGGGTATATGGTCCTCCACCCTCAGGAAACCTAACTCAGTTTATCCTAGCAGTCATCCTTTGCCTAAAATGCCTCAGGTAGAGAATGGGACTACATAAGCTCCTCCCACATTCTAATGGGTTCTTGGTTGGCTAGATTTTTTAAATGCATATTTTGGCAAATAATGTTTTCTCAAAATACATGAAAAATTACAAAATAAATATACAATAAATGGAAATCCAAATTCTCAGGAAATAATAAAAAACACTTGACAATAGGAAATAAAAAGTTATTCATTGGAAAATCTAAATAATTAACAGGATAAAAAGACATCTTAGAGAACTAGGGGAAATCTCTGCCACTTATTGATTCAACAGGGAATATCATCACAGCATATCATCAAAAATTAGAGATTTATCATGGCAGGGAGTGTGGCAGCTTGCATCCAGGCATGGTGCTAGCAAAGTATCTGCAATCTTTACTTCTTGATCTTCAGACAACAGGCAGAGAGAGAGAGAGCGAGAAAGAGAGAAAGAGAGAGAGACAGAGACAGAGAGAGAGAGACAGAGACAGAGACAGAGAGACAGAGAGAGAGACAGAGAGAGAGAGACAGAGAGAGAGAGTCTGGGTTTGGTGTGGGCTCAAATCCTTCTCTCAGTAACACACCTCCTTCATAAAGGCCACACCTAGACCAACAAGTCCACACCTCCTTATTCTCTCCAAACAGTTCATCTACCAGGGGCTAAACAAGCAAATATATCAGCCTATGGGGAGCATTTTCATTCATACCACTACAACACATACACACACACACACACACACACACACACACACACACACACACACACACACACACACACACACACACACACACACACACACATTCAATAATATGCAGTAGTTATTTATAACTACAAACACTTTAAAATTATTTAATGAGATTATATAGAAAGTAACTATTGCTATTCTTCAATATCTGAAAGAATTTGACTCAAAGACTAGTCTTGATTCCAAAATCCAAAGATATTTATCTTCTAAAAATGACACAGCATTTGCATATAACTTATAAATATTTTCTAATGTACTTTGAATGGTCTCTATATTACTTTTCTTATAATACCCAATTTATATCTGTATTTTGCAAATACATGCTACATTTCATGTGTTTTTAGAATAACAACAAAGAAATGCCTGTCAGTGTCAAAGATAGATAAAATATTCTAAAAATGAACATTTGAACTTAATGCTATTGAGTCTTCAGATTCTAAACCTATTGTACTTGACATTACTGTTATAATTATTTATAAAGATGAACTTTTCAGTTTAAATGTTGATAATTTCAAACAGGCAATGAACTGTGAGCATATTCATTACATTTCCATCTTTTATCACTCTCTACTTCTATGAATGGCCTTCTTATTCCCAACTAATATTGCTCTTACTTAAATGTCTAGTGTTGTATGTAATCATAGCTGCTGCCTGTTCATGATTACATCAGTCCTGTATTTAGAAGACACAATATACAAGTGCTTCTCCCCACACTGCAGCTCTTAATGTCTTTGGTGTCTTTGTGTGATGTTCTCTGAATCTTGAAGAAGCCGATGTATCTATATCTGCATACTCAACTATCATTTATTCTCAGCACTTGACAGGTTATGTGTCTCTGTATAAAGAACAGTTCATTCCAAAGAAGTTTCTCTTCAAGGCAAAGAGTAGCACTAGTCAAATGATATGATATAAATATGGAAAAGGTAGGTTGTCTAAATATTTATTTAACAGTGTCAACATTTAAATTTTTCCCTAGAATCTATGACATACCAGCCAAAGGATTTTGCTATTAGTTACTTCTTAGTTGTTTATCTATTGCTGTAAAGAGAAACCATGGCCAAGGCAACCAAAGTAAAGGAAGAGATATTATCATTAAAATACAATTTTAAAAATAAACAACCCAAAATAAGTATTTAATTGGGGTATTGCTTACTGTCCCATAGTTTAAGTCCATGATTATCATTGTGTGGAGCATGGTGACCTACCAACAACAGTCCTGGAGCAGTAGCTGAGAGATTACATGTTGAGAGTACAATATCTAGGCAGAGAGAAACACACTGGGGAGGGTCTGGGGGAGGTCTGAAACCTTAAGGCCCATGCAGAGTAATATACCTCTTTCTACAAGGTCGCACCAACTTATCTGTCCCAAATAGCACGACTCACAGGGGACCAAGCATTCAATGTGCCTATGGGGAATAGTTTCATTCAAACCTCTATTCCCTGGCTTAAAGTATGAATTGCTTAATTATTGTCTGAGAGATGGACTCAAATACGGTCAGAAAATTATTGCTCCCTCCACTCCCAAACTCCCATGCTAGTGTTACACAGTTGGGAACATTTTGCTTGGACAGATTGGTAATTTGGTTTCCAGGTTTATAGCTAGGTAAGTCTGTTAATGTCTACATGAATGGCACCATTCCTTCCTAGCCAGCTACCTTTTTCTCTCCTTACTTAGTACCTACCATGAGGAGGAAAACCCTCTTCATCACACATTCCTGTCACCATGATGTTCTGTTTATTCCTGTGTGGTATGGTACCATTGTCTGAACTTTTTGAAACCTCTGAAGCATGAGCCAAAATTAATCTTTCCCTTAATTTTTTCAAGTATTTGGCCACAGCTATGCAAAAGTAATACAATGTCATTATACATTTTTTTTTCTTAAATCCCCATTGAGCAAGGAAATGAGGTTCCAGAAATGCCCAGTAGGAAACAATAATTCTACTTTTAGTGGAAATAACACATGTAAACAGAATTATGCACTGCTGAAGCAAGGATCTGATTTTCACTCCTACTATAAATGATTCACTAATGTATGAAATCAAGCTAGTAGAAAGCCTTATTAGTGTGTATTCCCTTATGAATAACTCTGGGACATTTTAAATGCCTCATGTTCTCAACATGAATTCTTGCTTTAAAAGCTCCATTGCTGTTGAAAAGTCATAAAATCACACCCAGAGTCTCTCTAGTAGATTATACATCACCATGCATAGGCAAAATTAAAAACTGTTGGATATTACTGGAAAACTTATTTCATTCATAAACATATCCTCAAATTTTAAATGACACTGTAATTAGTAAGTATTTGATCTATGTAGCATCCATCCACCTGCAAAACCCTAATAAGACACACCCTAGCAGGTGAAGTAACTTTCCCAGGATCCCACTGAATAGCATATACTAAAGAGCTGGATAGTAACAGCAAATTTTCTAATCATGAATGACCTGTTACATGAATCAAATTCCTTTCCTAAGCATCCTTGAAGTGACATTTTTCATTTCTTGAATGTATGTCAATGTGATAAACTGCACTGCAAAAGATTTCTGTGTTCAGCTACTCTTTTACTCCAAAAATTATCCCTATGTTTTTTCTATACATAGATATTTTTTCACATAGTTCAGAATTTAGGGGTTTTTTTCTAGTTATTATACTGTATAGATACTAAGGCCAAAATGCTACTGATAGGTAGGTTTTCAATCAAGCTCAGGCAACCAAAATAAAACTAGTATGTATAACTTAGTAAACTTGTGTACATAAGTCCTTAGAAGGGTTTAATGAAACCTCCCATATAATTATGGTGCTTTATGTTTGTGCAATCTTGGTAGATGTTTGTTTTGCATATTTATGTGTGTAGATAGATGAAACTGAATGATTGTATAATTAATTCATTTTATATTTTGTCTGAATGAGTTCTAATTGTCCTCAGTTTTATATAAAACCATCCAACTCTCCAAACTCAGTGGTCAACAAATCTAATCAGCAAGCTCAATTTTTCATATCCTGCTCTACTTCTTTACATTCAAGCTATTTATTTTGTTTTCCTGCCCAAACTTGACTAGGATACTTGTATTCGCATTTCAAAGAACCAATTTGTTGCTATGTTTTGTTTCTCAATTTAAATCCTGTCTATTAATTTTGTCTTTGAAGTTTACATTTCCCCATTTCCATTCCCAGTGGATTTGTTCTGGTTATCTTTTTCTTACTTCCTATGCCTGAGTTTGCTCATTATATTTTTGCGTATTGTGATCTGAACAGATAAATTTACTGAACTTTGTAGTACAATTTGTTTTTCATTTTCAACTTGTGTTTGTTTGGTGTAACTATGCCACTAATTTTCTGCAATATTTAATATAAATATTTTATACACACACACACACAGAGGAGGGGGAGAGAGAGACAGAGACAGAGACAGAGAGAGACAGAGAGAGAGAGAGAGAGACAGAGAAAGGGAAAGGGTACAATCCCTGCCCTTACTGCAGTTCCTTGTCTCTGGCCTCTAGAGATTCTTTTCTACATTCCTACAGATTCAGTTCTGCATATGAAGTTATTTTTGTTGCAGTTCATGCAGTATTAGTTGATGTTTTATAGTAGAATAATTTTATGGCTTTCTAGTTCACAAAATTGCCCGAAATAATAGCATTCTGCTTTCCTATTAACTATTCTGTCTTAAGATACTTTTCTGCTTTTAGTTTCCAGCAATCAAATCACCCCATATTTTTCCTTTTCTTTGCTTCTAATGTTTTAGTTTTTTACATGCTTCACTTCTCTTAAAGTGTAAATCTTGTGATATGTATGTGCAAATATGGTGATATTTATTTGCCAACAGTCAAATTTTGAATATTTTATTTACTTTTCATTATAATAATAAAAATATAGGAGGAAAACAAATTAGAATGGTTTATTTGGGCTCAGGTTTTCAGATATTTCAGTTCGTAGGTTCTTATTCTGGGCTTGGTAAGACAGAAAATCATGGTGAGGGAAGGAGGTGATGCAAAGCAGCTCCCCAAGGACTGCTAGGAAGCAGAAAGACAGATAGAATAGCCCAGGTTGATAAACGTTTCTGAAGCATGCCTCAATGACTCAATCTTCCAACCAGGCCAGCCTTATAGGTTTCACCTTCTCTCAATAGTTAATGTAAAATTGTGAGTCCTTGGGAAGATGAACCGATTGATGTGAGCAGAACCTACTTGTTGTATTGGATAACTTCACCTGAGCTCAAAAGGGATTTCAAACTTGCAGCATATGAGTTCTTTTTGGAGACACTATACATTCAAACCAGAAGAAATGCCTCAAGGCTCTATTTTTATTAGAACTTTTTTATTCGAATTTATTTTGTTATATGTATCTAAAGCTCTGTTCTTCCTAGCACATATCTATTTAATAGATTTAAAAGTCAGATTGATTTCATATTATAAATTACTGAATGATAATTTGTGTCTCCAACTATCATTCTGAATATTTATTAGTGGATTCCATTGATTTTTTTATCTTAAAAACAGATATTTTTCTCACATCCTTAGTACAGTTTCCTCTCCTACTCATTCCAGCTCCCTACATCATCCCGATCCGCCCATTTTCTGCCTTTCAGAAAACAAACAAGTTTCCATGGGAAAATAAGAATATGAAATAAAATATAATATGATAAAACAAAAACTAACACATCAGAATTGGACAAAACAGAGTCCAAGAGGGTAATAAGAAACAGAGAATCACTTATGTCCACAATCAAGAACCTCTTAAAAATAAAAAAACTGGAAGCCATATTATGTATGCAAAGGATCTGTAGAAGAAAAATATATATTAATAAAATGAAATAAAAAATGATAAGATAAAATAAAAAAATAACATACAACTATACAAAAAAAACAAAAATGAAGAGCCAAAGAACCTCCAAAGATGACACTGAGTTCATTTTCTATTGGCCATCAAATGATTGACATGCAGGCTACCTTAAGAATATTTGTTTTCTAAGTAAGATTCACTTTAAGTACACTAAATTTTCATTTGCAACTGATTATAAATTGAAGATTGCTTCTGGGCTAGGTGTGGTGAAATGCCTACACTTCTATTTTTAGTCTTAAGACTCCATCAGGCACAGACCTACATGGGCCCAGTGCATGCTGCCTCAGTCTCTGAGGGTTTTTATGTGCATCAATTCTGTTAATTTAGAGTTTCCTTGGTGTTCTCCATCCCCTCTGGCTTTTACATTGTTTCTGCTCCATCTTCTGCAGTGTTCCCTAATCCCTGACGAGAAATACTTGATAGAGATATACTATTTAGGGTTGAGTTTTCCAAGGTCTATCACTCTTTAAATAATGTCTGGCTGTGTGTCTCTGTATTTGTTCCTATTTGCTGCCACAGGAAGTATTCCTGATGATGGCTGAGCAAGGTACTAATCTATGTGTATAGCAGAATGCCATTTGGAGGCATTTAATAGTTACATTTTTATTTTAGAATAGTAGTATTTGGTTTTATTCTAGGTGTATGGGCTATCTAATCTGAGGTCCTTGGTCACATAAGCAGTGTTGGGTATTGGTTCCAGTTCTTGTTATAGGTCTTAGTTAAATTCGATATCAGTTGGGTATTCCCACAAGCTTTGTGCCAACCATTGTCCTTGCATATTTTGCAGATAGGACACTGCTGTCTATCAAAGGGTTTATACCTAGTTTGATGTTTACCTTTTTCCTTTGGTAGTGTGCCCAAAGGTATGAAGCCTGCATATAGACACCAGATCGAATTATCCATGTTCAGTGAATTAAGTGTATTATCTTCAGCAATGGGGCCATGAACTCAATTTGTAAAGAGTCTTGACTACACCCTGTTTTGTTTGGGCATTCCCATGACACCTCTTTGCCCAGCAGTATAATAAGATGTAACCGAATCTGAATACTGGAAGCTTCATTTGGAGACAAGTGTATTACGGTTTTGGCTCTGTTATCCCCAATTTTTGGCAATTTAATTGCATTTCCTTCATATTTGTATATATTTTTAGAAGCTTCTATTCTTTTACACTTTTATACTACAACCTCAAGGGCACCTTAATTTTAGTTCTCTATGTGTGTATTCCCTCTTTTGTCACCCTCTAAGCTTCACATGGCCATTTGATCCTCACATTCCAGTCCCTCCACTTTAATTTATAACTTCAACTCTATTTACCTTTCCTAGGGAGATCTATGTAGTGCCCTCCCACTTGTCTCTTACTCTATAAATAATCTCTACAGTACTGAAGATGATAGCTTGGTTATCATAGATATAACAGCTAAAATCCACATATAAACAAATATGTACCTTATTTGTCTTTCTGGATCTGGGTTATCTCATAATGTTATTTTTTTATTGTACCATCCATTAACTTGAAAATTGCATGATTTCATGTCTTCAACATGTGAGTAATACTTGAAATTGTATAAATGTGTACATTTTCTTTATCCATTTTTCTCTCGAGATACATGTAGATTGTTCCCAGTTTTTGTGTTGTCATAGATTCTAGAAGGATTTTATTCATTTCCTCTTGAATGAACTTTATCATATTCCTTAAGTCTACCTTAAGGAATGTTTTTCTTGTTTTTCTACTATAGTGCAACATTCAGAGCTTACAGTTGGAGGATTGCTGGGCTTTAATGCAGATATTTTTGTTCTGGCTGTTATTGACTGTGTTTTTATAGTAGCATCAGGCATCTGGATTTGAAAATTTTAATTCCATGTGCAGATACCTAGTCTGGTCTTGTTGGGTGTTTTGTTCATTGATTTCTTGTTACCTTCTTTGGTTCTTAAGGAGAATGTGTTGGCTGTTTATTGCTTGGTAGAAAATTATTTTAGGATTTTGATAGGTGTAACCAATGGAGGTCCCAAGTAAAGTATGTTCCTTGGTATCTGGAGATGACCCTTAGTAATAGAGATGGCTTAGAAAGTGGGGTGTTTCTCAAGAGGAAGGAGAGCAACATATTCCACCAGGATCTGTGTAATCCCCTGGGAAAGGATGCAGAGCATATGGAGATGCCACAGCAGCTCATCAGGTACAGAGGAGGGGATAAGACTGAGGGATTGGATATGGAGGACTCTATGCAGAGTTACGTTCTGAAGCTCACCTACTGTCTTTACTGGCAGGCTTGTCTGAAGGATCCCCAGAGAATTCCCTCTGGGAATGGAGGCTAAGAAAACAGGATGAATGAAGAGGAAGTTTGTAGGAAATCAGGGTGATCTACTGAAAATGTGGGCATAAAAAAGAGGGAGGCTGAGTCAGGTGGTCTGATGCAGGGCTGGGAATGAGACTGAGGAAGAGGATTTGGAGGAACAGAGGTAGTAGTATAAATCTGCAGTTAGTCTTCCTGCCTCCATGGACTCAGTCCATTGGATTGTTAAGTTTATCATACTCAGGATAATGTTGGCTTTAAATACTAGCTTATTACATTCTAAACTTCCCCCCTCATAGAAGGTAGTCACCTAGGTAAGGCATGAACCTTCTTTGACAAAGTCACAAAACATTTCAGTGTCAGTGCATGTTAGTGACAACACCTAGAAAACAATAGAGAGGATTGGAAATTGAAACATTATTGCAGTCTAAACAATGAAATTCAAACAGAAATTCCTATAATCTGAAGAAAATGAAGCAAATGGCTTACTGCATTACCAGTCATTTGTAAAGGTTAAAAACATGTATAGATATAACCGTCTTGTTAAATAAGAAACACAGAGCCAATTGCAGAGTAAAAAGCCAAGAGTTCAGGTATTGGGGTGAATGCTGGAAGTTCAGAGACACAGAACAAGCCACAGCTATCTCACCTTGCCAGTTCCTCAGCTGATTCTGTTTCCTCAGACTGGAAGCTTCTGTGTCTTCATCCCAATGGCTCTCAGCTGAACTGTTGCTCCAAAGCTTAACCAGCCAAATGCTTAACTAACTCTAGTGCCTGGTTTTCACACCTTATATATCTTTCTGTTCTCTGCCATCACTCCCTGGGATTAAAGGCTGGATTTCTGGGATTAAAGGCATGTGTCACTATACCTGGCTGTTTCTAATGTGGCCTTGAACTCAGAGATCCAGAGGTATTTCTGTCTCTGAAATGCTAGGATTAAAGGTGTGTGCTACCACTACCTATCCTCATGTTTAATATTGTGGCTGTCCTGTACTCTGACCCCAAATAAGTTTATTTTGGGGAACACACAATATTTTGGGGAACACAATACCACCACAAACATGCATAAACACCCATTTAGGCCAAGGCACTAAGAAACATTGAGTGAATCATGTGGCTATGCATAGATTAAAAAAAAAACACTTCAGAACAAGTTAAAAAATATTCCTTTAAAAGTACAAATTTTCAGTTGCAGATTGTCAAGAATATATCACAGACACAAAAGATACAGTAGGCCAAATCTCTGTGATTAATAATCTCAATTGATGACAAACTAAAGATTATAATGAGACAACATATATGGTTAAGAACCATGAGGATGATTCTTGGTGATACAATCTTTGTCTAGCATGTGCAAGATCCTGAACTCAATCAATAACAATAAAAAATAAATAGTAAAAGCAGTAACTAAAATTATTACAACTCAATTGATAGATTTAATGTATGTAGTAGAATATTTTAAGGTGTGTCACTTTTGTTAATGTTGCATTTGTTTAACTCCGTGAAGCTGTGTTTCTGTGCCTTTGTAAAATAAATTATGGTCGAATAAAAAAATAACCAGTAACAAAGCAGGAGAAAGGATAGACAGGACTGGCAGACAGAGAGAATATATAGATGGAGAAATGTGGGAGAAAAAGAGCTAAGATCTAGGAGCCAGAGAAGGGAGGGACAATAGGGGCCAGCCACCCAACTACCAAACCAGCAAGCCACAGAGTAAGATTAAGATTTCTGGAAGTAAGCGAATGGGAGAAGCCCAGAAGCAAAAGGTAGACAGGATAACTTAAGATAAGAAAAGCTGGCTAGAAACTAAGCCAAGCTAAGGCCGGACATTCATAATTAAGAATAAACCTCAGTATGTTAAATTTATTTGGGAGCTGGGTGGCAAGCCCCCTAACAAAAGAGCCAAAGACCAACCAACAACATATGTAGTCGTAACAAATGAAATAAAATAAATGCCTAGATAGTAGGATAGCAGAAAACATCCTGGAGTGGATGTGTGCTGGGGCACTGTGACATATCCATCTCATGTGAGGATGAGCAGGCCATAGTCACTGATTTTTTAATAATATGTGGTTTTCTGTTAACCTGCAACTATTACAAATAGAGGCTTCATTGATGAGGGATGACAGCTACACTGATCAATGGGTATAAGGATAAGTATTTAGAAGCCAACTGGATACTGCATCAATTTAGTAATACTACAAAACTGTGTTTTCCTCTATGGCTGGCCAACAACATCTGATCATCTGATGCCATCGGTTCATGGGCAGTTTACAGTTCAAGCTATGAGCTCCTCTCTGTAGAGGAGGCTTTAAATCCTATCACACAGCTTTTGGTTTTCCCCACTCCTCAAGACATCCATTCCTGTAGTCTGAGTTTTCCTGTGTCCTGCCTGGTCCTCAGCCACTCAAACCCAACTAAAAACACGCAGAGTCATATATTAATTATAACTGCTTGGTCATGGTTCAAGCCTTTTGCTAGCTAGCTCTTACATCTTAAATTAGGCCATAACTATTAATCTATGTATCACCACATGTTCTGTGGCTGTACCTGCAGTCCCTTACATTTTGCTTCTTGGGCGGCTGGCTGGCTCTCAACCAGCTATCTTCCTGTCTCTCTCTTTGAATTCCCCACCTACCTCTAAAGACCCCAGAGGAATATAATATTACCTAAGTAATCAGGAAGTAAATTGTAAACAACTTCAAAAATATATAATGACATACACAGCTTGCTATGTGGACAGTCATTCAAATTTCCTCTGCAACTTGGGGGACATCCATCTTCAGCCCACAGGGCTAGAGACTCTCAGTGACTTCTCTTTGTGTCCTGTAGAATGTCTGGCAGTTTCTTCTGTGAAGCAGGAACCTGAAGGACCATCTCAACTTGCAAAGTTAAGTGGTCACCTTCCCATGAGTCCTGAATGTCCAGTCGACACATCATTTTGTCCAGCAGTTCAGGCAAGAACACTTTCTTGCCGAAATGGCTATTTTTGCCGAGAAGATGATAAAGTCCATATGGTGTGTCTTTGACGCCCATCTTTCTGTTTGAAGTAAATCAGTGCTGCCGGGAACAGATGTGTCTCACTGTCCATAAAGTCTAAGTTTTTAAAACATTTTTAATTCCATATTCTGAGGTCTTTGATGTAGTTGAAGACTAGATAGTTATAATTTTCCTTGGTTATGATAAAAGATAAGTTAGATATGAAACTTGAGACTTACAAATATAATATAGATGGAATATTTTCTTTAATTTTACAAAATACAAATAGACTAGATATTGTGAGTACAATTCTTACTTGATTACTGTTTTGTTATATGTAATTTTGCTATGTTAAAGTTAAACCATTACTTTTTGATTAGACAGAAAAGAGGAGGAGCTGTGGGATGTTCTGTATGCTGTGAATATGTGTTGCTCTGATTGGTTGATAAATAAAGCCATTTGGCCTATGGCAAGGCAGCTTAGAGGCAGATGGGAAATTCAAAGGCAGAGTCAGGAAGAAGGCCAAGGGAGATGCCAGCCAGCTGCCCAAGAAGCAACATGCAATGGCATGCAGGTAAAGCCATGGAACACGTGGCAGTATATAGATTAATAGTTATGGTCTAATTTAAGATATAATAGCTAGCTAGCAAAAGGCTTGAGCTATGACCATGCAGTTATAATTAATATAAGCCTCTGTGTGTTTACTTGGGGTATGCGAGTAGGAGAGCTTTGTCCCAAACACCAGCAGGCCAAGACACAGGAAACCTTCCAGCTACACATGGACATATCATACTTTGTGAAGCATTATTTGCAGTTCCTATTGTTCACAGCTGGGTAGGCCAGCTTGTACCTCTTCTCTCTAAGAACCTTGCCTAAAACCTTTCACCATTATGAATTTTGGCCACCAGAAAGGAAGCCTCTAGTTCAGTAGGAGCTTGGTTTGTCCAGTTCTTACAGATCTTTATCACTTCTTCTGTTCCTCCAAATTCTGTCTTGCAGTTGTAGCTGAAGTTTTTCTGGTCCTACCTGGCCCACAGTCCAGACAAATCTATCTTACTAGCCAGACCAGTAGCCACTCAGACCCAATAAAACACACAGAGACTTACATTACTTTTAAACTGTATGGCCATGGCAGGCTTCTTGTTATTTAGTTCTTATATCTTGAATTAACCCATTTCTATAAATCTATACCTTGCCGCATGGCTCGTGGCTTACTGGTATCTTACATCATGTTTCTCATGGAAGTGGCTGGTAGCATCTCCTGACTCAGCCATCCTCTTCCCAGAATTCGCCTGTCTGATTGTCCTGCCTATACTATACTTCCTGTCTGGCTACTGGCCAATCAGCAATTATTTATCAATTAATCATAGCAACACATTTTTACAGCATACATCTGAAAAATTTCATTGTGTATATATACCGTATTTTTATTATCCATTCATCAGTTGATGGACATCTATATTTTTATGTTGTAAAATTCTCAGTTCTTTTATATATTGAATACAGTTTTATCTGTATTTTATGACTGATAGAGACAGTAATGATGTGTCTCATCTTACAAATTCTATTATTGTTTTGATTCACTTCATTCTTGTTGAATTGTCGGTTTCACTAGTGTATTTTCTGGCTACCTAGTTCTTTGGGTTTACTACAGTCTATGCATAGGGTGGCTTACTGTTTTAGAACACTTTTGACAATTTCATTAATTTATGTAATGTATTGTGATCATATTCACCCCATTACCTTTATATCTCCCTCCCATTCATGCTGACCTGTATTATAACATACACAATAAAAAACATCTGTTCCAAATGTAATTTTATTTTTGACAGAAAATAAAATTGCAAGCATCCAATGAATAAAGGTTAAAGAGTAAAAGGTATTTCTTTAGCTACGGTTACAGTCTAGAGGCATTTTAACATTTCATTTCACTATTAAACACCTAAGTAAGTGACAACTTTCCTTGTGTATATGAGAGTCACAGACTCATATCAACTTAGCCTCTATTTATAATAAAGCTTCCACAATGGATTGTAAATAACACAATAGCAGGATATGAGTTAGTAATTGTACCATTATTTATTCTCTTAATTAACTAATGTAAGATTAATAAATTCCATTGATAGAATGAAGCAATACACAATTAGATTAAAATATATTTACTCAATACAACCTAAGACATTATAAAAGAGAAAAGAAGATCCTCTGGAAATGACCAAACATAGTCTACTCAATGAAAAACATGGGTAACAGTTAATTTTCTTTCCATTCATTCTCTCTCTCTCTCTCTCTCTCTCTCTCTGTTTGTTAGTTTGGGTTGGATAGTTGGTTTTTCGAGACAGGGTTTCCCTGTGTGTAGCTTTGCTCCTTTCCTGGAACTCACTTGGTAGCCCAGGCTGGCCTCAAACTCACAGAGATTCTCCTGGCTCTGCCTCCCTAGTGCTGGGATTACCGGCATGCGCCACCACCGCCCGGCTCTTAAAACCTGACAGATGCAACCTCAGGGAGGAGAGTCTATTTTGTCTCTCACTTTCAGAGGTTACAGCCCATCACTCTGGAGAAGGCCCAGCAGTGGGAGTGACTGTGTCCCCAGTAGGAGGAGCTTGCCCTGTAACTGCCTTACCGCTGGTCTAGCAAGAAGGAGGAGCACCACTCAGGAATCATCAACAGGAAAGGCTATCACAGGCTTGCCCTTCACGACCAAGCTCCACCAGACAAGCTCCAACTTCTAAGGTTTCACAAGGTTCCCAAGCAGCATCATTAACTGAGGACCAAATGTCTGAACACATGAACCTATAGGGGCATTTCATTTTCAATACGCAATGGTTAACAATACTTTATCTTTCTAACTATAGCTATAATGTTTTCATACTCTGAACATTGTCTTCTTTCCTGCTCTCAATGCCTCCTTCCTCTCTTTCTTCTCTTCCCACCTTTGGTGTTTAACTTTTATGCATATAGGATTTTGTGGTCCTTACTATGAAATGACTTTTTTTTCCTTGCTATGAATAGACTTAAAATAATACCTTTATACACTAAGTCATTTTTTAATTCTGTGGAGGATTCTGTCCTTTAATAGTTTGTGGTACAAAAGGCAGCCAGTGTTTACTCAGTGCTATCAAATGAAATGCTAGTTAGCGGTTCTTGATTACAAGTATCAAAGCTTTCACATTTCCTAAGCAGCAATTGGCCCTCTACACTGGTAATAATAGAATTTGCTTCAAATGAAATAAATACCAGGAACCAGAATATTATGAAAGAGGAGATATTTTAAGTTCTCCATGGGAAGAGATATGTATCCTTGGAGGCGTAACATGAAAATTAATTCCTTATAGCAGGATATCATAATCTCTTCTGTTTAATTTATTAACCAGAACCTTCTGTTCAAATAGCAGTATTAGGGATGAACAAAGCATAGTATGATGCCTGATTAACTGCAACATTCTTCCCTGGGGTTATTTGAAAATAGAGCAGGCTTAATTGGTTCCTGCAAAACTATAACTAAATATAAACTTAACTAAAATGAGCATAAATTCCCAAATTTATGCTTGATTCCCTGAAAGATTTCAAACTACTTGCCTACTGCTTGTATCATTAATAGATTGAAATAAAAGTCTTGGATATAGGTTTATATATTTATAATGGTAGGAAAATTTTCATTATGTAATTTCCTAAATTGATATTCCATATATTTAGACCATATTTGAAAGTCCCACCCAGAAATATTTTTATCCTTCAAGACATTTTTCAATAAAACTTAAAAGCATTGAATTCTTAATTTGCTTTAAAAATTTTCTATACACTAAAGACCTAAAAGTTCTTCAATAAATATGTTTAAATATATTTAGTGGTTTATGATACAAATATATGTGACAGGCAGGTCTCACCAAATCCAGGATGAGAGGTGTGCTACTCTGTGTGAGTTCTCTATGTGTCTTCTCTTTTAAAACATTTTAAAAGTATTTATGCTTAGTTTTAGTGTGTGTGTGTGTGTGTGTGTCTACCTGTGAATATGTGCATTTGAGTGCAGGTACCATAGATATCAAAAGCACCAAATGCCGCTGAGGCTGGAGTTATAGGCAATTGCAAGCCACCAAATATTGATGTTAGGAACATCTAAGTCCTCTGAAAGAATAATGCAAGCCATCTCTCCAGCCCTAGTGTTTATCTCGTATTACAAAATTCTATAGGGAGGTCTGATCCCAAGTCACAGGAGCCAATGTGTACTAATCTCTTTATGGTGAAAAAATACAGTTTCTTTAAGACTTTGGCAAGTTCGTTGCCACAGAGACCTGACAACAGGAAATGACCAGCTTCTTGAAAATTGAAATAAAACTTAAGCATGTCAATCTAGGGATCTCTGTTCAAGGGGCTTTTTAACTTTAGTGTTCTTATGCTCAATGTAGGCTTCAAATCAGAATCACCTAGAGAGTTTTCACAGATATTCTGTTATCTAGGTGCTATCCAAGACCTGCCATTACCTCTGAGAGAGCTGCCAAGCACTGGTATTTTTGCAAAGCTCTCTAGGTGATTCAAATAGCAGTGCCAAGGTTAAGAGCCCCTGTCCTAGCGTCCCATTTTCCACAGGCGTTCTTTATAAATCTACTTCACTCCCTTGTGTCCACATTTACCATGAACTGAAGATTTCAATGATAAACTCCCTGTGCTCAGTATCTCAAGACCTAAAATGAGGTAGATGGAGACAATTAAACCCATCCCTTTTGCGCATCCCTCAATTGCTCCTGTTTTTTGAAGGTTGTATATTTGTATTTCACAATTTAAATACATCCTAATTTGTTTGTTTGTATATTCACGCCCATGCCTGTTCTAAACAAAGAAACAATACATATGTAAAAGTGGACGGCGAAACACCATGAGGCTTCAAACCTGCAGGAACAACTACAGGCGACTAAGAAATCCTAAGAGTGGGAGGTTTACCTAGGCAAGAGTAAATGAATTGATTATGTAATACCAAATGGTCAGGCCTGAAAACATACTATTTCTTATCAATAATGTTATTAAGGGGTACCAATGTGCTGATCCTAAAGCATTTTATTTCCCACGCACCCTTACAACAAGGAGTACTCATATGACTACCTTCTAATCAGTGAGACAGAAACTTTTTTTTTTTTTAAATTTTAAGAGTTAGAGGAGTTCAAAGAAAACTGAAGACAGCAAGTCTGCTTTGAGTTAAAAGGCTTCTTGTCCAATCTTATGCCTGATTTTCAAGGATGAGAGGATATTAACAGATTTACTCAAGGTGGTGTGGATTGTGCCTTGTCTCTGAAGACAAAGCTGAGAACATTAGAACAGAGCATTTTATGTATTTGTACATCCATGAGTGGAAGCACACCACCATTCTGATAAGAGTATTGACATTATCATGAGGGTATTTGAAAATTCTATCAATGCCATAATAATAGCAGTGTATTTCATGCTATTGTGGATATAAGTTTTAAAGAATGATTAACAAGTTTCTGTTTCTGTGGGAACTATTTTCTCATGATTTATGTTCTCATCTTTTTTGCTTCCCTATCTTTCTATTCTATAAATGTACTTCTAATCACATGAATAAGTAGATAAATTCAACACATCACTTAGTACTTCTTGTCAAAATAAAGATAGCAAGTACAGAATTAGAACCTCCTAAAGTTAAAAATCATGTTCTTTTTCTAATGGTGTTAAATGCTGTCTTTCCTATTAGTTCTTATGTAATAGTATTTAAATTGTTATGCATTAATACAAAGTTACTTTTTGTATGGTTTTTTTTTGTTTTTGTTTTTGTTTTTGTTTTTGTTTTTGTTTTTGTTTTTTGACATAAGGTTTCTCTGTTAAGACCTCGATGTTTGTTGTAGACCAGGTTGCTGTTCTTCTATGCAGACCAGGCTGGTCTTGAACTCACAGAGATCCACCTGCCTCTGCCTCCTGAGTGCTAGGACTGAAGTTGCACACCATCATGCCCAGCACAGCATTCTTTTACATGAATAATATTTGGTGTTTCAGAATAGAAAAGGAAATTACATATAGTATAGCACTGAATTTTCAGCTGCTGTCTTTAGAACAATTTCACCAGATTGCAAACAATTGACTACTGTGTGACTCGCAACTGGGCTTTGTTTGACAGTCAAGTTATACTACAAAGATTCTATTATCATACAGAAAGTCATTTCTTAGACGGCAACCATAGGAAACATGACAGGGATGTTTTCATTTTAGAACTAAATAAATGTTGGGGTTAATATGAATGGAGGAGGCTTGAAGAGATTGCTGTGATTAAATAACTAGACTTTTACATATCTTTGAAATTTTTCTCCAAATGTCTTGTTCATGTGATCTGTTTAATAATTGTTTAAAAGAGCAATAGTATGATAGGTTTGGAGTCTTTCCTGGATCAAAACAGGAAGAAAGGAATCAAAGGAAGCTCTGCTACTGCCCTTGGGATGGCAGCTCTGTGCACTGAATCTGCTGGTCATTCTTGGAGTGGTATAAAGCTGGTCCTCTGATACCCTGTTCAACGTATGGTAGTAACGGAAGCCATTTATCACAGATGTGTTCCAGGGAACAGGCTCCAAGGCTGGGGCGTACTTGTCATTCATGGCTTATGTCCACAAAGCAGCCTGCCCAAAGCTATCAGCAAAACCATCTCTGCAAGCTTTAGGTCTCATCAGTGGAAAGTATGTGTTCACACTGTTTTACCTGGCATGTATATGAAGGACTTCATTTTTACACATTAATTTATTAATGATTAAATATGAAGTAATTTTGAAATGTTTTAGAAGGCCACTTGGATCTTGCCCCACAGTAAGATTAGAGCATATTCTCTTGTATTTTCTGAAGTTTTTATTTATTTTAACATCATCACCTAGACCTACTGAAAATTGAGGAACTTTTTCTGAAAGGAGACAGTGAAATTATTATATATATTATTTATTTTTAAGAGGGAAAATATATCATATTATTTTAGTTTTCACATTATTCACCTTATGAAATATATTACATATTGGATTATAAATTACAATGTATGTTTCACTTGTGGTAGCAATAACATTAATTATAGTCTTTTGTGTACATTTTCTATATGGATGTGAGAAAGCTTAACTTATCAAATACTTGTATTTTTGTAAGGATTTGTGTGTCTTTATTTTATGTTTATGTGTTTTTGCCTACATGTGTTTATGTGCACTCAACACATGTATGCATTGCATTGGATGCCAGAAGAGTGTGGTGGTGAATCTGGAACTGGATTTACCAGTGCCTGTTAGCTGCATTGTGGATCCTCAGAATTTAACACATGTCTTCTTCAAAAACAGTAAGACATATCTCCAGCCCGAAATTAAGACATATTTTAGAATTTCATGTTCTCTTCCTTTTTTAGTTACAACAAATAAATAAAGGGATAAGCAAATATGTCCTTACTATACCTCAGACCTCACAGCTCTGGTACACTGTTCAGTTTCTTTTTTAGTCTCTAAAAGGTCCCTTCTCAACTATCCAAGATGATATGTTTCCAAGAGTACATTTACATTTTGTGCCAGGTAGACTTCCAGTATATGAAACTGTTTACATCAATGCCATCTATGTTTACATTTGCATCTACAGGTTTCTCTCTATAAAAAGAGTGTGATGGCTCATGGCATTCTGATGGAGCCAGACAGTCCTATTTCCCTCAGGGAAAGCACAACAATTCATCATGATTTTCTCATCTTTGACATAGATATGCCAAAGGAATCTATGAATACCAAATGTGCTAAAAGTGTGTGTGTTTGTGTGTGTATGCACACACATATACACACTCACACATATATATTATGTGTATACACACACAAATACATGCAAAATGCTAAGAAAGAGAAAAATGCTTACAAAATTGCCAACATTTGCTGTTTCTACTAATGGGGCTTTGTAAGTATGCAAATGTATAACATACAAGTACATAGACAGATACACACTTCATTTATTTCTATTTCTATAGATGTTATATAGAATGACAACAAGTGAAAAGCATGCTTTATCACCACAGTAAATGTGTCTGGTCAGACTACTCTCAAATCAATGGGAAGGTGGCCTTGAATTCTCTTAATTTGAAAGTATGAATGCAAAATTGTTGTACTAACTTGCACTTTAAATATATCTCCTAAATATATTGAGACAAATATAAAAAGAAAGCATGCTTTTATAGATGAGAGATCATTGATACTTACTTGTACTCTGATTTCCTACTATTACCTTAGAAGTATAATTATTAAAAATATTATTACCTTAAAATACAGTTATTTAAGGGCATTCACATGCTTTTTGGTTCAAAACTGCTCTTTTTACTGAAGTTACTGATGCTTTTCTTAGACTTATTCTACCTGGGAAAGTGGAAAGATGCTATGAAGAGAAGAAAAATGGATCATGGAGAGTACTATGTGGAAACATTATCAAATTGTTAATATTGGTCTTTGAAAGTATAGTTTACCAGATATGAGCATGTGCCATAAGAAAGCCTTCCAGCTTAAAACAGGATCTTAATTTGATAGTGATATGTGTATGTATGTGTGTGTGCGTGTGTGTGTGTGTGTTCATGTGTGTTAGCCTCTTTCCTTCTACATAATTTCTACCCTTGAATTTATTTCCAAGCTATATTTTGTATATTATTCTATATAGTTCTCTAAACTCTATTTATTACATGCCATATGAGGATTTTCCTCTTTTTACTATTGTAGTGTCTCTGCCTTAGCTTTGCTGTCCACCTCCATGCCCCTGCCTTCCAGAGTCCAGTTCAGCATGATTTCAGTGTTTCTCTTATCACGTACATGAATTATTGATGTGTTTCTGCATGCCTCGCCTCCTCTCTTTCTCCTCCCACCCTTTCTTCTGCCTTCCCTCTAGCTCTTCTCCCTTTCTCTTTCATGGGACATCCACTATTGGGTGAATAAGCCAATTCAATTGTTTCATTATATGACTGTCTCCTTTGCTGCACTGAGAGATTTATTTTTACTGGCATGGACAGTGTGTGTCTTACAGTAGCAGAACCCTGAGTTGGCCTAAGGTGCATGGAAGTAGTCAACTTCAACAGAATATAAAGAGAGATAGAGGGTGCCAAAACATGGAGTGCTAAAACCACCTACTTCAGCATAGAGCAGTATAAAGATCAACTGCCTTACAGAAGCTTTTCATTTTCATGAGGTCCCATTTATTAATTATTGATCTTAGTCCCTGTGTTATTTGTGTCCCTTCGGGAAGTTGTCTCCTTGACAATGTGTTCAGGGCTCACCCCCACTTTCTCTTCTATCTGCTTCAGTGTATCTTTTTTTATATTGAGGTCTTGATACACTTGGACTTCAGTTTTGTGCAGGGTGATAGATAGGGACCTATTTACATTCTTCTGTATGCAGACATCCAGACAGACCAGCACCATTTGTTGAAGATGCTTTCTCTTTCTGTTGTTTCTTTCTGGCTTCTTTACAAAAATAAACAAACAAACATACACACATAAAAAAAAAAAAAAAAAAAAACCCAGCTGCTGTTCATAAGTGTGTGGGCTGTTTTGTAGGTCTTTGGCTTGATTCCATTAATCAAAGGGTCCATTTTAATGCCAATACCATATGATGTCTATTACTATAGCTGTGTAGTTCAGTTTTGAAATCAGTGATGGGGATACATCCAAATGTTCTTCTCTTGTTCAGCATTGTTTTAGACATCTTGTGATTTTGTTGTTGTTGTTGTTTTTGGTTGGTTGGTTGGTCAGCTGGTTGGTTTTAATTTTTTGTTTGCTTTTTTATTTTTTGTTTTTGCATGTGAAGTTGAGTATTATCCTCTAATAATCTATCAAGATTTTTGTTAGATATTTGATGGGATTGTGTTTGAATCTGTATAATGATTTTGATATGCTTGCCATTTTTTACTATATTAATCCTAATAATCCATGAGCATGGGACATCGTTCCAAGATCTTTTCATCTTCTAATATCATCCTCAACTTCTTTCTCTGAAGACTTAAGGTTTTTGTCATACAAGTTTAACTTGCTTGGTTTGAGTAACCTCAAAAAATTTTATATTATTTGAGGTTGTTGTAGAAGGTTTTTTGTTTGTTTGTTTGTTTAGTTAATCTCATATCCAGCCACTTTGCTAAAGGCATATATTAGCTATGGGAGTTCCCTGGTAGAATTTTGAGATGCTTATGTATAATATCATATCATCTGCTATCAGCAACAATTTGACATCTTCTTTTCCAACTTGAATCTGCTTGATCTCCTTCAGTTGTCTTACTGCTCTAGCTAGAACTTTGAGTAGTGTATTGGATAGATATAGAGGGCGTGGACAGTCTTGTCTTGTTCCTGATTGCCTTTATTAGGTTGAAGAATGTTCCTTGTATCCCTACTATCCACAATAGTTTTATCATTAAGGGGTATTGAATTTTGTCAAAGGGTTTTTCAGCATTTGATGAGATAATCATGTGCTTGTTTTCTTTCAGTTTGTTTTCATGGTAGATCACTAAAGTGACAATTAATGAGGCAATTCCATGTGGCTAATGATAGTCAAAAAGGTTTATTTTGGTTAAACTTACAACCAGCATAGCTATCAGTTACAGGATTCAGGAGAGATGAGGTACAGCCTAACATAGTTCTCTGGAGAACTCTGACTTGGTCTGCAATCCAGCATCCAGGATCACAAAGCAGGCAAGAGAGTGAGCATGTATGCCTCCCAGGTCTTAAGGGTCCGAAGAGGCCATCCCCCAGGGACTATTGGCAGGTGTAGCAGTTACCTGCTGCCTCACTAGGGGGTAGTGCTTCAAGGTCAAAGCTGGAAATGCTAGCACCATAGATCACATTGATTGGTTTTTGTATTTTGAACCATCCTTGCATCTCTAAGATTAAGCCTACTTGATCATTGTGAATACTCTTTTTGATGTGTTCTTGGATTCAGTTTTTGGGTATCTTATTGAGGTTTTTTTTAATTTTTTTTTATCTATGTTCATAAGGGAGATTGGTCTATAATTCTCTTTCTTTGTTGAGTCTTTATGTGTTTTGGTTACCAGGCTGACTGTTGCCTCATAAAATGAATTTTACAATATTCCTTCTGTTTCTATTTTGTGTAATAATTTGAGGAACATTGATGTTAGTCCTTTTTTAAAAGTGTGGTAGAATTATTTACTAAAACAGTCTTGCCTTGAGCCTGTTTTGTTTGTTTGTTTGTTATTATTGTTGTTGGAAGACTTTTAATGACTGCTTCTATTTATTTAGGCAATATAGGCCTTTTTAGATTGTTTTAATAATATCAATTTATCTTTGGCAAGTGGTATTTATAGAGAAAATTATTTGTATATCTTTTAGACTTTCTAGTTTTGTGGAGTACAGGCTTTTAATGTATGAAGTTGTGCTTCTTTGTATTTCCTTGGTGTCCATTGTTTTTCCCTCCCCTTTTTATTTTTTATTTTGTTAATTTGGATATTCTTTCTCCATCTTTAAGTTAGTTTGGATAAGGATTTGTCTATCTTGTTAATTTTCTCAAAGAATCAACTCTGTTTCCTTGATTCTCTGTATTGTATTCTGGTTAAATTGTATTTATTTCAGTCACCAGTTTGATTATCCCTGTCATCTACTCTAGTTGGGTGTATTTACTTCTTTTAGTTCTAGAGCCTTCAGTTGTGCTATTAAGTTGCTAGTATGAGATTGCTCCTAGTTCTTTATGCAAACACTTAGTGCTATGAACTTTTTTCTCAATTCTAATTTCATTGAGTTCAATAAGTTTGGGTATGTTGTGTGTTCATTTTTATTGAATTCCAGAAAGTCTTTAATTTCTTTATTTCTACTCCTATATTGACCCAATATTCATTCAGTACGGAGTTGTTCAGTTTCCATGAGTTAGTACACTTTCTGTTATTTCTGTTGGTGAAATCCAGATTTAATCTGTGGAGGTCTGCAGGAGCTCATTTCAATTTTCTTGTATTTGTTGAGACTTGCTTTGTAAATGAGTATGAGGTCTGTTTTGGAGTAATTATCATGAAGTGCTGAGAAAAAGTTAAATCTTCTGAGCTTGGATGAAATGTTATGTAGATGTTTGCTAGGTCCATTTGGGTTATAATATCTCTTAATTTTAATATTTCTGTCTTTAGGGTTTGTCAGGAGGCGGCTCGTTTGTCTAGGGGTATGATTCTCACTTAGGGTTTGTCAGGATAGCATGTCAGTGAAAGTGGGTTATTAAAGTCTCCCACTATCAATGTGTGAGTGTAAACGTATTACTTAAGCTTTAGTAATGTTTCTTTTACAAAGATGGGTGCCCTTGTGTTTGGGGTATAGATGCCAGGAATTGAAAGATAATCTTAGTGGACTTTTCCTCCAATGGATATAAAGTTCCTTCCTTGACTCTTTTTGTTAATTTGGGTTTTATTAAATTTGGGAGTTATTACAATGTCTACATCTACTTGTTCCTTGTGTTCATTTACTTGGAAAATCTTTCCTTTAGTCTCAAGTAACACCTATCTTTCATTTTGGACTTGGGTTTCTTGTATGCAGCAGATGGATCCCATTTTTGTGTCTATTCTGTTTGTCTGTCTTTTTATTAGTATTTGAGTCTATTGATATTAAGGAATATCAATTATCAATTTTTGTTAATTCCTGTTTTGGTGGTGGTGGTGTGTTTATGCATTTTTATGTGTGTCTTTCCCATCTTTTGTCTTTTCTGGTGTAACAGCATTTATTTCCTGTGTCTTCAAGAGTATAATTAAACTCCTCAGGTTGGGCTTTCCTCATTTACTATCTTCTATATAGCTTGATTTGTGGATAGATATTTAAATTTTACTTCCTCATGGAATATTATGTTTCCTCCTTTGTTGATCAAAAGCTTTGGTGTATATAGTATAGTGTGGTTTAAAGTCTGGGCTGGCCTTATTTCTTCTCAGGGGCTAGGGCTTTGTGATGAGGGAGGGAATTGCAGGTAGGTTGGGTAGGCACTAAGAGACTAGGGGAGATCTGGGGGCATGGGCTCTGATTGAGCAGGGACAAGCCCACATGTATTAAATCTTCAATAAAAGTAATAAATTTTCAATAAAAACATGAGATTTAGAATGATAATTTTTAATATTATGAAGTTAATGCCTATGATATAGAGAACAATAAATTTCAATAAAGGAATATAAATTATTAAAGAATTTTGTTTAAGAAACAAATGAAGCCAGGCATGATGGCACATGAAGATAATGCCAGAATTCAGAAAGTAGAGGCAGCCAGATGAAGAAGACAAGGCATTATGTGCTGTATATGGAGACTATAACTTAACAACAACAACAACAAACAAATCTAAAGAATTAGTTCAATAATATTCTACATGCTTAGCAAAGCTCAGACTTCAATTCTCAATGCTGCAGTCTTAACATAAATAAATCTAATAACACTGTGGGAGATGACGGGGAGTCTCAGTAGTTAAAACTGCCTAATGATCTGAAGTAGATCCCTTGGACCCACCTGACAAAATAGAAGTGACTTCTGCAAGTTGTACTCCGCAGGATGTGGCAAAAACAACCCAATACTAAAATAAGGTAAATAATTAAGTGTAATTAAAATTACATTTCAAATAATATAATATGTAATGATAATTGCCAGCTTGATACATCCATAGTCACCTGGGGGATTAGCCTTTAGGCATTCGTGTGGAGGACTATCATTAATATGTTAATGGAATTTGGGAGACCCATCCACTATGGTCTCCATTCCTGTACTGAGACCCTGGGGTGTATGAATGAAGAAAAGGAGCTGAGTAACCACAAGCCTTCTCACTGTCTACTTCTAGATTATGGTGGGGATGTGACCAGCTGTTTTAAGTTACTGGTACCTTTACATCATCACCATGATAGACTGTATTTTTGAACTGTGATTGAGGATAGCCTTTGTTTGTTTGTTCATTAAATTGCTTTTGCCAGGATACTTTATCACAGCAGTAGGAAAAGAAAATAAAACAGATCATGGTACTGAGTATCAAGTCCATTTGAATTGTTTTGTGATAAGCATGTAGGAGAATTTGGTCCTTTGCATTAGAAAAATCTTTGAGTGATCTAAGCAGGGATGGATGTTCTATTCCTCAATACTGTTCTTTCAGTCATCTGAGACCTCATGAACATGGTCTTTATTGTTTGCATGTTGATCTCCTTCAAGCCTTCAGAACTCTCACCAAAATCACCCATTGACTTTCACTAAAATCACCCATTGACTTTCACTAAAACCACCCATTGAGCTGCATATCTCCAAACTTTATCTATCCCACAAGACATTTCTAAAGGCCTGAAAGATTAAGATCAAGATTAGTGACAGACAAAAAGAAGTACCTTTGGTTCAGAAATTTCTTTGTATTAGTTATTTTTTTTTATTATTGTTAAGACAAAAGTATCTGTAAAAATAACTGAAAATAGGAAATATATATTTTCGCTTATGATTTTAGAGAGCTCAAGTTCAACAAAGCATAGGATGTTGAGGAGAGTGGCTTGGGCCATGAAAGCAGAAACAGTGGAGGCTTTTCTCATCATGGTAGTCTCGGAAGTTGAAGTGCCCTAAACCAAGTCACTTATTTCTACCAGGAAAGCCACATAACATAGAGGCATTACAGACCCCAAAATATCATGGCCATTGAGGGGATAAATGTTCAAAGCGTGACTCAGTGAAGGATATTTCATATTAAACAGTGACACCAATAGAAATAAATGTAAGGCTTTCTTTTCTTTGAAATATCTTTGGACTCACATGTTGGCATACACTGTTAATCCTATCAGTAATCAAAAGATAAAATCAGGATGATAATCATTTCAAACACAGCATGAACTTCTCAGGGGAACTTTGAAACACATATCCCTATAATTATTTGTCAGCCAGTCTAGCTGAATCAGTGTTCAATGAAAGATTCTGTGTCAAATAATAAAGCAGAGAACCATTGAGAAAGATATTACATATCAACTTTTGGCCTGCAAATGTGCACACATAATCTCCTTAAAATATTCATACAACCACATGAACATATATATATATATACTCACATGGCTATCAAATAAAGCTTTGGACAGCAAAACAATTATTAAGACAGAAGAAACAACCTATCCAGTTTTAGAAAGTATGTGTTAAGTCATGAGTCTCACAAGGAACTCAATATTATAAAGCAGACATCTTAGTTTTAAAATTCAATAGATTGAAATAGACATTTTGAAAGGCCACACCATGTACAATAAAAAGCTATATGCCTTTATTCATTGGGAAATGTAGGTGGAATTCACAATTAAGAATAGATTATTTCTGTAAGAATGGATATATTTAAAAGGACAAAAAGCAACATGAGATTTTTGACCTTGTTGAGAAAACACAAATCTTGTATGTACCTAGTAGAAATATAAGTTTATAGAGTCATTTTCTAAAAATCTGATGAAGGTTCCTCAAAAAGTTAAAAACAGATTAATCCCATGATTCAGCAGGTCCTGCTTAGTATATATCCAAATGAAAGCACTATACTTACTAAAGAATAATAGAAACATGTGTGTCTAAATATAAATAATAAATAAATATAAATAAATCAACAAAGAAAGTGTTGATATCTTTGTTGTAGATATCCATAATAGAAAGTTATTTGGTCATAAAAATCCCAATCCTCTCACTCATAACAATGCAATTTTAACCAGAGACTATGATGCCCAGCTAAATATATAATTGTGTGTTTCTGTATCAGGTAAAATAAAATTTTAAATACCTAAAGTCCTTAAAATATTTTACTTACTCTGTTTTCTAAAAGAACAAATAATGGCCTAAGAGAGAAACTTCATCCTCCTATGCTCATATACATGTATATATGTGTGTGTATAGATATGTATATATGTATGCATGGTTATGAATATATGTGTATATATGAAAATATAGTCATATATTATATAGTTTTATATATAATATAGTCATTATAATACATAATCTATAATAGCTATATTGTATTTGTTTTATATAATATATTTTTCTTTATTATTATGTGTTTCAAATTTTATACATCAGCCATGGGTTCCCCTGTCCTTCCCCCTCCCACCCCCACCTCCACCTTCTCCCCAGCCCCTCCCCTCCATTCCCATGTCCTCCAGGAT
This sequence comes from Onychomys torridus, assembly GCF_903995425.1. Taxonomy (NCBI): domain Eukaryota; kingdom Metazoa; phylum Chordata; class Mammalia; order Rodentia; family Cricetidae; genus Onychomys; species Onychomys torridus. Next base: position 51,689,859 of record NC_050453.1, on the reverse strand, counting down.
CAAGACACCCCTGGGGACTCATTTAAACCTGGTGGATTCAGTACAGGCAGGTCCTGTCACCTCCTTCCAGACTGAGCAAAGTGTCCCTATATAAGACCAAAGTTTCAAACAGCCAGCTCATGCACTAAGGACAGATCCTGGTCCCACAGACTGGGTGCCTCCCAAACAGATCAAGCTATTCAATTGTCTCACTTATCCAGAGGGCCTGATCCAGCTGGGGGCTCCACAGCCTTTGGTTCATAATTCATGTGCTTCCATTTGTTTGGCTATTTGTCCCTGTGCTATTTGCAATCTTGGATTCAACAATTCACGCTCTTGCAGACCCTTCTCTTTCTCGACAGTTGGACACCTGGAGCTCCACCTGGGGCCTGGCTGAGGATCTCTGCATCCACTTCCATCAGTTATTGGATGAGAGTTCCAAGACGACTGTTAAGGTGTTTAGTCCTCTGATCACTAGACTAGGTCAGATCAGGCTTTCTCTCAACCATTGACAGCAGACTACAGAGAATATATCATTGTGGATTTCTGGGGACCTCTCAAGCACTCTGCCTACTCCTGTTCTCATGTGGTCTTCATTTATCATGGTCTGTTATTCCTCATTCTCCCTTTCTGTTCTTGATCCAGCTGGGATCTCCTGCTCCCCTAAGCTTTCTTTCCCTCAAATCTTGCCCTTCATTACTCCCACTGTCATCCAGGTTGTTCATGTAGATCTCATCCATTTCTCTGTCATTGGGTGATCCCTGGGTCTTTCCTAGGGTCCCGTTTTCTAGGTAGCCTCCCTGGAGTTGTGTAGGAGTCTAGTCATCTTTGTTTTACATCTAGTATCCTCCTATGAGTGAGTACATACCATGTTTGTCCTTCTGAGTCTGTATTACCTCACTCAGGATGATTTTTTTCTAGATCCATCCATTTGCCTGCAAACCTCATGATGTCATTGTTTTTCTCTGCTGAGTAGTACTCCATTGTGTATATGCACCATATTTTCTTTATCCATTTTTCAGTTGAAGGGCATCTAGGTTGTTTCCAGGTTCTGGCTATTACAAACAAAGCTGATATGAACATACCTGAGCAAATGCCCTTGTGGTATGATTGATCATTCCTTATATAATATATATGTTTACATACACACACATATGATCTAAAGGATTTTTAATTGCTTAACTCTAGAGACAAAACTTCAGATTTTTTGGATGTTCTTGAAATCCTATAATAAGTCCCTTTTTTAGATGACATTGTTCCCTCTCATGGTTCTCAGTTCTCTGACTCTATACATACTTCTCTTCTTCAGGTCAAATGATATGTGAGGTCTCCACGAATTGCCTGAGCTTTAGTACCTAAAGAGTGTATAGTTTCTATATTTAATACAAATTCATAAGTTGGCAGTATGTCTGGCTGAAATCCAGATATAAGGAAGGAGTTTCTTGGTAATGTAAAAGGCTTTACTCAAAGGCAAAATTGTATGTTTATTTTTATAACTATATGTTGTACACTAGAATTTTCCTGGAGAGATGCAACACTTATCTATTCACCCCAGATAAGGGAGTGCAAGACAGACCAAGGTAAGGATACCACTGAAGCCCAACTTGATAAATTAATAATCTCCTGGTACATAGGAGAATATAGGTGAGGGGTTACTAACGGAAGCAGGAATGACTCAAAGATATCTATAACACAAAAGCCCACCTCAGCATGGGTGACAGCTCACAAAGCCTGAAAACCTTGGGCACATTGCACAGCCTGCAGCCAGCTCAAAACAGTGTAGAGCATCCTTTCCAGGTAGTTCAGTTGCCCAAGGCTCTTCCAAACAATTCAGCTTGTTTCTGCTACTTTCAGGCTGCTTGACTAGTCTCTGCCAGATAGCAGAGCTTGTATCTATCTTTCTTGAAACTTGGCTCGTCTTGAGTGACTTTAAGAAGTCTTTACTGTTCACTCTTTAAAATGAGGGAAGTAAGGAATCTGGTCACTTTCAGGGACTGCCTGAAGCTATTTTGAGTTGTAGATCTTCCCTGGGAGATGTAATGTTTCAGTTCACAGGACAAGGCTGAACAACACCATATCTACACAGAATGATAGCTAGCTACATTGCCATGCTACTTACACCATAGGGTATTATTTCATGTAAAAAGCAAAGTCCAGAAATTGGTTAAGCAATAAGTATGTTTCAACAAATTTATGAAATAGATCTCTCTTCCTCTGCTCAGTTTGAAACCACAAAAGCCTAAAATGCAGAAGGACACACATACATATGTATGTATGCAGAAGGACAGATTCTTATAGGTACAACCTTATCTCAGTAGAAGGGCATACCTTTTCCCAGGTAAATATAGAAGATATTTAGCTTCTTTACACTGCATGTTTTCTGATGATTGATCATCTTTCATGAAAATGTTTAACTTCAGGCTTCCCTTCACCTGAATTTGTAACAGGAAACCAGGAGTTTCAGGAGGCAAAAATATAAAAACATTAGAGAGGAAATATTGGAGCAAAAAAGAGTGCCTAACTTATTAGTAAATCAGAGGTTGTAAATAAACATGGGAAGACTCAGAATTTACAATTGGAAACACTGACAGATTCTTGAAAGTAGAAGAAGACTGTTATTCCTGAGATGTAAAAAATATATATATATTTGTAACAGCAACAGAAACACAGGTAGAAAATGTGGCATTTACCAGCCACTATTGTAGAACAGCAGCAGGGCAATGCACTCAGCATGCAAACATGCTTTGAAGAGAAGACTATTATCACAGCTCTGTCAAAAATGGTTTAATTTGAAAGGGAATTTGATAACTTGAAAATTGAGTGACATCTTACCAGTGACTGTGGAAGCCAAAATCTTACAGCATCTCAAAATTTCTACGTGACTGAACAAAAAATCTACCTGTCTGTGTTTATACTATTTAAGAAAATGTTAGCTTTCGGGATGATAGTACGTCCTTTTTTCCCCTCTCAAATAGAAATGTGGTGCATTTTGTCAAAAATTCACATACTCTTGAAATTTTTAGAAGTCACAGTTTTAGAAGACATGTAAGCTCAGCAGAACAGCCCAAGATAAACAATGGAAGAATGAAAAATGCAAGTGTGCTCCATTCAAATACACTGTGAATGCTTTAATAATTTAGACTGGGCACCTGAAATTCCAAACACAATACAGTGTGACAATAATGGGAAAAATAAAATGATATTATGAAAACAAATATGGACAATAGTTTATGCAAAATGAAACATAGGAAATATCTTCAATTCCTCACATGGGTGACTGATTTAACTTCTAAACAGCTAACATAAAATAGCTTGCCTAAACTTTGCGTGACATTTTTTTTTTTTTTTTGTCTTATTAGGAATTTCGTTTGGTTGTTTGAGACTGAGATTCCCAAAGTAGCGGAAGCTGGTCTTGAACTCATGATCCTACCTGAGACTTCTGAGTGCTGAGATCATAACTTTAACTCCATGTCTGTCAAGTAATAGAATTGTAGCTATTGATGTAATCAAAAATGGAAATACACAGCTCTCTTACCCTAAAAGTTAATGGGGACAATGCCAAAGGAAAACCTGATGTAAAGCTGTAAATTACGTGATGAAAAATTCACAAGTATAACAACGACTAAGAAATACCCTAAGTGGATGATATTATGTTTCATGTTTGTATTCTGATGAGAAAATAATTTTTTATACTAAGAAAGAGATGTCTGATATCCTCATGCTAAATTAGGTTATAACTAAAGTTCAAAGCAAAGGTCAATAATAAGAACACCAAGAGTTATAGTAATGTAACTGTGAAAATACAATATAAAAAATAATCATTTTTTGATCTGGGCAGTGGTGGCATACACCTTTAATCCCAGCACTCAGGAGGCAGAGACAGGAGGGTCTCTGTGAGTTTAAGGCTAGCCTGCTCTGCAAAGTGAGTTCCTGGACAGGCTCTAAAATAACACGGAGAAATCCTGTCTCAGAACTGCCCCCCCCAAAAAAAAATTAATCACGTTGCAACAGCAATAAAATAAAGAATTATACAAATACACTGCAGTATTAGAAAATTCTATTATCTTTCTCAGTACCTGAAAACAACATTTTTTTAAAATATTAAAGTCATATAGATTTAACCAATATATCTACTTAGTTTGATATAAAAGAAATGTAAAGCTCTACAGTTTGTGTTAAATTCACACAGAAGCAAAACTGTAACTATAAAATTAAAATTATGGACCCAGACTAAAATCACTAGAAGAGTAAAATATAAGTAGAAAGCAAAGATCCATCAGGAAACAAAGGACAACAAACAAATTAATTAAAAAGATAACATGGGGGGGCTGGAGAGATGGCTCAGAGGTTAAGAGCACTGGCTGCTCTTCCAAAGGTGCTGAGTTCAATTCCCAGCAACCACATGGTGGCTCACAACCATCTGCAATGAGATCTGGTGCCCTCTTCTGGCCTGCAGGCAAACATGCACACAGAACACTACATAATAAATAAATTTTGAAAAAGATAATATGATAATACAATAAATGTTTCAAAAAGAAACTTTAGACAGTGTTAGAGAAACAATAGTGACCATTCAAAAAGCTTTTGAAAATATCACATACTTATAAAATCAAGTATGCATTTGATAACTCCAGGAGAAGATCCTTTCTAAAGAATGTAAACCACATAGGCAGTATTTTGTCAAGGGGGATTTATCTAATAGTATTAGTAACATTAGCAGAGAAAAGCCAATACTTATTGATGGAAACTTTCTTAAGATAGTCACAGATAGAAATGAAAAGAGTCAAGAAGAATAGGAAGAAAACAAAAGCTATGCTATGCACAAGTGATGATATCCCAACCAAAAATTGGTTGTAAAACAAGGGCTCTTTTTCCTTCTCTTTCACCAGTTGCTTGATCTCCATGAACTAAATAAAGGAATTCTAATGAAATCTCACACAGGGAATGTATATGCAGATTTCGACCAGTTCCTAAATAAGAGTATGGGACCCCAGAAACTCACAAAGGGAAAGCAACTCAAATCTCAGTGCAGAACTCCACCTAGATGTTGTGCTACATGGACTTTTGAATACATTATGTTCAACAGCTTAAGTTCTTCTCAAGTTGTATTTTCAATTTCTTTTCTTTAGTATCCTGAATTAAAAGGCAGTTCATCAGAAAGTATGGAATTAATTAATATATGAAAAATGAGTGGTGTGCACTAAGCTGTTGCATGTCTAAGTAGTAAGCAAGGAATATCAATAACTGTGTGATCTTCCTGTATCAAATATTTGATAGCCCAACAGTGAGTGTTCCATTTAGTGCAATATTTTGTTATTAAAATAATAGAATTAAAGCAATTTTGTCTAACATGAGATGTATCTTTGCTAGATTTCCTATTCATAGTAAAATACAGTAAACTTGATAAATGCATCATTTCCCACCCATGACCCATGTTAAAATGGAACTTCATTTGAAATCTTTTCTTCAAGGTTAGAGTGACATTCTTCTGATATTAAATGGTCATAAAGATTTGGTGAGTAAAGTTATTTTAAACCATCTACACAGGTACCTTCTCTACAGTTCAGTCACTCCTGCTCTAATAAAAATTCACAGTACTTTTGGAAGAGCATCTTCACTAACAAGAGTCATAGAGCCATTCACAATACTACTCACAGCTATATTCCATACAATTTATTAAGCTCAAACAGCTTTCAGAGAATGTAATGAAAAATATAATGCACTAAACTACGACATCATCAAATTGCACTGCCATTCAAACAAGTGAATTAAGACAAAGAATTAATTATATTCAAAAATTTTAAAAATGTCCTTGCAAAATGTTTTACATTCCCAAACCCAATTCAGAAACTATTTCTAACATTGGTTATTTACTCATTTCTAAGTTAAAAATGCACCATGTTGTTTCAATATGTTCACATCATTTGTGCCTAAATAGAAACTTTTCTGAAATAGCTTTATGCTGTTATGAAGAAATAGATCTTTCATACATTTGGTTTTAGGAAATTTTCTCTATGTGTTCTTAGCGCTCCTGTTTGGGCCTGTGGTTTATCATGCTGTAATCATATGAGCCTGATATTCCTCATGATAGTAAGAAAGCAACCTAAGAAACAGGAAAAGGCTGAGGCTTATTTGTGGTAATGTCCCCAAAGACCTAATCTTCTAGGATGCCAAACAACTGAAAGGTTGTCTCCTGTTGGTAGTGTCACTGTTGGCGATCAAATCTTTAATATATTGTTCTTAGAGATATTTCAGATTAAAATTTCCATGATTTTCCTTTTTAAATTACATAGAAGTGCATCCAAAGCTTTTTGTAAATTTTATACACACACACACACATACATATGTATATATATATATATGTATACATATATGTGTGTGTATTTGTAAATAGTGTATGTTTGTATGTGTTTGAATATGTGTGGTTACATGTAAAATACTTTTTGTTTAGGTATTTAATTATTTTGAATGATAACTGCTTTTTAATTTTCAGGAACTGCAATGCATTTAAAGTAACTCACATTTTATTATGTATTACATTAAGTCTAGTAGACACTTAAAACAGCAGCTGAAATGTCAAATTTTCCACATACTCTTCACACATAGAAGTTCTTCTCTTAGAGTGGAAACTGACAAATGCAAATTTTCTAGATAGATTTAATGGATATAAAATAAATTTTATACATATAATCTGCATTCATAATTTAAAACTTTCTAATCTAGGCATTCAAGAATAAATGTCTTCATTTGATTTACTAAAAGGTTTTCTATGAAGTCATATAACTTGTTGAAAAATTGTTAATATTATAATAGAGGACAGAGTGTGGTAGTTGACACAAACAATTACATGACACAGAATATTGAGAAAGGAGAAGCATGAATTCAAGGCAAGCCAGGGCTTTATAGTGAGACCTGTCTCAAAATAAATAAATGCATACAGCTATGAAATTTCCATTTATCCTGAAGTTTATAATCAATATCATAGTACTGTATCAATTAAATTAATTGAAACCTAGTTTTGCATTTGACTTAATTCTATGTGGTGTTTTACTTCTTTAAAACTAAATTTGTAGTAGTTCAGCTATAAACACTTCTATATTAACTTATATTAAGGGGAAATGCTTAGGAAGTCATGATGCTGAAGGTTTTTGATAAAACCAATAAAAATGTGAACTATGACAGAGAATAGGGGAAGCCTCAAAATGAGACTATCTGATGGGGCAAGGAGGCAAATTAAAAACAAGCCAGTACATGGTCACTGGACAAATGCAAGGAAAAAGCCTGGGGCTCCAGCCATTACTGTCTCCTTGGTTATTGTTCCCACCCCTGTACCTTTGGTGTCCTAGTCAGCAAGTTGGCTGGGTAGGAAACAGCTAATACACATCAGTGAGAAATAACACTTGCAAAGATGAATACAAGGACAGAGACAGAAGCATCGTCAGTATACAGAAGAAACAATGTTTTTGAAGCTGAACTAAATGGAAAATTCCATTTGCTTCCAACATTCGACCTATATTGCTGTCACTGTAGGTCAGTTAGCTTTGTATGGCAATGAATATAGGGAGCACAATACTGATTTAAAGAAACCAAGTGTCAAGGTTTGTAGATGCAAGGCAATCAAGTGAATGAATTTCCTGAGAATTTCAAATATTTATGATATTTTCACTAAGTACCATACATTCTCAAAATAATATTTTATTAAAGAAATATCCTAATGACTTTTATAACAAGTATTTTGTCTGTATTTTAGCTAAATGCATTAAGAGTTTGATGAGAAAAATTTCCATAAATGCATAAAATGTATAATCATGGAATTTTATTAAGACATGTATGTATTAATCGATTTTATTTCCACTATGTAGATTTAATTATTTAATATCTAATTAATTATGATTACCATTCTTACATCCTGTAATGTCTCAATACATTCTTTGATGATATTTTAGTTTCCTCTTGGGTATGGCCAAATGACTATTTTTACATTGCTTCTCTAGACTTTAGTTGTTACCATATAAAGGGGCAGCTACTTTAAACTTGTAATTTAAATTTAGAAAAGAAAAAGAAACATAAGCAAGAAAGCAAATCTTGAAATTAAAGAAAAAAAATGTCCTAAACCAACAATTGGCTAATCAAGAGAGCACATACAGTTTGGATAAAATGATTCCTTTTAAAAGTGTTTTCATGACCTTTCTATACATTTCCTGGGTATCAATGTAAAGGACTCTATTTTTTACTACAGTGATACTTGCTCATCCATGTTCATTGATGCTCTACTCACAATATTGAAGAAGACAGCCTAGCAGTCCATCAACTGATGAATAGATAGGAAACGATGACACATGTACATATGGAAATCTATTTGGCTGTGGACAAAATGAAATTAGGAATTTTCTAATGTATGGATAGTATTATAAAACATTACACAAAGGAAACCCAGATGTAAAAAGACAAACAACTCATATTTCTATCTCATTTTTGGACTTTAAGTCTTTGATCTGTGTATTTAACTTGGCATACCTCTGAGAAACCAGTAAACTTAAAAGGGGACCATGCAGTGAGTTATGATTTGAACTATGGAGCCCCCAACTGGATCAGGCCCTCTGGATAAGTGACACAATTGAATAGCTTGAACTGTTTGGGAGGCACCCAGGCAGTGGGACCCGGACCTGTCCTTAGTGCATGAACTGGCTGTTTGGAACCTTGGGCTTACACAGGGACACTTTGCTCAGCCTGGAAGGACGAGACAGGACCTGCCTGTACTGAATCCATCAGGTTTAAATGAATCCCCAGGGGAGTCTTGGCCCTGGAGGATATGGGAATGGAGGGGAGAGGCTGGGGGAAGGTGGGGGTGGGGGTGAATGGGTCATGTGGCCCCCTCCTACACTGAAAGGCTTTTGACAAGTCAGTGGTGGCTGGGAGGTAGGAAGTTGCTTTTTTAACCTCTTATCCATGTAAGCCTAATTTAACTCAGTGGTTTACAAACACAAAAAAGCCAGTATTCTAGAAAACAGAGTTGCCAGGAAGATGTGTTTCTTTAAGAGAAAGAGGGGTCATCTGGTCTCCTGAAATCATGAGCCAAGAGGAGAGCAAGCCTAACCGTGCGGATACTGCAGAGGCTACCATGGAAGATCACAAAGAAGCTGAGGGGCTAGAGACCACACCCGGAGAGTGTCCCCAAGACGGAGAAACAGAGGATGACAAGACATCTGTTCCAGTTTTAGAATGAAAGAACAATTATATTTTAAAATTTGCATGTGGGGTAAACTGATGTGCAGTGTGACCTTAAGCTATCAGAAAAGTGGACCAAAGTTACATTATTTCCTATTATACTGAAATGTTCCTATGGAAACAGACTGATGTTCCAATGCCACAGAGGGGGAATATTTCTCATAATGAGTGACAGCTTTGAGAAGTATATTTCTGGTAACTTAAAGGAATTATATTCTTATTATATAATTGGGTATGAATGCATCTATTTTTGTTGTGGTAAGGGTATACATATTCTCTTCCTCAATTCATGTCCATCCTTAAATTCTTTGCATATTATAAAATCATACATAAATCCTTTAGAATACGTATCTTTGTATTATAATGCATGTTAGGAAATCGAGCATGTAGGCAACACAAGGCTGCATGAGGAACATGAGGAATGTGCATTGTTACTGTGCAGTTAATGTTGGGGGTCTGCCTGGCTTTATTTTGAACAACCTTCTTGTCTATCCAGTGGTTGTAAATGCTGTCTCCAAAACAACTGGTAGTGGCAGAATTTCTGGAATATAAAAAACAACAACAAAAAACACCCTTGTACCTTTTCAAAACCAGCAAAACTTCTTTGGTAAAACATCTTTGGTTCTTTGAAAGTGTGTTTTAAGGAACAGTGTAAAGTGCTCTGTAACTCTGTGTTTTTGCTGAAGGACAACTACCAATTCTTTTCCTTTAAGTTACATTGAAAAGTTTTCATTTAAAGGCAGCTGAAGGGCCATTTTCAACTGGAAAAATTCATTTACATCTGTTGTAAACTTTATTTTGATGATAAGTTGCACTAATATTTTACTCAATAAAATTTTGGCAAACAGACTCCAAGAATACATCAAAACAATTATCCACCATGATCAAGTAGGCTTCATTCCAGGGATGCAAGGGTGGTTTAACATACGAAAGTCCATCAATGTAATACACCATATAAACAAAATCAAAGAAAAAAAAACACATTATCATCTCACTAGATGAAGAAAAGGCCTTTGACAAAATCCAACACCCCTTCATGATAAGGGTCTTAGAGCAATTAGGAATACAGGAAACATACCTAAACATAATAAAGGCAATCTATAGCAAGCCAACAGCTAACATCAAATTAAATGGAGAGAAACTCAAAGCAATACCACTAAAATCAGGAACAAGGGAAGGATGTCCCCTGTCCCCATACTTATTCAATATAGTACTTGAAGTGCTAGCCAGAGCTATAAGACAATATAAAGAGATTAAGGGGATACAAATTGGAAAGGAAGAAGTCAAGCTCTCCCTATTTGTAGATGACATGATAGTATACATGAGTGACCCCAAAAATTCAACCAAGGAACTGATACAGCTAATAAAAACCTTCAGCAACATTGCAGGATACAAGATCAACTCAAAAATCAGTAGCCCTCCTATATACAATACACAAACAGGCTGAGAAGGAAATCAGAGATACATCACCCTTTACAATAGCCACAAATTATATAAAATACCTTGGGGTTACTCTAACTAAGCATGTGAAGGACCTATATGACAAGAACTTTAAGTCCCTGAAAAAGAAATTGAAGAAGATGTCAGAAAATGGAAAGATCTCCCATGCTCATGGATAGGCAGGATTAATATAGTAAAAATGGCGATCTTACCAAAAGCAATCTACAGATTCATCACAATCCCCATCAAATTACCAACACAATCCTTCACAGATCTGGAAAGAATAATACTCAACGTCATATGGAAAAACAAAAAACCCAGGATAGCCAAAAGAATCCTGTACAATAAAACAACCTCTGGAGGCATCACGATCCCCTATCTCAAGCTCTACTATAGAGCTACCATAATAAAAACAGCTTGGTACTGTAATAAAAAACAACATGTGGACCAATGGAATTGAATTGAAGACCCTGACATCAACCCGCACATCTATGAACATATAATTTTTGACAAAGAAGCCAAAAATGTACAATGGAAAAAAGAAAGCATCTTCAACAAATGGTGCTGGCATAACTGGATGTTAATGTGTAGAAGGCTGCAAATAGATCCATATCTGTCACCATGCACAAAACTTAAGTTCAAGTGGATCAAAGACCTCAACATAAATCCAGTTACTCTGAACCTGATAGAAGAGAAAGTAGGAAGTACTCTTGAACGCATTGGCACTGGAGATCACTTTCTAAATATAACACCAGTAGCACAGACACTGATAGAAACAATCAATCAATGGGACCTGTTGAAACTGAGAAGCTTTTATAGAGCAAAGGACATGGTCAACAAGATAAAGCCTACAGAATGGGAAAAGGTCTTCACCAACCCCACATTTGACAGAGGGCTGATATCCAGAATATATAAAGAATTCAAGAAATTAGACATCAAAATGCCCAACAGTCCAATGAAGAAATGGGCTATAGAACTAAACAGAGAATTCTCCATAGAGGAAGTTCAAATGGCTGAAAGACATTTATGGAATTGCTCAACATCCCTAATTATCTGGGAAATGCAAATCAAAATGACTCTGAGATGCTGCATGTTGGATTTAGCCTTTGCTAGTTTAAAAATAGCCATTTGGGCAAGAAACTGTTCTTGCCTGGACTGCTTGATCGACTGGATGTACAGGATCCATACAAAGGTGACCACTAAACTTTGCTCGACAAAATGGTCCTTCAAGTTCGTGCTTCACAGAGGAAACTGCCAGATATTCTATAGGACACTGAGAAAAGTGACCAAGAGACTCTAGCCCTGTGGGCTGAAGACAAATGCCCCAACTTTACAAAGGAACATTAGGTGACTGTCCAGCCTGCCAGTCGTCTCTGTCTACTCTTGCAAGATTCCCGAAAAATGCTTGCATCCTTCTCCCAGTTCTCAGGTAATATTATATCCTTCTGAGGTGTTTGATGTGATTGAACGCTAGATTGTTATAATTTCCTCAATTGTGATAAAAGGTAAGTTAGATATAAAACCTTAGACTCACAAATATAAGAGAGATAGGATATCTTCTTTAATATTGTAACTGTAATTCATGCTTGATAATTGTTTTGTTATATGTAATTGTACTATGTAAAAGTTAAAAACTTCCTTAAAAAAAAAAGAAAAGGGGAAGTGCTGTGGGTATCTCTCTGTATAAATAAAGTTATGATTGGCCAGTGGCCAGGTAGGAAGTATAGGTGGGACAAGAGAGAAGAGCATTCTGGGAAGCAGAAGGCTGGAGAGAGACACTGTCAGCCGCCGCCATGAAAAGCAACATGTAAAGACACTGGTAAGCCACAAGCCATGTGGCAAAATATAGACTAACAGAAATGGGGTAATTTAAGATAGAAGAAGTAGATAACAAGAAGCCTGCCACAGCCATACAGTTTCTAAACAATGTAAGTTTCTGTGTGCTTTCTTGGTTGTCTCTGAGCAATTATGGGACTGGCGGGTAAGAGAGATTTGTCCTGACTGGGCCAGGCAGGAAAACTCTAACTACACTGAGATATCACCTTACACCTCTCAGAGTGGCTAAGATCAAAAACACAAAAGACAGCTTATGCTGGAGAGGATGTGGAGCAAGGGAAGCTCTCCTCCACTGCTGGTGGCAATGCAAGCTTGTACAGCCACTTTGGAAATCAATATGGTGCTTTCTTAGAAAATTGGGAATCCATCTCCCCCAAGACCCAGCTGTAGCACTCTTGGGCATATACCCAAGGAATGCTCAATGATACCACAAGGGCATTTGCTCAGCTATGTTCATATCAGCATTGTTTGTAATAGCCAGAACCTGGAAACAACCTAGATGCCCTTCAACTGAAGAATGGATAAAGAAAATATGGTACATATACACAATGGAGTACTACTCAGCAGAGAAAAACAATGACATCATGAGGTTTGCAGGCAAATGGATGGATCTAGAGAAAATCATCCTGAGTGAGGTAACCCAGACTCAGAAGGACAAACCTGGTATGTACTCACTCATAGGAGGATACTAGATGTAAAACAAAGATGACTAGACTGCTACACAACTCTAGGGAGGCTACCTAGAAAACAGGACCCTAGGAAAGACCCAGGGATCACCCAATGACAGAGGAATTGATGAGATCTACATGAACAACCTGGACGACAGTGGGAGTAATGAAGGGCAAGATTTGAGGGAAAGAAAGCTTAGGGGAGCAGGAGATCCCAGCTGCATCAAGAACAGAAAGGGAGAATGAGGAATAACAGACCATGATAAATGAAGACCACATGAGAACAGGAATAGGCAGAGTGCTTGAGAGGTCCCCAGAAATCCACAATGATATATCCTCTGTAGACTGCTGGCAATGGTTGAGAGAAAGCCTGATCTGACCTAGTCTGGTGATCAGATGACTAAACACCCTAACAGTTGTCTTGGAACTCTCATCCAATAACTGATGGAAGTGGATGCAGAGATCCTCAGCCAGGCCCCAGGTGGAGCTCCAGGGTCCAACTGTCAAGAAAGAGAAGGGTCTGCAAGAATGTGAATTGTTGAATCCAAGATTGCAAAAAGCACAGGGACAAATAGCCAAACGAATTGAAGCACATGAATTATGAACCAAAGGCTGTGGAGCCTCCAGCTAGATCAGGCCCTCTGGATAAGTGAGACAATTGAATAGCTTGATCTGTTTGGGAGGCACCCAGTCTGTGGGGCCAGGACCTGTCCTTAGTGCATGAGCTGGCTGTTTGGAACCTTGGGCTTACACAGGGACACATGCTCAGCCTAGGAGGGGACAGGACCTGCCTGTACTAAATCCACCAAGTTTAAATGAATCCCCAGGGGTGTGTTGGTCCTGGAGGACATGGGAATGGAGGGGAGGGGCTTGGGGAAAGGTGGGGGTGGTTGCAGGAGGGGGGAGGACAGGGGAACCCATTGCTAATGTATGAAGTTAAAGCACATAATAATAATAATTTTAAAAAGGGAAAAAAAGAGGGAAATTGAGTAATTTAAGTTAGAAAAACTGACTAGAAATAAGCCAAGCAAAGACCGGGCATTCATAAGTAAGAATAAGTCTCCATGTATTTATTTGGGAGCTGAGTGGTGGGCCACCAAAGAGTAAATAAAAAAAAATACCCAACAAAATAAAACAAACAAACAAACAAAAAAAAAAACACCCTTGTACCTTTTCAAGACCAACAAAACTTCTTTGGTAAAACATCTTTGGTTCTTTGAAAGTGTGTTTTAAGGAGCAGTGTAAAGTGCTCTGGAACTTGGTGTTTTTGCTGAAGGACAACTACCAATTCTTTTTCCTTTAAGTTACATTGAAAAGTTTTCATTTAAAGGCAGCTGAAGGGAAAATTATTTACATCTGTGGTAAACTTTATTTTGATGATAAGTTGCACTAATATTTTACTACCAGGTGAAAAAAACAAATGAGCATCATTTTAAAATTAATGTATTTAAAATAAAGTACAGAAGAAAAGTATGTATATAATTGTAGTTTGAGTTTTCCTGCCTGGCCCACAGTCAAGACAAGTCTCTCTCACCCGCCAGGCCTATAGATGCTCAGAACCAACCAAGTAAACACTCAGAAACTTACATTGTTTACAAACTGTATGTCCATGGCAGGCTTCTTGTTATCTACTTCTCCTATCTTAAATTAACCCATTTTTATTAATCTATATTTTTCCACGTGGCTCATGGCTTACCAGTACCTTATATCTTTCTTGTGATGGTGTCAGCTGGCGGTTTCTCCACCCACCCTTCTGCTTCCCACAACTCTCCTCCTCCTTGCCCTGCCTACCCTATCCTTCCTGCCTGGCTACTGGCCAATCAGCACTTTATTTATCTTAACCAATTAGAGCAACACATTTGACATACAGAACATCCCACATCATATAATATATCAGGCTTTGTTTAGAATGGAATTTTTTCCCCAATCCTTAATATAATGATTTTGTGCTATTACTTGTAAAGCCATACAAATAAGAGTGCTAAACTGTGGAATTAATAGTAGGTGTATAATATTTTTAATCAGTATTACTTGGAAAATAAAAATATAACAACCACAAAAAAATTTAAAAGAAGAGAAAGAGGGGGAATGAGGCAGAGTAATAGAAGGTATATAGGACTAAAGTTATACACGTATATATTTATACACATACACACACACACATATATATATATACACACACATATGTGTCTATAATTATTTTAGTATTGGTTCAGTGTAAATTGCATGTTAAAGCAGAATGTGAAGGCATTAGAAGCTTAACGCAATGGGCCCCTTCAAAACCACTGTCAGGAGACAGAGAAAGATAATGCATGTGAGTGTGCAGTGGCTTTCTCCATTTTTTTTAAGTCAAGCAGGTTATGCCCAAGGAATGTTGATGTTCATGCCCACAATTAGGAAGGATCTTCCCACATCAATCAAACAATCATGATTGTTCTCCACAGGCAAACCCAGAAGCCAGTCTCCCAGGCAATTCTGTATTTTGTTATGTTGAAAGTTAATACCAGCTAACAGGGAATTTAGTTCCAGAGAGGAACTTCGCTGTAACAGCAATTAAAACTGCCATCATTAGGAAAATTGGCCATAACCCACCTTGCTTTCTAGTGTGACAGAAGATCGAATCAAAAACTGATTTGAGTGGTGAAATTGTATTTTGTATTACTCTAACATTTTATTTAGTTTGTCTATTGAAGCCCTCAGTAGGAGCCTCACCCACAATAATGGCCTCCTAGAATGTTTGTTAGCACTATATACATATTTTCCAAAACAATAAGACAGATATGTTAAAGTATATGTATACCTTTTCCTTAGATTCATTTATAATACATAACTTGCTTTGGTTATTTTAGTAACATTACTTATAAAATATTATTTCATCTTTCTTCTTTGGCAAAGAAAAGAGCATACCACCCCATTTCCCATTTGTATTATTCTGGGAAGTGAACGCAGAATTAAAAACTACTAGGCAAGTTATAGCTACTGACCACAGCCTTACTCTACTGATTAGCTAAAGAATATGAGAAACTTTTGCCAAAATTTCCATAAATTATAAAAGTGATCAAGAATGAACAGTAAAACATTATTCAAACTGTCAGCCAAACAGCTGCTGTACTAATGAGGGAAGAGGAATTTGATGTTCAGTACATCTGCATTCCTTTTTCTGATCATAACTCATTAGAGATATCATCTGTTGACATGAAAAGCTAGTTCTATAAACCATGATAGATGCAGCTAAAATTTAAAAAAACGCTAGACATATTGTTATCTTTACAGAAAATAAAACAGTTATACAGAATTTTATTAATACATGACAAAATGTTAATTCATTGATGGGCTTAATAAAATGCCCTTTAGTCCATTTGGAGGTACAATTATATGATAATTATTTTAATTTTAGAAGTAATTATTAAGCTGCTATTTGTATTTGGTTAATTAAACTCCATTAGGTAGTACAGCATTATTACACTTCTTTCATCAGAACTGACAACATATTCTATCTAACCTACAAGGTTTATAATAGTGCAATAAATCATTTTCATATTTCAAAACATCAAGCCTTCACTAGAATTTATTGGGCAAATTTCACAACCACCAAGACTCAAAAAATCCCAGGTATCTTTGTACCAAACATTTGGTATGCACATATTAGTGCCAGTATTTCAGCAAATTCTTCCAAGTGACCACAGCACTTCAGTGCAGTTGTGCTTCTTCTATAAGGGAGGTACACTTTTAAATACCATCTAGAGGATGCTCAACACACATTCCCAAGTATACTACAGAGCTTTTTTATTGATGTTATTTTGTTGGAACTATTAAACCATATTTTTCAGTTGGTAAGTTAAATAAAAGACTACAGACTGAGTAGCTAAAACACTAGACATGTGTTTATCACAAAATAGAATCTAAAGAGCTCAAGAATGTAGTTGGATGGTTTCTCCAGTCTTGCCCAGCCCCAAGGTCCCATAGCTGCTTATAAAATAATCATTCAGAGGCTTAATGTTAATTACCAATTGCATGGCCTATAGCAGGCGTCTTTCTAGCTAGCTCTTATAATTTGACCCATTTCTATTCATCTATAAGTTGCCATGTGGCCGTGGCTTACTGGTATTTTCACATCTTGCTTCTCCTGAAACTGCTAGTATCTCTCTGCCCTCTGCCTTTCCTCTTCCTCTCTCTCCCTTAAATTTCCTGCTTAGCTATAACCCGACTTGCCATAGGCCAAATGTCTTTATTTATCAACCAATCAGAGCAACACATATTCACAGCATACAGAAAGGCATTCCACAGCACAAGGACAAGACCTATAACAAGAGTGTCATCATCCTGGCTTGCTGACTGGTGTTTTATTATAGCACCTCACGTAAAAGGAATAGATAGAAAGGACTGGTGTCTCTTCCTCTCTCCATGAGAGATGCTGGTAATCATTGTGTCCACCTCAGACTATCTTGTACACCCAATTACCCTTTCCAAATGGTTCATCTCCTGATACACATTTCAAGTCAGAGAATCGTCATGTGACTTGTGAAGACAAACACACATATCACACCCTATGAATTAGCTATATATTCCCAACACATTCTTTTGTCAATAACATACCAAGGTTAGTATTTTTTTTATTCCCTAAACTTGTTACATCAAAAAAATAAGATGATCATAATAAAGTCTGTCCAACAAAAGGTCATTGAAATGAAAATTCAATGCTCATGAAAGTATAAATACAACATTTTTCATAGTATCATGGGATACTAAATTTTAATATTATCTATGATAGTATGATAATTTTGTTATTTTCCATATTTGTAAAATTAAGTAATAAGTAATTAGTTTACACCAATAATGAAACTATATGTAATATACAGAGCATAATACAAAATGTAGAGAGACTAGAGGCTTAGTAGGAAAGAAAGGTGGTCAGTCTTCAAAACTGAACACTTTATGACATGATATATAAGTATTTTCTTTCATGGCTACCTCACAGAGCACCCATAAGTAAATCAAACTGTAGTTTATCACTTTAGTGTGGTCAAGTCCTCTCCTCCATTCATTATTTGAAATTTAAGGCAGTCACAATAACATTAGAGTTTGAAAGTTGCAGCTCTAAAATATGTATGTTGACATCATAAACATAATACTAAAGCATGCACCCTTACTATAAATTGAGACAATGGAGTTATAATTAGTTATGATGAGGTCAAGAGAGTGTATCTTGTCCCAGAATAACACACATCAAGACAATAAAATATGAAGATATAATCATAAGAAAGAGCAAAGCAAAATTTTTCAAGGGAAACAGAATTTGTGAGCAAATATCAGAAAGTAAGAGAGAGGAGTGAAATAAACTTACCCTCCCTTGGAAGTGAAGAAAAATGATGCCTTAACCTCAAATTTCAGGCCAATAGAAATGAGACAATAATTTCTGTGGTTTGCTTAGCTAATTTACTTTGTAGTACTATTTAAAGGGATTTTTAGTGAATGAATACAAACATTTTAAAGGACATTTAACCAAGTGATAAAGAACTCCCTCTCTCATTATATGGACATGTTTCCTAGGCTTTTTAATAGAGCTAATTGGAGAATATATATTTACACATTATAAGAATATATATGAGAAGAAATTTATATATTTCCAGAAATAGGCTGTGAATAGACTGACACAGTATCTGTGGATTAATTCATTTCCTCAAAATTATTGAAAACAGACCCAGTCCCTAGTTGGAACACAACAGAAAATATTTTTGATGGTGAAATCTACCTATATTTCTTATCACTCTTTATAACTATCAGACTGAGACTGTGTTACTGGATCATTTTAAGTAAGCTATGATATTCAGATTGATGATGAAAAAATAGGTTGTATGAAATGGGAAGATCATCGGGTATATTTAATAACCAAATGTAATTTTTTTTTTGTATTTCTCCAAAACGTGAATCAACATGGAGGGGTGACTTATCATTGAATCAGTTACAATACTATGATTTTTAGCAAGAATTAGAGTATCTATTACTCTGGATGCAATAGTTTTTTTTTAAAAAAAGCTTTTTTTTAAAGGATTCAATAGGTCTTTTGAAGTATTGATATTGAATGTTGTGTTTATGTAGTAAATACATTATATAATTGCCTTATACAATTTTATATTTTAGTTTGTGAGCCTTTCCTTTAATGGCTGTGCTATTGCTCAGCCCAATTAAAACTGATAGAAGAAAACCTGAGGAATAGCCTTGAAAGCATTAGCACAGGAGACCACTTCCTGAAGAGAACACCAATCACACAAGCACTAAGATCTACAATTAACTAATGGGACTTTGATACCCAGAGAGGCCTTCCCCTAGATCCCATCCCTAGACACCAGCCATTCTGGGGAAGATCTGCCAAACTTGGCCCCAGTTTCTGGCCATCTGCCTGGGCCTCGGGAAGGTTCCCTTTCTCCAAGACCACCCCCCAGACCCTGCATTCTACAGTCCCTGCCCCCACACCCATCCACCCAAGACCCCCCCCCACACTTTCTGAGAATTGGAGACCAGTCCCCAGCTCCCATCTGGACCAGAGGTAAGTGCCTAGGGTCATACCCAGAGAGGCCTGCCCTAAGGTCCCACCCCTGAGCACCAGGAATTCTGAGGAAGACCTGCCCCACTTAGCCCCAGGTTCTGGCCATTAGGCTGGCCCCAGCAGGAAGGTTTCCCTTCTCCAAAACACCTCCCCACCCCCACAGACCCTGCTATTTACATGCCCTACTCCCACACCCATCTAACCAAGAACCAAGCCACTTCCTGAGACTTAGAGACCAGCCTTCAGCTCCCATCTGGCTCAGAGCTCCCATCCAGGCAAGAGGCTTCCTGAAATGCCACCAAATCTGTCAGCTATGTCTGGACTAAGAGCACTGATAAGACCAAGAATGAATACACGACAAGATGGGCAGACATCAAGGCAAAAGTACATACAACAAAATAAAGAACAATACAGTATCACCAGAACCTAGCCCTCCTCCAACAGCAAGACCTGAACATCACAGAATGGAAGAAGCAGAAGAAAGCAACCTTAAGAACAACATCATGAAGATGCTAGAGGCTTTTAAAGAAAAAATAAAAAATTAAATGGAGGAAAAGACAAAAAAGTGGAGGAAATCAATAAAGAACATGAAAAGTCAAACAAAAATGGGAAGAACGCTATAAAAAAACTAGAGGAAAGGACAATTAAAGCAGAAGAAAACAGTAAATCCTTGAAATAAAACCATGAAAAAGCAATGCAACAGATGAGGGAAACATTCCAAGACCTGAAAAGGGAAATAGAAACAATGAAGAAGACACAAACAGAGGGAATACTGGAAAAGAAAATCTGAGTAAACAAACAGGAACTACAGATGCAAGTATAACCAACAGAATGCAAGAGATGGAAGAGAGGATCTCTGGTGTTGAAGTTACAGTAGAAGAAATAGATTCAGCAGTCAAAGAAAACACTAAAGCCAATAAAGTCATGACCCAAAGTGTCCAAGAAATTTGGGACACTATGGAAAGACCAAACCTACAAATAATAGGGATAGAGGAAGGAGAAGAATACCAACTCAAAGGCACAGAAAATATATTCAACAAGTTCATAGAAGAAAACTTGCCCAACTTAAAGAAGGAAATGCCTATGAAAATAGAAGAAGCTTATAGAACAACAAACAGACTAGACCCCCAAAAAAGTCCCATCACCACATAATAATTAAACAACTAAAAGTACAGAATAAAGAAAGAATATTAAGAGCACTAAAGGAAAAAGGCCAAGTGACTTATAAAGGCAAACCCATCAGAATAACACCCGATTTCTCAATGGAGACTTTGAAAGCCAGAAGGACCTAGACAGATGTAATGCAGACACTAAGAGACCATGGATGCCAGCCTAGACTAATATACCCAGCAAAATTTCAATCATTATAGATGGAGTGAACAAGACATTCCAAGCAAAGCCAGATCTAAACAATACTTATCCACAAACACAGCCCTACAGAAAGCACTAGAAGGAAAATTGCAACCTAAGGAAGTCAGATACATTCTTGAAAACACAGGCAACACATCACACCACAGCAATAAACCCCAAAGAAGAGAAATACACACACACACACACTACCACCCAAATAAATAAATAAATTAATTAATTAATTAATTAATTAATTAATTAATTAATAAAATAACAGGAATGAACAATCACTGGTCTTTAATATCCCTTAATATCAATGGATTTAACTCACCAGAAAAAGACTCAGGCTAACAGAATGGGTATGAAAGCAGGGCCCATCTTTCTGCTGCATACAAGAAACACACCTCATATTCAAAGATAGACCACTACCTAAGAATAAAAGGCTGGGAAAAGACTTTCCAATCAAATTGTCTTAAGAAGCAAGCTGGTGTAGCCATCCTAATATCCAGCAAAATAGACTTCAAACTAAAATCAATCAAAAGAGATGATGAAGGACATTACATACTCATCACAGGAAAGATCCACCAAGATGAAGTTTCAATTCTGAACATTTATGCCCCAAATACAAGGGCACCCACATAAGTAAAAGAAGCATTACTAAAGCTTAAATCACATATAAAACCCCACACATTAATAGTGGGAGACTTCACCACCCCACTTTCACCACTGGACAGATCCCCCAAATTGAAACTTAAGAGAGAAATAAAGGACTTAACTGATGTTATAACTCAAATGGACTTAATTGTTATCTACAGAACATTCCATCCTGACAAATAAGAATATACCTTCTTCTCAGCACCCCTCGGAACCTTCTCTAAAATCGACCACATACTTGGCCACAAAGCAAATCTCAACAGATACAAAACAATTGGAATAACCTCCTACATTCTATCAGATCACCATGGCTTAAAGTTAGGTTTCAACAACAAAAACTACAGAAATCCTACAATTGGATGGAAACTGAATAATGCTCAATCACCAATGGATTAAGGAAGAAATAAAGAAAGAAATTAAAGACTTCTTAGAGTTCAATGAAAATGAATATATCACATACCCAAACTTATAGAACACTATGAAAGCAGTGCTAAGGGGGAAATTCATAGCACTAAATGCCCACATAAAGAAGTTGGAGAAATCTCACACTAGTTACTTAATAGCCACCTATAAGCTCTAGAACAAGAAGAAGCAAAGTCACCCAGGAAGAAGAGACAACAGGAAATAATCAAACTGAGAGCTGAAATCAATAAAACAGAAACAAAGAAAACAATATAAAAATTAATGAAACAAAGAGTTGGTTCATTGTGAAAATCAACAGGATAGACAAGCCCTTATCCAAACTAACCAAAAGACTTTGCCACAGGCATTGGCATAGGAGATCACTTCCTAAATATAACAGACACTGAGAGAAACAATCAATCAATGGGACCTCTTGAAACTGAGAAGCTTCTGTAGAGCAAAAGACACAGTCAACAAGACAAAGTGACAGAATGGGAAAAGATCTTCACCAACCCCACACCTGATAGAGGGCTAATATCCAGAATATATAAAGAACTCAAGAAATTAGACATCAAAATGCCCAACAGTCCAATTAAGAAATGGGCTACAGAGCTAAACAGAGAATTCTCAACAGAGGAAGCTCAAATGGCTGACAGACATTTAAGGAATTGTTCAACATCCCTAATCATCAGGGAAATGCAAATCAAAATGACTCTGAGATACCACCTTACACCTGTCAGAATGGCTAAGATCAAAAACACTGAAGACAACTTTTGTTGGAGAGGATGTGGATCAAGGGGAACTCTCCTCCATTGCTGTTGGGATGCAAGCTTATACAGCCACTTTGGAAATCAATATGGTGCTTCCTTAGAAAATTGGGAAAGAAGAGGGATTGTATGAGTGAGAATTGTTGAGACCAAGATTAGAAAAAGCACAGGGACTAATAGCCAAACTAGTGGAGACACATGAACTATGAACCAATACCTGAGGAGCCCCCAACTGGTTCAGACCCTCTGGATAAGTGAGACAGTTGATTAGCTTGAACTGTTTAGTAGGTCTCCAGGCAGTGGGACCTTGACCTGTCCTTGGTGCATGAGCTGGCTTTTTGGAGCCTGGGGCCTATGCTGGGACACTTTGCTCAGCCTCGGTTCAGGGAGTAGGGGACTGGACTTGCCTGGACTGAATCTACCAGGCTGAGCTGAATCCCCAGGGGAGTCCTTGCTCTGGAGGAGATGGGAGGAGCGGGGAGGTGTGGTGGGAGGAGGGAGGACAGGGGAATCCATGGCTGACATGTAAAATTAAATAAAATTATAAAATAAAAAAAATGGGACTTCATGAAACTGAAAAATTTCCACCCAAAGTATGCTCCACCATACAACAAGGACACCTGCTCAACTACATTCCTAGTAGGTTTGGTATAATAGCTGGAAACTGGAAACAATCTAGATGTCCCTCAACTGAAGAATGAATAAAAATAATGTGGCACATATATACAATGGAATATTACTCAGCTGTTAAAAACAATGACATCAGGAAATGTGCTGGCAAATGAATGAAACTAGAAAAGGTCATCCTCAGTGATGTAACCCAGACCCAGAAAGACAAACATGGTATGTCCTCACTTGTAAGTAACATTAGCTACAGAGTAAAGGATAACCATGCTGCTAAGTAACAATGAGGGCTCAAGGTTGGGATGCAAGAATCTCACTGTGAAGGGGAAATAGAAGCCTGGATGAGGGCAGGGATCTGTAAGGGGGTATGGGAATGTGATCAGGAAGGAATCAGGTAGAGGAAGGATGGAGGGAGAGAGTACTTACTGGAAGAGACAACTGGAAACCTATGCAATGCAAGCTCCAATAAAATCACCCAAGCTAGAGTGACCCTAGCTAAGACTCCTAGCAATGACAGATTAGGACCTTGAAATAGCCATCTCCTGTAACAAAACAAGACTTCCAGTGGACAGATTGGGACAGCAATCCTGCCACAAAACTGTCAACCTAAATTTGTCCAGTGTACATGACATGGTGCAGTAAAGGTGGCACAGAAATTGTGGAAGTGCCAAGCCAATGACTGACCAAGCTTGAGACCGATAGCTTAAGAGGATGCTCACCCTTGATAGCCTGATCCCAGAGGCGAGATGACCTAGAGACATAGGATAGAACCAAACATGACTAGCATAAAACAAAAACAAAAACCTTCAATGAAATAATTCCTAATGATATTCTGCTCTTCTCATAGATTGGTGCCTAGCCCAATTGTCATCAGAGAGGCTTCATGCATCAACTGATAGAAATAGGAGCAGAGACCCACAGCCAAACATTAAGTGAAGCCTGGGGAATCCAAAGGATGGGAGAGGAAGGATTTTAGGAGCCAGTGGAGTCAAGGTCACCACAAGAAAACCCACAGAACCAACTAGCCCAGGATCAGAGGGACACACAGAGATTAAACTGACAACCAGGGAACCTGACCTAGGCCCTCTACATATATGTTAACAGTTGTGTAACTTGGTCTCCTCGTGGGACTCCTAAAAGTGGGAGCAGGGGCTGTCTCTGACTCTACTGTCTGCTTTTGGGACCCTGTCCTCCTACCAGATTGCCTCATCCAGCCTTATTAGAAGAGGAGGTGGCTAGTCTCACAGCAACTTGATATTTCATGGCTGGCTAATATCTATCAGAGGCCAACCCTTTTCTGAAGAGAAACAGAGGAGAAGTGGATGGGGAGGGGAAGATTGGAGCGTGTCTGGGAGGAGAGGAGGGAGGGGAAAGTTTGGTTGGGATGTACAAAGAAAATAAAAGAAAATAAAAATGTCACAAACAGAAATTAGAAAAAAAATGAAACTCTTATTTTTGTCTCACTATTGTAGAGTATTCAGCCCATGATCAACTGGACTCACTGCATTGACTCTATGGAAAGATGGAGTGGCAGAGCAAGCTAGCTGTTCATCTCACCATCAGGAATGTAAAGAAATAAGAGGATGTAAAGAGGATCTCATAATCCTTGCAATATACATCTCTAATATCAAAAGCCTTCCACAAGACCGCCCTCCTTAATGGTTCAAAGCTCTCCTAAACTCCATGGGGACTAAGTCTTTAACAAATAGTCTTTGAGGGATATTCACATTTCATACTAAGATAGATAGATAGATAGATAGATAGATAGATAGATAGATAGGTATAGATAGATTTCATCTCTTCCCTTTATTAAGGTCTAAGATATAGCTATTGTAGAATT
This sequence comes from Onychomys torridus, assembly GCF_903995425.1. Classification (NCBI taxonomy): domain Eukaryota; kingdom Metazoa; phylum Chordata; class Mammalia; order Rodentia; family Cricetidae; genus Onychomys; species Onychomys torridus. The sequence continues at coordinate 51,664,524 of NC_050453.1, read as the reverse complement.
TAATGTTCCCCATATCAATTTGAAATGGAAAGCTAGTAACTTATTGTATATTTCAAAATCAAGTCAAAATTCCGTATAACTTTTCAATTAACATTATATATATAGAATCTATTAGAATTTTGACGCTTTGACATCATGAGCTTTCTCCCTGATATATTGTCATAAGTCTTAAAATCTTATGACATTTTGAAAGCTGTTATGATAGCCTTCTGCATTACATTAAGGCATCATAGTAACACTATAAGCCCTTTAAAGGTAGCATAGCCTGGAAAATAATTTATTCAAATAAATATCGAACATCAGAATCACCCTAAATTGGTTAGCATTTCTTATTTATTACTTTTTCATTGTATACTGTGATTTTCTTAATGCATTCAAAATATTAATGCAGTTTCCAAAAAAGGATTAATATAGCTACTTTCTGTATAATCAATCACAACAATGTCATAAAAATATGTATAAGCTCAATATCTTAAATTTTGTTGACAGTAAACACAGAAACATATTGCATATATATTATGATTTATCTTGTGTTTTATGTGATTCATCCATATGAACCTATGTGTCTCTGCATTCATATGTGTTCTTGTGCTATTTCTTTGTTTTTTTTTTTTTTTTCTATTTTCTTTGTCCTGTTCTAGTTTATTTTTGCTTCATATTTTTTTTTGTTATTGCTTAGATGCCTGTTTGTTTTCTAAGTAGAGACAGAATGGGTGTTAATTCAGATGGGAGAGGAGGTGAGGAGTATCTTGGGGAAGTTGTGGGAGAGTAAATTGTAATCAGTTTATAGTGTATGAAAAAAAGTATATTAAATAAAAGAAAAAACTGTTGTGGAATATTTGTTTAAATAGGCAAAGATGTGTTACCTTTGTTTATGCTGCATTTGTTTAATTATGTAAAGATATGTTACTTTGCCTGCCTAAGGCACATGATTGGTCTAATAAAAAGCTGAACAACCAATAGCTAGGGAGTAGAGGGATTGTCAGGGCTGGTGGGCAGAAAGAATAAGTAGGAGGAAGAATCTAGCAAAGACAAAGAGAGAACAAGGGACTACTAGGTCCAGTCAGCTAGGCCAGACAAAGAGTAGAATACACAGAATGAAAGTAAGGTAAAGCCAGGCGGTGGTGGCATACGCCTTTAATCCCAGTAATTGGGAGGCAGAGGCAGGCAGATCTCTGTGAGTTTGAGGCCAGCCTGGGCTACCAAGTGAGTTACAGGAAGGCGCAAAGCTACACAGAGGAACCTTGTCTTGAAAAATAAACAAACAAAAAAAGAAAGTAAGGTAAAAAGCCTTGAGGCAAAATTTAGATGAAGAAAAACAGGTTAATTTAAGTTGTAAGAGCTAGTGGGACAAGCATAAGGTAAGGCCAAGAATTCATAACTAATAATAAGTCTCTATGACATCATGTTGGAGCTGGTTGGTGGCCCAAAATAAAACCTGCTACAAAAAAAAGATATGTTAAATATGAAAATACAGTCAGATCCAAGTTTAAGACCATCCCACACAGAAAACATAGAAATGAAGGTATAATTGATGTCAACCATGAAATCTGTGTGTGTATTTTTTTATTTGTAAATATTTATATTAGTTTAGCAACATAAAAATCTTGCATAAGAAAATTAAAATTATACTACGCATGATAAACATACATGAAATTCATGTAGGTATAGTTGGTCTCTAGGAACTAATACTGGCAGAAATTGTGGTAGACTTTGACCACTCATCTGTAATGAAAGCCCAGGAAATGAATCATCTTGAAAGAAGAAAAGGAAATGCACTTTTGCAAGTATATCATTCTAGGTCAACAATTATTTCAAAAGTAGTTACTGAAGATGATAGAAAAGTATCATCTGACAATCTAAAGTGCAGTTATCAAAATTAATTGCTATAATTTTCACATTCATACTGAGAAAAAGAATTCTTGTAATATATTAAAAGTATTGATATTAAAATAGGACAGAATTATCCAAGCATCCCAACATGAAAAATAGATTACTAAAGTTTTAATAAGTGGAAACATTTGTACTTCAAAGCTTTTCAAATATTCAAATCAGGAAAATGAATGAATATCGTGGTAGGAAAGAAGTTTAAGCTTTAAATTCTGCCTTATAACAACCATTGAGCAATACATAACTGAAGCTGAGGCAGATAGAGTAATAGAAGAAGCATAGTACCCAATAGTATTTCCCAGAGAAAATAAAGAATTAATATGTCTATTTACAGGAATAGACAATAGTGACTAATTCTACAGGGGGAAAATTGCAGCATAATGATCATGGAAAGGGAAAAAAAACAATACAGTATACCTAAGCACATTATTACTATGATGACAGAGAAAATAGAAAAGGATTAACGTTGTTTATATATAGGAAACATTATGTTCTATTATTAAAACACTGGTAATACAACTTTACCTATGGCAGTGTTCTGGAAAATTGAAAACAAATCCTTAAGAATAATTATATAATTTTTAATAGATGTTGCTTTCTTTGCCTTATAAAATCATGTAAATATAAATATACTAATTTAAGTACTAAGTCCAGTACTGGAATATTAACTACAGGATTTTGAAATTACTGCAGAAAAACAAGAGAAAATTCTAACAAATATTTCAGTCTTTCATTTTTACTCACATTCTTAGTTGGTACTGCTGATTATTTTCAGATGTCCTTTTGAGCATTATTATTCTTATAAAATATAAACATCATTAACCTTACAATGTGTTGAATATTTTTCAATTTGTTATATTTTAAGTCATTTAATATGAAGAATAGAGAAATAAAAGGATAAATGGAAGCATAGAAATACAGGAAAGAAAAAACATAAACTCCAAAGTGCTGGCAGAAGTGTAAAACACTGTGCTTACCACAACTTTGACTAAATTAGAAACAGCAGTCACTGGCATATATAATCTTTTCTTAAATTTTTGTTGAAAGTAGATTCTTTTCTCATACAATGAATCCCAATCACTGTTTCCCCCACCCTCTCCACTCCTCCCAGGGGTCCCCCATTTCCACTCTACCCTGGATCTACTCCCTTTCTGTTTTCCTTCAGAAAGTAGCAGGATTCCAAGAGACAGAATCAAACAAGACAAAACAAGATACTGTAAGACAAGACCAACACCCTCATATTGAGGCTAGAAAAGCCAATCCGACAGGAGAAAAGGAGTCCAAAGAGGAGGCAACAGAGTCAGACACACACCCATACCACTGTTAAGGGTTCCAACAAAACACCAAGCTAACAGTCAAAACATATATTCAGAGGACCTGGTGCAGACCTATGCAGTCCCCATGTTTGGGACTTAATTTTCTGGGAGCCTATGTGAACCCTACTTAATTGATTCATGGGCCATATTCTCCTGGTGTCTGTCTACCATCTCCTCTGATGCCACAATCTTTCTTACCCCTCTTTTCTTGGGGTTCCCTAAGCTTTGGTGGAGATTTTCAATTTAAACTCTCTCCGAGTAATGTCTGGCTGTGGGTCTCTGCATCCACTCTTTTTTGTTGTTGTTGTTGTTGTTGTTGCTGTGTTTTGTTTTGTTTTGTTTTGTTTTTAGAGACAGGATTTCTCCGTGTAGCTTTGTGCCTTTCCTGGATCTCACTCTGGGATTAAAGGCATGTGCCACCACCACCCAGCTCTGCATCCACTCTGATCTGTGCTGGAAGACACATCTCTGTTGATGACTGAGCAAGACACTGATCTATGAGCATAGCAGAATATCATTAGGAATAATTTCATTGACGTTTGCTTATTTGTTTGTTTGTTCGTTTGTTTTGGCCAGTCTGGTTCCTGGCCATTCAGGAATTGTAGAGCATGGGCCTCAAAAATTTGGCAGCTACCGTAAGTTCTGTGCTACCATTGTCCAAGCATATCTAAAAGGCAGGAGAGATTGGAGGTGGAGAGTTTTGTGGCTGTGTTGGTGTCCAGGTTTTTCTCTCCATAGCCTTCATAGTACTCCCTGTACCAAAGAGACTAGAACATAGGTGTAAAGTCTCCGTACAGATACCACCCTCTCCTTATGTTCAATTAGCTGTGTGGATGTTATTCTTGACAACGATGTCCTGCTATCAGTTTTCAGAGTGACCCTGTGTCCTAGCATCAGCCTTGTTTGTTTGTGGATCTCCAAGGGACTGATGGGATATATATAATCTTAAGTGTGAGGCAGACTGTCCTTTGATCATCCAAAGGCTAAATCACCTAAGAACACATTTCACAAAATGGATCCACATAGTCAATCCATGGTAACATAATATCACTGATGATATAAGAAAATCCACATAAGGTGATGGCAATAAACATAAAATTATTTTAAAAGCCATATTATTTATAGGAAGATCAAGATTATATAGTCTATTTGTTTTCTTTTTATTGAAAGTAGATTTTTTTCCCTCACATAATATATCCTAATTATGGTTTTCCCATCCCTCTCTTCCTCCCAGTTCCTCTCCAGCTCCCCTTCCATCCACACCCACCACTTTCAGACTCTCATTAGAAAAAAAAAAAAAAAAAACAGGCTTCTAAGGCATAATAAAATAGAGTAAGATAACACAAAAACTAATACATTGCAAGTGGACAAAACAAACAGAAGATAAAGAGAGCAAAAGAAATCACAAGAAATAGACTTCTGGCAATGGGCAAGAGAAAGTCCGAACTGACCTAGTCTGGTGATTAGATGGCCAAACACCCTAACTGTCATGCTGGAACTCTCATCCAATGACTGATGGAAACAGTTGCAGAGATTCAAGGCCAGGACCCAGGTGGAGTTCTGGGAGTCCAATCATGGAGAAAGAAGAGGGATTGTATGAGGCAGAATTGTGACACCAAGAATGGAAAAAGCACAGGGACAAATAGCCAAACTAATGGAAACACATGAACTATGAACCAGTAGCTGAGGAGCCTCCAACTGGATCAGGCCCTCTGGATAAGTGAGACAATTGAATAGCTTGAACTGTTTGGGAGGCACCCAGGCAGTGGGACCTGGACCTGTCCTTAGAGCATGAGCTGGCTGTTTGGAGCCCGGGGCCTATGCTGGGACACTTGGTCAGCATGGTGAAGGGAAGAGGGGACTGGATCTGCTTCAACTGAAGAGTCCTTGCCCTAGAGGAGATGAGAGTGGGGGTGGCTTGGGGGTGGGTGGGAGGAGGGAGGACAGGGGAATCCATCGCTGATATGTAAAATTAAATTAAATTACAAAATAAAATAAAAGAAATCACAAGAAATAAAGAGCTACTCTGCATAAAACATAAAACTGGAAGTCATAGTATAAATGTATTAAATGAAAAGTGAGAAGAAATAAAACATATATATAAAATAAAAACATAAAATGAAAAACAAGGAAAATTTCTGACTCAACATTTTGAGTTAAGTTCACTCCAAAGATACTATTTTTCTTTAACACAACACCTATGGAGAAAACTAAATTTCCATTTGCAGGTGGTGGTTAATTGGGGGTTGTTTCTGCAATTAGGGAAGGGGGCTTGCGTGTACTTGTCCTTTTAGCTCTAGTGCCCTATGTGGTGGTGACCCAGGCAAGCACTGTGTATACTGCCTTTAGCGTTTGTGATTATTTGAGGGTCTGTCGTGCTGATATTCAGGGTTCAAAAGGGTTGCCTGACAATGGGGGGAAAGGATTTGATGGGAACATCTTATTTTGAGAAGAGTGAGAAGAGCATTCCAAGATCTCTCATTCTCTGCATAACACTGGACTTTGGATCTCTTTGTTTCTTCCTGTTTTATCCAGGAGAAAGGTTCTGTGATGATAGTAGAGCAAGGTCCTTATCTCTGAGTATAACAGAACATCATATGGAATCATTGCTAAGTTGTTGTGGAATATTCCTTTCCACTGTGTGAAGATGTGTCACTGTACTGGTTTAATTAAGAGCTGAACAACCAATGACAAGGCAGGAAGTGTAGGTGGGAATTCTGGATATATACAACTCTGGAAAGAAGAAAGGAGTCTTCAGCTGGATGTAAAGGGAAAGCATCTTCAGTAAATGGTCCTGGCATAACTGGATGTGAACATGTAGAAGAATGCAAATAGATCCATATCTATCACCATATACAAACCTCAAATGAAAGTGGATCAAAGAGCTTGACATAAATCCAGTTACACTGAACCTGATAGAAGAGAAAGTGGCAATTTGCCTTGAATGCATTGGAGCAGGAGAGCACTTCCTAAATGTAACACCAGTAGCACAGACACTGAAAGCAACAATTAATAAATAGGACATCCTGAAACTGAGACACTTCTGTAAGGCAGGGAACACAGTAAATAAGACAAAACAACAGCCTACAGAATGGAAAAAGATCAACTCCACATCTGACAGATGACTGATCTCCAAAGTAAATAAAGAACTCAAGAAACTAGACATCAAAATACCAAATAACCCAATTAAAAAATGGACAGCAAATCTAAACAGAGAATTCTGAACAGAAGAGTCCCACTAGCTCTTGTAACTTAAAGTAACTCATTTCTATTCATCTGTCTGTTGCCATGGGTCTTGAGGCTTTTACCTCTCCTACTCATTCATAAGTGGATATTGGATGTAAAGTAAAGAATAACCAGGCTACAATTCACAACCCCAGAGAAACTAGGTAACAAGAAGGACCCTAAGAAGGATATGCATGAATCATCCTGGGAGAGAGAAATAGATAATATCTCCTGGGGAAATTAGAAGGGGAGGAGGAAAGGGAATGAGTGATAAGAACATGAGGGAATCAGGTAGTTGAGTAGGGGGTGGGAAAACGAGGGGGAGAAAGCAGAAAGGTATATAAGGTGTGAAAACAAGGAACTAGGTCCTTGTTAAACTTTTGGCTTTTAGTAGCAGTTCAGCTGAGATCCATTTGGATGAGGATTCAGAGGCTTACAGTCTCAGAAAACAAGATCAGCTGAGAAACTGGCGAGGTGAGGTTGGATGTGACCTGTTCTGTTTCTCTGATCTTTCAGCGTTCACTCCAATACCTGGCTCCGGGTTTATTTTTATTAATAATCCCTTTTAAGATTCGTGCTACAATGTTTCAAATATGTCACTTAATGAATGCAGAGTTCTTTCTTTATATTTTGAGTCACCACAATAGGAAGTGTGGTGATACTCATTATCAACATTCTGGGAAAACTTGTGGTCCCCAAGCCTAATATTACTATTTGATAAGAATCACAATGTCTTATGGCTGTTGTGCCATTTTTTTTCCAGACAGGAAAGATGCAAGATTGAAAGTTTATGGAGTACTGTGCCAAGGTTACAGAGTGTCTAAAACCAGGCAATGCATATTGGTGTTGAGTTCTGCAAGTGGGACCCAAGAGGCTACTGCTGAAAGTTGTGACAATAATGTATAATTGTTTCCAGAATCCCCAGTGTGATGGAGATACCAGCACATTAGTATGTGTGTTAAGAAAAGCTTCAGACAAAAGAGAGTAACATAGCCCAAGCCATTTGAAGGTGTGGTTATCCCATTGTGAGGCTCAGATCCTGGACATAGAGCTGAAGATTTTAGTCTTTCATTTGATGAATTGTGGCCTTTGTTATTGCTCTGATCATTTTTCCATGTTTGAATGGGAATATTTACTCCCTGACATTGTATTCTGAACACATATTCATACACACGCGTGCAAGCGCGTGCGCGCGCGCGCACACGCGCACACACACACACACACACACACACACACACACACACACACACACATGAACACATTGTTTGGGGCTTAGAAAATGATGTGCCAGCAATACCACCTCTAGGATAGTGTAGTGTAGTGTGTCACAGGATTAAAATGAAAATCTACTCTAGTTTTAATTTAATGTGTTTTACATATAATACATTTTGATTAAACTTTTCTTCTCAGCCAAATTCTCCAAAATCTTGTGACCTCTTTATCTACCCAATTCTTTCTGTTTTTTCTCAAATGTAAAATAAAATGCAAAAAATAAACCAAAAAAAAAAAAAAAAAACCAAAGGTCAAACAAGCAAACAACCACTATGATTAAAAAAAAAGATAAAATACCCAAACAAATTAAAACAAAATGGGAACAATAATTTATGGAGTTCATTTTGTGTTAACCAAAACACTTCTGGGCAAGGGTCATGCTTGCTGGAGTGTGGTTGATATATCCACTGATGCTCCACTGGAGAAAACTGGTATTCCCTTTCCTGGCAGGATCGCTTTCAAACAGCTTCTTAGGGATTAACACTCAACACCCCTCTCTATGTTGAGATTTTGTCTAGTATGCACCTGCACCAGTTCATATGTGCATGTCACAGTCTCTCTGAGTTCATACATTCATCACCCTATTGTGTCTAGAATATGGGGCTTCCTTACTGTCATTGACTATTCCTGTTTCCTCTAATATTTCTTCCTTCTCTTTCACACAAATCACTGAGGTGGGGTATTTGATGAAGATATCCCATTTAGAATTGAGTGCTCCAAAGTCTCTCACTTTCTGGACCATGTGCAGTTTTGAGTTTCTGTGTTACTTACCATTTACTGCAAGAAGTCTGTGATAAGGGCTGAGTGATGCACTGATTTTATTCAGGATGGTTGTTTTTAGCTCCACCCATTTACCTGCACGTGTCAGAGTTTCATTTTATGATCAGCTGAAAATAGTGTTAATGTAATACATTTTCATAAATTGGTAGACATCTGGGCTGTTTCTTGGTATTATGAATAGAGTAGCGATGGACATGGGTGAGAAAGTATTTTTGTAAAAAGACACAGAGTCCTTTGGGTTTTGCAAGAGTTGTATAGCTGGACCTTGGAGCAGATAAATTTTCAACTGTGTGAAGAACCTTTACACTGATTTCAATTATTGTGAACATGATTTTGTACTCTCTCCAGCAATGAATAAGTTCATCCTTTTCTTTAGAACCTCACCAGCATGTACTGCCACCTGTTTTATTGATCTTGGCCATTTGGTCTGTTATACATGAAATTTCAAAGTAGGTTTGATTATCATTTTTTCTGATGGCTAAGGATGCTGAATATTTTAAAAGTATTTCTCAGCTATTTATGTTTCATCTTTTGAGACCACGTTTTAGTTCTATAAACCATTAATAAAATGGTTATTTTGGGGGGAGATTAATTTTTCTTTCTTGTGTATTCTAGATACTAACTATCAGGTGTATAATTGGTAAAGATTTTTCCAATCCCATAGGCTGCCACTTTATTTGACTAATCATGTGCTTTGCTATACAAAAGTGTTTTAGTTACATGAAGTCACAAATATTAATTGTTGTTCTTAATAGCTGTGGTATTGTGCTCTTTTCAGAATGTCCTTCCCTGTGCCAATACATTCAAGCCTCTTCTCTACTATATTTTCTACATGTAGCTGTCCTTTTGGACAAGCACCCATTTTTGAAGGGGTCTTTTCTCCAGTGTTTAATTTTTGGTTCATTGTCATAAGTCAGGTGTCTGTATGTATGTGGAATTATGTCTGATTCTTCATTTCTATTAAGTTGAACAAAACGTGTACTTTGTATAGCCATAGTTCTGTGACACAACTTAAATCTGGGATAGTAATACCTCTAGCAATTTATTTCATTCAGTATTACTTTAAGTATAATGTTTCTGCTTGTTTATTTGTTGTGTGTGTGTGTGTATGTGTGTTTATGTGCGTGTGTGTGTGTGTTTCCATATGAAGTTGAAAACATACATGGTTTTTCAATTTTTAAGAAGAATGGTGTTAGATTTACAGTGGGAATTGCATTGAATTTGTACATTACTTTTAGGATGGACATTTTCAACCTAATAATGGCAATTCACAGTAAAACCATTATGCTTAAGTATTTCCATTAAAATCGGGAACAAGGCAAGGGTGTCCAATCCCTTCCTAGTAAACATAGAACTTTAAAGCTTAGTTATCTAGAGAAATAACTTTTTAAGGAAGTCAAGGGTGAACAAATAAAAAAGAAATAAATCAAGGATCTTCTTTTGAAGCTTATATGATCTTGGGATAACTCTAGCCAAGCAAGTGAAATATTTCTATAATAAAAACTTTTAGACATGATTGAAGAAAATGCCAGAATAAGGAGAGCTCTAATATGCTCATGGATTGGGAACACTAATATTGTGGAAGTGGAAATCTACTTTTAGCTAAATAAACTAAGAACTTTTTTAAAAAATAGATTCTTGATTGGTTTACTTATTGATAAAAATGTCATAGTAACAAAATAAAAGGGGACTTTTACAATAGGCTTTTCGAGTACTTTCAAATGTCTTCTAAATCAGATCCATTTCACTTCAGCACTCTATCCAAAATAAGATACTCAGGACATGAGAGCATTTGAAAAATTATAACAAATAGTATGAATATTAGATACAAGCTATATATTTTTTTTGAAATTATTTAATTAGCAAACCTGTTTGTTCATTTGTATTTTTAGTCTGCATAATGCAAGTAAGTTCAAGTTTTAAAATTATAGTTAATATCAGCTGTGGAAGTTTCATAAATCATGCTTCAGGGCTATTTGTTAAACTTTCCTTGTACTTTACATCTAGAATAAAGTAAAATTAGTGTGTATATTACTTTGTATGTTTATCTATCTTATTAATTAATAGTAATCATAAAATAAAATTATTCTGCACATTTAGTTATTTTTGTATTTTGTTAATAGATAACATTGAAATAAAAATATGGAGCAAAATTTTATCATTTATTTTCATAAATAAGTTTTAATAATATTGTTTGGTTTGTTCAGAAAGAAAACTGAAGCCTCTGACTTTTGGAAGGAAAACCAATTATATAGCTAAAATTATGCAGCAATCCCATATCATAGGTATATACAATGAATTTATTTAAAATTGTTTTTTCTACATTCAATGAAAATCCAATTTCCATTTTAATAATGTTTGCCGCAAATACTATGCACATATATTTTTACTGCTGGAACAATGTCAGTTCTATTCTTTTGGTACAGTAGGTGGTTCTAATTTTGTTTTATAAATGCTATTTATGTTTTATACATTGCCAGCATACATAAATATGATAGTATGAACTGGCCATCATTTGTACATATGTGCTTATAATTTCTTCTTTCAGTAGTAGTAAATGTTTTATCTCAAACAAATTTAATTCATATATCCAATTTCTTTTGTGGCAAATAGCACATTTTGTGAGATATATATGTCTGCAGGCAAATGAGTGAACAGTTGTGTTCTGTGATATAGCTACAACTTAACATTGTAACAGGTGACTCTATGAAGTTAGTAAGACAGTTGATTGGAACAGCATTACTTAGAGCTTTAATTGATAAGATTTACAGCTATAAAAAGTAAATTATATTTAAGTTTTGCAATGAAAAATATAGAATATAAATATTATGTCCTAGTTAGTGAAAGCTATTGTCATTTGGAGATACTTTCTGCAGGTGACAAAAATATTTTTGTCTCCTCTGTTATTTGTGATATTCTAGATGACTTTCAAATTTTAAGCCTGTCAATAAAACATATTAAGTGAAAAGTTTTGAATAATATAATTTTACCTCTCTCTGACAGGAATGTCACAGTTTGTTTATGGATTAATCTAACAGAAACTAGAGTTTAACTAATTACAAAAGAAGTAAATGAATAATAATATATAAAGTAATTATGTGGATGATTAAACATATAAAAAGAAAACCTGTATTCTTATTTAGGTAGATAACTTGATGCCTCATAAAATCTATTTGCCCAGAAATTATTAAAGATAATATCAAGAATAAAAACACAACTCAAAGAATTGTTATTAATAGAAACACATACAAAGAAATTGAGTATAAAGTGAAATTTTGAACTAGAAATATTATGCATATATGCAAATATGATTTTGCTGTTTAGTTTTGAAACATGGACTATGCATTTGAGTTGGCATCAAATTAATGACATAGCTGAAGATTACCTTGAACTCCTGATTCCCCAAAATGATTATTATTGTCCAAATAATTAGCAATAAGATAAAAGGAGTGTTTTATAGATGATTAACATTACATTTTCATGATGTTTGTCCTTAAATATTGACAATTGTTGGAGACAGATTCCAACTCACAAAAAATTAGTAAAGATTGAGCCTAATTTATGACTACCAGATTAAGAGAAAAAAATAAAAGTTCAACCCATAATAAGTCATCCCCTTTTATTTGGCTTAGAAGTAAACACAGAAAATACAAAATCTAATCAACAAAAGTGAATTATATTCAGAATTAATTCTAGTATTTTATGGCCATATATTAAATCTCTCACTAGTCAGTCACATAAGTTACCACAGTTACTTTCATATTCAATCATCCATGTGATCTATTTACTGATATTCTTGATAAATAGTTTTTTTGACCCAGAAAATGCACTTAACTTTTCTGTAGGCCATATCTTTTATTTGAATCATGATAAGAAAGAGATTACCAACCTAATAATTCTCCCAAGAAGTCTTACCTTCCTATCTAAAATACTTTGTGTAAAACTCATACCTGCTACTATAGTCCTATGATAATAGATCAGAACATTATAAATAATATACCTTATGGTAATACCGAAACATATATTTTATAATGTCAAATTTTATATTTATTCTTTTTCTGTACATAGTGAATTATGGATGAGAACATACACATTTCACAATTTATTTATTTTACAAGTCACAAATTTGTCAGTAGTAAATTTTATTTATGTGTTATTCATGCTTGAATATTTACTATAACTTTTTATAACATGATCTAAATGAAACAAAGTTACTCCCCATTCATTTGTATTTTTATGGTATCTTTTTCAATCAATTCATCTGAATGCAAGATTATATTTTATCTATGAAACATCCAAATAAAGTTATATATATCACAACATAAGAAATCAAGTGAACCAGTTTTGTGTTTAATTGTATTCATGTATATTATGTAGAGCAATGTCATTCATTTAAAAGTGCTGGGGGATGTTCTGTATGTTAAATGTGTTGCTCTGATTGGTTAATAAATAAAACACTGATTGGCCAGTAGCCAGGCAAGAAGTACACTTGGGACAAGGAGAGAGGAGAATTCTGGGAAGTGAAAGGCTGAGTCACAGAGATGCTGCCAGCTGCCACCATGAGAAGATGTTAAGATACTGGTAAGCCATGAGCCACATGGCAACTTATAGATTAATAGAAATGGCTTAATTTAAGATATAAGAACAGTTAGCAATAAGCCTGCCATGGTCATAGAGTTTATAAGAAATATAAATCTTGGTGTATTTACTTGATTGGATCTGAGCAGCTGCAGGACTGGCGGGTGAGAGAGATTTGTCCTGACCATGGGCCAGGCAGGAAAACTATAGCTACAATTTAAACAGTGTATTCGGAAGGAATAAAACAAGAAATAGCTTAATGACCAGATGACAAATGCACCATTCTTAGCATGAAGTTTAGACTGAGAGCATCCTCCAAGTGTTGATGGTTAGCAACACGAAAGCCTTCCTTTTAACGATGTGAGTGAATTTCCATGAGATGGATGTATAGACTAGAGGGCTAGCTAGCCAAGAGCCAAGTGTATGATCTGTAAATTCTTCAAGGTAGAAAAGAAGCCAATGATTGCTTGTACATGTATAATTGATCCTATATTGAGACTACCAGCAAGAGGAAATAGTTTCAGCCAGGTTGCTGCTGAGAGTATAATATTGCTCATCCCAAAGAAAAAATAAAAGATATAAGCTATCAATCCCCATTAATAAAAGCTTCATATTATTCACAATCATAATTTGCCAAAAAAAAATTTGTATGCACACAAATTTTATGACAGTAGATGCTTGCCCTGTGTTTTTTTTTTACAAGAAATTGTAAATATTATAATGCTATTTTTTCATATGTCTACCTCCAGTTGCAGGAGTAACTTTTGGTGTAGTATTGCTAAGTATGGAGTTGAGAACTCCTTCATGGATATCCCCAGGCTCAACCTAAAAAGACCATCAGAAAAATGTGCTTCATACTTTTACCATTCTAGACTACTGGATAACATCCCTGGAGTATCATTTTAATTCTCTAAGTATGTAACTTGCAGAAACATTCATTTGATATGCAGGCTTGTTCATGATATTCACTACATGGCCAAACTTAAAAGTCTATGTTACTTTATTGGCAAAGCCACCAAGACCTTGTTTTGTAAGTGTGGTATTAGAAAACCTGGGTGTAAGTACTTTCTACCCACTTAAAAAAGGAACCTATAGGGCATAGTCCTTTGGAAGTTACAATCTATAATGTTTTATGAATTCATGACAGATTTTAAATAGCAAATATCTAGGTTGTTGCTATTTTTCCATTATGACATGCTCTGTACTTGGACTGACAAAACCTGTATGTACAAAACCAATTAAGTTAGGCCATGATTAGAGAAGCCTCAGTAAGTGTCTCACAGTTTATGAGACTCTATTATAAGGATGTATTAAAATTTACTACTAATACTAAGTTAATATACCTGAGAATTCTATACAGCTGTTCTCTGCCTTGCTTTGTTACCAATGACCTTAATTTGATAATGAAACATTGGATCATTGGGTAGTTAACAACCCTTTGCAAAGCTCTCATAGAAAATACTTAGCTCAGATCTACTTTTAATCCTCAATAAATAATGAAGGATCACTTGGGAGATTCAGGATCTAATCACTAGCTAGCCGAGCAGCGCAAAGAGTCATACTTGGGTTCTTTCAGAATCTGCAACACAAACAAAAAGTCTAAATAAACATCCTAAAATAATTTATATTAATGATGTGAACATTTGCATATCAATAGAAAATACTGGAATATTCTAATGATTTTTCCCAATGGGCCACATGTTATCCCTAGTTTTGTGGTATTTATAACAATAACCAAGCCTTGATATAGTTCTCTTGCAAATACTTCTCAACAGACTATCCTTAGACTTGATTCTGTTTTGGAGGAAACCTGTAATCCTTGTTTTCTCTATCCACCTTTAAGAAGGGTTCCTCCTTTCCTCTGTACATTCTGTTGGGAACAATGGTTACCAAAATCCCATATTACCAGTGCAAGATAAGAACCATTAATGTGAAACTTGCAACTCATTCATAACAAGAACTTTGAGAGGGATTCCTCAGCAGTGTCTGTCATGAAAGAGAAACACTCCAGCACTACTTCCTCTAACCATCTCCAGAAAGGAATGGTTATTACCTCATCGCTGAGCTGGAATGATAGGTTCTTCTCAGTTTGTCATTGCAGAGTGTTTACTAGCATCATAAAACATGTTTCTGCTTTTAACTTGTACATAATCTGAAGTTTGATTAAATAAAGGAATGCCGTGAAAGATAAGTAATGTGAAGTGTGCCATTGGGGGAAGGCTTTGGGGTTTCAAATATTTAAACAGGTGCCAGAGTCATTCTCTCTTCTTCCCACCTGCTGATCCAGATATAAAACTCTTGTCTCCATCTCCAGCAGCAAGTCAGCTTGCAAACTGTCATGCTTCCTGCCATGAGACTAATGGACTATCCCTCTCAAACTGTAAGCTAGCCCAAATTAAATATTTCCCTCATTAAGAGTGACCATGGTCATGTTGTCCCTCTACAACAATAGAAACACTAAGACAATATAATTTTATTTCAATTAAGTACAAATTAAAACTAAAAAGTAAAATTAATTTTTAAAATAGAAAAAGATTTCAAAAATTTAGTAACTTAACTCTTGTATCCATGAAAGAGAATATTTTTGGTATGTGAAACTTCTACTATAACTTCAAAGAAAACATTGTTGCTTTCTCCAGAAGAGATAACAATTTTGCCACAGAATAGATGTTTCATGGTGTAACTGATAAAGAGTATGTGGAATGCTTTCTTTGAAACATGTTTATCTTAAGATACTTTGTAAAGCACAATTCAGTGGTTAAATGTATCATTTTATTAAAGGGACAGCATTATCTCAGCATTCTGTCTCATTGTGAGTGGGAAACTGAGAGCAAGAAGGAAGTTCTGGTGGGACTTAGTTGTGAGAATAGATTCCTGTGCTACAGTGACAGATAAAAACTGGCGTTTCCAGACATCTGAATTGTTATCAGAATAGAATCAACTTGGTATTATGCCAGATTGAGGAGTAAAAAGAGCAAGGGATTTGTTGAATATTTAGCAATTTGACTTGTACAGCCAGATAGAAAGGGGGGCTATAGGTAGGAGGGTCTACCATTTTATGGGATTGAGACAAGTTACACTGGTAGATTGAATGTGAAGTCTTTAAGATGATAAGATGGAAAACATTGTGAGTTTATGGTATTTCCCATTGATAGGATGGGATGTCAACTAAAGGACTTGTTTAGATGATCATATTGTTGATCAGCATTTCATAATGATAAAATATGGTACATTAAATATTACTTTGAAATGTAACCATCCTTACTTTTTGTATTTAAAAATGATATAAAATTTGGCATGACATAAGTATTTGGAAAAGTGATTTTCTGTACTAGCTGTCTAAAATAATTTGTCTTCTTTTGTGAACCTCAAGTATA
This sequence comes from Onychomys torridus, assembly GCF_903995425.1. Taxonomy (NCBI): domain Eukaryota; kingdom Metazoa; phylum Chordata; class Mammalia; order Rodentia; family Cricetidae; genus Onychomys; species Onychomys torridus. The sequence continues at coordinate 51,648,086 of NC_050453.1, read as the reverse complement.
ACATTGATGTTCTAAATAGTTTTCATGGATAAAACAATTTCTGGATAAAAACACAACTCAAGTGGCAATTTCTGAAAGGTTTATAAAACTTTTTCATGATTCACATTACACACAATGTAATTCATTGACAATGCAAAATTTTCATCCTAAGATAAAAGATTAAATAAAATAAAAATGCAGTGTGAACTTTAAATCTTAGATGTTAAAATAAAAATTCTGCTGTCCTTTATGAGGTACTAAATAAAATATTCTTGGGAACACCATCATAAGTGTGAATTCCCAGAAATCAAAGTTATAAATTTCTAACATTTAGAAAATTAAAGAAATAGAAACTATGATTTGAGAATTCTAGATGATGTGTGTGAGAAAAAGACTTATGATTGTTATTTAAGTCCTATAAAGTATTATTTTAAAAAAGGAAGTAATTCAACTTCCTCTCAAGTTGGAACAAAAGAATAATTCATGAAATAGAATTTTTACATAATATTCAAATAAATTAAATAAATTATTTCCACTATAAAAAGAGCATGTAGTCATTCAACACAATAGATATGTTTTATATGATCCTCATTTCTTTATACATCCATTTTATCATTTTACTTTTCTTAATTTTCATTCCAAACTCCTGTAATCTGCCCATTTCAGTCAGCATCTTGTGACAGTGTCGAACAGTGTCATGAGGAGCAAGACCAGTACCTAATATCAGTCTTGAAAATCTTACATAAGATATTTCTGATATGTTTAAAGCCATATATATATATACATACCTACACACACACACACACACACACACACACACACATATATATATATACATGAATTTACATTGTATGTCCTTGATTTTCAACAAATTGGCATTTATTACCATTAATTATTCATTGATGTCATCTGGTAAGTGATATCAAAGGCTATCTTCTGACTTTCAAAATATGTGTACCTATGTATATGTGCACACATATGTGCAAAAGTACTAGCACATATATTATGTAAAAAACAATTTCTTATTGAAATAATGTATTTTAACCCATCTGTGACCTAAAACAATACTCTTCTATATAGAAATGTGTTTTGAAAACCTTGGCTGACATTTTAATTGAGATATTAGACTTTTATAATTAAGTTTGGTTATTTAAATATAAACTCTTTATTGTTATTTGTATGGTGTTTCAGTAAGTAAGGACATTTTGCCACCAACACTGATGATATCGAGGGAACAAGGAAAGAATGTAGAAAGTGTGAAGGAGGAAAAGGAAGTAATGGAATAGGAAAGGTTAAATTAGGTTGGGCATAGGAAGGCATAGCAGAAGAGGGAGTGTGGGAAGAGACAAGTAAAAGTGAAGATACTGAAAAGTAAAGCTGTGTGGAAACCTTCTACTCAAAAAGCTGCTTAAAACATTTCCATGTAAATAGGAATTTTATAGATTTACCCTATAATGGGGAAACAAATCATAGACACCATAAGTTATCAAATAAAAAGCCCAGTGTTCTCAAGATGTTGGTCAGCAAAGTCCACTAAACACTCCCTCCTAAACATTAGAAATTATTGTCATTGCTCTTGATTATTTTCCAGAACTGGATAGTAAGATCCTATGGCAGAAAACACATACTTTGGTCACTGGACATAGAGAAATCAAGCTAGTACTGACTTGGCAGCATCATCTCTAATGTCAAGTTTTCACAGTGCTGAATGTTTTTATGCAAGATATTTGGGAGAGAAAAATAATCAACGGCCTTAATCAGCATGAATCCAATGAGAAACAAAAATATCTGGTCTGTTAAGATATGCTCTCTTATTCAATAGTGGCACAATGTTATCATAGTGACCAATTACATTCTAATAGAATTTAAGGCCCAGTCCATGAGAAGAAACTTTTATATAACACCAATAACTGAGCCAGACACATCTGTGGCTAGGTAAGCCTGCCCCTGGTTGGCTGGGATCTCCCACGTGAATCATCAATCAGGAAATTGTAATCATTACCACAGGCCAGTCTAATGGAGGGAATTTCCTGGTTGAGGTTGCCTTTTCCTGGATGGCTTGTATCTAGTTGACAAAAAATAGACAGCATATTAAGAAACTAATACTATTGCTAGTCTGGTAAAGGGACATAGTGATATGCTTTCTTCTAAATTCTTAACTGTATGCCCTTTGGTTAGTGCATTTCTCAAACATTATCAGAATTTTTTTCCACAGTAAATGACAGCTTATACAGACACTCATGTTTGTTCAACATGTGATAGATCAGAGATGGTGCAGAAGGTGGAAATATTTCAACATCTGGAGGCTATGGACATCCGCTGCAAATAATTTTTTTTTGCTAGGCCTGGTGTGGCACATGTGCATTCACAGTAGCTGTGGCTACTGCATAAGACCAGTACCAGAAAAAAAGCCCAGGGCTGGTGAAGTCTCATGCCTAGCTGAGAAGTTATTAGTGTTTGGTGCTTGCTGGAAGAAAGAAAGTCAGTTTTCTTCATAAATGTGTCCTCAGAGAAACTACTGGTCCAGCATATGGTCCTATACCCATGCACACACAAGCAGCACTAAGTGGACTTAATGGTCTTAACATATCACATGATAGGGAGGAAAAGGTTTATGAGGAGGCTAATAAAGGAATTAGAAGAGAGAGAATAGGAGTGTATTTGCTGAAAACACATTATAAGCATGTATAAAATTCTCAAGCAATAAAGGTAACCCCTTATCTGATGTCAGATTTGCATATATGTTTTCTAAATCTTTTGTTTGTTTGTTTGGTTTTTGAGACAGGGTTTCTCTGGGTAGTTTTGGTGCCTGTCCTGGATCCTGTTCTGTAGACCAGGCTGGCCTCGAATTCACAGAGATCCCCTGGCTCTGCCTCCCAAGTGCTGGGATTAAAGGAATGTGCCACCACTTCACGGCATGTGTTCTAATTTTAAACCTGCCTTTTTACTCTGTTGATTACTCTGCTTTCTGTGCATGTGCTTTTCAGTTTGAACACATTCCATTGTGTATTTTTGGTTTTTGTGTCTAAATATTTAGTGCTTTATTAATAAACTCATCACTGAATGCAATGTCATAAAGATCTTCCACCATGTTCCCTTGTACGACCATTATAGTTTTGTCTATTTTATTTAATTCTCTTATTGAATTGATTTTTGAGAATGGAATATATTATGAGTCTTGATTGTTTCTCCCCGCCCCAGAAAAAAAAAATCCAGTCTATCCAGCTTTTAAAGGACATGCACAAATGTCCAACTGGTATGTGAAAATATGCTTTATTTCATCAAAGGTATCAGCATACATTGCTATACAACAAATCTCCCAATTCACTGATTTAAGCTATTTTTAAAAATCATTTTCCCATCTCCCAGTGTCTATACATGATGAAGTTTTTCTGACTTGGGATCTGCAAGACAGTTGTGAGGATTTGATTGGCAGGAACAGTTGAGTCGGTGCATATTTTGCTGGAGGCCAATTGTTGTACCCTGTCTTTCATTTGCCCCTGCCTGATGTGCTCTCTCCAGGGATGCTTGCCTGTCTTGTTGGCATGCCACCCTCAGAGCACTTAAGTTACTGATCACCTGGAAGCTTCTAAGCAATGTTTCAGAGTATCATGAAGTTTTAATTTCTTTTTTAAGTTAGAACAAAAGCAGACCACATTTCTGATATAATGTAAAAATGAACAGGAGCTCATTAATTACAATAAACTTACATTCCATCTCTTCATGGAATTGTTTTTGTGAATCACAAGTCACAATTTAAATATTATTTGACATTTTGAGCCATTTACTCTTTTGTCTTAAATAAATATTTGTTATAATATTGAGTTTCCTTTATATTTGTAGTTCATCTAAGTGTGTTTAACTTTTATTACAAAATATAAATTTATTTATATATGCATGTGTATGTCCTATGAAAATGTATATTTTTGTGGTCCAAGCATATGCCAAAACTTAAGTAGGTCAGATAATAGCTTGCTGAGTTGACTCTCTCTATCAACTATGTGGAACCAGAGACAAAATCCAGGGCCTTAAACTCAGCATTATGAGTTCTCACCCCATTGAACCATCTAACCAACTCTAACATTTTTTTGCTTGTTTGTTTTGTGTATTTTAAAAGCAATTTTAATGCAATATATGCCAATTAAGATTTTCCTCTCTCTACTCCAAGTTCTTTCTTACTTTTCCTCCCATCTGGTTCCACCTCCTTTCTGCTTTTGTTAGAAAACAAAAAGATATGTAAAATTAAATTAAATTATAAAATAAATAAATAAAATTGTCTGAAGGCATTAAAAAGACATCTAAGAAATAATAATAAAATAAAATATAAGATAAAATCTAATCAAACAAACAAGAATAGGATGAAAAGAACAGAAGTAAAGGAGACCACGAAAAGACACAAGTAACAGATATAGATTTACTTTTTAAAATGTTTCACTATGCAATTTTTGCTGGCTTAGAACTCACAATATACAACGGGACTATCTAAAACTCAGAGATCCTCTTGTCTATGTCTCTACAGTGTTAAGATTAAAGATGTTAGGCATCTCAACCTTATTATCCCTGAATATCTTTAGTTCTGTAAATTAAAGTTTTATTTCCCCACTTTTCATGAGATTCTGTCAAGCTGATGATTTTCTTTCATCTTAAATATGTACTTAAGTTTAACACTGTATGGACCCTTCCTCAGATACTATAAGATTTGGGTAATGCTGTTGACTTGGCCATGATGATCATCATAGTTGCTCTTCTGATTGATAATCATCTCTATGACTACATGTGTTCTGGCTGTCTACCAGTCACTGAGTTTCATTAGTTTCATTCTCTCCTCTTGCTGTGCCCTTAAAGATTCAGGCCATCACTCATTTTATATCCTGATTATCACTCAATGGGAAGTAACAAAATCTATCCAGAGGGAAATGCATCATTCCATCAAACAAACTTTCTAGTATGCTAGCATGTAATACACAAGTCTATATCTCCCCCTTGTATCATCTTGCTTCATTCTAATAATTAAAAAAGTATTATGATATAATACTTTCTTCTTTGACTAACTCTCATTCCTTGTACCTACACAAATATTTACTTCTCAAATACAGCTTTTACTTGTATTAGAATTTTTCTATTTTCTATGGATTCTTTCTATCAAAATAGAAACAAAAATCCTACATCTGACTTTCAAATAAAAATCTATAACTCTTTCTGTGCACTTCCTTCTTTGAAACAAATATCGAATGAATGTACTCACTAAATTAAGGAATTAGCTTTCTCTGAATTGTTCTTCATTGACTCTACTTATTCAGGCCTCCCCTCCCCCAGTTTCATAGGATTGATTTCTCAATATTATGTTATGGAGTTCAACAATAGTCCTCATAGTCTTATAGTCCTCAGCTGACTTCACTGTAGGATTTGATTAACTTCTTGAAAAAAAAATTCTTCCCACAATTATATACTCAAAACATGATATTGATGGGCCAATCTATGTTTTCTTATGATTTACTGAAAACGTGAAGTTTATTTTTTATTTTAGTTCTGGAAATTATATCAGTTAAAAATTAGGAGACCAGGGAGTAACTGAAGGAAACATAAAATTAAGCATTTTATACTCATGCTAAAATGCATATGTATAACTGATATAGTGATATTATTTAGAACTTTGGTATTTTTGAATACTTTTAGCACTTGTCAATGCATCCAAAATGAAAAGTCTCATTCTATTTCACAAAAAATCTAATCATATAATTATTAGTTAATATTTATAAATAATAATGCAAAACACAAAAATATTTGTATATATTCAAATGCTTGTACATAACTGTTTTTCTCCATTTGTGTGGTTTTATTTATTACTTAGTATCACAAAATTCCACTTTATAATATAATATTACCTAAAAAATTTTCTACAAATATCTTTGATCTTTATTTGTGATTGTTTTAAATAAATGAATTACCTTTTCTTAAAGGCTTGTTAGAATTCTTGCTTATAACTTCACAGTAGAGACAGAAGGATTACGAGTAGGCTGCAATCTGTTCTGTCCCTGTATCAGGGAAAAGCAGGGAGGTAAGAAAGGTGACCTAGTCAATACCCCTCTAAGACGCCAATGATAGCTCTGCTGAGAAATATGCACACGTGTATTTTACTTGCAGAATTCTTAACTGAAATTCCTAGGTTAAACTGTTAAAAGGACACCAAAAGCTATACATTTCTGGGACAGTAGCAAGAAATTTTCATGTGAACTATGTAATTAAGGAAGTGAAAATAGGTATGGTACCACACTGAGATAGCAGTCTTTGTGGACTGCATGTTTCACTAGGAGACTTTATTTTTATACCAGGTGCAGAAACTGTTTATACATTAAAAGAAAGCATCAGAGCTGCCCTGGGCTCAGTTCTGTCCTTGTGCCTTGCAATTGTTTACACAATGGCATAAATTAAATAGAAAGTTTCAAATTGGTAACATTAGGAATTTTGTCTAAATAATTTTGATGTAATTTAAATCTTTCAGAATACTACAGAATTTTACTAGGAACTCCAACATACAGTCTCAACAGAATTGCTTTTATTTACCATTATATCATTCATATTCTCTGTCTCTCTCATGCTCTCTCTCTTTCTTTTTCTCCATGTCTTCCTCTCCCAACCTTCCCCTCTTGCAGTTTTGTTTGTAAGATGTATTTTAGTGTATGTTGGACTTGCCATGCTCATTATTATATATTTTGGCTTTTGAACATTTAAAATATTGTTTTATGCAATTATAATTCAATGAAGATAAGGAGTGTCTTCAGTGTTTTTACAATACTAGAGTTTCATCAATCAGGTCTCCAAATGTAATCCTTAGATGCAAAGTATCCTCAATACATAAACACTACACAATATAACATGAACCTACTTAGTCATAATACTACTAAGAAAATATTGTCCTTTTCCACTGTGTTAACATTTGTTAAAAGGCTAATTCTGTCATGCATTAAGAACCCAAATCAGCAATAGTCATCACGTGGTCTCTGTTCTTGTAAATTTTCAATAGACAAAAGAGGCTTAGAATTTCCTTAAAGGAGCAATACAATTTATAAGTTAAATCTCCCCACTTGCACATACTTTTCAGTGTTTTGTGTGACAAAAATGAAGAATACTTTAAATGAATATGATGACTATTTGGACTTCTTGGTGTGTAAATGTGTCTCTGTGGGTGAACAGTTGCACATGCATGTGCATGCACATATCTCATGTCTTTTCTCTATCAATCCTCATTTCGGGGGAGACAGAGGACCTATCATCAAACTCACTTGATGATACAGCATTTCCAGAGATCCTCCTGTCCTTGCTTCATCAATGCTAGGACTATAAGTGTATGTCACTTTTTGTATGATGCTTTTTATGAGAACTCAAGTCCTCATGCTTTTGCTGCAAGCATCTTACTGACTGAGTCATTATTCCTCATTGTTGTATTTTAAAATTAGAAACAAGACCACTGTCTTTTAAAGAAAGAGCACCTGGCCCCACACGAATCCAGGACAACAAAACTACAGCATCCATTGTTTTAGTATTTGTGGTTATTTTCATATAAGTAAATGAAATGATACATCCACATTGAGGAATCAATGTAAGTGTTGCTGGTGATGAAGTTCACTCTTCAAGGTAACAATTTTTGAGAATGGAGGCTCACCATGGTCTTCTAGTAACTTTACAAACTTCAAGAGTATTCAAAGGGGGAAAAAAGAACACTGATAATACTATAAAGTACAATGGTATGTTTACTTTGGAAAACCAGAAAATCCCATTTAACCATCCATATGTAATACCAAACATTTGATCAGAGATCAGTTTAATAGTTTTCTCTTTTCTTTCTCCCACATCATTTTAAAATTTAATTTTAATTTTTCCTCTGTTTGACATAGCTCCTTTTTATCTTTCTTTGTTTTAGATAAACACTTTCTCATTACTTTACTTTCTCCATTTGGCTACTATAGTAGTTGCTTTTCTCTTGTATTAAAACACCATGACCAAAGCAAGAGAGAGAAGGAAGGGTTATATTTGGGTTTACAATTTCAGAGGGCTAAAAATTCATCACCATCACAGTAAGGAGGCGTGACACAGGTGGGTAGGACATCTGAAGTAATCTGAGAACTCATCTCTTCAACAACATATGAAGAAAGAAGAGAGAAAGAGAAGAGAAAATAACATGGGATTTTAGATTCTCAAAACCCGCCTCCAGAGACACATCTCCTCTAACTAGGGCGATACTTCCTGAGCCTCCTCAAACAGTACTATCAATTGGAGACCAAGGGTTCAAATATCTAAGCCTATTGGTGGATAGTCTCATCCAAACTACCACACCTACTTAGGTTTTACACCACATTCTCCTTGCTAGATGAGAAAACCTATGCTTGTAAGCCCTCAATAAAAATGAATTCTACCTCATTTCTAATGCATCATTTGATACAAGTTCCTTGTAAAAACACATTTTCATTTACTTCCTGCTACTTTGCATTATCATTATATGTTCAATCTGTCTATACTATGCATAAAATGCACACATGAAGTATAAATATATCATAAACACTTTTAAAAGTATGTAATGTTTATCTTTAATACTAAGTAATTAGACTAAAATACTCAAAGTGACAAATAAAAGAACTCATTCATGAAAAAATAGTCTGAACAGTATAAGTACTAATAATTTCTTAGCTAATGTTTATAATTTCTCTATATGTGGAGAAAATAACAGTTGTAGTGCTATAGAATAATTATAAATATCAACACCAATTTATATATTATAAATAGTGTTGGATGCACTAGTTTCCACTAGAACAGAGGTAGAGTGTTAATTGAGTTACCACATTAATCTCATATAGAAGTGATGAGAGGTATTTACTGAAGTCAATTAAACAAGAAATGTACATCCCTACAAGAAATGAGCTATAAGCTTCTAGTTTTTTAAAAGAAAAGTGGTCATGGAAATTAAAGGAAAATGCAAATCTTTTATTCCTTCTTTTAAGTGAGAAATCCACAGATATCACCTCAATCAGAAAACTCAGTAAAGATCATAAGTTAATGCTTAATTATTTATAAATGACAACTGAAAAAAGCTGAAATAAGATCTCTGCACACTGCAGCCTCTCCTTGAACTGCATGCATATGAGGCAAAGTTACATGCAGCAGGAAAAGAGGTGTAAGGAGGTGGCTAGAGTTTTAGGTGAGTGTTCAGTGACACACTTTCCACCCCAACCCTTTCTTGAGGTCCTAACAACAGTTCTAATCTTAGGGCCCCTTAAAAGCAGTCATGGTTGTTTGTAATGAAGATTGCAATGGTTTGCCTGTATTGGAGAATTGTACAGTACCAACTTAGATATTTGTCATATAAACTAAGAAATTCACATAGATTAGAGTGTGAGCGTCTGAGGAGTCTGTCATCCTGCCTATCACTTTAATAATCATTGCTAATTGTTAAATAATAGTATTAAGAAAATTTGCTCAGTCAAATAAATTCATACTTTATTCTCAAACTATCCCATTATGTCTCTAAATTTGGTCTACAACATAAAAATTGCCTGCGTTAAAATCAACTGAGATGCATCATGTTCTTGAATTTAAACTCTGCTTTAATAAATAAGTCTGTTATGGATATGTTCTTATAGACTGGATTGTAAGAAGAATCCCAATTTTTTCACTTATATCAAAAAATGAAGTCTATCACTTTACCACATTAAAGGAAAGTTAACAAAATTTTGTTGGATGAGGACGTAGGCAGTCCTGAGACATAACCTCACTTGAAATAGGCAGCACAGAGTAGGCTTCAGTAAATGTCACAGCAAGTGCCCCCTTATTCCCGAGAAGAATCTAAAGAGCAAATAATAAGAAACAATCAAGGGTTCAAACAAAAAGAGTATGTCTACCATCTACATGTGTTATTTCCTTAAATGTTTAATAAATAAATGTTGAAATCTAAACTAATAAAGAATAAGAGCAGTAATAATCCAGCAAAAAATTAGTTTCTGTTAAAGGAGCAGGTCATGGAAAGATAGAGTGAATATAAAACATTGATCCCAGTTTTACAAGGCACACATTCTTATGAGAATTATTTAGTATTCTCAATGCTTATAATATACAATTTACATAGCATGTGTAGAAACAGTTTAAATTATGTGTGGTGCATATAATATGTATTTTTAATTCATAAAAATGACAGAAAAAAATAAGACAGTGATATTTCTCTTTCTCTTTTTGTTTATGCTTGAAAGATTTGGCCAGAGTAATGATACTTAATGAACTATCATTGATCATCCATTGTCAAACACTAATAGTAAGTAAAGTACATGGGAAGAATTAACAAGTGCTAACTAGAATTGTCACGAAATTCCAGCTACTTAGAAATGACAGACAAAGTTCATAATGACAACAAAGTGATGCTAAAATAGGACCAAGACATATACATTTTTTTTATATATGAAATTGGATATCCAAATTTTTCACACTAATGGGCTCTCTGGATCATCTTGAGATTCACAGCAGCTTTGATTTAGAATTTCTGTGACTAAAATTTTATTTTCCCTACTGAACTATGATTGGTATGACTCATACTAATCAGACTACCTAAAATTTAGTAGATATTCATCTGGGCCCTACAACTCCTCTGGGCAGCACAGTAGAGATGACCCTCATGACAGGGACTTGGGTAAGCTGGCCCTGAGAATGTGAGTGTGGAGATCTGGCCCTGCCCCTCATCTCTCACTTCCTCTGTACCTCACTGCCTGTGGTGGGTGAGAGAGCTAGCCTTGAGGTCATAAGAGCAGGAGGGCTGTCCCTGTCCCTCACCAGCTGCAGTTTTGGGGAGAGCTGCCCCTGTACCTCCCTCATCTGGGCAACACATTAGAGTCAACTCCGAAGGTACAAAAGCATGAAAACTGGCCCACACCTTGCTCATTTCTGCATAGGGTGAACTGGTGGGGATAATGCTAGAGAGCTCATATTTGGTGGTGAGGATGGGGCAGAGCTGCCAGACTGACCAGCCTTGCAACTACCCAGGCCTAGAGCCAGGATTATGAGTTGATTCACCCCCAAATCTATCCCATCTATGATCTGATGGAACACATTACTTAGTGCTGAGTGTTGCAAGATCTCTCACACCTGGTAATGTCTGGATGTTGGTCTATGTATTTGTTCTCATCTGCTGAAGGAGGAAGCATCTCTGTTGTTAGATGAATAAAGCACATATGTATGAATACAGCAGAATATCATTAGTAGTCATTTTACCATTACTTTTTCTTTTTTCTTCTAAAATTGTATGGTCTGTTTGTGTGCCTATGTCCCTGGGCTATCTAGCCTCAGGCCCTTGTTCACCAAAGCTGTGTCTATTATTGGTTCAGTCTTGTGATGTGGAGTCAGCCTTAACTCAAATCATTTCTGGTTGGTTACTCTCATAAGCTTTGTGCCACTATTGACCTAACATATCCTGCATACAGTACACCATTGTAGATAAAGACTTTATGGCTGGCTTGGTGTTTGCATTTCTATTTTGAGAGTCAGCAGAGTACATTCCTGTACCAAAGACACTGAAATGTAGTGAAGGCTCTATAGAGGAACATGTTCAACACCTCCATTTTCAATGAGCAGTATAGTAACTATCTTCAGCAATGGGGTCTTGCTGTAAGCAGGTGAAGAGCAACCTATAGTCTTGGCAACAGCCTGGGTTGTTTGGAGATTCTCATGTGGCTCCTTTGGCCAACAACTCAATTAGATATAACCCAATCCTCTGACTGGGACAGGAAGCTTCTTTTGTAAGAAAATAATTATTTGAAACTGTCTTCCAATTATCTGGCATTTTTATTTTGGTCACCTTCATATATGTATATATTTTTCAAAGTTTATACTGCATTAGATTTCCCATATGACTTCTGAAATGAGAATTAACTGTATCTGTCTCCCCCTGTATTCCCAATCACAACCCCATTTCCCATCCCTCTTCCAAGTGGATCCTCTCATTCAAACCCCTCATCATCCATATGTAGTTATATATTCTATTTCCCTTTCCTAACAATATCAATCTATTCACTCTATGCTCTTATTCTATGGATTGTATCTTGCTTATCATTGAATACATAGCTAATATTAACATATAAGTGAATAGACACCGTAATTGACTTTCTGAATCTGAGATACCTCACACAACTACAAGACAGATATAGAGGCAGAGAATGGTGGCACACACACCTTTAATCCTATCACTTGGGAAGCAGAAATCCATTGGATCTCTGTGAGTTCAAGGCCACACTGGAAACCATCAGGCATGGTAGACACATACCTTTAATCCCAGGAAGTGATGGCAGGAAACAGAAAGGTATATAAGGAATGAGGACCAGGAACTAGAGGTCTTGTTAAGCTTGTAGGCTGTTAGCAGCAGCTAAGCTGAGATCTATTTGGATGAGAATTCAGAGGCTTCCAGTTTGAGGAAACAAGATCAGCCAAGAAGTTGGCAAGGTGGGATTAGATGTGGCTTGTTCTGTTTCTCTGATCTTTCAGTATTCACCCCAATACCAGGCTCCAGGTTTGTTTTTATTAATAAGAACTTTTAAGGTTCGTGCTACAGGATTATTTTTTTCTAGTTCCATCTATTTGCTGATAAACTTTATGATTTCCTTTTTATTAAAATGGTAAGTTATAATCCATTGTGTAAATGTACCACATTTTCTTAATCCATTCTTCCTTTGAGGGACACCTAGGTTCTTTCCAACTTCTGGTTGTTATTAATGGAACAGCAGTGAACATGATTGAGCAAGTATCTATATGGGAGGATGAGTCATCCTTGGGTGAATGCTCAAGAGTGATATAAGTGGGTCTTGATGTAGATTGATTCCCAGCTTTCTGAGAAACGACCACACTGATTTCCAGGGATATACAAGTTTGCACTCCCACCAGCAATGAATGAAAGATCTCTTTACTCTGCATCCTCTTCAGCATAAGTATTCACATTTTCTGGTGATCTTAGCTATCCTAAGAAGTATAAGTTTAAATCTCAAATTAGTTTTGATTTGCATTTCCCTGATAGTTAAGGATATTTAACATTTCCTCAAAAACTTCTCAGCCATTTGAGTTTCCACTATTGAGAATTCTTTGTTTGACTTGCTACCCCATTTTTAATTGGTCTATTTGTTTTCTTGATATTTAGTTTCTCACATTCTTTATATATTTTGAAGATTAGCTCTCCATTGGATGTGTAGTTAGTGATAAACTTTTCCTGTTCCCTAACATTGTTGGTCCAAATGTTAGTTTTACTTATCATACATTAGCTTCGCAGTTTCTTAAGGTCTTGTTTATTCATTGTTGCTCTTAGTGCCCAAGGTAATAGTATCTGCTCAGAAAGTCTTCTCCTGTCCCAATGAGTTCACAGCTATTCCCCACTTCCTATTCTATCCTCTTCAGTGTGTTCGGTCCTGTGTGGAGTCATTCATCCACTCGGAGTTGAGTTTGTGTCGGTTGATAGGTATGAACTGAGTTGCATTCTTCTACATGCAGCTAACCTGTTTGACCAGCACCAGTTGTTGAAGATGATGTCTTTTTTTCCAGTGTATGTTTCTGACATCATTATCAATAATCAGGTGTCCATATGTGTGCAGATTTATGTCTGGATGTTGTTTAATGTGACTGTTTTGTGAGTATGTGCAAATTTATTTTATTACTATAGCTCTGTAGTAAAACTTGAAATCAGGGATGGTGATACCTATATGAGTACTTTTATTTTTCAGGCTTCTTTTATCTATCCTGAGTGTCTTGTGTTCCCAGAGGAAGCTGAAAATTCTTTTCAAGATCTGTGAAAAATTAGTCGGGCGGTGGTGGTGCACGCCTTTAATCCCAGCACTCAGGAGGCAGAGCCAGGTGGATCTCTGTGAGTTTGAGACCAGCCTGGGCTACAGAGTGAGTTCCAGGAAAGGCACAAAGCTACACAGAGAAACCCTGTCTCAAAAAACAAAATCTGTGAAAAATTATGCTGAAATTTTTATGGGGAATTGCATTGAATCTGTAGATTGCAATTGCTTTTGATAGGATAGCCATCTTACTATATTAATCCTACTGATCCATGAGCATTGGTGATCTTTCCATCTTATGAAATCATTTTTCAGTTACTTTTTTCAATGGCTTGAACTTTTTTTTTCTCTTTTTTTTTATTTATTATATTTTTGTTTTAATTCTGCACATCAGCCATGGGTTCCCCTGTCCTCCCCCCTCCAGCCCCCTCCCCCGCCTCCCCCCCCAGCCCCTCCCCTCCATTCCCATCTTCTCCAGGGCCAAGACTCCCCTGGGGATTCAATTCAACCTGGTGAATTCAGTACAGGCAGGGCCAGCCAGTCCCCTCCTTCCAGGCTGAGCAAAGTGTCCCTGTGTAATCTTTCAAGTCTTCCATTAGCTGGACAGATAGCAGTGGCACATGCCTTTAATCCTAGCAATCAGGAGGCAGAGACAGGCAGATCTCTGTGAATTCAAAGCTTGCCTGGTCTACAGAGTTCCAGGACAGGCTCCCAAGCTACAGAGAAACCCTATCATGAAAAACAAACAAACAAAAACCCCAAGTCTTCAACTATGTTGATTAGAGTTATCCCAACATATTTTATATTATTTAGGCTATTGTTAAATGTCTTGTTTCTTTGATTTCTTTCTCAGACCCTTTGTCATTTGTATGTAGGAGGGCTACTGATTTTTTGTTTAGTTCATTTTGAATCCAGCTATGTTGATGAAAATTTTATCAACTATAGAATTTTACAGGTAGAATTTTTAAGATCACTTATGAATACTGTCATATCATCTGCAAATAAAGATACTTTGAATTCTTCCTTTCCAATCTGTATCCCTTTGATCTTCAGTGGCCCTGGTATTCTAATGAGATGATTATGTGGATTTTGTTTTCCTTTTCTTTATATCAGGGTTTACTTTTATTGCTTTATGTGTGCTGAACCATCCCTTCATCTATAGACCTACTTGAACATGATGGATGATCTTTTTGATATATTCTTTAATTCAATTTGCTAGCATTTTGCTGAGTATTTTTGCATCATTTCTTAAGGAAAATGCATGTGTAATTCTCTTTCTTTGTCACCTCTTTATGTGGTTTGACTACCAGGATTACTGTGATTTCACAAATGAATTGAGAAGTGCCTCTTTTGTTTTTATTTCATGGAATCATTTGAGGAGTATTGGCTTTTAATCTTCTTTGAAAGTTTTGTAGAAATCTGTGTGAAAACTACCTGACTCTAGCCTTTGTTGTTGTTGTTGGGAGACTTAATGACTGCTTCTATTTCACTAGGGGCTCTAGGTATGTTAAAATTGCTTACTTTGTCTTGATAAGTGGTATGGATTGAGAAAATTATTAATTTCTTTTGTTTTCCAATTTAGTAGAGTACTGGTTTTTAAAGCATTTCCTTGTGAGTCCCTGGATTTCTTTGTTGTTAGTTGTTATGTACTAAACCATATTTGGATCATAGTTGATCTGTCCATTATATTTTTTAAAAAAGATTTATTTATTTATTATGTACACAGTGTTCTGTCTGCACATGTCCCTGCAGGCCAGAAGAGGGCACCAGATCTCATTACAGGTGGTTGTGAGCCACCATGTGTTGCTGGGAATTGAACTCAGGACCTCTGGAAGAGCAGTTGGTGCTCTTTAACCACTAAGCCATCTCTCCAGCCCTGTCCATTATATTCTTTCTTCAAAGAATTTCTCTATCCATCTCTGATTCATCCTTCTATATTTCTATATGATAGTGCATTAGTGTCTTTTTTTTTTTTTTTTTCGAGCTGAGGATCGAACCCAGGGCCTTGTGCTTGCTAGGCAAGTGCTCTACCACTGAGCTAAATCCCCAACCCTAGTGTCTTTTACATCAATAACTATGAAAATACAGGTAAAGCAGACTATTTAGGTTGATTTACAAGAAATGATCTGGGTAGTCCAATAATGGCAGGCTTCATAATGCAGCAGCTGTGAACTGGTAGCTCCTTAGTCCATGAGGCTGGATGGGATGACCCAGTAGTCCCACTCAGATCTTGAAGGACTGATGGATTCCTGGAAATCCATGGGTCTTCACTTCATAGTGAAAGGCTAAAAGATACTGTGTTCTGATGTCAGTGAGTGTTTACAGCATCAACAGCATCATTGACTGCAGCAGGAGGGTAGATGAACTAAGTAACTTGGTAGATAAACTCACAAAGAGACTTGAAGGCAAGCAGACAAACTAAATCCTGTTCCCTACACCTGCTTTCCATCTAGGTCACAGCAGGAATCCATGGCTCCCATTCAGAGTAGGTCTTCCTCCTTTAGGTAATGAAATAAATGAAATTCCTTTCATCCATTCCCGATGATGAATCTAGTCTAGGTAAATTCTTACAGGTATTCCCAGAGGCTTGTCCTCTCAGTTGGTAGCATATCTAAATCTAGTGAAGGTGACAATCAAGAGTGACCATCATACAGCTTTTTAAACTGTGGATCCTGACTGAAAGCGCCAGATGCCAAAAAGTTAGCAACAGTCAAAGATTACTAAGAGTGCAGCAACTAAACACAATTCAAACCCAAATGCTCCCTGACTCCTTTGTTTCTCACAGTGTCCCCCCCCCATGTTGGCTCACACAGTTTCATTATTGTGTTGGTTCTGAAGGCACAGTAAACAAGACCACTGAACAGTGCCTTCAACACATCAGCTCCGGCTGTAGACTTACATGCTATGAAGCACAGATCTTACCTTAAAGCAGAATTCTACTGAGTTCTGAATTCTAACTCTAAATAACTATTTAATTATGAAAAACAAAGACAATGCTTTTCTTCATTTCCTGAAATACAAATATTAACTGAAAATTAACATACCTCTGTATTTATCATGCTGTATTATAATTTTTAGGGTTAAATTGACAGCTTAAGAGAAGTCCAAATGCTTCAATGGGTAAATGTACCTACCTCCAAACCTGCACAAAGGGACAGAACCAGGGTCATAAGTTGCCCTCTGACCTCCATATGCACCCCTCAATAAATAATAAATGTGTAGTATTTTTAATAATTGTAGAAAAGTACAATTTGAGTTGTTTACTTGTGGGTCACAAACTCTGTTAAAGCAATTTTGGCTTTGGATTAGAAAATTAATTTCCCAAATTTCTGAAATGACTCTAAACTTCCATCTGCTATTTTGTTTTACATACTTATAAAACATTATCCTCAGTATTGTTAATTGTGATATCAAAATTTGGGTCAACTCTGGAAATCGTTGAAGATTCCCTGTCCTGAACTATCAGGTATCTACAAAATATGTCACTTGACAGCAATTTATATTAGTGTGCACATTTTCTTTCATCTTTAATAAAAGGTAAATTATATATAAGAAAGCTTTAATTTTAAAATGAATATCCTTTTGAGTCAATATCAATAAATGTTTGTTTTGTTCACCCATTTTACAAACTTAAACACCTGAGTGACATAAAACTTTCTTGTGCATGATGGTGTCATGAGTGAAAAGTTGAAGGATCCATTTCCTGTATCCAAAATTCTCTCATTCACTCACTGATCTTCTCCATGCTGACACTTTCGCAGGTGCATTCTCCTGGGGTGATAGTCTCACTCAACGGGGTGCTCTCAGGTTAGAACTGACTGTACCACAATAAATTATTATTGATCCATGTTAAGCCTCACTTAGGTCACATTTTAGACAATACCCAAAGGCACTTACTTTTTGCCACAATGTCAGTTGGCCCTTTCCACCATCAAAATTTCCTACAAACTTGCCTGTTAATTTATCTGGGTTGGTATCAAATTCTTTCTAATTTTGTTTTCATTTCCTTTGGAGACCACCATAATAGGTTTTATTTATCTGTCCATCTACATACGTATTTCCAGAAAATCATTCTAAGACACTTTTGTTTATGAAAATGGAAAAACTTCATGATGCTCAGTAATCCAAGAAAACCAGTGTCCTCTGTAAATTTCCCCTAATCAGTCATTTGAACGGCAGACACAAATCAATATATTCTGTCATAGTATGTTGCTGGCCTGTGCTGTTTCCTCCTCTAGTTATACCAATTGTTACCACTTATTGAATGGTTTACATGCATTAATAAAATTAATCTTGCCAAAAAAACTAGCTAGGAATTACCATTATCGTGTACTTGCAGATAACAAAAGTAGAGCAGATATAGTAAAAACTACTTGAATAGGGACTTCTTGTTCAGAGCCTGGCTGCATTATCTTTATATGTACACAATAATAACAATCAAACATGTATGAAAGAGAACTAACTCATAACTTGTTATTTTTATATAATTTAAAACTTCAATTTTTCATACTCTCTGAGCATTTTCTGTTTTTCATGGAAAGAATTAAAATGGCTGAGAATTGCAGAAATGCTTTACTAAGTGGCCATCCCTAAACTATTCAGTTCTATTTCAAAAAGTTCCTTTGTTTTTGCTGTTAGCAGAACAATGGCCTCAGCTCCAAGTCCTGGGAGCAGGCTATGGCTGCAGCTATATTAATCAACCTGCACAAAAGTAATCCCACCCTTGTTCTGATCTATTTTATTCAGTAGGCACCTGCATCTTGGGGAAAAGAATTCAAAACTCTTCTGTGGGGTTTTTGGGTGTTGTCACAGTGATGCAGACAGGAAAGGCACAGAGTTGCATTGTAGGGCTGTGCAGAACTGGCTGGCTCTTTGTCAGTGTTGAAAAAGCTGCTCCTGGCTAAGTTCTGCATTACCGATGTGAAAGATAGCAACAACTCGTGAGAACACACATGCGTTGTTTTATTACCTCTTCTCTAACTCCAATTTTATCTATTTCATACATAAAGGGCAAATCATCTTATAAATGCCACCTTTCCTGTTTTGCTGAAGCATCTTTGATGCACCCCTATTTGAACTTATTACCTCCAAAATAATCTGTACATAATAAGGTTTGGCCATTTATCCCTGTAATCAAAGCATTGTGAGGCAAAACAATGAGATTGTAACTTGAATTTCAAGTAGGGCTCTCTAAAAAAAAACATACCTACATACAAATAAACAGAGCAAAGATGTTCTGTCCTGATCTGTCAGATATTCAAAATATTTGATTCACTTGAAAGTAAACAAACACATTTATTTTGTTAATGTTCACATTTTCTTTCATCTTTAATAAAATGTAAATTATGTATAAGAAAGAATTATTTTTAAAATGAATATATTTATGAATTACTATTAATTAAACGACACTCCCCAAAATGCTCTGCAACATTGTTTTTAATTACTTCTTTTGTTTTATGAAATTATAATATAATTACATCATTTCTCCCTTCTCAACCCATCCTCCAAGACCTCCTAAACAGGCCTCCTTGCTATCTTTCAGATTACGTGCCTCCTTTTTCATTAATTATTGTTACATGCATATATATAAGCACATATATATTCTGAACTGCAACCTGCTCAGTCTGAATATTGCTTGCATTGTGTTTTCAGGGATGGCAAATTACTATGGGTTAACAAATTGGTGTGCTCTACTTTTTGGAAGCTCATATTTATAACTGAGATAATTTCAAGACGGCTAGAGCTATAGAAGGTTACATGGTGACAGAAATTCTACTTGTGTCATCCATGGCTGCAGAAGGAGACATAGTTTTGAATGATAAGAAGAGGGTTACCTTTGTTGGGACATATGAAAATGTATTATTATCATATACATGCATACTTTCTCAGCTCTTCATATTCTTTTGTGATCAAACCCCACTTCTATGATGAAAATTATGCTTTCATATTACTCTTGTTGAGGACTTATTGCTATGACCCATGAATGGATCATTATGCTTGCTAACATTTTGGTTTTCCTGATATCAAGTATATTTTTAAATATGATTTCTTGATGCTGACAAAAACCACTTTCTGCTTAAGAGTTTACTGGTTTCTTTATTTCTAAGAAGTAATTTTCCAAAACATAACTACACAAAGCTAGTAGCTGAAATTCTGTGTCTAATACATCAAACAGAATTCTTGCACAACAAATGCATGATGGATAGTGGAGGAAGGGGCTCACAATTGAAGAATCATTGGTTTTATCGATTGGGACCCTTCAGATGGGGGTAAGATGAAATCTTAAAGTATTTTAATTTGCATTTCCCTGGTGACTAAAGATGCTAAAAATTTTTAAAGTGTTTCTCAGCAATTTTTG
This sequence comes from Onychomys torridus, assembly GCF_903995425.1. Taxonomy (NCBI): domain Eukaryota; kingdom Metazoa; phylum Chordata; class Mammalia; order Rodentia; family Cricetidae; genus Onychomys; species Onychomys torridus. Next base: position 51,627,950 of record NC_050453.1, on the reverse strand, counting down.
TTTCTTCTTTGAGAAATCTGTTTAATTCTATACTCCATTTTAAAAATCCCATTATTTGTTTCCTAGTACTTTGTTTGTTTTAGGACTTACCCTATATCATATATTTAATTGGTAAAAGTGTTCTTTGCTGTACAGAAATTTAAGAACTTCATGAGGTCCAATTTATTAATTGTTGTTCTTAATATCTGTGGAACTGGTATCCTGTTCAGAACATCATTTCCTGTGCCAATGAGTTCAAGCCTATTTTGTAGTTTCTCTTCCATCAGATTCAGGGTATACGGTCTTATGTTGATGTCATCAACCCATTTAGAGTTGAATTTTGTGCAAGATGATCAATGTGGATCTATTTTCACTCTTCCACAGGCAGCTATCACGTTTGACCAGCACCATTTGTTGAAATACTGTCTATTCTCTAGTGTGTGTTTGTTTTTTTTTTTTTTTTTTTTTTTTTTAACAATCAGGCATCTATCTGTAGGTGGAGGGAATTATATCTGGGTCTTTGATTATATTCCACATGTCAACCTGTCTATTACATAAAACAAATGATACAATATTCTGGCAAAGATATTTGAAATGGTTAACACTTATTCATTGTTGCTGTGAGTGAAAACTGGTATGGACCCACTATGGAAATAATTGAATTGTTTTCTCCAAAATCTGGAAATTCATCTGCCACAAGATTCCAATATACAACTCTTGGACTATTCAAAGTATTTTATGTTACTACAGAGATACTTACTCATCCATGTTAAATGTTGATTTTTTAAAAAATAGCCAGAAATTGGAACAGCCTACATGCCTATCAGCTCATAAATCAATAATACAAATATGACACATTTATATATGGAATGTCATTCAGTTATTAATAAAAAATAAAATTATTGCAATTTCAGGTAAAGGGATGGAGCTAGAAATAGTCATACTGAGTAAGATAATCTAAACACAAAAAGACAAATATCTATATATGAATATATCTATGTTAACTTGTAAGATTTAGATAATATGTGTGTTTAAATATGAATAAGAATTGAGGTTTGGTATCTAGTAAGGAGTGAGGAGGGTGTCTTCCAAGATATGGGAAATTATGTATACTGTTATCAAGAGATAAATGAGCAACTACATTAAGAAAATTAAATGGAGATAGAGACAGGAGTATAGGATAAAGTGGTAATATGAAAAATGAGATAAATACTAACCACTTTTTAAAAAGCCACAAGCACATTACTATGGTAGGAGCTTCATAAATATGTACATGTTTGAAAGGAATTTAAGTCAAATCACCATACAATGAGAGAGACAATAGTTGTAATAGATATTTTATGCCACCAAGTAAAACTTCTAGTTTCAAGTGTTAGTTACATCTTGTTGAGTCATTGGCCAAACAGGTCCCATAGCCTATCCCAAACAACATAGGCTTTTCTCAAGGCTAGGAGTTACTCTTCATGACCTGATCATCATGCCCTATTGGTGAAGATATAACTTACTTATGGCATTGAACATGTAAAAATCAAACTGGTTCCCAACTAGATTTTTGTGAGTAAGAAGGTACAATGCACATTACCAGAGGAGAAAAATGACCATCAGCATCACCCATCTACAACCTGCAGCCTACACCATTGACTGGTCAGCACAATATACTGGTGCAATAGAGGCACAAATGCTATGGCAGTTACAAACAACTCTTTGATTGGATAAAGACTCACTCTATGAAATGGAACCCATGGCCAACATTGTTAAAGTAGACAGGAATCTGAGAATAGATAGGGCCTAGGAGAAAACCTACTTTTTATGTACTCCTGAAGGAATATGGCAATGAAATTACTCTTAATGGCCTATTACTATACCAGTAGATCAGATTCACTCCACTCACATCAAAGAAGTTTTTTTTTGTTGTTGTTGTTGTTTGTTTGTTTGTTTGTTGTTTGTTTTTCTTGGAGTACATGGAAATAAATACAGAGGTTTACAAAAGGAGAATGTAATGAGGGTGAGATACTTTGGAGACCTCAGTTGTAAATGGGATGCATTGATCAGACTCTTTCCCTTAAAACTCAAGGATCTGAACAGAAGAGGATATAGAAAGACTGTGAGACTGTGGTGGATGAGAGCAAAAAAGTAGCATCTTCTAAAGTCTGATGCACATATGATTTCACAGAGATTGTTATAGAATACATAACAGTTGAAGGGGATGTAAACACAAAGTCCCACCTTTAACCAAGAAGGTGCTTGCAATTCATACATGCTAGGAAAATGAAAATTTGTTTTTACCAATAATTGTTACTATGCATATCTAACGCAACTCAGAGTGCACCCCATGACTAGGAGCAGTTAGGCAATACAAAACAAACTCCAGGATTGATTGTCATTGTGTGTGTGTGTGTGTGTGTGTGTGTGTGTGTGTGTGTGTGTGTGTCCTTTATTTTGCTGTGATATTTTCTGCTTGTTCATTTTGATTTTTTTTTATTTTTAGTTTATTTTGTTTCTGAGAAAGAGAAAGAATATTTAGTTGGATGAATAGAAAAATGGAGATGATCTTGGGGGACTTGGATGCATAGAAATAATATGATAAATATAGATGAATGTCTAAAACAATCTTATTAAAAAAGAAACACAGAGCCAAATACAGGGGTGAAAGGTGTAGAAATCAGAGTGATAGCCAGTAACTAACCTTAGCTCATCACATTGCCTTGGCTTCCCAAGAGAGCCTCTTCCTGCCTAACCCGTGCCTTTATGGCCTTGCTATTCTGCCTTCTCATTAGTTCTTAACCCAGTCACTTCATTTCCTCTTCACTGTCTGACTATACAAACCTCCAGTTCTCTGTGGTTGGAACTGGGATTAAAGGCGTGTGTTACCACACTTGGTTGTGTCCTTGAACACACAGAGACTCTGCCTGCCATGTGATCAGATTAAGGGCGTGTGCCACCACCACCTGACTTCTGTTTATGGTTAGCTATGACCTCTGATCTCCATGAAAACTTTGTATATTAAAATACAAATAAAACATGACATTTCAACACAAATAAAATATCACCACAGATAAAAGTATATTATATGAATAAAATGTAGATGAAAAATAAATTAATTTTAAAAGATGGAAGAAAAATACACATTTCACATATATTTTAATTTTTCACAGCATTCTTTTTGCTATTTCTATACAAAATACATAGGTATTTTCTTCTTCTTCATTTGATATTGATGTAAGATGATGTCTGGAATAAATTTCTTAGAATTATGTGTTGGCTTGGCTAAAGATGTCTGACTTTTTGGCTAACAGAAACTACTCTAAAATTAAATTGTTTCAGGGAGCTCAAGTCAAAATTTAGAATTTTTAGATATACTCCTTGAGGATTCATAGATTCACTGAAGGTAATTTTCTATTTTTTGTAATGAAAACTTAGTCATTTAATGGGAGACAACCTTTCAACAATGACAATAAGAACATTATTTATTTAAGTAGGAGCATCAGTCACATGAATGTGCTATTCAAGTCAGAAATGACAGAAATTGTAAACTCACTAAACTTTTTCCAGTTTACTACTGACAAGAAGTTTCTCATATCTTAAAATAGAAGTCTGAGAATTCTGAAGAACCAGGCAGGAAGGTTGGACACTGAATGAAAATTTGTAATGTTAAGGAGAGAATAGTGATAGAATTGGAAGTCATTTATCATTGTAATTATTTCCTGTACACTAAACAGAGACAAGGGGTTCTGTTTATCTAAGAATTTCCAGTTTCTGAAAAGCCATATCTTCCTCTTTTATTACAATACTACCTTCAAAAACATAGGAAGTGCTTGTATATATAAGTGACAAAGTTATAACTTTGGAAAAATAGTACTGTGATTAACACAACTGAATTTTGTCTTCTGAAGTGGAGTGGTACAAAGAATTTTTTTTAAATGTCAAAAAATATCTAGCCTGAAACTGATAATGTCAAACCACAGCAAATCAGATCAACAACCATAAAATAATGTTAGTTGTGTTGCTGCAAAGCCAATAAAATATACATCAGTTATGCTTTCAATTTTGGCTTTATCATTCCTATTTCATGCATAGATGTTTAATTTTTTAATATTTTAACTCAAGTTTCTGTTTTCCCAGGATTAGCTTTACTGTGTCAGTTTATATTCCAAAAACAAATAATAAATCTAAACTTTATCCTGTGTAATACATATTTTTTTAATTTTTAATTTTTATTATGTAGTATATATTTATTGTACATGATACTGTGCTATGTAAGGCCATTTTCGTACAAGCATACTATACAGTGTGCATTGCTAATATTATTCTAAGCCGTTCAGCATTACCTTTTTCCCCATAGCACTTCCTGTTAATCCTCTAGATATTCAGTTTCTCCTTCATGTTTTATATAAATATTGTATGAGTTTACATATTTTGTATCATTTGGTAATCAAAACAGAGAGGAAATTTTGAAATTTCTGGCTTAATTTGCCAGAACTTATCATTTAATGATGAACTCCAGTTGCATCATTTTCCAGAAAACGGTATTTCACTTGTAAGCTGAAACAATCTAATGTAGTATATGACATACTTTATTGATTCCTCCATTATTGGGCAAGTAGCTCATATCTACAGATTAGCTGCTGTGAACAGTCCTTCCATAAACATTGACTGTGCCAGTTTCTCATTAAGAAAATCACTTGGAGTCCTTTGGTCAAGCACCCAAGAGTGATATAGCCAGGTCACAAGGCAAATCTACTTTTCGCATTTCAATTCAGGACAATTTTAGGCTGATTTAATTAGTAACCGAATTAGTGCACATTCTCATCATGAGTATATAATGATTCAATTTTGTCTAGATCCTACCTAGCAGTAGTTCATATTTCTTCTATGAATGGGTGCAATTTTGCTTGGGAAGAGATGGAATCTCATTTATTCACCTATCTGTGCTAAGTCATAACTATTCCTAAATCTTTCCCACAGGTGGCAATTTAGAATTCTTTTGCTTTTTATTAACTTAAATGAGTCTTTATAGCAATTAATAAGCATGAATTAATTGTATATTAGCTAGTTCAGAAAAGGCTGAAAAAGTCTGCTAGAGTTTTACTTTAAGTTGTAGCCTGATAGCTGAAAGAAATGTTAATGGTAGCTTGACAATACCTTTGTTGGGAGGCATCATATACATTGTTCAATATACTTGATTATGTCTATTCCCCATTTATTTACCATGGGGAAAATACATGACCATATCATAGTTTACATGTGGTAGTCACAGGACAATCTGTGGGAGTCAGTTCTCTCTTTCTACCATGTGATTCTTGGGGATAGAACACAGTCCTCTGGGTTAGGTAGCACCTTCCTGTACTCATCGAACCATCTCAACCAGTGCTGTTAGATCTCTTTGACTCTTATATGGAACTAGAATGACCCCAGGGACTCACAGTTCAAGACTTGTTCCAGAAATGCAAGCACCATTAGGACATGATGAAGATTTGAAGGTCAGGTAACATTTGGAGGAAGTAAGGTAGTGTGGTGTGCCTTTGAAGGGTACTTTGGGATCCAGGACTTTTCTTCCTCTTTTTTCTTTAATGCTACAAGGAAATTGTCTTCTCTGTTCCTACACTCCTACTTCATCTCAGAACACTAGAGCCCTTGTGAGCTATGGTCTAAACCCCAGGAATATAAATAAATAAATAAAATTAAGAAATAAAAATAGGAAAAAAATAATAAACAAATGGAAGAGTAGCAGCCAAAGAAAAATATCAAGAAATATATAGATGCAGAATAGTGACACATACTTGCTCACAGAAATCCCACAAAAACACAAAACCAGAAACTATAATATATACACAAAGGCCTATAAGAGAAACAAAAGCCCTGCCAAAGCATTAGAGAAATAATCTCCAATAATTCCATTCATTTCATTTTGTTTTGGCCATCTAAAACTGGGCATTGGGCCTGGATTTAAGAATGGTTTGTTTAACCAATGAGACACCACTGGAGAAAAATAATCATTCATTTGCAAGTGGTTATCCATTGGAAATAGCTTCTGGGTTAGATATGTGAGCTTGTCTTCACTTCACCTCTCAGGTCTAGGACCTCATCTAGCTCAGACCAGTGTAGGCCCTGACTGGGGTTGGAAGGACTAGAATGGAGGATCAACTGGGAGAGGAGGAAAGTAGGGAATGAAGGAGGGAATACAGGGAGCAACAGATAAAGCTACAGGTCATTTGAAGGGTTGATATAAATGGAATAGTCAAAGGGGGAATCAGAGCACCAACTGGACATCTCTCAAAACCAAATGAAGCCTCCACTTCTAGGAATGGGTTATATCTGTTGCAGGTCACCATTGTCATCGAAGTGTTTGTAGCTGAGTTGGTGCTTACTTTTCTCCTTTGGTAACATGCATAGTAAAATTCTGAACCATTAGTACCTGTCAGTAAGGAAAAGGTACTAGGTAAGCCTTAGCTCCACCTTCCCATGTTCAGTCAGTTATGTAGATATTGTCTTCAGCTATAATGCCTTACCATCAGATTATGAAGAGCAGCCAATAGTCTTGGCAGTAGCGTTGGTGGTTTCACTGTTCCTATGTAACCTTTATGGCTGATAACTAGATTAGATATATACTGGGAATGCTGTGAATGTGTTGCTCTGATTGATTGGTAAATAAAATGATGGTTTGTCAGTAGCCAGGCAGGAAGTATAATGTAGACAGGATAAGAAGAATGGAGAATTCTGGGAAGTGGAAGGCTGAGTCAGGAGATGCTATCAGCCACAGCGATGAGGAGCAGGATGTAAAGTACTGGTAATCCATGAGCCACTTGGCAAGGTATAGATTTATAGAAATGGGTTAATTGAAAATATAAGAACTAGATAGCAAGAAGCCTGAACCACACAGCCATACAGTTTATTAATAATATAAGCATCTGTGTGTTTACTTAGCAGCTGCAGGTTTGGCAGATGAGAGAGATTTCTCCTGACCATGGGCCAGGCAGGACAAGGAGACAAGACACACTAGTGTAATAGTGGCACAAAGCTTGTGAGAGTAACCAACCAATATCTGATTGGATTTAAGGTACATTCCCTGAGATGGAACCTATCCCTGACAAGTCTTGGATGAACCAAGAACTTGAGACTATATAGGTAGGGGACATAGACGAAAACCAAATACTTGTTTTCTGCTAAAATATTGTAATAATAAAATAATCCCTAATGGCATTCTGCGATAATCTAGATCAGTGTCTCACTCTGTCATCACTGAGGATATTAATTTCATTTAGAAGTATAAGAATGAAATAAAACACAACTCTAGGGAAAACAAAAACATAAATTCATTCAATTCACCAATCCACATGGAAATATTTGTCAATTTAAACTCTGAAGTGATTTGAATATAGGTCATTATTAAAGTTTTCATATTTCCAAAATTTTCAATAAAAATCTCACTTTCTATGACAGAAATAATTCTATTTAACATTCTATTTTTTGAGTTTTATTGTCTTATCTTTTACATGAATGTACATTAATACTCAATCTTAGAGACAGCAATATAGCCTCCAACTTTGGTCCAAGTAGACCCTCAATAGTAGACGGAAGAAAAGTGGTTGCTAGGGTCAGGTTCTGTCCAAGTCTTCCATCAGATTATCAGGCTTCAGTTGATTTCTCGTGTTTCTTACCCCTGAGTCTTCTTTAGATGTTGAACAAAAGTGAAAACTGGAGTGTTGAAATCTACTGAATGTACTTGTCAGTTCAGAGTGCTGCACCATTGTCACAAATCAAAACCCTCAAATGTGTCTAGAGGAATTATCAGTAATATCCAGCATGTATGTTCAAAGTCATTAAAATAGACAAATATGGAGAGATTGAGGATATTGCATTAGGGAAATCATGAGTACGTCACCAGGAAAAGCCAATCTCACCCCTCCCTTTCTATTTATGCTTCCCTGTCTTCTGCTCTCTTCTGTTCTTTCTCTTCTCTCCTCTCAAATCCTAACTGCTTATGGTTGGTTAACAAATGAGTGAAATTTTAGATGAAGTCTCATTTTGATGTTTGATGTTGGTTGAATTAGATAGTTTATGAGTAGCCCCACTAAGAAAAACCAATTGCCTCACCTCACCTCTCTTTCTATTCCCTCATCTCTTCTCCTATCTCCTCTTTGTCCACTTTTCTCTGTCTCCATCTCTATTTAAAGAAAGTAAATAAATCAAAAAATGGAAGTACTGTAAATAAATATCTGAAATTTGTTTACATACTTGTTACTTATTCTTCTACATATGAAAAACAAAATTATTCTCTTATGCACTAACCTTGTGACTAACCTTAAAAGTAAGCAGGACTTAGGTCAGGTTTGGACATACATTTGAGAGATGAAGGTTTGAGGATTAGAACTTCGAGGCCATCTGTGGCTACATGACACTTTTTAAAAGCTGCACATAACTAAAATTTTGAAAGGATAAACCGGATATTAATAGGAGAAGAAAATTATATATATATATATATATCCAAATTAGTAGTTACAACTTACATCACTTTTAAAATAATTTGCACACAATGTCATATATTAATAATGTGTGATTATGATGATGATTCTAGAATGGTGATTTTGTAATAAAATGCTTTATATTTTCTTTTTGCACATTCATTTTTCTCCTTGTCCCATGGAACTGGTGAAGACAACATTTATAAATTGTGTTAAAATGTTTTCTGAATAATGCTATATTTCCTGATGGTATATTAGATAGTAATTTAAAGTTTACTATGACAATAACTAGACCTGACTTTTGTACTGGGAAAAAAAGACCACAATACAAGCAAAGTGTATATGAATTTACAAAGAAAGAAACATTGTTATGCCTGGGTATATTTGCTAATGGGTAAAATGCTTGTTACATAGGCCTAAAGCCTTAAGTCTGGGTGAATGTCCAACACCCATGTGAAAAGTCAGGTGTGATTGTGAGAGCTAGAGCAGAGACAGGTGTATTTTTAGCTCTTGCTCACAGTCAGTTTTATATAGAAATATAGGGCAAGGACTTCTATAGTTTTAGGTATTCATTTTAATTATGAAAGAACAGATGGAATATGATCCATACAAGTCAATAAAATTCTTCCATATAGAAGCTGGAAATTCAATTTAATTTCTCTTATTCTACTGTTATCTATTCTTAATTTCTCAAAATGCCAAGGGTGATAAGCATTACTCAGCCTGTTTGTAATCATTTTTCAGTTTGCAATAAGCAGTATAAGAAATAACACTGCATTTGAGGATTCTGGAGAGACATTTTATTGGTGTCACTCACAAAGGGATAATGGATTCTAAATATACAAAGTAGAGTTCGTGAATATATATTAATTATGAGTAATTTTCCATTAGAATTTAAATATCCTCAATGGTCTTTAAATCCATAAAATGATTGTATAAAGAAGGTCCTTTCTTTATACAATTTCTTTTATGAAGAAAACTTATTCTTTGATGACAATGGGATGATCTTAAAAAAAACTTTTATTTCATTGAAACAAATCTTTAGGATATAATTTAAATGAATTTTCCTGCCATTCATAAACTACTTATGCTGAATTTACAGAGCTTATGATGTCAGCAGAGATTAAATTATAGCCTTGTGTTCAGTTGGAAACCATTTATTAAGAATAATCTGACATCACTGCAAGAAATCTTTTTTTTTATAATGTTGGATAATTGTAGTTCATTATGAAAATGGAACAAACTGTGACACTTCCATTATAAGAAAAGAAAAACAATATGGGGGAAGTTCAGATGATTCTACAGAGTAGCAAATTTGAAAAGAAAAATTCCCATGATCTTATTAAAAGTGCTACAGTAAAATCAGAACTCCAAGTCGAAAAAGAGTCTGACCCATTTCTATACCTAAAAACATCCAAAGTCACAGCACATCAAACAAAATCAAATTTTCTTTGAAAATCTATAGGAAATATTACAATTTGTTTACAGACAAAATATTCCATAGCTAAACTGATGTTTCTAAAACAACAAGAACTTAAGTTTAAACTCAAAAATTTTAAATTTCTTTCAGTGATCCTAAAAGAAGCATAAACCAGTTACTCTCAAGCTTGAATGAAATTACATCCTGTTCTTCCAAATAGCTCAAGATATTTATGGCTTATTAATATGAAATAATCTTAACATAAACCTGTCTCTGTACCTAGTGATGCTGTTTGACTCACAGTAGCCTCCTTACACAATGAATTTCCATTGACACATAAATAAATCGAAACCCAAGAATAATTCCTTGTAACTAAGCAACCATGTCTCAGCCAACTGCAAAAATTGAACTTTAGCCAGTGACAGGCTGCCAATAGCATAGACCACATATATACATATCAGCCTAGCATCTCATTATCCTCTTACTATATCATGCAGTTGCTGGCTGTACCCAATCAGAATACTTCACTTTTCATTTCTTTTTCCCTTGCTATAAATATAAAACTGTTGCTTTGTCCTAACAGCTCCCTTGGGGGAGGGTTGAGAAGGTACAGCATCAATGACACAGATACCAGGAGTCAGTTGAGGCAAACAGCAGACTTGTTTATTTAATAATGGGGAAGGTCCTATATACTCTCCTCCAAGCACACAAGCTGTGTCCCAACCTGGTGGCATTGTGTGGTCGGCCCTCATTGGCTGGGCATGATCAGAAACTCTGACAGGTTCTGTTGCTAAGCCCTCAGGAAGACTTCAGGTTGGCTCATATGGAAGTATGTGTGTGTGTGTGTGTGTGTGTGTGTGTGTGTGTGTGTGTGTGTGCACATCTTGGCAACAGGTTTGAGGCAATTTCCTTGACTGTATGTGCCTGTCCTATTACAGAAAACCATGTGGTGCATTCTCGACCATTTTGGATCTACAATGCTTCCCTGTTAGAGAAACTTTATCTTGTGGAGCAATTTGGTTAAAATAAACTGCTTCAATAGGTACATGTCCTTTCGTCTGTCTCAAGATTATCAACATACCAGTGTCATCGTATAAGAGATGCTGCATTGGCTCTGTATAGAGGACAATGGCTATACTCATTTATTGGTAAGACTATATTACAGAGAAAAAAAGTTCAGAGTTGGTGTATTATACAAAAAAAAATGGGTTTGTCTTTGTAAAACATAGCATAAATTTTATTATAAATCAGTGGCTATTCTCATATCTAGTTGGGTACTACTCCACTAACATCTCACAGCCCATTATTTTGAGCAACCCTGAAAAATGCCAGGTCTTTTGAGTTTAATGAATGGAAAAGATGTAAGATCAATATTTTGAAATCTGGATTTGTCATGTGTCTCTTTATTAGGGTATTTTACTATGATTTTAACATTTGAAATTAAACCTAAATTTTATCGTCATGTTATGTAATAAGCATAGATTTTTCAGAACATGTTTAAAATTCAAAATCTAATTTTTTAGTTATATGTTATTTTTATTTAAATTTTTTATAGTAACAGAATATATTATTATTTCACATAACATTAGAATGAATAGAGAACAGTAATACATGTTGATAGCTTGGAAACTAGTATTATTTTAAAAGCATAAAACAGAAACACACCTGAAACCTTAGTACTACAATGGTAGAGCCAAGAGGAGATCTGCAAGTGGGAAATCAACCTGGACAACACAACCAGTTTCAGGCCAGTCAGGGAAGGTTACATAGCAAGATTGTCCCGAAACAATAACATCAAAGCAAAACCATGACACCCTGCTCCTTTGGGATGCTTCATAATATAGTATTAATTGAAACACATAATTTGTAAGTATGATATCCTTTAATTTACCTTTAAACAATAATGTACATGAGCAGTTAAGTTTTACATTGTGTTGATGGGGAATGTATATATATATATATATATGATAAATGTTTTAAGTAATTATGTGAAATTATTTCTTCAGTAACTGAATGTGTAAAGGTAGGATAGAAATAGATACACAGCTGAAAGTTAGTTAAGAGCTGATGAGGAGAGGTCCATGGTAGATACAAGGGTCTTGTTACACCAAAACCTATTTAGCCAAATGCTAAAAGGACCCAGTTCACCATTTGCCTATTTTCACATTGAAAGGTTAATGTTTGATTATCAATGTTGCAGTAAATTTAGAGAATTTGGTATTTTGATAAATTATGAGATGACAGTAGAAACATTTTTAATATTTTAATTATGTAATAGTTTGTGGCAAATTTTATAGAGACAGTATATGAATCACAGATAGCATCCTTTATATAAATTGTATTCTAAGGAAGATTTATTCTTTCAATATTGAAAAAGTAAAACCATGAAGAGTCAGAAACAGAATCAGATACTACATTACAACACATTTGTGATTCTTAGCACATTGTTAGTAGTGAATTAACCTATGAGAAAAAAAGTATCTTTATGTATTGACTCCCTGAGGGATAGTTCTATGGAAAAATACATTTACATATAATATATGTCCATTTAATGATCTGTGGAGTTTTTTGCATTGGAGATTGCCTTCCATAGTAAGCTTTCCAGTTGCTTCCTGAGATTGTTGGGAGATATAACCAAGTACACCCAGGCATAAACCCACATGTTATATATGCTTATATGCTCATGTAAACATGCAAATGTGCGCAAGCATGAACTTTAAGAAATGTCACTTTTCTACACATTAGTTCTAAAATTCACAAACTAGAGAAACATGGACAATATTCACTTTGCATACCTGCCCTGTCTATTAACTGGGTCCTTTAATAAACAAAGACATTCACTTCACCTACCTAGGATAACTTGTATCTCCTCAGGGTGTGTTGCCAAAGGCTACAGTGGCAATAGAAACCCTGATTTCAGGAAAAAAATCCCTTTTATGTTAATTCAGGGAACAAAAGCCAATCAAATGAAAACATTTCAATCTGTCTCCAAGGAAAAGAAGTAAAGCTCATGTCACAGTGTTTAACAAATTTGTTTTTCAGTTGAAGATGGAGAGATTTCCAAGTAAGTTAAATGTTTACTTGATGAAACACACAGATGCAGAATTTATCTATTATCATTATAAGCAATGTATGTTATTATCAATGCATATGTATTCTAGTTCATCCCTTTTGTGTCAGACAATGTGCTCTGGTATCAATCACCACCTCCCTATTCTCCTTCCTTCCACTCTTCATTAACACATTGTTGACTTAGATAAATAGTACACTGATACTTCAGTTAAGATCCTGTGGTAATTTGAAAGAAAATGCCCCCCCCAAATGGTGTGGGACTAACTGGAGGTGTGACCTTGTTAGGGTTGGTGTGGCCTTGTTGGAGGAAGTGTGTCCCTGTGGAGGCAGGCTTTGAGGGTTTCTATGACCAAGATATACCCAGCAAGACAGACTACTTCCTGTTGCCTGCAAATCAAGCAGCTGTAGGACTCTCAGTTACTTCCCCAGCACTGTGTCTGCCTGCCATAACAACATGTTGCACCATGGTGATAATGGACCAAGCATTTGAAAAATATAAGACATCCCAATTAAATGTTTTTCTCTTATAAGAGTTGACATGGTCATGGTCATAGTGTCCCTTCACAATGATAGAAATCCTAACTAAAACAGATCTGTAATGAAGAAACATTCATATTTGAAACATGTTATTCCTATGAGGTTGGAATTTTGTATTGGTCTGTAGTAATTTTGCTGGTACCAGGCTACCATTTGCTGATCAGTCTAAGCAAAATGCAGACAATAAATGGCAAAGAATGGAAAGTATACTATGTTACTATCAGTGGGTAATAATGTATTACTCTTTGTGGGAACAACAGTAGATAACTGAAAATGTATTACATTCCACAAAGTTGTAATTTTCAATAGTTTTTTATCTTTGTATTTGTATGTGTGGTCTGTGCATATTTACATATTTGAAAATGTGGGTGTACATGACTACATACACACCTGCCTGTGCCCAGGTTTAGAAGTCAAATAGGTGACAGGTGTTTCTCTATCATTCTCCAATTTATGTTTTAACCCAAGGTCTCTCACTGAACCTAACATCTACCTATTGAACAAGACTAGTTAGTCAGTAGTTTTCAACCTGTGTTTTGTGACCCCTTTAGGATTTAGAATGCCCTTTTCATGGGAGTTTCCTAAGGCTATTGGAAAATACATATATTTACATTATTATTCAAAGCAGTAGTAAAATTACAGTTATGAAGTGGCAATGAAAATAATTTTATGATTGGGTGTGACTACAACATGAGCAATTGGATTAAAGAGTCCCAGCATCAGGAAGGTTGAAAATCAGAGTTAAGTCATCAAGTACCAGGGTACTGTATGTCTCCAGTTTTCCAGCTCTTTGATTTTGAACACAAATCAACATATTTTTTCTTGTTATGTTAGAGGCTAGCTTTTGAACTCAAGCCTTTATAACTGTCAGGCAAACATTTTAGCAATTAAGACATCTCCTCAGTCCCTTAGCAATTACTACTTTAAAATGAAATCAGGTGTTAGCTGCAGGACAAATTAGCAATTAACACTGTATTTTTAATCTTCTATAAAAAATGTATGAGAATATTGAATAAAGTACTTGTTTAGCTGAGATTACCAAAAGATGAAGGCAAAGGGTAGCAAATGTAAACTTACTGGTTTACTAGAGGTAAATGATATCTGATATACTTTATTTCATGGAACAACTTTCACTTTACATTGCTTTTTTGCATTATAATGAGAAAATGCATGATAGATATTTATTTTCCACTTAAAGATTTAGAAAAATGGATTACTTATTTTACATGGGGCTACTTTTGACTTGAATATTCTTCCCTCTCTCTAAAGTCTCTATTTCCCTTAAGGCTTTCTTAGTAATATCTTAGACTATAGGCAATTCCTTTATTCTCATAAACTCAAACTTAGCCATGTGTGTAAAACTATTACATTTTGCTTATTCCATACCACAATTTTCAGTATCCTACACAAATCTATCTAAATTGCTACACCTATTCTCATGTCATGGCTGTTAACAAAAAATCATTATTGTCACCTTTTAGCTACTATTCTAAGAAAATGAATCTCTGTTATTCTATTATGGGGGCAGCATACTATCTTACTCTTTTTTGTCCAAATGTTCAGTGTTATGATTTGAGGTCCCTGGAAGCATACTAAGAGTCAAGAATTTAGTTTATCAGCAAGGCACACATGAAGAAGCATGTGAGAGTGATTTAAGGAAAGAAAACAGCCAATAAATGGTATATGAATTTACACAGTCTCCATAGCAGATGACTAGAGTTCAATCCTGATAAAATCTAATCAGTTCAAATGCAGTCGAAGAGCCTATAACTTGACAAAGTGACATTAATTGAGTCTGTGCAATGCAGAAGGAAACTTAAAAGGAGACAAGAACTGCTCAAGAGGAGGTACAAGGCAGTATCTTTGGTAAGATTTGGAATCTACTGAAAGATTCTGAGCAAGATCTAAGAGAAATGGTATTAGGTAACTATTGGGTGAAATTTCTGAAGCAGGTTTGGGAGTGAGGATTAACTACAGACCGCAGATAAGAGAGGAGTTGTGTGTGCTGCTGTGCAATGCCAGAAGCAAGAAGTTACTAAAATAAATAATATTTATTTTCTTCTTATGCTACTGAGAACTAAGAAACACTGGAAAAATATTTTAACATGCTTCTGAATTACCTCCACTAAGAGACCAGTGAATTTGATATTTAGGTCATCTGTCAGAGTCATTTTGCAAAAGGTAATAGAATACAACTACTGTGCATACAGTAAGGGTAAGAATATGTGTCTAATCTCCAAGCAGCCATACTCACTGTCTCCATACTTACATAGGCTTAAGGCAAAAAATTCAGATACAATTGGAAGTCAGCAAGCACACATTTAAATGTCAGTGAAGTATTGACAGAACCTGTGGGGTGTTTGCATTCACAAATATGTGTGAATACATTGACATGAAGCTTTGGAAATTGTTAGGTTATAACTGAATATATAAGCTGATATTGTGTTTTAGAAAATTGTCAGGTTCAAAACAGAGTTCAATTTTACCTCAGTCCTAGGGAAAAAACATATGTATATATGTGAACAAAAATACAGGACTTTCACAACATAATAATTTTCAACAAGAGTTAAAACAATTATAAAATTGATTAAAATATTGTTGTCATTCTTCAGAATGCTATAATTCAGTGTAAATATACTTTCTTATTAAAAATATATCTGAATTTGTAAATAATAATTAATGAAAATGGCAAGGCAGAAAACATAGAGACAATGATTTTACTTGTTTGGTGTTCAAAGAAACGCAGTACTTAATGCACAGGAACAGTACTCAGAATGGAGGAGTGAGAAGGGAACAGGACACACATCTGGAAAACCTTCTATTTCCAGGTCTGATGAGGCCCATTAGATGACAATGCATAAAGTTTCACAGTTATATTTTGTGTTTCCTATTGGAACCCTATAATAAATGTTTAAACAATGAGTTAAGAGCATTGATTCACTTTCATTCTTTATTTAATTGAATCTAATTAATCACAAATATATAAAAACAATAGTTCTAACACAGTCTTCTACCCCCAACCTACTACTAGTAGGTTGAATCAAGGAAAAATATACCTGTTCTGTGGCAGAAGCCATTCTTTCTGAAATCTATTAAGATCTCAAGTTTACCAGAGACACACCTAGATACTTTCCAATCTATTTTTCAAAAGTACTGTTTTGTTTTTTTGGAGTTTGTTGTTGTTTTGTTATTTTTTTATTTCAGTTTGGATTATTTCTCCTAAATATCATTGTCCCTGAATTTTGTGTAATTTATTTTATCCCCAGCCAAATTTTAATATTAAAGTTTATCACTTCTTGGGTGTCACTCAACCTACTTTGGAAACAGTGAGCTAAGGCTTAAGTATTGGCTTGAAATGTGAACAACTCTCTCACTGAAGTTATGAATCGTTAATAATTTTATGAATGGTTAATAATATTCAGTATTTATTATCTCCATCTTTATTTGAATAAAGACTTTGGTATTAGATTAAATGTTGTGACTCCAGAGGAGATTGTCTTGTGCACTAGTAAATCTTCTATATGATTAGACCAGCAGTGGTAAATGGTACTGGACTAGGCCCTCTGAATAGTAAAACAGGTATGTAGCTTGATCTGCTTAAGGGACCCCTAGCAATAGGATCAGAATCCATCCCTGGTGCATGAGCAGGCTTTTTGGAGCCCACTAACTATGATGGGACACCTCTCAAAGCTCGAGTCAGGGGGAAGGGCTTAGACCTACCTCTATTAAATGTACCTACCCATGGGAGGCCTTACCTTCTTGTAGGAGAGAATGGGAGGTGGTTTGGGAGGGGGAGTCTGGAGGGGTGGGAGGAGGAAAAGGGGCATCTTTGATAGGTACGTAAAATGAATTAAAAAAGAAACGTGCAACAGGCTTGTGTGAGACCCTTCTGTTCTTATTGGTAATGAATGAATCTATTCATCTGTTATTATATAGCTTCCAGACTGAAAGTATGGGGAATATTTGTTAGAATGCAGAACACATTATTTTAAATTGACTAAATTCACAAGAACTCTGAAAATAATGTTACTATTAAATTAAGTTTTATAGTGTAAGATCATATGAGATTCTTTTTATTAATAACTCCCGTATACAAAATAATGGGTTCTTTAAGACATTTTCATATATACAGGCACACATGCACACATATGTTGTATTATTCAGGGTTCTCTAGAGGAACAAAATCTTATAGATTATCATCTATCTATCTATCTATCTATCTATCATCTACTTATTTGTATTTATGTATTAGAATGTCTTACAATCTGTGGTAAAGATAATCCAACAGTGGCAGATAGTCATTCAGTCTACAAGACTCTCTCAGCTGGTATTCAATATACACCAGTATTCTGAAGACATGGGCTCTAATTTGAGTGAAGGAATAGACTTGTTAGTGAGCAAGAAACAGGTAAAGAGAAAACTTCCTTCTTCCATGTCCTTTATATAGGCTTCCAGAAGAAGGAATGTCCCAGATTAAAGATGGACCTTCCTACCTCAAAAATCAGAATCAGAACTGAGTCTTTCCACTTCAAATGAGTTAATTAAGAACAAAATCACTCACAGGTATACCCAGCCATTTGGGTCTTAGTTAATTCCAGATGTAGTCATGTTGACAAACAAGAATAACCATGGTATATATAGCATGTTTATTGACCTCATTACTTCCGCTGTATTTTACTTTTTTCCTGCTACCTTTTTTTTCAGAGAGGATTCCGTCTTCTGGAAATAGAGGAAGGTTGGGTACTAGGCATTATCACTTTTAATTGTATATATTTATGACATTTTCAAAAATAGAGAAAAAATAATCTCTATGATTTCATTATACACGAAAGAGTAATATGAAGAGATAGATAGATGATAGATAGATAGATAGATAGATAGATAGATAGATAGATGATAGAGATAGACAGATAGACAGAGAGATAGAGAGATGTAGACATATAAAGACAAATTAAAAGTAGAGATTAAATCTAGATTTTGTAGTAGATTTATTAATATTATATTTTACAAGACAAAACAAGAGATGTTTACTTATATTTCACTTGGACATTCTTAGACATATGTTTTATTTTAAAAATCAAGAAATATGTGTATTTCTATTTCTATATTGAGGTTATCTTATATGACCTTTTGTAACTGAGGCTTAAGGGAAGAACAAGTATAAACATACCTTGTCACCTTCAAACACAGGATCTTCTCTTTGTCTGAAGAATCATATTGTTTAATAACATATTTATATTTGTTAGTTTAAAATGTGCAGTGGATGTGATGCAGCACTCGGGGTGTTCAAGAACAAACTTCAGAGGTTAAACAAGTGTGGTAATGAGAGGCCATCAAATTAGCTTCTGCCCTACTTTGGTTTGATATGCGTTATTTTCCAGTTCTGAAAGCCTTAGTGGTAGAACTTTGTACCTGTGCTTTTGATTTCTATAAAGTACAGTTTTAGCAATGAATCCTTATCAGTTGATTTTTTTCAGAAGTGCATGTTTCCAATATGTAATGCAAAATTACTGTCTCTAACTGTGTAGTGTCACTATTCTGTCTCACTAAATTCAACCATCCAAATCTGTGTTCTTTTTGATCCTTTAGTAATGTAGCAGTATTTTTCTATGAGATAAATTTTCTCCTTATGTTAGAATGTGGGTATGAAGATTTAAAGCCTTCCTGAACAGAAATTGTATTTGCTCACCCCGAAGAATTTCTGTGTTATACCTTTGCATGAGCCTTAGAATAAGCCCTTGAGGAATAGCTCAGGCTTTGTTGCATAAATACTGCATGCCTATAATTGCATACACATTGTGTTGCATGAATTATCTCAGAAAAGGCACTGCTTATCTCAAAAATACAAATAACAACTTAGAGGCTGTTAATACTTCTCTAAATATATACCATATTAAGAAATCAAGCTAGTTTATTAATGATCGTGCTTATAATCTACTTTAACAACTCTAACACTAACATAATTTATTTTCAACAATTTTATCTTATTAATTTTTAATGGAAATAATACAAGAAAAATATCCAATAGTGATAAAATTGTGCAATATACTCCCATGCCCATATATTTCATTTGACAATACTAAGGTAAATAATAGATAATTCCATAGTTCTAATGATATGTGTTAAATTAATTTCTAACCTCTGAAAATAGACCTGTTATACTTGTATTTTATTTTATGTATAACACGCACATACTTTTAATATTAATTCAACCATGTAAGAACATTAAGCATCTCTCTATATAACTGTGTTAATATAAAAATAATCACCTTACATGAAACATGTTGTAATATAATCATTGAAGCCAGATATTATAAAGTATGGTATTATACAATTCTTGGAACATTTTAAAATTATTTGCTTCACTTAGAAATCATCAGTTTCACCTAGTTGTGAACCCTACAAACTACAATAATGACTAGTCTGTCAAGATATGTTCATTGGTGAAATAGTAGAATGAACATTATGAGACTAACTAACCAAGCACTTTCTAATTTGATCTAAGAACTGTTCCAAGAGAATGAACCTATGCCTGACACTCTTTACAGGGCAAAAAAACCTGTTGTTATTTAGGTCTTTAGGGGGGAACATCATATTATCATATTATTATTCTGCTAAATTGTCACAATATAAAAATGAATCCTGGCTGCGTGGTGGTGCACATGCATTTAACCCCAGCACTCGGGAGGTAGAGCCAGGCAGATATCTGTGAATGTGAGACCAGCCTGGTCTATAGAACTAGATCCAGGACAGACACCAAAACTATACAGTGAAATCCTGTCTCAAACGAACAAAACAAACAAACAAACAAAAAGGAATCCTAATGACATTTCTTTACCCATATTGCATTGTAACTCAGTTCTCTTCACAGAAACTTCTTTTAATAGGTGGCAATCAACACAGAAACCTTCAATTGGTCAACAGTCAGAGAATAAGAACTTTATAAGTGACCAACACTAAATTGGGTTATGCATATCACACATACCCCAAGGCTTCATAATCTTTATGGAAAAGGGGAGAGAAAAATTGTAAAAGCCAGAGATGGTGAATAAGATCATGGAAACAGGGATTTTTGGACACAATTAGGCATACAAATTCATATGCCAGAAAAAAATAGCATGGATGAGGGGAGGTGAGCACAAAACCAGACCTGAGGAAGTGTTAACACTTCATAACTTCTGAAAGACAAATAATAAGTTTTCTTTGTTGATGTGACTCTTCATAGATAGGTTGATTACACTCCAGTGCAGATCTCACTTCCAAGAGAAGTTGGACAACAAATTAGACTAGATGGATTTGATAAAAATAGAAGAAAACCTATACTTGAATCAATAGAGAGATGAAGGTGGAGAGGATGAATATGGAAGAAGTTGAGGGAGGGGTAAGTGTGGAGGCCCACAAAGGTTTCCTAGTGAGATCTGAGCTGGCTTTCCCCAGCAGGGTGGCATTAGAGGATTGCTTGACCACAAGGTGATTGGAAGGGTCCACACTTAGCTGTGCTGAGGGAGGTCTTTTGCTCCACCCCTTGGCATTCCTATAAAAAGCCCTTTAGTCTTTCATGTAGTCTTCACTTATGAGTGAGTACATACCATGTTTGTCCTTCTGTGTAGCTTGATCTGCTTAAGGGGCCACCTGGCAGTGGGATCAGGATCTATCTCTAGAAAATGAATGGGCTTTTTAGAGCACACTGCCTTTGGTGGGATAATTTACATAGCCTTGGTGTAGGGGGAGAGTCTTGGACCTGCCTCATTTGAGTGTATCAGGCTCTGCTGACTCCCCATGGGAGGCCTTCCTTTGAAGGAGGTGGGAATGGGTGTTGAGATTGGGAGGAGAGACTGGAAAGGGGTGAGGATGAGGGGGTCTGTGGTTGGTAGGTAATATGAAAATAAAATTTCTCTAAAAAATAAAAAATAAAAAAAATAGTTTTAAAAAAGCCCTTTAGAAGAGACAGAAGGGGCTGGTAGATATTGATCCAGCCCCTCCTGAGGCTATCCTGTATTTCTATCTGTTTCTCTTCCCTCTATCTTCTATCTAAATATTTGTCACTCCTCCCTCCCCAAGAGTACCCTGGGGAAAAAGTAGGAACAAGCCTTCCACAGAAAAATGGGTAGGCCTTCCCACAGGTAAATATGATTAAAACACATAGTATGACATTCACAAAGAATTTTAAAAAACTAATTAAGAAAGTGCAATATATAGAATGTAATTTAATTTTCTTAATATAATGCTTTTCATTCAAGGCATTGTGATCCATTTAAATCAAACCCACTCACTTTTAAAATTGCAATATCATTTAGTGTGAGACAACCAAAAAAGAAACATGATACTGAACTCCTAGTTAATGAACACAACCTCAAAAAAGAACAATTGAAATCCCATCTTAAATCTATACACAATACCAATTAGGACAATTGCAGACATTACAGTGCATAATTGAAATCAAACTTCACAATAATGAAGTAATAAATGGGCTCCTTTGACAAGCACTCTTGAGGCACTGCATGTTTCTATCTGCTTTGATGGACCTTTTCTTAGTGCTACTTTGCTTTGTTTTCAAGGACAAGGAAACATTTTCAAGTGCAGAAATCTCTGAAGAGATTAGTGGATTTTGGCATGTTCGTGAGAATAATTCCTAATGTCTGCCTTTGTCGTGCCCATGAACCATACCTAAGTACTCGACTTCAAAGAGGATAGACTTTCAATTCTTTCTTAGTGGTGTATCGGAATGGACAAGTAATCTCTATTTTACAAAATCCAGGCAGCTGAGGGAGAAGGGGGTGGCTGAGCTCTTTATTAGCTTAGCTTGAAGCACCCTGGTTGGTAAAGGAGAACATGACTCAAGGAAAATATTTACAAACAGTAAGAAAAGATGCTGGTGAATTCACTCTGGCTCATGACCCCATGAAGAAATTATAGTCCCATGGGTCACATCCAAAAGGAAATGAAGATGTGAAATGAAGATGTCTCTAGCTATGTTCATTAAAAACAGAACTACAATTTCAATTAAAGAAGTTAAAGAGTAGCTTTTATTGTAAAGAAAAATATGACTGATCATATTTTGCATTATTCTAGTTACCTTTCACTGTCAACTTAATGCAGCCAATTGTCACCTGAAAAGAGAGTCTCACTTGAGGGCGTGCACTGTGAGCATGTTTGGTGCGTGTGTGTGTGTGTGTGTGTGTGTGTTGAATGCTAATTAATGCAGGAGATCCTATTCCACTGTGGGTGGTGGCTTTGGGTTATATTAAGAAATAGATAATCACAAGTTGCCAGTGAGATAACAAGTAGTTCCCATTCATGGTTTCTGCAGTCTTTCTTGGTTGAATGGTTAGTGAGCATAGTTCAAGTGAGTGCCTAAACAAGATGGAGTATTGATTTAATCTTTAACTCTTAGTTGCCTGTCAGAGGTTGATGGTAGACCTCTTTTGATAAAGACCCCACACACTTAGCACCCAGGGTTTGGATTATATTCAGGCTGGATCTCACCTCAAAGCCCCTTCGTTCGGTTTAGCTTCCTTGGTTCCATAAAACAGAGTGTGAGGTGCTAAAAGAGGGAAACAAACAGTCCTATCCATGTGCACCCCTGTGATTTAGGGTGGTATGGACATATTAGTGTTAATCAACAGCTGTAACATCTGTCTCATAGAACTTAAAGTCAACTCAATAGGAGGGGATCGTACCTAGAACTGGAAATCTAGAGAGCTTCCCAGGGCTAATGAGATCTTGAGATTTAGA
Organism: Onychomys torridus; assembly: GCF_903995425.1. Lineage (NCBI taxonomy): Eukaryota > Metazoa > Chordata > Mammalia > Rodentia > Cricetidae > Onychomys > Onychomys torridus. The sequence goes on along the minus strand of NC_050453.1, from coordinate 51,604,745 downwards.
AAATAATCTATTACCACCATTTTTACAGAGCAGCAAGATTCCTTACTACATTATAAATATTACTCTTATGTCAAAGTTAGGTGTCCTTACAGCCTTTCATCAAAGAAGCCTCATATTAAGGAAAATAGAGACAACAGAGAAAACCACAACTGAAAACAATACAGAGATCACAGTATCTTGGTGAGCCCAGCCCCAACCATTATGTATAAACCACAGCTCCTACATCAATGGCTTTGGAATAAGGGCAGAGAGAAAAACTGTCAGAGTCAAAATACTAGGAAATCTGCCATGATACAGTTTCTCCTAAAAATGGCTGCATAACATGACCACAACAGTATCTATATCAATTGACATACTAACATGGAAAGGGGAAATTTTCATGGGGTCTTACCCAGAGACAACAAACTACAGGCAACTAATTGGAAAAAGAAATACCCTCTCTCAAGGATTAACCTCCTTATTAGTTGTCCAATGCAGAGTGATCATATAGAACCATTATAGATGCCAAACAAGTGGTGAATATTTAAAAAACATTGTATGTAGATAATGTAAATATCCTTACCCCTAAAGGAAAACACAAGCTAAGCCTGGTGTTTTCAGCCTGTCTCATCAGCTACCTAGGAGGCGGTCAGAAGATAATTACACAGTTAAGAGGTTTCTATGCCACAGAGAAAGTTACCTGCAAAATTTAACAGGACTCCGTTTTTAAAATCATAGGTAAAAATGTTGATGATACAGCTCAATGATCTTTTATCTAGCATGCAAATTATCCTAAGCATAATACCCCTGTCAGAACCAGAAATAAGGTATATAATTTGTGGTGAAGATATACATGTATTGTATATTTTATCTCTTATATAAAAACTAAATTTAAAACTGACAAGCAGAAAAATTGAAAATAGATCTTTAACAAAGTGAGAAAAGAATTGGAATAACAGACAGATTTGAGAAACGTAAAACAAGAAAACTCACAGATTAATAATTACATCAATAACAGTCAGATACATAAAATGTGTGATCAATTTCCTGGGGTGGAATAGGTACTAGTAGGGATGAAGAATATGACCAATGCATAATATAGGTATACAGAGAATTACCACAGCAAAGCTCATTGTTCTGTGAGATTACTATAAAATATTAAAATAAGAAGTTATAGGTATATTATGACACCACCATAATTTCAATCTTCCTTTGTAGAATGAAGGCAAAGAGTAGAGACTGAAATTATGCAGGTAAACATGAGAAATAAATGTTAGTTTTCCACATCATGCAGAAATGACTATAATATTATATATTATCTAAAGTGTAGATGTATCCTACTTGTTAAATAAGAAACACAGAACCGATTGTAGAGTTAAAAACCACGAGGTCAGAGCAAAAGCAGAAAACCTTATCCTTCACTGCTTCTGCGGTTCCTCCTCTCCGCAAGAGACCTACTTCTGTGCGTCCTGTCTATTTAAAGACTTTCTGTTCTGTTTTCTCATTGGTTGTAAACCCAGCCACATGACCTCCTTGTCACTGCCTGTTTGTACAGACCTCCAGGTCGTCTATGGTTGGTATTGAGATTAAAGGCATGTGTCTGCCCTGCTGGCTGTGTCCTTGAACACACAGAGATCCGCCTAGCTCTGCCTCCCAAGTGCTGGGATTAAAGGCGTGCCCCACTACTGCTCGGCTTCTGCTCTGGCTTGCTCTGACCGCAAGGCAACTTTATTGACATACAAATAAAATCACATTTCAATACAAATAAAATATCACTATACTAAAGAACTAGAAGAGAGGAATTTGAAGATTCCCAACCCAGGATTGATAAATATTTAAGGAAATGGAAAGGCAATTATCTTGACCTGATAATTATATCTTGCATGTATATTTTAGACTGTATCACTGTGCCCCATTAATACACATAGTTTAAAAACTAAACTAAATTAAATGAAAATAAACAGTTATTTTAGAGAACAATAAATGAGCTATTTATTCAATTCAAATTGCAGTAGTAAAATGTCATAATACCTGGGTATATATTTAAGGAAAGATTAAAACATTTACATATTAAAACTCTGAAATATTGAAAAATAACTAGAATAATGCAAATAAAGTGAAATATAGCCCATGTTCATATATCAGAAAATTAGTGTAGCTCCTGCCCTGGTTTCTCTTAATGGTGGACTCTACCCTCTATGATGTAAGAAACTCTCCCCCAAGTTACCTTCAATTAAGATGTTTTTCACTTCAACAGAAAATGCAATGTAGAACAGAATGTAAATGTAGTCAGTATAGATCAATAAGTAGACGTGTCCTTTTGATGTAAATAAACTACATATAGTAGACACATATACAGATAACAAAATCATTTGTTCTCATTATTAAATATTCCATATTAGACACATTATGTGCTGCTTTTCTCTAACTAGAAGTCAAGTAATGTTTTTGTGACCTTGACTTTAACAAATATATGAAAGTATACATATCCTACAATACTTACATTGTCAGTGGTAATTTTTCAGCTCTCTTAGAAGCCTAGGGAGCCACTCTTGTATGTATTTCACTGTCTGAAATACTGTGTAGCACGTGAATATATGTGGATGTTGACTACTGAAAAATGGAAAACAAAACACCAAGGAGCACAGATAATGATGGGGAAACCTACAGAGACAATCAAACCAAGCTAGTGGGAACTCATACACTTTAGTATAAAAGCTATAGAGCCTCCCTGGGACCTGACTAGTCCCTCTGCATAGGTGTATAGCTTGATCTGCTTAAAGGTCCCCCTGGCAGTAGAATCAAAATCCATCCATGGCTCACAAGCTGGCCTTTTGGAGTACACTACATGTGGTGGGACTCCTTACATAGCCTTGAGGCAGGGGTAGGGACTTAGACCTGCCTCAACTGAATGTACCAGGCTCTGCTGACTTCCCATGCCTTACCTTGTCAGAGGTGGGTATGGGGGGTGAGTTGGGGGAAAAGACTGGGAGGGTGGGAGGAAGTCATAGAGGAAGATCTGTGGTTGGCATGCAAAATGAATAAAAATTTCTTAATAAAAGACAAACAAAACACCTTTTCAATTGATTTTCAGTAGCAGCAATTTATTTTGTTCAATCATCCCTGCATGTTAATTGAAACTCTTTTTAAAAGTGTCAATGATGGAAAACATTTTAATTTGTAGTTTGGGATAAACATCAATTGATTGTGAAGCAAGTCTTGGAAATAACTTGAAAATTAGCAAATTACAAAAAAATGTTTATTTTGTGTAAAATAGTATGTTTTTACTCATTAATTTCCTGCATGTTACATAAGGATGAATATTGACTAAAAATGCCAAATGTATCCTCTTATTCAAATTTATTGTTATTTTAATATAGTTTTTAAGTAATAGAAATTTAATGTCTGAACTTATGAGAGCATTGTCACAAATTTATATACTTGAAGGATATATAGTAATGTTTAAACATAAAGACTCTTCCAGCAATTTCAGCCATTATTGTCAATAAAATATCGAATGGAAAAAATGCCCCAATCATTCTGCACATATCTCATTTTCTAAAATGTTCTGCCTCATATATTAAGTACTTTGATACAATATCTTCAGAATATTCCACATTGGTCCTTCTAACATAATTATATGACCACGATTTTTTTTCAATAATTGGTAGCAAAACTGACTCTGTTTTTTTTTTGCCATGTAATTAAGGCTTCTTTCAATAATTTTTATAGAAATATTATTACATACTATTTTTCTTCTCAACTAATTTAAAATTGTGCATGCAAAGTAAATTACAAATACATATAAAAAAGAATACAAAATGGCAAAAGGCAACAGAAAAGCTTTAGAGCATGTTTATTTTATAAATACCTTTCTGTGTGAGTTTGTAGGTTTTCCAATTTTTGTTTGAGCTGGCAGGAATGTCAGACATGTTTTTTTTGGAATTTGGAGAGAAAAATCATGCCTTAGTCTTTATTGTTGGAATGAAAACCAAGAGTCTTAAAGGATATTATTTTATCTACAGTTATAAATTTCAGTTTCTGAAATAGGAATGCCAAGGAAAAATTATCTTTATATTTAACTCAGTGAATTTTTATATTACATTAGCTCTAGTATCATTTTTAAGGCATCCTATTTGGAGAGTAACTATTGGTTATTACCGTTGCTTTGTTGTCTTTGTTATTAATAAAATTTCTGTTACTGTTATAAAATATTTGGGTGACCAATTAACAAAGAAAATAGATCTGTGTAGCTTCTTGTTCTGGAAGCCCCAAAACAAGGAACCAGCATCCTGTGAACTATTGGTAGGTTAAACCAGGTCACAGAAGGGGAGCAGAAAATGGAACCACATACATATGAAAAAGGTGGTCCGTGAGAGAAAAAAGGCAAAGTTGCAACTTCATGGCATAGCAGCCTACAGTTGTTTCCACCAGTCTGCCCCCTATAGAATAAGAATATGAATTTTTTATCCATTTGGAAAGCTGTTATATGTCTTAAAAAAACCAATGACTTCTTTTAATTATAATACTTTTTATTTTGATTTTAAGATTATAATATTTATTTCTCCCTTCCCTTTCCTCCCTCCAAACTCTCCTACATACCCTTACCTGCTCTCCTTCTTAAAGGTACCTGAACAAGCCAGAACCATCCTGGAGCAGAATTATCAACATGAGTTCTGTTAAGAACAAACCATGCCAAGCCGAAAACATGTTTGAATCAATACTTAACTGATTGCATTTCAACATTATACTATTAAAATACAAATTGCTTGGCAGGTATGATATATAAATCAGCTTTCCTACCAAAATTAACAAGAATTCCATGAGTAATTATTAAAATTTAAATTATCTTAATATGAATAATGGTATTTTCTTATCAGTATGTTCTACTGATTATGAACAAACTTAGGAGAGACAACTGGCTACAAATAAAATATGTTCAATATAATTAATCACATGAAATATTTAATTAAAAATCTGGAAAATAATTAAACATTTTAACATTATAAAAATAATTAATCAATCATTTTGCCTGTTTTGAGTGAATTACAAAGTAAATTGTATATTAGACAAAAATCTATAATTCTTAAATGTTAAAAAAAATCTAACATTCTTTTATTAAAGATAAAATAAATCACATATGGGAACTCTGAGAAGGTCAAAATCATACATTTTAAAGAGCTAAAACTAATTTTAACACACAGTGATATTATTGCCAGCTGGATAGTCAAGTTTGTACTTCACATATACATTTACATTTTCATTCCACTTAAGCTTTGATATCAGTCCATTACCTTTATTAAGAATGTCAAACCCATTAACTTGGCCAGCCCATATAGAACCATTCATATAAAACCTACCAAGAGCCGGGAGTTGGTGGCGCACGCCTTTAATCCCAGCACTCGGGAGGCAGAGACAGGTGGATCTATGTGAGTTCGAGGCCAGCCTGGTCTACAGAGCGAGTTCCAGGAAAGGCACAAAACTACACTGAGAAACCCTGTCTTAAAAAACCAAAAAAGGGGGGTGGGGTGGGGATTTAGCTCCGTGGTAGAGCCCTGGATTCGGTCCTCAGTGCTGGAAAAAAAAAAAAAAAAAAAAACAAAAACAACTACCAAGAAGAAAGTATCTGTACTATGAATGTGTTAGTGGGGAAAATGAATAACATAGCTCACTGATAGATGATCTAAGCCTATATCTTATCAATATAAATACATTTTAATCTGTTATAATTAATAAAAAGACAAATGATAGATGTATCAGCAATTTACTAGGTATCTATGTATTTATTAATTTGATGTCAGCCCATTACCTTTAGTAAGAATCGTCAAAACCATTAACTTGTAGATAATTCACATAAAACCTTTCAAGAAGAATGTGTCTGTACTATAAAAGTGTTAGTGAAGTAAATGAATATCATAGCCCACTGATAGATGATCTAGGCCTCTGTGTCCTATGTCTTACCAATATAAATAAATTTTATAATCTGTTATATTGTGCAATATGTACAAATAACTGGTACATCAGCAATTTACTGGGTGTCAATGTGTTTTTTAAACTATCCTGTTACTTTCTCTGTGCATATTGTCATTTAGCTGAATGCACCTGCTTATGAAGATCTTGCGGATGATGCCCTGGCCTTTGACAATTGTCTTTTTTGGAAAAAGTATTTTCTTTCATAAGAGAGTGTGTTTCTTTCTCTGGGAGACATATTTCTAATAACTGATATATTAGCATAAAAGCATCTGCCTCCTTTCTCTCATTTAAGAAAACTATAGTTTATCTCGGTTTCAGAATCCTTTTAAAGAATTGTAACTTTTGCTAAAAATTCTATTTCACAGTTCTCAAGGTGTTAACCTAAGATTGAGATCAAAACTTTTCAGTAAACCCTTAAAGTAATAATTTAGCCCTGGCATGTGCTCTCAGAGACCATGTGCAGGTGATCAATTAAACATATCTATGTGCCTAAGAAAAGCCTAACCGTGTTCTCTCTCTCTCTCTCTCTCTCTCTCTCTCTCTCTCTCTCTCTCTCTCTCTCTCTCTGTCTATTATTCAGCAACCCCATATGGAGTAAGACTGAGTATTTCCTCTCTGGGCTGGTTAGTTTTTTGCTTTGTTTGTTAGTTTCTTGTCAAGTTGACAAAGCTAGAGGGAACTTCGGTTATGAAAATTAGCCTACCACCTACCAGATTAGCTTATACATAAACCTGTGGCACATTTTCTTCACTGATGATTGACATGAAAGAAGCAGCCTACTATGGATTGTACTATTCCTAGGCTGATGGTCCTGTATTGTATAGGTTAACAAATTGAGCAAGCTGTAGGAAACAAGCCAATAAACAGCACTCTTTGTTAACTACTCTATTGGTTCTTGCTTTCAGGTTCCTGCCTTCTATTCCTCCCCTGACACCTCTTCATGCTAGAAAAGAAATGTAGGCTGAAATAAACCTTTTTCTCCCCATGTTGCTTTTTTTGTCATGATGTTTTAGCACAGCAATAGGAAAACATACTAGTACATTCCCAAGTAATAGTGAGACAGACATAAGAGTCACTTTAATATTTTGAATCATTTTTATCTAACTTGAAATTTTTTTCCTACCACATTCTGTCATAATCAGATTCCTCTTTTCCATACACCCTTGAGCAATGACAGAGTGATTTTCAGGTATGCTTCTCAGAAAAAGGTAAATTTTATTTTAGCAACTTTATTATTATAACCCTTCTCTAAGCACTCAAATTACTGTCTGGCTAAATCACTAAACTGGTGGAGGATTACTACTATTGTAATAATAAGGTATTTGTTTGGGGACTCTAAATAATTTGTGAGCTATAATACACAGTTTTTGACAGACAATTATTTTCATGAGTATGCAAAGTTGCTGCAGAATAGATAATTTCAAGTTTTATGTGATATATATTGTAGATATTATTTCTTTGCAGTTGTAAAGCTCACTTATTTTGAACTTGTTAACTATAAAATATGTATTAGTAATAAATATATACTTTGCTTTGGGAAAATGAATACATGTTGGTTTTCACACCTTTCTAGGAACTATGGATATAAAGATGAAGAACATGCTGTATTTATGAATATTATCATCCTGGTGAGTAAAATTCAATTCATGGACTCCTGACATGGACTAGTACTTTTTGGCCTCCTACTCCTTCCTCTACCAAATCAAAGCACAAACCAGCTTTAAAATACTCACAGACAAAATCCAAGAACATGTCAAAAAGATCATCCACTATGATCAAATAGGCTTCATCACAGAGATGGAAGGATGCATCAGCATATGAATAGCAAAGTAATCTATCATATGAACAAACTGAACCAAAAAGAAAAATAATCTCACTAGACATTGAAAAAGACTTTGAAAAAAATCCAACATTCCTGATTTTGTTGGAATTGCTTTGAGTTTCTCTACATTTGATTTGATGTTGCCTGTTGGCTTGCTGTAAATTGCCTTTATTATGTTTAGGTATGTTCCCCGTATTCTTCATTTCTCCAAGACCTTTATCATAAAAGGGTGTTGGATATTTGTCAAATGTCTTTTTCAGCATCTAGTGAGATGATCATGTGCTTTTTTGTTGTTGTTGTTTGTTTTTTTTTTCAGTTTGTTTATATGGTAAACATATGACGGACTTTCACATGTTGAACTACCCTTGCATCCCTGGGATGAAGCCTACTTGATCATGGTGGATAATTGTTTTGATATGTTCTTGGAGTCTGTTTACCAGTATTTTACTGAGCATTTTTGCATCAATGTTCATGAGGGAGATCGGTCTGTAGTTCTCTTTCTTTTTTGCATCTTTGTTTGGCTTAGGAATCAGGTTAATTGTAGCCTCATAGAAGGAGTTTGGTAATATTCCTTCTGCTTCTATTGTGTGGAACAATTTAAAGAGTATTGGTATTAACTCTTCTTTGAAGATCTGGTAGAATTCTGTGCTGAGACCATCTTGGTCCTGGCCTTTTTTTTGGGGGGGGGGGACTTTTAATGACTGATTCTATTTCTTTAGGGGTTATTGGACTATTTAAATAGTTTATCTGATCTTGATTTAACTTAGGTATGTGGTACCTATCCATAAAATTTTCCATTTCTTTGGATTTTCCAGTTTTGTGGAGTACATGTTTGTGAAGTATGACCTGATGATTTTCTGGATTTCCTCAGTGTTAGTTGTTATGTCTCCCTTTTCATTTCTGATTTTGTTAATTTGGAGATGCTCTCTTTCCATCTTTTGGTTAGTTTGGATAAGGCTTGTCTATCTTGTTGATCTTCTCAAAGAACCAAATCTTTGTTTCATTAATCCTTTGTATTGTTCTCTTTATTTCTATTTTATTGATTTCAGCTCTCAATTTGAATATTTCCTGGCATCTGTTCTTCCTGGGTGACTTTGCTTCTCCTTGTTCTAGAGCTTTCACATGTGCTGTTAAGTCACTAGTGTGAGAATTCTCCAACTTCTTTATGTGGGCATTTAGTGCTATGAATTTCCCTCTTAGCACTGCTTTCATAGTGTCCCATAAGTTTGGGTATGTGGTATATTTATTTTCATTGATCTCTAAGAAGCCTTTAATTTCTTTCTTTATTTCTTCCTTAACCCATTGGTGATTCAGTTGTGCATTAGTCAGTTTCCATGAGATTTTAGGCTTTCTGTAGTTTTTGTTGTTGTTGAAATCTAACTTTAAACCATGGTGGTCCAATAGAACACAGGAGGTTATTCCAATTGTTTTGTATCTGTTGAGATTTGCTTTGTGGCCAAGTATGTGGTCGATTTGACAGAGGGTTCCATGGAGTGCTGAGAAGAAAGTATATTCTTATTTGTTAGGATGGAATGTTCTGTAGATATTGATTAAGTCCATTTGAGTTATAACATCAGTTAAGTCCTTTATTTCTCTGTTAAGTTTCAATTTGGCAGATCTTTCCAGAGGAGAAAGTGGGGTGTTGAAGTCTCCCACTATTAGTGTGTGGGGTTTTATATGTGATTTAAGCTTTAGTAATGTTTCTTTTACATAGGTGGGTGCCCTTGTGTTTGATAAATAAATGTTTACAATTGAAACTTCATCTTGGTGGATCTTTCCTGCTATGAGAATGTAATGTCCTTCTTGGTCTCTTTTGATTGATTTTAGTTTGAAGACTATTTTGCTAGATAATAGGATGGCTACACCTACTTGTTTCTTAAGACCATTTGACTGGAAAAACTATTCCCAGCCTTTTATTCTTAGGTAGTGTCTATTTTTCAATTTGAGTTGTGTTTCTTGTATGCAGCAGAAAGATGGGTCCTGCATTCATAACCATTCTGTTAGCCTGTCTTCTTGTAGGTGAATTAAGTCCATTGATATTAAGGGATATTAGTGACCACTGAATGTTCATTCCTGTTATTTTTTGGTGATGGTGTGTGTGTACTTCTCTTCTTTGGGGTTTACTGCTGTGGTGTTATCTATTGCCTATGTTTTTAAGGGTGTTTCTGACTTCCTTAGGTTGGAATTTTCCTTCTAGTGCTTTCTGTAAGGCTGGGTTTGTGGATAAGTGTTTAAATCTGGCTTTGTCTTGGAATGTCTTGCTCACTCCATCTATAATAATTGAAATTTTGCTGGCTATATTAGTCTAGGCTGGCATCCATGGTCTCTTAGTGTCTGCATTACATCTGTCTAGGTCCTTCTGGCTTCCAAAGTCTCCATTGAGAAATTGGGTGTTATTCTGATGGGTTTGCCTTTATAAGTCACTTGGCCTTTTTCCTTTGCTGCTTTTAATATTCTTTCTTTATTCTGTACACTTAGCTGTTTAATTATTATGTGGTAAGGGAACTTTTTGGGGGGGTCTACTCTGTTTGGTGTTCTATAAGCTTTTTGTATCTTCATAGGCATTTCCTTCTTTAAGTTGGGAAAGTTTTCTTCTATGATCTTGTTAAATATCTTTTCTGTGCCTTTGAGTTGGTATTCTTCTCCTTCCTCTATCCCTATTATTTGTAGGTTTGGTCTTTTCATGGTGTCCCAGATTTCTTGGACATTTTGTGTTATAATATTTTTGGCATTGGTATTTTCCTTGACTGATGAATCTATTTCCTCTATTGTATCTTCTACACTGGATTTATTGTTTTCTTCTGCTTTAATTGTCTTTTCCTCTAGTTATTTTATAGCATTCTTCCCATTTTTTGTTTGACTTTTCATTTTCTTTATTGATTTCCTCCACTTTTTAATCTTTTCTTCAATCTCATTTTTTGATTTTTTTTCTTTAAAAGCCTCTATCATCTTCATGATGTGATTCTAAAGGTTGCTTTGTTCTGCTTCTTCCACTTTGTGATGTTCAGGTCTTGTTGTTGGAGGAGGGCTAATTCTGGTGATGCTGTATTGCTCTTTATGTTGTTATGTGTACTTCTGCCTTGACATCTGCCCACCTCCTTGTGGATTCATTCTTTGTGTTATCAGCACTCTTGGTCCAGTCAGAGCTGACAGATTCAGTGGTTCAGGGAGCCTCTCTTGGTCCAATGATAGGTGACAGATTCTACTTTTCAGAAAGCCATTCTTGGTCTAATCAGGGCTGGCAGATTCCCTCTCTCCTAGTTTACTCTTGGTCTAGTGACAGCTCTTTGTCCAATGAGAGTTCTTTCTTTCTCTTGGCAGGGTGGGAGCTCTCTGGGCTATATGGGAGCTCTCTGGGCCTGATGAGAACTCTCTGGGCCAGATGGGAGCTCTCTGGATCAGATAGGAGCTCTCTGGCCTAGATGGGAGCTCTCTGGGCCAGATGGGAGCTGGGGACTGGTATCTAAGTCTCAGGAAGTAGTGGAGGTCTCCAGAGGATGGGTGTGAGGGCAGGGCATGTAGATTGTAGAGTCTGCTGGAGGGGGGATCTTTGGTTCAGATGGGAGCTCTGGGCCAGATGGTAGCTGGGGGCTGGTCTCTAAGTCTCAGGAAGTGGCAGGGGTCTCTAGCAGATGGGAGTGGGGGCAGGGCATGTAGATTTCAGGGTCTGCTGGTAGGTCTTGGAGAAGTGGAACCTGATGGTCTGCAACTGGGGCCAAGTTAGGTGGGTCTTCCCCGGGAATGGATGGTACCCAAGGATGGGACCTAGGTGCAGGCCTTCCTGGGTATGACCCCAAACACTCACCTCTGGTCAGAATGGGAGCTCTGGGCCAGATAGAGCTGGGGGCTGGTCTCTCTAGATATATTTCAATTATATAATCTTCAAACACTTTAAAGACATGCAGAATGTATCATTTAAAATGTTTTAGAAACTTAGACTTTTCCAGACGGAAAGACACATCTGCTCCTGGCAGCACTGATTTACTTCAAAGAAGATTCTGTGCATTGAAGAAACTCTATATGGAGTTTGCTTTCCTTGTGGCAAAAGTTAGCCACTTTGGCAAGAAACTGTTTTTTTCCTGGACTGCTTGACAAAAGGTTGTATTGCCTGGACATGCAGGACCCATGGAAAAATGTCTACTAAATTTTGCCAAAACAATAAGATGATCCTTCGGTTTCTTGCTTCACAATGAGACTGCCAGGCATTCTGCAGGACACAGGGAAAAGCATCTGACAAACTCTAGGCTTAATGGCTGAAGATGGATACCCCAAAGTTGCCAAAAAACTTTGGGTGATTGTCAAGGCTGCCAGGTGTCTCTGTCTATTCTCACAAGAATTTTGGAAATTGCTTTCTTACATTTTCCATTTTCTCAGGTATTACTATGTTCCTCTTCAGGTCTTTTTTTAAATTTTAATATATTTATTTATTAAAATTTTTTTCATTTTACATATCAACCCCAGTTCCCCCTCCCTCCCCTTCTCCCGCCTCCTAACATCCCTCCCACTCTACCCCCATCCACTCCTCAGAGTGGGTAGGGCCTCCCATGGTAGTCAACAAAGTCTGGCATACCAAGTTGAAGGAGAGCCTAACCCTTGCCCATTGTATCAAGGCTAAGCAAGGTATCCCATCACAGGGAATGGGTTCCCAAAAGTCAGTTCATGCACCTGGGATAAGTCCTGACCCAGCTGCCAGGGACCCCACTAACAGATAAAGCCATACAACTGTCACCCACATGCAGCAGGCCTAGTTCAGTCCCATGCAGGTTTCTGAGCTGTCAGTCCACAGTCAGTGAGCTGCCTAGTAAGAAGCTTGCCATAGGCCATACAGTATATCAATAATATTAAGCCTCTGAGTGATTATTTTATAAATGGCTGCAGGGCCACAGGCCAGGCGGGACTGGAGAAACCTTACAGCTACAGTATTCCTTTATAACTGGATATTAGCTGTAAAGTAAAGGATAACCAACATACAATCCATGGATCCAGGGAAGCTACATAACATGGAGTGCTCAATGGGAAACACATGCATCTCTCTGGGAAGTGGAACTATATAAGGTAGACTATGGGCAGGTGGGATGGAAACAAGAGGGATCAGGTGGATAGATGGAGGCAGAGAGTACTGGATGAGAGGAGAAGAACTAGGTGTTCTTTCTGGGTGTGTAGTAGAAGTCTAGTACAATGGAGACTCCCAGGAATCTATAAGGGTGACCTTAGTGAAGACTCCTAGAAATGAGAGATACAGACCCTGAACTGGCCATCTTCTGTAATCGCACATGATTCCCACTGAAGTGATTGGGACACCAACACAACCACAAAACTTTCAACCAGCAGTTTGTCCTACCTGATGTGTTGTTCTAAAGGTGGCACAGAAATTGTGGGATTGGCCTGTGGTGATGTATTGTGTCCCCCAATATACTGTGTCTCCTGATAAAATTCACCTGAAGATCAGAGGAAAGAGCCAGCCACTATATTAACATAGAAGTCAGGCAATGGTAGCACAGGCCTTTAATCCTATCACTTGGCAGGCAGGGATCTGTCTGGATCTCAGTGAGTTCAAGGCCACACTGGGAACAGAGCCAGACATGGTGATACATGCCTTTAATCCCAGCACTAAACACAGAGGTCTGTACAGTTATACAGGAAGTGGCAGAGCTGGTCAGGAAGAGGAAGTGTTGTGGCTGGGCTGACATAGCAAATGAGAGAACAGAACAGAAAGGCATATAGGTGTGGGTAAATAGGAAGTAGATCACTTTGAAAGCTGTGGAGTTGATGAGGTGAAATTAACTGAGGCTTTTCCTATTCCTCTGCTTTCTCTCAGGCTTTAACCCCAATTTCTGGCTCCAAATTTTTTATTAATATGACCATTTAGCAATTTATCTGCAGTAATCAACCCATGACTGCTCTAGCTTGAGACCCATGACATAAGAGTGAGCCCATTCCTGATACTGCATGGAGGTTCAGGACACAGAGGCTGGATAGCTCCAAGACCTAGGTTAGAAACAAATATGACCAACAAAAATATGTAATTCCTAATGATATTCTGCAATACTTCTAGACTGGAGCCTAATGGACTGGTCTTCAGAAAGGCTTCATCTACCAGCTAATGAAAGCAGATGCAGAGACCCGCAGGCAAGCATTAGACTGAGCTTGTAGTATTCTGAGGAAGAGGAGAAGGATTGTAGGAATCAGAGGGGTCAAGGTCATCATGAGAAAGAGTCCCACAGAACCAACTAACTGGAGCTCATAGGGGCTCACTGAGACTGAACCGACAGTCAGGGAGCCTCTGTGGGTTAGACACAGGTCCTCTGCATTTATGCTGTGTTTGTTTGTGTTCTTGTATAACTCCCAACAGTAGGATTGGGGGCTCTCTATGACTCTTGCCAGCTTTTGCAACCCCTTTTCTCCTACTGAGTAGCCTTGCTCAGCTTTAATAAAAAAAAAGAGAATGTGCCTAGGCTTATTGCAATTTGATTTGCCATGTTTGGTTGATGTTCTGGGAGACTTGTCCCCTTTTCTGAAGGGAAATGGATGAGGAGGAGATCTGGGGGAGGGATGGAGGGGAAACTGCAGTCTTGAAGTAATACATGAGAAAAGAAAAAAACTAAAAAAAAAGTAGTGTGTAGAAGTTCTTTAAGCATAAAAATCATATTTTAAAATGATTAGATTATTTTTAAAATAAGAACATCATGAAAAAAATAAAAACAGTTATCCTGATGACAACATTCATTAAAGGTCAGGATAATTGAGACAACTGATTAGCTTGAACTATTTAGGAGGGCCCCAGGCAGTGGGACTGGGACCTGTCTGTAGTGTATGAGCTGGGTTTTTGGAGCCTGGGGCCTGTGCTGGGACACTGTGCTGGGTGAAGGGAGGAGGGGACTGGACCTGCCTCAACTGAATCTACCAGGCTGAGATTAATCCCCAGGGGAGTCCTTGCCCTGGAGGAGATGGGAATGGGGGGGTAGGTTGGGAGGAGTTGGGGGGTGGGAGGAGGGAGGACAGGGGAATCAGTGGCTGATGTGTAAAATTAAATTAAAGGTTTAAATATGCATATCTCAATCCATTTTCTTTTCTGCTTTTGTCTCACTCTTCCATTATTCATCTGATTATAAAAATGCTAACTAGAATGGGACTGGAAACTATTCCAATGAATAGTAACATGTCAGTGGGAATACATGGAGGTTAGTTGTAGCAGGCTTTCTTGGAACCACCAGCCCCTAATCATGATGCTAAGACTTGCTCATTATAAATACTTGGCCTTAGCTTAGGCTTATTTCTATCTAACTTTTTTTTCTTTTACTTAAATTAACCCATTTCTATTAATCTATGTGTTGCCCTGTGGTTTGTTTACCTCATCTACATACTGTCCATCCTGCTTTTCCACTTCCTCCAGGTCTGTCTGGCTCCCAGCTTGCTAGCCCTCAGCTGACTGGCTGTTCTCCTTTTACTCTCTGGCCACCATCCCCACCTATCCCTCTTCTGCCTAGCTACAGGCTATTCAGCTTTTTATTAGATCAATCAGGTGTGCTGTGGATATCACTCTATATGCTGTGAATGTGTTGCTCTGATTGGTTAATAAATAAAGTACTGATTGACCAGTAGCCAGGCAGGAAGTATAGGCAGGACAAAGAGAGAGGAGAATTCTGGGAAGTGGAAACATGATGCTGACAGATGCTACCACCATGAGAAGCAAGATGTAAGGATACTGGTAAGCCTGAGCCACATGGCAAGGTTAAGATTTACAGAAATGGGTTAATTTAAGATATAAGAACTAGATAGCAAGAAGCCTGTCATGGCCATACAGTTTATAAGTAATATAAATCTCTATGTGTTTACTTGGGTCTCAGCGGCTACAGGAGCCGGGTGGACACAGAAAAACTCCAGTTACACAGGCGCCTTAGGCAGGAAAGGTGAAATAGCAACACATCTTTACATAGTTAAACAAATGGAGGATAAACAAATTAAATGCATCTTTACATACACAATCATTCTGTAACACAAACAAGTGCAACACATCTTTACATAATTAAACAAACATTGTATTCTGCAAGAGATGGTGGAGAAAGGGTAGAGAAGGCATGATATGCTCCCTGAAGAGAAATTTTTATTATAATAAAGTGAGGTTATGACCAAAGAGAAAAATCCTCGGTAGTGGTGATAGTAAAGAACAGACAAGCTGGTGTTGAATATATACGCACTCCTTGTTGTTGTTGTGGTGGTTGTTTTGTTTTTCAAGGCAGGGTTTCTCTGTGTAGGTTGGCGCCTTTCCTGGAACTCACTTGGTAGACCAGGCTGGCCTTGAACTCACAGAGATCCGCCTGCCTCTGCCTCCCGAGTGCTGGGATTAAAGGCGTGCGCCACCACCACCCAGCTATAAGCAATCTTACTGTCTTTTAAGAAATTGGGGGGGAGGGAATGGGGGAAAGGTGGGATTGCGGGTGGGAGGGGGGAGGACAGGGGAACCCATGGCTGATGTGTAAAATTAAGACACAAATATAATAATAATAATAATAATAATAATAATAATAAATTACATATTTCAAACTCAAATAGGTGATGTTCTTTCAGAACTTATGGGCTTTAATGTAAACAGAAAGAACTATGTTTTGGACACTATCTGTGCTATGTTTAATCCACCCACAATAATGGATGATTTGTGTTGATCACATGATTTTATAAGTTTCCTTCATCTGGTTAATGAAGCATAATAAAATGAGACATAAGAAAATCATTCAACTTGCATGTTCTAAACAGGACACTGGAAGGGAGGAAAATCAGAGCTGCGACATCAAGAGGACTCATAGGTTTACAATTCTATAGGGTGAGAAACAGGTGAGACAAGCATTATCTTAATCATAAAGGAGCCCAGAAAGTAGTTCCCAGAAATGACTATTGTTGGGACCATAAAAACTGTTGTTATTCTTATATCTACAGAGACAAATGAACCAAGCTCATGGGAACTCACAAACTTTAGACTGACAGCTGTCACCTGAATTGGACTGTACTACATACAGTAGATAGTTGTGTAGCTTGTTTTGTCTGGTGGAGCCCCTGACAGTGGGATCAGGATCTATCCCTGGTGCATGAGCTGGCTTTTTGGAGCCCATTTCCTATAGTCAGACACCTTGCTCACCCTTGATGCAAGGGGGAGGGGCTTGGGCCAGGATCAACTGAATAAACCATGCTTTGCTGATACCCCCTTTCGGAGGAGGGGATGGGAGGTTGGGCCATGGGAGGGGAAAGGCAAGGGAGGAAACAGGAGTAGCCATGAGAGGGCAATCTATGGTAAAAGGCAAAATTAATAAAAAATTTCTTAAATAAAAAATGTTATTATGCAATGGCTGGAGAACCTTGGTGTGAAAAAGAAGTGATCCTTTGTGACATTTACTCAGAACTGATTGGTGATTTTTTTTTTTCAGAACCCAGACCAAGCATTTCCTTATGATAATCTAGAAATCATGAGGTTTAGTTGTAATCAGGAGTGAACATCTGGATTGTAATAGGCATCTGGATGATAATAATCAGGATTTATTAATATTTGCAGAGCAGTGAATGGATTCCTTCTCTCTTCCCTCCCTCTCCCCTTACCCCTATTTCTCTCTTCTTCCTACTGATCTCCTCTCTTTCTCCTAGCCTCCCCTTTTTCTTCATCAATTATTTGTTTGTTTCTTCTTCATTCAAACTTCTATTACACAGAGATGACCCTTGGATATTTTACTTTCCTGATTGCTGTCTCTTAAATTTAATTGGCTGTTTTACTATATCAAGTAGCTAAAGGAGGTTTACATCAATTTAATTAAATCTTAACATATTACTCCTATATCTCTAAGTAAGAATAAAGGGAAAATCAAGGTTTTTGAGCTGCTGGTTATTATCTTTGGTTGTCTTTCTACTTTGAAATGGATATGAAGGCAATCGTCAAAGTCTTACCTAGTCTCACAGGTGTATAAAGTTAGTATAAGTTAATATTGCTGTCACAACCAATCACTGGGAAATATTACACATAAAAGTTGTGGAAACGTATATTTCTGATATATCAGGAATGTTGTTCTATTCATGAACACAGTTGTTCCAATTTATTTTAAGCAAAACATTGGCAAGGTAGCTGTTTTACAAACTGCCTCAAGCTAAAAGGTAGTGTAAATTATACCTTGAAAATACTTTCTCTGGAAGATGAATACCCAATAATGCCAAGTTTATAGTGTGGCCATACAGATAAATTATATATCAGGAAGTTGGAAGAAGTGATGTAGCATGTTATTCCTCTGTGTAAGTAAGTCACCTGACATTGAACATATCAAAGGCCCTTCTAAAACCCTCTTACCATCCACATGAAACTAGGAACATATGCAAAATTATCAAGCACTCAAGTATAACTCCACCCCAGTTCTAGTTGAAGAAAATAAAGTGATTAATACTATAAAATAATAAAACAAAGAGGATTGGAAAGAGAAATTTAAAAGGCTGCTGCTGTTGTATGATCCAGAATTAAAGTCTAGCGAAGATGTGTAATGTGGGCCTGTGATTCACAGTTCATTTTACCATTGATCTATGCAACTTGAGCAGAAAGAAGAGCCAATATCAAATGTCACCCATCCCCTATGTGGGTTCAACTAGTAAATTTAAATTCCAATAAAGATCAGTTTATGTACTCTGATCAGAACTAACCCATTGTCAGTAGAGTTTTGTGTTTTATAATACACATTAGCATCCACTTTCCCTATAATAATAGGTACAAAATTTACACATATAAACTAACTCTTCAATTTTATAATAATGCATTCATTATTGCTTCAGGTAGAATTTTTCTTAGAATATCTATATAGTGGGACAGCTCTCTCTGTAAGAAGATTGACTGCTAGAGTGGATTAAAAGCTTTCAGAAAAATCCTCCACTCATTTATATTAGAGTCAGAGAATTTGATTTTCCTTCCAACAGAAATTGCTGCTTTATCCAGTTTGTGTTTCTAAAGGGCATCCTAAAAATACCATTGACTTTAGGCCATACAAATGTTATGAAGCACACACAGCTGAATTTTACAGCCGACTTCCTTATACTTTCAAGCAACATTTTTTTTTTTTATTCCAGATCATGAGAAAAGTGATTTTAGCAAAGTTTGTTAATAAATGTTAAATTGTAGAATATTATCTTTTATACAAACTTCTATCTATTGTTTCTCTTTTTTTTCTCAAAATACTCCTACTTAGAGACAAAATAATATTGGAATTCACTTCATGTTTCTTATTTTATAATTCATGATGCCATCATCTAAAATTTTATCTGAGCTAAAGTCAATATACCCCTCTTAATATTTATGTCATTACTAGACACAGATCCTCTAAGACCTTCAAATTTCATAAAGAAAATGGAGACATTAGACCTTGGTATAGGTTTCAGTCAGTTAATATGCCATAAGGAAAATTTGTAAGTATATTGAAGATAGTAAATATTCATGAGGTGGGCACAAAGAAAAGATAAATTTTCTAATGCCCTTCTGAAATTGACCTGAGCTTTACAGTGCAATATGTTATGCAATACAGTTTAGTTTTCTTAGCTCTAGTTTATAATTGAAGCAGGTTAGAGGGAGCTGACCATTAAAGAACTATAAGCCCGCATGACATGCTAAAGGAGAACATGTTTGTGCTTTGTTGGCAGTCAACTCTGTCAGAAAATCTAGCTGAACTCAGAAAGAATTACAGACCTGGATGGTAACCCAGAAACTACCAACTTGAGAACAGTATAATTCCCTTCATGCTGCCTCATCTGTTCCAAGTTTTGGGGGATGACTCTGGGCTTCTGAGTCATTGGACACAGAGTGGAATCTCAGTGAATTTTTATAATATTAACTGGTTCCCTAATATCTTCATTTTAGACACTCTGAAATATTTGGCTCAGCAATCGAACTCTAGAGGAGCTGCACTGGGAAGAGAGGGAACAAAGCATACTTTGGAGAGAGTGGGGATGCCTGGAGAGTCAGGGCAAAGTGACAGAGTTCTTCCCTGTGTCTTAAAAAATGAGATGTCTCACTTTTGAACTCAGAAAAGCAGCAGAATTTCTGAGGTCTAAAAGTACATCTCATCACAGGGGTAATATTTTTGCCTATTATTTACACATGCCTTCAAGGATAACAGCTTTCCTGAAGGTCATTTTATTTGTAGGTAATTGAAATGTCCATTTAAAGGTTTTTTTTTGTTGTTGTTGTTGATTTTTTGTTTGTTTTTGTTTTGTTTTGTTTTGTTTTTTCTTTTTGAGACAGGGTTTCTCTGTGTAGTTTTGGTGCCTGTCCTGGAACTCACTCTGTAGACCAGCCTGGCCTCAGACTCACAGAGAACTGCCTGCTTCTGCCTCCCAAGTGCTGGGATTAAAGGCATACACCACCACCGCCAAAGGCCCATTTAGATTAGCTGTCAAAGGAAAGGACAATGACATCTTTTTCATCTTATAATCTTTGAGAAGTTAAGATTGTCATGCTTCCATTTACTACCATAAGTGTTACTCAGATCCAATTCTTTTGACCAAAAGTAATGTAGGAGCACAGATCAAAAAGAATTTAATTCAAATAAAAGATTAATTGCTAAAATAACCACCTTTTATCAGGACAAAACAGTTTTCCTTAATGGCCTTTACCTACTCCGCTAACCTACCTTACTCCTTCATGCAACATCTTAAAACAAAAGGACAAATATGACATTTTCTGACTCCTTTAACACATTATTTTAAGTCTCCCCAAAAGGTATTTGTGACTGGTTACTTTTCTAAGGTTAGTGTGTTATCAGGAAAAAATGAGGTGGGTTCCCAAGCTGTTCAGGAAGGAAGAGTTCATCTTCAATGGTCTCCAAGCCAGATAATGGCTACCTAGCTTTCTACTTGTATGATTAACCACAGTGCAAATCTTGTTAAAAAATCCATGAAAACAAGCATGAAGGAAAAGGTCCAATAAGTATCTATGAATTGAGAAAATGAGAAATATATATTCCCATATCTGGAATCTGGAAAAAGTGTTTGGGGACATTTATGTATTTTCTGTTTTATTCTTAGTGTGACAAAGCTGGTAATGCTCTGTCTGGAACACAAAGGAACTTATAAGTGGTTGGTACCTTTGTAGTACCAATATATTTTATCTCCAGTTCCACTGAATCAATCTGATAGTGAGGAGACAGTGTCAAAAAGTGTAACAAAGAGGAAGAAATGATAACTGTTGTAATAAATGAGAGAGCCATTGCAGGGGAGACTTCAATGTGAAGCTATTTCATATGCAAATCTCAGTTGCTTTGCTCTGCATGTTTCTATCATGTTTTTCTACTTGTGCTTATTTTGAATGTTTATTAATTCATCTTCTACTTTCCTAAATCTTTTCTCCTTTGCATCCAGTATGCTATGTGTGCAGCAAATAATTCATTCTATTAATGCATGCTTTCAGCATTTTTTAAATAATATTTTTAATTTATGCAAAGAGAACCTAGTCATTTATGAACACTATATTTTTGTTGTCCCTATAATGAACTTAATAGTTATTTTGCAGAATAAATTCAATTCTATTTAGCATACATGTTTATTAATTTTGAAGAAAGTCCAGGCTAATTTGGTGCCCAAGATAGCTCCACTACTTGGATTATTTGATGACTATATAGAAAGAATAAGCCTCAGGACCAACAAAAGACATACTAAAAATAATTCCTAAGATTAAAGTGAATTAACCTTAGTCTTAATTCACTACTTCTTTTTAATATTGTATAATGAAAGGAAGAAAGGGTAGAGGGATATTTTAAGTGTATTGTGTTTATTTTACTATCTTTGTAAAAAGGTGGTTTCCCACTTTACTAAAGTGATTTTCAATTGCACACATCTCTTAAGTGGAGCAGTTATGGAGGGATGCTCTAACAGGCAAGACCCTCTCAAGCTTCTTCCACTTCCCTTCAGAATACGAAAAACTTTCACCATCATGTCAACCTCCAATCTGAAAAAAAAAGTCTCATTATTCAAGTGTTTCTATTTTCAGACCAAAACCAAACCAGAGTAAAGCTTGAAAATTTATAAGTAACAAGATCAACTAGCTTGCTCATCCTGTGTGGACCCATTCATTACTGCCTTTGAAACTGCAGGTGCAAGCATGTATGACATATGTTATCCATGAAGGCTCTACTCAAATACCTCAACTTTTTGTAGAATTACTAATTTTTACCAGCTGAAAGAAATTTGGGCACTTATAGAACAAATAAACTTGCATATCATTATCAAGATACCTGGAGTCACAGAAGGAAGTCTTCAAGGAAACAACAAAAATTTGCCAAAGACACCAAGTTCACTTTCTTTCCGCAGTATATGGTAAGACCTTACATGGATTCAAATCATGCTAAACATCATTTTATGGCCTCTGAGATTGCTAGCCTTTTGGTAGATATTGAAGATAGAAAGTGATTTTATCTCATACTCTCATGCTTAAAATAAATTTTAGGTGCTCCTTTGGGTATGCAAAAGAAATGTAAATATATTTCCATTTAACTCATTTAACTACAAACTATTTAAAAGTGAAACATTTTGTATCCACTTTGAACTGACATATTTAAACTTTAATTTCGCTTCATTTTGCTTTCATATTTTTAAAGAATAATTCAATGTCACACTATGAAACCCTGTATTTTTCATTGTTTATACTATGATTATTAATAGAAGCAATTTTTTTCTAAAATGATTGTGTAATATGTGTATTTTTGTGAACATTTGAAAACTAATTAGTATTTTCCCCATGAAAAAAATATTTATTTTGAGAGCCTAATCTTCCTCTGAACTCCTCAACATTATTTTCACTTCATATTATAAACTGTGTGTAAAAATCACAAAGATAAATGTAAATGATACTTACACACAATGTTCAGTGAAGGCTTATAACAGGAGAGACAAGTCTGTAACCAAGAAACATCTAACCTTTGTTCTAATGTCAGAGCCAATCTACTTTCTGCTTCAAATGTTTGAACAGTGAGGTTTCTTTGATCAGAGCTTAGAATATTAAAACCCATGAATTGTGAAGAAGCCTTTACATCTTACAACTCAACCACCCAACCAATTATTCTATTATTCTTATTATAGACTAGGTTCCACAGTTTAGTGTCCCAGAGCTCAACAGCTATGTTTGTAGAGCTCAAATCTAGTTGTCCTGATTTTAGCATTTGGAAAACCACCACAATTCCACCTAACAAAGGGTTGTAATGTATTATGGGGATTTATCTCCCTTAAGAATTATGAAGGAAATTCCTGGAAAGAAGCAATATTTTCCATTGAAATTTCATAAATCTTATTAGATTAGAACTTGGAAGACTGTGGAGGAGTTAAGATACTTCGTGTCAAGACAAAAATTAAATTTTGTCTTTATGCTTCTAATTAGTTATTCCTTTGCCATCTCTATGTTTGACCTAACTACTTGTGACTATCAGTTAGAAACTTCTGAAGTGGATTAACTTAGCACATCACTAGGTTCCATCATCAAAAAATACAACAAAGTCATCAGATAGCATCTAAGCGTATAAAAGTTTCTCCTGTATTGTCGCAATATACCTACCTGCTGCCTCTAGGCATGAGTTTTTAATTTATGACCTTTGTTCTGTTTTCTATAAAAAGTTCAGTAAATTTGCTACCTCACTGGAACATGGAATTTAGAGAAAATTAAATTTGTGTTCCTGGGCATGGTCACTCATACTTGGCTGCAGAATAAGCCACTTATTTTGTCCCTTGGGGCAAGATCTATTTCTTTCATTCACACGGTTCAGTTCTGTCATACTCATTAGATCATTCCTGCAGTACTTGGGTTGTTAAGACGTCTGAAAGCTTTTCAGATATCAATGAATAGAATTTAGAGAAGACTCTATGCAACCCAGGTGAAACTAACTCCACTCTCCTGTGTTGCTGTGTCCTTTCACACAATTCTTTTTGTAGGGAAAGTACACAGAAAAGTGTTAATGGGTGATTTTAGACATATTATGGTACTAAGGACATGAAGGATGCTTGCAATTGTAGCATTCATGATACTGATAAAACTCAGTGAAAATAATAATTAATTATTTTACAATTACTTTTTTAATTATATATTTTACTTTGATATTATAATGAAATTATAATAAATTATAAATGAACATCATAATAAAATAATTACTTCGAAGTTTAAAAAAATTATACTCTCCCATGTCCTCCTCCCAAACCTTTCTATATACTACTCCTTGTTCTTTTTTAAATTCACAGCTTCTGCTTTTATTGTTATTATGCACATGCGTGCATGTTTACATAGACACACATTCAGAAATATAGCTTGTTCAATCTATATAATGTTATTTGTACATGTTTTTTCAGGGATGACAATTTGGTATTAGATAACCAATTGGTGTGCTCTTTTTTAGGAAAGGCCATTTTGCCTACTCTCAGCGCTCCTTACAGGCCTATAGTCCTTTGTGTAGGGTTAAAGCCACATAGTCTTTTCCATGTCTACTCTGACATGTCAATTGCTATTTTCCTGGTTTAGCTCATGTTTCAACAGTCATGTTGGTGAGACTTTATGAGCATAGTGTCCAACATTACTAGGAAACATAGTTTCACAAATATCCTCTGGCTCTTAGAATTTCTCTGCCCCTATTCCACAATGTTTCCTGAACCTTCAGTAATGCAGTTATTTTGTTATCTGTTATATTGTTATCAATTATCAGTTGAGACTGGTCTCCACAACCCTGCATTTTGATTGACTGCTGTTTTCTGTAATGGTTCCCCCTGTTGCAAAGAGAAGTTTCTTTGTTAAGGTCAAGGATTATACTTATCTGTGAATATAAAGATAACTACATAAAATGTAGTTATTAATTATGTTAATTTAATGAGGTGATTATTGGGGCTTCTCCATGACTTATGAGTTTTTTTTCTGGCTGTGATGATCTTTCACCACAATATTTTTACATGTATAAGAGCAGGCATGATCCTCTTTGCTGTGGATGGATCATACTTATCATTAATCTAGCTTATGAATTCTTTAGATTTTGGTGGTTTTAAAATTTAAAAAATCTTTGTAGCTTATTCTTTTTTGTTTGTTTCCTTTGTTTTCTTTTAGGGTCACTCTATTCACCTCTGAAAGAAATTTTAACTGCCTGCTTCTGATTTCCAAGGGCTAGGATTATAGGTATAGACGACTATACTGTGCCTCTTAGCTTATCCTTTAGATGATATAAACAGTATGGAAGTAGTGGCATATAAAATATTATCTTCAAAGTTTATTTAGTCACAATTTCTATTTTATATAAGTTGTAAAATACTCATGATTATGAAAATTCCTAATAACAGTATTCCCCATCTAGGGGGTTTTAAAGTCAGTTATATGGGTAATATAAAAAAAATAGTATTCTGTGAGCATCTTTAAAACAAATGAATTTATAGACTTCAACAACTTAAATTCATTCATATATTAGCTACAAAGCTAAATTTTATCTATGCTTCCAGTGAGTAGTTGCTATAATTTTGCAAAACATTTGAAGCTATCTCCATTCACTGTTATAGAAGATATGAATCACACATAACTGGATTTGAAATTTCATGCGGCCATGACAAATATGATTGCATCACATGCTGAATATTTTAAGTAACAGAATACTAAATTCTTTAGGTATAAGTAAGTGATTTTCTATTTTTGAATAAATGCATTACTTTCCCAAAAAGTATTAAATATAATTTTCTTCATATGTGTGTGTGCCAAGAATCACTTTGTTGTTCTTTTCCACACCTCTATTATATGAATGAGAACATGTACCATAATTAAAGGGGAATGGTAATAATTACTCTATATCTTTAGGGTCCAATAGCATCATTTTAAGATTTTCTTGTGAATTCCAGCTTTAAGCTTAATGTAAAAACATAAAATCAACATTATTAGCCCCTAGAATAGACATTAAAAAAAGACATTCTTTACTCATTAGACCGGTAAATGAAGGTTTCTCCATTTGTCATAAGTATCCCCTAGTGCACAGATGGGAGAAAGTAGCCTCCACTTTCAGCAGAGAAATCTGAGAGGCAACCACTTTCAGGGTATTAAGGAAGAGCTGATACAAATAAGACAGAAGGTGGTTCATCTAGGAAATCCTGGAAAATATGGAAAACAAGCAAAGCAAATATTCCTTTTAAAGTTGATCAAGGCTGACAAAAGGCTGAGGAAAGAGAAAATGATAAATAGGACTTCAGATCACACAGCGGGCTTTAGAAATTTCATTCCACCTTTCTTTTGCCTTTGTGAGGGTCTAAACTCCTCATGTTCTGTAGCATCTGCTACTCTGTAATCTCTGTCCGTGCACATTAAATCACATTGCCCCGTCACTGTTACTTCCCTTTATATTCCTATTAGTTCATTAAACCTCACTCTGTAATTTTTGCTTTTATTTTTATAGCTCTTCATTACATAACAATAATAGGGTGGAAAGTTTATAAGCACATAAAGTGATAATAATGTCCATAGAAATTATAATTGTCATTTTAAGAAAAAGAATGATAGTTATGACTCAGGATAAACAGTAAATTTCCTTGTTTTCATTTCTAAGATAATACTGTACTGTTTATTCTCTGTTAGGTCAGTTGCTTTACACTAATGTGATCATGTCTTTATGTAACAGCGTCATTTTTATAGAACCCCTCTGCAGTCAATATTCTCATACAAGCAAGCTTGTTTTTCATTGTTTTTTGCACAGTTTTGTGGCTACTTAATATCTTTTAATAATTTCATAGATGTGATTATATACAGTGCTGTTAAAAGCACATTTGAAATAAAATTAATCTCATAAAAATATTGTTTTAGAATATTTCCAGGGGAAACCAGTACTAGAAATAAAGTTGTCAAGTCAAAACCAAAAAATACAGAAGAATTAACATTTATTTATGAATAAATTATAACGATTAATAATGTAATGCTACATGAATGTTTCTTTTTCATTAGAGTCTTACTGTTTTTGTCATTACTACTTTTTCGTTTTGTTTTTCTGCTGAGGGTGCTAGAGATTGAATTAAGCGGGATGATAAGCATGGCGAGCAAATTCTTTCAATAAGCTATGTCCGACTCCTTATAATCAATATTTAACATTTCATTTTTTGATTCAGAAAATATGATATATTATTGTCCCTGTGTTTTGGAGAGTGAGTTGAGAATTCAATATGTAATTCACCCTAGCTTCAAATTTGTGCTGATCATCCTGCATTAGTCTTTCTAGCGCTGTGATCATATCCGTGGACACCTTGACCGATTAAAAAATAACTGGGAGGAGGAATTTGTTGGGACAATAGAGGAGTCAACTTGGAGAGTGACAAGCAACAATAAAGGCCATTTAAAAAGGCAATATGAGCCAGGTGGTGAGGACTAACACCTTTAATCCCAGCACTCCAGAGGCAGAGGGAGGCAGATCTCTGTGAGTTCAAGGCCAGCCTGGTCTACAAAGCTAGTTCCAGGAAAGGCGCAAAGCTACACAGAGAAACCCTGTGTCAAAAAACAAACAAACAAATAAACAAAAAGGCAATATGGAAACTTACTACTATAGAAGCTTCATAAAATACATACATATACATATGTGAAAAGAGATTTAATGAAATTACCCTACCACAGGCAGAAATATCCTAACTAGGCACCCATGGTGTCCAAGAAAATCCCCAGTACTAAGAATGAGTTACCTCATTTTGATTTGTTGGCCAACCGGTTTTCATAAACTTCCCCTCCATAAGCATTACACTTTATTGGCAATACTCTCAGCTGCCTTCCAGAATATGATGGTAAGACACTATTGCTTAAGACAATACATACTTGAGACATAGCACATGGAGAAATCAAGCTGATACTAGCCTGAATGCCTCATCCCCATTGGATAGTATTCACGATGCTGGAAGGTGCTATGCATGCTGCTGGGGGATTAATGTAACCAACAATATTACCCAGCTGTGAAACCTGCAAGGCAAAACAATAACCAAGATAAGATATTCTCACAGGTATAATAGTTTTCAGAATTCTATGGGAGTAACCAGCAACTTTCTGATTGGACTTAAGGCCTGCTCTAAGAGGTTGCATCTATATCTGGCATTATCAAAAGGGCCAAGCACCTGTGAGCTCTGAAGGAGAACTCAGTACTACTCCTCTGCTAACTGGACACAGAATTAAATTGTATCCTAATGTCTTTTGTTATATTCCTAGACCAGAAAATCTCTCAGCCCTCATCAGAGAGGCTTCTTCTTGCAGTATCTGACAGTTATCACAGATCCAAAAATGGTTAACATGCTGAGAATAAAGACTTCAGTTCTCAACCATAAAGGAGATGATCATTTCACACCCTTCCCAACAAAGCTCAGGAATATTTGAGGAATGTGGGGATGGGAAGACTGTAAAAGCCAAAGGCAGCAGATAACATCAAAGAAACAGCATTTCACAGACACACTGTGATAGATGCACATATGACCTCAAAGCAATCATGAAAGCATGACAAAAAACCTCTTCAGGCTCTAGACAGACAAAATTCCACAATAAAGAGGGAAGACAGAAATGAAATCTTATCATTAGCTGAGGAGTTATTGGCATTTGATAGCTGCTAGAAGGCAGAAAGTTATTATTCTTCAATGATGTGTCCTCTAGTATGTTGACTACACAGTAAGGTAGACCCATTCTCAAGACTAGATGGGCAAAGAAAACTGGAATAAGGAAATGTGGGAGGCCAGTTCCCACCTTTTGAAGGGTTCTTATGAGAGAGGGATAAGAAAATATCAGATAGAAAGAGAGACCTAGTTGACAAGAAGGAAGACAGAAACATGGAATAGCTTCTGGAGTGCTTGGTCCAATGGCCTTTTCCATTTATTGAAAAGGGCTTTTTATAAGAATACCAAGGGGTGGGGAAAAAGATCTCCCCTTGCAAGATCAAAGTACACTGCACGCCAAGTGTAGACCCTTCCAAACACCTGGTAACCACTCCCTTGGCCAAATCATCCCCGTACGTAACGTGTTGAGTAAAGCAAGCTCAAATTCTCAGACCCTGAGTAAGTTCTCACTAGAAAACCTCTGTGGGTCCCCACAGCAAAGAAAGGGAAACAAAGAAACACAAAATTTGGTGAGAAAAAACAGGAGAACAGAATGGGAGATAGGGAGGAGTTGTGTAAGAGAATGAGGAATGTGTTCAAAGTCCTTCCAATGAAATTATCAAATAAAAAGATTCCTAAAGTAGTAAGATTTTAGGTTTATTATTATTATTAAAGTGTTATGGCTTTTTTCTTTTTGTTTCTTAATATTATCTACCTTCTGTTCATATTCTCTGAACTGTTCAAATGAAACAATATAGCTTTGACTTTTCCAGATATTTTTTCCAGAAAAATTATTAGAGTTCCCTAGAGAAAATAATGGTAGAAAAATCTATAATTATATTTTATATGATATAAAATAAATAAATAGTATAATATAAAAATAATATATTTATTAGAGTTGCTTACAGGCTGTGGTCCAGCTAGCCTGACAATGGATGTCTACCAATAGAATCCACTAGTTGTTCAGTCCATTAACTGGATGATTCAGCTGGTATTCACTATGAATAAAATAAGTTGGTGAAGTTTGAAATGTTGATTAAGGATCCACAAAATAACTGATATCGAAATATATGAAATACAAGAATGTAAGTCCAGTCAGTAAATTTACATGTCATATATATTCATACACACACATAATATAAAACAGCTGAAACTAATAAATATTCAGAGACACTTACTAAGCATCTATTAAATTCAAAATACAATCCCCTTTTCTATCATGAAAAATTAAGGAAAAGGGAAGATCAGTGTACACGGTTGTAAATTAGGAATTTAAGTTGAAAGGTATATGTGGCAAATATTACAGGGGAAAGGGTAATACATGTATTTAAAATGAATAAATAAAATTGAATAACTTGATATAGACTTTCTAGACTTGATGATAAATAGAAACAGAGTTCAAATGAAACAAAGTGAAACAAGTAGATTGTTTTAAAAAATTAATAAAGGTGCAAGGATAACATTCTTCAGAAAACTGTGCAAGTTGGAAGTGAGTTATTAAAATTTAAGATGCTGCCATTAGAGTAAAAAGAATCCCTAACTCTAGACAGGGAAGTTAGATAAGAAGACACAGAGAACAGGACTGAGATAAAAGTGAAGACCTCATCTGGCCACATGATATAGAACTAAACATTATACCCATTTTATTCAAATTTTGATTAAAAAGGAAAGGAGAGGAAAAGAGTAAGTTACAATTCTTTTTCCAACTGGACTGTGTGTAAGGCAAAAAGGAACGTGGTCAGACTTACAAGAGGGTTTTACTTCAAGACATTTAATGGAAAAATATATTTCAGCAAGTAAATTGCAAAGCAAAATGAATACAGAAGGAGATAAAAGATACTTAACCTTCAGTGAAATGATAATATAAAGTTATGTTTTTTAAACATATGTAAAAAGATTGTGAAGTTTATGATGGTATTAAAATGAGTATTGTTGAGTCAGACAGAAAGGTGGACAGAAAGGATACTTCTGCTGCAGACTCTGAATAAAACAGGGAAACCCTTCCCTGAGAAAGAGATTCTTCTCCCAGGACACCCAGGACTCTCATTCACTCTTATGCAAATTAGACAAAAGCTGCAAGTATTTGAAGTACTAAATTGGTTATATAATTATACAGAGACATTTATTTTTCCAAAGGAAATATAGAATAAAATTGAACATGTATCTTTATGAAGAAAAACTTAAAATTAAAAGATACATGTGAATAAGACATTATACAGTCTTGAAATCATCAGAGGTTTTATGTCATTTAATTGATATGACTATGTAAACATACACACATATATATCATATATACATAAATACATGTATTCATATGTGAGAACTCTCATTATGTAGGCACTAACCACCATTCAGAGCTAACTACTATAGCCTTCATAGTAATTAAAAAAAGACAAGAAAATATATACTTCCTTAAATTTTAGAAGAAAAATAGAATTATAAAAATGAGATCAATATAACAATTAGTAGAAATAAGAGAATAAACAGCAATAGATTTTTACAAGCAAAAACATCAAATAAAGTAGCATTATTTTAAACCATGAATAAACATGAATATGAAGTATCCCAAATACACAAAAACCCTAAATCCTAAAATTGCATGGACTATATCCCAGTTTTGTGCCACTTCTAGATGAACTCTAAAGTTATATCACAGATAATGCATAAAATTTAATTTGATAAAAGTAATGAAAAACACATGTCTAAGAACAAAGGGAATTAGCAAAAAAATGACAAAATATTAATTGATAAAATTTAAATGAGATGTTTAAATCCACATAGTGAAAGACACTAGTATATCATTCAAAACAAGATTATGAAGAATAATACAGATATGTTTACATAGGATACATGCTGTGGAATAATGCTTTTGTACACTGGTCTAATAAAATGCTGATTGGCCAGTAGCCAGGCAGGAAGTAAAAGTGGGATAAGCAGACAAGTAGAATTCTGGGAAGAGGAAGGCTGAGTCAAGAGATGCCAGCCCGTCGAACAGGGAGCAGCATGTAATGGCACACAGGTAAAGCCACAGAACACATGGGAACATACAGATTAACAGAAATGGGCTGAGTTTAAGTGTAAGAGCTAGTCAGTGGTAGGCCTGAGCTAATGGCCAAGAAGTTTTAATTAATATAAGCTTCTGAGTAATTATGTTATAAGTAGCTGCAGGACCATGGGTGAAAGAGATTTGTCCCAACCACTGGCCAGCCAGGACACAGAAAAACTTTCAGCTACGGACACAGGTATCAAACTAATATTGATTTTAATCTGAAATAATTTATACAAAGAATGCATATGGGTAGAAAATTTTAACAACTTTAAATATATTATCTTTTCACCAAAATTCCCTATTTACACTTCCATTGACTGTTTAACAGGAATATTAGCTGTTTCACATTTGTTTCTAAAATCCAAAGTATAATTCTTTAAAATGTTTTCCAGTATTAAAACTGAATTTTTTTTGTTTATGAAAGAAAAATCTAAAAGATTTACTATAATTCAACTGTTTGTTTATAAATTGTAATCTTCTAATTTTGCCCTTTTAATACTCATCTAATAGTGTGAAAAACTGATTTTGCATTTAATAATATGATAAAATAACTATTTGAATCAAAGTTAAGTAATGAGTCATAGTTGCATTTTATTATGCTTGTATGCAACCTTGTACTTTATCTCATGTTCTTGCTTTCTTTGTTTATTCTTACTGTGTCTTTCCCCTGGGAATCATTTTGATGAGAAAGTACAGAAACCAGAGAAATAACAAATGTCTGAACTCCAAATCCTCATTACATTCTTGGGGAAATGTACCATGTTCCTCAGTTTGTGTGTTCACACACATCATAACTGAAGAATTATGCCTCCTTTCATCCCAAGTATGCAGAGGGCTGAGGATCAGAACTGTGTTTGCACAAATATGATGAAGAATAAACATGATTTCTGTTTTTGCACATCCAGTTTTATCTGTGAAGGGTAAACTAGATCATTTTTCTGGCATGTAATTATAGATCCCTTCAGCATCAAGTTGTTAAGCCCTATAAGTTCCAATGGCACTCACCACAAAGTTCTAGTCAGCTGAGTTACCTGAAGCCTTTGATTATTGTGTACTATTTGCTTTTACAGTAGGCTATGCAAACTGCAGGAGTGACTCCTGCACAAGTTAACCTTCATTTCTTGGCTCCTCCAACATTTTCAATAATGGCCTTCTGATAGATAAATATAACATTTCAGTCTCAAATAACAATGAAAACACAAGCTCATGTTGGTGAAGGCATGGTAGAAAATTGTAAGATTGAAGACTAAGGTTATTATTCATATTGAAATATATCCAAAGATACCTTTTATAAGAGTAAAGACAAATGACAAAACTATGGCTATTTACTGAATGAAATTATTTAAACAGCTTTGTGTCTATTCACATGAACAGGAGCTAGATGTTATGTTGCCACTTTATTTTAAAGAATATGTATCAAAATAAAATGCTCAGCACAAATTCTTGCTTTGTGAACACAAGATAGTTCAGTGTTGTTTATAGTTTGTTCTGCTTTGTCCAAAGAAAGTAGATTAATCAACTGAACCTAAAAATTCTCCTTCATAATAGTACTGGCTACTTGGCCTTATGTGATGAACAAATAGCTTTGTCACCCATTATATCCACCAGGAATAGTGTCCAATTAAGAGTTGTGACACACATCATTAGACATTGATACTTTTAAATATCTTGGTCAGCATTACATCCTCATCAGAATCTGACCCTCCTGGAGCCTTGGTTTAAATTCTTGCCAGATACCAAAGTCAAACAAAAATTTGATATTTTAGACTACTCATCCTATAGTGTTCACACAACTTCCAGGTCATTGCTACAATTTAATGGAGCTGTTTCAGAATGAGTCATGGTGACTCCAAACAATGCTTCTTATTGAGGGAAGAGTAGCAGATAGCTAGTCTTCCTATTTGGTAGCATTAGGATATATCATCTGTTATTCATTGCACAAAGCATATATCACCCTGAATTACTGTCCACCAATTAAGCTTCTTATATCACAGTCTTACTAGAAATACTGCCATAATTTTCTTTTCAGTGGCAGACACTTCTGCTACAGCAGGTAATAAAATCATACATTTATCATCTAGTAATGTATTCCATCTGAAATCCTTTTCAGAACCTGAGATTGAGGTCTTTGGAGCTTCAAGAATGGCAAAATCATTAGGACTTCCCCTTGGAGTTCAAGATTGTGGTTACAAGAAATTGATGAATCTTGTTCTTAATCTATAGTCTTCTGCCTCAAAAATCTCAACACAATATGAATCCTTCTCCTGGTGTAACCAAGCTGTAGACTCTAAGGCTTGAACCTGTGGAGGTGCAGAGTAGACTTGTGTCACTCAGCTTTTTAGCTCAGTTTTTTACCAGTTAATTTCCTTCAATTGCAACTTACGTTCACTGAAAGTTGAGGAGGCTAACTCTCTCCCATGACACTCAGATTTGTACCTCAGAGTTTCTTCTCACATTTCTATGCAAGCCTCTTTCTGAAAATTGCTTCTATTATTGATTTAAGCAATTACTTCCAATATTCATTATTTTGTAGCACTGATTTCTCAGACATACAGAATTGATTTTTCTAGACTCAAGTCATGGCTCTTGCTCCTCCTTACACTATTATTTCTCTTTTCTAAAATTATGTTGAAATTTCTACAATATGCCAAGTCTGAAAGGTTGATGTCCAATTCTTCTTTCCGAATGTTTGCTTTTGCAATAAAATATACCCAAGCCCATAGTGTACACACACTTTCACACAGAGAGAAAGAGATAGACATACTCTCTCTTTTATATTTAAATTATATTTTGAAGATTAAGTCAAACAGCACTTAACTGAAAGTACTTCAACATAATGGATATTAAACAAATAAATAAATGTAAGTAATGTGTAATGACATGTAATTTACATTCTACTGAATGACAGTTTCACATTCTTTAATGTGTAAAATGATTCAAAATTTCAATATTATAAGGGAAAAATTATAAGTCAATGCCCTGTCATTATTAATGGTACTCATCTATTTTAAATAATCACCAACAAATATTGCCATTTCTTGATCTCTATTATATTTTATTTGCTGGAGATATTGTCTACCAACACATAACTCATTTTTCTAAAAGCTCATGCATCAACAACCTTGAAAACAAGGTCTCCTATTCCTTCACAAAGTAGCCTTCCTTTACAACAACAACAACAAAAAACTGCTTATTTACAACAATGAACAAATTTTGAAGAGATGAGATTTTTTTAATAAAACAAAAATTAGAGACTATCCTTTGACTTTGGACAGAAGAGGACTATGGAGAAAATGAGAAAGACTCCTATTTAAGCCAAATTTCTACTACTGTGGATACAATAGCTAACTTTAAATGCTCAAATGAAAGACAGACAAGTCCAACATTCTTAAAATTTTATAAAATTCTTAGAGCTGCATTGGTTAGCCTGATTTCCAGCCAGGGTTTGCTTCCAATCTGAGACTGATGAACAAGAAAGAGATGACCAATTATCTGATACCAGCAGGCTAAATTAGAGATGTCCTCATTCCTCATTAACACAGGGTGAAGCAGATGAGTTAACAAACCACAGAGGAAAGCATGACACTTTCATAGAATATATGTTATTTCCCTTAAATATGCAGGAGGGAAAAGGAAAGTCTTGGTTTCAGTAGAAATCCTTTAAATGAAGACATGCTGTTATTTTTAAACCAAACAACGAAACCAGTAAGTGACTGCATCAAGTGTCCCAGCTGGGTACACCAATGAGTC
Source organism: Onychomys torridus (assembly GCF_903995425.1). Classification (NCBI taxonomy): domain Eukaryota; kingdom Metazoa; phylum Chordata; class Mammalia; order Rodentia; family Cricetidae; genus Onychomys; species Onychomys torridus. The sequence goes on along the minus strand of NC_050453.1, from coordinate 51,569,610 downwards.
AGACTCTCAGTTCTGGCTCATGGTTTTAAAATCCACAGGATCATTAAGGATGCTCTAAATATTTGAATGAGGGAATTGAACTTTAAAGGCATTCTTAATAACTTTATTGTAACCATGAAGGGTGAAGACAATTTTGATTTGATATCCTAGTCTCTTGTCCTCCAAGTTATTAAAAGAGCAGCATCATTATCACATTTTGATTTCCTGAATAGAAAAAGGAGTCCTTGGGGACAGTAGACACTGCCATGCAACATTTAAACCTGGATCTTTTCTCTCTAAGGGCACCGTGCTCCAGATTTCCCAGCCTTGTAGCCCTGAGCAGAAGAGTTTATTTTCAGCCTTGATTTCATTCTTAGTGGGAGAAATAGTTTGAGTGTGAAAGAAATATTAGGATATACCTCATGGGCTCATTTTCTCTCAGATTTCATGTCTACCACAGTTAATTTATTCAGTTAATTTGATATTTAAAAGATGAGCTATGTAAATATAACGTGGGTGTGTGCTGTCTTTGCATGCACAATATTTTAGTTTTTGATCACCCAAATTAAGTTACAGAATGAGTAAATATTCCCTCACACACGCAGACACACAAAAAATTCTAGCTATTGATTATTTCCCATAGGCCCCCATAAGACCAGTGGTCTGACTCCAAAACACAGAAATGTCATTTTTGTAATTATTGTACTCTCTCATTTCTCCTCCCTTCCTTCTTCCTTCCCTCCCTCCTTCCTTCCTTCCCTCTTTCCTTCATTCCTTCCTTCCCTCCCTCCCTCCTTCCTTCCCTCCCTCCTTCCTTCCTTTCTTCCTTCTCTCCCTCCCTCCCTCTTTCCTTCCTTCTTTTCCTGCCTTCCTTCCCTCCTTCCTTCTCTCTTTCCTTCCTTCTTCATTTTGGTCTCTGTCCTTCTTTCATTTCCTACTGTCCCTCACCCTACCTTCTTCCTTATGCTTTATATTGGCCTTCTTTAATTACTTTGTGTAAATGGCTCAAATACTTTGGTTAATGATTCCTATAAAAAGAAGTTCCTGCCTCCATATCACCACTCCAAACCCCAGTATTGCTCAGAAATCAGCCAGAGCTAAGAGACATCAAGCAACACTTCAATAGGCTGACTTCTCTATGGCACTCTTCAGGGATATATTTCTCTGTACATGTTAATTCCCCCTACCAGAAATGATGATATGAAATCTTTACCAATATTTCTCCACGTCCTAGGCCTATATCACACAATTAACAAACACAATGTATCAGAGTAACATTATTAAATTATCAGTTAATTGAACTTAATTTTCAAATGCTTAAAATGAGTGAATGAACACATGAACTTTTTCAATGACATGTTGTATCCTTTACTAGTTATCATCTTCATCAAAAAATAATAAGGAGGAACATCAACAAAAACCAAACAAATTTAATAAAAAAAAAAGCAAAAAAAACCAACTTTGATTCCTTGCTGCCTTTCAGAGATGAGGAAATTGAATTCACCATATCAGGTCTGGGCTAGTTTCCTATGACTGAAACTACAAGTGACTACGATCTTGGAGGTTTGAAACCACAAATATTTTACTTACTCTTAAGCTCCAGAGACTGAGGACCTGATATCAATGCAAAGAAACTAATGATCAAGATGCAAGCAGAACCTTGTTGTCCTCAAGTGCAGAAGGTGAAGGAGTTCCAGATTTCTTTCTTTCCTTCCGCATACATCCACCCAGGAATTTGTTTGGGTCTATACTAGTCCAATGTGCATGACCATGGTTACTTTATCTTTCTAGTTTCCAATTCCTAGGAGTCCTAAAGAAAAAAAAACTTGCTTTATTCTCCATATTTCAACACTTGTCTGAGGCAATTCCTTCTTTTTCTCTCTCTCTCTCTTCCTTTATATTTATTACCCACATTCAATGCCAATTCTACATATTTAGACATCTGTTATAGCAATGTCCCCATTTCACTACCATATTTCTATTAAAAATGCATTTTACAAGAAACGATTAATCAACTCAGTGAAATTCTATACAAGAAAAACTGTAATTTTTTGAAAATATTTGGCCATTTTCTTGCCCATATTAAGATTTTATTTAATTTTTAAAACCATTTTAAATTAAAATTTACATGTTATGCATGATCATTTTGTTTTCATGAATGTATATGTACCAGGTATGTGTCTGGTGTTCACGTAAGCCAGAAAAGGGCATCAAAGCCCTGGAACTGGAATTACCAATGGTTGTGAGCTGCTATGTGGATGTCAGAACCAAACCTAGATCCTCATAAGAAGAAGCAAGTTCTCAAAACTGCTGAGCTGTATCCCCAGCCCCCAAATACTACTTCTTGTAAAATATCACTATTATAATACAGTTGAGAATATAAATTGCAAATTGCTGGAGAAAGGAAAAGGACCTATCCAATTTCCTGTCCAAAAGAATGAAGAAGGGGCAAAAAGGTACATGGTTTATAGAGATTAAATTGCTGCACTGTACTGGGAAGCAAATAAGATGGTTGACAACTGGGTTAACTCTAGAAACATTGGACTAGAGAAATATAAGGTCTAACAGCAAATGTCCCCTGTTCCAGTGAATGAGAAGTTCTCCTTAGTGGGGCTGAGGGCATAAGAAAGAATGAAAGTCTAGCAGGGACCAGAGTTAACAGAATTTTGAACTTTCCAAAAATTAGAGTCTCAAATAGAAAAAATAATGTGACATGTGTGTCAAGCTTCCTTAGGGAAAAGGTTCTTACCCCTTACAACACTATGAAGTCACAACACTACAGAAGCCGAGACCAGGCTTGGTTGCATAGTTCCAGACCAGCCCAAACTACAAAAGGAAATTTCCTCATCCTAAAGAGAATTAAGCAAAAACTATATTGAGATTTTTGTCTTATTATATTAGAAATGGCAACCATTAGGAAAATACAAATAAAAATGAAATGTAGAAGCAGAAAGGAACACTTACAAACTCTGTATGTAACTGGAATTTTTTAAGCACTATAGCAATCAATAAGAAGGTTTAGAAAAAAAATAAATATACAACTATTATACCATCCAAGTTTATTATTTCTGGGTATATACCCAAAGTATCAAAATCAGTATATAATAATATAATAAACAGAAACAGCTATATATCCCATGTTTAGCACTACACTATTCACAATTGTTGTATTTCAGTCTCTGAGTTGATGCCTATGAACAAGTAAATGCATAATGAAAAAAATTATATATATGGTATTATTTAACCATTAAGGACAAACTGATGTTGTTTTCAAAAAAGTAGATGGAACTAAAGATATGTTGTCAAGAAAAATAAACCAGATTCAGAAGAAGCAAATCATATTCCTTTTACATATGGAATTTTAAATACCATAATGAGAATTATTATTTTGAATACTTAATATGTGTTAATGAAATAAAAAGTGCAAGTGACAGGACAAACAAGTTGATAGAAATAACAGGGTCCTAATTACAAATTGCAATGCACGGTGCCATACATACAAACATGTGGTAATATTTTATTTGTGCTGAAATATGATGCTATTTTATTTGTGCTTTAATAAAGTTTGCCTGGAGATCAGAGGAAATAGCAAGCCACCGTAAGTAAACAATGAAGTCAAGCAGTGATAGCACATGCCCTTAATCTTATCACTTAGCAGGCAGGGTCTCTGTGTCTTCAAGGCCACACTAGGGAACAGAGCCAAGCATGGTGACACATGCCTTTAATCCCAGAACCAAGCATAGAGACCTGGATGTCTGCACAGACAGACAGACAGACAGTGACAGAGCTGTGTAGGAAGAAGAAGTGAGGTAGCTGGGCTAAGATAGCCAATGAGAAGACAGAACAGCAAGGCAATAAAGGCATGGGTAGACAGGAAGTAACTCACATTTGGAAGCTGAGGAGTTGGTGCGGCAAGGCTGGTAGATTTCCCTGTGTCCCTGATCTAAGGCTTTCACCCCTGTATTTGGCTCCATATTTTTTATTTTAATAAGACCATTTAGAAATTCGTCTACAAACATATTCTTACTTTTAAAATGTTAATTTCTATATAAATACAGGTTTAATTTGGGGCTGTTGCAGTTAGAAGGTGAGACAAAATCGTATGTGTGCAAGAATTAAAAAACAGATGGATAAGGAAAGAATTTCCAGAGTGTATGTATGGTAGACGCATTTATACAAACAAACTTTGCTTGTACCTCCAGATACTGAAAACGACCATGAAAAATCTCTGCAAGATGTGCTCATGTAAACAGTTGCTCATAGAAATTGACCAAATTGTCAGGCAGTGGTGGATCACATTTTTAATCCCAGCACTTGAGAGGCAGTGGCAGGTGGATCTCTGTGAGTTCAAGGCCAGCCTAGTCAACAGAGTTCCAGGAAAGCCAGGGCCAAACGGTTAAGCATTCCTCAAAAATCTAAAAGCAAAACAAACAAACAAACAAAAATCCCCACTACATTTATGTATCTACAATGAGAATCTGTGACATTGAAACCTAAACAATACCTTCCACTTCTACTTTATATTGGGATTTTATTTTAGAACCTTCATTCGGGAGGAAGAGGCAGTGGGCCAGTGTGTTCTTCCAGCCTGGGATAAGACCACCACTATTTCTCATCTACTCCAATCCCATGTGGTAAGAAGCTATCAAGCATGAGCAATATTCTGTGTTTGATGTTTATATATGCAGCACACTGGAAACTACAGTAGCAATGTACCATATATGTTATATTGTATATTATGTAAAGCAACTAAAGTAGAAATCAAAACTTGTGAGGTAAACTGAGTAAGATCTTTAATGAAGATGAATAGAAGTACTGAAATAAACATTTCAGTCTATTTCCATAAGGCAATCAAATAAATTATAAAACATGTACCATGGTAATGTTTTCTGTTACGTTTCTTGATACTGGATTTCAAGTCTAACATATGAATTCTCTTATAAGACCAGAAGTGCATGGATTATTTCTTTATATATAATTAAATGTCTTTGGTACTTTTGTTTCTTTCTACATGATGAAAATCTGTTACTAAATTTCTGTAATTTTTGTCAATAAATGGAAAATGTAGGGGAAAATACCAAATTTATACTGGTACCTACACAGCCTCAGAGAAACAAGAAAAGATAAGGATAAAATTGTTTTTCCGGCCACTGGCTTTGGACTGTAATGAAAGTACAAATACTCATTCTTATGCCAAAATGAATTCCCCACCAGGCTTGGACCAAACAGAATAGAGATTGAGCCAGAGCTCCCTGTGAGTATCGCATGGGTGACTTTGATGTACTTTAACCCTTGAGCTATGGAGTTCAGAAGCATTCACTAATACACTCACACAGGAAAGTGTGTTTCCCATTTGCTTTCTTATTTATTAGTTGGTTCATAAATACAAAAAAAATGTATTCTAATATTATGCAAAAATTACACAGGAAAGAAATCCTTAACTTCTAAAGTAGTCGCTCTCCTATTTAACTTTGAGAAGCAGTCACTGGAACCTTTTGGTTTTATCATTTGAGTCAGATCCTCTCTTCCCACATGAATGGACCTAAGGAGGATTCTGATAACTCTAGCATCCCAATTTCCTTTTACATAGGCTTTCTTGACATTTGTAAGTTTGCTTAAGGCATTTTCCAGTGAAGTGATAGATTTTAAAAAGAGAAGACCCTCCACAGCTGCTTGCACATTGCTAATGTCAGCAGAAGCATTTGATCTCTACCTTCCGCTTTTGCTCCTACACAGCTATAACAGGAAACAGCTACAATGAAAAGGATCCAGATAAGCCGCTGTAAATAAGTATCAAATGCAGTGTGTTTCTGAACAAAATAATCTGCTAAAGTACTAGAAACTATGACGACAACACAGCTGTTTATCTCAACTCCAAATGGGATTGAAGCTTAAATACCAATTGCATTTTAATGTGTTTTCTGTACCCTAATCATTATGAAATTTATAAAAGAAAAATAGTTGCTTCCCCATTCAAATATGTGTAGTCTTTTTATATGAGCTAAGGGTTTGACATACTCACTCTAAAATCGATGCCTTTAAATGTACAGTTACTCTGGTCAGTTGGAAATATTTGAGCAAAAAGGGACTGCAGTTGCTTAATTTATGGCTCTAAGTGTATAATAAACTATATTTAGTTTGGTTGTATATTCTTAGGAAATATATTAGTATAGAATAATATATTTTCTTTTTATTTTTTTTTATTCTTCGCATGTATATTACATCCCAACTGCAGTTCCTCCTCTTGATCCTGCCGTCGAGTCACCCCAGCATAACCGCCCTTCTCCTCCATGTCCACCCTGCTCCATCTCTCATCAGAAAAGAGAAGGCCTCCCAGGAACATCAAAGAAACATGGCACAATACGCTACAAAAATTCCAGGCACATATCACCATACCAAGGCTCCACAAGGCGACCCAGTAGGAGGAAAAGTGTCCCACAAGTAGGGAAGAGTCAGAGACAGACCCTGCTCACACTGCTGGGAGTCCCACAAGAACAAAAAACTGCTCAGCCATAACATACATGTGGAGGGTCTAGGACAGACCCCTACAGTCTCCCTGATCTCTGCCAGCCCCCAGGAGTCCAGGTCAGTTGCATATGTGGACCCTGTTCTCATGGTGTGCCTATCTCCACTTGTAATTCCCTCTCCTCAACAGGATTCCAGAGCTCTGCCTAATGGCTGGCTGTGGGGCTTTTCATCTGTTCCCATCAGTTGCTGGATGAAGTCTCTCTGATCACTTTAATTTTGCTAGGCTCCAGTCCCAGAACACTCTGAAGGACTTCAAACTGTAGGTTGAAGGTTTTGTGGCTGGGTTGGTGTCCCAATGCTTCCACTTGAGATCTTGCCTGGTTACAGAAGATGGCTGCTTCAGACCCTGTGCCGCCTCCCTCTCCCCCTTTACTACGAGTCTTTGCTAGGATCACTCTTGTGGATTCCATGGAGTTCCATTGCACCAGGTTTCTACCTTGCCCCCAAATGACCCCCAGTTCAAGTTGTGAAACACTTTTTTTTAAACAAATATAGTGATTTCTATTATTCAAGACTATTTTTGTAGTTAACAAACTCATATAATTATCTAGTGATAAGACACAAAAACAATGAACTTTGTGTGCCTGACTCAAGTTAATATGCTTACTATTTCTCTTCATAAAACTATCCTCCTCTCTCATATGGATATATAATAACACACATATGTTTTCACATAAATTATACCAGAAAATGTATCAAAGCAATGCTTATATTTACAAATATTTTATGAAGTATTCACGTGAGATTCTATGAATATAAATTGCACAAAATATATACTGGACTATTATTATAATAAATACTACAATGATTGAATTTGTTTTCATTTTTTTTCTTTTAAGATCAGGCATTTTAACTGATGGTATCAAATGAGATGTTAAAGGTATCAAAAGAATTTCAAAGTCAGTCCTCATATGCACATGAGCACATTCTTTTACTTTTTGTAATTTTCTGTTTCATCAGACTATTTCCTGATATCTGAATGAGAATAGAATTGAGGCCTTAATATCAGTTGTATATTAAAATGTTTTTCCTAAAATATACAAGATTTTGTTCTTCACTAAAAAAATGTGTAAATAATTTTTAATTCCATTAATATATACCATTATTTTCTAAACAGAAGTTATGAATTCCTTTTTCCCACTTTAAAATTTATTTTTGATAATGAACAAAGTATTGGGTTAACTAACACTATAGGCATTTTTTTAAAAAGCCACATGGAAACTAACTACCAGAGAAGCCTTCAAATATGTACACATGCTATATAAAATATGTTTAATGGGATTATGCTACAAGGGGACTTCCCTAACTAGACATGTATTGTAGCAAATAAAAGCCCAAATACCAAAAATAGACTAACTCTTCTTGAGTCATTTACCAATAGGATCATATCGATCATTCCCAAACATTACAGATGATTTCCAACAATCTTGGCTAACCTCCAGAACTTAAGAGTAAGGTCTATTGCTGACCATACTTGAGTCTTATAGATCATAGAGAAATCAAGATGGCACTCACCTGAGAGCTTAATCCCTTGTGACATCTTCCATGATAATGTGAAATGTATGTACATTGTCAGAGGAGAAAAGTAATCTTTAATTATCCAGCAGTGAACTCTGCAATCTATAACAATGTCTGACCTGACAAGATGTGACCACAGATGAAATACTAGCAAGGATGGTATGGGAGCAACCAGCTACATTCTAATTGAGTATAAAGATCAATTTATTAAATGGAGCCATATCTGCCACTGTTGATGGGGCCAAGGACCTTTAGCTAGATGGCTCTGATACACTCATACAAGTGCCTTTTTATTTCACATTTTTATGTCTTTTAATAAATGGAAGAAATTTAGGATATACACAACTAATAAAACAGTTCTACAATGGCATCAAGACAATTTGTTTCCTGACACCTCAAATAAGCTTCTATACCTATGCCCAGAATGGTTACTCCACATCCAGCTATCACATATGCATTCTCCAAAACTGAATGTCTTAATCAGTCCAGGTAATACAACAAATTACATAAACTGAATGGCTTCAATGACATTTTTTATAGTTCTAGTGACTGGGAGGTAAAGAGCTGGTAGATTCAGTGTTTGTTAATTCTTGATTTACAGAGAGTAGCCTTCTGTCTACACTCTTTTGTTATTAAGGGATTTTTTTTTTACTCATTTTACATACCAACCAGAGATTCCACTCTCTTCCTCCTACCCCTCCAGCCTTCTGCCTTCCCCACAGCCTACCCCCTCCATTACCTCCTGCAACAAGGTAAGGCCTCCCATGGAGGGTCAGCAGAGCCTGGTACATTAGGTAGAGGCAAGTCCAAGCCCCTCCTCCTGCATCAAACCTGTGCAAGGTGTTCCATCATATGTAGTAGGCTCCAAAAAAGCCAGAAAATGCAGCAGGGATGGATCCTGATCCTACTGCAAGGGGGGTACTTAAGCAGATCAAGCTACACAACTGTCTCACTTACTCAGAATGCCTAGTCCAGTCCCATGTAGGCTCACAGCTGTTGGTCTAAAGTTCACAGGTTCCAACTAATTTGGTTTTGTTGTCTCTGTAGGTTTCGCTATCATGATCTTGATGCCCATTTTTCATAGAATCCCTCTTCCCTCTCTTCAACTGGACTCCTGGAGCTTGGCCTGTTGCCTGGCTGTGGATCTCAGCATCTGCTTCCTTCAGTCACTGGATCAAGGCTCTATGATGACAGTTAGGGTATTCACCTATGTGATTACTGGGGTAGGCCACTATCGGTTGTAGTCTAAGCTGGAGTCATCTTTGTGGATTCCTGGGAACTTCCCTAGCACCCAGTTTCTCCCTATCTTCTTGATGTCTCCCCCTATCATGATATCTCTTTCATTGTTCTTCCACTCAGTCCCTGTTCCACCTAGACCATCCCATTCCCTTATGTTTTCAAGGCCCAAACCTTACTCTCCACTGCTCCCCTCATCCCCAGTTTTCTCATGGAGATCTCATGGATCACCTTGGGAAGGGGAAATTCATGCAGATAACTTTAAGCCAACTTTGTTCTTGTCTTTCAGTGCCGAGTTTTAGAAAGTGTTAAATAATTTTTGTTACAAATTTAGGTTTAACTTTAATGATTGAGATATTTTGTATTCTATTCATTGTCAATTTTTTATACACTGAAATATCTTTGAATTGCTATATAAAATGCAGATGTATTACTCTTTGAAGAGACAACTATAATGAACATCCTTGAACTTTTATGTCCTTTGGCAAAAATATAGTAAAGTGTCTAGTAAAAATTCAAAGACAAATTCAATAGTAACTCTTGAATTAATAAACAGTATAAATTTTGTGAATTATTTTGAAAGTTGTACAGAATAAGAGAAGTTCAGTCATGCCCACTCCTATTGTCAAGATCACAAATTGTGTTTTGGTATTTCGGTTTTGATATTTACTTCAAATTCACCATACACAGAAGCATTTAAGCAAATCCACAATTGCATATATCTAATAGGATTCCCTGCTCTTCTAATCTCATTACAACTTAACCCTGTTCAGTCATTCTATGGCCTTTTTCCACAGAATGATTTGAATAACCTTCCTTACTTCATGACAGGATACATGAGCCCTTCTAGAAATAGGATTCAGTCTTTCAATTTGTCATGATCTTAATCACAGCATTTTCCTGTCTAGAAATGTAGTATTAGAATATTATATTTAATGTGGATGCTGATAGTCCCCACTTTTAGATACTATAGCATACTCCCTGCCCTGTCTCCAAGGTCTGTCATTTGCCATCTAAGAGCTCATCACAGTAGTTTCCTGATCAGGATGTCCATCGCTCATGCTCACTCCTAGTAATATCAAATATTGTCATTTTATTATTGTCTTCTTTTTCATGTTCTACCTTCAATATATTTTAAAAGTTGATTATTATTTAGGTAGTTTGTGACATCATTTAAATGTTTATATTCCAATCTATTATTTTCAAGCTCTCTAAAAATCTTTCATTAGTTTAGGTTCCACTTGATGTTACTTAGAGTTGAAGAAGTTAAAACTGAAAATAATATTTTATATATATCCTGATAATATCAATATACTGTTTGACAGATAACAACTTTATAAGAAATAAGGATATTTTCTAAACATAAAATAGTGTCTCTTTATATATCTGTAAATTTCTCTAACGTCTAGCTTAATAACAGGCAACATGTGTATCGTATGTGTGTGTTGTGTGTGTGTTTTAGCATGTGTGTGTTTGTGTGTGCTATTTGGGGGATTGAAGAAGATCCAATGTCACTCAAACACACGCTAGGAAAACAGTGAGATTTGCTTATGTTCCTGTATACTGTCAGCACCCATGGGACTCCAGATTATATCAGGCTCCACTACATGAAGTTTATAAATAAGGCTCCCTCCCTCTATAATTTCATACCTCTTCTAGTATTTTAAAATATTGTTGCATAAGGTTTTTGCTATTTAAAGTCTTTTTATTGAAAGCAATTTTTCATAAAATATAGTCTGACCATGGTTTCCCTTCCCAGTCTCCTCCCTGATCTTTCCCAACAACTTTACTCCATTCAACTCTACTTCTTTCTCTCTCTGTTTAGGAAACAAACAGAAAATTAAAACCACCAAGAATTTTAAAATTAAAAAGCACAAGGAACATACATACTTGCACACAAAAACAAACAAAGATAACATAAAAATACAAAATTGGAAAACATGTTATCCAAGTAAAAGACCAGGAAGATTTTTTAATCATAATGTTTATTGATTCTTTGTGAATTTCATATCATGTGCCCCAATCCCACTCATTTCTCAGTCCCTTTGTATCTTCTCTTCAACCTTTTAGCATCCCTCCACTAAGGAAAACTTAAAAAGGAATAATCAAAATAAAACAAAACCAAGAATTAAAATAAATAACAAATACAAATAAGAATATTTACTAAAAAGAAACAAAGATGAGCAAAAAACTCACTTCTGCCCTCTGTATTTCCTCCATCAGCTCTTCATTCATCTTAGCACCATGGGAAGCTGCTAACTATCGTGCAATATACACTTTTGTCCAAACAGCTTTACTTGAACATGTTTATTGTTTAATATGTTGTTGGTCAGGTTCAAGACCTTTGGCTTCTAGTTCCCCACCTATGCTGGGACCCTCACAGAAACTCCTCTTGGATATCCTGCTGTTGCCCTGATTCATGGAGATCCTGTGGTGATAGGTTCACCAGGCTGGCAAGGGGAAAGGACAGCTCTCTGGTGAGTAGGGGGGCAGCTCTCCCTGGCCAGTGAGGTATGGGGCCAGCTTACCATGGTCCTAACAACAACACATGATTCAACACATGGTTCGCATGGATCCCTGTGGTAACAAAGGCAATGGACATCAATGCAGACCTCAGTCTCAGCAGGACCAGAGATCCAGACAAGACCTCCAGAAGCAGCTTGGATCTGGATGTCATCATGTCCCCAGGTGACAATGCAGGCCTTTCAGATCCTTAAGGGCTTAGCAGCAACACAATCCCTGGACTCCATCATGGCCCCAGGTGGTAACCCTGACCCTAGGCAGTCATAAGGCTTTTGATGATAACAGAATCCATGGACATCAACATAGACCCTGGCTGCAGTAGGGCCATTAAACCAGATATTGCTCCTGGCTACAGCTCCGGCCTGGACATTACCATGGCCTTTGCTGGCAGCATAGGCCATCCTAACTTGTATGTTCCTAGAGACAGCATGAACATCAGGTACCAACATGGCCTCAGGTATTGGCTCAGTACCAAGATATGACCAGGAAGATTTTTTTTTAAATTCCCAAAATAAAACAATATTAGAGAAAAAAAAATCTACAATAGTACAATTGAGTTCATTTTGTATTGTCCATCTACTGCTGGGCATTGGGGCCTACTCTAAAGTATAGTTTATATACTCACTGAGACTCCATTAGAGAAAGCTATTTTTCCGTTGCAAACTATTACAAATTGGAGATAACTTCACAGTTAGGGAAGGGAGCTCATGTTTACTTTCTGCTCTTAGCACTGTGACTCCTGTCTTGAACCTGTATAGACATGTATATGCTGCAATGGTCTCTGTGAGTTGATATGTGAGTCAGTCTTGCTGTGTCTGAAAGATACCTGTTCCTTAGTGTCATCCACCCCCTCTGGCACTTACTATATTTGTGCCTCTTCTCCTGCATAGTTCCCTGAGCCCTGAGAAGGGGAATGATGAAGACCTCCCACTTAGGACTGAGTGTTCTAAAGTCTATCACTCTCTTTGCACTGTCCAGTTGTGGGTCTTTGTATTAGTTCCCATTTACTATTACATGAAGTTCATTAAATGTAATTGAATAAATTGCAATGTTTTCACTTCTTCATATTGCATGCCTGCTTATCAATTACCAAATATATTTACTTCACTCATATTTCCATACAAAACAGTAAGATAACTTTTTCAATTCCAGGTTTCTGTAGAAAGATTTTCCAAGTGTCAAATTAACATTTACTAAGGAGACATGAACAATGGCTGTTCACCTCAAATAGGGTACAAATGACAAAAGAAAATAGGATTCCAGGAGTTTATTAGACTGGCTTACAGTGTGCAGGTAAAGAAGGGTTATTCAAAGGAACATGGGTGACTCCAAAACAGCTGTATCAATCATACTTCCTACCTCATCATAGACCGATGACTTCACAGAAGCTACATAATGAAGTTCCCAAATCATTGAAACTCTTACTTCCTGTATACATTTTATTATCTCTCAGATCTAGTATAGTCTAGGAGAGAAAAGAAAGGCACACTTTCTAGAATCCCAACTGAGAGTAGTGAGATCTTTTGATTCTTTTCTTCAAAGGGAGTGTCAAAGGATGTATTACTATTACCATAGACTTGGCTAACATTCTTATCATTTGCCATAGATACCAGGCATAAATAAATAAATAGTTGGTACTCTAAGATGGCAACCATATTAATAGTATTCTTACAGGTAAAGGGGGGCATGCAACAACACTTAAGCCTTTCCTCCTGCTCTTAGATTCGGTTGCTTCCTCACTCACAGTTTTCCCTATGTTTTGGAGATGGTGACCTGCCCATGATTCTTCTTTAAGCACCAGGCTGCCATTCTACCATAATACATCCCTGTTTTCAGCAGTTGACAAGTTATGAGTCACCCTTTAGCAACCATTGCCCGCTGTAAAAATTTCCCTATAATCAAGGTACTTTAGATAGAGTTTCTATTGCTGTGAAGAGACACCATGACTGTGGTAACTCTTTATAGGAAAAACATTTAATTGGAGTGGCTCTTATTATTTTTGTGAGAGCTTTAGTCTATTATTATAATGATGCAAAATGGTGGAATGCAGTCAGACATGGTGCTGGAGAAGAAGCTGAGTGTTCTACATCTTGAGCTGTAGCCAACAGGACAGTAGGTATGGCTTGACCAAAAGAGACCACAAAGTCTGCCCCCACAGTGACACACTTCCTCCAACAAGGCCACACCTACTCCAACAAAGCCACATCTCCTAATACTGGCACTCTCTATGAGCTTATGAGGGTCAATTACATTCAAGCAACTACACAAGGCAATACTTCTTAAGCATAAGCATAATCCTTTAGAAGAAAATTTGACAGGCATGGCTTTTTGTCCTGGCATACAGTAACAGACATAAAGTGGACTTTAAATCCAATGAAAACAACAACCATGTCATTGTTACAACCATGACTACCTCTTGTCTGGCATTTTATAGTGTAGCATGTAAGGTTCACAGTTGAGTAGACCTATTGAGTACAATTCTCCTCACATCATTCTTTATAGTGACTTCTTCCCATAAAAAGGCCAGCCAGTAAGAATGGACCATTTGAACTGGTTCTTGAATAATTTCTCCACATCATAACACTAAATTATGGGGTGTCTTGGGCAACAGATTCTTAACATTCAATCATGTTACTCAGTCAAGGAAAGAAGCAGTAGCCTTACATATTTTAGGAGCCTTGGGTGCCTCCCTATCCAAAAATTCATAGGGAGGTAATACATGCCTCCTGGCACTAGATTTTATTTACTACCTGTATGGCTTCTGGACACACATTTTTCATCCATAAAGAGTAAATTAAAAAAAAAAAAACAACTCTAGATGCCACTTTGATACCCTTGTAGTGATTTTTTTCTATAAATCTCTAAGATATTCACATGGCTTGGCTCATTGAGTACAGGCAATTTATAGGAAGGCTGACAACCTCAGGCCAATACCTTAAAGGAAGGAGAGACAGGCTCTCAGATGACAACATTGACATGACTTGGAAAGATGACACACATACACACATGTAGGTGCACTAAATTAATGAATTTTGAAGAAAAGTAAAATAAATAATGTATCATTCTTGTAATTATAAAGGGTGGGCAGGAGCTTTGCAGACCCACTGTGTCCCATTCCAAGCAACTATTCATTGATTTCAGGAGTTAGCAGCTAATGGAATTCCAAAGAACAATGTTAGGAAGATCCAATATAACATGAAAATATTATTTTATCATGTGTTTTCAAAGTAGTGATGCAGAGTAGAACAACGTGAGTGGGATGCCCTACTGTACTTACACTCTATGGCCCATGATTGTTTTTCAGGAACCAGTCCCTCTTAAGATCCTGGGCCACTGCTATGGAACTAGTGAGCATATCATTACTCTTAAGACGAGTGGTATGTGATCAACATTGTCTGTCATAGGACCAAGGAGTGAGGCTGCCTTCCTATGTGCTTCACCTGATACTCAAGCTGGCTTTTTAAGTTGGATAGGCTCTGGGCCAGAACTAAATCACAGCTTTTTCTGTTTTCTTCAAGTTGGCTCCTATGAGAGTCCTGGGTAAGAAGAAGAAGAGTTTCCTCTGCAGCATAATGTTATGTATGAGAGAAATATATACAGCTTACTCTGTGTCATAACTATTCACCTATGTATAAAGCTTGATTTTTTTCTGCATTGTTTATCATGCTATTCTGATGGGTTCTAGAGTCTTAAAATCACTGTAGAAGCTGACAACACAAATCTTACCACATTTATCTTAGAACAACCTTGACAGATAACTTTATTTTCCCTTCTCTCATTTCTATTTTGTTGACAACATTTTATGGACCTTATTTATTGGACAGTATAAGGCATTTAAGTCCAACAGTTCTCTTCTACCTCATAAGTTTCATGAACAAACAGGGTTTAGCAAGTAACAAAAGCCCTACACCAGAACCAAGGATTCTATTGTGTTTTTTTTTTTACTTTAAAAATTTTATTTTAAAGTTTATCATTTTTTTAAAAAGTTGTAGAAATACTATTACTGTTATAAAACACTATGACCAAAAGGAAGTTGGGGAGAAAAGAGTATATTTGGCTTAAATTTTCACTGCAGTTGTGCATTATTTGACCAAGTAAGCTATTCACTGGCATTTTTTCCTGAATATTAATAAAATAATTTTAACTTATTATACCTTAGTTGTGTTTTAACTTACAGAAATAAACACCACAGTATTGCATTTATATTATCATGTTTATCTAAACAAAACAAGGTAATGTTGTGGAAGCCATTTTATTTGAATCACCCATAAATGAAATCAGTGTCATTAAATGACATGTTGCTGACATTCTGTTCATCATCTCAGCTGAGCACAGAAAGGATTCATCTACTTAACTACATGCAAAATATAAAAATATTCTGTGCCCTTGTAAAGAAAATAAAATTTTCATGGAAAGCATTGTGTGTCTGTGAAAATTTGATTTTGTATCTTCATATATTGGCCTTTGATGTAAGAGAAGAGTCAAGTTTTCTTTGAGTTTACTTTTTAATGCAGTCACTACGGAAAAACCACAAGTTTTATATATTGATTTGAAAGAAGTTCATGTTGGGTTGGGAATTTAGCTCAGTGGTAGAGTCCTTGCCTAACAAGCACAAAGCCCTGGGTTTGATCCTCAGCTCAAAAAAAAAAAAAAAAAAAAAAAAAAACCAGTTCATGTTAAATATATTTATAAAAGGTTGTTCTGTGTAAATGATATGCATTGTAATATTTTGAAAAATTAACAATTATGTCCTAAAACAATATTTTACAGCTGCCAATTTATTGGGAATATTGTTTTAACACAAATATGATTTCCATTACAGATATTTATAAGGAAAAGAGATACTTCATCTGAAGAGAAATAGATATTGTTGTTCTCTTAAACCATTGTTCCTAAATGCAGTAGTTTGAATAATAATGGTCCCAAAAGGCTCATATATTGAATGCTTAGTCACTAGGAAGTGGCACTATTTGAAAGGGTTAAAATGATTAGGAGGAGCGGCCATGTTGGAGTAGTTGTATCCTTGTTAGAGTAGTAACCTCATTGGGGGAAGCATGTCCCTGGAGGTGGGCTTTATTTCAAAAGCCCAGTGTTTCTGCCTGTGGATTAGGAGATGGCCCTCATCTACCTCTACAGTATCGTGTCTGCCATACCTGTTGCCATGCTCCCTGTCACGATGATAATGGACTAAGCCTCTGAAACTGTAAGCAAATCCTCAATTAAATGCTTCTTTTTGCAAGAAAAGCCTTGGTCATGGTGTCTCTTCACAGCAATAAAACAGTAGTGAAGACACTATGAATGGTTAAGGCCCTTTTGTGTGTGGCCTACCTTTGACTCTAAGTTTCTGCTTCACTTATTTCTGAAATGCACTTCAGATATTATCTATGAATATTGAAACATCTTTCACAAGTCTCCAGTCAGCCCTTCCATTTCATCATTTCATCATGCCTCAATCCACTTATCAATATTTCATGACATCGTATTATATTCTTTACCTTCTCACCTATATATATATATATATATATATATATATATATATATATATGTATATGTATATGTATATGTATATATATATAAAATTAAGGTATGATCAGTTAGTGTCTGTATGTATTTTGAAAACAACATTCTTTTATGACTTTGTGAAGTTTGGAGTTGGTAAACCTGCTTTCACTTTTCAATTCTCTGTTAGAAAAATAAATTTCACACCTGGGATGAAATACCTTAAAAATAATAATGGAAGCCAGAAAACCCACTAGCAATTTCATCAATTGTCAGTCTGAAGTTGTACAACACCAAGAAAATATCTTGTTCTTGTTATGTCTCAAAAGAGGAAAAAGCAAATTTATTTCTAGTTTGTGATCACTCAGTATAGAACTTTAAAATTCTGAAATGATACCAATGTACTTCAGAAACATACACATGATTTTATTTAAATAAGTACATATTCCAGAGTATTCCTCACATATATTTTTATAAACAAGTCAAATAAAAAGCTGTGATGTTATCTGTTAAAGAACTGATTGCTAAAAGTCCAAAGGGTACATCCCAATTTTCATTGCCTTTTCTTTTTTAAACACCCTGCTTCTGTTGCAAGTGTTCTGGCTTTACTTCTCTAAGCTTCAATTCATTTTGAAAAAGATAAAAATGGAATAAGAGGAAGGAAACAAAAGAAGAGTTAAAAAAAATACAGACAAGATATGTGAGTCAACTGAAATTAAAGGACCTTGGCATACCACATCCAAAAAAGTGTGTGTCATCACAAATCCTATGGGATAACTAAGGAAGAACAAAAAGACACATAAACATGTGAATTCAAAGGATTATTTTAAACCAATGATCAAACAGACTGGATGGAGAGTCATTTGTGTGGACCTAAGCTATCAAACAGACAGGGACAGAAAGGTTGTAGGATTTCAAAGACATGTTTGTCTTGATCTTCTCAGTAACTGGTAGGCAATAGCAGACTATATATACATACAAGGTGCCTGAAAGAAGATGAAGGGCTTGCATAGAGTTGAAAAAAATAGTTGGCAATTTAAAAAAAAATATGAAAGGAAGCCAATTAGTACTAAATAAAATGGTTATCTGGTGGGACTAAATGCAAAAGCAAGGCCATAAATCATATATTGGGATGAGACAATTAACATGGGCATTGTCCTGCAGAATGGCATTTGGTGTTAAGGATCTAAATAAACGTGAAAAGGGACAAGAGAGTGTTGTGAGGTAAGCTATTTATAGTATATCAACTTATATATTTCAAGCAACCAAGCTAACAGATTTTCAGAGTGATAATGATAACAAAAATTTTAGAGTTTTTTTCCACATTTTAAATTATTTTTTATCTTTTCAGCAGTTCACAGAGAGGGTATCATCCCCTGTAGAAATGGCCATTCTGACCTTTTAAAGGTTAATCCATATCAGATGTGACACAGTTGCTAAGTGGCACATCATAGTGCAACCCGAGTTGCTGAATGTCATAGCCTGGGATCAGACAGAGTGCCCTTTTGCTCCTCTGGAGGCTTTGTAAGTTGCCAATCTTAAGACTTGACTTTTCCCTGAGGGACACTCAAAAGCATGAAAGGGTGCTTTTCCTCCACTGGATCCAGTTTGTACAAATGTAACTAGATCTACCCTCCTGATAGTCAACTTCTCCAAATGTACTGTAAATTCCAGTGATAGGCTTCATAAAAATAAATGAGAAATTTAAGATGTATAATTGGCAAAAGAATCTGAAAGAATTTAAGGCATTTCACAGTTCGTGTGACAAGTAGTCGTTTTTGCTGGTGCTTTCACATCTTTCCCCAGTCTCCTCTAAAAGGAAGGATTTAGCATTTTTGAATTCCAAGGAGCTTTGAGCATTATAATTTTATATAACTTTTTCCTTTTCATACTACATATACTTCAATTCTGCTACTGCATTTGGGAAGATTGACTGAAAGAGTGCTTGAGATCTCCTGAAGTGCAGAAGGATGATTAAAGTTGCATTACATGGATCAGTCCCGGAAATGTCTAATCGTTCAATCACATGTATTAGCACACAGTGCTTCCAGCCTCCAGAAATAGAATTTAGCTCTCAAGAAAAGCTTGAATGAAGGTGTCATGCATAATCAATTTAAGTTAAATGGAAACAATTGAGTACTATCATATGTTTTTAATCTCAAATAAAGAAAGGGATTTCATTTAAAAAGTAATTGTGGTGTCAGAAAGGTGAATAAAGGAATTCCAGAGAGTAGGTTTCCCTTAGGGTAGCAAACACAGAGCCCCAATTAATGACACAATGTGAACTAAACTGAAAGGGGTAGGAAAAGGGGCACATAGATAAGGGAATGTTTGACTCCAAAGCCAGCCTACTTATAAGGAAGTGTTGTTGAAGAGGGAGTGTAGGCTGATACAAGATGTAAGTTCAATGGACATTCAGGATCTTGGAAGGCAATTATCTTAAAACAAGTTTTTGTTAATGAGTATACATTTCAGTAATCAATCAACCAAAGAAGCAGGCAAGCTCACTGCTTATAAAGAAATATTGAAATTGAACTATCTCTGGAGTCATAACTAAATGCAAAGCTGTCATGAATTTTATTGTCATTTGTGGAAATGGGCAGACGTTACAGGTGGGATAAAATACAAAAAGAATCATCTTCAAGGAGTCAAGAATACTGATGTAGGTAATTCTGTTAACTGTATTTTTGTTGTTGTTGTTGTTTTGTTTTTTGTTTGTTTGTTTTTTTCTGTATCCTAAATTGATGGATCTTTAAAGGAATACAGAGACTGTTGGTGGGGCAGTGCTATGCGTTAGACATAAGAAGGGTCAGAAAAGGTATTAACCTGAGCAGTGTCGGGGCAAGGAAGTAAGCTAGAGGAATTGCAGCACTCAGTAAAGGGCAATGATAAATTTATAGAAATCCATAGCATACATGTTGGAATGTTTTAGAAACCATCAAAGCTCAAACCATTGGGTTAGGGACACTGTAAAAGGAGAACACTCTATCAAAGTCATGGAATGTATTTCTCAATAAAATCATAGGGAAACAGCTTCAAACCTAGAGAAACAGATCCCCATCCAGGTATAAGAGGCCCACAGAATTCCAATCACTTAGAACAAGAACAGTCTCTAGTTACAATAATATAAATACAGACTAAAAAAAGGTATTGCAAACTACAAGGTATAAATGAAAGTATTAAATAAAGAAAGCAATAAAGAAAGGTATTGAAAACTGTAGATTGCATATGTTTTTAGGCCTGGAAAGATATATTCCAAGTTCTTAAAGACCACAACTCTCAACCCAAATTATTATACACAGCAAAGCTATCTTTCAAAAAATTAATTAAAACCTGGGTGTTCGTGGCACAAGCCTTTAATCTCAGCACTGAGGAGAAAGAGGCAGGTGGATCTCTGTGAGTTTGAGTCCAGCTTGCTCTACAGAGCAAGTTCCAGGGCAGGATCCAAAGCTACATAGAGGAACCCTGTCTTGACAAACAAAAAATAGAAAAAAAATAAATTTTTCATGATAAATATAGATAAATATAATTCATGATCACTTAGCTAGCTCTACAAAGGACACTGGAAGGAATACTTCAGTCTGAAAAGGATAAATGCACCCAAGATGTCACAGGGAATAAAAAGCAAAGCAAACCAAACAAACAACAACAATGGAAAATAAAAACAGAAAAAGTAAAGTAAAAAGTAGTATAAAAAAGCAAAATCAACAAAACATCAGGAATTAACAAACCTCTTTAAATAATAACCAAATATTAATGGTCTGAATTTCCCAATGTAAAGACACAGAGAAGCAGATTGAATCAGAAAATATAATTCATCATTTTGCCTCTAAGGAAGGTCAATTATTATCAATAATAGATACCATCTTAGGGTTTAAGTATTCAAAATATATTCCAAATAAAAAGATATAGGAAACAAGAAGGTACAGCTCTTCTAATCTCTCTCAAAATAGAAAACAAGTAAAAAGCAGTCAAAGAAGATAAGGATTATTACTCATTGAAGGAGCAACATACCAAGAGAATATTATAATTCAAAAATCTATGCACCAAATACAAGTACACCCAATTTTATTAAAAGATAATCTACTCTGTTTTAAATCACAGCTTAGCTTTAATAGAGAGATATTGGGTGGCTTCAGTATATAACTTTCATCATTAGACTGATTATGTAGACAAAAACCTAAGCAAGAAAAACCACAGCTAATGAACCCCTTAAATCTAATGGCGTTAAAAGACATCTGCAGAATGGTCCATCCAAACACTAGACAATATGCATTTTTAAAAGAAATCCATGGATCTTTCTCCCACATGAGTATGCAAAGCAAGTTTCAAAAATTATAGAAAAATTGACATAGTATCTTGTAGTTTATCTGACTACAATGGAGTAAAGTGAGATACCAATATCAATAGAAACTATAGAAAGTATATAAAATCATTTAAAATAAAAATTTACACTACTGAATAACAATTGGGTCACTAAATAAATTATAAATGATTGAAACAACAACAACCTAGAACTGAATCAAAATTAAAACATAAAAATCTATGGGACAAAATGAAGGCATTCCAAAAAGAAACATTAAGTGCCTGCCCCAAAATTTTGAAAAATCCCAAATCATTAATTTAATGCTGTACCCAAAGGCCTTGGACAAACAAAACCAAAACAATCCCCCAAAGAAGAGATAGAAAAAAGAAAACTAAAATCAACCCCTGGATCAATAAAGTAGAAACGAGGAATCAAGCAATACAATTTAAGGAATAAATGAAATTAAGACTTGGTTCTTTGAAGATAAGCAAAATTAGTAAAATTAGAAAGGAAAAAAGAGACATTACAAAAGATACCAATAAACTTCAGAAAATAATAATGAAATACATACTTTAAAAACAGACTTTGGTAATCCGTGGGAGACCAGTTCCAACCTGCTCCCATCTATTGAAGCTTTCTTGGGTAGAGGAGAATGGAATGAGGAAATATTAGATGGAAAGATAGAAAAAGTTGAAAAGAAGAAAGACAGAGACACAGGAGAGCTTCAGGAGGGCCCTTGATGAATACCCAGTTACCCAGAGGTTTATTCAAAAGGGCTTTTTATAATCTGCCAAGGGAAGAAGCAAAGGACCTCCCCCTTGCTATATCAAAGCACACTGTACACACTTCCAAAGACCTGGTAAATTACCCATGGTCAAATTTCCTCATGCAGCTCTGCTGGGTAAAGCAAGCTCAGATTCTCTGACCCTGAGTAAGGTCTTACCTAAGAAGCCTCTGTGGGTCACCACAACATTCAATACAACTGAGAAGTCTAAGGAATGGAATAATTTCTAGATGCATACATCATATTGTATTAAGTAGGGTTTGTATTACTGTGATAAAACACCATTACTAAAAGCAACTTGAGAAGAAAAGGGTGTTTGGAACTTCATGATCATAAGCCCATCACTGAGAGAAACCAAGGCATGAACTCAAGGTGGGGAAGGAACCTGGAGATAGCAGCTAAAGTAGAGATGGTGGAGGAGTGCTGCTTACTGGCTTGTTCTTCATGGAGTGCCTAGTCCGCTTTCTTATATCACCCAGGAATACCTAACTATTAGTAACTTCATTCACAGTAGACTAAGTCCTTTCATATCAATTGATAATAGGGAAAAAAAATGATTCCATAGTCAAGCCTATTTGCTGATCTTAAGGAGACAAGTTGAGGTTTCCTCCTCTCAGGTGACCTCCTATCTGTGACCACTGCAGTCAAGAGAGTAATAATTTGAGGGAGGCAAGAAGGCTGTTCAGTTCAACATGACTCAGTAGATGGTGTTGGTTTAAACTTTGGGAATCTGTCCCAGAGTAGTTTAATTTAGGCATATTAAAGCAGAGCAAAACCCAGGGAATTTTTTCCTCATTATAATTAACTCCATGTCATGTACACAATAAAGCACAAAGTAAACTAAATCAAGATTGGACATGACCACATTCAAATACTTTGTAAAGTATGTGTGACACCTTCCATAAAGATAGGTTATAGTGATTGACTGAGATAAATAAACAAGCTCATGACAGAGTCTGAGGGAATTTGTTCTTGGCTGAAAAGATAGTGTAAAGTTCATCAAGCTATTAATGTTACCCAGTCCTAGTCTTCTAGGAAGAAGATAGATTATACATCTCACTCCTTGAAGAGACAACCAGGAGTGTTTAACATTCCTTGTTCTTATCTGTGAGAACAAGAATTCCCTTAACTCCCATAGACTCTAGCTTTCACCAAGCTGACAGAAACCTATCTAGCATACATATTAAAATTAAACCAAGATGAAATAGTTAATTTAAACAGAGTTTAAATTCCCAACAAAAAACATCCCAGGACAGGAAAGATTCACTGCAAAATTCTATTAAAACTTCAAAGAATTAACATGGATAAAATTCAAATTACTACATCATAAGGAAGGACAGCCACCATCTCTTTTAATGGAGGTAGTATTACCCTGATAAATAAACGTCATAAAGGAACACATACACAAATACAATTTTAGAACACTATCTCACTGATAAACATAGATGAAAATATTCTCCGTAAAATACTGGCAAAACATATAAATATATTTGACCATATAAACATGATAAAAGACAGAATCATGTTATTATCTCATTATAAAAAGTAAAACATTTGAAAAATATTCACCATTCCTTTAAAATAAAGTAATGGGCAGTCTAGGGATGGAAGGAACATACCTCAGCATAATACAGCTTATACACAAGCCTATGTCCAACAATATGCTAAGTGGACAAAACCTCAAGAGTTCCCATTAAGATTAGGAACAAGGCACTGTCTTCACTCGATTGACTCCCTTAGCCATTAGAAGAATCCAGATGAATGCAAATTAAAACCACAATTCCACCTCATCCCAGTCAGAATGGCCATCACCAGGGACACAAATTACAACTAATTCTAATAT
Source organism: Onychomys torridus (assembly GCF_903995425.1). Taxonomy (NCBI): domain Eukaryota; kingdom Metazoa; phylum Chordata; class Mammalia; order Rodentia; family Cricetidae; genus Onychomys; species Onychomys torridus. The sequence goes on along the minus strand of NC_050453.1, from coordinate 51,545,394 downwards.
GGAAATGATGATGAGGGAATCTCTATACAGTGTTGGTGGAAGGATAAACTGGTGAAGGCACTTTGAAAATCTCTCCAGAGGTTTTGAAAGATGTATAAATAGAACTCACATCTGACCCGAATATAGTACATCTGGGCATATACCTGAAGAAATCTATATTCAACTAAAGAAATACTTTCACATCCATATCCATTTCTGCTCTATTCACAGTAGCTAAGAAATGAAATCAACCTTGGTGGCCATCAATAGACAAATGTATAAGAAAACTACAGTACATGAACACAATTGGAAATTACTCAGCTGTGAAAGAAAATGAAATCATGAGCATTGCAGGTCAATGGATCGAAGTAGAAAATTTTCCTACTGATGGAGTAAGTCAAGCTCAGAAAGTCAAACATTTGTGTTCACTCTCAAATGCAGATTTCAGCTTCAAATCTTTTGTTTTGTGTAGTTAACTTGAAGCACTGGTAGAAGCCAGGAGAATAGAAAGAGGTTTGGGGGGAGAGTCCAAAGGAACAAAGGACAGGAGATTATAGGTTAAATGAAAGAAGTGAGAGAGAATAATAGGAATAGAAATGTTTAAACATAGAAGCGTGGGGGCATAGAGGGGTTTTGAAAAAAGCCTTTGAAAGCCTATTTCTCTCAACCCAACTTAAAAATGGGGGCGGGGAAGGACAGTAAAATACAATTAAAAACAAATAGGAGGCAGAGAATGGAAGAATGAATTAAAGGGAAACGAAGAATGAAATAAGGATGAAAGACTAAATAGTTCAGAGACCTAGGGTAGAACCAAACAGGACTGATCAAAAATAAATAAATCAATCAAAATTTTTAAGTAGGGATTTTTCACTAGTTGGAGATTGTGTCCTTCTGCCAACTGCAGCTTCCAGTGTCAGTCTAATGTTAGAAACAGTCTGGAAAAGTGGCAAAGCCACATCTCTTTGCTTTCTACTTTCCAGATACACTGCTTTTATTCCAGTTCGTATACTGAACAATTCTGTATCCCTTCCACACTTTACTATAAGTGTTATTGCATTTGAATGAAAACCATCCTAAAAATGCCTAATGATTTCAGGTCAAAAATAAAGTAAATTTCCCTGGAAGTCTTTTCTTATTTTCAACAATTGGCAAGACATCTTTTCTCTGTTCTTTCTATTTTACAATTCATTATGAAGAAAAGTGGATTCTAAGATCAAAGCCTTAAACACAAATCCTCAAAGTAATAGACAAGAAGAAGAAAGCAGAGTGGAAACACTTCAGGATATTGGTCTGTACAAAGAGTTTTTGCTAAGACTTCAAAGCACAAAAATAAAAAGCAAAAATAAACAAAAGAAATTACATCAAACTAAAAAGCTTCTCTACAGCAAAGGAACAATAGGCAGAGTAAAGAGAGGATCTACATAATAGAAGAAATATATTTGCAAGCTATTCATTTGACATGGGCTTAACATTTAGAATACACACTAGGCACCCAAACAATTTACCAGCAAAAAGAGAGAGGGGGAGAGAGAGAGAGAGAGAGAGAGAGAGAGAGAGAGAGAGAGAGAGAAAATACTCAGATTTAAATCATTGGTAAATGATTTGAATAGGTGCTTATAAAATTGACACACAATGCCCAACAAGTGTCCAAAACATACTCAACATAACAAACCTTCAGGAAAATAGAAATAAAACCCACAATAAGGTACACTTTCACTTCAAAAAGAATGGTTATTATCAAGAAGACAAAATAGGGGTGGGGTATGATTCAGTAGTAAATTGTTTGCTGTACAAGTGTGAGAACAAAAGTTCAGATCCCAAAGACCTATGTTCAGAAAACAAATAAATGAAGCACAGCTGTAGGGGCTACATTAATCCAAGTACTGAGGAAGAAGAGGCAGGCAGATCCCTGGAGCTTATTGGTCAGGTTATCTACCTGGTTCCATCTCAGAAAATGAGGTGAAGAGTGAGTAAGGAAGATATCCAATGTCTCCTTCCTCTCTTTCTCTCTTGCAAGTTCACAGTCCCATGCACACATGCATAGCTATGTTGGCATATACACATCACATATACCTAAAAAGAAGAATCCAAGTCCTGTGATAAGATTGAGAAAGGACAACCTATACACACTATTGGTGTGAAAATGTAAACTGATATTTATAGAACTGTATATTAAAATAGTCACATTATATGTTTGTAGAAGTAGAAGTGCTACCAGGATTTCTCCTGGTTAATGATAGTGTTGCATCAACTAATTGGTTACATTCTAACCAAGTAACAGATGTTCATTTTTAAAATGCTACTATGTAGCATAGATTAATAAGCACTACACCATACTTAAGCTAGAGACCTCTTATGGCATCCAAGATCTTCCCTGTATATCTATTGCCTCTATTTCTTATTTGATCTGTAACCTAACTTTAAAAATGGGGCAAGAGAATAAGACCCTGTATTTGTAGAATGCTATTTCTTATGCATCACACATTGCTAATTTAATCAGTTTTAGCCTTTGCAATTTGAATGACTATAGTTATAACTGTCCTATTTTATGTATTCAATTTTAAAAGGTCCCCCACACCCCTGAACATTAAACAGAGAAAAGAGAGAAAAACAATATTTACCTTATCCAGCTTCATCCAAAACAAGGAGCTTTATGTGATTTCAGCTTGACAAGTAAAGTCCTGGGAAAGCACATATCACTATGAGGCAATGGAGTATAAAAGATGGTAGATAGCGTAGAAAGCACAAGGCTGTAGGTAACTAATTAAGATTAGGAGCAAATGGTGAAAGATTTTCTAAATCCAAGACATTTGATCCTTTTATATCAACTGTAATATACAGCATAAATGTCAGGCACTTCGCTCAGCTCGGAAGATGTTTTCTATAAAGTTTAAGGTAAACTTGATCACTAAAATGAAATGAGCCAAATATAGAGAGTATCCCTTTGACAAACAAGTATAGTTCATATGTAAACAATACTTATTTTAAATATATTTAGATCAAATATTTCTACCACAAATCTCTTTCTGTGTCTCTTTCACTTTCTTGTGCCTCTTCTATTTTTCTTCAAATTTCCTTCTCATTTTTTGTTTTGTTTCCTGTTTTTCCCCATTTTATATTTGGTTTCCCATATGCCAATTATTTGAAAATTATTTGAGAGACTATTTCACATCAGACCCTTTTTGTACAGAATGTACTGTGTGACACAAAAGAGTAATTATATGCCATATGTTTTCTGGAGCCAGCGATTAAAATTGTTCTGACACATAAATTACAAAGCATCCCAGTGGGATTATAGTTCTCTATCCCTCCTTGTAGCTTCACCCATTTTTTAAAGGACCCCAGAATCTAGTCAATTCTTGTGGCCCAGATTTACCCTATGAAAACTGATATATGCTGAGACTGAATCTTCTATGAGATTCACTTTCCATTTCTAAAAAGAAGTATGGACTGAAACTACAATGCAGTTGGCAGTGTCCTTGTAAGACTGACAATGAAAGATAACAATATGACCCCTGTCTTCTCAGAAGTGCTACAAAGTAAAACACATTCACAAGATCTCTACTGCATACTTTCTTATGTGCTGCTCATTAATATTGCCATGGACTTCCTAGCCAGGATTCAAGACAGAGTAATGCTTGCATCATATGTAGCTCTTGCATATCAGGATACTTGTGGAAGAAAATAGAAGTTGTATGGAGGAGTTCCTCCAACTGCATTCACAAATGACCTCCTAATAAATGTAATATTGGGCAGAAATGAACACACTGTTGTGTTTTCTAATCTTATAATGGCTCTGGCTTATTATTTATCATTTCTCCCTTGTGTCTTTGTATGTTCTTGAATTCAGTTTAGGAAAGCATCTCTCTTGTAATTCAGAAGTTATGTACAGCTATTTTATCAGGGAGGTTTAGGTATGTTAGAGTCTCTTGAATAGAACTTTTAAAGTCTTAGGCTTTATTACTACCTGCAATGTCAGATTATATTCATTTCTCATGGTGATTCCATAATGTTGAACAAAGCTTTGCAAGTCTCTAACTTGCAAGCCAGCTTGTGTCTATTTATCACCATGCTTTTGTAATTTCTTTCAGTTCTGGCTTTGTGATTTTTGTTCTGTCAACCAAATGGAAAATGTATTAGCTCAATGAATAGTGCTTTGGACTGAGGAAAATCAACTGTGGTTATTTCTTGTGATTTCCAAATACCACTATTACTGGTAAAAGGAATAAAACTAATATAAAATAGAAGGCAACAGACCAATTTTTCACAGTGCCAATGATCTTATTTATTTCTTGCCCATGACTGCCTCCTGGTTTTGCTTATTTTGTGTCCTTTTCTGTTATCTCAACCTCCTTGCAGTGGGGGAAAATCATTCTCTTTCCTCATATATTCTGTGTATAATTGGAATATTATTCTTTTGCCTTTCATGGGGAAAAATGAAGGGTAGTACAATGAGTAAATGGAACCTGGAAGTCTCATACCTCAACTCTACAAATTCAAAATGTATCACAATCCTTCTCCCCCACTTTACCTTAATGCTGTAAGAGCACTTGGCTATCCAGGTGATGATGTTATGACCAAAGGTCATAAAACCTCAAGATCATCAGACTTCAGGATTCTATAGATAAAATAGCCTGTGTAAAAAAAGAAATGGTTACTTGGGACTGGAGAGATGGTTCAGCAGTTAAGAGCACTGGCCATTTTTACATGGGACCCAGGTCAGTTCCTAGCTCCAATACCATGAATCACTTATATTTTCCTCCAGTTCAAGGAGATCTGATATCTACCTCTGGCCTTCATGGGTGCCAGGCACAGGACATGATACACAAACTTATATGCAGGCAAAACAGACATATATATAATGTAAGATTTTATTTTAAAAATGAATCTCTCTGTGTGATCTAGTCCTTCATAGCCAAATGTGCATTTGGGAGACAACAGACCAAACTGGTGTCAATGAACATTTAAAGTACATGTTCTGCTTCAGGGGGTGTTGTGTTTAGAATCTAAACCTAATGGAGCACCAAAAGTATTCATTCCATCAGTCTCTGTGGTAGAATACACTTCTTCAAGAGATTATCTTTTCACTAATGTGATTTGTGTCACACTGACATAGCAGCCTTTGTCTCTGAAGGACCAGCAGTCCAGTTCTAGGGTAAGCCATCACATCATATGAAATTACTCAAAACAAGGCCATCAATTTACTTAAATTCATCAGAGTTAGGAATGAAAGTCATACTCCAACACATATATTTATGAGAAACCTGATAACCTGGCCATGGATCTTGCTTGCACTCTCTGACATTCCTATAGCTTCTCTGTGCTCTTATAGTGCATGTTTAGTCATTCAGCTTCACCAGGAAATAGAAGAAGTGTATTTACACTTCCAGGAAGATAATTTTCGAATAAAGTTAACAAACACAAAACTAGACTATTCATTCTAATTCTTTGGCTAGTATCTATATGGGTCATTAACAAGTCTGGATTTGCTAAAAGGCTATTTTCAACTTTATCTGATAATGCATTTTCTACAGTCTATTGGAGATATATATATGTCATTTGGGGTTATTATGACATTTTTCTAGTCTAAAATTTTCTGTGCATCTTGGAACGTGGATTAGAACTATTTTGATAGAATACAAGATAGGAAGGTGATAATTTGGAAACAGGATTTCAGATGCAGTTGTGAACATAGATACAGTTATATCTATATCTATGCATGCATATATAAATTTGGAACTAAGATCTTAGAAATATAAATTGAAGTTAGTAAAAGAAATTAAATCTCTGAGGAAACAAAGTGCATGTACAGGAAGGGAGGTTTTGGAAGTGGCAAATTGATGCTCATAATTTCCAGTGCCTGAGTAAAAATGATGAACTACTCAAGGCCATAAAGAAGAAATAAAAGTGGCAGGTGACTGAGATGACAATGTAGGCAAGAGGATTCAGGGAAAATCAGAAAATTATATTTAGTTAGTGTCTCAACTTTTGATAAAGTTATGATTCATAATTGATATTAGTAATTCCTAGATGAGCCTACCAAGTATTGGAGGTTAAAATTATCTTTTCTAGGCTAAATGAATGATGAAGCTAAGATTGTATTAAAACTTGCATTAAGCTATAATGGATCATTGATATGATTGAATGAACTAAGTTATACTGCATTGGCAAATTACCTCTGCACTCTCAATTGCTCAATACAGAAACTATTTTCTTGTAATTATATATGTTTTGAGAGAGCCTTCCTTGGGAGGTATGAACAGATTTCTACTCACTCAGACAGGCTACAAAAGAGCAAAGGAAAGACACCACCTAGGTTAAACATGGTAAACCAATGACTTTTCAGGGGAGGGTAGTTACTTACAGAAGAATGAATGAGTGGTCTTATAGGAGCAGAAATGGTTCCAAGACAGTGATGTCACCAAAGCCTACTGAAGCAATGATAATGTCTCATGAAACTTGGAGCTCACTGTACAACTTGAAGAAAGTTCAACAACAGATTGGAGTTGTGTCTCTTAGATAACTCATGGTCTGCTCCTCTACGGAAATCTGGCCTGGTCTGTGATTTTTTTTCCCAGCTACTTGGCTGGTTTGAGCTTCTTCATGGAACTTAGCTCACCTGCTACTATCTCTAATCAGTTCTTATAGCTTATATATGCTGTGAATATAGGATGTGAATCTTGTCAGTTTCAGGTATTTCCTAAGTTATTTTTAGTTGGTTACTTCCTGAGGTTATGGAGCTTCCCTGCAAGACAGAATTTTATATCTCTTTTTAGAATAATCTGTTGTTTCACATCATTTTTTTAAACAATTTCTGTGTTGTAAAAAGTTTACTGCCCAGAAGGTCTGTTTTATTAAAAAAAAAAAGTGGTGCAGAACAATGTGTGCTGATTCATAAAATCATTTCCAAGTCAGGGGAAGTCAGCATTTCATGAGATAGAAACTAACTGCAGAAAAATGTATTATTACTGGCATCTTCATTTTTTGTGCACTTACTCAGAAGTGACCCATGTCACTTTGTTACAGGTTACTATAGAATCAATCATCAGTGTCTAACAACCTAGTTGGTAATAGGAAATGTGTGTATAAGTCTGTATCAAAGTATGGACTTACTCTTTATGGATGTAATTACCAATACTACATTAGTCAATATTCTTTCAGATATAACATTGACATGATAATCAAAAGTAAAGAACTGAAAGAATAAGAATCATCACCATAAGGTTATCAATAAATACTAAAATTCACCTTAATTTTTAAGGTAAAAGACTCTTCAATGGACTGTGAGCCTCTTAAGAAAATATGCCACGTTTATACTTACAGTCACAGTGCCTAGAACAGAGTTTTACTCTCAAATATTTACTGAAAAACCTTTGTGAGAACTGATGAATCTCTTACCATATAGAAAAGGCAGTTCTAAGTGAAAGGTTTAAGCCTTAAAATTGTAAAACTGGCAGAAATGGAATAAGATAAACATAATATGCATGGCTCCACTGTGGAAAGATTTTTTTTACTATGAACTCAAAAACATTTATAAAAAAAAAGTACTCTAGAAATAAAGACATGTGTGGAATGCTATATGTACGATTTTTATAAATATTTTCAATTTTTCCATTTTTCTCCCATAATTAATAATAGAAGATATAAGATTTTTGTGAGTAGTTTTTTAGTTTTGGGGTTCGGTTTCTATTTTTTTTTTGTTTTGATTCACCATCATTCACTTTTGCTTCATGTGTCATTATATCAAAAATCTAAGTTTTACCTGAAGATTTTACTATGAGTTGAGAACAGTGAATCAAAGAATAGTGCTGCCATTGAAATTCTTACTGAGTAAGTTTCCTTTAACAAACACGGATGGATTTTCTGTTGGGAACTATTGTAAGATTATAGAAGGCCAGACACTTCATCTTTTATATATTTGTATAAGATTTTTCCTGTTTTTGAGAATTTCACACAATTTTATTGAATTAAACATGACCTGATTTATATTCTAATTACCTCTTCAAATCCCCTTATATACCACCAGCATACATTCTTCCCAACTTCATATTAATTTTATTTGTTTTTGATAAATTACTACATCCAGCTCTTGCTGTGTACATGTGCATTTGTGTCAGATAATCTACTGGTACAACAAAAATCTACCCATGGCCACATCCTCAAAAAAGAATGATTTTTCTCTATCTCAGCAACTATCAACTCTCAGTTGCTATCAAATCATCTGGTACACTGTGAATATATATTACTTTCATTGATTAATAAAGAACTGAATGTCTGGTAGCCAGGCAAGAAGTATAGGTGGGACAGCCAAACTGAGAATGCTGGGAGGAAGAAGGGCTGAGTCAGAATAGCTGCCAGCCAGACACAGAGGAATCAAGATATGTACAAAATGAGGTAACAAGCCATGAGCCACGTGGTAGAACTTAGAAAGAAATATGGGTTAATTTAAGGTAGTTAGTAATAAGCCTGAGCTATTGGCTGATCATTTGTAATAATATAAGCCTCGATGTGTGTATTCGGGAGCTGATGATAGCACAGAGACTTCTTCCTACAGTCAGCAGCTCCTCACTAAATGAAATGGCTATTATAATCATAAACTATCTACTTCCTCTTCTACAATGAATCTCAGGCCTGAGTTCTTGTTGATATAGATACTCAATTTAGGGGTTAGCACTTAGTATTTTATGCTGCACATCCTGACCAATTATGCATGTCTACATTGACTGCTGCCCACTCTAAAACTCTTCTGTGACCATAGTTGAGAGTAGACTATGCCTATGACTATAACCATAAATATGCCTAAGGGTATTTGACAGCATGATTATTGAGCAGTAGCAGTTTCTACCCTAATGGCTAAGATATCCTAAGTTTTGGGCCTTTGGCCAGCATTATAGTATAGTGAAATTACTGCTGTATGTAAGACCACTAGTCCAACCATAAAGTGGTTACTTTTTCCAAACATTCACGTCACTACTGTACCAGTAGGCATATTTGTCCTGGATGTTGATATTGCAATATGCAGGGTCTAATGAAGAACAAGACCATGGAGATATTTCCTCTCTTAGTAGCATTCATACCAATTTCATGTATTATAAAGCTAGCCCATAGGGATCAAAATTTCTACTCAGTTTAAGATTGATTTATCTCTGTCATGTGTTGAAGTTTGTGATAAATTCATCAATAGGGTCTTACCGTATAGGTATGTTAAGACTAAGAAAAATAGCCTGTATTGTTTTGAGACTTCTGTGTTTACCTTGATCAATAACTTGTAGTTATGTTTCCATGCCTTATACTGCAAATTTTACTTATTACTCCATGCATTATGGTGCAACACTGTCCATCCATGCAAGGTAATTTAGCTCAAAATTTGTACTTTTTAATGTATATTTTTGAAATTAGCTTGCTAACTTGTGATTTTCTCAGTAATAGAATGAAAAATATGTAGGGAACTTTTCCACCCTCCATTCTTTCTTTAGCTTTATACTATATGCCTATGTATTCCACCAAGTTATTAAAATACATCTTTTCTATGGTCACTTGATAATGTATACACACATTTGAGGATTTGAAGCTAGACACCGCAGATGAGTGAAAACATGGACATTTGTCTTTCTAAGTCTGAATTAGCTCACTTTATATAATCTACTATAGCCTTTGGTTATCTTTCAGGCATTGTAGATGGGCCCCTATTGCTGAAGACACTAAACACCTAGGATCCAGGATTCATCCATATAAATGAATATGCACATGACCGCAAAATTTCATTTTTATGGTCTAGTGTCTGTAAAATAATATGCATATTGCCAAGGGAAGGAAGCAATTAACCAGTCCTACTTACCTGCAACATCTATGAACTATAGAAACTACTTGCATGGCAAGGTATGCAATAAGTGGCACTGGGATGTAAGTGATAACCAACAACTATATACTTGAACTAATGTCCCACTGAATAGGAGAGAAATCATGCCTGATGCTGGAAACCTAGCCAGTGTCCTGGGGCTAGTGAGATCATGGACCATAGAAAATAATCTACTACCATCACCTTGATAGATCAATGCAATTCCTTATTGCATTCTAAATATTATCCTTATACCCACAGATAACTGTAGCTACAACCCCTAATGAAGAAATTTATCCTTTCACCAAATGCTAGCCAACACAGACAATCACAACTGGACACAATGTAGAAATCAAAGGATCCTGTGAAGTCCAGCCCCAACAGATAAATATGCATCACAGCTCCTGAATTATTGAATCATGGAATATCACAGATGAGGTAGAAAGTTTGTAAGAGCCAAAATACCAGGAAGTAGACAATGAAACAGACTTCACTAGAAATGTCTGTCTATAAAAACTGGAACAGTGGTAAAGTTAATGCACATGTTAACATAGAAAGGGGAAATGCTTCAGAGTTCCATCTCTAGACAAAGAACTATAGACACCTAATCACTGCTGGAAGAAGAACTTGTCTCTTCCAGAGATGTGCCCCTTTAGTGATTGTCCAGTGCAGAGTGTTCTGCCCTGACCATTTGCACACCTACAACAAAAGTGAACTAAGCAAATTGTATGTTTATGCATACATATAGATACACACAGAATTCAAGGAAGGGTAGCTAGGAGATGTTGAAGGGAGGAAAGGATGGGGGAATTATATAATGCTATTTCAACTAAAAACGTATTAATTTGGCTTACCTGTTTGTTACATGATGCCCTTACGATAACTAACTAGGCCTACTGCATTTTAGAGAACACCTTTTCCTTACTTTATTATGTAGCCAGATATTTTTCTATCTACCATTTGTTTGCAGTCAGAGAGAATATATACTGAACTTTTTATTTTTCATATATAAATTATTTCATTAGATTTCAATAAAATTCATGTTTTTTGTATCTCAGTAAGTATCAATAATTACTCATTAAGATACTGAAACTGTTTTGGTCTGAGATAGTGAGAATTCCATCAGTTTGTTCTTTTGCCTTTTTGACATAATCTCTGACAGTTCTTGCTGTTTAAATATTTTCTATAACTTAGTGTACAATTTTTTAGCTTGGTAGCAGAACTATTTCATCTTCCAGACAAAATGAGTTTTAGGAAATATTGTGATTAGAAATGATATTTTAAATATTTACATTTTACATTATTAGTACATCATTGCTTATAGATTTCCAGGTATTTTCAATGCATACATAAGAGGTTTACATACTTTTTAATTTAAAAAGAATTTAAGTTTTAACATTATGGTGATTTAGCTAAACTTAGAATGATTTTCACTCTGGTCTGAATTTCATTCTTAAAATATTGTTCTTAAAATAGTGTTCCCCCTCAGGAGGCAGAGCCAGGCAGATCTCTGTGAGTGCGAGGCCAGCCTGGTCTCCAAAGCAAGTTCCAGGAAAGCAGCGAAGCTACACTGAGAAACCCTTTCTCAAAAAACAAAAACAAAAAATAGTATTCCCCTTTTTAATTTATGCTATCCTGTCATATATTTAAATGGCAATATTACTCTCAATAGTAAATTAAGACTTAAATAAGTTCAAGTTTTATATATATATATATATATATATGTATATATACATATACATATATATATATATATATATATATATATATATATATATACATATACATATATATATATATACATATACATACATACATACATATATATATATACTTATGCTCCATGTTAAGAATTACAATCTACTTGCATGATTTGAAAATTGTTTGTTGTAACTGATTTTGTTGAAATGTAGCCCGCTTCAGTGTGTCTTCAAGTTTTGGTAATTGTCTTTTTCCTTTCCTATATTATTTCTAAATTATGTAAAAAGTTAACATATTTCAAAGTGAAAATCATAAAATGTTTCAAGTGTAAAATCCAATGTACTTTACACTGTCCATTCTCTTTTGTCTTACCAATAGGTAATTTCTTCATTATATATATTTATATTTTTTTAAATTATTTCTTTCTGAAATAGAATACATATATGAAAATGAGATTTCTCTGTCAATAACTAAACAGTTTTATCTTGGGCATTCTTTAGTTTCACACTGGGCTTTTACACACAAGTTTCAAATGCAGTTGTATGACAGCTCTTGCTGGAACAGAGTGTATCACAATGCAAATACTTTATTATTTAAATATTATGAAGCAGTTTTCATTTGCCTCAAGTAAATTTCTTGAGTATTTTCACTTAATTACCATGTTAATTATTATTATTATTATTATTATTATTATTATTATCATTATTACAATGATGAGGAGCAAGTCAAGGGCTTCAAGCACAGTGAACATCAGCCTTCACCACAGCACTACATCTTTTTAAAATTGGACCTATTTCTTTTTTTATAATTTAATTTAATTTTATATATCAGCCATGGGTTCCCCTGTCCTCCCCGCTCCTGCCCCTACCCCCACTTTCCCCCCAGTCCACCCCCTATTCCCATCTCCTCCCAGGCAAACACTGCCCTGGGGATTCAGCTCAACCTGGTAGATCCAGGCAGGTTAAATTGGACCTATTTCTAACAACTGTTATAAATTAATTTCTCAAGATCCTTTTTATTTCATGTCTTAAAACTACTGACTTAAAATTTCATGTTGAACAGCTTTTATACCAATTATTCAATGACTCATTTAATTTGAGATGGCAGGAATGCCCCTACATGGAAGTAATTGGCTCTCAGATTTAAGTCACATGATTTACATTATTTGTGGACTCAATAATAATAATCAGTATTTTTGACCACATGCACAAAGGACAAAGGACACTCTAATTAATTGAAGCCTTGAAAGTGAGGTGACTTCAACCTTAGTCTCCTAGAGTGTTTTCATAGTTCTGTCTCTTTTCAAATATCAACTTTTTGCTTCAAATTAAAAAAAAAGTACAGCCTCCATACCCCTTTTAAATCCATTCTTCCATCTGAATCATCATAGGTGCTAGTTCACACTTTATTTTATTTGGCAATATATTTTTTGTATTGTTTTGAGAAAAATTACTGGTAGGAAGTAACTTGAAGAAGAAATGGTTTATTATATAGCTGATAAATGGAAGGTACACAGCCTATCACAGCTAGGCAGGCCTGTTGACAGGAGCAAAACTGTGAAGTTACAGTGCATCCACAGTCAGGCTACAGATAGGTAGGTAGATAGATAGATAGATAGATAGATAGATAGATAGATAGATAGATAGAAGATGGATGGATGGATAAATGGATGGATGGATGGATGGATGGATGGATGGATGGACGGATAGTTAGATAAATGGTAGTGTTGAGTTGGCTTTATCATTTTGCTCAATCTGGAACCTCAGGTCCTGGGATAGTGTCTCCCTTATTTAGAATAGGCTATCCTTTCTGCCAAGACCCTCATAAATATCCCAAGAACTGTTTCCATGGTGACTTTTAACCCATTACATCATGTTGATTCCATCCAGTAGGGTAAAATCTAACATCTCAAAAAGTATTCATGAACTAATTCCTGCATAAGAGGAATTTTGGTGTACAACAGAATTAGCAATCTAAATGTAGGGAGATTATTCTGCATTATATAGTGATGTTGTAAATAAATACAACGTATTTTTATGATAAGATGAGGGGTATTCTAAGACATAAGAAATTAAAGTTTGAAGATGGTTTCCTTTGGGATGGGACACAAAGTCTAAGAGAGGATGGTAGACACTAGAAGCTGAAGTCCACATAGAATGCATACATTCCTTTACAATCTATTCAAATTCACAATCCTGATGAAACATTAATGTTAGCCAACTGATTATCATCTCAATGTTTGTTTCCAAGAACTACAAAAGAATAAATGTATGTTTTAAGTGACAATGCCCATTTTATTCAGTATAGCAGTCAAAAGAGACATATACATGCAACAAAAATTTATTCAGTTCCCAAATTCATGAAGAAAAGAGTCACAATCTATCTTTGTTTTGTTTTGTGTAGCTATAATAAAATATTCCGACAAAACCAACTTAGGGCAGAAAGGGTATGTTTTAGCTCACAGTTCCAGGTTATGATCTTTTATAGCAAGGAAATCACAATGCAGGGATCTGAAAGGACTATTCATATTGCAGCCATCTTCAGGAACAGACAGCAATGCACATGTGCTTACATTCAGCTCACTTTTACTATTCTTATACAGTTCAAAATAACTTGAGTAGGAAATAGTGCACCCACAAACGGAAAGTCTTTTCCATTAGTTAAGAATTATACCATAAGCAAGACCACAGACCAACTTAACTTAAGCAATCCTTTATAGATAGATAGTCCCCATCCCAGGTGATTCTATTGTGTAAACTTCAGAATTAAAACTAACTATGACACATGCAAATTAATTTTCTTGCCTAAAACCTAAGGACCGTATCATCATATCTCTTTTCTGTGATAGAAATATTTCTCTTGCTGTGCCTTCACAGAGACTCCTCAGACTTTTTCAAGTTATACACTTGGAAAAAGAGGATGGGATTCTCCCTTGAGAAGCCCTACCACCCTGTACAAGGGATACCTTAAGTCTAAATATGTGTGTAGAAAAGGACTGGAGTAATGCACAAAATTGACTTCTAGCCTTCTCTCTCAGTCTCCCTCCCACTAATTTCTTGTATTAATTTATCTAGTCACAAAGTTCTGATATACATTCAGCTATCCCAACATTCCTTCAAAAATCATCCCTCCAAATGTCCTGACCCACATAGAAAACTGTGAATTTATAATACCTTAATATATGTTCATTCATTAGATGATTCAATGAAAGTAAGCATATTTTGAAGAAGAAAATCCATTAATCAAGGTAAACTAGACTACTTCCTAAAATTGCATTTTATAAATTTAGTTTTAAAACAACCTTATGCATTTTATTTTTAATGAGCCTATTATAAAAGAAAAACTTAAGATACAGAAAAATCTATTCATTTTACTTCAATGCTATTAGCTTAGCAGTTAAGCTCTCCAATTAGGTTTTTCTACCTCAACCTAAATAAGATTATTCATTACTCTTCATTTGTAGGAGAAACTATAATTTATAATGCTCATTTTATAGTTGCTGTTGTTTTTATTTTTTCATCCTCCACAAAATTTGCTGATATAGTACATACTTATTCAAGAACATTTTTCATTTCAAAAAGGAGTGCACATGTTTGGTAACTCCAAAATCATTTTTCATTTATTTACCTGTATGTGATACACATCCTGTTAGTGTACCTTCTAAGAAGAGCTTCTACATAAATACACAATTTTGTGTTATGGATTTGTTAAGTGTTGTTGGAAAGATTTCCTTTATCAAGTACAATGATAAAGAAATGACATCAAGCTTCCAGGAAAGCTTATGGAACATTGCTTTGCTAGCATTCAGCTATGTGTAATAGTTTCATCTCCTCGACAGGCTGCATTTTACTTTGTGAACACAATAATAATATTCTGATAACATAAAGTAATAACCAAAATGGTAATCCTTTTCTAATTACCTGTATCTGAAACTGAAATGAAGTAATATTAACTCTTGTTCTTTAACTTTTAAGAGCAATCTAAATGAAGACACTATAATGCATTAACTGATGGATTCTTGACTAAAAAATAATTACCTTTCATTATAGATCTCATAAGTCATTGCCCATACACTTTAAAGTGAATCATATATGACCTTTATTATGAATAATTTCCCTCTGAGAATAAATTTAGAATTGAATAACCATATAGCTGTGAATTTATAATTTGAATCAAGAAGAATTCTTCTAAAAACCAAATATGAAATAATCACAAGAATACACTTGCTGAAATGAGAGACCATGCTTTTATATTATTGGCACTAATAACAATAATGTTCTCCAACATATGGTATTAGTTATTGTTCTCATTGATATCACATACATGACAAAGGCAGTTTAAGGAAGGAAAGGCTTATTTTGGCTCCTAGTTTGATAAGATCCATCACATCATCTCAGGGATGGAGAAGCAAGAGGGTGAGGCAGCTGGTCACATTGCACCCCCAAGTCAGGAAGCAGCAAACAATGAATGCTGATATTCAGTTGGCTTTCTCCTTATATGCCTAAAAACTATTGAGACACTGCTCCATTGAATGGCATCATACACATTGAGGGTGGGTATATTAGTTGTCTCATTCTTGTGACGAAATACATTTTTAGAAGAACTGGAAGAAGGAAGCATTAGCTTAGCATGATGGCACAACATTTATCTCAGAACTCTGGAGATAGACAGAGGTAGATTGCTATGAGTTCAAGGCCAGCCAGGGCTACATGATGAGATCTTGTCTCAAACAAAAGAAAGAGGAAGAGAACTAGAGGAGGAAGAGGAGAAGAAGGCAAAGTAGAAAGAAGAAAGGGAGGTGAAAGAAGAAGACAAGATAGAGAAGAGGAAGAGGAAGGTAGGAAGTTCCCTTTGATTTAGAATTCCATAGGATACAGTCTACCATGTCAGAGAAATTATGGTATTCAAAATAGGAGGTGACAGTCAGATTTGATCTGCAGCCAGCAATGAATGATGATGCTCAGCTTTCATCTTTTGTCATGTAGTTGAGGACCTCAACCTATGGAATGATGCTGCCCAGGTTTAGAGCAAGTTTTCCCATCTCAACATAATCTAGATCATTCTTAACAGAATTGCCCAGGAACTATACCAATCTAGATGATTGATAAGAGAAAATCCTAGGGTCTAGCCAAATCTAGAAAATCACTTACTGACAAGCCTGGGGGCTTATGAGTTAGATAAATCTTGTTTGTATGTTTGTTTGTTTTTCAGGTTAATTATTAATATTAATCTTCACAGGAAATCTTCTCCTTTCTATGAAGCATGTCTAGTGATTTGACTCCTAAGTTATTCTAAATACTGTGAAGTTGACAGTATTATCACAAATCCAGCCCTTTCTAATTTAAAGCCCAGACATTTCACTTTTAAGCCATAATCTCTCATCCTCTTCCTCTATGAGCTCAAGGACAATTTATAATGTAACAATTTCAAATTTTCTCACAATATTAACACTACCAGACACTGTTTAAAACTTCAAAGTCTATTTGCAGCCTTCTACACATTGACATCCAGTTATGCCAGCACCATTTGTTGAAGATGCTTTCTTTTTTCCATTGTACATTTTTGGCTTCTTTGTCAAAAATCATATGTTCATAGGTGTGCGGGTTAATGTCAGCATCTTCAATTAGATTCCATTGGTCAACATGTCGGTTTTTATGCAAGTACCAAGCTGTTTTTATTATGGTAGCTCTATAGTAGAACTTAAGGTCGGGGATTGTGATGCCTCCAGAGGTTGTTTTATTGTACAGGATTCTTTTGGCTATCCTGGGTTTTTTGTTTTACCATATGAAGTTGTGTATGATTCTTTCCAGATCTGTGAAGAATTGTGTTGGTAATTTGATGGGGATTGCGTTGAATCTGTAGATTGCTTTTGGTAAGATCACCATTTTTACTATGTTAATCCTGCCTATTAATGAGCATGGGAGATCTTTCCACTTTCTGACATCTTCTTCAGTTTCTTTTTTCAGGGAATTAAAGTTCTTGTCATGCTTGTCTAGGTCTTTCACATGCTTAGTTAGAATAACCCCAAGGTATTTTATATAATTTGTGGCTATTGTAAAGGGTGATGTATCTCTGATTTCCTTCTCAGCCTTTTTGTCTATTATATATAAGAGGGCTACTGATTTTTTTAGTTGACCTTGTATCCTGCTATGTTGCTGAAGGTTTTTATTAGTTGTATCAGAAGGTTTATATTAGCTGTATCAGTCACCATGCACAAAACTTAAGTCCAAGTGGATCAAAGACCTCAACATAAATCCAGTTACTCTGAACCTGATAGAAGAGAAAGTAGGAAGTACTCCTGAACACATTGGCACCGGAGATCACTTTCTAAATATAACACCAGTAGCACAGACATTGAGAGAAACAATCGATCAATGGGACCTGTTGAAACTGAGAAGCTTTTGTAGAGCAAAGGACATGGTCAACAAGACAAAGCAACAGCCTACAGAATGGGAAAAGGTCTTCACCAACCCCACATATGATAGAGGGCTCATATCCAGAATATATAAAGAACTCAAGAAATTAGACATCAAAATGCCCAACAGTCCAATTAAGAAATGGGCTATAGAACTAAACAGAGAATTCTCCACAGAGGAAGTTCAAATGCCTGAAAGACATTGAAGGAATTGCTCAACATCCCTAATTATCTGGGAAATGCAAATAAAAATGACTCTGAGATACCACCTTACACATGTCAGAATGGCTAAGATCAAAAACACAGAAGACAGCTTATGCTGGAGAGGATGTGGAACAAGGGGATCTCTCCTCCACTGTTGGTGGGAATGCAAGCTTGTACAGCCACTTTGGAAATCAATATGGCACTTCCTTAGAAAATTGGGAATCCATTTCCCCCAAGACCCAGCTATAGCACTCTTGGGCATATACCCAAGGAATGCTCAATCATACCACAAGGGCATTTGCTCAGCTATGTTCAGATCAGCTTTGTTTGTAATAGCCAGAACCTGGAAACAACCTAGATGCCCTTCAACTGAAGAATGGATAAAGAAAATATGGTACATATACACAGTGGAATACTACTCAGCAGAGAAAAACAGTGACATCATGAGGTTTGCAGGCAAATGGATGGATCTAGAAAAAGTCATCCTGAGTGAGGTAATCCAGACTCAGAAGGACAAACATGGTATGTACTGACTCATAGGAGGATACTAGATGTAAAACAAAGATGACTAGACTGCTACAAAACTCCAGGGAGGCTACCTAGAAAACCGGACCCTAGGAAAGACCCAGGGATCACCCAATGACAGAGAAATGGATGAGATCTACATGAACAACCTAGACAACGGTGGGAGTAATGAAGGGCAAGATTTGAGGGAAAAAAAAGCTTAGGGGAGCAGGAGATCCCAGATGGATCAAGAACAGAAAGGGAGAACGAGGAATAACAGACCATGATAAATGAAGACCACATGAGAACAGGAATAGGCAGACTGCTCGGGAGGTCCCCAGAAATCCACAATGATATATCCTCTGTAGACTGCTGGCAATGGTCGAGAGAAAGCCTGATCTGACCTAGTCTGGTGATCAGATGACTAAACACCCTAACAGTTGTCTTGGAACTCTCATCCAATAACTGATGGAAGTGGATGCAGAGATCCTCAGCCAGGCCCCAGGTGGAGCTCCAGGTGTCCAACTGTCAAGAAAGAGGAGGGACTGCAAGAATGTGAATTGTTGGATCCAAGATTGCAAAAAGCACAGGGACAAATAGCCAATCGAATGGAAGCACATGAATTATGAACCAACGGCTGAGGAGCCCCCAGCTAGATCAGGCCCTCTGGATAAGTGAGACAATTGAATAGCTTGATCTGTTTGGGAAGCACCCAGTCTGTGACACCAGGACCTGTCCTTAGTGCATGAGCTGGCTGTTTGGAACCTTGGGCTTACACAGGGACACATGCTCAGTCTGGAAGGAGGGGACAGGACCGGCCTGTACTGAATCCACCATGTTTAAATGAATCCCCAGGGGTGTCTTGGTCCTGGAGGACATGGGAATGGAGGGGAAGGGCTTGGGGGATTGTGGGGGTGGGGATGGGAGGGGGGAGGACAGGGGTACCCATGGCTAATGTATAAAATTAAAACACATAATAATAATAAAATAAATAAATTTAAAAAAAATTAAAAAAAACTTCAAATCTAAAGTCTCTTCAGAGATTCAAGGTAATCTTTTATTTTTTATTAAGAAATTTTCTATTCAATTTACATACCAACCACAGATTCTGTCTCTTCCCTCCTCCTACTCCAGCCCTCTCCCCAACTAACCCCCTATCCCCACACTTTCCAAATAGAGTTCTTCCATGGGGAGTCAACAGAACCTGGCACACTCAGCTGAGGCAGGTCCAACCCCTCACCCCTGCACCAAGGCTGTGCAAGGTGTCACACCCTAGGCACTGAGTTCCAAAAAGCCTGCCCATGCACCAGGGACAAATCCCCATTCCCCTGCCTAGGTGCCCCCCAAACAGTTCAAGCTAAACAACTCTCTCCTGTAACCAGAGTACCTAGTCTAGTCCTATGGAGGCTCCATAGCTACTAGTCCACAGAGCTTGGGTTTCCACTAATGTGGCTTGTCATCTCTACACATTTCGCCATCATGATCTCAATGTCCCCTGCCCACAGAATTGCTCCTCTCTCTCATTGTTTGGATTCTAGGAGCTCAGCCTGAGGCCCAGCCATGGATCTCTGCATCTGTTTTTGTCAATCACTGGATGAAGGCTCTATAATGAATGTTAGGGTATTCACTAGACCAGTCAGTCACCAGAGCAGACTAGTCCAGGTTCCATCTCAAGGACACATGTTCAACTATGTTCATTGCATCATTATTCATAATTGCCAGTACTTGGAAACAACCTAGATGCCCCTCAACTGAAGAACAGATGAAGAAAATGTGGCACATATACACAATGGAGTACTACTCAGCAGTAAAAAACAATGAAATCATAGAATTTGCAGGCAAATGGATGGAACTAGAAAATATCATCCTGAGTGAGGTAACCCAGACTTAGAAGGACAAACATAGTATGTACTCACTCATAAGTAGATACTAGATGTAAGGCAAAAGATAACCAGACTGCAACCCATAGCTTCAAAGAAGCTAGCTAACAGGGAAGGACCCTAAGAGAGACACATAGACAATCCAGCAAAGGAGAAATAGATGAGATCTACATGAGCAAACTGGGAGTAGGGGTGGGTAATGGAGGGCAAAGAATGGGCAATGAGAATATAAGGAAATGGGAGGGTTGAGCTGGAACAGGGACAAAGTGGGAGAGCAAGGAAAGAGATACCATGATACGGGAATAGGAAGAAGCAGGGTGCTTGGGAAGCTTTCAGAAATTCACAAAGATGACCCTGTCAAGGTAAACTTTTAAAAAAATAACTTGTTTATTGATTCTTTGGGAATTTCACATCATGCACCCTAATTCTACTCAACTCCCAGTACCCCCACATCCTCCCCTCACGCTGCAGTCCCCCCAAAAAGAAAACTTTAAAAAATAAACCAAAGCAAAAGAAAGCAAGCAAACAATCAAATGAACTTTCATCATGAGCCCCTTATTTTTAAAATAAAAGTTACATAGGCCCAATATTTAATAATACAGAGCAAACATTTTTACTCAAAAAGAGAAGAACGATGGCATAGTAAGGGATGAACAAAAAGCAAGAACAATCATAGCAAATAAAACAAATCTGGCAGCTCCATGACTGAAACATGAGGCCTGTAATGGACTCATATGGCCTCTAAAGGACTCGGGTGGCCCTGCAGCATACAAGTTTCTTCGCCTGGATCCCCATTGTGTCTGATCTGAAGCTTCCTTTGGTCCTGGTATCTCTGACATCCTAGGGTCTCTGCTGCAACTTAGTCTTTACTTCCAGCTCCCAGTAATGACATATTAATGCTTTCATACAAGGGACACTATTTCTGCCACAGAGGCTTCCTTCAGTAAGGAACTTTGATACTATGGTTCCATGGTCGCCATATCTTGCAGCTTTCATTCCAGCAAAGCAGTGCTATGTGGATGATGGTGCCAGATTCTGCCATAAGCTCAGGGTTTATTCTGACCTTCTGGAACCACAGTTGCATCAGCTGGTGTGCAAAGCCTAGAAAAACACACTTTGCTGGGGGGTTATAAAACAGCAGAGAACCTCATCAGTGACACTCTCAGCTTAGACTCTCCTGTATAATGATATGCCTTTTCACAAGATAGACTGAACATTTGATGGATAGTACCTTACCTCACAATACCTTTTTATTGTTACACTGAAGGAACAAGGTTTCTCTTTAACAGTCCTTGATCTCTTTAGTAATTATGCCTGCTCACATAATATCCTTCTTCTTGGCCACTAACACTTGTTCGTTTCGTTTTCTTTCCACACGTCACAGTTTTAGAATGTTCTCTCTTTCACTATAGCTTCATGTAAGAACTGTGAGAGCCACACTCATGCTGAAGGTTGAATGTTATCCTGTCTAGAAATTACTTTTGTCAAAAAGTACTTCATTTTGATTTCAGCATCATTTATGTCTCAGAACATGTAGCTAGTAGCCCACTTCCAAAAAGAACCTCGATTCCACTGCTAGCATTTCTCTAGGAATTCTGGTCCTCCAAACTCTCATCATCACTGTCCATAAAGCTGTACTTAAAACCTTCTCATCCCTTCTCTAAACCAATTCCAACAGCCTACAGAAGGGCGTGGTTGAGTTTATCACAGCAAATTCACCTTACAATGCCAATTTTCTGTATTAGTTAGTTTTCTCTCTTCTGTGACAAAATGTCTGATGAAGCTCACAGTTCAAGGGTGGAGAGGGGGAAGTCACCGTGTGGAGGATGCCATGTGGTTAGAGTAGAAAGCAGGTGATCACATCGCATTCAAAACAGGAAGTAGAGAACAGCAAGTACTGGCACCTAGCTGATTTCTCCTTTTTATGCTAATACCCTAGTGCATGGAGTACAGTTGTCCATAGTTAGGGTAGGCCTTCCTCACTCAGTTAATACAAATCTAGAGAAGCTAATAAAGGGCATGTCCAAAGAATTATTTCCAAGTGATTCTTGGTCCTGTTGAGCTGACAATTCATGGTAACCATTAGGCATATGTGCCATCTGTTATATCTGGGGATAAAAATGAAAGTAAAGTTAATAAGTAAAAAATTTGTCTACACATCTCCATTATTTTAAATGTTCTTAAAAAATACACTGTGAATTACGATGTTAACAGATCTAGAGAATCTAATATTCTGTTTACATTTTAAAAATCAATGATGTACCAACCACCCATTCATGAACATAAGAAGCTGAATCAACTCCATGAGGCACAAAAACTGAAAGCAATGAAGCACTTTATCTGCAGTACACTGTCACTAACTTGGCACAACTTGCTAACACTGGAGTCTCCTAAGCTATGTAGGAGGTAGATTCACTGTGCACTTGTTCTCAGAATGTTTGAATCTTTCAGAACAGAAGACACAGACACCTACACATACACACACACACACACACACACACACACACACACACACACACACACACTCCCACGTGCAAAAGGTGATATATGAGACATATTACTAATAGATAGCTGATCTTCCAATGATCATAGCATCTAATCGAGAATATGAATTATTTTCTGTTCATTCCCACTTACATTATTTCTGAAGAACTCCAGAAAGCCAGAATCTGTGTTGTATTACAACTCCTGGGCTGAGGTACTGAATGTCATCACCTTACGTAAGAACAAGGCAACCTGTTGGCTATACTAGTCAGCCCCCTCCTTTGTAATGATTTCAGACACACAGTACATTTTATATTTGCTTTGGAGAAATGTGTGTGAGAAATGGGAAGATGAGTGGCTACATCCTTGCCAGGACACCAAGATTAGTTTGTTGTAGTATCCACAGGGCCCAGATGCTCCTCTTAATCAAGGTAGTCCATTCTGTAAAACCACTTGCTTTTGTTACATAGAAAAGTAGATGATGGATTCACAAAAAAGACGGAATACCTTGAGTAACAAAATCTTATTGCCATGATCTAAATACTTAGAAATATAAACTTTACTTACTCCAGAAGGAGGTCAAACAAAGTTCTTTCAGGTGGCCTTTGGGTGAAGTGGTATTCCTATTTCTGTGTTTCCACGCAGTTTTTTGTTTGTTTGTTTGTTTGTTTGTTTGTTTGTTTTTCCCTAAGGACCATGAGGTACTTACCCAGATAAAAAAGCAGGAAATTGAGTGTACTTATTCTAGTTTGGCTGAAAGAATATGGTCATCTGTTATAGGAACAACCTTCCTGAGGTTACTGAAGGGTAGCTTCTGAGCAACTAAAATTGTGGTTTGGGAGGAAGCAGTATATAATGGAATAAGAGAGAAGATCTTTATTGATTTTTACAATCATTCACCCAGAGGTACAGATTCAAGGATCACCTACAGATCATGAACCTAAATTTAGTCACTTCTGGCAGGTCTATAATAAGCTGAGTATAGCTTTAAACCATTGGCCAACTGGGTCATTTGCTGACATAACCATGTAGAAGAGGTCATCTTAGTCTCTCATCTCCATGCCTCCTTGAGTCTTAAATGTTTGCTGGCTACCATTTATTGTTGGGGTTCCTGTAGGTGTCATGGCAGGCAGGGAAACAAACCAAAAAGATGTGAGAATGAAACTTGGTTAAGTTCCACTTAATTAGCAGGCTGGATCAGACTTGTAGACTGTCCAGTGCCAGGCAGTTTATTGCCAGTATATTTAAACACAGTACAGTTTGGGAATGAATGTAGAGGCACACCCCAAGTGCACAATAAAGCTTAAGGTAGGATGTCACAGAAACTCCTTTGCAAAGTACATTAGACCATGAAGATAGACACTATAGCTGATAGGCCTAGAATCTAGTGTGGTCTCTGGCCAAGATAGCTTAGAGATCAGCAAGCTATAAAGTACATGTGACATCTTCCCTAAAGATGAGTTTTATTAGTTGAGAGCTAAAGATAATAGTCTAGTGAGGGAGAGTTTGGGATAAACTTTCTGGGGTATTGAGGACAGTCTGACTCTACAGATAGGAAAAGATAGGAGAGGTGCTATGGAGTAATGCTTCTGTACACTGTGAATATGGTTAAACGTTGATTAGATAAAAAGCTGACAGGCTAGTAGCAAGGAAGTAAGTATAGACAGGATAGCCAGACACACATGACTTTGGGAAGAAAGAGGGTGGAGTCAGGAGAGACACCAGCAAGCTGCCCAGGAAACAAAACTTGCTGAAGAACAGGTAAAGCCATGAGCCATGTGGTAATACATAGATTAATAGAAATGGGTTAATTTAAATGTAAGAGTTGGCTAGTAACAAGCCTGAGCAATCAGCTGAGTATTTATTATTTGTATTCAGCCTCTGAGTCTGTTGGTTGGGACAGGAAACATTCATTTACAATGAGGTCTGCCTCTACAGATAACAATAGGTAAGTGAGGTCTGCTTCTATAGATAGAAACAGTTAGGTGAGGTCTGCCTCTACAGATAGCAAAGGTCACCAGGTTGTTAACAATATCCACTCTCAGGTTTCTGGGCAGAACACAGGTATTTAATCCTTTTAAGAAAGGATTAACATTCCTTGTTTCCCTAGTGATCTTGTGGGTGTGAGGACTTTTGTGTTTCCAACAATTTAGGAGATGGAACAAGTTGATACATGCTAATGCACAAATCAGTTCAAGTGTGTGAAACCTAGTTCACAATGACATGAGATCAAAGGAAACAGGCAGAGAGATTCAGGATCTGTATGAGTAATTTGTAAAGAATATGTCTTATAGTTCTGGATGGCAGAAAGACCAAATGGGTCCACACCAATTAGGTCAGAAAAAAGAGGCTAATAAAATGGTCAAGACAAAAGTGACTTCATCCAAGCAGAAATGTATCTGGTTTATTTCAAACCACTGTTAAAGTCAAGTACATGCCTTGCACCAGGGTCCAGTTATGAAGATTCGCAGAGCGCTCTAAAGTTTTTTCATTTATTTCTAGTAGGCTGGGAAACTATGCAGGGATAACTAGCCAGAGTTATCCAGGTTTGATCATGGTATTAAGACTGAAGATGGCTGTAGTCACATTTGGCTGAATACATACAGTCTAGTGATCCAGTTTGTCTAATGCAGGTACTTTTTCAGGCTCTCTATGTACTTTTTGATTGAATGAGAATTTTCTGTCTTAGTTGTTTATTACCAAAAAAGAAGTAACACTTTATTATTTGTCATAGCTGAAGGCCTCTGATTGAAGTTACCTGATGTCTCCAGCATCACAAGGTTAATCCTCTACCCTGATTTTCTTTGATCCTGTCTAGAACTCCTATAGGATTGTATAGAAGAGAAGATCTGCTGAGAAATCTTGCCACTGGTTCACATCCATTAAGTCTTCCCTGGGCTACTATGGTTGTTTGAAATGCAAACTAATATTGGGAAGTCCACGTGATCTTAAATGACCAGAGAACAGAATTCACTAGATTATTATAGAATTTCAAGCCGCTGCTGAAAAAAAAATGGAGTTTTCTGTAGCTGGAGACCTTCTCTTCAGCCCCTGCCAAGCCTTGTTAGTCTGACAACCCACTTATAAAATAAACACACAGACACTTATATTATTTAAACTGTTTGGCCATTTTAGCTCAGGCCTACCATTGTCTAGCTCTTATTCTTATATTCATCCCATTTCTATTAAACTATACTTTGCCACGTGACTTGTGGCTTACTGGTGCCTTACATCTTCCTCGTCCTGGTGGCCACTGGCAGTGTCCCCTTCTGCCTTCCTGTTCTCTCAGTTCTCCTCTCTGTTAGTCCTGCCTATACTTCCTGCCTGGAAACTGGCCAATCAGTGTTCTATTTACCAATCAATCATCCACAGCACTTTCCCAAAGGGGGACTAAAACCACTGAGTTATCTGTTGGAGTAGGATTGCCTTAAAGGTGCTACATCCCTAAAACAAATGCCCTCCATTCCTCAACACCAATCAATTGCCAATAGTGTCTCTACTAAGGATGGGATTACACAAGCTGCTTCCCCTTTACTGATGGGCTTTTGATGTCTTGATCATGTACAGATATTGTGTGAGTAATCATAGCCTTATGAGCTCATGGCTATAGTATTCTTGTTGTCTCTGGTAATACAGTTTAACTGCAGATGTCAACTCCCTCTTAAAATATCTCTTTCTCCTCTTCTGTGATGATTCCTGAGCCCTGTAGAGGGTAGCAAGCTTGACACTCCATGGTTTCTGATTATCTGCATGTTAACCATTGTGGACCTCTATATTAATCACCATCTATTGTAAAGATATGCTTCTCTGGTAAGAGTAAAACTCCACCAGAGAATCTTATATATGATAAACACATTCACTAAAGTAGCAGGGTACAAAATTAACAGGGGAAAATAAGTAGACTTACAGTAGCAATGATAAACACGTCTGGAAAAACAAAATGAACAAGCAAAACAATCATTCACAATGGCTTCAAAAGAATCTTGGAATAAGTCTGATAAAGAAAATATAAGGCTTCTCAGAATTCTAATTAAAATGAAAATTACACTTGTTCCATGCTTGAGAATATGGAATGGGTAAAACATAGAAGAACAGTATCATTCTGGACACATTTGGAATACAGCAAAATCCTGTTCAAAAATGAAGTGAAAAAAATTCACTTGCACAACAATGGAAGAGGACAGACATGAGCACTTTTTTTTTTTTTTTTTTTTTTTTTTTTTTTTGGTTTTTCAAGACTGGGTTTCTCTGTGTAGCTTTGTGCCTTTCCTGGAAATCACTTGGTAACCCAGGCTGGCCTTGAACTCACAGAGATCCGCCTGGCTCTGCCTCCCGAGTGCTGGGATTAAAGGTGTGTACCACCATGGCCATTGACATGAGTACTTCTTTTAAATACAGAGCTATTACACAGAGAATCCCTGTCAAGAAAAACCAACCAAACAAACAAACAATAAATAAAAATGTCCATGCTCATGGTCACTGCTAATTAATAGCACACACAAACCTGAAATCAGGTAACTGAAGAATGAATACAAAACCACTTGGCAGATTATCCACTTTGGCCCTGTCTACACTACAAACAAAATCCAGATTTCAGGGGCATAGGAGGAACCTAGCAACCAATTTCCTATTATAAGTAAGTAGTGTGGGTGAAGAAACTAGGTATTTCTTAAAGTTCCAACAGTGCCTTTGATCTGACAGTGCAAGCATCCACAGGGCATTATTCCAACCAGGACCTTGGAAGTAGTCTGGTAAGTAAACAATCTTTTCCCACATAGAGTCAACCTACATATTACGGTGAGCATTTTAGAAGGAAATCTGCATGACAGTGTAAGGAACCTTTATATGTTACAAAAGCACAATGATTTTATAAATGAAACTTGAATAAAGGAATATGAATAGGATAAAAATAGAAATGAAAAAATGTGTAGAGAAATCCCACTGGCAATATTTTCAACTTTAAAGACCACAAAGATCTACCACACAGTATAAACACAGTTATTCAATGTCTAATATCCACCTAGTAAGTGAGATCACATATGCAATGATGGTTCCATAAGATTACATTGTCTGGTGATGTTAGATGGTAGTAGCTTTCTCAAGCAATGATGTTAGCACATTTGAAAGGTGTAGCTTGAGTTTTCTCCAGTACTGCTTGGCCCAAGGTCAGGACAAATCTCTCTCACCTGCCAGTCCTGCAGCTTCTCAGACCCAACCAAGTAAACACACAGAGACTTATATTGTTTGCAAACTATATGGTTGTGAGAGGCTTTTTGTTATCTAGTTCTTCTATCTTAAATTAACCCATTTCTATAAATGTATACCTTGCCACATGGCTTGTGGTTTACCAGTATCTTACAGGTCGGTACTCATGGTGGCAGCTGGTTGTGTTTTCTGACTCAGCCTTCCTGTTCCCAGAATTTTCTTTTTCTGCTTGTCCTGCCTAAACATCCTGTCTGGCTACTGGCCAATCAGTATTTTATTTATACAGAGTGATATCCACAGCAGAAAGGTTACCTAACAACAAATTTCTTCTAATGTCTGTCCATCATTAAATGTTATATACATGTGTTTGTTTATTTGTATAATCTATAGACAAAGTACTAGCTAAGCTGAGAGGGAAATGTTAGAAAATACATATGACAATTAAAAATAATTCTGAAAGAATCATTCAAAAGAAAAAAATAGTTATATAATAAGAAAGATCTACATGTCTCCTTAGGGAGACATTGAACAGCTGACATTTGAACATGTGGTCCATGTTTGGTGGCACTGTTTGGGGAGGTTTAGGAGTCACACTTTGAGATACAAAAGCCTTTTGCCACTCCCAGTTCATTCTCTCTGCATTGTGCTTGCCGTTGAGATGTGAGCTATCAGCTTTCTGATCCTGCCACAATGCCTTGCCACTATGCCTCCCTAAAAAAATAGACTCATCCCTTTGGATCATAATCCATAATAAACTCTCCTTTCCTTAAAAATAAAAAAAGAAAGATCTAAAAATAATAATGGTATTCTAGGGAAGAATA
Source organism: Onychomys torridus (assembly GCF_903995425.1). Taxonomy (NCBI): domain Eukaryota; kingdom Metazoa; phylum Chordata; class Mammalia; order Rodentia; family Cricetidae; genus Onychomys; species Onychomys torridus. The sequence continues at coordinate 51,516,363 of NC_050453.1, read as the reverse complement.
CTGTGTTAACAGACAGAATTATTACTGTTATTTCTCATTTGTGTAACTTAAAATACCATAATGATAGTAAAAAAACAACTTAAATGATTATGCCATTAAATGGAAATTATTAATTAAACCATTCCACTAATTTTTTAATTCCTGTCTTTCAAAGTCAAGTCAACAAGTTAAGGGCCTGTGTTACTTTTCAATCCTATAATTAAGGCAATCATACCATTCCTTTATATATTCTTTTATCTCCTCTCTTTTCTTCTAAATCCTCTTAAATTTAGGGTTCCAATTTTCCTCCCATCCCACTTATAAATGCTTCTTCATAATTATTTTGCTAGCTATTTATTACACTTACCTGCACATCATGCATTTACATCATTCAATAGTTTATTGTTATCTTACCTCCTGTGCCATACCTTATGTCATTGAAATTACGTAACAGTAAGATGGTAACTGTAAATTTTCACCTAGGAAGTTCTACATTTTTAGCATGTCTCCATTTTTCATTGAAATATGGAAGATAGCCTCAGAAAATAAGGAAAATCTTTTGGAAAATGGTGATATCAACCTGGCAGTGATGGTACATGCCAACCAGGCAGTGGTGGTACATGCCATTAATCCCAGCACTCAAGAGGCATATTCAGGCAGATTTCTATGAGTGCGAGGCCAGCCTGGTATACAGAACAAGTTCCAGGACAGCCGAAGCTGTTACACAGAAAAACCCTATCAAAAACAAACAAACAAACAAAAAAAAACAAACAACAACAAAAAAAAGCAACAACAACAAAAGAAAATGATGATATCTAAGCTTACTCTAATAAACTTGTAGGTAAATTGAAGTACTCCTCAAAACCCAAAAGATTCTAGGAAGAAAATTAAAACAAGTCAGATTATAAAATAAAATGTATGAATAAAGATAAATAACTTTTGGTAATGATATTTAAATGATATGTATACTGTGATGCAGATATTGGTGAGAATAGTATCAGGGCTCACATATGGTCTACAGAAATCTTGCAGTCCTGGAATATGGTATTGCTCACTCTTGGGCTTCTAAATAAGAACCATGGGAGTAGGTAGCTAAACAATGCTTCAGTCTCCTTCTGTATTCACTGAAAGAATCTCTGAAATTGGATCCTGAAATACACATGAATAAATGTAGAGACTTCTGCATACCTCTGTAACAGCATGTGTGCATGTAACTTGGTGTACTCTTGCCATGTACATTTCCTCATAAGATAAAGATGAAAGATGAATAAATCAGGAAAGACTGTAGTCATTGGAATAAATTATTATCATGCAAGTAAAATGATAGTGGAAGAGACAGAGCCATGGCAGTGGGAATTCAGGCTGGATGATACATGGAATGTGGCAAAGACATGACAAAAATTACAGAAAATTTACAACCAATTTCTGAGAACTCCTTGTACTGCCTATGTTTCCTTGGAGGGCATGGATAGTTTACAATAACTAGTTCAATTAGAATCAACAACCCTCCTAGAAGTTTATGGAATCACTCAAAGTATGTTCAGATATATCTTTGAAAAATAAACTTGACTGGAGATTCTCCAAAGGGAATGTAAAATTCTTAAGTTGTGGGTAAATCCTTTAACAGACATGCACAATGTTTTTTGAGCTTAAACCAATTAAAGAAGAACAGGAGAGTAATGCATCTTGTAGAGAAGGTCTCTGAAACTGAAGCATTTTAAGCGGCCAATAAATCAAATGCTGGACACATGCAACCCACGGAGAAGCATGGCAGTGTTTTAGAGCCAGGGAGACAAGCAAGTGGTAATGTGATCAGCACCAATGTGGTCTTGCAAACATTAGGAAAACAAGAATCCAAGGCTTCTGATTTGTGCCTGGAGAATTTTGCTTAGGAGAAGGGGGTTGAGAGGACAGGGGCAACATCTAGCCACAGGGCATTAACCTCTGTCTGGTATTGAAGCAGAAGTCATTTTCACTTGGACTTGATTTCTTTTCCCTTTATGGATATGATTTACTTTTAAAAAGTCATAAAACTTTGAATCATTAAGGATTTGTAAACTAGAGTACCAATAGACTGGATCTAACCAATCAGTTTATAGTAATTATACAAAGATAACAGAAATCTGAAAGATTCTGAATTTAAGGATAATACTGACCCCATAGTCTCAAACTATATATACATACATACATATATATGTCTATATACACACATACATATATGTATATGCAAAGGCTATGGATTCATTACAAATTCCTTCCCTTTCTCCACTGAGAAACACGTTTTGTGAAAAATAAATCCTCAGAGCTCTTTTTCAGCTAGAGCAAACAAACAACATGCATCTTGTGATTCCAGCTACGCTTTCCACTTTCTACCAAGCAGATTTCTCCAATAGAATCAGAGAAAGGTAGGGTGTTCAGTCCCTAATCATGATCAAAGGAACGACAGGATCCATCTTTGTTGAGCTGATGCAGCAAAGCTGGATTTAACATGCAGTAGGGCAGAAATGCTCTCAAAAGAACATGTGTGACTGCTTCACAGAAAGGCAGTCTGCTCAGGGAGAGTAAACATTGGCTGAGAAGCTGGGAGACCTGTCCTGGAGTTCCAGCTATGCCACTTATTTCTTAGCCCTGGGACTTATTTTTCTGTTAAGAAATATAGAATGGATCATCAAAATGTCATCTAATGCTCCATTTGACTCTGGTAGTGTATTGAATTGAATGTTTGTTCAATAAAATGAAGTTTTTTTGTTTTTTTGTTTTTTTGTTTTGTTTGTTTGTTTGATTTTTAAAGACAGGGTTTCTCTGTGTAGCTTTGTGCCTTTCCTGGAACCTTTTTTTTTTTTTTTTCTGAGTAAATCCAACAGTTAATGGTCTTTCTTGGTTTCAGTAGTGTGGTATTCTTGCTTACTTTTTCTTAATGCCAAGAGCATTAAAACAAAGGAAAGAAATAGATTCTAGAATTCTTTCACTGAAGACAATACCAAATGAAAATCTGACTTTTTCTGTATTTTAAGAGCACAAGTTTCAGAGAAAAATCCCAGATAATTTTGTAAGCCTAGTAGTATCTTAAGAGGCAGAGTAATTTTCTTTATTGTAATGCAGAGTAGCCAGTGGAAAGCAGAATCTCTAGATATTGGCCATGTGGTCCATCATCTGCTCCCAGGGAAACCTGTGCTGGACCTTGAAACTTCTCTATCCTCCAGATCTTCTGGCAGAGCCACTACATCTAATTGCCATCTGTAAGTTCTGGGAAAAAAGCTACTTCTCCTTTATCCAAAGCACTAACTTGCTTTTTTTCCAACAGCTGTTGTTCATAATAGCTTCTTGTCATGCATTATCATTCACATATCACAGCTATTTATTTTTTCTCAAGTACTTACAAGAAAGCGTGTGTGTGTGTGTGTGTGTGTGTGTGTGTGTGTGTGTGTGTGTGTGATTCTGTCTGTGAGCATATTTGTATGGGTCTGAAGAAGACAACACAGTATTCTCCATCACTTTTTACCTTATTCCCTCGAGAATGTCTCTCCAAGAATTTGAAGCTTATCTGAAACATGAATCTTAAAATGTCTTATAATAATAAAAAAAGGTGGAGTATATTGGGGTAAAAGCTGAAATATCAGAGAGACAAAGAGCCATTATTTCTTACCCCTATGAAATCCTCCACCAAATAAAGAACAACTTCCTGTTTCCTTATGCCTTACACACCTTTCTGTGTCCTGCTTTATTACTTCCTTGGAATAAGGCATATGTGCTTTCCAAGTAAAGGCATGAGATCTTAAGTGTTGGGATTAAGGGTGGGTATTGGTGAAATTATTTAGGCCACTCCACGTAGTTAAAAGGGAGGTTTATTTTGTGGGGTAACTTACAATGAAGAAGTAGGTTGCTGGGTCTGGCAAAGGTATAGTGCAGTCCGGCGGTGTTCTCTGGAGAACTCTGCTCCATCTCCCTCTAGCGTCCAGGGTCCCGGAACCAACGTGTACCTCCCCTTCTGATCCTCCGTCTTCCGTTTCCTTCTCCACCCTGCCTTGTGGGCACAACCATTACCAAAGCCTCAATGGGGGTTGGAACTTCCAGGCCAATGCTGGGATGGCTATCCACTACATCTCCCCCTTTTGTCTAAATAAGAAAGTTCTAACCTAATACAAGACTATATACAAAGAGATGGTTATCAAATATCGTCCAGGAGTAATGAGGGATAATGACTTAGATAAGTTGGAATTACAATATGTGCAAACAATATCAAGCAAAAAACACATAGTAAAATCCAGGGAAGTCTAGAGCGAGGGTAGGTGGCATGTTACAAAGATCATTCCAAAAGGTGTCCTATCCTAAAGAACCTGAGTCTAATACATAATATATTCTATCTAAGATATTATATATGTATATATACTAAATTGTAACTATAACTGCTAATCTCCAACCTCATCAAAGACCTGAGAAGGAATATAATAATACCTGAGAAATGGGAGAAGGACGCAAGCAACTTTCGGGAGTCTCGCAAGAGTAGACAGAGACAGCTAGCAGCCTGGACAGTCACCTAATGTTTCTCAGCATCCTTGGTGCATTCAAATTGGCTACAGGCCTAGAGTATCTGACAGACCATTTTCAGAAGCAAGAATTCTGAAAGACCATCTTACCCTGTCTTGGCAAAGTATAGTGGTTGCTTTCCTTGTGTCCTGCTTGTCCAGAAAGGACAGCATTTGTACTGTCAGCAGTTGAGGCAAGGGCAGTTCTTTGCCCAGTAGGCCATTTTGTGCCAAGAAGACAAACTTCCAAATGGAAATGTCTTAGAAGCCCAACATTCTCTCGGGATCAAATTGGTGCTGCCAGGAGCAATTGTGTCTCACGTCAACAGAATTATAAGTTATTTAAATGCCATATTCTCTAGGTCCATGAAGTGTTTGAAGATTACCTGTCCATCTGACCTATGTATTTATAAATCTGGATAACCTAACTAACATAATTATAGAGATGACAAGTATAGGTGACAATAACTCTGTAAGTCTTATCTTCCTAAACAACCTAAGGACTAAGCTTCCTATAAATAAGGCAAACAGTCTGTAAGCAAATGTAAAAGGACAATGACTTTAAATTGTGACAATACACAAAATATCTTTAACAGAGGTAGGAATGTATAGTGCAATATGCAATATGATAATAATCCTAAATATATATCAGTATACAGAATATCTTAAACAGAAGTAGAACATACATGCAGTATGACAGATATAAATTCACATTTGTATCAATATACAAATATTTCAAGTAAGAGTAAAAATATGTGTACAATATAACAAACATAGTTCTTAAATAGAAATGTAAAAAGTTTATATTTGTATCAACATATAAGAATTCATAACAGTGCAAAGGCTGCTATATTACTAAATTTGTTTACTAATGTATATGGTAGTCTACCATAATATCTTATACCTATCCATTCCATTTCTTCTTTTCCTTTTTTTTTTTTTTTTTTGAAACATATTTTCTTTCCTTAAGGAGAGTACTGAGTTTAACAGTTTCTTCCACCCCCAACCCTAGAACCATTATCCATAACCCTGAGAAATATGAAACCTTAGGATAAGGGGCGTCGTTTTCTTAGAATTGCTTCCTGCTATTTAGGGGGCAATGGTATCTCTGTTGGGTATTGTGATCAGATAGTTAAATCTCAGTTAGACTAACTGTAGATTCTGCAGCAACTCTCAGAGTAATGGATAAGATTGTCTGAAATTCTGGCAAGAAGTATAGTATGATGATGATTACCATGGCATTATTCTGGATTGGGTAGAGTTGTTGTTGTTGGGGCCCCATCTTCCTTCTGGAGACTTCAGAGATTGCTATTGGAAAAAACTTATTTTTTATCAGAATGGAAGGTTTGGTTTTAAAGATGTCGTGACATGTAAGAAAGGCTTCCAAGAAATCAAGAATAAGCATGGAGAGAATTAGAATCTTGAAGATAATGGTCCCTTATAATTGGTTTCCTTCTGTCTCACACCAGAGGGCTCTTCTGATATGGTACTGAAGAATCTCTCAACCTTTTCTTTTATCAATATGCTTGGGTTTAGAGAAGGAGAAGCCAATTCCATCTCCAAAGCCAGCTTGGTTTATAATTTAATTGGAACCACAACTATTCTAGATTGATAGAGATATAGATGTTAGACAGTGATATCTTACCCTGTGTACATTGGTACCAATAGATTCTTTCTTTCTGCTGTAAACATCTGGATATCCAAGGCCTTATGATTTCTGGAAGATGGGTATTTCCATTATCCTCTATGTCTAATCTAGTGGCTGGCTCTGTCCTATGATCCCCAGATAAGTTTTATTGGGGTGCACAATGTATCACCATACTCATCTTTACAGGTAGGTATTTTTTTCTCTCTCTATGAATCAAGATCTCAGTATAAAATATATAAACACACACACACACACACACAAGCATGCACACAGGAAAAACATTCATCTACATAAAATTAAAAACAGAATTGGAAGTTTTAAAAGATATTTAAAAGTAAGAAAACTTATTTAATGTATGCCAGTGATATTTGTAATGGTTACATCTCCCATTGTCATAGCGAAAATAATAAAGTGAGAAATAATATAACATACATTTTTAAACTGGCTTAGAATTTATGAATATTTCATTAAATGATAGTCAAAGAATGGGAAGCTTCAAAATTAAAGGAAAATGCACCTAAGCAGATTTTACAGTTGGTGCACCCTGGTTTCTTATGTTGTTCCATGTGACATTTCAGCTCACACTCAGTAATAAGGAGATAAGTCAAGTAAAATAGATTCTAAATTAATATGGAGAAGTTACTTTTCATTCATACTTTTAACACTACTTTATCTAGAAAAACATTAACATAACTAAGTTGAATTAAACTGAAACACATCAGGAGTGCACATGACCATCTAATATAGTAAAAGATATGATTAAAATAAAACTAAATATTAAAACATGTATAATTAGAAGACTCTAAAAAATGAAACTGCCAGCCATTCATCCTGATCATGCTTAAACTCCATTAATGAGCTTGGTTGATCTGCATCATCACTGTTGCCGCAAAGACCACAAATATTTGGTGACTATTCTATAGGTAAATATAGAGTGACTTGAAGCACAGAGTATATAAAATTACTGTCAAGTAAGATCTGAGAAACCTAAAACTCAAGCATCAGGACATGGTTGTTTTGGTTTTTATTTCTGTTAACAGTGTCATTGCTGTAAATGAGACAGACAAAATAATGATAGTAAAGAGAAATTACAAACACAGAAAGGGAAATTCATCCAAGTTGTTATTAGCCACACAGAGAGTGGTTGCCATGCAGATCTAACTAGCAGGACTCTAAGGTAGAGAGAAGGAGAAGGACATTTTGACTGTGAACCTATCCTCTTTGCAAGCGCTTTATTTTTTAAACTTTTTAAATTATATTTTTTATCCAAACAGCATATTTTTTCATGTTTCCCTTCCCCTAGACTGAGATAATATGGTTCCACAGAAAACACATTTTTCCATTTAAAATGACCATTGATGATTTAGAGAAATCCAAAGGGAAACTGTATTAAACTAAGTTTGCTGTAGTTTTGACTTTCATATTTGTAGTGTAGTAAATATTTTACATATAGTTATTTAATTTAAATTTAGAAAGTGTGTCTCCTAAAACAGTACACATCTTTCCTATAGAATCTTCAAAATGCATCCTTTAGTATTCACTGGACATCTTCCTGTTTGGCATTTTAGCTTTTAGCTTTTGGGAGCATCCCCATCTAAGTTGTTCTTTCCATTGGCTCCTAAAGGATAACTGTCAACTAGTTGGAGTTCTTTGAAAGGCAGGATATTTTCTTTGATGCCAATCAATTATAATAAGCAACAAATGCAATTCTATTGTTTCTAAGCTACTAGTATAATTCCATCCAAAAATTTGGCCTTTTGGGCATTCTTTTCAAACATTTTTGTTTTGTTTTTTTCCCTATCCTAAAGCGTCACTTTGGACTTTCTAAATCACATGACAGCTTCAAAGACTGACTCTCTGACAGGGTTCTTAAATCTTTCAACCATCAGCATATAAACCAGTCACACTAAACCTTTCCTCATTATTCTTGTCAGAGGAACTTACGGTTTTCTGTTTCTAGCCCTCACTCTGACTGATGCCATGTTTTCTGAATTCCCACACATTCTTAAAAATACAATACAGAATTCACATCTCTCTCTTCTCTCTCTCTCTCTCTCTCTCTCTCTCTCTCTCAACTGCTACTTCCGGGGCAGGGGAAGCATTATGAAACTTTTTTTTTTTCATAGAGTACATAGCAATACCAACTGCTCATTTCCCAATGCTGTAAATTTTGAAAAATCTATCACATTATACCATGAACTGCTTGAAAGAAGAGCCCAACTCTTAACCATTTTTATCTTCTTGTAAGACTTATCACTTTTCTCTTTGGAAGTGGAAAGTACTGAGTAAGTGCTGGCTGCTTCTCTCTGACAGCAAACTCTTGTGTCTCCCTGAAACTTTATGGATGACTATAAATAAATCAGTAAGATGCAGTGTCTCTAAACAAGGAAGTGCAAGAATAAATTAGCTTTCTTTTCTTTTTTTAGGAAGTAAATCATTTCCAATTTTAGACTTTCAGTGTGATATCTATATTCAGTGCTTTATTTCAGTTTTTTTTTTAAGACAATCTTCCTGTTGAAAAAGTTGATTCCTGTTTATGTAAGTTGAAGAACTTTTTTTTTTCTGGTAAATTACACGAGACTTAAATATAACAATTTAGAACCAAACTAATAGTTCCTTATCAATATATATATATATATATATATATATATATATATATATATATAATTGGTCTATTGGATCATTCATCTTTGATTAGTTTGTAGTTTTCATCATGACCTGTTTTAACAGCTCTTCCCCATGAAACACAGCCCCATAAGTGGTCCTCATAATGTTCCAAAGGCTCTGTCATTTCATCATGCCTTCCAGAATGTAGGGTCTTCTTGCTTTTATTTGCTTGTTTCAATATCTTTACTCTTCAAATATATTCAGTGTTTTGAAAAAATAATACAGTAGTGATAATTAGATGGAAAGATGTCTGGTAGATGGAATCTCAATATCCAATATTTTACATAACATTGATATTATGTTATCTTCTTCATTATATTCTGTTTGCTTTTTTTGTTTGTTTGTTTGGGGTTTTTTCGTTTTTATTTTTTGCTTTTTGTTTTTTGTTTTTCGAGACAGGGTTTCTCTGTGTAGCTTTAGTGCCTTTCCTGGAACTCACTCTGTAGCCCATGCTGGCCTTGAAGTCATGGAGATCTGCCTGCCTCTGCTTCCTGAGTGTAAGGATTAAAGGTGTGCCACCACCATGAGGCCATTATATTCTTTAATATCATCTAAGTCAATAACTTGACTTCAGGAAAATTTCAGATCTATTACATACAGTCCATTACAATGTTTTACTAAATAAGAAACAGCAAAGAACAGGAGACAAAAGAGTCTGAAATAATTTATTCATATTGGTACCTAAATTCCATGATAATGAAAATGACAGTGGTACTTAATAAATGAGTATTTGTGGAATAAATAAATTATAAACTCATTTCTTTTGTATGTCAAATTTCCCATCCCTTAGGTGGGCATGGTAGCACATGCCTGTAAAGCTAGCACTCTTGAGGCAGAGGAAGGCAAATCTCTATTAGTTCAAGACCAGCCTGGTCTACAAAGTAAGTTCCAGAGACAGCCAGGTCTGTTACAGAGAGAATCCCTGTCATTAAAAAAAAACAAAGCAAATTCATTCCCACCTCTTGAAATTTTACTTTAAAGGTCTTCCTTCACCGGGCAGTGGTGGTGCATGCCTTTAATCCCAGCACTTGGGAGGCAGAGGCAGGCAGATCTCTGTGAGTTTGAGGCCAGCCTGGGCTACCAAGTGAGTTCCAGGCAAGGCTCCAAAGCTACACAGAGAAACCCTGTCTCGAAAAACAAACAAAAATCCAAACAAACAAACAAACAGAAGTCTTCCTTGGCAAATGTTGAATTCATAGAAGCCCACAAAAGAATACCATGGGCATCTCAAAACTTTGAAGTTCACCTAAAGAACATACAATCTACTTACAGTCTTGTTAAATCCAGGAGTATTTTAGCTTGCTTTTCTATACTTTTACTCCTCCACTCTCGTTACTGCTGGGGCTCACATAGAAACTTTGGCTAAGGAAAATAAATTTGAGAGCCATGTGCAGCTCATTTTATAAACAAAACTAAATAAAACAAAGATAAATAATAAGACATTAGGAAGTTTGCATGTTGAGCCATAGCTAAGAAGTCAAGATAATGCCATTAGGTTAGAATCAGAAGGTGACAGTTCTAAAATAACGGAGATAGAAATGATCCAGATAAACTAGAGACTGAGGGGAAGGTTTACAGCAATGTTCCTGGTCATTAGCAGTGTTGGTGGGTTACATTTATAGGCAGTCTGAGTGCAATGGTTTCAAGGTTTGAATGATTAGTCTCAGGATGGGAGAAGATTTTCCCCAAATAGAAGTTGTTCTCGAGACTGAATGTGGCAGGGACAGAAATGAGCAGTCTACACGAGTGAGTTCTTTGGACATTGTAGTATGAACTCAGGATGCAGGGGAAGGTGTTTTTATCTCCTAAGTGTTTACCTGAGGAGACTGGGATTGGAGGAAAGTGAAGCCTTTGTCTACACTTCAGCACATCTCAGAAAGGAACACTTCCCTGCCTTTATTTTGAGAAGTACACTCCACAGACTTTTATGGTTGCTGATACAGAATATTTTTAGACAAGCATCTTAGGAAGAAAGAGTCAGTGCTGGCTTCTGGCCTGTCCTGGTGAGGACAGGATGATAGCATCCGAGAAAGGGTGACAGCAGGAGCAGAAAGTTGGCTGATCATATTGAATCTGAATTCAGGAAGCACAGAGAGATAGAAATATGATCAAATCCTACCCACCTCTGTACAGTCCAGGATCCTGACCAAGAGGCAGTGCTACCAACAGTGGGAAGGACTTCCTACCTCAACACAATCACGGTAATTCTCCACAATCATGCTCAGAGGTCTGTCTCCTAGGTGATTTCTAGATTTAGTCAAGTTGAGAATTGATTACCCACCACAAAATGTATCAGAGAATTCAAATTCAGACAACAGAATCAAATAGAAATATGAAATAATTAATATTCATAAAATATTTCTTACAATTTCAGAATAATTCAATTTTTCTTGATATTTTTATACCCCCTGATCATACCAACTGTATGTCACCTTAAATCTATGGAAATTGTGACAGTTGATTCTCTTGCTTTTAGAAGCAGGTTACATGTGAAAGCAGTAGGTTTAAGCACAAACTGAAACATAATCACAAATATAGTTACTCATATGCATATACATGCATGAGAACTTAATAGAACAATCAAAGAAATTGCCATCTTGCTTGAAAGTGTTTATTTTATGATGTATTTCATAATAGTAGTAAAAGTATATATGCTATACCTTTTTCTTTTTTGCCTTTGACATAGAATAGTTGATTCTCAATAAAAATATTTGAAAAAATAACACTTTAATAAAATGAATTTCTAATATTCCCCATTGCCTCTCTTCTAGATTAGAAATATCAGCCTTAAATACTGGTTTTATTTTCAGAAGAAAACAAAACAAATTCAACATTTCCCAATTGAGCATATTTATTCTTTAACCTACTCTCTTCTCAAAGATTTAGTTAATTGAGTGGTTTGTGTGCACCAAGCACTGAGTATACTATAGTAATTTAACAAAATCTATCACTGACATTTGAAGTCTTTGCCTCCTCATGGAATAATTGTGTTCACAGTCAACATTATAATATCATTTTGATGCTTCAATAGCTGAGGTTTTATTATTACTCATTTGGTTTTATTTTACCAAATTGGATTGGACGCTTGATGAAAAAATCAAGCTGTATTTTCATTGCCTTGCAGATCAGTTATATTTTGTCATAATTTTATTCTGAATCACCCTGGGTCATTTTGTTTCTCTTATCTAATCCATTACAAAATTACTTTGGCTTTGATTTCAAATTACATCTGGAGTCTGACCACTTTTTAATCTCATGGATACACTCCTTGCTTAGGCACCGTCTACTCAAAGATTAGGGCTGGAGGAAACTTCCAAACATCTGTTGTGTATACCTCCACAAACCATCTCTCATTCTACTGCCAGAATGAGCCTTTTTAAAGCTGGTGAACACATAGGTCAAAGATTTACACATGTAAATACAGTGCTTGGAAGGCCGAGACAAAAGCAGTTGAGTTTGAGATCAAACTGGCCTACATAATGAGTGTAAGACTAACCTCAGCTATATGATAGTACTTTGTCTCAACACACACACACCACAAAAGAGAGGGGAAAAAACTCTCTAAATCCACAGACTGGTTTCAAATCTTTCCATTGGCTTCTAAGGTTCTATATTACCTAAGCTTGTTTACTTCCTTCCATATTTAATTTCTTCTGATATTCCAGTCCTATTTCACTTCATCCACAGTGTAACTTTGCTTTCCTTCTAATTCCATTGTGTATTTGCCTTCCCAGTTTCCTCTATATCGTGCTACTCTTTCATCTAAAGATTTTTAAGCTTCTTATTGATAGTATATTGACAACTACTGTCTTCCATTATTAGTTCTTTGAATTAATGGAAGCTCTATAGGGATAGAATTTTTACACTTTTATTTTGAATATTAAAAAAATATAGATATACCATTATGGTTAGACTACAGATAGACAACTATTAGATTTTTATTTTGTTAGTTTTACTGGTAATGATAAAGGATAAATGAATAAGTGGTTATGAATAGCAAAATCTCACAGTGACATTTAAGCTTAAGTGCATTGAAGTGCTGCAGACACATTTTCAATCAGAAATCACTCCTTACAGCTTTATGGGTTACTTTAATTATAATGAATAGCTGGATTTATATGCTATTAAGTTTTACAGAAGAAACTATTTTGAGCTAAAAATGGTATAAAGTTTTGTGTGCCTTGAGAATTGCAAAGCTGTCTCTCATCAAACACTTGAGAAAAGAGACAAGATAAGACACAGCTTGCTGTGAAATCCCAAAAGGAAGATGTGTAGACACTGCAGAAAGTACTAAGCAGCTCGAATGTTTTGTAGTATATTTTAATATCAGACTATGTGATGGCAGAAAAAGACAAGGGAAAATTTTAAAAAAAGAGATATTGCATGTGGGAATTGAGATATTATTGCTAGAAATGTACCTATAAATAATAAATATTTAGTAAGCTATAATTAATACCCTCAGTAGGCAGGAAATTTGGATTAATTGAGGTTCACAAAGGAAAAAGAACAGGAAGACAGCTTGATTACTAGCAAGAATAAGCAAGGAATGATGCAAGGTAGACAGGGCACAAGAGAGCAAATTGGTGGCTGCACTGCCTGGACCCACTGTACCCTAATTCCAAACACACCATATTCTTACAATACCTAGTCTGAAGTCTGTGATTTCAATAATATTTACTCTAACATTAACTTATTAATGCAAATTAATCCAAGGTACTTGCTGATTTCTTTGTAATTCATTCCTCTAAAAATTCTGTTGTTCAGAGTGCTCCTTATCCTCACAAACATAATTAATTCTGATTTTCAACATACTGAATAAAAGCTACAGTATCCAAAAGTTATGTCTACTTATTTTTATGGCAATGAATAGTGTATTATTACCTTCACAAGACTAGAACATCCTTACACACCAGAACATAAACAGCATTGAGTGTAGTATCTAACATAACAAAAATACTCATCAAATCTAACAAGCCTCTCTAAGCCTGTTGCCACAGGTGCTTAGTGGAGAAAGAGGGTTGTAACCAGACACTTTTCTCTCTCCCACCTGAATCCCACAGTTTCACAGTTGCTTTAAACTAACCACTCAGAGGCTTAATATTAATTACAAACTGTTTGGTCTATGGATCAAACTTCTTGCTAACTAGCTCTTTCATCTTAAATTAAATCATTTTTATTAATCTGTATATTTCCACATGCTCATGGCATTGCCAGTCTGCTGGCATCTTGCTCATTGGGCAGCAGGCTGGTGTCTCCCTCACTCTGCCTTTCTTCTCCCTGTGTCTCTCTCAGATTTCTTGCCTGGCCCTTATCCTGCCTTACCATAAGCCACACCAGCTTCTTTACTAACCAATAGTAGGAACACATATTCACAGTGTACAGAAAGACCATCCCACAGCCTTTCCCTTTTTCTGTATAATCAAAAAGGAAGGTTTTAACTTCAACATAGTAAAATTACATATAACAAAACAGCTGTAGATGTAACTGTCTTGTTAAATAAGAAACACAGAACCAATTGCAAAGTTAAAAATCATGAGGTCAGAGCAAGAGCGGAAAACCTTACCCTTCACTGCTTCTGATGTCCTTCCTCTCCACAAGAGACCTACTTCTGTGCGTCCTGTCTATTTATCGACTTTCTGTTCTGTTTTCTCATTGGTTGTAAACCCAGCCACATGACCTCCTCGTCACTGCATGTTTGTACAGACCTCCAGGTCTTCTATGGTTGGTATTGAGATTAAAGGCTTATGTCTGCCATGCTGGCTGTGTCCTTGAACACACAGAGATCCACCTAGCTCTGCCTCCCAAGTTCTGGGATTAAAGGTGTGCACCACTACTGTCCAGCTTCTGCTCTGGCTTGCTCTGACCTCAAGGCAACTTTATTAACATACAAATAAAATCACATTTTAATAAAATATCACTATAAACAGCTATCAAGCAAGAATTACAGCTCTAATATCGAGTCTATTTGTATTTGGCAAAAATTAAACAAAGTATTCTATCATTTATCCTATTTTGTTAGTCTAAAATTTTATATCTAATTTAGCTTTTATTATGATTATGGAAAACTGGCATTATAACTACCTAGTCTTCAATTCCATCAAAGACCCAGAAGGATATAATGTTACCTAAGTAGCATTTTTGTGAGCAAGTTCCAAAATTCTAGAAATGACAGAGATATCTGGCTGCTTGGACAATCACCCAAATTTCCTCTGTAACATTAGGGTGTCTTCAGCCTACAGACCTAGAGTCTCTGGCATACTTTTCAGTGAAGCAGGAAATTTGAAGGACTGTCCCACCTAATGGTAAAGTTTGTCAGTCACTTTCCTCTGTGTCCATGCTGTTACCAGGTAGCATGCAGCCAGCTTACAAACCTTTTATTGTCTGTATGAAAAAAAGCTAAATCTACCATGCAGTGCACTGTGTATCTTGGAGACACTTCTGTGTACCACAGAGAGAATACACCATGCTGTGCTCAAGCCTGAATACCACTGCATCTCTGTACCATGGCCCACATGAGAGACACACGCAGGAAGCTGTTTTTAGCTCTGTTATTGTGTGTTTAGAAGCCTTTTTTAAAGCTCTTTTTTTTTATTATGTTTTAATTTTACACATCAGCCATGGGTTCCCCTGTCCTCCCCGCTCCAGCCCCCAACCCCACTTCCCCCATTCCCCTCCCCTCCATTCCCATCTCGTCCAGGACCAAGACACCCCTGGGGATTCATTTCAACCTGGTGGATTCAGTACAGGCAGGTCCTGTCCCTTCCTTCCAGGCTGAGCATGTGTCCCTGTGTAAGCCCAAGGTTCCAGTGGAGCTCCAGGTGTCCAATGGTCGAGAAAGAGGAGGGGCTGCAAGAGCATAAATTGTTAAAGCTCTTTTATTCCTTATGGAAATTTGAGAGTTCCAAGTTAGTACACCAAATGTAGCTGGAGTTTTCTCTGTCCTGCCCCAGTTCAGCAGTCTCATAGCTGCTTATAAAATAATCACTTAGAGGCTTAATATTAATTACAAATTGTTTGGTATGGTTCAGCTTCTTGCTAGACAGCTCCTTCATCTGAAATTAACCCATTTCTATTAATCTTTGTTTTGCCATGTGGTCTTGGCATTACTGGTCTGCTGGCGTCTTGTTCCTTGAGCAGCGGGCTGATGTCTCCCTGACTTCTTCTCCCTGTATCTCTCTTGGATTACCCACCTGTCTTTTATCCTGCTTTTCCATAGGCCAAAACAGCTTCTGTTTTAACAAATAGTAGCAACCCATATTCATAGTGTACAGAAAGACCACCGCACAGTAGAAAATGTATCACATTTTCATTCCTACACAAGCTCTGAAGAAATGGCTTATTTAGTATAAAAACAATGCTTTAACAATCCTTAAAATTTTTGACAGCATTTAAAATATATGGCCTGCCATTTTTAGTATCTATTGTGTCACAATGGACTGATAAAACCAGGAAAAAAAATTAAAGACAGAGAGTGATACTGCTTTGGTAAATTTCCTTTGAGACTAAAGTTAAGAATGCTGTCTTAACTTGGAAGAAGAAGCATTTTTCCAAATTTCAAATAAGAAAAAGATAATATGACAAACAAGATAAAAGAGAAACCTTCTTGATTTATTTGCTCTTACACTGAAAACTCAAACTCTATGTGTATGACATACATAATCACCCATCTCCCTACAGTATATATGTGAGCAGAGAATATGCAACCCAAGTAATAGATGGTATGCAAAGACCATCTACCCTGTAATACAGAAGACAAAATGACAGGAGATAATTCTGAGAAGAGTTTATAAGAGAACTGTGTTTCTGATTTCCTCTCTCCATCTTTGACATGGGCAATCAGACATAAGTATATCCTTTCCATCACCTACTATTTTAGCTAAGTTTACTTGGTCCTTGGAAGTCACCTCTTTTACATCTCTTTGCAGAAACCATTGACACAATTAAACAGTGAGCAGGCTAGATAGAAAACCTATACATTTGTATGTTGGATCTTTTTATAGTCCACATTTGTAAACAAAAATACCACAAAGTAATTTACTTGCTATAAGGATGAACCTGGATTTCTCTCTCTCTCTCTCTCTCTCTCTCTCTCTCTCTCTCTCTCTCTCTCTCTCCCTCCCTCCCTCCCTCTCCCTCTCCCTCTCCATATATGTGTTTGTATGTGTGCACATGTGTGCATGTGTACATTTTATTTTTGTTCATTTCTATGTACACATTGGTTTACTTACATGTGGAGGACAGAAGTCAAAGTTGGATGCTTTCTTCCACCACACTCTTTCTTAGGCTTTCTGTTGCTGTGATAAATCAGCATGACCAAGTGCAGTGTAGGCAGGAAAAATTTTATTCCATCTTACATGATATACAGTCCACCATCAAAGAATGTCAAGGCAGGAGGAACTCAAAGCAGGAACCTGGAAGAAGAAACTGAACCAGAAGCCATGGAGGAAGCTGCATACTCCTTATTGGCTTGATCCCCATGGCCTTCTGCATATTCTTAGGTCTCTCACTCTGAATATTGTGTGTTTGTGGAATACCTTCTTAAAACCCAAGGAAAAATTTAATCCTCCAAATATCCAAAAAACATAAAAATACTGAAGAGTTTGGTTATGTGTTTTAAAAAGCTAAGAGAATGAATCCAACAACTGAGAGATCTGCTATTGACTTCCTATTAAAAGGCATGAGACTCGTGTTCACAATATGCAGGTGAATAATCTTTTCTTTCATTATTATGAATTTGTTAAAAAAAAAAAAACATGAGGGCATCAAGACAAGTGAGCCTTATAGCCAATCTAGCCCATAATCTATCAAGAATTTCAGGTGGACATACTAATGAGCAATAAGAGCATCCTGAGGAACTAATTATCTTTGATCTTTTCTATTTTTCTTAATTCTTTGAGAATCTCATGCAGTGTCCTTTGATTACATCTCTTCTCCTCTTTCAACCTGTCCAAGATGTATCCACAGCTTCCTACACACTCACCCTGTCGCCATCCCCCTCTCCCCCATCTCTCTCCCCTTCTCAACTCACCAAATTCCAGAGACTCTCCGGTTTGGGGCCGACGTTTAGGTAAAACCCTACTGGAGGTACATTGGTAAAGAAAAGTGACTCTGTCTCTCCCAGCATCTATCAAATTCCAATTGCACCTAAGCTAGGAGTAGACTTCTAAACTATCTTCCCATCCTCCATAGCGGGATGTTGTCTTGTGTGGGCTTGTACAGGTCTTGTGCAAGCTGTGACCATTGTTGCCAATTCGGATGTGGAATGACCATTGTTCTTTACGGTTACAGAATGGAGCAATGCCTCAGGATAAGTTGATTGGGAACAAATGTGGGTGGGCAATTTGAGAACAAAGCTCCACCTGTGAAAAGAAACACATCAACCTACCATCTCTCACCTTCTCTTATGAAGACTGCCCCCAAATCTGCTTCCTGGCAAGATGGCCATGGTTGTAGAGGAACAACTACTTCTAGTGAGACACAGCTTGACCTGGGGTATGGTAAGCCTTTTCTTATTGTGCCATGGTAAACATTCTTCCTCTATGACAGGAGTCCATTTAAAGCCCAATGATTCAATGGGTAGTCTGTAGAAAAGAGACCATTGTAGAGCTTTATACCGATGGGCTGGTAAACAGGTTAATGATATCTGCTTTTCTGTCTTTGTCTATGTTTCTATGTATGCAAATTGGGAACAGCATCCCTGTCCCCAAGAAGAGCCCACTGGGGCTACTTCTCAATAGAGAAACCATGTCAGATAACATCTTTCGGTCTTCTTTCATTATCAAGCTAAAAGTAACATCTTAAGATGTTTTAGGAGTGAATTTGCTTTTGATTATGTGTGTTTACAATGTTAACACATGAAGGCTATTGAACATTGTGCCTAAATGCATTTGACAAATGAAATTTAATATTAAGTTAGCCTTTTACAAAATGTTTTTCAATATTATTAGCATATATTTTGGCTTGGCCCTTTTTTCTGTTGAGACAACTCTTAAAAGTAAATTAAATAAATACGTGATGAGTATTTATAAATGTAATCCTTGATTACAGAGTTGAAGCAATTGAGTTATTTCTATATTACCTGGAATACCCACTCTTAAATGCTAAGTATAAACGCAAGGACATTGTCTTAAGGTCACAAGTTACTGATAAATGGAAAGAGAATTCATATTGGTCAGACATTGTGTAAAGATTATTTGAACCAGGAAAAAGTAATTCTCTTCGGAAAAGAGATTTGAAGGAAACTGTAACTGTGTATATACACTTTATAAGGAATGTATAAAAAAGAAGATGACTTAAATATCAGACTCTATTTCATCCTCCTTCACCAGAAAGGAATCTCAGTATTGCCGGGAGAGATATCTGATGATTTTACAAATCTGTTTTGTCAGGGCTAAGAATAGAGCACACAAATAAAAGTATATGATTTTATAAGCTAGAGTCCATAAGATAAAAGAAAAAATGAAGAATTTTGATGGCACTCTAGGAGTAAATTCCTGCCAGTTTGTAGACTTTCCTTTAAAGTTTGCAACAGGGATTAGAAGCTGGACAGGAATGAGAGGACACTCAGTGGTGGGGTAGGCATGGCAAGCCTTGTGCTTGCTAAAGGCAGGATCATTTTCTTCTTTTGATGAACTTGGCTTCTTGTCCCAGAGTCTCCTGCTGTTTACAAGAAATAAAAGAAGCATAACTAAATTTTCCACTGCTTACATTATATTGCAGTCTATATTTATGCTTGACATAAATATTTTACCTCAGATATTCTGAACTATAATTTCCATTCATTTTCCCCAGGAAAAGAAATGAATAAAATAGGCTAAAATGCCAGGATACATAAATGCCTTCCCCCAGTTCAACATTTTGATTGCAAGTAATAGATAATGATGACACTAGGTTAAAGAAAGAGAAAGTATTCTCCATGTTCTAATGTCAGTAGACTAAAAAGCAGGTTTTCACAAAATGTGAACCCAGCAAATCCTCATTTTGAACAGCAACCTGATCTAAGCCTAATCTATAATTATTTGATTAAATGAGACAAGCGAAAAACATGAGTTCTCCTGTAGATGTTCAGAGAAAGATTTAAATATAAATATTTAATTATAGTCAGACAAAATGTCAGTTTTAATCATTAACACTAGATGTAAAATACAAAAATATAAATTACCATTATGGTATTTAGATGCCCATGTCAGTCTTAATTATGACACTGTGCAAGCAATTTTCTGCCTGTAAAAATCTTTTTTTTTATTTTCACAGAACTAGTAGAGTTTTATTGATATAAAAATGCATGGGCTACCAATAGCTTTGATATCATCTAGGAAATCCTCTTAATAATATGTCTAATATTTGACTTCAAAATATGAAATAAATACACATGAAGCAAGATTTCTTTACCTCTATGGCTGTAAACACAACAATTAAGCAACCAAGTGAAGCTTGGCTATTTTATTTTGAATAATTTTTCATGAGTTCAAATATATCTATAGATGCTTACCAATCATTAACTGTAAGTAATTAATTAAACATTAACTGTAAGAATTATTTCAGTGGTTATTTATACACATCTCATCCTGTAAGATAACTTCTCTATTTGATTTATAATAAATAGATGCTCCAATAACAAAAATTGTTACTACCTTGCATCCATCATGGTGTAATATTATATTTAAACATACATTATATAATAACATATTTAAGAACATATTAATGACAAAACATTGGCATGATTTTTTGGTATGATTCAGCCATGACTGCATATACACCTTTGAGGTTGAAGTGCATCCTAGACAGACAAGGCATGAGAGAAAGTGGTTCCTCTCTTCCTCTCTTTCTCACTTTCTCTCTTTCTTTCCTTTCCTTTTCTTTCTTTCTTTCTTCTTTCTTTCTTTCTTTCTTTCTTTCTTTCTTTCTTTCTTTCTTTCTTTCTTTCTTCCTTTCTTCCTTCCTTCCTTCCTTCCTTCCTTCCTTCTCTCTCTCTCTCTGTCTCTCTCTCTCTGTCTCTCTCTCTGTCTGTCTCTCTCTCTCTCTCTCTCCCCCTCTCTGTCTCTCTCTCTGTCTCCCTAATTCCTGTTTGAGCCATCCTTTCAGATATAAGGAAGTTCTCTAAGAGAGTGTAAGTATAAGGTACATTTTCTGGAACACATTGGGCATCTACTTAGCTAGTGTGTAAATCTTACCACCTCTGCCTGAGTATTTAGTGGGTCATTGTAGAGCTAGATTCTATCATGAAGATTTATCATCAACTGGGAACTAAAGTAAAATACCTGTTTTATGAAATATTGGACTTTTACAATATATATATTGGCCTTGAACTGCTACATCTTTATTTTTCAATCTTTAAGAAAGAGATATAATATTGGAAGCTTCATGTCTATATTCTAGTCTCTTTGGTACAGAACGATACTCTGCAGAATACCAAAAGTCAAACATGGACACCAACCCAGTCATAAATCCTTTGACCTGCAATCTGTCCTGCCTGCAATATATGCTGCAACCATGGTAGCATGTAACTTGTTGGAGTAACCAACCAATGTCTGATTTGACTTAAGGCCCATTCTGTAAGAATGAACCCATACCTGACATGGCTTAGATATCCAAGAGACTAGATAGGCCAGAGACAGGTTAAAACCAAATAATAATGGTCTAAAACATAATCAATAAATTGACTCTTAATGATATTTTTCTATACTCATTGATCAGTGCTTTATTCAGTTATCATCAGAGAAGCTTTTTCTGGCAACATATAAGAACAGATGTAGACAGCTACAGCCAGACATTACATTGGGAGAGAGTTTAAATAGGAGGTCTCCATCAAATCCCTCATAGCTCAGGTAGCCCCCGTGGAAGAGGAGGTGGAAAGACTGTAAGAGCCAAAGGGGATGGAGGACAGAAGGATTAGAATAAAGCCCTCTGAAACAACCAAGCAAGTTGCATATGAGCTCTCAGAGACTGAAGCAGCAATCACTGGGCCTAGTGGGTCTCTACCAGGTCCTCTGAGTATATATTATAGCTATTATTAGCTTAGTATTTCATGAGATTCCTGTTTCTCAGAATGAGTGGTTCTCTGATTCCTGGGCCAGCTATTGTGATGCTTTTCATCATGTTGGCTTGCCATGTCCAACATAGATAAGAACATTTTTGCTTTTTCTTATATTTTATTTTGTCACATTTGGTTATCCCTTAGAAGTCTGTCCTTTTCTAATGTGAGACAAAAAGGGAATGGATTCTGAGGGCCGGGGAGATGAGATGGGGAGGAAGTTGGAGTAGTAGTTGGGCGACTATAATCAGGTACATTTATAGAAAAGAATCTATTTTCATTGAAAAAATAAAGAAAAAAGAAATACTGGGGATAAAATGATGTTTAGCAAATTAGATAAAAATATTTTGTGCACAGGTTAAAAAAAGGTCTTAGCTACAGTGTGGGCACTGTGGGGCAGGAAGAGGAAGGAGGCAACCTCTATGGTTATTTTGTTAAAAGTTTTCAATTTCTTGGGGAGAGAGGATCATGCATTCAGCATTTTTAAAAAGAAGATCAACAGAGAATGGGTGAGAGTTTATCTGTCATGTTTACTGTGCTACTTGAGAGCACTGAAATTCTATTGCTATATCAGCAGTAGTTAGGCCAGGAAATGAAACTGCCAGTTCTTTCAAGGGTACTTTGATGATATCATTATTATAGGTTCCAATACAATGAAGACAGAATAAATGCAGAACAGGGAATGTTTCATAAGATTCTAAGATGCTTCATTATACCGAGCCCTTGGCAACCATACCTTCCTCACAATAGGGTTCTACTCATGCTTATTCGGTTATTAGGTGTAAGGATGAAGCAGGAGGCATTCCAGTGAACAAGTCAAAGTCCTTACATGTGATTCCTACATCAACTTTGAAATAGTCCTCATCACCCTGGAATTGACCTCAATTCCATCACCAAACTGAAAACTCAATTTCTTGGCTGATACTCCCAGATTCAATAAGTCAAAATTGTCCTTAGAGTGCTCTTGTCTTTTTTATGTTTTGTTGTTTGTTTTTGTTTATTTATTTATTTATTTAGTTATTTAGTTAGTTAGTTAGTTAGTTAGTTTTAAGTTTTCAAGAAAGGGATTCTCTGGGTAGAACTGCCAATCCTGGAACAGGCTCTGTAAATCAGGCCAGTCTGGAACTCAGAAATCTGCCTCTCTTTGTCTCCTGAGTGTTGTGATAAAGGCTTTCATCACCATGCCCCACCCAAGTCTTATTTATAAGGGAAACTTTTCTGTTGTTTTCTACATCCCATTTCAGTACATGCCTGTGTCTTAGTGCTAATGTGCCACACATCTGGTTCATGTACTTGAATGAAAATGTGGTGGTATTGTGTTCCTCACAATATTGTGCGCCCTAGTAAATTTTTCTGGGGTCAGAGAACAGAACAGCCACTAGAACAAAGCCAAAAATGGTGGCTAGAAAATAGGTCAGAGCAAGCCTTAGCAGAAGTTGGGCGGTGGTAGTGCATGCCTTTAATCCCAGCACTTGGGAGGCAGAGTTAGGTGGATCTCTGTGTCTTCAAGGATACAGCCAGCATGGAGACACATGCCTTTAATCCCAGGGGGTGACGACAGAAAGAGAATGATATATAAGGCGTGAAGACCAGAGCTAGTTAAGCATTTTGGCTGGTTAAGCATTCAGGCTTTGAAGCAGCACAGTTCAGCTGAGACCCATTGGGATGAGGACTCAGAAGCTTGCAGTCTGAGGAAACAAGACCAGCTGAGGAAATGGCGAGGTGGGATAGCTGTGGCTTGTTCTGCTTCTCTGATCTTCCAGCATTCACCCCAATAACTGGCCTCAGGTTTGATCTTATTAATAAGACCATTTAAGATTCTTGTTACAGTAACAGTATTTTGGGTCATCTAGTTTAAATGCTGAGGCAGTATTCATTATTAGGGATCATTTTGTCTTCAGAATCCCAGCCAGTCTTTCAGACATTATCCCTCCTCCTTTTTTTCTCCACTTTTGGTTAAAATTTTTGAAATTAAAATATAATTTTATTTCTCTCCTTTATCTCCCTCCAAACCTTCCCATATAACGTTTCCTTGTTCTCTGTCAAATTCATGGCATTAATTTTAATTTTTTAAATTATTATTGTGTGCATATGTGTACATTAACACACACACACACACACACACACACACACACACACACACACACACACACATTCCTAAGTGTAACCAGCTCAGTCTGCATGTTACTTGTAACTTTGTTTTCAGGCCAATCATTTGGTATTGGATAACCAGTTGTTGTACTCTTCCCTGGAGAAGAAAATCTCCCCCACTCTCAGCATTGCTTAGTAGTCCTTTCTGCTTTTGGGGAAAAGTTTCAAGACATAGAAAATCTTACTTTGAAGGACAGAGATCCAGAGTTTGCAAGTTGTGATGTAACTTCAGTTTGTCATTCCCAGAAGTAGAAACAGAATGTAGGACTGGATCAAAGTATTTTACCACGAAGCTCTAGTAATTCAAAACTTTGGCCATGAAAACCAAAACTTCATGAACCAGTTGCCTATTAGTAGAAACTGACATATCACAGTAATTGGGCTCATTTTCATGGCCTCAAAGACAGACCAACTTCTAATTATTCGTTTTTTCTTCTTAGATTGCTACGTACCTGAGTACTGCATCATACTTATATATTTATCCTTCTGCCAAAATTTTGTTGCTGGAGTTGATTGGCTAGTAAGTGATAGGTTCCTATGCCAGAATAAAGCCATCCTGAAGGTTTTTCCTAAGGTTCCATGCATAATAGAGGTCAGAATTCCTCTTCTCTACTTTTCTTTATTTTCATTTTGGTCATGGATGACCCTCAACTCTGCCCATTCTCCAGTCATACCAAGATCAGCATGCATACATCTTGCTACTGACTTTCTATCATTTTTTCAAAAATCTTCTGACACTAAAATCTATTGATTTTTATTTCTTTATATTAAACTGGAAGCATATCATGTTTTCTCACTAACATGGCTTGGATTTATTATATTTCTAGGATTTAATAACAAAAAAATCTTTTTTCCCTTTTTTTAATTATATTTGTGTTTTAATTTTACACATCAGCCATGGATTCCCCTGTCCTCCCCCTCCCTCCCCCACCTCCACCTTTGCCCCAGCCCCTCCCCTCCATTCCCATCTCCTCCAGTGCCAAGACTCCCCTGGGGATTCAGCTCAACCTGATATATCAGTACAGGCAGGTCCAGTCCCCTCCTTCCAGGCTGAGCAAAGTGTCCCTATGTGAGCCCCAGGTTCCAAACAGGCAGCTCATGCACTAAGGACAGGTCCAGGTCCCACAGCCTGGACGCCTCCCAAACAGTCCAAGCCACTCAACTGTCTCACTTATCCAGAGGGCCTGATCCAGCTGGTGGCTCCACAGCCTTTGGTTTTCACTAGATGTAGAAAAGGCATTTGACAAAATCCAACACCCCTTCATGATAAAGGTCTTGGAGTGATCAGGAATACAGGGAACATACCTAACTGTAATAAAGGCAATATACAGCAAGCCAACAGCCAACATCAAATTAAATGGAGAGAAACTCAATGCAATACCACTAAAATCAGGAACAAGGCAAGGCTGTCCACTCTCCACATACTTATTCAATATAGTACTTGAAGTTCTAGCCAGAGCTATAAGACAATATAAGGAGATTAAGGGGATACAAATTGGAAAGGAAGAAGTCAAGCTTTCCTTATTTGTAGATGACATGATAGTATACATGAGTGACCCCAAAAATTCAACCAAGGAACTGATACAGCTAATAAAAACGTTCAGCAACATAGCAGGATACAAGATCAACTCAAAAAAACCAGTAGCCCTCCTATATACAATAGACAAACAGGCTGAGAAGGAAATCAGAGATACATCACCCTTTACAATAGCCACAAATGATATAAAATACCTTGGGGTTACTCTAACTAAGCATGTGAAAGACCTATATGACAAGAACTTTAAGTCCTTGAAAAAAGACATTGAAGAAGATGTCAGAAAGTGGAAAGATGTCCCATGCTCATGGATAGGCAGGATTAACATAGTAAAAATGGCGATCTTACCAAAAGCAATCTACAGATTCAATGCAATCCCCATCAAATTACCAACACAATTCTTCACAGATCTGGAAAGAATAATACTCAACTTCATATGGAAAAACAAAAACCCCAGGAGAGCCAAAAGAATCCTTTACAATAAAACAACCTCTGGAGGCATCACGATCTCCGACTTCAAGCTCTACTATAGAGCTACCATAATAAAAACAGCTTGGTACTGGCATAAAAACTGACATGTGGACCAACGGAATCGAATTTATGTCCCTGACATTAACTTGCACACCTATGAACAAAAAAATCTTTTTATATGTCAATGGAATATAAATTGATTATGAAACTCTGAAAATGCTTACTTTTCTAGACTATTGTTTTGAAATAATTCTAGATATTAGAAAGCATATTATTTTCCTTCTTTCTCTTTTTAGTCATTTTGCAAATCTTATATATCTATTCCTGAAACAAAGGCATGTTCTTTGCAGATAAAAAGGGGAAGATACTAAACAAAGGTGATATGAAATAGATAATTAAGAATACAATTTTCATTATAGAACTCTAAAAATATAACTGATAAAAAAGTGATATTATGTTTCAAATGAGAAAGTGGTCTAATGGGAAAATTCAAAAGAGTAGTATCTCTACCACTATATGGTCCAAATGGGTGAATCATGGACATTTCAGCCTGCTTCTTGCAGTTGATAGAGGGGTATCATTTGCTTCTGATGATAGGAGATACAAAGATGTTATTAATGGTGGATAATGGCACCACAGCTACACACCATGATGCACAGGTATTGACTAGCACATCACTGCTTCTGAACCTGGAGACTAAGATTCCTTTTCTCAGTCTTCACATGAAATAATCATTGACTTATTTAGTGACTCTTCCATCAATGTATTTTTCATGTATCTTATTTATTAATATGTATTTAACATGTCCAAGCCATTTAATAACTCTGTATTCCTCCTGTAGCTTTTACTCAAGGTATCTTTTCCTATCCCTATCTCTAGGCCTCTTAGTTTTGAAGATCTAAGTTCTGAATATTGTCTATCAAGTCCCATTACTGGATATAAAAGGCATGACATTTCAGTTACCAAGCACAGAGACACTAGTAATTCCCTTCCTTCATCTTATGTTATTGTCAATCATATAATGGACTTGTTCTTTTTCCACTAAAGATCTAATCTACCAAACTATATTAAAAAATGGGAACTATTAACTTTTGGTGGTGGGCCATGTAAAATTCAACTTACTGTTCAATTTTGTTTTATTCAATATTGACAAATTATGATTGCTTATATCTAGGGAGTAGAAATTGTTTTTATGATATATGTAAACAATTTGGCAAGATGTAATCAAGTTAATTATTATAGTGTCTCAGATGATTTATTCCTATGGTCTAATTGTATAAATAGATACAGAAAGTGTGGCATATATCTATAATGGCATTCTGTTCAACCTTCAAAAAGAGAAATACAGTGATCCATGAACATGAGGATAAATCAAGAGAACATTAAGATAAGTAAAGTAAATCAGGTACAAAATGTATAAACAAGTACCATATGCTCTCATTTACACATGGAATGCACAACAGTCAATCTTACAGAAGACAGACAGGTAGAACTGTTTTTACCATCGGTTGAAAGGTAGGGTAAATTGAGGTGACAAGTTAGTCATTGAAGAGAATTCATTATTCTGAAATATGAATCCTTTGCTTTAACTGCAAGGAGGAAGATCACTTCAGTACAGATGAAATGAGTTTTGTGCAAATCCAGGACTTTTCATTTCCTTCAAAATCCATGAGACTTATCATTAGGTTGGTAAGAATTACTTACAGCCCAGTGGAAAATCGCAACTATATCCAGGGACTATGCACCCACATGCTTAGGGAACAACTCCAAGGAAATGAGTTTCTAGCATGGTTCTATGTCATTATCTTCAAATCTGTTTATTGTTATTTGGTCTGAGCCCTTTCTCTAAGTGAGGGAGGAAGGGTTGCTTGTTTTTGTTTGTTTGTTTGCTTTTAACAGTGAAATTAGTTCAACTTCCATGATTATCATAACTCAGTTTTCTGGTGTAGAGAAGTCGTCACTAACAAACTTGCCAGCTATTGCTTCTTAAATATGAACTTCATCTTCCAATCTATTTTGTCTTCTGTTTTTAACAAGTTGACACTGTTTATGGGAGTACTCTTATCCTGAATCTTCACTGGCTCTATAATTCCTCTAAAATAAAGCTGAAAGGAAGTTTGGTTTGTGGCCTCATGCCTGTAATCTCAGCACTCATGAGACTGAGGCAGGAGGATCACAAAGAAGGTGAGGCCAGCTTGTGCTACATTTTGAGTTCTATATGAGACTTACAGAGTGAGGACATGGGAATAGAGGGGAGGGGCTGGGGGGAAGGTGGAGGTGGGGGTGGGAGGGGGGAGGACAGGGGAACCCATGGCGGATGTATAAAATTAAAACACCTAATAATAATATTAAGAAAAAGAAAAAAGAAGTGGATACAGTATAACTGACATAATTTGATCACATTCACCATGCACAAGAGCATTTACTTTTGAAAAATAATATCATAATTTCTATAAAACATATTAAATATGAAATATCTATATAAATTATCCCAGTAGTACTAAGTAAATGACATGTGAGGAATATGACTATAAATAGAATGAACGGAAATGACCTTGCATTTTAAAAAAAGTATATCTAGGTAACTTTACTCAAATATACTGAAAAATCTTCTCTTTTTAGGGGATATATTGGTTCTACTGCAAATGATATGTATCCTCCAAAGAGCCAGAGCCATTTGCCAGAATGTATAGCAAGGCAAATTTCACAGAGGAAAGTCTGATCTGCCTGTCAACATTTCTGTGGTTGAGAAAAAACTATTTGTTTGATGTATTACTTTTCCTTTATTCTAAGGAGATATAATACTATCTAAGCAGAGAGGTTACCAAGAGAATTAGTTTTATATACAAAAAAATAGGGCAGTATCTGTCAAATATTAAGTCCTTAATTATTATTATTATCATAAATTCTTCTATAACATTCAATCAAGACATGCTCATTTAAAAATAAAGCCATACCAGGAGGTTACATGATAGGTTGATTACTGAATTGCTTTCCTAGCTATAATGGGGTTATGAGCAGGCTGAGAGGCAAGAGTAGGGAATATGAAGAAATAAAAAATTAAATATTATTTAATCAGCTCTCAAGATGTGAAAGACATGGCACATGCAGTCTCTAATTCTTCGGCCTTAAATCTACTGTAGTAACTTGGCCAGTTTTGCCTAATAGCCATAGAACACACATTAGAAATTGTTCTGCACTTACTAGTGAAATTGAGTTCCTAAAGGGAGTGTTAAGGCAGAGGAGAAGGATAATGCAGTGCACAGTTACTTGGGCTGGTGCTTTCCTGTAATCCTAGAATGAGAAAGACAGAGGCTGCAGAACTACCATTACAAATACAGCCTGAGCTAAATAGTGAAAAGCTACCTAAAATGAAAAATAAAATCATGAATATGCAGTAACCAGTGAAGCTGACATACTTTATATGTGTGTGTGTGTGTATGTCCAACTCTACCCATATAAATACACAAATAAAATCACATACAGTACTTTTTGTTAATTTTATTAACATTTTTTAATTTACATACTACCACAGTTTCCCCTCCCTCCTCTTTTCATGCTCACCCCCATCTCCCTGCCCCCACCCTCTACTCCTCAAGTCCCCCATCCTACACCACCTCCCACAACCCCTGCCTCCCATCTATCCCTTCCCTATCCATTCATCCTCCTCAATTCAGGGGTAGGCCTCCCATGGACTTGGACAAAGCATGACACATGTAGTTGAGGCAGGACCAAGCTCTTCCGCTGCAGCAAGGCTGGGCTAGGTAATCCAGAATGAAAAACAAGCTCCCAAGAGCCAGAGGAAGGGTCCTGATCTTCCTGCTAACAGGCTTGCAAATAGAAGAAGCTACACAACTGTTACACACATACAGAGGGCCTAGCTTGGTCCCATGCAGGCTCCCTAACTGTTGGTCCAGAGTCGATGAGCTCCCACAAGCTTAGGTCAGCTGTGTCTGTGAGTTCCCCTGTCATGACCTTGACCCTTGTGGAGGATATTTCTTCAGGATACTCCCAGAGCTCAGCCCAGTGCTTAGCTGTGGATCTCTGCATCTGTTTCCATCAGTTACTGATTGTAGGCAGAAGTTTCTCTCCCTCCTCTCCCACCTACATGTTCCCAAATACCCAGCAGCCACTTCCCAAATAATTGACTCAGAGGCTTAATATAATTTATAAATGCTTGCCAATAGCTCAGACTTATTACTAACTCTTACACTTAAATTAACCCATTATTCTTATCTGTGTTTAGCCACGTGGTGTGGTACCTTTTCCCAGTCTTGCTTCCTCTGTGGCTGGTTGGCAACTGCTGATTCCACACTTCCTCTTCCCAACATTCTTAGTTTGATTGCCCCACCTACATACACTTCCTGCCTGGCTACTGACCAATCAGCATTTTATTAAACCAATTTGAATGAAAAATCTTTACACTGTACAAGAGAATTTTTCCACAGAATCTGATGACAATTAGGGTAGTCACCAATCAGACTACAGGAGAGGCTAATTACAGGCACATTCTCCACCATTACTAGGAGTCTTAGCTGGGGTCATCCTTGAGGATTCCTGGGAGTTTCCAAGGTACCAGGTCTCTCCCCATCCCTGAAATGCACCCCCAATCAATCAAGATGTCTCTTTCCGTACTCTCCCCTCCACCCACCCTCAACATGCCCAATCAGTGCTCTCAAGATCCCATCTGCCCATGCTCCCACCCCTGCTGCAAGTTCACCCAGGAGATCTCTTCCATTTCCCCTTCCCAGGTAAATCCATGAATCCCTCTTTGGCCCTTTTTGTTATCAAGCCTCTCTTTGTTTAATATATTCTCTTCTTTCTTTCTTTCTTTCTTTCTTTCTTTCTTTCTTTCTTTCTTTCTTTATTTATTTATCTATTTTTATTATTATATTTGTGTTTTAATCTTACACATCAGCCATGGGTTCCCCTGTCCTCTCCACTCCCGCCCTCAGCCCCCCCTTCCCCCCATCCCCTCCCCTTCATTCCCATTTACTCCAGGATCAAGATTCCTCTGGGGATTCATTTAAACCTGGTGGATTCAGTACAGTCAGATCCAGTCCCCTCCTTCCAGCCTGAGCAAAGTGTCCCTGTGTAAACCCAAGGTTCCAAACAGCCAGCTCATGCACTAAAGACAGGTCCCGGTTCCACAGCCTGGATGCCTCTCAAACAGTTGAGGCTATTCAATTGTCTCACTTATCCAGGGGGCCTGATCCAGCTGGGGGCTCCACAGCCTTTGGTTCATAATTCATGTGCTTCCATTCAATTGGCTATTTGTCCCTGTGCTTTTTCCAATCTTGGTCTCAACAATTCACGCTCTTACAGTCCCTCCTCCTTCTAGACAATTGGACACCTGGAGCTCAGATGGCCAAACACCCTAATAGTCGTGCAGGAACTCTCATCCAATGACTGATGGAAGTGGATGCAGAGAGCCTCAGCCTGGCCCCAGGTGTTTAATATATTCTTACACTGGCATTTACCCAGCTGTTCTTCCAACTGATGTAGCTGTTGTTTGTACCTATAGATTCTGCTGCTCTTCCCATTGGTGTTTGTGGTGCCTAGGCCTAGAGGGTATGGTGATGTTGCCAGAGAGGGCTATACATGGTGAGGATGCTGGGGTAGGTGTGGCTGGGCAGCAGAGTGGGTCTTGTGTGAACAGATACCAGTGGGTGGCCTCTGGGGTGATATAGCCTGCCTGCAGGTCTCTCACCTGCTGGCCTGCTGCTGAGGTCTGCACCAGAGCAGTGGGGTTCCAGAAGAGTTAGGGGCATGGCTCTACTGCCTTCCTGGGGCTGAGATGGGAAAGGGGGCACAGGATGTGCCCTGGAGTTTATTGCCTTGTGATTGGGGCCGGTTAGCTGGGAGACCAGTCACTTACCTGTTCTTCCAACTGGTATAGGTGTTGCTTATGCCTCTAGGGGTTGCTGTTACTGCAGGGGAAGGTTGGCCAATGGGAGGATGGAAGGGTAGTTAGGTTTGGATGATGAAATCTGTCTTATGGGAACAGAGTATGATGGGTGGCAACTATGGTGGTGTGGCCTGCCTGTGAGAGAGCAAGTTCTCTCACTTGCTGGCAGGTTGCTGGGGCTACACCAGAGCAGTGGAGTTCCATCAGAGTGGAGGGCAGTGCCCAGCTTCCTTGCTGGGGCTGATATAGTGTGTCATGTGTTGTGTTCTGGGCCTTAGGGCCTGGAGTATGGGGCTGTTCATCTGGGAGACCATTCATTCACCTGTTCTTCCAGCTGGTGAGAGTGGTGTTTATGCCTACACGGTCTGCTGATGCTGCTGGAGAAGGCTGTCCACAGGGAGGATGCTGGGTTATGTGGGTTTGGGCAGTGGAGTAGGTCTTGTGGGAACAGACTCCAGAGGGTGGCAGCGGTGGTGGTGAGGCCTGCTGGCCAGCTCCACATACAATGCTTTCAAAAGCTGACTTATTTGGATATTACATGTTTCCTTTTGCATATTGATAAAGTGGTTATTTTCTACCATCAATAGAAATAATGATTAATTACAAAGTACCTTCTTCCAACATTGGATTTTTGTAAGTTGGCCTTTAGAAAATACAATAAACTAATCTTGGTTTTTGTTTTTGTTTTTGTTTTTTGTTTTTTGCTTTTTGTTTTTTGAGACAGGGTTTCTCTGTAGCTTTGCTCCTTTCCTGGAACTCAATTGGTAGCCCAGGCTGGCCTTGAACTCACAGAGATCTGCCTGCCTTTGCCTCCCAAGTGCTGGGATTAAAGGTGTATGCCACCACTGCCCGGCTTTTTTTGTTTGTTTGTTTTTGTTTTTTGTTTTTTGTTTTTCGCAATAAATTTATCTTAAGGTACCATATTAGTCTCTTTAAAGATATCTGCATATAACTTAAAATAGTAATGAAAATCTTTCTTTAATATCAGGAGGATACATTTAAATATTTAAGTAACTGAGTAAATTAATCATGATTTATGACTCAAAGGTATAGATAGATAGATACATACATACATAGATAAATAGATACATGGGTATAAATAGATATAGATATAGATGTGTTTATATGCATATGGACATATATATCTATGACTATTTTGCTTGCATTTAATTTTGTATACCACATGCCTTCCTGATGTCCTCAGAGGCTATAAATGAGTATCAGATTCTCTGGAAGTAGAGTTACAGACTGTTGTAAGCTGTTATGTGCGTTTTGGGAAATATACAGAGGTTCTCGGGAAGATCAGCAACTGCTTTTAAACACTGAGCATCTCTCCAGGCCATCAAGTATAATTTTTAAATAAATTAAATATTCTACTTCGGAAGGAATTTTACGCTTCTGAAAACCTTTTTCCCTTGTCTTTTTATTGTCCTTTTGTGTGTGTAACATACCTAGAAAACATGCATTGACTTAATCTTGTGTTTCTGATCAAGAAACTTAAAAATTGTTTGCTTAATATTTTCCCCACAAATTAACAATATAGTGTGAGCATGTTGGTAAATTGGCCAGGGCTAAAGAATAACTTTCCAACCACATAATGTATACTCTCCTGTTTCTAATGTGAAGACAACTTAGATTGGTCTCATAAAATCATGTAAGAATATCTATCCTTACATTGATCACGCTTTATTTGCCTCTGTTTTCTAAAGGCAGATTCTTACAATGTCATCTCTTCAGGGATTATTACTGTTTTAAAAACTGAATATGCTGTTTCTTATTTTGTATGATTTTTTCTGACTCCCTTTGCCAATATGGCACAGCACATCTGAGGATAAAGAAAATGATGTATTAATTTCCTTCTGAGAATCTGAAAAATATCAAATAGTAAAATTACTGCTTTATAAATGAATAAAATTTATTCTGGGGGATGATATATAAATTTATTTAAAATAAAAATTAACCAAAATGCAGGAATTCAGAAATACACATTAATCTTTTTGTTAAAACATATTTTTAGTAATCATGAATGAGATATACTCATTTTCATGTCTTATTAACCTGCATTAGTTATGCATAATGATTCCATTATGACTTTTTCATACATGTTTATAATTTATTTTCATCACATTCACCCATTATTACCCGATTTTGTCCATTTTCTCAGTGTGTTCTCCTTTGAATTTCATGTATTTTTTTGTGTTTGCTTGAACCAAAGAGTTTGGTTAGGATTCTCAAAATAGAATGGATAAGAGGTTATTTGCAGGAACACGATCAAATTACCAGTGGCTACATTGCTAAACACAGTGTCTCTCCCTTCCTCAGTGAACATGAGCTGCCTATAAATATTTGGGGCGGCACGGGGGCTCTTACCTTGAGGAAATGTTGATGAACCCAGCTCTGTGTACATCTTGTTCAGGTAATCAAAGCTACTGAGAATTCAAAAGTGCCATGATTATCAACTCCTTTAACTTTTTTTTTTCACATCACAAACTTTTATTTAACATATCCTCGTAAGCTGTAATTTTTTTATTTCATTAAGAGATATGATTTTCAACATCTTTTCTTTTTTTTTGAACCATGATGTCCTTAAGATAAGGAAGTCTTTTTGCCTCCTTGCTTTCTGTATATAAAGGCCATGAGAAATAAATTTAGGGCTGCAGTATTCACTGCCAGTCCTCCCGAACCTATCCCATGTCTCTGTCTTTTCTTTCATGTCTCTGGTTTTTCCATCTGTCTTTTCTTTTTTTAATTATTATTATTACATTTGTGTTTTAATTTTACACATCAGCCATGGGTTCCCCTGTCCTTCCCCATCCCACCCCTACCCCCTACTTCCCCCCATCCCCTCCCCTCCATTCCCATCTAATCCAGGGCCAAGACTCCCCTGGGGATTCATTTAAACCTGGTGGATTCAGTACAGGCAGGTCCAGTCCCCTCCTTCCAGCCTGAGCAAAGTGTCCCTGTGTAAACCCAAGGTTCCAAACAGCCAGCTCATGTACTAAGGACAGGTCTGGGTCCCACTGCCTGGGTGCCTCCCAAACAGTTCAAGCTATTCAATTGTCTCACTTATCCAGAGGGCCTGATCCAGCTGGGGGCTCCACAGCCTTTGGTTCATAATTCATGTGCTTCCATTCGTTTGGCTATTTGTCCATGTGCTTTTTGCAATCTTGGCTCCTTTAACTTTTAATCTGCTGCCAGTGGCACAAATGCTTTAGTAACCATTATTAAAACACTTTTCTAAGCAATAGCATTTTCAAATGTATTTCATTTACTCTTAATACAAAGAATTTGTTTAATTCTTAGATCAGAAAATTTACTACATCCCCTTGTGCATAAAAATTGTTCTCTTTTGCATTCATTTTCTCTACCAATTCAGCCTTTAATAGTCACATTCTTATATGAAATTGAAGCTGATGAAGTGGAGATATAATGCAGTGGTAGAATATATGTGTAGCATTCCTAAGGCTCTGATTATGAGCCTCAACAGTGGAGAAAGGAGGATGGATAATCCAGATGAAAGGGAAGGGCCGAGAGTAAACAACAAGCAACTCATCTAAAAGTTCATTTATGCTTAGGCATTTCCACTCACATACAATTACAGTAGGAAACCAGCTTTCTTAGGAGTGGTAGGCACACTAGAAGACACTCAGGTACCATATATTGTTTCAGAGCCTAACTGGGTGCAGATGGAGAGGAAACAAGATCACTTTGAGACTTGGAAGACACTCTGATTACAGTGTAGGTACTATGATTTTCCTCCAAATTGGCAAATGGCTGGTAATAGCTTTATAAATACAAATTACCTGAAGATGTATTATATATCATAACAGAATTGGTGCTTTATCTATAGCTACAACTACCAAACACTTTCACTGAGACACTTTTCCAAGTTTGAAAGGACAACAGACTACAAACTATGGGCAAGAAGTGTTTCCCTGTTGTGACTAATGCACTGAATGTTCTGCAAAAGCCATAGTACTCTTCAGAGACCTTTCAAAATTATTCTCAAAAGTGAATGAAAAGTGGGAATGAAGAAAGGAGACAAGCTAATAAGAAAATCTCACTTATAACTCTGAGACTATGACAACAACAATTATAATTTATTATTATGTGTGGCTGCATCCACTTCAGCTTACAATTGACTCAAATTTTAAAGAAAATAAAATTTATGTTACATGTTTGCAGTGAGATTTACATAATACATCGATAATAAATTTAGTTATGATTTAGTTGATTTTATTTACAAAGGACTATTGTTATAAAGCTTTGAATTTATAAAATTGACTATGAAATGGAAATATGTATAGATTTAATTGAGTGATTAAATCACATATAATTTAACATCATCAAAATAATTAAAACACAAATCAAAATTCCATATTATCAAAATATAAAAATTCATAGTTCTGTTTTTCTTTCTGTTCTTTTAATTAATTTGTACACTTTAGTATCCTAATACTTTATTCACTCATTTTTCTCCTAGCAATTGAATTACCCTTTCAGCACATATTGAAGACTAATATCCTTAAGATGACTGATGTAATATTTATAGTATTTTTGAAAATTATTGAGTTCCTCAGCTGAATAGAGTTATGATAGAATTAAGAATGTAAAAATGTTATATGTGAAGCCCCTGTGAGATCTACTGAATCCTTATTAACTTTACTGGAGGTAGATAATCTTTATTTTACTGTATGACCTACTGCCTGGCTGAATTTCATTTATAGAATTGCATTTCTACCAATTGCTTTTCTTCCCATGGAAGAGATGTGAACTCTTTGTATTTGTATTCCAACACTAACAAGGTTCTTGTCATCACATGTGTATGAAAAATCTGTTATCCAGATAACTTAAGCATTCAAATTCTTTATATTGCTACAAAATCCTATTCTACTCCAATTCACAGAGACCTGTGTTGTTTCATTGTAAATGCTTAGAATTTAACTTTCTATGTTGTTGATATTTGTTTGATTTTCAGACAGGGTCTTATACTGTAACCCAGGCTGAGTTTGAACTTACTATGTAATTTAGGTTGGCCTGAAACTTCAAACATCTTCATTCCCCAGCCTCTCAAGTCCTAAAATTATAGATGTAAGCCTAGAAATCTGTTATTTAAACTTTAACTATATATCACAAATTTTGAAGAAATTAAGCAAGCCTATACAAAATATCTGTTATTTTGGAAAGTAGCTTGCAATTTAAGACCAGAAGTAAATATGTAGAATACTGAAGTGAAGACAGAATGTTGAAGTTGGTTAATGCATGGCTTCATGCAAATATCAAGCACAGCTAAGAGTATCCAATTTTTGAAGGAGTTTGATAGTTGAGATTCGTATACTTTATGTCAGAGAATAGAAAGGGAGTTCTTAAAATATAGAAAGATTTATAAAATATTAGAGAAATGTTATCAAATTAAATATATAAATGCAAGTGGCTGGAAAGGTGGAAAAATGTGTGTGGACTTGTGTACACATTTTCTGTTTGGAAGTTCAGGATTAAGAGACTGACTTCATTATTTGTATTACTAATAGTAGAAGCACAAGATACTTACATAAAGTGTGGTATCTTAAAGTAAAAGAAGTGATCAAAAAAGAAAAATAGAAAGTTTTGCAAATTGTCACATTAATCAATACTTAATAAGTAGTGGTTCAACATTTCACACTATAAAAGTTTATGTTTAATAGGATTATGATTTAAAGCATTTAATGTGTCTATTTGCTAATTTGCTTTAATTTTTTTATTTTTCTTAATTCACTTTTGTGTTCTATGCTTTTCAAGGATGATAGTTATTAATGGCAATGTTCATGCCTTTAGAGGATTATACATAATTCTGTTGCACCTGCCAATAAACTCAGTGTAATTGACTCATCCCACATTTATTCATTTCATTTCATGTACAAAACTCTCCAGATATTAATAAACACTTTAAGTCATAGAACCAAAGACTTTCATGGAAGCCATGGGAGATATATAACTGCCAGTAACTACACTTTGTGAGCCTAGTGTGCCTTGTACCAGGACACTCATAAAACTGCATCATCTTCTCTCACATTATTGCCATTTCATGCCCCAGCCATTTAAAAAGACATCTTTAAATACTGAATGGGAGTTAAGGAATGCTGTATGACTTCTGTTGTTTTATATCTTTTGGCATAATTTGTCCCATGTATTCCATTGTGGTAGCCTCAAAGCATTTAGTCAAGTTTGTGCTGATAGTTTTGAAGTTTATGTGTAAAATATGTCCTTAACTCATTTTTAAGGAGACAACTGAGCAAGTTAGTCCAATAATACATTAAATATTTTTATGCACTTACCAATCATTAGTGAATATAGAATTGGCAGATAATTCAGTTTATTTCTTTGCATACAAGCAGATTTTCAGTCAATCTAAGTTAAATATTGAATCGTTAAGGACATTCAAGTTATTTCCTTTGCTGGTAAGACACTTTAAAGTCTATGAGCACTTGATCAAGGCACATCACTGCATTTAACTTCTTTCAATTAGAGTGAATTCAAGTAAGTAGTAAAATAAAGAAGTAATATTGCCTCCCCTCTACTGTAAATCTTTAGTAGCAAGGATAAGACTAAATCAGGATTTTATTCTCCCTCTTAAGTATATCTTGTTTGCTTCTAAGTCATATTTTTACAAACAACAATCCAAAGAAACTGGTTTTACTAGAATAAGACTAAGTGAATATAAAGATTGGATGACTTTCTAATTTACATTTATTTTAAATTTTTATTTTTTGATAATTGCATATATGTAATTATACCATCCCTCCAATTTCCCTCCATACCCTTCCTAATCCTTCCCAAATTCATGGCCTTTTAATTTGTAAATAAAAGTATTGCATATAAATAAATATGTTTATAAAGTTATATACATACATATATTTATTAACAAACAACCTCTGAGATCACTTAGTATTGTTCTTAAGTGTTTAGTGATGACCTCTTGGTGTTGTCTACTCTATCATGGGGGTCGTTCCTAGAAAAGACTGAATGTCCCTCTTTTAGCAACCGTTAATTGCATTGGCATGTAACTATTATTCTAGGGATGAAGCCTTGTAAGAACTCACCTATCCCCATTGGCATGCCTCTTGTTCATATAATTTTGGGGTTTTGTTTAGTTAACCATGTGATTGTGATTCCCTGGGTATAGCTTCCTCGTCATATCTACAAGACAGTGTCTTGTAGCAGATGTCCTGGCCATATCCTTTGGCTCTTCCAATGCCATCTTCCCCAGAATTCCCTGAACCTTATTATATGTGGAAGTTGTATGGTGGTTTGAATGAGAATGGCCCCACAGAGTCATATGCTGGAATGCTTAGTCCCCAGCTGGTGGAACTGTTTGGGAAGGATGTCCTTGTTGGAGGAGGTGTGCCACTGGTGGTGGACCTTGAGATTTCAAACGCTCACTCTAGGTCCAGTCGCTTTGCTTCAAACTTAAGGGTAAGACAGTAGCTTTCAGCTACTGATTCAGCTTCATGTCCGCCTACTCACCATCTACTGTGCCATGATGTTCATAATCCAATCCTTTGGATTTGTAAGCAAGTTGCCAATTAAATACTTCCTTTGTAAGTTGTTTGGTCTGGTGTTTGATCACAGCAAGAGAACAGGAACTAAGATTATGTTATAGATATATCAGATTCTACAGTCACTTTTTTCTATATTTTGATCAGTGTGTCTTTTTTATTTGTCTCTATATGCTGTAAAAAGAAGCTTCTTTGGTGAGGAGTACATAGATAAATGTTTATCTATGGGTATACAGGTAAATATGTAGATTGCAGTTATGAATTATACTGGTTTAGCAAAGTAATGGTAGTTAAGTTCTCTTCTAGTGTCTAAGGCTTTACCATCATTGGTAACTGTGCTAGGTTTACAGTACCAGACATGAATTCTCTCCTATTGACTGTCCAACTAAACACATCTTACTTGCTTCCAGGATGTCAACATCACTCTTACACCTTTTAAGAACTTCTATCATTCTGACCATTGTTGTTTGTAGGCAACACAGCTAGTATAATTATAGTTTACTATTCTCTCTTAGAAGCTTGCATGGCTCCATCAGATACTATGAGAGCCAGTCCTCAAAGAGGAGGCTTTCAGGGCAGCTCCACTTTGTTTCCTCAAAGTCCTGTGTCAAAATGTATACTGTCCTCAGCAATAGGTTCCTATTTTCAGTTAATGGGAGGCAACCAAGAGCAATGGTGATAGCCTATTTTGGGGATTTCTCTTGAACTTTCCTGACTAACACCTCAAAAGGTGGTTTCCTATAACTGATATTGGGTTTTTTATTAGACAACCTTTGGAATTTGGGGGAATGTTGTCATCCCAAATGGCATATCTTCAATGGATATGTATGTACACATACACTTATATATGAGTAACTTTAACTAAATATAAAATATTATAATACACTATTGCCTTTCAAGCATTTTAGTGTTCTTTATCCCAACATCTCCCCGCACTGCCTGTATGTCCTGTCTTCCTTTTCCCACTGCTCTTTCATATCACTGGTGCTACAAATTCATTTGTTTGAATGATGTGAAACAGGAGGAACTCCAGTATAATGAGCAAGCCTTTCACATACCTCTTGCTAAACTATGGCATATCTTTGAATAGGAATATCCTTTTGTCTTCACTTTGAAAGCAAATTTTCTTTTCAGTTTATAGCTATCACATCCCCACCTAATAACCACAGCTTTTGGTTCAAAATTCATGTGTTTCTGTTAGTTTAGTTATTTGTCCCTGTGCTTTTCCAATCTTGGTCTCAACAATTCATACTCTTACAGTCCCTCCTCTTTCTCAACAATTAGACTCCTGGAGCTCCACCTGGGGCCTGGCCCAGGATCTCTGCATCCATTCCATTAGTTATTGCATAAGAGTTCCAGCATGTGTGGAGCCGCCACCTAGATCAAGCCCTCTGGATAAGTGAGACAGTTGAATAGCTTGATCTGTTTGGGAGGCACCCAGGCTGTGGGACCAGGACCTGTCCTTAGGGCATGAGCTAGCTGTTTGGAACCTTGGGCTTGCACAGGGACACTTTGCTCACCCTGGAGGGAGGGGACAGGACCTGCCTGTACTGAATCCACCATGTTTGAATGGATCCCCAGGGGTGTCTTGGTCCTGAAAGAGATGGGAATGGAGGGGAGGGGCTGGGGAGAGGGTGGGGTGAGGGCAGGAGGGGGGACGACAGGAGAACCCATGGCTGATGTATAAAATTGAGCAAATAATAATAATAATAATAATAATAATAATAATAATAAAAGAGAAAAAAAAAAAGAGTTCCAGCATCTGATCACCAGACTAGGTCAGATCAGGCTTTCTCTCGACCATTGCCAACAGTCTACAGGGGATGTATCATTGTGGATTTCTGGGGACCTCCCTAGCACTTGGCTATTTCATGTTCTCATGTGGTCTTCATTTATCATGGTCTGTTATTCCTTGTTCTCCCTTTCTGTTCTTGATCCACCTGGGATCTCCTGCTCCCCTAAGCTCCCTTTCCCTCAAAACTTGCCCTTCATTACTCCCACTGTCGTCTAGGTTGTTCATGTAGATCTCATCCATTTCTCTGTCATTGGGTGAGCTCTGTGTCTTTCCTAGGGTCCCATTTTCTAGGTAGCCTCCCTGAATTTGTGAATAGCAGTCTAGTCATCTTTGTTTTGCATCTAGTATCCTCCTATGAGTGAGTACATACCATGTTTGTCTTTCTGAGTCTGGGTTACCTCACTCAGGATGATATTGTCTAGATCCATCCATTTACCTGCAAACCTTATGATGTCATTGTTTTTCTCTGCTGAGTAGTACTCCATTGTGTATATGTACCATATTTTCTTTATCCATTCTTCAGTTGAAGGGCATCTAGGTTGTTTCCAGGTTCTGGCCATTACAAACAATGCTGATATGATCATAGCTGAGCAAATGCCCTTGTGGAATGATTGAGAATTCCTTGGGTATATGCCCAAGAGTGCTACAGCTGGGTCTTGGGGGAGATGGATTCCCAATTTTCTAAGGAAGCACCATACTTATTTCCAAAGTGGCTGTACAAGCTTGCATTCCCCCCAACAGTGGAGGAGAGTTCCCCTTGCTCCACATCCTCTCCAGCATAAGCTGTCTTCTGCGTTTTTCATCTTAGCCATTCTTACAGGTGTATGGTGGTATCTGAGAGTCTTGAATTACTTCATTATTTTTTGCACTCAATTATATCTGCACTATTTTCACAAAGTTCATATAATTGTAGCGAATGTAATAGACTCACAAACCAAATTAGAGGTGAATCTTAACATGTTTTTAATATGTAATATTATCTCAATTGGTAAATTATATATGATATGGTATTCTGTTGTATAAAATACTCAGTCCTTTAGTTTGTTAGAATAGAAATGATCTATACTAAATTGCAATGACATACATTTAAAATTAAACTCCTATTTGGTTGTATTGTAATTTGAAATATAAATGGAAAAAAAGTCTAAGGAAAACTAAAGTAGAATAATTCTTTCTAATTGTAGTTCTTTGTTGGTCATTATATTTACTGGCAGTCTCGATTACTCCATAATCTGACAGCTTCATGACAAGAAGATATGAAAATGGACACATCTCCATCAAATATCATGATGAATACATGTTTTATGCATTTGAGCTCATTTCTTAAATGGAGCTGCTTAGGTTAGGAAGCTTCAGTGAGATAGGCAGCATGAAATTTATTGCTAAAAGCATTCTACTTTCATTATAATAGATGACATTTTCCAAAGTATTAATTGAACCTACTAATTAACTTTAATGGAAAAGAAAGTGCTATTTTTGATAATTATAAAATTACCTATTTGAACATAGCATATGAATTAAGTGAAAAACATTATTTAAAATCACCAAAATGACTCATTTCACATTGTTTCCACAAAATCATTAAGTCAAATGTTGATACTATATTAGAATAGCCATATGTAATATATTAAATTAAAATTTTAAGATATGTGAATATTGTATAACTTCACTCAAAATACACACTCATCTTACCATATTTAAATAAGAACAAAGCTAATATAAAAATAGATCTCTCAGGACAGGAAAGTCCAGTCTGAATCCCCAGGGGAGTCTTTGCCCTGGAGGAGATGGGAATGGGGAGGGGTGCTGGGGGGAAGGCAAGGAAGGCCTGGGGAGGGAGGGGGGAGGACAGGGGAACCCATGGCTGATATGTAAAATTGAAACACAAATATCCATATAAAAATAAAATTTTAAATAAAAAAAATAGATCTCTCAGTTTATAGATTATTGCCATTGAACAATTATGATGATTTCACTAAAACTAATAATGTGTGAAGAACATTTAGTAATGACATGTAGAAAATATTGGGCATGATTTATCTAAAAGATTTAATATATTAAAATATTACTAAGTCGATAATATCTGCATTATATGCATGTAGAATTATTAAAATATATTATCATGCACAGACAAAAAAACAGGAACATATAAGCTATGTATAATTTACTATGGTACTATATGATTTCAATCACATGCTAAGTATGAAATCACAGGAAATCAAGATGCCAGTGAATAAAATCAAATCAAACATGGAGGTTCTCAGTATATTTTTAATGTCTCATTGAGTTCTCTTAACATACACACACACACATACACATACATACACACACACACACACACACACACACACACACACACACACACAGGGTATCAAATTTAAATTCAGAGAAAACATTCAATGACCAAATTTGAATGCTGACCAGTTACAAAAAGATATTTGCCTACTTTGGTATTTAGGAAATGTTCTCAGTATTGACCATTATTGGCTGGATTAAGCACAGTTGGATACAGTATGGAGAATATTGGTAACTTAAGAGTACATAGAAAAAATAAGCCAATTCTGAAGAACTATAGTTAGGAGATGATGTGTTAATGCTAAATAAAGGGCATTAACTTCTCTCTCTCTTCAGAGTAACTTCATAAGTGAACACTCCTTTTTTAAACTTTCTTTATTCTTTGTATCTTTCACATCATGACTCCCAATCCCATCCATCTTCTACCCTCTCCCAACCCTGCAACCCACAAAAAAAAGTAAAATTTAAGAGACAAAAGGATAAAAAAAGGAAGAAAAGAAAAATTTCATCATGGATGTGTGAATAATGCAATAAACCCCTTTATCCATACATTTTTATATGCAGGTGTTCATCACAAAGAATCTTTGGTCTGGTTCAAGGCCAATGGTCTTTGCTACACCATGGATTCTGTGCCCTCACTAGGAATTTTCCTGGACATCCTGTTGCTGCCCTGTGTCATGGAGATCCTACAGTCCTGGGTCCATGGACTAACAACCCTTTACCCACATGCTCAGGCATGCTCCAGCAGATCACAGGTGTGGCGATGTTGGGTTGGGCCATCACATAATCCTGGTTCTAGGCCTGGGTAGTTGCAGAGTTGGTCAGCCCACCAGCCCTTCTGGTTCTTCATCACCAGGGTGAACTCTCCAGCATTACCCTGGCTAGTTCACCAATAGCAGTGATAAGCAAGGTGCAGAGCCAGTTCTGATTTCATATCCTAAAGGTTGGTTCTCCCACACCTACACCTTTAGGGCCAACTCTACTGTCTTGCCCAGGCAAGTTGTAGTGGCCAATCTCCCAATACTGTAGCTGTTGAGGGGCAGGGACAGCCCTCTTATGACTGCAGGGACAGCTCCCATTCTCACAACATCAGGGCTGGATCACCCACGTCTCCTCCAACAGGGTCAGCTCTACTGTGCTACTCTGGAAAGGTGCAAAGTCCACTTTCCTGAGTGCAAGTATTGCTGCTGGTAAAGGGGAGAGATAGCTCTCTTGCCCACCACAGGTGGCAGGGTCAAAGGAGGGGGATTGTTTCCTTGTCCTCACCACCACATGGCAGATAAGGGTGGTCTGGCCAGTTATCCCACTCTCATACTTTAAGGGCAATCTCACTTTTGCCTTTGCCACCAGGGTCAGCTCTATTGTGCTGCCTAGGCAAGGAGAACGACCCACATT
Organism: Onychomys torridus; assembly: GCF_903995425.1. Taxonomy (NCBI): domain Eukaryota; kingdom Metazoa; phylum Chordata; class Mammalia; order Rodentia; family Cricetidae; genus Onychomys; species Onychomys torridus. The sequence continues at coordinate 51,471,426 of NC_050453.1, read as the reverse complement.
CTTGCTGCAGCTGGTAAGGGGGAGGTGCTGTGGGACAATGCTCTTGTACACTGTAAAGATTGTCACTAAAATTGGTTGAAGAATTCTGGGAAGAAGAAGGGCAGTTTCACTAACCAGATGCAGAGGAAGCAAAATGAGAATGGCATTTTGAGAAAAGGTACCAAGCCACATCACTAAACACAGATGAGATTTATGGGTTAATTTTAGAGTAAGAGCTAGTTAGTAATAAGCCTGAGCAACTGTCTAAGCATTTATAAGTAATATTAAGCCTTGTAGTCAATTGTTTAAGAAGTGGCTGCTGAGTATTTGGGAACAGGCAAAAGGGACAGAAACTTCTACCTATAGGGAGGGTCAACTTGCTTATCTATAGCAGGCAGTGAGGGGCAAGGGATAGAATAGGACTGTAGAGACTTGGTCCCATGCCTCAACAACTGAAACACTCAGGAGAGAGGGCCTCTCACCTCACCTGGACAGCATACTAGAGCTGACCCTGTTTGAAGGGGCATATGAATGCTGGCCCTGATGGTGGTAAGGACTGGAAAGCAGATCATGCCCCTCTCTGTCATTTAGTATCTTAGGTGAGGGAAAGATTCTTGCTTCACTTGCCCCTCAACACCTGCAGCAGATGGGGGACCTGACCCTACTCCTCACCAGCTGCAGCATTCAGGAATACAGTCCCTCCATCTTGCCTGAGCAGCACAGTAGAAATGACCTTGTAGACATGGGCATGGGTAAGCCATCGATGAGAGCAAGAGGGAATAGCTGGTACCTCCTCCCTTGTCTGCAGTAAATACTCTTGCTGCATCCTTTTACTTGATTCTGTGTCCCTAAAATGAGATTTGGGATTTGGTCATGTACTTTCATTGACTAACAGCGTGGTAATAAATACAACTTTGTTGGAAACTGCAAAGAGCAGGTTTGGCGTTACTTATCTTGTTCATTGATGATTGGGTGTAAGAAAATCCAGGGTTGAGTTTCAGCTAAGTGATATGCTACTAGCTTATTGTAAGTAAGGCCTTTTAATTATATCTCCTGATAGCAAGGTAGAAATAGACAAGTCAACTTCACTTACTGTTCAATTATTTAATTTGAGTTACATAAAACATAATTTATGTACTAAGTAAAGTTACAAGTAGATTCTATTAGGAAAGAAAAGGAAACATAAAGAACTGGTTTTAACCCAAACTGTAGACTTCCAGTCCAGCCTATTCTAGCCATATTATGAGGGACACATCTAACATTGTGCATGAGATAAAATTATTATTGTTCAAAATCTTCGTTTTGACATTACTGTGTTCTTAGATAACTTATAACAATTATTAGGGATGCCTGCAATGGATACTATAGTATGTTCATGTATTTTTAAATTCAACTTCCACTTTATTTTTATTATTCATTGACTATTTCATATATACAATGTACTTTGATCATTTTCCACAGAATAACTTTTTCTTATTCCACCCCAGATCCCACTGAATATCCCTTCTTCTTAAAGATTTTCCCTGTAATTCCCAACTGTTGTTCGGGAAACCAGAGTTTTACTAGGATTGCTCGCAGCAGCACAGAGAACCATATTCTGAACCGTGGACAACCTAGCATGAGCTCCATCAATGAAGCAAAGATGTTCTCTCTTCCAGTAGTCACGAACTGCCACTAGCTCTTTAGAAATCCTTATTTTGCCAATGATGACGGTCCCACATTATTGAAGTATAGGCAAAGTGAGATTTTCTAATGATTATGTACTTTTTCATACTTGATGGAATAAGACATTTGAAAAACATTCCCTAAGGTTTAATACCATAAAAGGAAAAAAAATGTAATGATTAACATTTAATGGTGAGATTTTTCATTACATGTTGAATAATACTTGATATGATGAAAAGTGTATTAAAGTTAAAAGGATCAAGAAGACATAGCAATGTGGAGAGGAGAAAGCCCAATAGGCCTCAACCCTACAAAAAGGACTATAGGAAACTAAGAAATGCTGAGAGCTAGGGAAAGAATCTTCTACAGGGAAGAGAACACTGATTGGTTAATCAAATGATCAATATTGAAAACATGTATACACTTATCAGTATATGGACTGAGCAGGTTATATTTATTTATTTATGATTGTATATTTACATACATATACCTATAGATATGTCACAATAATTAATGCAAAAGGAGTAGATGAATTTGAAAGTGTAAGGAGAAGTTTTGGAGGGAGAGAGGAAATAAGGAAATTATGTTATCATAATAAAAAATAAAATAATTAAAAATTAAGAAAGGCACATACATTCATTCAAGAAGGACTTATAAATACTTTAATGATTACTATTTATATACTTTTATTACTAACCTACTAAAGTGTCTCATTATGTATATTGATAATAATGCATAGAGTTCACAATGCAAGTCAGAAAAATAAAATTCCTGATTTTAGCAGTGGGAGATATAAGATAAGAAAAGCAGTCCTGACCTTTATTCCATCATTGTGCCGCTTCACTTTTTGATTGGAAATTGGCAGTTCTCAAACTTTGTTTTTACTAACATTTCCTAATAAAATAATAATTTCTAAAAAAGTACTAGGACCTCTGATACTTTTTCTAATGTGTCCTGAATGTTCTCCTGTGGCATCACAGATTCAAAACTGCCAACATCAACTGTCTTTCTAGTTCTCTCTCTGTCTTCTCAGTCTCAAGGCCGTTTGTCTATTTGCTTTCAAGTAGTGCCCATAATCCTAAAAAAATGTATCTCATATTTTCTATCTCTGTAGTTGGTAAAGGTTTTAAAATATCATGAAATAATTCATCTTCAATTATACAAAAATCATAAAATGAACTGTAAAATCTATTAATAAATGTCTTATGATTTCTAGTCAGTCTTATTCCAATCATATCACCTTGAGCATGGATCACTTCTTCTGAAAGTATAGCATACAGTACCCTCAAGCTATGAAATATCTGTAATCTGTAACACAAATCTTAAATGGTCTTATCAAAAGAAAAATTTAAAAAAAAAACCTCAAGAGCCAAATATTGGAGTGAATTCTGAAAGATCAAAGAAGAACAAGCCACAGCTAATCTTACCTCACCAACTTTTTTTCAGCCTATCCTGTTTCCTCAAATTGGAAGCCTCTTGAATCCTCACCCAAATTGATCACAGCTGAACTGCTGCTAAAAAGCTAAAAGCTTAAAAGCCTCTAGTTCTTGGTCCTCAAGCCTTATATGATCTACAATTGGAAGATATTGTGTTACCTATTTTGTAACAATGACATGATAGTAAAGTCCTTATGAAAATGGAAAAATATTTAAAATACAGCATAATCTAGTAAGAGCTCATTAGAATGAGTGATATGAAGAAGTGATTAACACTATGTTCTAGAAAGCATAATTACGTGTGATCTAATCAAGATAGAATTACAGCTAAACCTCAAAGTAATATAAAAACACTTATAGTTATTAAAGGTATAACATTTTCTCAGTTTTTCAGTGTTATCAATTTACTTTTTCATTTATAATTGTATTATTTACCTCACTATTAATTTAGACTACCTAGATCACAAATAATATTGAAAGAGTTCAATGCATTCCATTTATAGGCATGTATATATTACAAAGCTATTTACTTTGCACTTAAACATTTTTTAAAAATCCCAAAATATAATCTAGACTTCTAATGTAAAACAACCAGATCTAAGAGAACACATGACAACGTAGGAATAATCAGAGCAGTGTTAACTGGCCCATCAGAGTTGTTTGTGCTTTTGTTTTTAAGTACAGGCCATTATAATTAGCATACTTCTGTACTGGTTTAGAATAGGACTACTTTATACCATTTACTGCCATAATTATTGATAATTTCTACTTGCATTCCTAATATCACTCCAATTTGAATATTAATTTATGTGGCCTATAAGTTATAACACACTGAAGAAATGTTTCCAAGTCAAGAGGGAAAAAAACATAAGTGGATGATAATCAATGATCACCTAAGACTGTTAATTTAGATTCATATTTAGAGATATACAGGTATAGAAAGTAACGAAAAACTAGTATTTGAAGCAGTTTGTATTAGTCTCAGTTATCTAAGGGAACAAAACTGATAAAATGACAGATGCTGACTGTATGTAAGCCATCAAGGGATAGGAATGATCACCAGTGAATCTCCCAAAGGATCATATCAGCGTAAACTGAAGAGATGTGACCTCTAAAGTGGCCATTTGGGAAAGGCTGATTAGCTATGTAGCGCATGTTATGCAAATTGGAAACTTATAACATGGCCTTTGATTTTGCATCACACATAACCAATAATTTAAGAATAATTTTTATGGACATACTTTCCATATTTGTATTTAAACAAAGCATTTTCTCATCCGTTTATGTAAGACATACTGAATCAAACAAGTCTAGGTTATACCTTTATTCTTCACTGTTTAAATAACATTATCTAATAGCTTACTTTGCACTGATCACTTTATTGAAACTTTCATTGTTAAAGGAATATATATATATATATATATATATATATATACATACATATATACAATATTAACTTAAAACATTCAGTTATAAAAAGTTTTGATTGAAAATGCCACTATCTCTGCAGTCAGTAGTTAAAGAAATAAATATTGCAAAAGTGAACTGTATTTCCTAGTAATTTAATTAAACAAATGAGTTTTAGTTAAGATAGCATTGATATTCTACTTAATTACATGTGTACCATATAAACTATTACAAAGTGGGAGATGATTTCCCTATTTAAATCCTATTCCTTATTATTCTTAAAACCATATCCAAATTCCATGCTTTCTCATTTCTTATAATGATAAAACACAAGGATGCAGTAATGGTCAGCCAAGGAACAAACATTTCTACAATGCAAGAATATGCCAATTTCTTGCCTTCTGAATTTAATTTTGTGAGTTTTCTGCATCATTCTTCTCAATGTGACTTTACCTGCTTGTGAAGAGCCAATGAAAATGTTATTATATACTGTAAGCCACTAAGTCTCAGACTCTAATCTGATTATACTGTCTGCAGATCTTTAAAAGTTAGTATGGAAGACACTCAAATCTAATAAAATCTAATCTAAGCAAGGATTTATTGAGTTTTCCAAATCCATTATAAGACATAATGGTCAGGTGTTGTGAACCAAGGCAAATTTAGTAACCTAATTTGGCTTTTAAAATGATCAAGCTTAGTGCCATTTTCAAAGGCATCTCTTCAGATGTTAACTAGGAAAGCTACAAAACTAAACATAATTATGTTAGAAGAGAACTGTAAGAAGATAAGTCAATCACAGATCTTTAATTTAAAAAGGGACTGTTAGAAACACTGTCGTCAGTGGCACAGTCAGAACTAAGAACAGGATGAAATATCCTGGAAATATTCCCAGTGTTTTAGCACGAGCCCACAAGAAAATGCAAGATGGAGACAAATGTAAACTTTTCATAATAATTAGTCATAGATATAATCTCTAATTTGGATCATTCTGAGTACCATTTTAGAGACAACTGTCAAAATCCTTTTAGTTATCTTAAGGAAATAGTGATGAAAACTCAAGCTGATTTTTGGATAGGTAATCAATATTTAATGATCAGAGCTATTGGTTTGAAAAAAAGTTAAATTGTATTATCTAAATTACTATGAGAGATTGGGGGATTAGTAAACTAATTATGGAAAAAGACAATGTATTAAGGCATTTACTTCTTAACTTGTATTATGACTATTTGGGACTGGAATTCTTGAAGCATGCAAGCAGCCTGAAGATGTGTAGATGTGTATGTATGTGTAAAAAATGAGAACAGCAAACAGTAACTATGTCATATTTCAAGTTTACATTTTCTTCAAAAGATATTTTACTGTGAAGGGATGTTTTCAACACTGATGGAAGTTACCTCCTTTTCTGCCATCATCCATCAACTATGATATAAAAGCAGGATGTTGATGCCTGATGTAAAAATTGGTCATCTTGAGGATGGAGGCATAGTTATCTGATTTCAGTTATCCACACGGTGCTTGTAAGCAACACCCATCATTATAAAGCTAGATGCCGTGTATGCCAAAATTTGTATTTAGATGCAATTATAAAATACTCCACTAAAATATGCTACCACCACAGAGAATAGAAGTGATTACATTCCCCTTTCCAAGAACTAATAAAATATATTCCCAATGACTTAAAGATAAATTTTGACATAATTCATTTGAACTATTTAATAAATTTTATTATTTTTCTTTTATTTTTTAAACTTTTTAAATTATATTTGTGTTTTAATTTTAACATCAGCCATGGGTTCCCCTGTCCTTCCCCTTCCCGCCCCCGCCCCCACCTTCCCCCCATCCCCTCCCCTCCTGTTCCCATCTCCTCCAGGGCCAAGACTCCCCTGGGGATTCATTTAAACCTGGTGGATTCAGTACAGGCAGTTCCAGTCCCCTCTTTCCAGGCTGAGCAAAGTGTCCCTGTGTAAGCCCAAGGTTCCAAACAGCCAGCTCATGCACTAAAGACAGGTCCCGGTTCCACAGCCTGGATGCCTCTCAAACAGTTGAGGCTATTCAATTGTCTCACTTATCCAGAGGGCCTGATCCAGCTGGGGGCTCCACAGCCGTTGGTTCATAATTCATGTGCTTCCATTCCTTTGGATATTCTTTTATTTTTAAATATAATATTATAATTACATTATTTCCCCCTTCCCTTTTCTCCCTCCACACCCTCCCATATACCCTTCTCTGATTTTTTCAAGAGTTAATGGTCATTTTTCGTAACTGTTGTTACATTCATATATATTTATATACATATGTGTATATGTGTGTATGTATCTTTAAATATAACTTGCTTAGACTGTGCTATAAAATGTTACTTTTATGTAATTTTTTAATTAATAATTAATATGTGTGCCTATGCTCTTTCCTGGGGCATATAATTGTTCCCACTCTCAGCATCCCTTAGTTCTTTGTGTAGGGTTGAGGCTTTGTTGGCGGCTTATGTTTAAGCTGTCACATTGGTAAGACTTTATGGGTGTAGCATTTAGACACTCCTGGGAGATACAATCTCACATCAAACTTTTTAATCCTCAGGCCCTCGCATGCTTTCTTCTCCTGAAATAATCCTTAAACCACGTTCAGGAGTGGTATTGTAAATGTTTCCATTGGGTCTGGGCTTCATACATTTGCCTTTTGATTTGTGGTGGCTTCCTGTAATGGTCTTCATCTGTTACAGAGAGAAATTTCCTTGATAAGGGGTGAGGACTATTCTTTTCTGTGATATAATGACAAATGTTTAGAATGTAATTAGGGATTATGTTAGTTTAATGAAGTAAAGTTGGAGGTTTTCTCCCATGATCTCTGAGGAGTAGCTTTCATGGCACCAGAAAGTACCATTAAAACTTCCAACTGGAGAGAAGAAATAAATGGTCCTACCCAGCTATGGTACCTATGAAGCAAAACAATGATCAGCATGGAACAGTAACCCTAATGGGGCAGTAGTGTCATTCATGGCTTATTGGTAGCCAATAGCTCTTCCACTGGGCAACTACTTACTGGCTATTTGTTTTAAATACTAACAACTCTCTATGGAATATCTTCATAGCAAAGAGAAGTCTCAGACCTGTGGTGATATTTTATTTGTGCTGAAATGTGGTGAAATTTTTATTTGTATGTTAATAAATAAAGTTTGCCTAGAGATCAGAGGAAATAGCAAGCCATTAACACAAAAGTCAGGCAGTGGTAGCACACACCCTTAATCCGATCACTTGGCAGGCAGGGTCTGTGTGTGTGTGTGTGTGTGTGTGTGTGTGTGTGTGTGTGTGTGTGTGTGTTTTCGAGGTCACACTAGGGAACAGAGCCAAGAGTGGTGACACACACCTTTCATCCCAGTACCAATCATAGAGACCTAGAGGTCTGTACAGACAGGTAGTGATAAGGAAGTCAGGAAGTTGGGCTAAGAGCCAATGAGAGGGCAGAACAGCAAGGCAATAAAGGTGTGTAGACAGGAAGTAGCTTTCTTTGGAAGCTATGACATGGTGATTTAAGGTTAGCTGGTGGCTCTCACTATTTCCCTGATCTCTAAGGCTTTCACCCCTATATTTGGCTGTGTGCTTTTTTATTTTAATAAGACTGCTTATAATAAAATTTGGCTACACAGACACAGAATCAAAGGTCTTTGCATATCCAAAAAAGGATATTTTCGCAGAGGGAAGCTTCCTGTATTACTTACTTTTCTTTTTGCTATGGCCATATCCCTAAAAAGGCAACTTTAGGAAGAAAGGCTTTATTTTGTTTCATATTTTGAGGGTACAGTCCCTCATCATATATGGGATATATGGTAGAAAGGGCAGCTCTAAGCATGGTGGCAGGAGTGTGAAGCAACTGTTTTCCTTGCATCTGCAATAAAGGAGCATGTAGCCAGAAGTTTCTCTGGTCTTGCCTGGCCCCGGGAGTAGGGACAAATATCTCCCACCTGTGTCCCACAGCCACTTGGTCCCAAGTAAACACACAAAGGCTTATATTACTTACAAACTGTATGAGCTATGAGTCAGGCTTCTTGCTAGCTAGCTCTTATAGCTTAACTCAACCCAGAACTATTAATCTATGTATCACCTTGGATTACATGGCTTTCCCTGTGTCTCATTGCATGTTGCTCCTTGGGCAGCAGTTTGGCGTCTCCTCCAACTCTCCTTTTTCCTATCTCTCTCTCTTGTATTTTCCCACATGGCTCCATACTGGCCTGCCATAGGACAATGCAGCTTTATTTATTAGCCAATGGGAGTAACACATATTCATACGGTGTGGAAAGACATCCTACAGCAGAAGCAGAAAGAGAGGAAGGCTACTCCTTTGCTTGATTTCTTCATTTCATTTAATCTGGAACTCAAGCCCATGAAGGTCGGTACTCAGACTCTGTGTGGGACTTAATTCCTCAGTTTATCCCTTCTGAAGACACCCACACAGACATATCAGGAAAGGAGCATGCTTCCATCTTATGGTAGTGAGTTCTTTTAAGATATGCAGAAGGATTCCCATTCAGTCTGAGAAAAGAATTACTTTCCTGGCTGTCTGAATTACTGCAAGAGAAGTCGAGCTAGTTTGAGTGGCCTTTGTTAGGTCTTTGGGGAATAACATAATCCCTTTCCTCTCTGGATTTTCTCCGGTAATGGGTCTCCATACCAACTTGGCTGTTTCAAACCACTTCTGCATTCTGCTTCATTTTTATTTTTGTATCACGTCCAGGGCTTGCTGTTGTGATTGGCCACACAAACTAACCCTTATCTGGCACATAGCTTCATGAATCTGCCACCGAGTTACCATGTACAAAAGAAGAAATTAATAAGCAGAAATTTATGAAGACATATGAATTTATTTGCAACTTTCATCAACCCATCACAAGATAAAGGCAAGAACAGAGATAAATTTACCTGGTGGACAGGTAGCTGGTCAAGCAGTTCTTTGTAGTAGGGAAAGTGGACATGGAACCTGGGTTGCCTCAATTTTTTTCTCTTCTCTGATTTTGTTCAATCTATGCCAAGGAAAATTATGTTTTAAAGATTTTCTGGTTTAGAAAGATAAAAGAGTCTCAGGAGGTTTGGTTTTTTTGTTTGTTTGTTTGTTTGGGTTTTTTTTAAGTGTATGAAATTGTCACAAATTCAAGTCCTGGTAGAATCTTTGGTTTGTAGGCCCATTCTTTTCACGGGATACAGTGAAGGACAATTACAGTTACATCCTTTGAAATTCAGCTCAAAACTTAGATTCCTATGTACCTGTCTATTACACAAATTTATCAATAAAAACAAATGAAGGTAGTTTGATCCCTACTGTAAGGGAAACCAAAAGGGTCTCTTTGTATCATTTCTTCTTGGTCAGACCTATCCTCTGAAATCATGGTTTCATAAGAAGGGACACACCTTGTCTTCTTCTTTCCAGATAAGAGACATTTCCTTTAATTCTGATGCTTAAAAAAATCTCTTTATTGGTTCTAGTACATCCATTCAGCAGGAGATGAGTCCTTATCTGCACATCATGTAAAAATACATAAGACTTGTTTCATGTCTATGTTTATTCCTCATTTATCATCTAATTTACCTTATATGATTTATAACTTACTACTTGTAATGTTTTCATGTTAAAATTGAAAAACACAAACATCTCAAAACTGAAACTTTTTGTTTTATTTAGCCAGAAATAGAGCAATAGCAAAAGTGAAACACACTCCTGGCGACAGTCCCTTTTCATGGCAGGACCTACTCTGTCTCCAATATTGTGAAGCCATGCAAGTATGGATCTTTCCTTTTTAGACCAAAAGGTAACCAGAATGTTTTACTTTCTTACTTTGTTAATAAATCTTCAGTGATTCTACTGTCTTAGTCCCAAAGATGAAGCTAAGGTTAGCATACACTTTGAAGCAGCAGTTATTCCTAGTATTGCTAGCATTTTTCTTTATAGGAGCAGCATGTCCATATTTGCTTGAGGTAGTTACTAGAGGGACAGACATATTAATTTCGTCATCCATTTAAAAGGTAGCACATAGCTCTCTCAATGTTATTAAGGAAGGAATTGATTGATAATTATGCATAAATTCACTTTATACCTAGTTATGCTTTTAATTTTAAATTTTATTTCTATTGGCCTTCAATGATATATAAAATCCCTGCCATTTGATATTTGTTCAAAAGAGAATAGAAATCCCCCCATTAGGCACTAATTATGAAATACTAAAAATTTATCATTATCCACTGAAGAAAATGTTTACTAGAATGATTTGAACTCCTGAAGAACCACTGATATCTAAGAGACACATGTTTAACATTCACTTTTTATTTTGCACACCTAAAAAGTATGATTCATCATGAACTACAAGATAATATTGCAACACATTTTAAAAAATAAACATTTTCATAAACTACTGCTTGAAAAGATTGTGAAGGGAGGAAAACAAAATTTCACTATAAATAAAATAATTAGAGCAGAATATGTAGGATGATAATGTTTAAAGAACTGAAGATCAGGTAATGTAGTGAAATGCAGGAAACAAGAATAAAGTGGATTGTTTTGTGTGTACCCTGAGAGAGCCATGCTCACTCTCTGAGATAAAGGAACTGAGTCAGCCAGGACACAGAAAGTTCCAAGGCCATAAAAGTCAGGGGGAAAAAAGGGGCTTATAGAAGTCTACCAAAGATCCCCTTGAGTATTTAGTAGTATGCTGGTGAAAAATCAAATAAAAGGGTCAAAAGAACACGTTGCAGTCATACGAGATGAAAACATATGCTGTATTGACCATTAAACTGGAAAAATAATCTACCTATTATTGAGTAATAGGTGAAGTACACAAACTTTGTCTTCTGAATGAGGAATACTTAGACCACTGATAATTCTGTTCATGAACCAAAAATTCAATGAATTGAAATCAATCAGGAATTAATAAGTTGCTGGAAAAAAAGGAATTGATAAGTCTATAAATTGACATGAAAGAATCATGACTGCATTCTACTTGTTCAGTAAAACAGAAATTGCCTGAACATTTTAGGCATAGGACATAGAACATATATAAAAACCTAATTTAAACTTTTAAGTAGTAAACACTATAATCTCCCCAATTAAATTTAATGCATTAGATTGATGACTGAACATTTTAAGCAGGAAGAAATAACTTGGAACCATATCAATATAAGATCCAAAGACTTAAGAGTAAATAATTGAATTGCCATTGAACTATAGGATAGGAAAAAGAAATAAATATATGTATTTGGAGTCATTGTAGTAGATGCACACAAAGGAAGGAATGCAACATTTTTAAAATCAATGAGCAGGAATTATATAAATAAATGGACAGGTGTAAAGCAGACCTAACAAACCAAAATCACCATGGAAAAGATAATGAAGGACATTTCACCTACTCCCCTCAAAAGAAATCCTTACAATTCAAGAGGAAAATATAAAAAATATAAAATATAAACATTAATCACGGATAGCTTATATTCCTACGGCATGCAAAACAAAGCCCCATAAACATAGAGGCCACATCTCAAGAGCAGGTATCAACACAGGATATTGCACATCCTAGCCTTTCATCTTAACTGAGAGACAAACACCATCTCTGTGTACCTACTTCTCTTCCCTTTGTGACAATCCTTGCCCAGATTTGCTTTATTAGGCTTTCAGTCATATTGAATTGGGGCCCAATATGACTAACTACCTCTTTTAACCATATTGCTGATTTAAAAACCTGCCGTTCAATAGAGGGTCAATTTTAGGTGCTGAGAGTTAAGACTGAAACATGTGAATTACATGAGAAATACTTGAGCTCATAATTCAGGAAAAACACTGAAACCACAAAAATGATATGTGGTATGCAAAAGACCAAAATAAAGTGAGATCATTCATCAGAGACAGACATGTATTCAATGGATAAAAGCCTTAACAGCAGTAAAAAAAAAAAAAAAGTCAACCTAGAACTCTATATACATTTAAGTAGCATTTCAAATGAACAGCAATACAAAGGTTTTGTAACTATATAAAAACATATGGAGGCTACCTTTAATGTATGTGTGTGTGTGTGTGTGTGTGTGTGTGTGTGTGTGTGTGTGTGTGTGTGTGTCTGTCTGTCTGTCTGTCTGTCTTGTCTATCTGTCTGTGGAAGTATTGTGTATACATTTATGTATATTTTACATCAGGTAAAAACAACTTCTTCAACAGAATACAATTTAGTCTTGAATTCATAAAGGTATGGTGATCAGTACAGAAGTGGACAGGATGAGGAATGAAAATCTCTTATTGTAAGTATCTTTTATGATATACAAGCACAGACCCACCAAAGGGGTGATCCAGACATTTCTCCTGTAGGGATTAATTCAAGACAAAACAAAAGCTTATATCCACACAAAGACTTTCATATCACCATACAAGTTCACAAGACGTGCATTTGTAGCAAAAAAAAAAAAAAAAAAAAAAGAAAAGAAACCTTCAGTCAACACCTAAAGGCCCAACAAAGGGTGAATCGATCAACAGATTGTGCTTAGAAGCTAAAGCAGAAGACTTCTCCGAAACAAATAATTACTGACGTAAACCACCACATGGATGAGTGTCAAAGAAAGTGAAAGAAACCAGCTATTGATACCCCATAGTTATCCTCATATGCAATTTTAGAAAATTCAATCAGTATCTCTACAGTAAAACAAAACAAAACAAAACAAAACAAAAAACAGAATAGCGATTGCACAGTGTCCTAATTGTTTTTTTTTTTTTTTTCCATCATCACATCCTAGATTTATTACAACTGACCTGCAGGCAAAAGGTAGATTATTCCATAAACATGTGGATTCCATGGACATGTCTTAAATAGAGAAGGGATTCAAACAAGAATACAAGATAAAATATCCCAAAGCTCTAAGAAGCAATTGTGTTACTGGCCTACATTTTTACAGACAAATAAGGCAAAATCCCTGCACATCAGCTTTTTTGATATTTTATATACTTTCATATGGTACAAGAGAAAAATAGCCAGAGCTCACAATGTACAGTTCTTACACTATTTTCATAGTTTGTGAACACTATACACCCTCTTGTTTTCATAAAGATACATTGTAATAAACTCCTTGTCCTTAAGTTTATAGTTTATAATGATCTATGATTAATACACTAAAATTACCTCTTTTTTTAATGTGGTCACCCACACAGCAGAAAGTGAGATAGCTCCTGGACAGTCAGAATTGCTTTGATCTCCATTTGCATAATGGCAGAGTGAGGCTATATTGAGACAGACAGGAAGCTGACAGCAGAGAAACAAATTCCTCTTGAGTCCTGGGAGCAATGGAGGACGACGGCTTGGTAGAGCTTAAGAAAGACATCCCGTAATGTCTCCTTGTGAAACTCAAGAGAACCTAAGGGTTAGGCCAGGGGTAGAAAATGGGGAAATTAGGCAAGTGGACCAAGAGATAAACAATTTTTAAATTCTGCAATGACTAGAGATGTAACTTTGAACAGCACCATTCACCCTTTATTGTTTTATAGTATTGAGGAGTGCCACTCTGGGAGACACAGCAGTACCGACCAGGGCTTGATTCTGTAAGGGCATCACTGGCATCTCAGGGCACCTTCTAGTGCTGACTAACTGCTATGCAAAGCCCGATGCTCAGTGACTGGCTAAAGGGTAAGTGAGGATGAAGAGCACATGAGATGAAGCAGCTTTCTTTATGTTTTCCCTTTGGGGGAGGGGAGGCAGAGATGGGTAAAAGTCCACAGCCAAGGGAGACAGTGAACTGGAAGAGGCCCCAACAGGCGACAGGCCTATCTAAAAGGCTGCCATTCAGATCTTCATTCCGCTCAAATGTGCCTCTCCAACAGACTGCCTCTTTCTTACCTACCATATCAACTGAGGCCTGCTGCCTCAGCTTTTCAAACATTAGAGCACAGGAGAGATTCAGGGCTACAAGTCCTTGGTAAGTAGCATCCCTGGTTATATTAGGGTTCCAAATGTAAATAAAAACAAGGGGAAGGTACTGTCGAGGTCACATGCTATGTTTGTAAAATCCTGGATCAGATGCCAGCTATTCCCAGCTCTCCCATGTATGTTGACTGATACCTCTGCTATATCAGACTTTAGAAAAAAGGGCTGAGAGGAAGCAAGACATAAAGAGTTTTCATCCTGTATCACAGTGTTTTTATTGCTTGCCCAGACATCATGTGCAATAAGATTGGTGTTCGTTTCCATCATGTCTGTATACTTCTGTCACCTAGAATGTGCATCCCTGTAATACCTGACTGATCACAGTGTTAGTGCTGGTCAGAGACCTCATCCTGCTCTTTTGTGATGAACATATTCATGACGTGTGGAAGTCAGTACGATCAAGTTGTTGACTGTGATTAGATCACACCTTAAATTTATTTCTAGACTCAAAGCCTAGAGACGCAGCTACTGGAATGGTGTTTCGTCAGACTTCCAACGCCTGGAAGGACACAGTGACAGATGTACTGTCTGAACATAGAGACTTGGGCTTGAGTGAGAAGAGTTTGCACAGCCAGTGAGACACATTGCCTTCTGGAGCTGGGAGACAAAGGAGGGATTTCCTTTTTTTTCACCAAGTGCAATAGATTTCCTGATCTGATATTATGTTGCTTTACAGTCACAGTTGATGTTTGGGGACTGATGTGCTCAGTCAAATTTCCTGTTCAAAATAATCATGTTAAATTACAATGAATCTATCTTTACCAAAAACTTTGTTGCTTTCAGAGAGGTGAACAGTGTCCTAATTGTATTTTCTGAACTTGACACATATGTAAACATAAATGAACATAGAGAAGCACAATGGAGGACTTGCCTCCATCAGACAGGCCTGTGACCATGTCTGTGGGCCATTTTCTCAATTGCTCATTAGTGTAGAAGGACACAGTCCCAGGATGCATTGTGCCATGTCTGGGAAGGGAGTACTAGGGTATGTAAGGAAGGGATATGTGCAGTGAAAAGGATGCAAACCGGTAGTAGTATCCCTCCCTGGTTACTACTTCAAGCTCCTATCATGAGTTCCTGCCTTGGCTTGCCTCAGTCATGGATTGCCATCTATAAATCAAATAATCCATTTCTTCCTCCAGGTTTCTTTTTATTACAGAAACTGAAACCAGAGACACAGGGGTAAAAAGTATTCAATGGGGAAAGACTAGAAGAAGAAATTAAACAAGTTAAAGAAAAAAAAAAAACTTCCTAGGAAAATGTATGTTTTATCAAGTTTCAAATAATTTAATGGATGTAATATAGGTGAAAAGTCATAAAATTTAACACTTTTACAATTTTTATTTTAAAATTAATTTAATTTTATGTATCAGCCACAGATTTCCCTGTCCTCCCTTCCTCCCACCCCTACCCTCCCATCTTCCCCCCCAATCCACCCCCCATTCCCACCTCCTCCAAGGCAAGGTCTCCCCTGGGAATTCAGCTCAGCCTGGTAGATTCAGTTGAGGCAGGTCCAGTCCCCTCTTTCCTACACTAAGGCTGAGCAAGTGTCTCAGCATAGACCATAGGTTCCAAGAAGCCATCTCATGCACTAAGAACAGGTCCCAGTCATTTTAAAAGGTGTCTATTTTTGCATTTTTATCAACTTCACGAGAACGTGTGTCACTATATTTGCACACATATCACATATAATCAAAAATGTTAAATATTCACAAAATAATCCACTTCTTAATTTTACATAAAAGCTTTGCAAATTCTTAATTCCAAGAATCTGCATATAAGAGTTCAGGTAGATAATAGAGCTGGGGCAATATGTTTATGAGGCCCTGGAAGCAATGTTCACAACAGTTACATTCCATGTTAATAGAACATTTGTGTTTGATGTTTAAATAATTTCATTATCAAGATGAATAATAGGACTGACTTTGACAACTTTCTTAATTACTGATTTTGATAGGAAGCCAACGCTAATTTGAATTTCATTTTTTAAAATGAATGCACTGTTTGTAATCAGCCAAATAGCCCTCAATTAAATCAGAGTTCTAATATTGCCCAAGCTGTCATTTTAATTACTGCTTGATATATGTAGAAAAATGAGTATTTATGTTAATTTTAAAATATGACTTTCAAACAGATTAATTCATATGTGAATCTGTGGTAGTCTGATGCAAATTTTATGTGTTAAAGAGATGTAAAAATATTTTTCACACTTCAGTTGTATTCAAGTTTTAAAATATTCAACTATTTTAATTAATTTGGGGATAAAAATGTTTAAATCTATAAGAATGTGACAGTTGAACAACTGCTAAAGCATTCCCTGAGTTTGACCTGTGGGGACGAGGTTGAAAGTGATTCTACTATTTCCTTCCAATGGCCACCTCTCAGATAATCTAATAAATTATAGCCTGCATTTTGGGAGGGGCGCCTTGAAGAGTGTCACCCCAACATTCTTTATCCATGTCAGAAGCTAAGTGACCAGTATCTTAGACATGTCATGATCGAGGACTGGATTCACCCTTGCAGGATTTCCCATAATTCTAAATAACCCTTTCTACCCAGTTGGTGCCGAAGAAATTGGTTTCTTTACTTAGTTTTGGAATGGTCACTTGCACCTTTGGGTTTTTCTTAGACTCCTTCATGTGTTGGAGAAAGTGTCCTGGGTGTTCTGAAAGTTCACCAGGTTAGGCTGATCAGGCTAAGAGATCTTATTTGTGTTTTGAGGTAGGACTGGGATAATCTGTAATGTTTGCCACTGTAACCAAATTAATGCCTTCAGTCAGATAGAGAAGGCAATGCAGCAGCTTATGGATAGTGCTCCCCGGCTTTCTGAAGCAGACAGACACTATGGCTTTGCTGAGATTATTCAGTTGGAATGGTGGGACACAAGGATGAAGTCAATAGTGCAGACTCTCTTTATTTTTCTATTTGTGGCTCTGTTGACTGAAGCATTAATAAAATACAGCCTAAGACACAGTGACCTGATTTGGCCCTAGCTCCTGTCAATCAGAGTATTCATTGTCTAGCTACTCGATAGAAGGCATATACACAGAGAAATTAATTAGCAGTTAAATTGTATGGAAATGAAGAATGTGTATAATTAGGATATATTTCTCCATGTTTTTTTTTTTCTTCTGGATGTATCATATCGGCTACCTTTCACAAGATATTTGTATAGGAAACAAGATTAAAAGATACACTTCAAGTCTGAAAACACTTATTTTTTTTTTAAGAAATATACTAAAGACACTCTGTCCATCCATGGAGAGGTTAGGTTTATTTGAAAGCATTCTGAGTCATAAATAACTTTATTTCTACCCAGGAGTCTCACATCTTGCCAGCACTATAAAAAATGTCCAGTAGCCATTCTTCTGAAAACAGAGTAAAAATTCTGAATACTCATATTTCTTATTATCTGTTCTATGTTTGATAACAAATGAATTCATTTTTGAAGGCTAGTGTGATACTTTCTTGCATAAGGAAGCAACAGTAACTTGGAAGCAGACACAGACTTCTGCTTAAGTGACCAGTGTTACATAGCCCATTGATGTGATATTAGAGAAGCACCACACATTAGGAATCTCCTTGAAATATGGTCACAATTCCAGTCACTCTGGGAAATCGCCATAACTCCCACTATAGGAGAGACTAAAGGGATCATCTGGGTGTTTGTTGTTATGATGTCAGAGACTCCCTCTCTCTGAAGATCTGGCAACATTACTAGTCAGCCAAATGTAGGTGCAAAAACCAGTTCAGGTCTGACTTGGCATAAAGCTTGAATTTAAATTAGTGTGGTTGCCAGATGCATATCATCCTTATTTGTACATCCTTATTTCTCTAGTCTCTTAGGAAGTCATATTCAATTAACCACCACTTGATAGCTCTAAATATTCCAACACCTACCTGCACTTCAGATCTTTTAAACTTTGGAATTATAGACAACTGGCTTCTTCAGAATTTATATATGTAAACTCTGTGAAGGCAATGTATCTGTGTCTTCTCAATAATAGGAGGAAGAGAGAAAGAATTTTGCTCCACTAATGGATCCCATTCACATATAGAGCAATTTATTATAGTGTTTTTATGCTAAAAATGAAGAAAATAGTCAGATAAAGAATAGTACATTGTGTGTTTTACAAATATTGAGCCACCAAGAACATAGTTGAAACTCTTCCATCTATGTGATACCATTTGTATATATATTTTTAAATTGTCTGTGGTTATGGGTCCTCCTTGATTCCTCCTTTCCTTTTACTGGATGCTTTGAGGGGTAAAATATTTAATTAATACATACAAATAAAGAAAGACAACAACATCTGTATTACATAAAAATTCTCACTAAATTGTATTGGTCAGCAAGGTTTTTCAAACCACTAGCTGTTATTCCTACTTTGTCAGTTTACAGATTCTCTATCCAGATGGATCCCAATCATGAGAAGAGAAAGAAAGATTAGCCACCTGCTGATGAGTGAGGAGCTGCATGTACATCAAACTGAGATGGGAACACAAGAGAGCCTAATATTTCTACATATATTATTAGAAAATTACCTACCTCAGCATCAAGGGGAGCAATAACACCACATATGTTTATCTAAACAAAAAAATCAAGAGAAGAGAGTGGATACTGGTCACAGAAGTTTCCTGCAATAGAAAACTGAAAATTCTAAAAAATGTTTATTTGTTCATTTACAAATGAAAGGAATTAACCCATAATAGTCAAAAGTACAATATAATACTTGGCTTGTCTATTGGTGTCATCCTTCATCAGCTCATGTATGAAAACTAATGTTGGTATGACTTTATGTGAAACTTTGGAGCCTGTCCTGGAATTCACTCTATAGGTCAAGCTGGCCTTGAACTCACAGAGATCTGCCTGCCTCTGCATCCTGAGTGCTGGGTTAAGGTGTGCGTCACCACCTCCCAGCCTTGTGTGGAGTTTCTGATGTCACTAGGAAACACAATCCCACAGCAAAGTCCCTGACCCTCTGGCTTTTAGAAAATTTTCACCCTTGTTTCCTCAGTGTTTCCTGTATCTTACTGCTTAGGAAGAGTTTTGTATTTGAATCCATTGGGACTGGCCTCTGCAGCTATGCATTTTGATTGGTTTAGTTTTTTTTTTCTTAGTGGACTCCATCTTTGGTAAAGAGAACTTTCCTTGATCAAGGGTGAACAATTATTTATCTGTGGTTATATGGACAACTGTTTATAGACTGCTATCAGCAATTATGCTGGTTTAATAAATCATATGTTTGCAGATTCTCCTTCAATAACCATGTCTTCAATAGCAATGACTACTTATCTAGGTTTTAAGAATTGGGCATGGTGTCTCTCTGGTTGAGAGGTTTGTAAATCTAACTAGAGGAGCTGTTGGTTATCACTAAAGTATGTATTCTACTACTGCATTCTTTTGAAGCACTGTGACATGCTGGTTATTGACGTGATTCATAGGTATCATAGCTGGGTAAGTATTATACCTTTCTCCCTCATATAGGAGCTTGCATGGTGACTTCCAGTACCATGAAAGCTAGTCATCAGGAAGGGGAAATTCAGATGAGTTCCAGTTCAGGAGTCTCTGAGCTCTGTTTGTAAAGTGCATGGCATCTTCAACAGACATGCCAAAGTGGATGGGAAAAAGCCCATGAGGCCGTTGGGTTTTCCAGTGCCAAACAGTCAGCCATGAAAGCATAGAACATTATACAGACAGAGTAGAGTATATATAGGATATATATTCATGTACATATATACCCATGGTATAACAATTAGTGAAAAAATATGCTATACATTAGAAGGAGAGTGGGTATGGATATATAAGATGGTTTGGAGTGAGGAGAGGAGGAGGGGAAATGTGATAATTATACTCCAAAAAATTTAAAAAGGAATACTATTTAAGAGAAATTAAGATGACATATTTCAGTTTAATCAGTAGTTTTATCTTAAGTTTTCTGTTGCATGAATAATAAATTACATATCTCTACCCATAAAGCAAAAACATAAAGATGTTGAAAATATTATTTATATTAATATCAATAGTGAGAAATATATTCCCATTATTGTTTTATTGACTAAGAACCGTCAATCAGTTTAATAAACATTTCTGGTTTATGTCATAAGAATTGAAGAAATTTTTAGCAACTGTGTTATTTGTCTGACCTGGGTATAATATAGATTAAAAAGAACTTCCAGCTAGAATGTATAGAAATTTAACTCATAATCCCAATATAGGTGACAATAGTGTAAAGCAATTTTCTTTAAAAATTACAGTTGAAATATTTTCTGTGTTATGATTCTAGAATCCTGTATAAATTTAGGAAAATAATGTTGTCTTTTAAACAGTAATCAAATTTGAAAAACAAGTCAAATTCAATAGTTTTTTTTTGAGAAAAATAATGTCCCATTGCAGTAAGACATGGAAATTAACATTGACATTGAAGAAACATGGAAAGCCCCCCTCTGTCTCTCTCTCCCTCTCCCTCTCTGTCAGTGTGTATGAGATTAAATGTACTAAATACTTAAATACTTAATTACTACATATAAATACATATGTATGTGTGAGTGTGTATGTATATATATATATATATATATATATATATATATATAGAGAGAGAGAGAGAGAGAGAGAGAGAGAGAGCTTATTATTAGTGATAGAAATAAAAATATTTTTCCTTCTAAAGGAAATCAAGGTAGTACTGCTAAAAGGTAGCCTCTGCTCAATGATGAGAAAGAGCATGAGTGAAGCAGGCCATTAGTCATCTACAGGAAGTGTCCTGGGAAAGGATCCCTGTGAAGACTGCTGTGACAAGCAGGTAGGGCATTTTATAATACAGTAAGAATTCTGACGTTTTGTAAAGCAGAGGATTGGAGGAATGTAAGCAGCGATGAGACACGATTCAATCTATGAAATGGGTATTTGGATAGTTAGGATTGATTTACATCCAATACACATGAAAAAGATGAACTCTAAATCATAATTAGGAAAACAAACCCAGGCTAGCATCAGAAAAGCAGCAATGGTGGCTTGGACAAGGATACCAACAGTATAATTGGTGACAAGCGATCAGAGATAGAATCTACTGTGAAGGGGGATATCTTCTGTTTTAGCTTGAGTTCCTGAAAGAGTAATCAGGATGCTTCCCATGGTGTTGGCCTCTGTTCACTGCATTAAAGAGATTAACATACATTGAAATTAAGCATTTGGTGAGTCGGAATATTGGGAATGAGATATCCAGGATTTTGTTTGGATTTGAACACGTAGTGGAATGATACTGGGGTGGAATATATTGTAACTAGAGAAAAAAAAAAAACTGGGTTCAATAAGACATGCATGATGATAGATATCAAAAGAGTATGTTATCAATTATCATTCATACCAACTAGCCAACTCATAATTTACAGGGTAATGTGGACAGAAATTTTAGAATTCAGTTTTCTGCCACTTCATAGCGAAAGGTTAACTTTCTGTTGGGAGGAATCCAACAGAAAGAGAGGGAAGCTACAGGGAACCTGGGTAAAACTCAAGATTCTCTGCCAAATATTTTTGTTTTTCTAGCCAAGTTTATCACATATTTATGTAATTTAAAAGCAACCTCCATTTTAATATCCACATTAATGTGCAAATTATACCATGGTAGAAAGCATATTTCTTTTGCTCACCAATATTATATCCAGCTCCTACCATGGTGCCTGACATGTATAGGTATTAAAAATATCACATATTCCAGAATTAAGCATGCTGTCTTTTTTAAAGTATTTTTTTCTTTTTTTCATTTTATTTAAAATGGATTTTTTTTAACATAATATGTCATGATTTGGTTTCCCCTTCTCTGTTCTTCCCACTTGATACAAACTTCCCCTCCCATCTGAATCCACGTCCACTTACTCATTAGAAAAGCCAATAGGATTCTCAGTGACAATAATAAAATAAAGTATAATAAAATAAAGCAAAAACTAGCACCTCAGAGTTAGACACAACTAACAGAAGGAAAAGAACCGAAGAAAAGGCCCAAGAATCAGAGACACACTCATTCCTACACCCAGGAATGCCATAAAAGCACAAAACTGAGCCATAATGTCTATGCAAAGAGTGTGCTGTAGACCCAAATAGAGTCTGTGCATGGAACCTCAGTCTCTGTGAGTTTATGTGAGCTTTCATAAGGTTGATTGGAGGGCCTTGCTTTGTGCTATCTTCAATCCTCCATTTTTCTTTTACTCTTTCTGTCTTTTCCTCCCCAGGGTTTTCTGAGCCCTAAAGGGAGGAATTTGACAGAGACGTCCCATTTAGGAATGAGTGTTCCAAAGTTTCTGACTAACTGCATAAAGTCTGGCTGTGGATCTCTGTTTTTGTTCCCACCTGCTGCAGGAGGGAACTTCTCTGATAATGCCTGAATAAAGTATAGCACAATGCCATTATGAATCATTTTATTTTTACCCTTATTTAATGGTTTTTCGAGACAGGGTTTCTCTGTGTAGTTTTGCACCTTTCCTGGAACTTGCTTTGTAGAGCAGGCTGGCCTCGAACTCACAGAGATCCGCTTGCCTCTGCCTCCTGAATGCTGGAATTAAAGGTGTGCACCACCAACACCCGGCTATTTTTACCTTTTTTAGATCATTATTAGTTGATTATTTTTTAACTTTTTATTGATTCTTTGTGGATTTTACATCATACATCCTGTTCCCACTCCTCTCCCTGTCCCCTCACCTCTGCCTTCTGCACTTGTGACTCCCCCCAAACAGAACAAAATTTAAAAGTGTAGCGTAAAAGCGAAGAAAAGGAAGAAAAAAAGGAAAGTTCAGCATGGAAGCTGTATTGTGGCCCAGTGCATCACACCATATACCCTTTAGTCCATCCATAGTTACTTTTAGCTGTTCTTTCAAAGGATTGTTGGTCTGGCTCGAGGCCTCTGGCTTCTGCTATCCTATCCATACTGGTCCCTCACTGGGGCTCCTCCTGGATATCCTCTTGTTCTGTGTCATGAGG
Organism: Onychomys torridus; assembly: GCF_903995425.1. Taxonomy (NCBI): domain Eukaryota; kingdom Metazoa; phylum Chordata; class Mammalia; order Rodentia; family Cricetidae; genus Onychomys; species Onychomys torridus. The sequence continues at coordinate 51,448,034 of NC_050453.1, read as the reverse complement.
ATCCTGTAGCTTTAAATCTGCAGATCTTTCCCATTCATGCGCTCTAGCAGTTCATATATGAGGTGGATGTTGGAGTGGGCCAACTCATAGCCCTAGTTCTGAGCCTGGGTGGTAGCAAGGTTAGTAAGCTTTCCCTCTTTGTCACCACCAGGGCAGACTCTCCAGCACTGCCCCAGCTAGCTCATCCAATGCAGCAGGTAGCAAGTTGCAAGGCCAGTTCCCAAGCTCTCATGCTCTTCACTTAGGCTTTCCCACACTCACACCACCAGGGCCAGGCAAAGTATATGGCCTGCTTTCACAAATGCTGCAATTGGTGAGGAACAGGGCCAGCTCTTCCATTCTCTTGAGCTTGAGGATGGCTCTCCTGCCTGTTGTCATTGGCGATGGGTGGGGTGTGGAGGGCATATTTCTCTAACCCATGGTGCTACATGGCATATGAGTGAGGCGGCAGGTGCTACTCTCTTGCTTTCAAGTCCCTAAGAGTGGCTTAGAGTGGCTTACCTGAGCCTCTACTAGCAGAGTCAGCTCTATTGTGCTCCCCAGGTAAGGTGCTGGACCTGCTCTTCTGTGTGCTTCAGCAGGTGAGGGGCAGGTCCAGCTCTCCTGTTCTCATGTCCTCTGGGGCCAGCTGTTCTGCCCACAATAGGTGTCGAGGGGCAAGGAGGGAGAGGGCATCTTTCTCTCACCCATGCCATCGTATGGCCTACAAGGAGGTATAGGGGCAGCTCTCCAGCTGTCTTGCCCTCCGTGTTGGCTCACCTGCATTCCCACCAAGAGAGTCAGCTCTCCTGTGTTTCCCAGGTGAGGTGCAGTACCCATTCTCCCACTCTCATGACCCTACCAGTATTACATGATTTTACCTTAGGTCCTTGGGCTATCCAGTCTCAGATTCTTAGTCACCCAATGTCTGTTTGGGGTTCCATCTTCTGGAGTGGGCCTTAAGTCAAATAAGATGTTGGTTGATTAGTCTCACAAGCTTTGTCCCACCTTTGCCCTAGCATATCTTGCAGTCAATACACCATTGTACATCCAAGGATTTGTGGCTGGCTTAGTGTTTAAGTTTCTCTTTTGTAGTTTCCAGCATTACTTCCTATGCAAAAGAAGCTAACACTTAGGGATGAATGCTCTATATAGGCATTAAGTCAACTTAATGTCCAATATAAGTGTTGTCTTCAGCTATGGGACCTTGCCATCAGTCCATGGCCGAGCAGCTCATAGTCTTGGCAACAGCCTAGATTCTTTGGGGATTTCCATAGGAACCCTTTAACCAACAATTCAAGTAAATGTAACTCAGTCTGAGTATGAGAAGCTTTATTGAGTGACAGGAGATGGCCAGTTGGGGCTCTGTCTCCCCGTTTATTTGGTGATTTCTTTTAGATTGCCTTTATGTATGTATTTTAGGAAGCTGCTACTATATTTCAATAGTACCACTCAAATAGCCCTTAAATTAGACTGCCTCTGCCCACAATTCCTCAACCATATCCCACTCCCAAAGGGTTGTACTTGACCAACCTTTTCTAGGACCCCATTCATCCATAACTACAAATGTATTTCACTTTCCCAGAAAGATCTATCTGCCCTCTCTTGTCCCTTTATTGTAATCCCAGTCATTATGGTTATAAGGACTATAGTTTGGTTGTTGTTGACTTAACATCTGATATCCACACATAAGTGAAAACATACCATATTTGTCTTTTGAGGTCTTGGATACCTGACTTAGAATTATTTTTTCTTCTGATTTCATCAATTTACTTTTGAATTTTATTATTTTACTTTTTTTCTCCATTGTGAAATATACTCCATTTTCTTTATTCATTATTCTGTTGAGAAGCATCTACATTGTTTCCTATTTCTGATTATTATGAACTGAGCATTAATGAACATGATTAAGTGTCTCTGCAGTAGAATACTTACTTTTGGGTATATTCCCAAGAGTGGAATAGCTGGGTCCTGAGGTAGATGGATTCTCATCTAAGGACCCACCACATTGATGTAGATAGTGAATAGATGAGCAAGATATGAATGTTCCTCTCATTCCACATCCTTGCCAGCATGAGCTGTGATGTGTTTTGATGATTTTAGCCCTTCTAACAGGTGTAACATGATATTTCAAGAGTTCTGTGGTTGTTTTGTTTTGCATTTTGCTTTTGTTCATTTGTTTTGCTTTGTTTTCTGAGACAAGGATTCTCTGTGTAATATCTCTGACTGTCCTGGAAATCACTTTGTAAACCAGGCTGGCCTTCACCCACAGAAATCCACCTGCCTTTGACTCCTGAGTGCTGGGATTCAATGTGTGCACGACCACACCCAGCTACAAGGTAGGTTTGATTTGCATTTCCCTGATGGCTAAGGATGACAAACACTTCTTTAAATGATTTTCAGCCATTTGAGTTTCTTCTTTTGAGAATTCTCTGTCTAGATCTGTACCCTATTTTAAGTTGAGTTATTTGTTTTCTTGATACCTAGCTTTTTGAGTTCATTATTTATTTTAGACACTAGCCCTGTATTGGGTGTGTAGTTGGGAAAAAATCATGCCCCATTTTGTAGGTATTAATGATAATGGCCTTTGTCCTAGCAAAGCTGTTTAGTTTCTTAAAGTCTCATTTATTAATTGCTTATTTTAGTGCCTGTGCTTGTTTTGCTCAGAAAGTCCTTCTTGTACTAACAAGTTGAAGGCTATCCCCCACTTTTTCTTCAATCAGATTAAGTATATCTGATTTTATGTTGAGATATTCCATCTATTTTGATTTGAGTTTGTGCAGGGTGATATATTCCAATCAATTTGCATTCTTCTACATGCAGATATCACTTGGACTGGCACCATTTGTTGAAGATGCCATCTTTTTTCAGTCTATATTTCTGACCCTGTTTTTAAAATAAAAAATTAGATGATTATAGGTATGTAGATTTATGTGTGAGTCTTCAGTTTAATTCCGTTGATCAGTGTGTCTGTATTTGTGCCAATACCATGCTGATTTTATTACTATACATCTGTAGTACAACTGTTTTTTTTGTTGTTGTTTGTTTGTTTGTTTGTTTGTTTTTGTGTGTGTATGTATGTTTCCATATGAAGCTGATGATTGCACTTTCAAGATCTATGAAGAATTTTGTTGAAGATTGCATTGAATCTGTAGATTGCTTTTGGTAGGATAGCCATCTTTACTACATTAACCCCAGCAAATCATGAGCATGAGAGATCTTTCCATCATCTGAATGCTTTTTCAATTTCTTTCTTCAAAGTTTTTATCACACAAATCTTTCATTTGCTTTGTCAGAGTTGCCCCACGATATTTTACATTACTTAAATATATTGTGAAATGTGGCCTTTCCCTGATGTCTTCCTCACTCCACTTGTCATTTGGGTATAGGATAGCTAATAAGATTTATTTTGTTTGTATACAGAGTATATATGTATACAGCTGCTTTCCTGAAAGTGTTTATCAGATGCAGGGGTTTTCTGGTGTAATTTTTAGCCACTTATGTACCATATCATATATACAAATAGTGATACTTTGCCTTCTTCTTTTACAGTTTGTATCCCTTTTATCTCTGTCAGTTGTCTTAATGCTCTAGCTAAAACTTCAAGTACTGTATTGAATAGGTATCGAGTGAACAACCTTGTCTTGTTACTGAGTTTATCTCCATTTAAATATATATTAAATATAGGCTTACTGTAAATTGCCTTTATTATATGCCCCTTGTATTACTAATCTTTCTAAGATTTTTACCACAAAGGAGTGTTGGATTTTGTCAAAGGCTTTTTCTACATCTAATGAAATGATCATGTGCTGTTTGTCTTTTACTTTGTTTATATGATAAATTACATTTCATTTTACAGAAGCTATACCAACCCTGCATCTGTGGGGTGAAGCATACTTGATCATGGTTGATGATCAATTTGATGTGTCTTGGATTCAATTTGAAAGCATTTTATTGAGGATTTTTGCATCTGTGATCATAAGGTAAATTGGCCTAAAATTTTCTTTCTTTGTTGAGACTTATGTAATTTGAGATTTATGATAACTACAGCCTCATAAAACTAATTGTGCAATATTTCTGTTGTTTCTATGTTTTGGAATAATTTGAGGAGTATTGGTATTACCTTTTCTTTGAGAGTCTGGTAGAATTCTTCTCTAAAACAATCTGGCCCTATAATTTTTTGATTGTGAGACTTTTAATTATAGCTTCTATTTCATTATGGATTATAAGTGTATTTAATTATTTTTAATTTATTTAACTTTTTATATGTGCATTGGCATCAGATTCCCTGGAATTAGAATTGTGAGCTGCCATGTGGGTCCTTGGAAAGAGTAGCCAGTGCTCTTAACTGCTGGGCCATCTCTTTAGCCTCCTGTTTAAATTTCTTGTCTAATTGTGATTTAATGCCAATAGATGGTTTGTATAAAGAAAATTATACATTTCTTTTAGATTTTCCACTTTTGTGGAGTACAGAATTTTAAAATGTGTTCTTTATGATTCTCAAGCTTTCCTTGGTGTCTGTTTTTATGCCCACCTTTTCAATTCTAATTTTGTTAATTTGGATATTCTCTTTCTAACTTTTAGTTAATTTGCATAAAGGTTTGTCAATCTTATTGATTTTTTTGGTTTTGCTCATTGTTTCATTGATCCTTTGTATTGATTTTGTTTTCATTTTATTTATATGAACCCCATGTTTGATTATTTCTTGCAGTATACTACTTTGGGATGTGATTTCTTCCTTTTGTTCTAGAGCTTTCAGGAGTACTGTTATGTTAATAGTATGAGATCTTTTTATTTTTATGTAGTCAATTAGTACTATGAACGTGCCTCTTAGAACCTCTTTCATTGTATCCTATTAATTTAGGTATATTGTATATTCATTTTTATTCAACTATGAAAGTCTTTTTTCTCTTGAATCATTTTCATTCAGGAGAGAGTTTTTCGGTTTCCACAGGTTTGAAAATTTTGTTTTTATTTTTGTTGTTGTTGTTATATCCAGCTACAACTTGTGGTGGCTATAGTGCACAAAATGCAAGGTATAATTTCAATTTTCTTGTTTCTGTTTAGAGTTGCTTTGTGTCCCAGTACATGGCCAAATTTTAGAAAGTTCCTTGAGGTCCAGGAAAGATGTTATATTATTTTGTCTTTTGATGGAACATTCTTCAACATTTTCATTCATTTCCACAGTTTTTTTGGGGGGTGTTTTCCTGTATTCCTTTAAGAGATTTGTTCATTTCCTTTTTAAGGAACTCTATCCCATTCATAAAGATTGTTTCAAGGTCTTTTTCTTGTATATCATCTGTGCTGGAATTCTCAGAACCCGTTGTGGTAGGTGGTTAGGTTCTAGTGCAGAGACCATAGTCTTGGCTGTTGTTGATTTTGTTATTAACTGGCTTCTAGATATTTGCATTTCAGAAAATTGTACTTCTAGGAATTTATATATGGGCTTGTCTTTGGTGGGTGAGTGTTTTGTTCCTTGGTTCTGTTGCCATCTCTTGTTCTGCGGAGAGTGTGGTGGCTGGTAGGAAATTCTTCTGGGATCCTTATAGGCGTGGCCACTATGGGTGACAAGTCAATTGTGTTTCCAGCTAGTGGGAGCTGACAATACTATAGTCATGGAGATAGAGTAGTAAGGTGGCACTGAAAGTGTCCACAGGTTGGAGGAAAGCAGGATGCTCCACCCAAATCTGCTGAATTGCAGAATGTGATCAAGGAGCACTCAGAAACCACAGCAGAGTTTGCTTCACTGCTGGTGATGAGAATAGGGCATTGAACTTGGATGCATTAAGGGAGAGGTGGACATATGCAGTTAGCCTACCAACTTCCCTGGACACAGTGACCTGTGGGTTCCCGGCAAACCTACTCAGTTTAATGGATGGGATAAAGCAGTCAGTGAGAGGAGGGAAGTTTGGAGAGAATAGATTTCACTGGAGATAGGGGCAAAGAGAAAGGAGAGGCTTGTAGCAGGAAGTCTACTGTAGAGCTGAGGAAGGGGGTAGGAAATGGCCTTGCTAAATTGAGGAAGAAGTGAAGATCTGCTGTTATCTTACCTGCTTTTCTGATCAGAGTGTCCTGTAGATTCTCAGAGGTGCCTACTGGAGTTTGGATCTTGGATAAAACAATGAAAGGAGAGAGGAAAGTTATGAGGGGAAGATCTGTGTGATCCAGTGGAGATGCTGGCAGACAAGAGGGAGGATACAGGGAGTAGTATACTAAGGATCTGTGAATGAGACTGAGGAACTGGTTTTGGAGGAGCTAAGGAGGAGTTGAAGACCTATGCTTAGTCTGGCAGGAGTCAAATATGTACTTTCTGAATTAGTCTGAAGTAGTCACTTTCTTTTAGTTCATCTTTGCTTCTGTGATCCATCTAGGAGTCTTTGAGTTATTGAAGGGTGGAAAAGAATGACTCTTTGTACTTGAAGTCTTTACTTGTAGATTTCTGTCTGTCAGCGGTCTAATAGCTACAAATTAAACCTACCCAGTACTAAATCAACAATATAAGGTTAATTATAGAAATACGAATTTTAAGAATTTATTCTTATTCATGTGTATGTGGGTATGATTATATGCCCCAAATATGTGGGGATGTGCAAACAGAGTCTAGAAAATAGTGTAAGATCCCCTGGAGCCAGAATTATAGTTGGTTGTAAGTCACCCAACCTGGATAGTAGGAATGAAACTCTAGGCCTCTGGTGGAGCATCAAGTACTCACAACTGCCAAACTATCTTGCAAGCCCTGAGAATACAAGTTTGTATTTCAATTCTCATTCCAACCATAAGAAATATATATCCCATTGTGGTATTTTTATTTTCTTAATTTTACAGTACATATTAAATATCTGATTCAGAACTATTATCAAGCTAAAACACTTTAATTTCTTTGATCTTTAGTCTAATATTCAACTTTCTGTTTATGATTATTTTCGGGGGACAGATGGCCAAATTTAGGCTGATTCAACATAGAGAGGAAACTTCTTTTAGTGTAGTATTTTGTGGTAAAATACTTCTATAGAAATATAGCATAGTTCCATTGGACACAGTGAAATTTAGTCACACGTCTAATATAGTTACTCTCTTATAGATCTCTAACATCTACATAATCATGTCATCAATCTTAAAAATGAATGATTTTGTTTAGGAATGTTCCCTGTGTTCCTGATCACTCCAAGGCCTTTATCATGAAGGGGTGTTGGATTTTGTCAAATGCCTTTTCTGTGTCTAGTGAGGTGATCATGTGGTTTTTTTCTTTGAGTTTGTATATATGATGTATTACATTGACAGACTTTCATATGTTGAACCACCCTTGCATCCCTGGGATGAAGCCTACTTGATCATGGTGGATAATTGTTTTGATGTGTTCTTGGTGTCTGTCTGCCAGTATTTTATTGAGTATTTTTTCATCAATGTTCATGAGGGAGATTGGTCTGTAGTTTTCTTTCTTTGTTGCATCTTTGTTTGGTTTAGGAATCAGGGTAATTGTAGCCTCATAGAAGGAGTTTGGTAATATTCCTTCTGCTTCTATTGTGTGGAACAATTTCAAGAATATTGGTATTAAGTCTTCTTTGAAGATCTGGTAGTATTCTGCAGTGAAACCATCTGGTCCTGGGATTTTTTGGGTTGGGAGACTTTTAATGACTGATTCTATTTCCTTAGGGTTTATTGGACTATTTAAATGGTTTATCTGGTCATGATTTAACTTAGATATGTGATACCTATCCAGAAAATTATCCATTTCTTTTAGATTTTCCAGTCTTGTGGAATAGAGGTTTTTGAAGTATGATCTGATGATTCTCTGGATTTCTTCATTATCTGTTGTTATGTCCCCCTTTTCATTTCTGATTTTGTTAATTTGGATGCTCTCTCTCTGTCTTTTGGTTAGTTTGGATAATGGCTTGTCTATCTTGTTGATTTTCTTAAAGAACCAACTCTTTGTTTCATTAAATTTTTGTATTGTTCGCTTAGTTTCTATTTTATTGATATCAGCTCTCAATTTGATAATTTCCTGGCGTCTATTCTTCCTGGGAGACTTTGCTTCTTCTTGTTCTAGAGCTTTCAGGTGTGCTGTTAAGTCACTAGTGTGAGATTTCTCCAAATCCTTTATGTGGGCATTTAGTGCTATGAATTTCCTTGTTAGCACTGCTTTAATAGTGTCCCATTAGTTTGGGAGTGTGATGTATTCATTTTCATTGATTTCTAAGAAGTCTTTAAGTTCTTTATTTTTCTTTCTTTTCTTTTCTTATTTCTTTATCTATATGGGCTGGTGGGAAGGTGGGCCGTGGGTGGGAGGGGGGGGGACTGGGGAGCCCATGGCTGATATGTAAAATTAAAACACAAGTATCCATATAAAAATAAAATCAAAAAAGGAATGATTTTTAGTGTATCATGTCCAATTTAGGTCAATTCTAATGGATGTACTTGTCAATGAAAGCACAATGTTTAAAGTTCAAAGACGGGCTGGAAGGATAGCTCAGCCGTTAAAGGCTAGGCTCACAACCAAAAATATGAAGTTCAAAGACAAGCCCCAATGGGCCCATGAAAAGGTGTTATTCTCTGCTGGGAAGAATTCTAACATGCCATTTACAATTCTTACCTCACAGTGTACATTCCTGGAATAGTTTCTTCAACTGGGGCAAGACTGATGGGTTTTGAAAGCTACACACTCTATAGTTAAACTAGTAGTCAGGTGAACTTTCCTTAAGGTAAGGAGAGATATCATGACTCAGTCTGATCAGAGCTGTTGCAATTTTAAGACAGAGAACTACTAAGGATATGTATTCCTGTGAGATCATAAGGAAGAAAACTGTCAGTTTGTAAAAAAGGATCAGTGGCCAGGAATGATGGGAGCCCTCTAGGAGTGACATGATCCTTCATCCTGTAAGTACGGGATATTGAATTCTGCCAACAAATAGTGATCTAAGAAGCAATACCTAAGACTCACAAGAAATCATAGCATTTAATTTAGCCTGATGAGACTCTGAGCAGAGCACTCAGTCCATTGGTACTGAGGTTCCTGATTTACAGCCAATAGGAGATGATAAATCTGATTTAAGGGGGTGATAAGGTTGTGGCAGTTTGTAATAAAGTGGTAGAAAATTGACCTATATACACAAATCCATGTAAAGAAATTTAATAAAAAAGAGGTTATGAATTTGAAAGAGAATGTGGTAGTTTGAATGTAATTGCCCCCCATAAGCTCATAGGAAGTGCCATTATTAGGAGGTGTGCTTTGTTAAAAGAAGTCTGTCAATGTGTGTGGGGGCTTTGAGGTCTCCTTTTCTCAAGCTTCACTCAGGGGAACACTTAGAGCACTTTCTGTTGCTGTGGGTCAAGATGTAGTACTTTCAGCTCCTTCTCCAACACCATACCATGTCTGACTGTAGACACAGTGTTGGATCATGATGATAATGGACTAAACCTCTGAAAATATAAGCCACCCATATTAAATGTTTTTCATTTTTTTTTTTATTTTTTGAGACAGGGTTTCTCCGTGTGGCTTTTCCTTTATTTATAAGCCACCCAAATTAAATGCTTTTTATTTATAAGAGTTGCCATGATCATGATATCCCTTGCCAGAAAAGAAACCCCAACTAAGAGCGCACGGAGGCATGGATGGGGGGCTTTGAATAGAGTAAATGGGCATGGTGTGATTATAGTATCAAAAATAAAAGAAAATTTAAAAATGGGGTATATGATGGAGAAGAGGGAGCATGGTTACAGGGACTGAGGTTAAATTAAGAAAGCTTCTGAGTACTCAGCACAATAAACAGTGAAGCATTTTAGGTTAGTCCCTAGTTTACCTCTGGGAGTAGTTTCTTGGATCAACTTTTCTTACTATTACTGCCTCTACCCTTCATCTTCATAAGTCCTGCTTAGGGCTGGGAGTAAAGCAAATGTCTTACTCTACAGAATAGGTTTCAATAGTGAAGTCAAAAGTCTTTCTGAATTTCCTGTCAGAGTTTTAATAGAATACTTATAAAAACAGTTGTTTAAATTTATTTTTGACTTTGTAAGGCTTCACTCCATGTTTCCAAAAATCACAGTTCTGAGATGGGATTGTAACTCAGTGCTGCATGGCTTGCACAGGACCTTCAATACAATTGCCAGTACTGAAAAACATACTTTCTAAGTTTATAGTCCATTATTGTTTGTCTATTAATGGTGTCAACTAATGCATGGCATTGTTTATGATTTCTGGAATCCATTTTTATGATTTATGGAATCCATTTTGCTGAGCTAAGATCTATCAGACAGACTTTAACCTTTTCTGAGACCTTAAGGAAAGGTGTTACTACTACATCCTTATTCAACTGTTTACTTGAGGCCACATGAGGGTTCTAGTCACATATAGTAATGTGTAATACCTATTGTTAATGTGATAGTGTGATCTCACAAAGTTCTTAAGATTCTAGACTTCATTTTAATGGTATTAACTCAGAGAGTACAGGAATATTTTCAATATGATGATATTCAAAATATCTTGTCTGCAATGATGGTATAAAGGTTACATATACACTCCTGTAGTGGGTAGCCATTCCAGCCTTGGCCTGGAAGTTCCAACCCCCATTGAGGATTAGGTAATGGTCAGTCATGCCTACAAGGCGGGGCCGAGAGAGGATGCTGAAGACCCTGGAACCCTCTCTTGGTTCCAGGACCCTGGACACTGGAGACAGATCGAGCAGAGTTCTCCAGAGAATACCGCTGGACTGCGCCATCCCTTTCCCAGACCCTACAACCTATCCCTTCATTTGTAAGCTACCCCACAAAATAAACCTCCCTTTTAACTACATGGAGTGGCCTTAATAATTTCACCAATATCTGGCGCTCACATGGGGCAAATTTCAAAGGCCTGGGTGGCTCCCTCCCTCAGCCTCCTACCCTGCTGGCAGGTACCTAAACTGGCCTGCAAAGTTCCATTTAACCAGGGAATGCCTACACAGTTCCATTCCCAAAAAAGGGAGCAGCTATTCCAGGCTCAGTTCCCTAGCTTAGCCCCCAGACCAGCGAAAACCACCAGGAGAGTCCTCTCCTCTTGATCCTGGGTCTTCAGCATCCTCTCTCAGCCCTGCCTTGTAGGCATGACCATTACCAAAGCCTCAATGGGGGTTGGAACTTCCAGGCCAAGGCTGGAATGGCTACCCACTACACACTTCCAAACTTATCTATTTTTATACTTTAAATATTTTCAATTCTCTGGATATAAAGTAAGCCATAAGAATGTTACAAAAAAGTCTTTGCTAGATTGAGGTGAAATAACAAAGCTTAATTTTCCAAATCACTGAGTCATCACAGCTCCATTTGTTCTCAGTACCATTAAAAAGATATCTTTTTATCTAATTTCTTTGTTCTTATACTTTGTCCCTACACAGCTAATGAAGCCATATGCTACCTTGAATACTTTGCCAGGACACTTCCTCTGTTGCATACACTTGTTTGATAAGTATAGTTATTGTCACTCAAAGCACCACCATATGCTTCCCCTTTATGTAATTTTCTGCCTTTGCACATACAGGTCTTGAATATCCCACCCTTCTATAGCAATTGCTTAATGGTTTCTACACATACGAGGTTTTATGAATCCCCTATCCATAACATTGGGGTTGTCACTGCTTTTTCCACTAGTATCGTTGTCCTCCTTTATTTTTTTATTTTATAATTTAATTTAACTTTACACATCAGCCATGGGTTCCCCTGTCCTCCTCCCTCCCAACACCACCCCTGCCCCCGCCTTCACCCCAGCCCACTTCCCATTCCCATCTCCTCCAGGGCAAAGATTCCCCAGGGTATTCAGCTCAACCTGGTAGATTCAGTCCAGGCAGGTCCAGTCCCCTCCTTCCAGGCTGAGCAAAGTGTCCCTGTGTAAGCCCAAGGTTCCAAACAGCCAGCTCATGCATTAAGGACAAATCCAAGTCCCACTGCCTGGGTGCCTCCCAAACAGTTCAAGCTATTCAATTGTCTCACTTATCCAGAAGGCCTGATCCAGCTGGGGGCTCCTCAGCTTTTGGTTCATAGTTCATGTTTTTCCATTAGTTTGGCTATTTGTCCCTGTGCTTTTTCCAATCTTGGTCTAAACAATACACACACTTACAGTCCCTCCTCTTTCTTGACAATTGGACTCCTGGAGCTCCACCTGGGGCCTGGCTGAGGATCTCTGCATCCACTTCCATCAGTCATTTGATGAGAGTTCTAGCAAGACAGTTAGGACGTTTGTCCACCAGACTAGATCAGATCAGGCTTTCTCTCAACCATTGCCAGTAGTCTACAGTGGAGGTATCTTTGTGGATTTCTGGGGACCTCTATAGCATTTTGCTTCTTTTTATTCTCATGTGGTCTTCATTTATCATGGTTTGTTGTTCCTTGTTCTCCCTCTCTGTTCTTGATCCTGCTCCCCTAAGCTCTATTTCCCTCAAACCATGCCCTTTATTACCCCCACTCACGTCTAGGTTGTTCATGTTGATCTCATCCATTTCTCTGTCACTGGGGGATCCCTGTGTCTTTTTTAGGGTCCTATTTTCTAGGAAGCCTCCATGGAGTTGTGAGTAGCAGTCTAGTCATCTTTGTTTTACATCTAGTATCCTCCTATGAGTGAGTACATACCATGTTTGTCTTTCTGAGTCTGGGTTACCTCACTTAGGATGATTTTTTCTAGATCCATCCATTTGCCTGCAAAACTCATGATGTCATTGTTTTTCTCTGCTGAGTAGTACTCCATTGTGTATATGTAACATATTTTCTTTATCCATTCTTCAGTTGAAGGGCATCTAGGTTGTTTCCAGGTTCTGGCTGTTACAAACAATGCTGATATGAACATAGCTGAGCAAATGCCCTTGTGGTATGATTGAGCATTCCTTGGGTATTTGCCCAAGAGCGCTATAGCTGGGTCTTGGAGGAGATGGATTCCCAATTTTCTAAGGAAGCGCTATACTAATTTCCAAAGTGGCTGTACAGGCTTGCATTCCCCAGTATCACAGACACTGAGAGAAACAATCAATCAATGGGGCATCATAAAACTGAGAAGCTTTTGTAGAGCAAAGGGCATGGTCAACAAGACAAAGCGACAGCCTACAGAATGGGAAAAGGTCTTCACCAACTCCACATCTAACAGAGGGCTGATATCCAGAATATATAAAGAACTCAAGAATTTAGACATCAAATTACCCAAAAGTCCAATTAAGAAATGGGCTATAGTACTAAACAGAGAATTCTCAACAGAGGAAGCTCAAATGGCTGAAAGACATTTAAGGAATTGCTCAACATCCCTAATAATCAGGGAAATACAAATCAAAATGACTCAGATACCATCTTACACCTGTCAGAATGGCTAAGATCAAAAGCACAGAAGACAGCTTATGCTGGAGAGGATGTGCAGCAAGGGGAACTCTCCTCCACTGCTGGTGGGAATGCAAGCTGGTTGTCCTCTTTTATCTTCTCAGGTCTAATTTGTGACTGATCCCAAAGAGAATGTGAAGGATTTTCCCTTTTAGTTACAATTGTACTTAATGATTTTTTTTTTTTGCTGTTAAACATGTATTTCTAATTAGACACAAATACACAAAACAAATGTACTTCAAAATTCATGACTTTAATTATGCTAGAGTCTATGGCATGGTTCTATGTATAATCATATGTGAGATGTACTCATGGATTTTTGTTCTTTTCTCAATAAGAAGACTCATTTAGTGAAAGTTGGATAATAGATCAATTGTAGTCAAGTGATATAATATTCCAAAGTATGTCATTAATGTTGCCTACCATCTGAAGAAGGTGTCTGTACCTTATTAACCTAGGCTTCTCTAATCATTTTATTAGAATGTATGCTCTATATATTACATTTGTGTTTCTTATTTATCAGAACAAGTCAAATCTAAGTCAGAATCTATGTAAATTTCAGGATGCAGATATTGGATGTAGTAGTGGCAAGAAGTTCTGTTCAGAGTCAATACTCTGATAAACTATATAATCTATTAATAAATAAGAATACCCAGTAATGATAACAGTATACACTGAAAATACATGATATGACTCTCATTATAAACATTATCCTGTATGTTGGTTCTGACTGTGTATGTGATGGCTATTTTGCAATAAAATGTAAATATGACTGTCTGGCTAGCCTTATTCCAGGTAATGTGCTCTGCAGTTTCTTATCATTTATGATCTGCCAGAGCTGTTCCACAGTTGTTCGTGAGTTCCTATAGGACTACAGTACTGAGCTCTAACAATTATCTCACTTGATTTCATCTGAATTTCTAGATGCAATGTCTTTTCTCATACACAGCATTCCAGAAAGGGGAAGGGCTCTGTTCTCTAAAAGAAATGCACTAGTCTGCTTGATGTTATAGAGATGATTGTAAATAATTTCTTCATTAAGTAATTAATCTTATAATTAGTTTGCTATATAGATCAATATTATATTAATCTTAATTGCTTGAAAAAATAATTTCCTCTTTGTTCCTAATTTTCCTAATGAACTAATTATGGGCTATTGGCCTATTTGTAAAAATAGTTTTTTATTGAAATAGCTAATTTTGTTCATGTCCCCAATATGTTTTAAACTAAGAATGAGAAGTCACACCTGGATAGATATTATAGCATGATTTTCATGATTCTATTAACCATATCCCCTCCCAAGAGAGAAAATTAATTATTTTTTAATATATGGAGGAAAATCAAAATTAACTTCAATCAGAGGTTCTAATGACCCCTTGGGTGTCAAATGACTCTTTCATATGGGTCACACCAGACCATTGGAAAACACGGTTCAGGACATTAGCACCACAAAAGTTAGGAAGTTGCAGCGAAACTAATTTCATGGTTGGGGATTACCACAACAGGAGGACTATGTTATAGCATTGTTGCATTACAAAGGTTAAGGACCACTGACTATGACGAAGATCCTGAAGACTTACTTGTCTGATCAACTCTAGAGAGCACTATTTCTTCTATATAGGTTTACCAATGATTATTTTTTCTTAATAAATATTTAGGGCTCAGAAAGACATCTAATGCACCAGGGATAGATCCTAGTTGCACTACCAGGGTCCCCTCAAACAGACCAAGGTTCAGAAATGTCTTCCATATACAGAGGACCTGGTCTGTCCCATGAGTGTTCCACAGCCTTTGGTATAAAGTTTGTAAGTTCCTACGTGTGGTTCAGTTGTCTCTGCAGATTTCTCCATCATGATCTTGACTTCCTTTGCACATATAATCCCTCTTTCTTCTCTTCGACTGGACTCCCAGAGCACACTCTGATACTTGACTGTGAATCTCTGCATGTTTCCATCAGTTACTGGATGAAGTCTCTATGATGACAGTTAGGGTATTCACTAATTTGATTACCAGGGTAGTCTGGGTCAGGCACCCTCTCCACTATAGCCAGCAGTCTAATCTGGGGTCATCTTTGTGGATTCCTGAGAATTTTCCTAGAACCGGGTTTCTTCATAACCCAATAATGACTCCCTCTACCAAAATATATCTTTCATTGCTCTCTAACTCTGTGTGCCCCCTCCACAGCTTGACATCCATTACCTTTGGTGAGACACATTGCTCTGTCTTGATGCAAGGGCAAGGAGCTTGGTCCTGCATCAACTGAATGTACCGGACTTTGCTGACTCTCAATGGGAGACCTTAACCTTTTGGAGGAGGGGATGGGGATGGTTCAGGGGTGAAAGCTGGGGGGAGCTGGAAGAGGGATGAGAGAGGAATCTGTGGTTGATATGTAAAATAAGTAAAAAATTACTTAAATAGATTTTTAAAAATTAAGAGCATATGTATATATATGAGACACATATTATATATTATTTTCATGTATATGTATAATTCATATCTATGCACAGATCATGTGTATGTAAATATATACATATGTAATACTGTATATATACAGACATACACATATACTATACATATAATATGGCTTATATACATGCATATAAATAATATATATGAATGCATACATAATAGACACATATACACATATGTAGTTGGAGAGCTTCTCTCCAGGTTCCACCAAGCCCAGCAGTCCCACAACCCACGTATAAAATAATCATACAGACACTTATATTATTTAAACTGCTTGGCCACTAGCTCAGACCTACCATTGTCTATCTCTTAGTCTTATATTTAGCCCATTTCTGTTAGTCTATACTTTGCCACATGGCTTGTGGTTTACCGATGTCTTTACAAGTTGCTTCTCATGGCAGCAGCTGGCAGTGTCTCTCCACAAGCCTTCCACTTCCCTGAATTCTCTTCTCTCTTGTCCCGCCTATACTTCCTGCCTGGCCACTGGCCAAACAGCATTTTATTATACAGAGCAATATCCACAGCACACATATAATATGTAATGTTCATGACTAATGAACAAGTCCAATTAGATCATTGATTAAAAGTTTTAAAATATTCTAGTTTAGAGAGTATAGTGAGGAACATCAATTGTTATTGTTTCTCACACACTGACAATACTATTTCATCTGGCATATCAAAGGTTGCTGCTTTTATTTTACACCCTTTAAAAACAGTTTGCTGCTTTTTTCTCTTCCATGTCACCTAACTGTGTCTGGTTTCATACAAGTCATCCATTCTTCTCATAAATGTTTATCATTTACTGAAGTTATGCTTTCTGCTAGAGAACAATCACTGACAAAATATGACATTACTCCAAGAGATTTTTTTTCCTGCTCAAGGAGAAGAGACAAATAGTCAATTAAAATGCAATACTATAAAAGTTGATGAGAACTTCCTGGAGTGATAGAAATCTCTGTTTTGCTGAGTAGTGCAGATATATATATATTCCAAAACTCACAGGACGCCATGAATAAAACTGAAGCACTTTATTGTACACAAATGATCCCTCAATAAAAATTCATGGATATGAGTTTCAATAATAGAAATAAATGATACATAAGCATGCATCTACTTGTCTGCACAGTGTTATACCAGTTTCATATTTTCAGTTCATTTTTATCCTGCTAACTACTAGTTTGCCTTGAAAAATATTTTTCAGTCTTTATTTTCTCTCTTTATTCTTCCTGTGGCCTTCATTCATTCTTAATTGAAGACCTAAATCAAAAGTAAAAGTAATATTGTTTTTTGTAAGAAGAGGATTTTTTTCAATGAATGTCCAATGTCTTGACTGACAGAGAGAAAAACAATGAAATGAATAAAGAGATTAATTTGGAGAAATACTACAAGCATTGATTAAAAATGCCAATCAATAAATTCAGACTTTAAGGAATTAAGAAAAGAAAGAAAAAACACACATGCACACCATGAAAACACACAAACAGCTCACATGAGATTTAAACATTTTAAAACTCTAACAGGTGTATCAAATTCCCCTTGAGAGTCCCTTTACAACAGGCACTCATAAGCAGGATGGTGTATATCTGTCATCCAAGTTCTTGAGAAGCAAATTGTAGAGTCATCATTGAAATTCATCCACATAAACAAAGTGAGTTAAAACAAGCCTCAAATAATGCAACCCTGCCCCAACTCAGAAATGCAAAAGTAAATATGTGACTCTGGATAAAATAAGTAATAAAGTAAAACCAGAGCCTATTAAATACCATCTATAAAAGTATACCTGCTTCTGACCTCTACCATGCTCCATGCTCCTTGTGGTGGAACCAGAGTCTCACACCACAAATGATTTATGTGAATAAGAATGTATATGTAACCATCTGGTTAAATAAGAAACACAGAGTCAATTGCAGAGTTAAAAGCCAAGAGGTCAGAGCAATAGCTGAGAGCTGAAAACCTTACCCCTCACTGCTGCTCTGTCTTTCATATCCGCTAGAGACCTACATCTGTGTGTTTTTAATTTTTTTATACACTTTATGTTCTGCTTTCTCCTTGGTTGTAAACCCCTATCTCCTATTCACTGCCTGTCTATACAGACCTCCAGGTCTTCTATGGTTGTTATTGAGATTCAAGGCGTGTGTCGCCTTGCTGGCTGTACCCTTGAATCCTTGAACACACAGAGATCCGCCTATCTCTGCCTCCCAAGTGCTCCCAAGAAAATATGAATATTAAGTGGACAAAGAATGTTATATATATACTTACACACATATATACATATACAAATATATATATATATACAAGAATATATATAATTATATTCATATACACATATATGTATACATATATATTTATATATACTGACTATGAGAAACAGTATGTCATATGAAGGAAAACTGGTAGAACTAAAGCATGCTATGTTATATAAAATCAGCAAGATAAAGACAATTATTAAATATCCTTGCCTAAGTAGAAATTCAGAAAAACAATGGTCTGAAGAGGGAACATATGCATATTATATGAAACATATGCATATTAATATCTCCATCTCTCTCTGCATGTGTGTGTAAAATTATTTGCCACATATATCCCTATAGTTCACTTATATGGTATTTAAGTACATGACATCAGTTCTTCCCACTCATTGTAAGCCAGTTTTCATCTGTTAAGTAACTATCATACTCTGTAGTGAATTTTCCAGTGTCCCAAACCAGACCACACTGAGTGTCCTTTTGTGTCATTTGATGGGGGCTCTGGTTGTCTTCGGCAAGTACACTGAGTAATAGAACAGATTCTACGTAGAACTAATTTGACTTAATGCTGTCAGATTCTATGCCAAAGTGTTTCTCTGATCTGTGTTCTCATCAGTAGAACATGAAAATACCCTCTCCCTTAACTTACATTTCTAAATCTTATTTATCAAGTAAGCATAACAAAATGTCTATGGCACCATATTTTGTTTTCCTCTGACTATAAATGTGTGCCTCATTCTGCACAGGATTTTAGTTTTCCAGACTTCTCTGCTATCTGTCTGTTGATCATCATTGTCTGTCCAGTGGTGATTTAGTATTTTGCTAGGTGGTATTTGAGAGTTTATTGTTAATCCTAGTCATTTCAGATTTTTAGATAATTAGAATATTTTCTCATTAGGTGTTACATACTTGTCCATGATAGGTTTTACTTTCTTGAATACAAAAATATGAATTTGAATACACTCAGATTCATCTATTTAAATTAGATTCTGCGTTGTGTTTTGGCATATCTAGAAATATTTTCCACCCTACTAACAGCAATATTCTCAGAATATTCATTTCTTTTCTTTCTTTTCAGATTTGTAGATCATAATTAGGTCTTATCTCCACTGGATTATATTATAAACTCAGTCTTGGATGTTTCCAATTTTATTTTTCCAAGTTGTCATCATATCAATTTATGTTTATATTATTGTTTAGGTTTTTAGTCTACTGCGTATGGAATCTGCCCTAGGATTCCAGCACTGCCACGTAGGATGTATAAATTCCCTAATGTCCTTGTCATCATCACCATTATAAGAACTATCAGGACATAACATGCAAAGAAACAAAGGATTGGGGAATATTAACAACAGATAGACAATGCAGAAAAGTGCAGTATATAATTAACCCTGAAAATTGAGTATCTCAACTCCTTCTCAAAGTCACTGTTTGAACAAGACAGGGAGTAAATTTTGCAATTATACAAGGGAAAGCACTAAAAAAAAATCTCAACAAATTGCTGCTCTGTCTATAAAGGGTCCACCTGATTCAGGTCATGTGGGTTCACTAACAGGTCTGTTTTGTTCTTTACTGATATTTGTTTGGCTTCTGGGACATCTCATGACTAACTGGAAGAACATAGTCAATGTCCAGGTCTATCTCTTGATAGCCTTTCTTTTATATGTCCCCTTCTACTTACCTTACTTTATTTTTGAGATTATACTTACCACATATCCCACTTCACTTTTCTTACTGTAAACCCTCCTGTATAATCCTCCCCACTCTACTTCAAATCCATGCTCTTTTTCTCCCATTAAATGTAATTAATATAAGCCTCTGAGTAATTATTTTATAAGTGACTGCAGGACTGCATGGCCAGGTAGGACCCACGAAAATTCTGGCTACAGGCTTATGTGACATTTCAGATGAGGAAGCAAAAAGATTATAGGAGCGAGAGGATTAGGGATCATGTTCTGAGAGTGTATCTCCTGTATCAGAAACTACACTCCCAAAGTCTTACCAGAGGGGATAAAAAACACCAAAAAATCAACATCAGCAAAACTCACATGAACTCACAGGGACTGAAACATCATGCATATGGCCCACATGGATCTGTAACAGGTCCTCTGAGTACATATTATGGCTTCCAGTTCAGTGCTTTATGGGAATTCTTGAGTGTGTAAATGGGTGGGCTCTAATTCTTGTGCCCTCTCTTGGGTTCTTCCCTCTGTTTGTTTATCTTGTCTAACTTCAGTGTGATAGTTTGTGGTTTATCTTTTTGTATTTTATTTTGTTATATTTCATTATTAACCCCAGATGCCTGTTTGTTTTCTAATGAGAGACAGAAAGGGAGTGTATCTGGATGAGAGAGAAGTAGGAAGGAATCTGGGAGCAGATGGAGGGAAAACCATAATCAGGATATATTATTTGATGAAAAATTCTATTTTAAATAAAAGGAAAAGACAAGAAAAAAAAGTACTTTGCTGGGCTGGAGAGATTGCTGAGTGCTTAAGAGTATTAGAAGAATTTCTATCAGACCCAAGTTCCATTCACAGCATCCACATAGAAGCTTGCAACCATCTTTAACTCCATTACCAGGGAGATCACATGTCATCCTTTGGCCTTCATGTATACAAGACACACATGTGTTTCACAAATACACATTCACACTAAACACCCATACATACTGAAAATAATTTTGCAAATTTCATGGAAGAGGTTTAGCTTGAACAACAGTTGCTCTTCTGATTTCTGTAATTTCTATTTCAATGTCAGTTACAGTAACTACATCATTTGAAAATTGTAAAAATCAAGTTTCTCATAAGAATATATATGAGTAACTAGTCACTTTTAAGATTGTGGATTTGATGGTCACAAGCTGATACAACTTTCAATATGACAAAAAGGATCTGCTATAGCAAGAGAGAGGAAATAGTAGTTGGAAAAATAAATGAAGTGTAAGTGAAATATGTTATAGTGGTGGGAATGCAAAACTAAATACATGAAGAATTATCAATTAATATGAACAAATATTAATAATACATATATCACACAGATCCAACACTTGGAGATCAAAAAACAGAGATATCCTCAAACTTTGTTCATTTATTCCAAAGGAAGGACTAAAGTACAGTGATTCAAGGCAGGATGGGATTCAAAACTTCCATTAACTGCCACATTTCCAGAGGACAATGCTACTTCTCAGAGATTAAGAAGCCCCATTACTTCACAGAAAGCATGTGGAATTGCAGTCTATCTAGGAAAAGGATTACATGCATACCAATTTTCTACTACAGATTTCTAAAAATGGTGGTTAACACAGAATTTAATAAATGCTGTATACAATCCCTAATTCTTCGTTGCTGATGTGAAAGGAAAAATAGCAAAACATGCAGCAATCTTATGTCTGATATTTGCTTTCTCATCTCAGCCAAGTATAATCTCCCCTCAGTTGCCTTCTCTTTGTGTCAGTTTATTCAGAAGTCTAGAAGAGGGTCACCAGGGCACTCATTTTAAGAGGGTCTCTTTTCTGAGTGATGGAGAGGGTCTCTTCTCTGAGTGATTATACTCTTGTTCTTCTTGGATAAATATTGTCACTATTTTCTATCGTTTTTTCAGAACACATAATTCATTATAGTAAAAGAAGGATCACTTAACTCAAAAATGTGAAGAATTGTGTCTTAAATATCCATGGAAAGAGTGACATTTAAAATCCTTATATTGAAAGTCATTGATTCTCAGGTTTAGTGACATCATATATCTGCTTTTTTTTTTATCAGTTCTAGTTTTTCCATCATTTTATCTTTAATGTAGTAAAGTTTTCATCCATTGATTCATTGGCATAATAAACTATTTAGTCTTGTTTCTGTTCAGTATATCAATAAATAAGACTGTGTTATATATGCATGTCTGTGAAATGTTTAAATGTTTAATGTTAAGAAAAAAAGATCAGTTTCTGAATCCACTTTTAAAAAAGAACTCCTTGTTTTAAATAGGATAAGTAATGAATTTTTTTTGTCTGAGTTAATCAAATATTACTGGACTGGATATTGTCAAAATATATATAATGGAGTTTTTGTCTGAATGTGTCAAATGTTAATGGACTAGACATCATTAATGTAATCTTGACTATGTATATTGTATATACTTATTGGACATGATTTTTCTTTTATTAGTTATTACCTTTTTTAAAATTTTAGACAAAAGGGGAAATTTGATAGTATTGTGTTCCCCCAAATATCTCTGTGTGTTCAAGGATAAAGCCAGCATGGAGACACATGCCTTTAATACCAGAAAGCGAGCCTTTAATCCCGGGGAGTGAAGGCAGAAAGTGGAAAGATATATAAGGCCTGAAGACCAGAATCTAGAAGCATTTGGCTGGTTAAGCATTCAGGCTTTTGAGCAGCAGTTCAGCTGAGAGCCATTGGGATGAGGACTCAGAAGCTTGCAGTCTGAGGAAATAAGACCAGCTGAAGAACTGGTGAGATGAGGAAACTGTGGCTTGTTCTGCTTCTCTGACCTTGTAGCATTCACCCTAATAACTGGCCTCAGGTATGATTTTATTAATAAGACTCTTTAAAATTCCTGCTACATAAGAATAAAGTTAATATATGTCTAGAGGACCAATTTTTCTTTATTCAGTGTATATGCTGTATTAATTTTAACTTTACTAAAAACAAATTCATAAAAATTGTGCATATATATATATATATATATATATATATATATATATATACAAACTTTAGACTCAGAGTTCAACTTTTACTTCTAGCAAAACTTAAGTGTAACAACTTGGATTTTATGAGGCCAATGATATGTTTAACATAATTTAAATGCAGTTCTTCATATTTTATTACCCCCTTGTTCCAAATATTTCATAATATTCCACCTCAACCAGCAAGGAAGACACACTGAGCTCTTCTTTCAGCAGTTTACTCAGGAACCTTGAACAATTTTCTGACCCCGGGAAAGCCCACCCACAACCTAAATAGTCCCTGGGTGGCCAACCCCAGCCTGCTACGTGGGTACTGCAGATAGGTCCAGGTTCACAGAAGCAAGCCAGATCCTAGGACCAAGCCAAATATGGAGTTGTTTACTCCTGAGAGCACTCACCATTGGGAAGGTGGGGCCAGAAGCCAGCGCCATCTTATGGGTGTGGCTGTGTGCAGCTCTCTACAGTTCCCCCTTTTTTATTATAGCAACAGGTAAGAGTAGAGGCCTGATCTCTGTAATAATGAATCAGGGATAATGTACTGACTCTCACTTAGGCGTCAGCCACCCGAAGACCATCAGACCCGTCTGATACCCTTTTCACAGAGGTGGGACTTGAGTTATCTACCCACATGCAATCAGGTGTGCTCTCCTTAGGATCCAATGTGCAATGGACCCCAAGTGCAGTGCTCAAGCCTTGCATCCTGTGCTAAGGAACTTAGTACTTCATGGTGGCTAACCATGGCTGGGGGGACTGTCCTGCCTCAACAGCTGTAAAGGCCTGAATGATCATGGCTGCATTGCAATGCTAGGAAACCTTAATCTGACAAATACACCACAGACAAACTAAGGAGACCAACACCATAAGGCCCGTCAAGGCTCCCAGACCCGCCCACTCCTTGAGATAATTCATGGCATTAGAGATCCACAAAGACAATCCCCCCGCCAATCCAGCATCCACCAGGGTCGAGTTCACCGTGACAATAGCCACCCTCAGCTGTTCCATCAGGTTGTCAAACTCTCCGGTCCAATTACAATGCTAAATAACCATGGAAACAACTTAGCATCATGGCGAACTAGCATAGGTCTCAGGAGCACAGACAGTATCCCCCATCTTTTCTCCAGCATTCCTGGCTGCATTGTCACGAGGAAGAGCAAGAGGATCGTCATTTCGACCATAGTGGATTTCCCCACACTGGACTCTTCTAGTGAGGCGTTCGGGTACCCACACCGTTTCTTGTTGATCCTGAGAGAAAACACAAACAGAACCCCCTGCCCATGTCAGCACAGGATCGGGCACGCGCCAGAGCCCTGTCAACACATCTTTCCATTTTACCATTCCTTTAGCTGTCATGAGACTCATGATGCCTATCTGCTGCGGAACAGCCCTGAGCATCCAAATTTAAAAAGTTGATGGTAAATAAAGCAAGAGAAAGTCTTTCCTTTGGGGTATGGCCGTGGCCTATTCCCCTTTTTTGTTTTTGCAGGCATTCTTTTAATGTGCGGTGAGCACGTTCCACAATACCTTGACCTTGGGGATTGTAGGGCAAGCCATGTACAAGTTGCACCTCCATCTGATGACAAAAGGAGGCAAACTGTTGTCCCGTGTAAGCAGGTCCATTGTCAGTCTTAAGTTGATAAGTTTTTCCCCAGGCTGCCCAGGCCTCCAAACAATGGGCAACAACATTGAGTGCCTTTTCCCCAGTCAAAGGTGTGGCGTGCATGACGCCTGAGCAGGTGTTCACAGACACGTGAACATATTTTATGTGTCCAAATTCAGAGATGTGTGTCACATCCATTTGCCAAACCTTAAGCGGGAGTAGACCCCGGGGATTTACCCCAATACTGGGCAGATGTTGATAAACTACACATTGAGGGCAATCTAAAATCACTTGTTGAGCATGCTCAAGAAAGTTGAAACTCTTGTTGTAACATTTTTGCATTGATGTGAAATGTTTCATGAAAGGTTCTGGCTCTGTCTAAGGCAGAGCTAATGAATATCCATTCCTTTCGAGTCCATTGATATACAATATCATTACTTTTGCTCAGGGGCCCTGGCAGGCCTGTATGAGCTCTAATATGTTGGGGATAAAAGCAGGACTTCCTATGCCAAATCAATTGTTGCAGTTGTTGAAACAAAATGCAGAGTGGACTGGAGCTTTTAACAGGTCCAGCTACTTCCAAAATTTTGAGGGCATTAATAACGTAGGCAGAGTCTGATATCAAATTAAAAGGAAAAGGACAAGCCTTAAAGGCTTCAATCACTATCTTCAATTCTACAATCTGAGGGGAGCCAGGTTGAAATTGGTGTTGTACAGGCTCTTGTGTATCTATCATGTATATGCCACATCCAGTCTTAGATCTATCTGTAAACACATTTAAGGCATTAGGGATGAGCTGCGATGACGTTATCCTAGGGAATATCACCAGGTGTTCCTTAAAGAACCCTAATAGTGGGTGTTTGGGGTAATGGTTATCCATGCATCCAGTACAGCTACATTGCAAAATGGCCCAATCATCTATGGTAGCACACAATGTTTGAACTTGACGACTGGTATAAGGCACTATAATGGTAACCAGAGTGACCCCAAAATACTGTAGGCATTTTTGGATTCCAATCATGGCAAGGTTTGCCACAGCAGTAGGGTAATGTTCAATGGATGTAGTTGGCGAAATCTTGGAATAAATCCAGAATAATGGCCCATCCTGCCATAACAACCCGGTGGGCTGGTAATAGGTGTGAAGGATGCACAGGATAATGTCGTTATCTTCTTGTAACCTCTGTAAGAAGGCACCCTGTAACCTCTCTTCCACCTTTTGTAAAGCCTTCCGTGCCTCCTCAGTTAATTGTCTCAGAGAATCTAATGCAGAATCCCCATTTAAGATGTTGTAAAGAGGCTTTAAGTCATAATTTGGTAACTTAAAATAACAACTAATCCAATTTATATCTCCTAACAATTTTTGAAAATCATTTAGGGTTCATAAATTATCTTTTCTCAATTCCACTTTCTGTGGGATGATACATCTCTCATTAACCTTTGCTCCTAAATAATTAATAATTTTGTCCTTTTGTACCTTTTCAGGGGCTATAAACAGCCCCCTCCCTTCAAGCATTTTAACCAGATCTACATAGGCTTGTTCCAGCATTTGTGTTTTTTCTTAACCTTTAGGTCTTTAGATCTAAGCAGCTCATTACGAGCCAAAAAATTTGGGTGGGAAGTAGAAGCGCCCATGTCTAAAACTTTTCAACCTTTTAAACAATGTTTCACTTTCACTCTCTCTCTGTCTACAGAGAAGAGCAAAAACCTCCCTGCTTTTGTCGCAGGTTCCCAATTTGCCTGGGATTTCCTTTAGTCCCGCTTTTGTCGCGGATTCCCACCTTACCTGGGAATTTACCAGTGCACTGTCCTGACTGCAGAAAGTTCTGAGCCCTCCTTGAAAGTAGTGAAGTCCCCCATACGGGCCACCACTTGTCACGACTGCCTCGACCAGCAAGGAAGACGCAACACCAAGCTCTTCTTTCAGCAGTTTACTCAGGAACCTTGAACAATCTTCTGACCCCTGGGAAAGCCCGCCCACGACCTAAATAGTCCCTGGGTGGCCAACCCCAGCCTGCCATGTGGGCACTGCAGATAGGTCCAGGTTCACAGAAGCAAGCCAGATCCTAGGACTAAGCCAAATATGGAGTTGTTTACTCCCGAGAGCACTCACCAACAGGAAGGTGGGGGCGGAAGCCAGCGCCATCTTATGGGTGTGGCTGTGTGCAGCTCTCTACAAGAAATATTCATTTAGTAGAACAACTTTTGTATTAACAATACTGAAAGACCACACATGGGGCTTATTAGAGCTATTGAAGTATGTGTGTGTGTGTGTGTGTGTGTGTGTGTGTGTGTGTGTGTGTGTGTGTATGTAGCTCTTTTATTATATGGAAAATGTTTAATGGGCTCTTTTAATTGGCCAGGCCAATCTCTCCTCTACTAGTGCATTCTTCTTTGGTTAGCAGTAGTATAAAGCATCTATCCACAGGCCTGAGGTTATGAGATTTATGAGAACAGTGAAAGGAAAAATATGGATTATGGATGTACAATTCACCAAAAAGGATAACTTGTTTCAGAAATGATTCATAGATTTAGGGATGTAAGCATAGATTTTGAAAGCAATTTTTATGCTTAAAGTGTACCAAGAATAGGATGCTTTAAATATCTCCTTTTTTATTTATTTTAAGACAAACTTGAACTAAGTAATATTTTTTATAAGAACATAAATAATTAACTAATAGTTTCTCTTCACTTTTTAAAATTTCTTGCTTGGAAAATTAGTTGGTTGAAAATGTGCCATAATTCAGCCAAACTCACAAACTTTATCAATTGATTTAAAAAATAATAATTTATGTATTTAGTGTGATAATTCAGTAAAATTATTTACATTCAATGTCTTTGCTAATGAAATTACAATGATATCAAATTGTAACAGAATTTATCTAGCAAATGGTTATTATATAGAAGGAAAAGTGATTAAAATGATATTTAAGTTAATTTCATAGTTAGTGTTGTCCTCCTGGGGCTTCTGAAATATCAGTGAAACAAGACAATGAAAATAAACTGAGATGGGAAAGTATTCTGTGGCTTTCCTGTTTCAAAAAGTGCTTTGCTTTAGAGATGTTTCAATGCTTACCTCAACACTACCACAGAATTAAGGGAAGTCTAGTAGTTTTTAAAAGTCCTTTACAGTTTTGTACAACCATTAATTATACTTTATTTTCAAAAAACCTATGTATTTCTAGATTAATTTTATATAATCCAATATTTTATTGCTGCTAATCAACAGCATTTTTTCATATATAGGCTTTGAATAATTGATCCAGATATGAGAAATACACAAAGGACACCTTTCATCTTCAGAATATGAGACTGCATTGAAATCCATTTGATCTGTATGCCTTTTTTATATTTAGTTGTAATTTCCTCACCCACATCCTCCTTCTAATCCTCCCATGTTTCCCTCCAACCCTCCAAATTCACAGGGCTGCCTCATCTTTAATCATTGTTGTTACATGTCTTTGAATCTGACTGTCCATCTATCTGTCTGTCTGTCTATCTATCTATCTCATCTGTCTATCATCTAAACAAACATATAAATGAAATCCAGAAAGTAATTCAGTATGGCCTCCAAGTACATGTTTCTAGGGCTGACCAAGTGGTTTTAGATAACTTATCAAGGGGCTCATTCATAGGGAATACTAATTCTCCCTATCAAAGAAGTTGTTAATTTCCTACATCTCTTTATATAGGGGTAGGACCAAGTCAGATTTCCTCCATTATTTTGAGATGTCAACTGTCCTTGGATTTTTTCAGGTATTATGTAGGCAGCTGTGGCCGTGACCTGCAGAGTTTTAGAATTGACCTGACTGGGATGATGACGGAATGTAAAAATAAGACATTCAAACACAAGTCCTGAGAAACTGGGGTTTGGTAAGCTGTAGCTGTCATGGAGAAACACCCACAGCCCAGAAGCTTTGTTCCTTCATTTTGTATAGCAGAATGAGGAGGCAGGTTTATTATATACAAGTGAAAAAGAAGGAGGCCAATTAGCTAATCTTGGTAGGAAGTCTCTGTAAGGAAGAAATTTCAGGTGGCAGTGATTCCAGAGGAAGCTGTGATCTATAGTTTCTACATACATGGATTTTTATCTAAAGGTCAATTGCACCTGGTGGTGGTGGCACACGCCTTTAATCCCAGCACTTGGGAGGCAGAGGCAGGGAGATCTTTGTGAGTTCAAGGCCAGCCTGGTCTACAGAGCAAGATCCAGGAAAGGTGCAAAAGCTACACAGAGAAACCCTGTCTCAAAAAACCATAATAATAATAATAATAATAATAATAATAATAATAATAATAATAGTCAATTGCTTGTAATATTCATGCTTGGACTGGAGTAAGTTTGCCATTCCTGTGGGGCTGAGGCATTGATATCCTTGTCACTGCCATGTCAATAATATACATTTATTCCTAGTGTGGTTCACTCCCCACAGGTAGCTGTTTTTGAGATATTATGGATCTGGAAAAAAATGGACTGAGATTTGGAGTTAAAATGCAAATTTTTCTCCAATAATGAAATAAAATTCATTTATTTTCTCCTCATCCTTCTCTTTTTCCTCTTTCTTTGTCACAAAATAGATATTTCTAGAGAGCTACAGGTGTTAAATAGGTTGTTAACAAGAAATTTCTAACATCATGGAGGTTCAACAAGCTATATGACAAGAATTCATTATACACTTTCTTTAATGACTGTTGTCTTAAATGACCAGGTGTCTGTCTGTTCAACCAAAGCCAGGCATAAAGCAAATTTAGTAGAGATAGTTCTCTCAGCAATTGACTCTCTTCATGTACTACTAACCACTGAAGAATCAGCCAACTGTTTATTGTTAAGTCCTGAATTTCAATGTTATTCTCCATTGGAAAATGCTGGTTGTTCTGCCTATGTGGTCCAAGAAGTGTTTACTTAGGAAATGTTATGTGACCCTCAAAAAGTGACTGATATATTTGTCCAGAGGTTTTGAGTTGTTGTTGTTGGAGATGATGGGTTGTAGAGAGAGTGCTGGGTAGAAAAATGTGTAGCTATGTAGGGAGAGCAGCTGTGTAGAAGAGATGTGTAGAATTAAATTTTACAAATAAAATTCCTTCAACATTCAGCAGAATCTCAGAACAATTATAGTATTAGAAAATACAAATTTTTTGGGTGAAAATACTTCCTTCCTTCAAAACTGGATCCAGGATGATGTCACTATCCTGTTGCTATGCCTGAAGATACTTTAACGCACCTTTGCTTTTTATTCACCCCTCAAATTTTCTGTGTCAAAATCCATCTCTGCTATGTTTGAGTTAAAAGACACTTGGAAAGCTACTTGACTTAAAACTTAATTTCCTTGCAAATGGAGGGGAAATGATAATGCTAACATTGGGGTTGCTATGTGTCTTACATTAATACTTTTCAACCATTTTCCTGTTGGACTTTTTATTTTATAAATTATTAAGTTAAATATTTTATGTGGAATTTTCCAAAACATGTTAGTTATTACAGCTTAGACCATTTTAGAAGCACATATATTTGCTATTTATAATGAGAATTAAAGGAGAAATGCTATGCATTGATACTAATGCCAAAAATTATCTAGGGACTTTAAATATGGATCAGTGGTTAAAAGCTTACACTATTCTTCCAAAAGACCCAAATTTGGTTCCCATCACCCATGTCAGATGACTCATAACAACCTGTGTCTCTAGCTAAAGAGAATCTGACACATTTTTCTGGCATCCAAGGGCACCAACACTCACAAGTACAAACACACACATATACAAACAAATAAATCTTTAAAGGTATATCTAAAATGAT
This sequence comes from Onychomys torridus, assembly GCF_903995425.1. Lineage (NCBI taxonomy): Eukaryota > Metazoa > Chordata > Mammalia > Rodentia > Cricetidae > Onychomys > Onychomys torridus. The sequence goes on along the minus strand of NC_050453.1, from coordinate 51,417,933 downwards.
TTGAAATGACCACCAAACTACTCTTAAGATCATTTTATAGGAATTATTTCACATTCCACAAACTAAACAACATGTCAAATGCAGAAACAACAACATCAATTCACCCATTTCTTCTTTAAGCTAAGCATTAAAGAAACATAAAAATTTAATTCCATGTTAGGCTCTAATAAATTTTCCATTGTGACAAGTGTAATTATTTTTTATAAAATATATCTCTATTAATATACATCAAGTTTATAATTTTCATTATAATAGACAAATATATATGCTTCTAAAATGGTCTAATCTGTAATAACTAACATGTTTTGGAAGATTCCACATAAAATATTTGACTTAATAATTTGTAAAATAAAAAGTCCAACAGGAAAATGGTTGAAAATATTAATTTAAGACACATAGCAATCCCAATGTTAGCATTATCATTTCCCTTCCATTTGCAAGGAAATTAAGTTTTAAGCCAAGTAGCTTTCCAAGCGTCTTTTAATTCAAACATAGCAGAGATGGATTTTGACACAGACATTGATTGTAAAGTGTGGAAAATTTGAGGGGTGAATGAAAAAGTATAGGTGAAAAGCAATGGTGCATTGAAATATCTTCAGGCATAGGAACAGAATAGTGACATCATCCTGGATCCAATTTTGTAGGAAGTTCACGCAAAATTTGTATTTTCTAGTACTATGATTTTTCTGAGATTCTGCTGAATGTCAAAGAATTTTATTTTTAGTATTTGACTTAATTTAAGATTCAAATTATGTGTTGTAGTGTAAAGTTTTGTCTTCAAAGGTTTGGAGTGAAAGGAACTCATGTACCTGGAGCTTCTGGAACTGGAAGTGCCTTTCCCTTCTCATGTCACTGTCTTTTCCATCAGTGTCTCCTTAATCCCTCTTCTTCCATATCATATGCAGTGTTATTCATTCATATAGTGGTCACAAATAACAAGTATCTGGGAAATATCTACCATACAATCATAGTTCCACTGAGCATTATCAATTTCCTGATAGTTTTTGATATTTCCCATTACCTTAAAATGCTTCTGCATCAGTTTAGGGAATTTTTTCTCTTTTCATTTAAAAGTTGTTTTGTTTTGTTTTCATTTTATATACCAACCAAAGTTTCCCTCTCTCCCCTCCTACTGCTCACCCCCCACTTTTCCCCCACTCCACCCCCATCCATTCCTCAGAGAGGGTTAGGCCTCCTGTGGGGAGTTAACAAAGTCTGGCATATCAAGTTTTGGCAGGACCAAGCCCCTCTCCCCTCCATTAAGGCTGAGCAAGGTATCCCTCTCATAGGGAATGGGCTCCAAAAACCAGTTCATGCACTAGGGATAAGTCCTGGTTCCATTGCCACAAACTGCCCAAGCCACACAACTATCACCCACATTTAGAGAGCCTAATTCTGTCCCATGCTGGTTCCTCAGTTGTCAGTTCAGAGTCAGTGGGCTACATTTTAAGTCAGTACTTACAATTTGTTCAGGAAGATGTTAAAACATAGTTTCTGCCTCTATGAGACAAGTGTGATTTGAACCTCCTTTAAATTACTTGAATTTCTGAAATGAATATGATTTTCTATGGCCTTTTATTTAACATAACTCTTGCAATTCCTCATAAAATCTGTTATTCCTGTGTTTATTTTTTGGCAAAAAAAATAATGTGTTAAAGTGCAGCTTTGGATTAAAAAAAAATGTTATAGAGGTTGTTCCTGAATGCCAGACCCTGAGCTAACATTGGTGGAAGCTGGTAAAAGAAGCAAACAAGACCACTCCTTTAAAAAGAATTGTGTTAATGAGCACAACAAAGCAAATGCTTAAATGCAACACCCCAGATTATTGCAAATAGCAATAAGCATTATTTTAGAAGCAGAACAAGATAGGTAATATAGTCTGAAGACAGTAAGTTGCTTTCTTAATGATGGACATATAAGGCCTTTCTAAGAAATTTTAATGGGAGAGTATTGAAAATAATAGTAAGGAGACTCTTAAAGGGGAAGAGAACTTTATGTTTAGAAAGGAGCACAGGACAGAGGTCTGTGTGCAGAGCTAACTTGGATGCTCATTGGCAGGAGGAGGTGAATCTTGTCATATACTGGCTAGAGAAAATGAATAAAAACAGTTGATGTTACCTGGTACAGGACTTTACAGACTAAGAAAAAAAAAATGGATTGTATTTTATTTATTTATTTATTTTTCTTTTCTTTTCTTTTCTTTTGGTTTTTCGAGACAGGGTTTCTCTGTGTAGCTTTGCGCCTTTCCTGGAACTCACTTGGTAGCCAAGACTGGCCTCGAATTCACAGAGATCCGCCTGGCTCTGCCTCCAGAGTGCTGGGATTAAAGGCGTGCGCCACCACCACCTGGATGGATTGTATTTTAATGCAGAGGGAGCCATGAGAGAATTGTAAGCAACAAGGAGTGGGGATTAATTTGGAGTAATGTAGATTGCTCAGACTACTTTGAGTATACAATGGGAAGACTAGAAGCAGAAACATCATTGACCAAGATGGCATATCACTCTAGGATAGATCCATCATTTGCTTTCATTAGAGATATAGAAATAGACAGCAGTGATGGAAATGACCACAATTTGATATAAGAAACTCATAACTGACTCAGTCTAGTCTTCACACCGTTGGCTTATATATCTAGTAAGATGGTAATACCACAAAGTGAAATGAGAAACACAGAATCAGAGGCATCAGAAGCAATACTTCTTTTAACCATTAGGACCTTCTTGTCCGTGGTAAACACACTCAAAATTATCCCCTAGAGAAACATTAAGATGGAAAAGAAATACAATTTAAGTGTGTGCCTGTGAGCCTCTGAGTATTTTTTATGGTCTGTTGACATAACTTGAAATTTATGATAATTGCTTTCACATAGTTGTAAATAGTGTTTTCTGTACATTTGCAGTAAAAATGTGTACTAACATTTTTATGAGTTTATTTTAATGCCTATTTATAATCCATCATTTAATGAAATGCTTTGTGTAATAAATTATAATAACATCTACTGTTTATAGTTGATGAACTTGTGACATACCTCTTGCAACATTAAGTTGAAGCTTCAAATTTTATTTGATTCTTCAGTGAGTGGGTGTTTGCATTTTAAATGTACTTATCACTTGAAAACATCCCACTATTTTATTTTTAATGTAGTTGCCATAGTAACCATAGCTGGTTCTTGATATTTTGCCTCAAAAGGAAGCCATATAAATTTAGATAGATATGAGGGGAAGATAATAGTTTTCAAGTATCTCCATGACATTTTATTCTTCATGATTGGATATAATGATAATTTTAAAATATGAATAAATCATGGTAAATTTGCTAAATTTTCTTGTTCCTGGCTTTGTGGTGTGTCTTAGGTATCATAGCTGAACAGTGAAGTGATCTAAATCCTAAATGGCTGCATGGCACTAGCTAGGTAGGCCTGAGCTGTATAAGAAAGCTATCTGAGAGTGTGCCAGCCAGCATCACTCCTCCATGGTTCTTGCCATGACTTCCTTCAGTGATGGATTGTAACCTAGAAGCATAACCCAAATAAACTCTGTCTATCCAAGTTACATTTGTTCTTGGTGTTTATTTCGGCAACAGAAAATCAAACTAGAACACCATCATTGCTGCTCTGCGCTCCCTGCACTTGGATTCATGGAATGCAGAATAAACTTTCATGTGCTTGGTAAGTCCCTAGAGTTTGTACTATATACTATCAAACATAACTCTCTTAGAGTAATGAAGTCAGTTGTTAGTGTGCACATTAGGTAGTTCGTATTTCCCTCTAATAGTTCTCTCTGAGGTTTATTTGTGTCTAGTCTTCAATGGTACTTTGAATCTTTTCAGTGGAACCTCATAACAATTCTTCTCAAGTATATTATTATTTCTGCTATTATAATGACAAAAATAAATATTAGATAGTAGGTGATTGGTCACATGATCCTTACCCCATTACCATACCCCGTGTTTTCCTATACCTTCAAGATTACTTATATCTGTGATGGACATAGAACCTTATAATACATGTATAAAATATTTTGTTTCTGAAATCTAGCTAAAACAAATTAATATGACCACAATAATTTGTATTTTCCTTAGCAGTTTTTTATTTAATTTGCTTAAGAACATTTTAGATATTTTCTAACACCATAACTCAAATTAAAAACAAAATTCATGAATAAAATGAGGCTTCTTCACTTGTCAGAATATATTATTAAGAGGCTATAGGTCAGAACATCAAAATGAAAGGAAAATAGCAGTACCTTTAAAAATAAATAAAATTTGAGAACATCATCTGACTTTTCATAAGAATTGAATCCTATTACATAATGTCAAACATATTAATTATTTTTGGGAAAATTGTATCTGAGAGCAGACTGAGAACATAACATAATTGCAGTATTTGCCCATACTAAACTTGGCCAAATTGAGAGTTGAGAGGTTGTGAGGACACTTGTGTCCAAACATAGACTCCACAAGAGAAAGAACACTATATTGCTTTATAGTAATTTGCTTCTCCTAAAAGTGTTCTTATCTACATATTGTACCATATTAGGTTGTTGATATTATTATCTGTATAGAAAAAAAAAAAAAAAACACACAAAAAGCTAGAGTTGGTTCTGAAACCCTACCTCAATGGTTGTCCACCTGTGGGTTGTGATGCCTTTGCAGGTTGCATATCAGATGTCCTGAAATTCAGATATTTACATTACATAACAGTAGTGAAATTAGACCTATGAAGTAGCAACAAGATAATGTTATGGTTGGAGGGCCACCACAACATGAAGAACTGTATTAAAGGGTCAGAGGATTAGGAAGGTTGGAACCCAAATCCCCTAATCTAATTCACTATAACTTCAAATACCACTTGCCAATAGTGTATATATTGAGACCAGTATTAGACATTCAGAAGACAGTTTCATTTTTTTTAATTTATTATATTTATGTTTTAATTTTACATATCAGCCATGGATTACCCTGTCCTCCCCACTCCCGCCCCTACCCTCACCTTCCCCCCAGTTTCTCCCCTCCATTCCCATCTCCTCCAGGGGCAAGACTCCCCTGGGGATTCATTTAAACCTGGTGGATTCAGTACAGGCAGGTCCCCTCCTTCCAGGCTGAGCAAAGTGTCCCTGTGTAAGCCCAAGGTTCCAAACAGCCAGCTCATGCACTAAGGACAGGTCCGGGTCCCACTGCCTGGGTGCCTCCCAAACAGTTCAAGCTATTCAATTGTCTCACTTATCCAGAGGGCCTGCTCCAGCTGTGGGCTCCAAAACCTTTGGTTCATAATTTATGTGCTTCCATTAGTTTGGCTATTTGTCCCTGTGCTTTACCAATCTTGGTCTCAACAATTCACACTCTTACAGTCCCTCCTCTTTCTCAACAATTGGACTCCTGGAGCTCCACCTGGGGCCTGACCAAGGATCTTTGCATCCACTTCCATCAGTTATTGGATGAGAGTTCCAGCACGACTGTTATGGTATTTGGCCATCTGTTCACCAGACTAGGTCAGATCAGGGTTTCTCATGACTATTGTGGATTTCTGGGGACCTCTCTAGCACTTTGCTTCTTCCTGTTCTCATGTGGTCTTCATTTATCATGGTCTCTTTTCCCTTGTTCTCCCTTTTTGTTCTTGATCCAGCTGGGATCTCCTGCTCCCCTAAGCTCTCTTTCCCTGGAACCTTGCCCTTCATTACTCCCACTGTCATCCAGGTTGCTCATGTAGATCTCATCCATTTCTCTGTCACTGGGCAATCCCTGTGTCTTTCCTAGGGTCCTGTTTTCTAGGTAGCCTCTCTGGAGTTGTGTAGCAGTCTAGACATCTTTCTTTTACATCTAGTATACTCCTATGAGTGAGTACAGACCATGTTCATCCTTCATAGGATGATTTTTACTAGATCTATACATTTGCCTGCAAACCTCATGATGTCATTGTTTTTCTCTGCTGAGTAGTACTCCATTGTGTATATGTACCATATTTTCTTTATCCATTCTTCAGTTGAAGGGCATCTAGGTTGTTTCCACGTTCTGGCTGTTACAAACAATGCTGATATGAACATAGCTGAGCAAATGCCCTTGTGGTATGATTGAGCATTCTTTGGGTATATGCCCAAGAGTGCTACAGCTGGGTCTTGGGGGAGATGGATTCCCAATTTGCTAAGGAAGCGCCATACTAATTTCCAACATGGCTATACAAGCTTGCATTCCCACCAGCAGTGGAGGAGAATTCCCCTTGCTCCACATCCTCTCCAGCATAAGCTGTCTTCTGTGTTTTTGAACTTAGTCATTCTGACAGGTATAAGGTGGTGTCTCAGAGTCATTTTGATTTGCATTTCCCTGATAATTAGGGATGTTGAGCAATTCCTTAAATGTCTTTCAGCCATTTGAACTTCCTCTGTTGAAGAATCTCTGTTTAGTTCTATAGCCCACTTCTTAATTGGACTTTTGGGCATTTTGATGTTTAATTTCTTGAGTTCTTTATATATTCTGGATATCATCCCTCTGTCAGATGTGGGGTTGGTGAAGACCTTTTCCCATTCTGTAGGCTGTTGCTTTGTCTTGTTGATCATGTCCTTTGTTCTACAAAAGCTTCTCAGTTTCAAGATGTCCCATTGATTGATTGTTTCTCTCAGTGTCTGTGCTACTGGTGTTATATTTAGAAAGTGATCTCCCAATACTCTTAAAATTGTTCCACACAATAGAAGCAGATGGAATATTACCAAACTCCTTCTATGAGGCTACAATTTCCCTGATTCCTAAACCAAACAAATGCAACAAAGAAAGAGAACTACAGACCAATCTCCCTCATGAACACTGATGCAAAAATACTCAATAAAATACTGGCAAACAGACTCCAAGAACACATCAAAACAATTATCCACCATGATCAAGTAGGCTTCATCCCAGGGATGCAAGGGTGGTTCAACATACAAAAGTCTGTCAATGTAATACACCATATGAACAAAATCAAAGGAAAAAACCATGTGATCATCTCACTAGATGCAGAAAAGTCATTTGACACAATCCAACACCCCTTCATGATAAAGGTCCTGGAGCAATCAGGAATACAGGGAACGTACCTAAATATAATAAAGGCTATCTACAGCAAGCCAACAGCCAACATCAAATTAAATGGAAAGAAACTCAAAGCAATACCACTAAAATCAGGAACAAGGCAAGGCTGTCCCCTCTCCACATACTTATTCAATATAGTACTTGAAGTTCTAGTTAGAGCAATAAGACAACATAAGGAGATTAAGGGGATACAAAATGGGAAGGAAGAAGTGAAGATTTCCCTATTTGCAGATGACATGATAGTATACATGAGTGACCCCAAAAATTCAACCAAGGAATTGATACAGCTTATAAACACCTTCAGCAACATAGCAGGAGAAAGATCAACTAAAAAAAAAAAAAAATCAGTAGCCCTCCTATATACAATAGACAAACAGGCTGAGAAGGAAATCAGGGATACATCACACTTTACAATAGCCACAAATGATATAAAATACCTTAGGGTTACTCTAATTAAGCATATGAAGGACCTATATGACAAGAACTTTAAGTCCCTGTAAAAAGAAATTGAAGAAGATGTCAGAAAGTGGAAAGATCTCCCATGCTCATGAATAGGCAGGATTAACATAGTAAAAATGGCGATCTTACCAAAAGCAATCTACAGATTCAATGCAATCCCCATCAAATTACTAACACAATTCTTCACAGACCTCGAAAGAATAATACTCAACTTCATATGGAAAAACAAAAAAACCCAGGAGAGCCAAAAGAATCCTGTACAATAAAACAACCTTTGGAGGCATCACAATCCCCGACCTCAAGCTCTAATATAGAGCTACCATAAGAAAAAGAGCTTGGTACTCGCATAAAAACTGACATGTGGACCACTTGAAGACCCTGACATTAACCCGCACACCTATGATCATATAATTTTTGACAAAGAAGCCAAAAATATGCAATGGAAAAAAAGAAAGCATCTTCAACAAATGTTGCTGGCATAACTGAATGTCAACATGTAGAAGGCTTCAAATAGATCCATATCTGTCACTGTGCACAAAACTTAAGTCCAAGTGGATCAAAGAGGTCAACATAAATCCAGTTACTATGAACCTGATAGAAGAGAAAGTAGGAAGTAGTCTTGAATGTATTGGCGCAGAAGACAGTTTCTAAAGATTGTTACAAAATAAACATCATGCTTAGATATTGCTCCCAAGGGAGGATGTGCTCTGATAACTAAAAGAAAATTAATTTTAAGAAAGATTAATATAAAGCAGTTATACACCAACATAAAAAAGGTTTTGGAAATCAGCTTAAACATGTTTCTCCCATGCCACTACTCTCCTTATCATGACAGTATGCTATGACAGGGTACACATCACAGGAATGATTCAGAAATGTGTCCCACTTAGCTCATGGCACTTACTTAAGCATCTGGCCTATCACTGAATATACAATTGCTTGATCTTTCTTAGTGTAAAAACAGCAACAAAGAAAGTCATCCCAGTAGGCTACTTACTTTCCTGGATGTCTTATAACTGTCCAAATTGACTTAGGTAATCTTTTATTAGAATGCATATGAAAACCATTGATCACACTAACACTTCTGATAATATTTTGATTGTGTATAAATATGCCTCAATTCATGGAATGTTTACCTGTAAATGTGCTGAAGCATTACTTCTTAAATTAATCAGGTAATTGCCTTTTAATTTGTTTATTCATTTATCTGTATATTTAAAAGCTATAACTGAGCAACAGTGTGATATATGTATATTATAGTAAGAAAAATTAATCCTGATTCTGTTTGTTTTAGTAAAATGAAACAAAATAGGTTCCTTTACACGTGTGTTGTACTTTACTTTAATTATTCCCCAAATGAGTGTTAGATATTAATTTACTAGTCATCAATCTGTCGTTTCTGAATCCAGAGATGGGCTTATGTGTACTTGTTTACATGCTGTGTACACAGTGGTTAAAGAAACAAACATTTCTCACTCTCCACCCCAAAACTTTCATGTCCTTGGGGGGTGATATGGGCATTATTTAGAGTCTATATCATAAATAATTTTAGACAATCCCTTTTGCAGAAACTAATGTTAATAAAAATAAATTTCTTTGGCATCAATAAAACCCATACTATTATTCAATTGTAATATTAGAACTGATGGATTTTATATAAAATATGTGGAATCTTGATGTTCTTCCCTTTAGTGAGTAGATCTTAAATTGCTGACCCTTAACTGTGAGCTAGATTTTGTGAATTTCTGATAGTGAGTAGAAGAGGTAAGAAGTAGGAGTTATGGTTTCTGAAAGTAGATCACAGAGCCATTGCAAACCCCTTAGTCTTTTATTTATTATTATTATTTATTTGTAGTAGTAGTAGTATCATCATCATCATCATCATCATCATCATCATCATCACTGTTTTTTTCAAGACAGGGTTTCTCTGTGTGACAGCCCCTGTCTGTCTTGGAACTTACATTATAGAGCAGGCTGGCCTTGATCTCACAGAGATCCACCTGCCTCTGCCCACAGAGTACTGGGAATATAGGCATGTGTCACCACCTCCTAGTTACTCGGGGTTTTTTTGTTTTTGTTTTTGTTTTGGGGTTTTTTTTTTTTGAGATTGTATTTTAATTCCATCATTCCTTCCTTCCATTTCCTCTATCTCAATACTCCCATTTACCCTTTAAATTCATGACCTCATTTTTAAATCAAATGTCATACATACCTATATATATTTGTATAAACATAGGTTTCCAAGTAAAACCTCTTGAGTATATATTACTTGTATGCATAGTTTCAGGATTAACCATTGGGTATGAGACAGCCAGTTTGTCTGATCTTCCCTATGGAGGTATACCTTTCCTGCTCCTGGCTATACTTAGTTGCCTTTAGCTGCTTGTATATGATTGAATCCCCATTGACTTCTCCCAATGCAGTTTGGTGTTTTTGTTGTTCTCCTTGTTCAGCTAAAGTCTCAACAACATGACTGCACTTTTATTTTTTGAAATACTTCAGTGCCATTGAAAACAGATATAGGCATGTTAGGGCAACACTTAAGAAGTCTATAGAAAGGCCCACCTGGCAAGAAGGCTCCCTGCTAACAGCCAGATAAGTGAGGCATATTGAAAGAAATTCTCAAGTGCCAGTCAACCCTTCAAACTGCTACCAACAAGTGGATGTCAAGTGTAACTGAGATTCTTGAATCACAACTTCCCAGCTAAGGCTCCCAAAGATCCAGATTCAGAACAATGACCACAGAAATCATGAGGACAAAAGTATGCTGCTTTAATTTTGTGGCAATTTATTATATTTATACAGATTGATAATTCAATATAATATGCTTAATGATTTTACACATACTTGATTTTCTTCTGGTATATTTGTTTCATTGTAGGGATTGATTACATTGAATTATGTTACTACATTCAAATGTTGCAAGCTAATTACATCTTATTCTAACTTTTTGTATTGAAGACTTCTGCAAAATCAGTGAAGTTTTAAAGTTGTGGCCATAATTAAAATTAATTTTACATTTGCATATTAGAATTTATAAACACTTGTGCATGCAATACAGTATTGGGAGCTTAAATAATGATGAAAGAGGAATTAATCATACTTTTTCTTCCTCATGGATAAAAAAGAATCAGAACTATTAAATATTATGTTGTCAGAATAAAACAGCAGGTGACTCAGTGCCTGGTCTTTGATTAAAACTTACTGCTCTTTCCTAGGTACTCTTTTGTCTATTAGTGTTTTCACATATATGATATGTGCAAATGAAAGAAATATCAGGGGAGGCTGGGTTTTCCACAAGTAACCGGTTGAGCCTAGTTGTATTGGAGTATTTAAGATATGTATTTGTCTTATGAACACTTCAAGAAAATTATCAATTCATTGTTTAACTTACATTGAATGAATAACTCACAGAAAGTTCATCATTTATGTTGACTAAGGATTTCATTATGGAAGAAACTAAAAATGAACCATATGCAATGAAGGCCACTTTCTGTGTATTGAATTTTCATTATATATGGATTTTAGCCTCATAAGGTAAACTATACATACTTGTATATTTATTCCTTCAGGGTTTTTTTTTTTTTTTTTTTTTTTTGTGTGTGTGTGTGTGTGTGTGTGTGTGTGTGTGTGTGTTTGTGTGTGTGTTTACTCCTAGTTGTTCTTGTGTTTTAGCAAAGTGGTTAGAAATGGAAGAAATTCATATAGGAATCACCATGCTCAGTGTTTGATTGCTAAATATATAGTGATGTAGTATTCTCTAAAAATGTAATGATTTGGGACCATACACTTTCTTTAGAAATAGCATTAGCTTGACTTTTGTTTCTCAGTAGAATGAATTAGTTTTCATCCAATTTAGAAAGCATTCCTATCTCCAAGCTAGACAGTGCATATGGGGAACCCCAGCAGCTTGGAGCCAAAGGCCAGAAAAACCTGAGATGGACATCAACCCAATTACATAGGGAGACTGCCCTGATGACAAAAAGGCTAGTGGTAAAACCTAGAGGTACATCATTTATCTAGAATGTATGCAACAATGCCTGAGGTTTGATTCTCACCACTGTAATTTTAGTGAATTGTCTGGTTTTTTTGTTTGTTTTGCTTGTTGTTGTTGTTGTTGTTTGGGCTGTTTGCTTATTTATTTATTTATTTATTTATTTATTTATTTATTTATTTTTGAGACAGTATTTCTCTGTGTAGCTTTGGCCAACTGGAATTTGCTCTATAGATGAGGCTGGCCTCAAACTCATAGAAATCTACCTGCCTCTGCCTCCCAAGTACTTGGATTAAAGGCATATGCCACCACTGCCCAGCTGTAAATAATTTTTATTTAAAAACTACAGCAATGTTATGAAGATCACTTGGTAACATGGAAACAGTACCATCATATTTCCAAAATTAATGGAAACTTGATTATATAAAAATAGATGGTACATAGTAAATATGACTTCTTCATATATTAAAGACCAGAAATCTTAATACGAACAGTTTTTATTGAACATGATCATAATGTTTTAAGAATATCAACAGTTGGGATGTATAAAAGTCATATTTTATTATGGCTGTTAAAACCAAAGCTAGGGTTGGGGATTTAGCTCAGTGGTAGATTGCTTGCCTAGCAAGCTCAAGGCCTGGGGTTCAATGATCCCTCAGCTCAAAAAAAAAAAAAAAAACAAAAACAAAAACCAACCAAACAAACAAAAAAATAAAGGTAGTCACATCAAGGTGTTGTGGTCAAGGGAACTTAGGTAAAGCTCTTAGTGTTTTGGACATATAAACTCTGTCTGGTACTTTGGGGCCCTAGACATGTGATTACATCTGCTCCACTTTCAGTACTCACATCTTTGTTAAGTCACTGATTTTCCCCCTTATTCATACAATTGCCAATTAATGAACCTTATATTCTGATCTTTTCCTAGAATGATTCATTATTCATTATTAGTAATTACTGTTAATGTGAGTCTAATTACATGAACACCCCTGGCAGAGGCAAATATTTAGTATCATTAGGTGTAGCAGGAATCTTAACTGGTCTTATTAAATAAAATCAACCCTGAGGCCAGTTATTGGGATGTATACTGGAAGATCAGAGTGACAGAACAAGCCACAGCTTCCTCACCTCACCAGTTCCTCAGCTGGTCTTGTTTCCTCAGACTGGAAGCTTCTGAGTTCTCATCCAGATGGGTCTCAGATGAACTATGCTGCTCCAAAGCCTAAAGGCTTAACCAGCCAAATGCTTAATCAGCCAAATGCTTCTAGTTTCTGGTCTTCATGCCTTATATATCTTTCTCTTTCTGCCGTCACCCCCGGGGATTAAAGGCGTGTACCACCACTGCCCAGCTTCCGCTATGGCTTGCTCTGACCCATTTTCTAGCCACCATTTTTGGCTCTGAATCTAGTAGCTGTCTGTTCTCTGACTCCAGATAAATTTATTAGCCTGCACAATATTTTGGGGAACACAATACCACCACAAGTAGGTATTATCATAAACAGCCCAGAGTACCCCTATTGACCACATAGTAGTGCTAGAGTCCACTCATACCTAGATATCACCCAGAAATTACAGTAATTACTCTGCATTTTTAGCTTGCAAATGTTATCTGGAAGCATTCCATTCTCACAAACCAGACAGACTCCAAATGAAGGTTTATTGAGTCTTACTAGTAAATTAAATTACAAATGCAATTATTTTTTATCAGGAAAGGCTTTGTTAGTGGGGTGGCATTACATTGTAATTGAGAATATTGATTAGGTTTTTTAATTCTTATAAATTTGGGGAAATAAAAATGAAATACCAAACTAGTTTTAATGTAACACTTTCCTAAGTCCAATGATTAGTCATATCACATATGAAACTTTTTGAAATAAAATCTTTATCATCTAAATAAAATTTTATATAATCATTCCTTAAGTCTTTCATGTGTGAAAGCCACTGATGCCAGCATTATAGAATGTGTGGTAAAATAGTTGTTGACCAACAGCCTTCACTGTCTCTTCAGAACATAAATCTTCCTTTTTGCCACACTCATGTGAGGGATGGAGCATGCTTCCCAGGGCCAAAGTCTATATGTCTTTCTTTGACATGTATGAAGTGCATACTTGAGTGATCTGATGGCTCTTCTCCACTTCTGACTTCTGCAAGAGATTCCAGCATGTATTGATGTGGGAGGTGTTTTGGAGATCCACATTGCTGGATGCAGCCAGGCTGAGTCTGGCTGAAATCATTTACCTGTCTGAATCATAGATGCACAGGGACTTCTCTGATGAGTTGTTACACAGCATTATTGTGACAATCAAGCATTTATGCACAGTGTTGTTAAGGAGATGTCAACTATTCAAAATACAGAACAGGCAGAAATGAAATTACATACATGGTCTTGAAACCTGTATTATTTAAAACTCTATTAATAAAAGAATAGGAAATACAATTTTCAACTGAAACTAAAGAATGATGTCAACAGCATATGTAAAATGAAAAGGCATCCACCATGACATCAAAACAGACATTCCTAATAAATATTTAATCTGCTGAAATGTAACAAAATTATGAAGGTATTATCCATATGCAGAAACATGAAACATATCTTCCTTTGTGCTCTTTGCCTTTTTGAGGAAAACAAGATGTATCTTAAAAATAATTTGGTTAAGAAAAATGCTAAAAAATTAGGAGTACATTGAACCCTCACCATGTAAAATATAATCTTGATTTGGTAATCAAATTCTACCATCAATGTTCTTAATTTGAATTCTAGAACATCCTAATATTATATAAAATATTTAATGTGTATATATAAAGAAAATTTATGAAAAAAGTCCCTGTCTACAAATATTATACCTATAATATAAAATCTACCAGGGAAAAGTTTCCTGTTCTTACATATGATAATCTAAAATTTATATTTAAAATTCTATTCATAAGGTTTTGATAAAGATGATTAATATGGAAATTGATTTTAGGATTATTTCAATGATGTTTGTGTTTCTTGAAATCTTCTAGCTCTTAAGTGATAATGAAAATCAGGTGTAATATATTTTCTGTGATTTTTTTTCCTCCCTGAATATAAGACCCTCTAAGACTTTGGAAATATTAAATGTGTTCAAGAAATATCTAATTGAACTTAAAAACAGCCTTTAGAAGTTGTAAGCTTCTTCAAAGTACAATGTAGCCACTTTTAAATGAACATGGTTTTGATTAAATAGTTAAACTATCAACACAAATGGTAATGAATGAAACATATGCATATGAGATATTTATGCTAAAATAACATGTCTTCCTAATAAACATAGACCAAATTCTTTTTATAAGTAATCTACTGCTTTTGATTAAATGATCAAGTTTTCATGGTGATAGAGTATTTTGAATGACAAAACTTTAGTTAACTTTACAAATTTTTTGATAACGTGATTGTATCAGGCAAGGAGATATTTAGGCTGAAATCAGAAACAGTTATTTTTATGCCTGGAAACATGGGGAAATTGGGCAGAACTGCCTACTTTTTGTTTTGTTTTGTTTTCTTCTTTGCTTTTTTTGTACCGTATTTCTAGAAATGATCCATAAAAGGGATCAGCATTTTATATGATGGACCATACTGGGAACTAGGTAGAAGATTTTATCATGCTCCTTAATAGCCTATTGCCCACTGACATTGAGAAACATTCTGTAACTATTCATTCATTTGATACTTACCAATTCAAGGTAGTTAATGGTTCGAATTCCAGGTTTTAAATTTAATTTATTTTTTACTTCTCGAGTAAGAAATATATCAATTATACTTTAGATTTGTTGATTCTTTAAGTTTACACACATATATTTCTGTACTTAAAATTCTATAGCTTGCTGCATACATAGATTAATGAATCTTGAAAAATTGGCCCATTGTTGTGACACGACTTGCCACTTCTCCTAACATTCTTTGCAAGAAAGTAAAAATATTACACTTTTAAAGTATCAGTGAAAGTACGGGCTGGCATCCTCCTTCCCTAAGAAAACCAGGAAGGTCATAACCCTCCGGTCTCATTATTTGTTCTTCTTTTTTTTTTTAAACTGTTTTTTTTTTGTTTTTTTTTCTCCTTTTCTATTTATTATATTTTTGTTTTAATTTTACATTTCAGCCATGGGTTCCCCTGTCCTCCCCTCTCCGCCCCGGTCCTGGTCCCCACCTTCCCCCCAGCCCCTCCCCTCCATTCCCATCTCCTCCAGGGCCAAGACTCCCCTGGGGATTCATTTAAATCTGGTGGACTCAGTACAGGCAGGTCCAGTCCCCTATTTGTTATTCTTAATGAAAGAATCTGTAAACAGACATATAGGCCAGAAAACAAAATGTTCATTTAGAAGAACTTGAAAAAGCAAAGAACACATGCTGGGGGGCAAAGCAGGCAACCTCCAGAGTTAGGAAACCCTGAAGGAATGTGAGTAATGTTTATTTATGGGCTAGAAGATTCCCATTGGTGTTTAGTGGGTATCAATTTTCTAGTTCTAACATTTACGACAATTAAATTACATAACACATTTTAAGGCCCTGTCTTAAATGCATATGTATTGCTGACACAAAGCAGACAGACATGTGCAGTGCTATTATCCCTTATACCTGCCATTCTTGGTGGACAAACAGTAGTGTAAAGTCACATACCAGTGTTCTCTCTCTCTCTCTCTCTCTCTCTCTCTCTCTCTCTCTCTCTCTCTCTCTCTCTTATTGAGTATATTTTCCTGCAGATATTATTTGTCAAGAAAAATATAATAAGAGGGATTGTATATGTTGAAGGTGTAGGTCATTATGTGAGATGAAATGGACCATGATGACAGAATGTCACACATATTTGGAAGCTTGAAATGTCCAAGTCAGAAAAAAGAGGTAATTTTACTGTATTTTTATCAGGACTATGGATTTGTTATTCATGTCCTTTTGAATTATTGCGTGGACGAGTTAGGACTGAAGCATATCTGTAGAAGAAGGTTGGAAAATGATTAGATTGACCCGAATGAGTTACCCACATTTACTGAAGGAACTCTGCATTAGAAATTAACTCTCGGGTCATTAGAAGCCTTATATCTGTAACCAAATGCACATAACATTTGTATATTGGTACAAAGTTATCATCATCATTTAGTGTTAACTGGATATAAGTGATAATTTTTTCATCGAAAGCTTATAAAAAATGTCTGAGATGGGCAGTGGTGGCACACACCTTTAATCCCAGCACTCAGGAGGCAGAGCCAGGCGGATCTCTGTGAGTTCAAGGCCAGCCTGGGCTACCAAGTAAGTTCTGGGAAAGGCACAAAGCTACACAGAGAAACCCTGTCTCGAAAAGCCCCCGCCCCCCAAAAAAAAAAGTCTGAGAAAAATTTTAAAATCTACCCTTATATTTCTATATCAGCACTTGCTCGATCTCTCTCTCTCTCTCTCTCTCTCTCTCTCTCACGCACACACTCTCATTACTCCATGTGTACATCTGTATTATATGGTCTTTGGTACATAATGAATGCAGAACATGCTTGAAATAATATATAATACTGGAATGTTAATGAGAACAAAACTTTAGTTCCTAAAAATTACAAGAGTTTTGCAAAAAGACTGAAATATGAGGGGAAAGACTAATTAGCTCCTCATGGTAGGGGGGAAATGTGGATGAGCTTTATGTTGATACACTCAAAAAGTGCAGTGATGAGTACTTTGTCTCATCATTTTGGACTTGACAATGATTCCAAAACCTTAATAAACATTTGTAGGCAGAGTTTCTCTGTGTCCCAGCAGCTGCTCCCAAATAACCATTCAGAGATTATTATTAATTATAATGCTCGGCCAATAGCTCAGGCTGGTTACTAGCTAACTCTTACATTTTTACATTAACCCATATTTCTTTTTTTATTATATTTGTGTTTTAATTTTACATATCAGCCATGGGTTCCCCTGTCCTCCCCCCTCCCATCCCACCCCCACCTCCCCCCCAGATCCTCCCCTCCATTCCCATCTCCTCCAGGGCCAAGACTCCCCTGGGGATTCATTTAAACCTGGTGGATTCAGTACAGGCAGGATAGCCAAAAGAATCCTGTACAATAAAACAACCTCTGGAGGCATCACGATCCCCAACCTCAAGCTCTACTATAGAGCTACAGTAACAAAAACAGCTTGGTACTGGCATAAAAACTGACATGTGGACCAATGGAATCGAATTGAAGACCCGGACATTAACCCACACACCTATGAACATATAATTTTTGACAAAGAAGCCAAAAATGTACAATGGAAAAAAGAAAGCACCTTAACCCATATTTCTTATCTATGCTCTGCCACCTGGCTTGGTACCTCTCCTCAGTAGGGCAAGTTCATCTCCTTTTCTCTGTATCACCTTGCAATCCTAAGACTCCTCCTTTATTCATCCAAGTGTCCTCTTAATCTTGTTTTTATTCCTAACTTTATTCTATCTAGCAATAGGCCAGTTAGCTTTTTTTTTTTAAACCACAGTACATATATTCACACAGTATAAAGGAATATTTCACAAAAATATATAATCCATGCATAGAATTCACTTTTACCTGTAACACAATGTAACATTAAGCAGTGTTAAATTTTTACTAACTTATTTATGCTGGATATCTAAAAAGCATGCTTCTTACTTCAGAATTTCTAAATGGAGAGTATTAGGAACAGGAACAAAATCACCATGTTAGTCCAGTAAGCTTGACTCTTTTGGGGTTTGTGGGTTTTGTTGATGTTTTTAGACCATTCAAGAATCAGATGCAATAAGACCAGGGCTATGTTTATAATATTTATATGGTTTTGTGGAATTTTAGTAAGTATTGTAGCTGATTATTTGACTAAACAGCTTAATTAAATAAAGCTGATCTTTTATGATACATTTTATTTTTTAATTATATGGGTATATATGTGTCTATATATTGTAATGTGCCTCGAGGTGCAGTGCTCATGAATACAGAAAAGGGTGTTAGATCCATTGGATTTGGAGTTATTAGTGGTTGGGAAATAGCCTCCATGGGTGTTGGGATCCAAACTCGGGTTCTCTTCAAAAAACAGTGTTTACTCTTTTTTTTTTTTTTTTTTGGTTTTTCGAGACAGGGTTTCTCTGTGTAGTTTTGTGCCTTTCCTGGAACTTGCTTTGGAGACCAGGCTGGCCTGGAACTCACAAAGATCCTCCTGGCTCTGCCACTGGAGTGCTGGGATTAAAGGCGTGCGCCACCAACACCCGCTTTAAAAAACAGTGTTACTCTTAACTGCTGAGCCAACTCCCCATCCCCAGTCCCGAGTCTTTTTAAAATGGTAAGTAAAATAATGTAAAGTTGAAAAGAGGGTTAAATAAGTCAGAGCTGTGAGAGAATAGACAAAGAAGTAAAAGGTAAACTGAAGATCATAAAAAAAGTGAGACTCTGAAGAAATAAAATAGATTAAAAGTGCCAAAATGTGAAGTGAGCAGCTGGTCCCTCAAAGGGTCCTGTCTATGGAACAAAACAGCAGAAAAACAGAACAGAGAAGAAATTGGAAAAAGATATGGTAAGATACACAGGAGATGAGTGACCATAGCTGGAAGATCGTTTCGTTAATGACTGGGGCTAGTTTCATAGCTCAGTACGAAAGGATGGGATTCAGCTTTATTTGCAAACTGCAGATGAAGTTATAATGAATAAATTATTTCAGAAATATAGTCAGATTCTTTTTTTTTTCTTTTGCCAAAATCTCAGTAATTTTCTTACTCCATGCCTTTGTTGTTGTTCCTTTGAAGGTTAAATGACTTGGAGGAAAATGAAAGCCTTTCCCTTTACCCCAGAGTCAATGCAAATCTTTCAAATGTGCTGGTCTGTTCAGAGCAATTTCTTTAGAATTGCAGAACTGAAAGGCACGAAGAAAAAACCTGTCACTCCAACTTCTCTTTTTGGTATTGTAGTAAGATTTATTTCTAAATTTTCAGAAATTAAACTGCAATCTAGAAAAAAAAATCCCTTGGGGATGTATTGCATTTTCTTATTGTGTGTTTGTGAAAATAACTGATTTTCCAGTGTCCAAAGACAACTGTGTGTTCTTGCTACCACCACTCCCCCTGATATGTGGAGAAAGGCTGCAATCTGTCCTCTCAGAACTGCAGAGTTTGGAGAAGCTCTTGCAATTCACAAAGGACATTCAAATTCCTATTGCAAGCTTAAGTGACATTTAATTTGCATTTGCACTTCAAGGCTCTTTTGTATGCCAGTGGGCATTTTGACACACTTCTAGGGTCTTTTAAAAATAGGAATCCTTGCTCAAGCCTCTGCCCAACTCAACCTCTCCCTATCTTTCTGAGAGGAGTTAAAAACATTTTCCAGCCATGCTCTTTGGGGAATAACCAGCACAAGTATGTACCTTAATATAGGCATGTTTACTATTCTTCCACCATCCCAGCCACGCTTATTTCCATCATTCAGTTATCGAGTTGGGCTCAGTAACTATATTCAGTACTGGTAACCCCACAGGAAACAGAACTCACAGCAGCTCTTCCTTTGATACAGTTTACAACGCAACTTAAAAGACTGAAATATGAATCTCTGAAATGGTGTGCAGAATACATTAGGAAACAACAGTATATTTAGTATGAGTCAGAGTGCTTATATCAAAAGCAAAAGAATTTTAACTTAAGCAGGAAAGGAATTTCTTTTGCAAAGCATCGACTAGCCTGCAGATTGTAAGCGGAAAAATGGAGAACCATGTTCAAATAGGACAAGAGGAGAGAAGGGACAGCCAACATCTTGAAGGAAAGATAGGCTTCTCAGAATGCCAATATTACCTGGACATTGAAGATGTCATGACAGTTATCTAACAGGTTCTGAACACTGAAACCTTGTTTGTTGTTTGTTTTTTGTTTGTTTGTTTTTAATCTGTTTACAAGATACACTGCTCACCACATGATAGCAGCTCTCTTAAGTGTCTGCATTGATTAACAAACTTAAAGCTCTTAATAACTCAAGGAACTGAAGAATGCTAAGGAGATCAGTTGATTTTCTTCTACATTTAAGGAAAAGGACGTCCAGGTAGAAAAGCTTTTCTTAGGTCATGGAGCCAGAAAATAGCCTACTCTGTAGTTAGACTGTGAACTTCTGTGACTGGCTTGTGGCTTAGCACACACGCTATTTCCTAGGAGACAGCATCTTGCTTTTCTTAAAATCAAGGTCCTATAAATTTGAAGTAAACAGCAGTTATAATGAAAACAAAAGTTTGTTGGCCAGTTTGGAGTCTGAGCAGACATGATGCCACAGAAGTTCCTAGATCTCATAGTGAAATGTCTTTCTGTGGACTTCTCTCCTTTGTCCAACTTCTTCATATGTATTTTACCTTGTTTTCAGTAGGTACCCTGCCTTTTACCATTTCCAGAACAGCCATTATCTAGATGACAGGAACTCATTCCTATGCAGCACTTGTGTCATTAATTTAAATGGCAACCTTTTACTATTAACAAATCTTTTGGCTTTTGTATCAAAATTAAAGAAGCAATTTTTATTGACTCAAGAGAATCACATTCTTCATTTCTGACAATGCTATAGAATACAAATTTAATGTCTCTACTCATGTAATAATAATAAAAAATATGCTGCCACAGTTAATTATGGGAAGCACTGATCTCAAACCACGAAGGGATAAAAGAGCATACATAGGATACACAATGGAAAAAAGCTGAAGGTATAGAAGATAAGGAGAACAAAACTTAGCGGTACTAAAAACAACATAAATATTTTCAGTCTGGTTCATAGCTTAGTAAATGATGAGTAATGGAAAACTGAATTAAAATTTCTTTTAAAATTATGTAGACTATAAATACCATTATATATACTGAAGAGTCTGAATTTATGTATTTAGAATATATTTATATATATATGTGTTTATTACAACAATTAAAAGTTTCTGAAGCCATAAATTTGAATGAAATCAAGAAGGGGAATGAGAAAAAAGAAATGGAAAGGGGGAAGTAATGTAATTACATTTTCATTTCAAATGTAGAAATTAAAAATTCCTTTCAAAACACAATCATTACTCAAGCATTACATACCTAATTTGTTGATAAGCTTATTGCATGAAAAACCTATTTCTCAATTACAAAATATATTAGGTAATAGAGTCCTTAGTTCAAAAGAATGGATAAATATTAATAGGAAATGTTCAAATAATATTATGATAGAAACTTAAGGTAAAAATCAGTAAATCAGCATTATTCAAAAGTACATTGAATAATGCAAAACAGAAATGCTTAATTATAAAATTAATACTGAGGATAGCTACCTCAGGATAGCTTGCTGGTTCAGGTATTTGTCACCAAGCCTGAGGGACCAGAGTTTGATCATTAGAGACCATATGGTGGAAGAAGAGAATAGCAAGTTATACTTTGACTGCCATGTAAGCACTGTGACATGCGCACGCACACACACACACACACACACACACACACACACACACACACACTAAATAGACATTAAAAAATTAAAATGAATGGTGAAATGAAAAATGGAAAAATCAGGTTGTCTGCCCTGCCATATTACTTTTTTACTTAGTTCTCCTAATGGACTGAAGTGTAAAATATATTTCCCAGTAGTCATTGCTAGAGAGTTTGGTAGTGAGCAGTATCTGACATATAAGGTAATACTATTTTGTTTCTGTTTTTCTGAAACACATTTTCACTGGAAGTTTAAGGATTTGAAGCCTGAACTCATGCAGCCTCAACAAGCCAGCTTAGTTACCCATCTCTAGCACACCAATTAAAGAAGTGAATACTGATGAAAAGCAGAGAGAAACCTTATGCAGTTGGGAGGAGGAAGAGATTAAAGTGCCATGTGTCCTCCTAGTCCACCTAATGATACTGACATGAGCCTTAAGTTTAAATACCAGAAGAATTGGATCATGGGGCAAGAAGTATACTCAGGTAAGCACTCCTGTCAGGGTGGGTCTGGATGATCCTTATCTCAGTTTTGGTTCCAGAAGGTAGTCTAAAAAATTCCTTCTGCTATCATCCTCAAGGAGGGGATTCTGGCTTCTTCAAGAAGGTCAAGTCTGTTCAAGGGAGGAGCCATCTATTCATGTTAAGATTGTCCTCTGTAGTGGTGAGATATCTGTGTTTCCAGATTGTGTTCTTTCTGGAATATAAGGTCAATGCAGGTTTAACACAGTGACTTATCTCTGTGGTTTCAGGCATGGAGCAAATGTGATGAGCTACGCAGATGCATTTGTGTGATTGGCATGCCTAAGTGTAGAGGTGAGCCAAAATAAAGAAGACAGCCAGAAATTGAAGGCACAGATATGCCTAGCTTTTATCCTGTGTCTAGTTAAACTCTTGGTTCAACAAAAGCATTTTCTGGATGCTTGTTTCAATATGAGATTAAAACTGAATCTTTGGATACTTTGTAAATGCCTGCATAAAAGTGAGATAGAAATCAAGGCTCCTGGAAGGTTCAGGCTTACCTTTTTATGCTGATAACTAGAATGATATAATAGACAGAGCACCACCAATTTATCTCATGCATTCCAGATGAATGTGTGAGGTTGGAAATGTCATGATAAGGATTGTGGCTAAGAAAGGTAAATAAAAGTACTGAACACTCTGTGAGTGTGAAACTTTCCCATTGTTGTTGCCCAGCCCTCTTACCAGCAGCATGTTACAATTCACAACTAAGCATTGTTATACATATTGTTGATAAAATAACCTGATAAAAATAAAATTTAGTAGCACATATTTACGCCATCAAGGCCAAATAGAATGTGTATTAACATGAGCCTGTTCACAAATACAACACAATAGTTAATATTAGAAGACATTTAACAACAAGTTTGTAGAATTTTTGTAAACGTCTCTACAAAATTTACTCAAGTCTTCATGAATGGAAAATACTTTTATGATAATGGATATGGAAACTAAACATTGTAAATCAGCACAGACCTATAAATCATCCATAACTAAATTTGAGTGAGATAAGTATATATAAGTAATACTTATAAGATATATAAGTATATATATATATATATATATATATATATATATATATATATCTTAGAAGAAATGATCAATCATAAAATATAAGATACCATATTGAAAAACTTAACCATGTACAGTGAAGTATCACTCAGCATTATAAAAGAAGGAAATTCTGTCATGGGCACAACAAAGGTGACTAGAGGACAACTTATGAGAAGCCATCCAGGCATAGAGACAAGCATGTTGCTTGATCTCACTTGTCTACGGAATCTGAAGAAGCTGAACTTGGGGAAGCAGAGGGTAGAAAGGTAGTCACCAGGGACTGGTATGGGCAGAGTCTGGAATCTCGTAGTTATTTATTTCCTTACTGGGACAAACTATCTGACAACAGCTGACAGAAAACAGTGTATATGTTGGCTGCCAGTTTGTAGGAACAATCCAGGATGGTGGAGAAATTATGGCAGCCAAGACAGACAGCACTGGTCACATTGCCTCCTCAGTCAAGCAGAAAGAGCTGGATGCTGGCAGTCAGCTTGCTTTCTCCTGTTTGCTAGGCCAGAACCAGAGCTCATGAGATAGTGCAGGCCACATTCAGGGTTTTTTTCCTCTGATCAGTTAAACCTTTTAAGGAAACCCCTCATAGGCACACATGGTATGTTTCTGTGCTGACTACAAAGACCAAGTTGACAATGAGGATTAAATATTATAGTAGGTATTAAGGAAGGATTGCTCAGGGAAAGAATGCAATATTTCAATTATAAAAAATAACTTTCAAAGGTATATTGTATAACATGAAGCCTACAGATCATTGTTAAGAGAATGGATTTTAAATGATTTAACCACAAAATATAGAGAGAGTAAAAATACTTTAATTAATTCTGTTTAATAATTCTAAATGCATCCATAATTCAGAACATGCTGTACATGATAAATATGTTCAATTTCTGCTTAATTAAAAATAAAACAAGACATATGAAGTTGTAAAAAGTAATTAAGATTAAAAATAAGCACTTATTACAACTTGGAGATTTTTAAAAACTCGAGGAAATCTTTTCATACAATATCTTTGATCATGTATTTCCCCTTTTCTAAACTCCTCCCAGCTCCTTCTAACCTCCCTCCCTACCCAACTTCATGTTTATATGTTCTCTCTTTATCCCTTCTTCTTTCCCATTTTAACAACAAAAATTAAAAAAACCAAAAATCCTATAAGACAAAAAAAATAAATAAATAAACTAGCAAAATAAAATCCATGTACACACACACACACAACCACACACACATACACACACACACACACACACACCCCAAATGGAGTCTGTTTTGAGTTGGCCAACTACTCCTGGCTATTAGCTTGCCCTTGTGTATAGTTGACCTACCCAGTGATACTTCATTGGAGAAAACTGGTTTTCCCTTACCCAACATGTATCAATTGCAAATAGCTTCTTCCTTAGGATTGAGATTGTATGTCTACTACCTCATCTCTAGTTGAGTATGTTGTCTGGTTTAAATATGTACAGGTCTCATATGTGCTGTTACAGTCTCTATAAACTCAGGTGTATTGGTCCTGTTGTGTCTGAATGATGGTTTTCCATTGGAGTCATCTATGACCTCTGGATCTTGCAATTTTTCTGCCTTCTCTTCTACATGGTTCCCTGAATTTGAGAGCGGGAGTTTGATGAATAGCAGTAGGGTTTTTTTGTTTGTTTGTTTTTTGGGTTTTTTTTTTTGTTTGTTTGTTTTTGTTTTTTTTTTTTTTTTTTTTTTTTTAGTGCTCATGAGCTATCAGGTCTCAGGTTCATGACCATTTTAGCATTGTGAGGTATGGTTCCCATCTCATGGAGTAGTCCTTATATCCAATCAAAGATCAGGTGGTTACTTCTATAAGGTTTTTTTCACTATTGTATCAATAGGCAGTTTGCTGTTGTAAGTCACAGGGTTTGTAGCCGGGTAGTATTGATGATTATTACCTTTCTCCTCCAGTAGCTATTCTGTACTTACTGGGAAGCATGTAAATCAACAAGGTTCTTTCTAATGTGAACTTGCTAGAGTTGGAAAATATTTATTACCATATGTAAAATCATGGAGAGAAATTTGAAGAGGTTTGAATTATGTGTATTTATACTCATCTCATTATTTATAGTCACAGATATTATAAACCATAGAAACATTCAATAGAATGTTTTAAATAATTATATTACATATTTCTTTAAATTTACAAAGTCAAATAATATTATGTTCATAATTATATTCTTAGCAAAAATGTGCATAATAATATATAAAGCCATGTTGAAATCTTTCTTAGTATGTGATTCGTGTGTGTGTGTGTGTGTGTGTGTGTGTGTGTGTATTAGAGAGAGGGACTTTGCAGTATCAACTCAGCAGGTAATTTGAGATCACTAATGTAGAGCCATCATAATACCCTCACCCAGCCTACTGATAGTTCAGGGACTATAATATACTGAAATCGACTGAGAGATACTCATGGGGCTAGCTTCTGTAGAATATTCCTTTTCTTGTAAGAAAGCTATTCAGAAACTATTTCACATTAATTCCATCTAGAAGCCAATGCCTTCATGGACTCAATATTTTTCTCAAGTAGTAAAATGTTTTGAAAATATATTATAATTTTCAAAATGAAAGCTTAATTTTATATTTTTATTTTTAAAACTAATATTCAATTTATAGGTATTTTTGCCTGAATTTATATTTAACACATGTGTTCATTGTCAGTAGAAGTAGAACATATGTCACTCATTAACAATGACTGGGAGCTGCCATGTGGGTGCTGGAAATCAAATCTGGCTTCTCTGAAGAGATGCCAGTGCTCTTAAATGCTGACCATCTCTTCAGCCCCTGGTTTTATATTTTTAAAAAGAATAGACTCAATGTTTAAAGGGTGTCTGTAGACTAAAAGTACATACTTTAAAATGAACTCAATTGTATGTTTGAAGCATTTCCAGTTAACTTTTAGTTGCAAGGCATAAATTGGCATGGAAGTGATAAACAGCAAATATCAAAAGAGTATGAACTCTAAAATGCCTTTGTTCTCTTTATTCTCATTTATTCTTCTTTCTTTATTCTCATTTAGTTCATTGCTAGTCTCATGTATGCATATAAATGTGAGCATTAATAGATTCCAATGTAACATTATAAATTTATCTTTACATCATGTGATGTTTGGACCAGGGGAAACATACCTGATTTCTCACATTACTCTATGTTAAAAACTTTCAAAAACCTTTCCTGTAGCTTTAAAAACATAGAGTGTATTATTATCTATGGCCTCCCTACTTTGTACAAGCCTATAAATATAATATAGATTATAGAGCATGCAATTATCTGGGGTCACTTTACACTGCACAAATATATAAAATATGTAATTATCTATGGTCACCCTACTCTGGACAAATATATAGAACATATATCATTATCTATGGTCACCTAACCTTCAAAAGTTTAGTACATTATTTTACCCTATGTGAGTGTTACTTAACATTCATTGTTCAGCATATCCTTATTCTGCATGCCATCTCATGCCACCTTTCACTGACTCTTATCATCTCTATTCTGTCAGCTTCTATGGTCAACCTTTTCACTCAAAATATGAGTGAGACCCTGTAGTTTTGTCTTCTGCAGCTGGCTCATATCACTTACCACCATGAGCTCCAATTCCACCCATGTTTTTGCAAATGACAGATCTTCATTTTTATTGTGGTTAAATTGTATTTCATTCATTTTTGGAACACATGTTTTTAATTTTTATTCAATCATTCTTTCTTGAACATTAGTTTAAATTGTTTCTATTTCTTGGCTATTTGAATAGTGTTTCCATGACTATAGTATGATGTAGAATATTCTAGTAATGAATGTGTCACCTTCATGTACTAATAATTTCAATTCCTTTGCATGTATTTGTCATAGTAAGGTTTCTAAATCCCATGGTAGTTCTATTTTTAATTTTGGAGACATTTCCCTAACATCTATTCTAATGTGCATTCTCTGAGGAGTGTGAAAGACATCCCTTTTCTCCACATCATTGGCAATGCTGCTACTTCTTATTCTTTTTGTTGATAGCAATTCTTTCCCTTTGAGGCAACATCTCAGTTTGGTTTTGATTTGCATTTCTATGGTAATAAGTGATCTTTAGCATAATTAATGTACTTGCTGTTAATTTTAATGTCTTCTTTTGAAAATGTCTTTTTAGGTTGTCATTTTAATTCTTTAATTTTTTATTAATATTTTAAAATTTCTTTTAATATCCATTACAGAGACCCATTCCCTTTGTATTAATTACATTTTTTCCTTTGATAATTTTCACCTGTACATAGTGTACATGGAACACTCTTAGGCTCTGCCTTTCCTATTTCTGTATAGTTTAATGTTTCATTCCATAAGACAATTACTGCTAACTCTATTGATTTCCTGTGCTGAGTAGACACTTTAAAATGTACCCTTTAAATGGTGTGTGTGTGTGTGTGTGTGTGTGTGTGTGTGTGTGTGTGTATTTAACAAAAATAAAATGCTTTTGGATTGATATTAAGTTTTTATAATGGTCTATTTGTTGAAATTGAAAACCATAAATGAATTTCACTGTAAACCATTAGGGCCTGGATACTAGCTTAGCTGCTAAAGTCCTTACTCTAATTTACACAGAACCTACATAATTATTAGCATGATTTTACACATTCATAATCCCAGTTTTGGGAAATCAGAGAGTGATAGACTTCTGGAGATCATTGGCCAGCCAAACTAGCTGACATGTATCTTCTGATTTTTAGAGACATCATATCTTCAAAAGGGTAGATATGCTCTGGGAAAATAAATCAATGGGTAAGATCCCAGAGACATAATCAGGAGGTTCTCAGTTTAGGTAGCCAGCACCCATATAACACCTGGGTCCAATGACATTTGATAGGAGGCATATGCACTAGCCTTGGAGGATGGAGACATATGCGCCCCAGAGTCTGGCTGGCTAGTGGTCACAGCCAAATAAATGTTGAACTTGAGGTTCAGCAAGAGACTCTAAGATCCCATTTGGCCTGTACTGAGAGGGGAAGTGGAAATAACCCTCCCACACCTAATCTATACTCTATCCCCAAGTGATAATCACTCACAAAGGAAAAATTAGTTTTCCTCCAAGGGAGTCTCACTAGGCATATAATCCACTCTTGTAGGTAGGCCCCATGCCCAGCAGTAGTAAATGGCCAACACAAAATGACCTTAATGTTGTTTTTTGGTCTCAGTGCTTTTTTTTTTAATCTTATAGGTCCTTTGTATATATATTATGATTTTCTGATTTTGTGTTTTTATGGAATTTTTTGTGTGCAAATATTTGTGTCATTTTGGATTCTGGTTTGTTTATTTTTCTATTATATTATATTATTTTAATTTTTAGATTCCTATTTGTAGTCTAATGAGAGAGAAATATAAAAAATGTGTATTTGGATAGCAGGAGAGGTGCAGAGGAACTGGGAGGAGTTTTGAGAGGTGAAACCATAACCAGAAAGCATTGTACTTTCTATTTATATCTATATCTCATAGCTATACCTCTGAGAAATAGACAAATCAAATAAGGTTAAGAATGATAAAACCAGCCAGGCAGTGGTAGCACACGCCTTTAATCCCAGCACTCAGGAGGCAGAGGCCAGCCTGGGCTACAGAGTGAGTTCCAGGAAAGGCACAAAAGTACACAGAGAAACCCTGTCTCAAAAAACAAACAAACAAAAAGAATGATACAACAAGACAGCCAACTTTATTTACTCTCCACCTAGAGGCAGGGCAAGTATATCTGCACTCAAAGGAAACATAAACACACACCAAAACTAATAAAATTTAAGCAAACAATAATAAATTAAAAACAAAGTAGCAAGAGATAGAAGAAAAGAACATTCTCTGGTATCCATATACATGCACAAACCAAAGTTCATATACCAGCATGAAAGCCTACACAAATCACTTATACATAGACACATAAAAAATAAATGACACAGCATAAAATACTCAGAATATACCATATGAAATGATTGTTTTCAATGAGAAGTAAAAGATAATCATTTGCAATCAAGTCTTAACTCAGACAAAATGTTATCTTACATAAAGAGAGAATCCCATTAGTATTTTTAAAAACTTGTTCTTCTCTCATATATTACGTCCTGACCTTGGGTTTCTCTCCCCTCTGAGCTACCCTCTTCTCCAGATCTACTCCTCTGTTTCCCTTCAGAAAAGAGCAAGCTTCCCAGGGATATCAACTAAACCTGGCATAACAATAAGACGAGGCACGGACTCTCATATGAAGGCTGGACGGCGCAACCCCAACAGGAGGAAAGGGTCCTAAAGGCATACAAAAGATTCAGAGACAGCACTGGCTCCCACTCTTAGGAGTTCCACAAGAACACCAAATTACACAGCCATAACATATATGCAGAGGACCTAGCGCAGACCCATACAGGCTCTTTGATGTTGGTTCAGTCTCTGTGAACCTTTACAAACTCAGGTTAGGTGATTCTGTGGGCCCTGTTCCTATGGTATCCTTGACCCCTCTGGCTCTTAAAGTTCTTCTTCACCCTCTTCCTAGGGGTTCCCTGTGGTCCACCTAATGTTTGCCTGTGGGTATCTGCATCTGCTCCTACAGATGTTGCCAGAGGAAGCTTCACTGATGACAATTAGACTAGGCTCTGGTCTATGAGTATAGGAGAATATCACTAGGAACCATATTCTTTTTTTTTTTTTTTTTTTTTTTTTTTCTGTCAGTCGTGTTTAGTCTAGGTCTCTGGGCTATGCAAGCATGGGCTTCCACACATTGTGTGGGACCAAGTTGGTCCAGTCATTGGTTGGCCACTCCCACAAGTTCTACACACACTGCCTTTATTTACCCCAGCATATCTTACAGGCAGGACAAATTGTAGGTCAAAAGCGTTGTGGCATGGTTGGTATCCCAGTTCCTCCACTGGAAGCCTTGCCTCATACTTCTTTATTAAACAAATAAACACTGGAATATTAGCAGCCTCTATGAACAAAAGTTTTAGTATTTCTCTTTTTTGTGTAAAGAGCAATATAATTAATTCATCCATTCATGCATAAAGTTAAATATGCCTAGCTTCCTTGTGTGGAAAAATTTCAATTCTGAGGATTAATTTTTAACATCATTATTTATGTTGTCAGATGAATCAGAAATGTGTTAGTACGGTCATGAAAATGTGACATAAACTATGTTATATGATTTTAAGTATACTAACGTTACAAGAATTTTCAGTACTTTTGTCAAAGAAAATTAAGGTTACACAAAGATACTTTATAAGATTTCACTGTTTAAATTTTGTAATCTTAACTTGTGCCATCATCAAACAGGATAAACTCAATAAATTCTCTGCAGCCATTTCACTTTTCTGTATATGCAAATAAATCTTGATGTCAATTCCAGATGTTATCATTTAATTTTTGTGTCATGAATTTCCAGTGGCCATTTTAATTTAAGAATCTGAACTGCAGTTGTATTAAGTATTTTTTATATGACTGGTACTAGGAACTTTACCTTTTAAAATATTTACATTAATTTAATTTTGTATGAAAAGTTTATAACAAAATACAACTATTTCTTCACGAAATCCTTAAATAGATTACAAAAATTTCCTATAATTTGCACAGATGTCCCAAACACATGATAGGAAGTCCAGGCCTACTTAGACACCAATTAGTAAAGTGTCTATTATTACACTCTTCCAAATGCAGAATGAATAGAATCTAGTACATGTATTCTGAGGAGCTCTATACAGCTTTAAGAGAAAAGATGTTCATATTCACATGCCTAGGAAGTACTTTATCACATACACTTGGTTTGTATTGTGTTTCTGTTGAGGAAAGGTTTCACTACATAGCCCAGGCAAGTCTGATATTTGCTACATAAACCAACTACTCTGGTCTAACTCACAGAATGTCTGACTTCTCTACTTGCCATGTTTGAGATACAGGCATGTACCACCCTGCCCAGCTTACTAGATATTTTTAAAGTACTATTACTTAAAGTATAAAATGAGTAGGCAATGCAGGTATGATATATATTTGGAGACTACACTTAGAAATATACATATAGATAGGTATACATACATGTGATCCTTTTATATTTCTAAAAGAATACAATATAAAGATGGAGGCAGATTTAATTTAAAAATGTAAAATGAAAGAGCATCCAAAGGAAAGGCAAAGTATACTATATAATTTTGATTATGAAATCACAATTATATTGTTTTATATGATTTTGTTTTGTATAATTAAACATGATATTGTTTTGTATGATTAATAATACTCTCAAAGCAAGAAACAAGGAACAACTCCAAACCACATAGCAGAGCTAGCTCACCATTGGACAGCTAATCAACACAGGCACAAAGGAAATATGGAGGATTTATAACAAGTATTCTGTAAGCAAATATATAATATTATAGGTTCTCAGGAGAACAAGCTTAAAATCTCATATCTTTAGAATGACAATATAAGTAATGCAGACATTTGGAAACTGTTATAGCTATGTTTTATACTATTCACATAAGAAAATTCAGTTGATCTGTATTATGCAGATCCAATTGCAATGCATTTGTAACTTCTAGTTAATACTACAATATTTTACAGTCAGTCACAGATATGCAAAGAACATCCAAATATTGAGTCATGTGGCATAAAACTTGCCAACTGGCTAGCTTTCCTGCTCTCACCTAGTTTACTTTTTATAATCTATTACCGACACATTTTTTCTGGCTTCTGTTGGTTTTATCATTTAAAAAGTTCTGCACAGTTATATTGAAGGGCTTCCTAGTATGTCTAAATGAAGAAATCTATGATTTTTTTTAGGAGAAAAATACAGGCTTTAGTCATGTTTGAACTAAACATAAACATAAATAATATTTATTTTAAAGTTTCCTTGAACAGAAATATCCAAAAAGTAAGACAGTGTTTTGATTGGTTAATAAAATGTTGCAAGCAGTGGTTTATACAAATGCAACCTTGTATCTTCTCTGAGAACACTGTTTCAGCATTTATTATTATATAATCGTTACAACTCAATTAAATTAATTATTTTTATATTTGTTACTTCATGAATAAAAATAGAACACTAAAATAGTAGAGAACTCATTGAAATAGTTACACCACACAATACCAAATGTATTGTCTTCCTCCAGGTTTTTCCAGTGCATATATCCCAGTTGGCAAAACCAATGCCTCCAACTAAACATTCATAAACTGTTGGTATATATTCAATTTGTCAAAGCTGCCAATCAAAAGTGTGCCTTTAATTTTAATGTATTATTCAGTTTTCTTCTACTGTGTTGGCAAAATGTAACATATTTTTAAAGGAATTGACAATGTTTAAATCTTTTATCAGAGTATTTGCTCCATTTAAAATTATTTTAGATCAGTATACATGAACTAGATCCAAACAACCTATTAAATTCTCTATTTTGTTTGTTTGTTTTGTTTTTCAAGATAGGGTTTCTTTGTGTAGCTTTGGTGCCTTTCCTGGAATTCACTCTGTAGCCCAGGCTGGCCTTGAACTCATAGAGATCTGCCTGCCTCTGCCTCCTGAGTGCTAGGATTAAGGCGTGTGCCACCACCAACCAGCTAAAATTTCTATTATTTATTATATATGTTCTCCTAAAAATTGTATATAAATATTTGTACATCTTGTGTTTAATTTGTTAACACAATCAAGTAACCTTAATGTGCAAGCTTAAGGAAAATTGGATGATTGTTCTAAATATTTTTATGACAAAATCATATTTCTCATCACAGTTTTCTTTGATGAAGTCCTGTCTATGGAATAGTCATAAATATGACATTATTTATAACTTTGTCTTTACAAATATATATCTCATGCTTTAATTTTGATGTACAGTATGTGAACTCATCTTTAGGGATAACTTTGCCAAGTACTTGTACGTTTATGTTTTGACTCTTTGAAATGGCACAAATCCTCCAAACTCTAGTAAATTTGGGAAAGTGATCACAGGGCAGTTGTGGAGGATGATGAAGAACACATATACAAAATAGCACTGTAGAACACTTTCTATAACTTAGAAAATGAAAATAACCAAAATATTGGAAGCATAATCTAAGATAATTTACATTTCTAGAATAATTACAATTTACCTTATTGATCATACTTATTTGTTATTTAAAAATCAATAGTCAAGGCAATTTTACAATCATTTGAGGTCAAGCACAGAGGTAAAAATTACTTCTTAGGCAATGGAATAAAATAAAAGTATTATACAAAACTTGCTGTGGATATCGCTCTGTGTAAATAAAGTTCTGATTGGCCAGTGGCCAGGCAGGAAGTATAGGCGGGACAAGAGAGAAGAGAATTCTGGGAAGCAGAAGGCTGGGGAGAGACACCGCCAGCCGCTGCCATGAAAAGCAAGATGTAAAGACACTGGTAAGCCACAAGCCATGTGGCAAAGTATAGACTAACAGAAATGGGTTAATTTAAGATAGAAGAAGCAGATAATAAGAAGCCTGCCACGGCCATACAGTTTCTAAACAATGTAAGTTTCTGTGTGCTTTCTTGGTTGGGTCTGAGCGACTGTGGGACTGGCGGGTAAGAGAGATTTGTCCTGACTGGGCCAGGCAGGAAAATTCTAACTACAAATGGCGCCCAACGTGTTGGCAAGAGTTTCTACCTAAAACCTGACAAAAAAGATTCTAAGATGGAGTTAAAAACAGCTTCCTAGTTGTCTCTCTCAAGTTAGTGGCAGCCTGCCGGTTTGAGCTACGATGGCGGGTTCCTGGCGTGTGCATCTGACCTGCAGTGTGGCGGGAATGAGGAGTCTACAAGCGACACGTTGCTCTGCTCCATGGTGGATTTAGCCTTTGATAGTTTAAAAAAAAAAAAAAAAAAAAAAAAAGATTTCTGGGCTATGCGCTGCTTTGATAGAACTGCTTCTGATAGTTGATGGTACACATGGCTCCAGACCCAGAGCTGGCGGTAAACTGTACCACTGCCATGTTGGGAAGCTGAGGTGGGCGGAGCCAGCAGCCACAGCAACATTTCAGTCTTACAAAGATGGATATTACACAGAGAATCTGGTTTGTCTTGTCTTTGGGATTTTTAACTGCAGAAAAAGATTTGACCGTAAAAGCTGTTGAGTTAAACAAATATGTAAATTTTAAAGGTAACTTGACTTCAAAATTTGGATATAAGGATATGTTGCTTTGGAAAGGAGTCTCTGCTTTTGTTTGCACAGAAAGCCAGAGGCTATGGATTTGTTCCACATTAAGATACATGAGGCTTCATCAGCCAAGACCACCTGAAAGGTCTCCGATGATACCATGGCCCAGATGATCCAACATCCAGAATGGTTTCAAGACAACTGGCTCAGAGGTTCACCCTAATGGACTACTCCATAATCCTAAAATTTTCTTTGTATCCCCATAAGATACAGCGCCCCCCTCCAGCAGGAAGTAGTAAGAGAAACTACGCCCACATTCCCAAAATTATCAAGCTGGCTTTGGAGATGGAATTGGCTCACTCCTCCTCTAAACCCAGACATATTGCTAAAAGAAAAGCTTAAGAGATTCTTGTGTCCCAAATCAGAAGAGCCCTCTGGTGTGGGACAGAGAAAAAACACTATTTTTCTTTAAAGCAGGTTGATTATAAATGAGATCTCTTTCTAAAGAAGAAAGGGGGATATGATATAGATATAATAGGATGAAAGGGTAGATTAGGGAACTTAACTTCTAAAGAGCAACAACTTGTTTAAAATGTTTTACATTGGTTTAGATTTTAGTTTATTGATACAAACTTAGTTAATTTTGTTATACTGTGTGTATATTTCTACTCTTGTTTAAAGTATTATGTTTGTACAGCTCATTTAAAATTGTAATGGATAATTAAAAATAGATTAATAATTAGTCATCTATGATAATCATACTTGTAGCCATGTTAGTTAAGTCTTCTACATATACATAGAGATATTTCAGATAGATAGGTAATCTTCAAATACTTCAAAGACCTTCAGAATATGGCATTTAAAATATTTTTAAAATTTAGACTTTCTGGACAGTGAGACATGTCTGCTCCTGGCAGCACCGATTTACTTCAGAGAGGAGGATGGGCATTGAAGACACTTCATATGGAGTTTATCTTCACCTTGGCAAAAATAGCCATTTGGGCAAGAAACTGTTCTTGCCTGGACTGCTTGATCAACTGGACATGCAGGACCCATAGAAAGGTGACCACTGAACTTTGCTTGACAAAATGGTCCTTCAGGTTCCTGCTTCACAGAGGAAACTGCCAGACATTCTACAGGACACTGAGAGAAGTGACCAAGAGACTCTAGCCCTGTGGGCTGAAGACAAATGCCCCAACTTTACAAAGGAACATTAGGTGACTGTCCAGGCTGCCAGCTGTCTCTGTCTACCCTGCAAAACTCCCGAAAGTTGCTTGCATCCTTCTCCTGGTTCTCAGGTAATATTATATCCTTCTGAGGTCTTTGATGTGGTTGAAGACTAGATAGTTATAATTTCCTCAGTTATGATAAAAGATAAGTTAGATATAAAACCTTAGACTCACAAATATAAGATAGATAGGATATCTTCTTTAATATTGTAACTGTAATTCTTGCTTGATAATTGTTTTGTTATATGTAATTGTACTATGTAAAAGTTAAAACCTTCCTTGAAAAAAAAAAGAAAAAGGGAAGTGCTGTGGATATCGCTCTGTGTAAATAAAGTTCTGATTGGCCAGTGGCCAGGCAGGAAGTATAGGCGGGACAAGAGAGAAGAGAATTCTGGGAAGCAGAAGGCTGGGGAGAGACACCGCCAGCCGCTGCCATGAAAAGCAAGATGTAAAGACACTGGTAAGCCACAAGCCATGTGGCAAAGTATAGACTAACAGAAATGGGTTAATTTAAGATAGAAGAAGCAGATAACAAGAAGCCTGCCACGGCCATACAGTTTCTAAACAATGTAAGTTTCTGTGTGCTTTCTTGGTTGGGTCTGAGCGACTGTGGGACTGGCGGGTAAGAGAGATTTGTCCTGACTGGGCCAGGCAGGAAAATTCTAACTACAAAAACTGACACTCAACTCTTTTCCAGTCTATAGTTCTTTTAGTCTTTTTTTTTTTTTTACTACACATAGTACTATTTTATTAATAATGATGATATAATTTATACTATTTAAAATATCAAATGGACAGAAAAAATGAGAACTATGTGAAAGTAATATAAATTAGAAGTACCACTTAGCAAAATTTAGCACCTAATGTTTTCTATCTAAATGGGATTTTCAAATAATAATGAGAAGGAATTTTAATATCTAAGTAGGCAGGGCACATCTAATGTGATCACAGACACAGTTATGGTTATGTCAAGAGTTTCTATGAGCCAAAAGCAAGTCTATATTCATACCATATAGACTATAAACACATGTGGGTTTTTTGGTTTGAAAACATCCAATGACATATATGAAATTCAGTTCACAATAATATTTACTATGATTCATTTTATAAAATTCTTTAGTGTTAGTTTGAATTTTAAAAATATTAAGAGACATTCATTTGGCTGGAGAGATGGTTCATAGGTTAAGAGAACTGGCTGCTCTTCCAAAGGTTCTGAGTTCAATTCCCAGCAACCACATGGAGGTTCATAACCTATAATGAGATCTGGTGCCTTCTTCTGGCCTGCAGGCACACATGCAGGCAGAACATTGTATACATTATAAATAAATAAATCTTAAAAAAAGGAGACATTCATTTACTAACTGCCATTTAGTTTGCATTACAAACAATGGAAATTAAAAGAGAAATGGAAAAACGACACAAGATAAGAGAGAGAATCAAAGCAAATTAACTATCAAAGATAAGGTGGTGCCATTCTGGGTTCAGGGTTCCAAATTCAAGGAAAATTGTAGTTTTATGAAATTATGGTTTTTGACACTCAGTCTTTAAAATTTTTATTGAATGTTGAATTCTTCCTTCAAAGTCAATGCATTTAATTCCAAATATGTTAGGATCTATGAGTCCATATGTTGATAATATAATACTTGATGGTGACCCCTTAATCTTTTTTCCTCCTTTTTTATTTATTATATTTGTGTTTTAATTTTACACATCAGCCATGGGTTTCCCTGTCCTCCCCCCTCCCGCCCTCTTCCCCACCTTCCCCCTAGGGCCTCCCTTCCATTCTCATCTCCTCCAAGGCGAAGACACCCCGGGGATTCATTTAAACCTGGTGGATTCTGTACAGGCAGGTCCAGTCCCCTCCTTCTAGGCTGAGCAAAGTGTCCCTGTGTAAGCCCAAGGTTCCAAACAGCCAGCTCATGAACTAAGGACAGGTCCGGGTCCCACTGCCTGGGAGCCTCCCAAACAGTTTAGGCTATTCAATTGTCTCACTTATCCAGAGGGCTTGCTACAGCTGGGGGCTCCACAGCCTTTGGTTCATAATTCATGTGCTTCCATTTGTTTGGCTATTTGTCCCTGTGCTTTACCAATCTTGGTCTCAACAATTTACACTCTTACAGTCCCTCCTCTTTCTCAACAATTGGACTTCTGGAGCTCCACCTGGGGCCTGGCCAAGGATCTCTGCATCCACTTCCATCAGTTATTGGATGAGAGTTTCAGCACCACTGTTAGGGTGTCTGGCCATCTGATCACCAGACTAGGTCAGATCAGGCTTTCTCTCAACCACTGCCAGAAGTCTACAGAGGATGTACCATTGTGGATATCTGGGGACCTCTCTAGCTCTCTGCCTATTCCTGTTCTCAGGTGGTCATCATTTATCATGGTCTGTTTGTAATAGCCAGAACCTAGAAACAACCTAGATGCCCTTCAAATGAAGAATGGATAAAGAAAATATGGTACATATACACAATGGAGTACTACTCAGCAGAGAAAAACAATGACATCATGAGGTTTTCAGGCAAATGGATAAATCTAGAAAAAATCATCCTGAGTGAGGTAAC
Organism: Onychomys torridus; assembly: GCF_903995425.1. NCBI lineage: Eukaryota > Metazoa > Chordata > Mammalia > Rodentia > Cricetidae > Onychomys > Onychomys torridus. The sequence goes on along the minus strand of NC_050453.1, from coordinate 51,379,521 downwards.
CCAGACTCAGAAAGACAAACATGGTATGTACTCACTCATAGGAGGATACTAGATGTAAAACAAAGATGACTAGACTGCTACACAACTCCAGGGAGGCTACCTAGAAAACGGGACCCTAGGAAAGTCACAGAGATTGCCCAATGACAGAGAAATGGATGAGATCTACATGAACAATATGGATGACAGTGGGAGTAATGAAGGGCAAGATTCCAGGGAAAGAAAGCTTAGGGGATCAGGAGATCCCAGCTGGATCAAGAACAGAAAGGGATAACAAGGAGTAACAAACCCCCTTAATCTTTAAGAGGCTATTAGAATTAGATGAGGTCCTCATGGTGGGCATCTGGGATGCAATTCATGATGTCAGGGGAAAAAAGGAGTTTCTAAACTACCAGATATTCCCCTGGACATGTGATTTTCTAACACAGCAAGAATATGCTCATTCAGATACCACAGGCAGAATCATTTATTTCAGGGGCTAAATGGAGACAACGCTACTTCACAACACAATTGTACTCTTATTTTATAAGAATAGGTATTTTAAAACTCTGATTTCCTTAAAATTCAGTCATTTTTTTGTGGGGGGCGGGCATCTGTTTTTCATTTATCTGCTTCTACTGCCTGCAACCTATTTGAGGGCAGCAATGCTGACTTTTTGAGTTCAGCTATTTGGGCTCTTACTTTACCTTTTCACAACAAACTATCAATGATTATAAGAAAGCTCTACTGTGCCAAGGATAATATAAATTCTTTTGGGCAACTTTTCCTCAAATATCCTCTTAATATAATTATCTAAACCTTTCTCCAAGCCATTCATTTTCCAAAGGGCAATCTACTCACTTCCCATAATGGGCTTTTAGGGCAATGCAATTGACTCCAACATTTCAAAAATGGAATGAAGAAAAGGTATTTGGATCCCTGAACTAACATAGCAATTTTATCAAATTGATTAGAAATCGGTCTCTATTCTGCTTCTTCCTTTCAATGCATGCTGTTGGCTCACGCATAATGTTTCCTCCACAGGCAGATACAATGAAGCTTTCTCTGCTAAAAGAATTAAAGAAAAGGAATAAAAAATAAAAAATTTAAAAAAGAACATGCTGAACAAGTGAAGACCCTACATCACAGACTTCCAGCCTCTAGAAATCTGAGAAATAAGTTTCATCTTTAAAACAAATGATCTCATCTGTGGTGTTGAGTTACTGCAATGGAAAATGTGCCAAAACCTATGCAAGTTATTTTTTAGCTAGTACTCAGAGAAACATTAGATGTACTTGCTTCTTTTTTCTTTAGAAAATACAATTTTTAACATACATTCAGGTACTACAAATCTGGTTAATGCTGCTGCATCCATTAGAATAACTGTGAATGGAAAGTGTGTAATAGAGGAGTCTGCAACCACCAAGAACATCTGTGAGACATATTGACGTTGGCTGTCCGTTGAAGGGAGAAGTAACATGAATGCCACACTATCCTTCACTGGAAACCTGAATCTGAATGTATTTAAGCACCTAGATTTCCATCCTTTTCCATCTCTGAATAAAGAGCATAGAAGGAAAGTGATAGAGGACCGCATTAGGAAGCAATCAACCACAGCCCTAACAGGAGCATTACTTGAATAAATGTCTTGGCTGCTTCAGTCTAGCAATGATTTGAGCAGAACAAAGGGCCATTATATGTATAAAAGAAAGATGATTAGAAACTTAGCTTCTTTGCATCCTCATTCATGTAGTCTTAACTGAAAATATGTTTTGAGATATCTAGAGAATTTATTATGATGTTATGTTGTTGCTAGATGATACTGATTAATTATTTTGATTTTGATACATAGATGGAATGTGCAACAGTTCTAGGAAATGGAACGGACTGTAATGATATGCCATTGTGAAATAATAATACAGTATATGATATCTTGGATTTTCTTCAAAATGCTTATAAGTTCTAACTACAATAATATAAATAACCTGGGCATGGGATATTATGAAATCATTTCTTTCACCTCTCAGGTAATGTTAGTAGTGTTTTTTTCTTTTTCTTTTTCTTTTTCTTTTTCTTTTGTTTTTTTGAGACCGAGTTCTCTGTTTAGTTTTGGTATCTGTCCTGGACTTCACTCTATAGATCAGGCTTGCCTCAAAATCACAGAGATCTGCCTGCCTCTGCCTCCTGAGTGCAGGGATTAAAGGTGTGCACCACCACAACCCAGCCCATTAGCAGGGTTCTTATAATTGGAATTCTATATATCATCCCTACAATTCACATATTATGAAATTTCTTTTAAAATATAACAATGCTACCTCTGACAATTCCTTCTTCACCTTATAAAGTCTACATATTCTGACTAGTCCTCTGATTTTTTTTCAAATATCCTGACCCAACTTATTTATTTAGTATGAAATTTACTGCTTTTATGTTTGATGTGCTATAAATAAAAAAATTAACTCCCCCCTCAAAAAAAAAACCCTCTTATCTAAAGTATTTCCTTGCATTCTTTTAAGAATCACCCATAACTTTGCTGCATGGAAAGTCTGTCACCCTCCCTTTCCAATATATCTTCTAACTTCATTTCTAGATATTGATGGTTCTGCACCACTCCTTACAGCTTTTTATTCTCTTTGGAGAAGGTATGGAAAATGGCCCTTTCCATGCATGCCTTCTTGCTTAGTAATGTATAGAGCAGACCCTTAATTACACATAGTACTCCTCTGCTCAGGCTGTAAAAGTTTATAGGATGTAATAGAACCCTTAGGAAGAACAGATTGGATATAATTATGCAACAGAGAGTACATTAAAACCATTACTAGATCAGGATATCTCACAGCCTTCCGGCCCCATCCCTTACACAGAGTTCTGATCATATATTCCCCCTCACTCTTCACCTATCTGCTGACAGAAATACAATCTTTTTCTTCAACATCAGACATAAATAACTGTTGTCTAGCTGTCAATATTCAAGCCACAAGGATCTCATGGATGCCACTTCAGGACCAAAAATCTGTCCCTAGAGGATGGAATACAGCTAAGTATGGGAAGGTATATACAGTACAGAATCTGGGAGATGTCACTTGGCATGAAGAATGTGAGAAGGAGATTTATATCATGGAATGCTTTAGTAAATCACTTTATTTAGACATCACATACCTCAAATCAGTTTCATTCAGGTTTGAAGATTTATCCACTTGTAAGTTTTTAAAATTATTTTGCCTTATTGGTATGGGCATTCTGCCTTGATAATCCTGTGTGCAAGTATTCAGTACCCAGGAAGACAGAGAATGATGTGAATCCCCAGCAACTGCAGTTAAAGATGATTGTGAGTCAGTGGACAATGGAAATTGAACACCAGATATGGAGAAGAAGACAGTGATCTTAACTCCTGAGATATTTCTCCACCCACCCCACCAATATGAGAACTGAGTTGGGCCAAGGTATGATTTATTTCTAGAATCAGTGCTTGAGTTAGATGACATTTTCAGGGTTGTGTTTAGGATTCAGGAGCAGAATTTAATGCACCAATATTCATCAGAATCTTAAAATTCGTCAAACATATGGAATATACATAGGGAACTATTTGAACAATGAATATGTAGGGATTTTTTTCTGTGTGTATGTGTGTGTGTGTGTGTGTGTGTGTGTGTGTGTGAAGAGCTGGGAACTGCAGGTTCTCAGACATACAGGGTGTCTCTCCTGAAACCAGATTTCTCTACTTCAGCTCCCCTCGAATTCAAAAGCCTGTTAACAGTTTATCCTTCAAAGTCTAGAAAAATGAGGATCAGTAATTCCAAATTATTCCTTTCCAGACTGATTGATATAAAATCCAGTCTTGACCTGGGCATGGTAACATACTCCTATAATCCCAGCCCTTAAAGTACCCAGGGAAGACAGGCCAAAGTTTTAGGCCAACTTGGGCTCTTGAGGTATACTTGGAGACCACTGTGTCACAGAGAGAGAGAGAGAGAGAGAGAGAGAGAGAGAGAGAGAGAGAGAGAGAGAGAGAGAGAGAGAGAGAGAGAAAGTATGTCTGAACACTAATGGTGCCCTCCAAAATGAGATCATGTTCATGGTGGCTGGATATTTTTGTGAGAAAAGCCTGCATTTCTGTAAGCATGGACGATGCACAGAGGTAGCTTAAGATCCAAGTTTTTGTGACTCCAAATAATTATGCATATTAGTTATCTCGTACTCCATCAATACAGTCCATTGAACTGTAGCAGCTCCCTTGAAACCCACAAAGGATGAACGATGATCTTTACGAAAAGACCACAGATATCAGGAGTCTCTCAGAGTGCAGCCTCTTGGAATATGGACAAATGGACAAATAGTATCTTCCTGTACTTTTTAAAATTAAAAATAAATTTTAAAAATATAACATACTCTGATATACTTTCATCTCCCAACTTTTCCCAGATTCTCCCCATTTCACTTTCCCACCCAAATCTACATCTTTTCTTACCCTCGCTCATTAGAATACAAAAAGGCATGAAAACTGATGATAATAAAATTGTGTAAAATAAAAACAAACAAACCAGATTAGAACAAAACAAGCAGAAGAAAATGAGCTAAAGAAACATATAGATACAGAGACATATCCAATTGCATAAACAGAAATCCCATAAAAACCACAAAACTGGAAAACAAAATATATACAGAAATGACATGTAATAAAAAAAAAAAAAAAACTGACAAAGAACTACCAAAAATGACATAGAACTCATTTTTGGTTGTGTATCTACTGCTGTGCATGGGGTTTGGTCTTAGGAGTGGTTTGTGTACACACTGAAAATCCATTGGAGAAAACTAATTTTTCATCTACCAGCAGTATCAGTTGGGAATAGCTTCTGGATTCGGGATATGGGCTTGTGTCTACTTGCCTTCTCAAGTGCTAGGACCCCAGCAGACCTATATCTGTGCAGACAGAGTGTGTGATGCAGTGGTCTCAGGGAGTTCATATGTGCATCAGTCCCACTCTGTTCTGAAAGATTTGTTCAGTTAGTGTCCTCAATCCCCTCTGGCTCATACAATCTTTTTCCTCCTTATCTGAAGGGTTCCCTTAACTTTGGGGAGAGGGAATTGACTGAAACTTCCCTTTTAAGACTTTGTGTTCCAAGGTTTATGCATATTGTGCAGTTGTGGGTCTCTGTATTTGTCCCCATCTACTGCAAGAGGATGCTTCTCTGATGATGGCTAAGTTAGACACTTATCATTGGCTATAGCAGAATGTCATTAGAAGCCATTTTATTGTTATATTTAGTAGGAATGTAGGGTTTGGTTTTCCTCTAGGTCCCTGCCCTGACTAGTATCAGGTTCTCTGCCACCTAAGTAGCATTGGGGATGGGTTCCATCTCATGGAGTGGACCTTATCCATCAGACAACTGTTGGTTACTCTCACAATTTTGTGCCACTATTGAACTAACATGTCTTGCAAGCAGGCCCCTACCATATAGTAAACAGATTGTATCTGGGTTAGTGCTTAACTTTATCTTTTGTTAGCATGAAGAGCACTGAGAACACTAGTCAGTAGGAGTGAAGGCTCTAGGTAGGCACTGACTTGACCTCTCAATGTCCAATTTGTTGTGTGGGTGTTTCATTTGGCAATAGGTTTCATTCACCCTCAGTTTGTGGAGAACAACCAATAGCCTCGATTGTTTTGGGTTTCCATGGGGCCCTTCTGGCTACCAACTGGATTAGATGTCATTCATTTTCAGAACTGAAGGTTTCATTTGGTGATGAGCATTATACAATTGGGGCTGCTATTCTTGCCAATTATTTGATGATTGCATTTAGATCCCTTTCATATATGCATGTATTTCAGTAAGCTTCTACTGAATTAGATTTCCATTTGGCCATTCAATTGGCCCTTAGTTTTGGCTGTTCCTCCATACATTCCATCTTCCCTCCTCCCCATTTGACCTTTCCATCCCATACTCCCAAACCACCCATAGCTATCTACTCTATTTCCCCTTCTTAAGGTGATCTAGCCTCCATACCTAGTTCTCTGAGTCCTAAAGAAATGAGATAAAAAGGGACATAGTGTAACATAATAAAAGTGACATACAGTAAGCCCACAGCCAACAGCATATTAAATGGAGAAAAACTCAAATTGTTTCAACATTTTCACTAAAATTAGGAACACGCCAAAGTTGTCCACTCTCTCCATTTCTATTAAATATAGTATTTTAAAGACTTATATGGAGCAATAGGACAACTTAAGGTCAAGGACATACAAATAGGTAGGAAAGAAGAATATCTGTATAAGTAGATGATATGACCATGAACATAAATGATGTTGAAAATTCCACTAAAAACTACTATAGCTGATAAGTGCTTTCAACAAAATAGCAGGATAGAAAATTAATACACAGAAATCATTATACTTATACATACAAATGACAAACTGAGAAATCAAGGAAACAATACCTTTTACAGTAGCCTCCAAAACAAACATATCAAAAAATATCAATCCCGTCTTCTCAAAGCTAAGGGAACCCTTTAGATAAAGAGGAAAAAGATTGTACAAGCCAGAGAGGATTGAGGACATTAATCAAACAACTGAAAGACTTGTAAAATAAGAAACTTTAAGACATTAAAGCAAGAAATTAAAAAGGATATCAAAATATGAAATGATCTCCCATGATCCTGGATCACTAGAATTAACATAGTAAAAATGGCCATCCTACCAAAAAGAGTCTACAGATTCAATAAAATCCCCATTAAAATTCCAAGACAATTCTTCACACAACTTCACAGGGTAATTTTCAGCTTCATATGGAAATGAAGACAACTCTGAAATAAAACAACCCCAACGAATAAAAGAATTGCTGGAGATATAGCCACCCAGACCTCAAATTGTGCTACAGAGCTACAGTAATTAAAAACAGCATGTAATTGGCATAAAAACAGGTACATTGATTAATGAAAAAGTTCAGACATAATGCCACACACATAAAGAAGCCAGAAATATACACTAGCTAAGCAGTACCTTCAATAAATGGTGCTGGTCAAATTTGATGGCTATACGTAGAGGAATGCAAATTGACCCATACTGATCACCTTGCACAAAATTCAACTCCAAATGGATTAAACAAACACCTCTACATAAGGCCATATATACTGAACTTGATAGAAAAGAAAGTGGGGAATGTTGTTAAACTCATTTTAGCCCAGGAAATGGCTTTCTGGATAGAACACCAAGTGCACAGACACAGTCACTAAGAACAATAATTAATAAATGGGACCTCACAGAACTGAAAAGGGACCTCACAGAACTGAAGATCTCTGTATGGTACTGGATGTCATCATTCAGACAAAGCAGTGACCTACAGAACTGAAAGGCATTTTTACCAACTACATACCCAATAAAGGGATAATATCGAAAATATATAAATATCTCAAAACACTGGACATCACAAAAACAATTACCCAATTTTAAAAATGGGGTACAAGTCCAAAAAGAGACATTCAAAAGAGAAAACACAAATAGCTGAGGAGCACCTAAATACATGTTCAACATGCTTAGGCATCAGGAAAATGCAAATCAAAACTACATTGAGATTTCATCTTACACCAGTCAGAACGGATAAGATCAATAAAACAAATGCTGATGAAAGTGCTGAGTAAGGAGAACACTCATCTATTTTTGGTGGGAGGGCAATCCTGTACATCTACTCTGGAAATCAGTGTGGCAGTTTCCTGGGAAGCTGAGAATTTATTGCCTCAAGATCCACTCTTTATACCACTCTTGGTCATATATCCAAAGTAATCTATATCTTACTACAGATATGCTTGCTAACCCATGTACATTGCTGCTCTATTAATAAAAGTCAGAAATAGGAAAAAAAGACTAGATATCTGTCATTAGATGAAAAGACTAAAAATGTGGTATATCTATACCATAGAATATAACTCAGCTTTTAAGCAAGATGAAATGAATGGAGGTAGAAAAAAAAAAACATCCTGAATGAGGTAACTCAACTCAAAAGACAAATAAGGTATGTATTCATTTATATATGGATGTAGGGTGCTAAGTCTTCAATAAGTGGTTAAAGTCCATATTTTCCACATACTAATTCTCAATGGGTTCAAGATTTTTTATTGTCAATTTAAGGATAAATTTCAATATTGCCTAAAGTTTTTAAATTAGGTTAATATTGACAATTAAGGGCATATACTCTTTTTAAATCAATTTAAAAGGCCATGTCTGTCAAAATTTTTGGGTGTTTCTGGGAGCGGCTTGCTGATGCCTCATAAGAAGGGTGAAGACTTATTGTCAGTTGATGGTTGTTGATGGAAGGAGAGTCACTCCTCTTTGGAGATGTGGCAGCTCAATTGAATATGAAATAAATGTCCAAGTGCAGATAGATAACAATAGTGCAATAGTAGCATTAATTGAACTTGAAATTCTCAATAACAGTTTTTAAAAGGTACAAAGTTTGGAGAAAGATGGACTGGCATCATACAGGCTGATGGAGGGATGGCTTGTGGTGGATATATATATATATATATATATATATATATATATATATATATATATATATATATATATATATAATTGTGTAACTGTGTCACATTTGCAAAGGAATAAAGACTATATTTAAAAGGGCTTTATGTATCTCACCATGGAAACATGGTGTCCATGAAGAATGCACACTGAAGTGCATTCACCAAGGTGAAGGGAACATCACCTCGGAAAATGCTGCCTTCTAAATCATTGTAGACAATATTCACAGTATAAGAGAAGTACATTTAAATATATTTAAATATCAAAAGTAATCTGGGATATGGACTCAGGATACTAAAATCACTTCCAACTTCATCAGAGTACTGTAATTTTCAGTGGGAATATTCAGCATTACTTATTTTTTCTTTTATGTGCTTTTTTTTCCAGTATTTTCTCTTTGTTGCTTTTTGGACCAGTTTCAATTTGTTGATTCTGTCCTTTCCAAGTCATTGAGCTTAAACAGTGAAAAATATATTTTTAAATAACATGTTTAAGGCTGGGCAGTGGTGGTGCACACCTTTAATCCCAGCACTCGGGAGGCAGAGCCAGGCAGATCTCTGTGAGTTCGAGGCCAGCCTGGACTACCAAGTGAGTTCCAGGAAAGGCACAAAGCTACACAGAGAAACCCTGTCTCGAAAAACAACAACAACAAAAATAACATGTTTAAACTTCTACAAATGTTGTTTGAATCTTAGATGATCTTCTAATAAAAAATCCAGAACCAGAAATAAGGGTGAAAACTGAAAGATCAGAGAAGCAGAACGGCCGGAAACTAGTTCTTACCTCTACGAAATCCTCAGACTAAAGAGAGAGAGTTCCTGTTTCCTCATGCCTTATATATGTTTCTCTGCCATGCCATATTACTTCCTGGAATTAAAGGCATGTGTGCTGCCCAAGCAACGGCATGAGATCTCAAGTGCAGGGATTAAAGGTGTGTGCCATCACTGCCTGACCGCTATGTGTAATCTAGTGGCTAGCTCTGTCCTCTTACCCTCAGGCAAGTTTATTAGGGTACACAACATATCACCACATACAAATCTATCTTTCCATATGTGTATGTTCTGAGGCATTTCTAGTTCTCATCCCTCTCAAAATTACTTGTAAATTTATTTTCCTGATTGATGCTTTCAAAGAAGATATTCTAACATCTGAGTCACTTTCAGTATTTCTGACTTTTATAAAGCAAATGATTTTTTTCTTTCCTGACATGACAGAGGTTTTCAACCATATTTTGAGACTGAGAATCCCATGTAATCTTCATTTGTTCAGACAGTCATTGGTTTAGTGTCTTTGTACAGTTCCCAGTGGGAGTGAAGTTTATGGTACCTTTCCAGCCAGGCTGACAAGTGACTATAAATAAATAACAATATTTTCCTATTTGTTAGTTTGGTAGAGCAGATTTATAAAAGCACCTTTGGTTCAGTTAAGCCACCCTCTCATAGTTTATTTGACAGGAGTAAAGGCTTATCTTCAAAGCCAAATGATGATTTCAATTTGCTTGCTGTGAGGTGCTGTACCTGGAAAATAAGCAATAGAAAGAAAAATCAAGCAACTCAGAGCCATGCTCTTATATCTGTCCTGTATCTTTGGAAGTCTTTCTTCTAACTACCGCCTCTTCTCTACTGAATAATGTTTGGGGACTTTGATACACAGACCAAAAAAAAAAAAAATGCTAGAAACTTCATAGTAACTAAATTATTTTCTTAGTCTGCTACAATTTTCTGTCCATTGACACAATTTTCCTCTTGTGCATATTATCTATTTCTCTGGCAATGCTGATTAATAAATAATTTTAGTGGCTTTATAGCATTGATAACTTACTATGCAGATGAGCCCAAATTGCTAGTTCTTCTGTCCTAGGCCTAAGTTTGACTGAATGTGTGTTGCTTCTCTCATAGCCGAATAGTAAGCAGGGAGCATGGTGAGAAACAGATTCCCTCAGCCAAGACTACACTGCAAAAGCAGGGATGCAACTGTTCCGTGTCATGACAAGATTGCTGGGGAAGCTGGTCCCAGAGATTACTGCCGTGGCTTACTCATTGACTTCTGTTGTGCTGGGCACATGGGGCCTTGAGCATGCTAATCATGTATTTTATCATGGACATGGACAAGCTTTTAAAATGTGATCTTTGTGTCTCTTACCACCAAGGGGTGATAACTGTTCTAGTTCTCACCCCATCTGTGTGTTTGGGGAACACAGTGAAAGTAACATCATGCCAATTTAAGTGCCCAGTCATTAAGACATTGAACTCCTATCTGTTCTCTTGAGAATTAACTCTTACATCTTTGAAATGACATAGAAGATGCCCTACCACATATTAACTATAGAAAGAACAGAAGCTGAATGAAAAGAAAAGCAGTTCACAGCAGCAGCCCAGGCCCCTAACAGCCATTATCACCTACAGAAAAGTTCCCAAAGATGTTAGACCTTCACCATCGGAGCTAAATTCTACCAAGGGACATTTCTTATTAGGAATAGAAGCAGATGTATGTCATTACCGCATATATTACATGGTTGTATTTTCCCTTTTCACATACATCCAGATGTACCTCTACTACTTCACTGGCTATATTTCATCTCATAGATTGTGTTTCCCTTTTCAATTCTTTGCTCAAAATGTATTCTGAGCTACTTTGTGTTCTCAGTATTAAATTACAATATTTAATTCTTGCAAATGAGGATTTTGAATTCATAATCATATAATACATCTTTAATCCTGTTCATCTGCCACCAAACAGCACTGTAGTTGACTTAAACTATTTGAAGCTCATGAGAAATGATTGTTACATTGACAATCTTGAATAATATGTAAAATGTACATTAAAATATACTTTATGACCTTTTTATGACATAAATACAGTACATCTATATGTAACCAAAAAATTATCATCATAACTGGATTTTTAGTTATTTGTGGGGTTTTATTTGTTTGTCTGGTTGGTTTGTTTATCATGACTAGGTTTCTTTGTGTAACATCCCTGGCTGTCCTGGAACTGACTCTGTAGAACAGGCTGGCCTTAAACTCAGAGATCTGCCTGCCTCTGCCTTCAGAGTGTTGGTATTAATGGCATGTGCCATCACTGCCTGGCTGATAGACAGCTTTTGAGATGATTTTTAATGAACATGGCCTTCTTATATTTTGTCTGGACTTCTTGTCTCATAATATGTAAAGTTACACAGACAGGATAACATAGCTTTTGTATAAATAACAAAAATACCAAGGTGATTCCACATGAGTAGTCTAGAGTCTAATTATCTCAGCTCTCTTGCTCTGGAGCAAACAAGTTACCTTCTTATGAGTATCCAATATAGGTCAATTTAACAAAGATAACCTTAAGATTTGAGAATAAATACAAATGGAAGTGGATCATCCTTCAGTTGAACTATGAAATGGTAATAACTTGACTGACACTTTGATTAGTATTTCAATGAGATTCTGAGTCATAGATACATAGGTAAGCAACCCCCAAATTCCTGACATAAAATTAATCTACGGGATAATGATGTTGCCTTCATTACTTAGTTAGTGCTAAGATAATTTGAAGTAAGCAACCAATAACTAATATAATCTTCTTGTGATTATGAGAATGTGTTATAATGTGTTTCTTCTCCCAGAATGCTCATATGTTACGGTCTGTCTTCATTTTTTCTAAATCCCATCGCTCTGAAAAAGATGCATATTTGGCAAGCATCAAGGATAGATAGCTCCATGGTGGACAAATTCTGGTGCTCAAGTTATATAAAAAGTCATTATCTCAAATCATTATGACATGAACCACTGACTCTCATTTTATGTCTATTGTGTTACTTTATTGTAGCCAAGAAAGGAGGAAGAGAAAGGTGATGAAGGAAAGGAAGATAAGCATGTAACAAATTAAAAACATGGAAACTGATACACAGCTCAATTGCCCTGAGGCCATGGTGAATACTTACATGGATATTAAAATTTATCTTACAAAAGTAATATATAATTTTTCTTTATAAAACCCATATATGCATCCTAGCAATTTTGAACACTTTCATGAAATAGATCACTTAAATTTAAACCCTGTTGGAGTACCACACACAATATCCATCGTAACCAATGTTCCACAGCTATCAGTTTGGAGAAAGAGGTCATGTTCATAATCCTTTTAGGTGTGTTTTAGAAACACTACAGCTGAGTTCTGAAACAATGGACAATTGGTATTTAAAGAGACAAAGTAAAATATTTTGTAGAAATTGCCATCTTAAAAATTGAGATGGAATATTTCATAGAAAAACCTATTACCTGAGCTAGCCACCTTACTTATCACAGCATTATATATTTGGTATTTCAAAATAGCAAACTGAGTGTGATTCCTGTGTGTGTGTGAAGGGGGGGAGTTGTGTGGGTGTGCAATTTTTGTGTAGTTTGTGCTCACTTATATCCTTCCAATGATCCCCATGCCTTTCCTATGCCCTATAGTTTATAGACATACATTGAATAGTTGAAACCTATATTAATGTTGTATTCATGAACACTACTGTGGTGAGATTCATTCATCACTAACACATGCTAGTTACAGATTAAATGTGTACAAATGTTTGAATTAAAAATAATGTATGGATACTAAATTTACTTTATTTAATGCAGGCATGATGGCACATGTCCTTAATCCCAGCATAAAGGAGGCATAGATGGGTAGATCTCTGAAAGTTCAAATCCAACCTAGTCTGCTAAGTAATTTCCAGGCCAGCTAGGGCTACATAGTTAAGACCCTGTCTCCAAAAGAATTATAGTATATAAAATTTAGAGAAAAATCATATTCCCTATACATATAAACATCTTTTGTAAACCTACTTTTGAAAAATATATACCTAAAGAATATTTATATCAATAGTTTGAAAGTTAGAAAGATGATTATAAATGTTTTTATAAATCAAAATAAAGGATAAAGTCATTGATTTTAGGCAGGTAAAAAATGTGTTCAAGATAATTATATACTACAGACACTGGCATTATAAACTTCAGAACATTTGATGCTAAAGCGCAATTCTTATTTTATTGTACAACAGTGATGTAAAAAGAAACTTGTTTTTTAAAAACAGCATTTGTCGGGCGGTGGTGGCGCATGCCTTTAATCCCAGCACTTGGGTAGCAAAGCCAGGCGGATCTCTGTGAGTTCAAGGCCAGCCTGGGCTACAGAGTGAGTTCCAGGAAAGGCACAAAGCCCTGTCTCAGAAAAAAAGTATGCTTAAGAAATAAAATAAAAGATAAAAACAGCATTCTAAGTTATTAACCTTTTCCACTACTTGAAGTCATTATCAAATACCAGAAATATTCCATTAGATTGTCTCTAAATTGCACTGACCACTTTGTGGTTAGAATGGGGGATTTAAAATTAATCAATAGTAGTGCTCATCCCACTTTCAGTTAAATCTCTTTATCTTCTTTGACTAATGGTACCTGCTTAACAAGACATAGATAACCTGGGCATTTAGAAATGACACCACTTCTGAGCAAGTAGCAGCAGTGCTGCTTCCACTATACAATTTGATATTTAACAATAGGCAATGCAAAGCCCCTTTCTTTAGCCTAACCAGCTGACTAACTTACTAATATGCATAAACTCTGACTATGCAAAACAAAATCTAATAAAAGACATTGCTGTAATCAGGCATCCTTCCACCTTTCATGTTACAGCGTGTTCTTAAAGTCATTATTGAAGATTAAATGAGTTTCCTATCCCTTCTCTTTATATGTGTGAGTTTATTCATGCCATTAATTTTGGTTATATTTCTTACAGAAATAGTTGGTTCATTAATTAAAGTATAAGATTGTAAAGCTGAGGGCCACTTCCTGTGCTTTTAGTGCTTGTAGTCAGTATGTACACTCATTCTTACCACAAATCTGTAGCTGTGGATATAATTTCCCTAATTCAATTAGAACTTAAACAAGATCTACTTCTAACTATTTGATTTTCATTGTGATTTATGAAAAATATTCACTGTGTAGTTCTGGGCATCTTCAAGATAACCAACATCAATTCTAGTGATGAATAAATTAAATATATATTTATACATAAATATATATCATATGGAAGCTGATTTGTCAACAATGGCTCACAAGCTCTTCTCTGGATCTGTCAATAATATGTTCACTTAGATGAAATTCAGCTTTCTTCATGAAACTAAAATTGTAGTTGTATTTCTTAGCTCTGTTGTGCAAAGAATAAACCTTGATGTCAGGTTTTTTTTTATTAAAGTTATGTTTCTTAGCAATGTGACTTAAGACTATACTGATTGTGCTCAGAGACAAGGTAGGGGAGGGAAGGCAAGCAAGGGGGTAATGGAGAAATAGAATAGAACACTTTTGATTCAGCATTTACATGTAAACTTCTATATCAAAAACTAGAAGTGATGCTGGTTATCTTGAAGATGCATATAAAGACTGGCTGACAGAGTTTCAATACAAATTTAGAAAATTAACAGAACCAGATATCTGTTTTAGAATCTCTTAATAATAGTGATAAGAGTTTCAAGAGTAAAAAGACTATCTTGGGAATAACAAACACACCCATCATAATAGTGATGAAATTACATTGCTAGCACTTTGAAATGACACATTCTTCCCTATTATTTTCCTCAGAAATATAATAAAGCATAATAAAATATAGTTTAAATTAATTTAAAAATACTTTCATTCACTTGGTATTGTGGAGTTCATATGATAGACTCCTATGCTTTTTCTGTTTAAATGAACACTGATGTGGCCTATTTACATCATAGTTTGAGTACTATAGTCTGTAGTACATTTGAAGGTGGAGCATATGATTCTTCCAGTTTTTGCTGTTGCTAAAGTTTGCTTTGGTTGTTTTAGTACTATGTAAATTTTAGGATGGTATTTTCTATTTTTGTATTGAATGCTACTGGTATTCTTATGAGAATTATATTCAATCTTTTCATATCTTTGGGTAATATGGACTTTACAATAATATGAATTCTTCCAATATGTGAACATTGGAAACATTTCTAACTGGGTAGCCCTCCCAACTGTCTCTGTAAGTCTCTGAAAGAAATTATTCACTTCCTTCATTAACTAGTGTTTTAAATTTTTAATATGTTGTAGCTATTTTGATTCTTTCTTGATTTCTTAGTAAATTTGTTCTTTTTTTCAGTTTTTTTGTGCATGACTTTAAAAAAACATTATTGATAGACAAAAGTTTGATGAGGCATATGGTACCAAAATAAGCTACTTAAGATGGTTATCTTCTATTATCCTATGGCACTGTATAGTTGGTCATTATTATTTGCAAAATAAATGTTTTTGATATGTCAATAAAACACTGAAAAAAGGTTAACAGAATAGAAAATTCTGGGACTGGGTAGCTATTGTTTTTACTGGTAACTGATGGCTTAGAATATCCCCTCTTTTAAGCCCAAGGAATCATGCTGATGCCTCAGTTTGTGCTAATGCAATTGACTTACATACTTGTATCTAGGGAAAGAAAGAGGAACATGTTGCAAATATCCACCATTAACAACCTGTAAAAACAGAGTTAAGGCAAGATAGGTATATTACATTTTTCTATATTGGGAGCAAAATTATTTTAATTAAAATGACTTTATGACAATTAGGTGAAAATGAGAGACCTTTCCTTCTAACACAAATTAACACTGACACACACTATTTTTTATTTACTTTGAATGACTTAGAAATGTTTTAGCACATGTTGTATGTATAGTATTACCACTTCGTCTAACTATTAATACATTTCATTGGTTTATATTGTGATTCGTGGTAATGAGAGTTCAAATTCTCATTTACTCAGTTACTTAAAAATCATTCCTTATAAGAGAAAAATATGTCTTGGAAAGATGATGTCTGGTTCCTGAAGTTTAAAATTATTACTTTTCTCATGTAAATGGTGTAATCCTGAGATTACAACTTTTTTTTCTGAAACCTAAGCTGCAGAATGAAATCACTTCCAGAATCTGTCACTTTTTTCTATTCTCACTCTTTCTAAACACTTACAACTTTCTAGATTGTGACAAATACCTAACATTTCCCTAAGTATCAAAATAGCAATAAAAGTTTTGAGGACTTTTTTCTCTGTTTTTTTGTCAGTGCTATAACATTATAATCTTTCATGTTTTATTTATATTTAATTTCATCATTGCCACTTTTATTTAAATTGATTTCTATTAATGAAACTTATGCCTGCCAATGGAATACCATGCGATGTTTTAATATAGATGGACTGATCAATTTTCATTGTCAACTTCATTAGATTAACAAATGTGTAGGGCATTGATGAGGTACAACATTAGGTGTGTCTTGAGGACTCTTTTCAGATAGGGTTAACTGAAGGAGAAAAGGGCATGCCCTGAGTGAGATAATGTCATCAAGGTTCTGGAGACCCAGACTGAATATAGAGGAGGATATGGAAAATACTGCTAAGCAATGCTATTCCTTTTCTCTGCTTCTTGATCTACTTCCCTGTGATCACAGACTCTCCTGTTCCTGTTCTAAGAAAGCTTCCTGCATGCTTGTATTCCCCACTATAATTGAACACATCTTATTAATTTGTAAGTCGAAAACATTCCTTCCCCCATTGAATTGCTTTTGTAAAATATTTGCTAATGGCACAAAGAAAGCTAACTGATACAACATATATAAGATTTGCAACACAGGCTTTTAAACATTTCTTGTGGTTTTTTTGAGATTATAATTATATTGTTTCTACCTTTCCTTTCTTCCTGCCAAACCTACTATATACTCTTCTTTCTCTTATTCAAATTCATGGCCTCATTATTCACTAATTGTTATTACATAGTTACATCATATATATGCATATATATGTATACACACATATGTATATATGTATGTGTGCTAAGCATTTCTATCTTCTGAAATATCTTCCAATGATAAAAATTTTCAAAACTTTTATTCTAACTTTTCCAAATGTACCTTTAAGGCTGCTATCTGGAGTCACCCTGTGTGATGGCATACAAAAATGTCTTGCTCCATTTTAAATATAATTTTCATCCTACTAATCAACTTGCTTAACTCTTGCCCCAAACACATGTGCCCTTTTAATCCCAGTTGTGGCTACTATTACACTGCTTTGAGCTTTCATAATGACACAATTCCATCCCACACATAACCGATATCAGGTAGTGGGTATCTTTTTTGTGCATTGATGTTTCAATTAAAAAGAAAAGTCATTTTCCCATGTGTGTTGCTAAGAATGATCAACATTCCCTCATCTTTATGATCCACCTAAGCCAAAGAACATCCAACATTGGCCCATCTCTAAGCCTCTAAATTTATAAGGAATCAGCTCTTTCTTCCTCACAAAGTACACTACCATGTTTTCTCAAATAGCAATCTTGTCTCATATTTCCTGGGTTGATTTTTATTTCCACTAAGTATACATATCTATATGTGAAATTAAATTAAAATGGTTTGAGTTGTATAGATCAGATCATGGAGTGAGTATTCACTCTTGAATATTTCATTCAGTTTCACATAATGCATGTTGTTTTTCCTTTAGCTGTACTACTATTTATAGTGCATAACATTGAAAGTGAACCCTACTCTGGTTTCATTCAAATCTGAGTAACAATTATGTGTTCATGTTTCAGTTACTAAACAATGGTCGATCTGCATGTATGTATGTGGAGAACTTTTAGAGATAAAAATACTGGCCAGGTAGGTTATCCTTCTTTTGAAATATGTATGCTTTAAGCAGACTTCAGCATACACACTCACACACACACATACACACACACACACACACACACACACACACACACAAAACCACACACACATAAATACATACACACTCATATATACAGAGGCATATGCTATATAACTGTTTTTGTTCACTGAGTCCTCTTGTACTACAGAATTGCCATAGATGATAATGAACCTGATAAATCTCCACCTTCTTGCTTTATAGCCATCCTTTTTGCTCCCAGATTTGCATGGATCTTACTTTTCTTTCTTTTTATTGATTAAGAATTTTGTCCTTCTGAGTCTGGGTTACCTCACTCAGGATGATTTTTTCTAGATCCATCCATTTGCCTGCAAACCTCATGATGTCATTGTTTTTCTCTGCTGAGTAGTACTCTATTGTGTATGTGTACCATATTTTCTTTATCCATTCTTCAGTTGAAGGGCATCTAGGTTATTTCCAGGTTCTGGCTATTACAAACAATGCTGATATGAACATAGCTGAGCAAATGCCCTTGTGGTATGATTGAGCATTCCCAGACTAAGAAGGGCTAACATGGTATGTACTCACTCATAGTGGGATACTAGATGTAAAACAAAGATGACTAGACTGCTATGCAACTCCAGGGAGGCTACCTAGAAAATGGGACCCTAGGAAAGAAACAGGGATCACCCAATGACAGAGAAATGGATGAGATCTACATGCACAACCTGGACAAACAGAAAGGGAGAACAAGGAATAACGGACCATGATAAATGAAGACCACATGAGAACAGGAAGAGGCATAGTGCTCGAGAGGTCCCCAGAAATCCACAATGATACATCCTCTGTAGACTGCTGGCAATGGTCGAGAGAAACCCTGATCTGACCTAGTCTGGTGATCAGAGGGCCAAACACCCTAATAGTCCTGCTGGAACTCTCATCCAATAACTGATGGAAGTGGATGCAAAGATCCTTAGCCAGGCCCCAGGTGGAGCTCCAGGTATTCAATTGTCGTGAAAGAGGAGGGACTATAAGAGTGTGAATTATTGAGACCAAGATTGGAAAAAGCACAGGGACAAATAGCCAATGGAATGGAAGCACATGAATTATGAACCAAAGGCTTTGGAGCCCCCAGCTGGAGCAGGCTCTCTGGATAAGTGAGACAATTGAATAGCTTGAAGTGTTTGGGAGGCACCCAGGCAGTGGGACCCAGACCTGTCCTTAGTGCATGAGCTGGCTGTTTGGAACCTTGGGCTTACACAGGGACACTTTGCTCAACCTGGAAGGAGGGGACTGGACCTGCCTGTACTGAATCTACCAGGTTTAAATTAATGCCCAGAGGAGTCTTGTCCCTGGAGTAGATGGGAATGGAGGGGAGGGGATGGGGAGAAGGTGGGGGTGGGGGCGGGAGCGGGGAGGACAGGGGAACCCATGGCTGATGTGTAAAATTAAAACACAAATATAATACATAAAAAAAAGGAGAAAAAAAAGAATTTTGTACATTCATACAATGTGTTTTTATCAAGCTTCCCTCCATTCACTGTGCTCAATTTCCCCATCCTTCCAACCACTATTCCCTTTCAATTTCATATGGTATCGTGTGTGTGTGTGTGTGTGTGTGTGTGTGTGTGTGTGTGGTGTGTGTGTGTGTGTGTGTGTGTGTGTGTGTGTATGTGTGGTGTGTGTGTGTGTTTGTGTATGTGTGTGTGTGTGTGTGTGTGTGTGTGTGTGGTATGTGTGTGTGTGTGGTGTGTGTGGTGTGTGTGTGTGTGTGGTGTGTGTGTGTGTGTGTGTGTGTATGTGGTGTGTGTGTGTGTGTGTGTGTGGTGTGTGTGTGTGTGTGTTTGTGGTGTGTATGTGTGTGTGAGTGTGTGTGTATGTGGTGTGTGTGGTGTGTGTGTGTGTGGTGTGTGTGTTTGTGGTGTGTGTGTGTGTGTGTTTGTGTATGTGTGTGTGTGTGTGTGTGTGGGGTTTGTGTGTGTGTGTGTGTGTGGTGTGTGTGTGTGTGTATGTGGTGTGTGTGTGTGTGTGTGTGGTGTGTGTGTGTGTGTGTGTGGTGTGTGTGTGTGTGGTGTGTGGTGTGTGTGTGTATGTGGTGTGTGTGGTGTGTGTGTGTGTGTGGTGTGTGTGTTTGTGGTGTGTGTGTGTGTTTGTGTATGTGTGTGTGTGTATGTGTGGGGTTTGTGTGTGTGTGTGTGTGTGTGGTGTGTGTGTGTGTATGTGGTGTGTGTGTGTGTGTGTGGTGTGTGTGTGTGTGTGTGTGGTGTGTGTGTTTGTGGTGTGTGTGTGTGTGTTTGTGTATGTGTGTGTGTGTATGTGTGGGGTTTGTGTGTGTGTGTGTGTGTGGTGTGTGTGTGTGTGTGTGTGTGGTGTGTGTGTGTGTGTGTGGTGTGTGTGTGTGTGGTGTGTGGTGTGTGTGTGTATGTGGTGTGTGTGGTGTGTGTGTGTGTATGTGGTGGGTGTGGTGTGTGTGTGTGTATGTGGTGTGTATGTGTGTGTGAGTGTGTATGTATGTGGAATGTGTGGTGTGTGTATGTATATGGTGTGTGGTGTGTGTGTGTGTGTGTGTGTGTGTGTGTGTGTGTGTGTGTTGGTTTGTTGGTTAGTTAATATCCATTGAGTCTACTAGAGCTACCAGTTTCTGAATGGATTTTGGGCGATCTACTAGAGTGTGTGTGCCTTTTAGGGTAAGATCCTGGAAGGAATTTGACTCTTCTTTTTCCACAATCAAGGCCTCAGCTCGGGCTGGAGCTGTGTGACTACCTCTTTTCTCTGTACATGACCTTGTGTAGGCCTTGGGCATGATGTCACAACTGTTGTGAATTCATAGGTGAAACTTCCCTGCTGTTTCCAGAAAACACAGTTCTGGGCTTCCTCTGGCTCTTGGAATTTTTAGCACCCTCATGCATGATGATCCCATGTTCCTGACACAGTCATTTCTCTCATTTTCAGTGGTGCTGAGAAAAAATCGAACAGTACAAACAGCTCTGGACTTTATGTCATATAGTCATATGACAGATGATATCATGAACTAACATTGATCTAGTAATATTTACTGATTTGTGTATTTACCACATTTTATCATTACTATTGATTCTATTTCTTATGCTTATTTACAAAAAGATCACTGTAAAAAGAGTATAGCATTATACTCAGCAGCTTCACCATCATTTCTTTTATAAATTACGTGTTAAATGACAGAAATTATTCTTAGGCTATTCATCGAACAGAGAAATTACTATCTAATGAAGGTTTTGAAGTATTTTTGTTTCAGTATTTGTGTTTACTGAGTATAGTGCATACATGTATAACCTACTGTCTCATGAACTGTTAGAAAATTAGTGCACATACTAATTATGATCTTAAAATTCATTGTATGTTTAGATCATTTCTATTTGTACCTAAAAACAAATTTATGTATCTTCTCATGTGGTTCTAACATCCCTAGTCCAGATATCAAATCCTTAGTATCTACTTATTAAAGAAGAACAATGTTCAGCTTGCCTGTCATTGTGGCTGCCATTAAGGGCTATTTGCTAGTGTTAAGAGCAGATTTTCAAAGCCAGATGGTGCTGGTGTATTCCCTTCATCCCAGCACTTGGGAGGCAGAGGCAGGCAGATCTCTGTGAATTTGAGTCTAGCCTACTCTACAGATTAAGTTCCAGAACAGTGAAGGCTACACAATGAAAACCTGTCTCAAAAACAAAAACAAAAACAAAAAACAAAAAAAAATCAAAAGAAAAAAATAAAATAGATTCTCAGAATATGACACATGCTGATATGTATTTAAATTTATTTTAATTATTTATTTACTTACTTATTAATTTATTTATTTTACATCTGTTCTACAGTTGCCCCTCCCTCCTCCTTTCCATTCCCTCTACCCACCTCCCCTCTGCCAACACCTCTCAATCCATTCCTCCTCTGTTTCTGTTCAGAAAGGGGCAGGCCTTCCCTGGGTATCAAAAAAGCCTGGCATACCAAGGTACAGTAAGACTAAGCACCTCCCTTTGTATCAAGGCTGGGCTAGGCAAACATTTTAAAATACTTTATTTCTACATTTACCAATAAGTTGACCCAAACCAAAGCAAGTAAAGGATTGCTCAGAAAGTATTTTGCAGCCGAAATCTCTTTTGCTTACCAGGATGAAGGGCAGCACTCACTGGACTTTTGTACTGATAGTTGGTGTGTACTCATCAGGTTCTTCAGAGGCAAAAACAGCAGACTTGTCCCCTGAGGATCCATAAAAAGAAAATACTACTAGAATTAAACGCCTAATACAGTGAGCACAAGAAAGCTCCTGTTACTCCCACGGAATTTCAGCACCTGCTTTGTGGGTCTCTGTAAGTGTGAATCTGGCACCTCGAGAGAAAACAATTAGTTCAAATGATGCTTTCAATAAAACCCAAACACCTGGCAGTGGTAAAACTGGAGCTTTCTATCTCAGGAGAAACAGAAAAATGAAGACTGTCTTTGGGAGAGGAGCAGGAATATCTTTAATTTGTTAAGAATCTCTTTAATTTCTCCCCCTTATATTTGAGAATTAAAGGATTGTGATAAAAGAATACACTCAGTTTAGAGCTGAAGAAAGTATCTGAGAGAAAAAGAAATGCTAAACAAAAATTGCTGCTTGGGAGGTTGAACTTGAATATTGCTAGGGATGTGGACCTCCCTCCCTGCCCCTCCCCCTCCTTGTCCCTTTCACTATGACCCCTCCCCTCTCCTGCCCCTTTCTCTCTCACTCTGCTCCCCCACTCCCTGTTTCCCTCCTGCTTATCCTTCCCATCCTCCTCCCCACTCCATCCCTTACCCTACCATCCTCTTTCAAGTAGATATTATCCTACCTTGTGGCAGGGATGTTTGTTAGTTGTTAGATGATTGATGAAGTTGCTACATTGGCATTACTTCATTGAAGGTGATATTTAAAATACAACATGGTGGTTTATTTTTTCATGGAATTATACTTCAATAGAAGAGACTGTAGGCTATAGGAGGACTGCTCATGTTTTAAATATATCTTTCTCTGCTAGTATATGAGTGTTTGTACAACAAATTACCTCAAAACTGAGCTACTAGACTAAACATGTGTGTTATTTATGATTCTGTGAGGAACAGCTTGGATACACTAAATTTTAGGATTTGCGGGTCACTTTTGCCTGGAGGAACTTATGGCTATACTATTCTGGGAAAGCTGCTTTGCTACTGTGTCTAGCAGGTGAAGATGGTAATTTGCTGAGTCTGTTCTCTGTAGATCATAATCTTGGCCTTCATAGCAGCACAGCACCTGATAAGGCCTAAATTACCATATATATCTAACTTGTTTTCAAGCTTTATTTGTATTTTTTCTGATGATGGTACATTGATGGCGTTCAGTCGCATGACCAAACATAACTCCATCATCTGGAGACAACACACCAAAACAAAGAATATGACTTTGAGGTAACCATTTTTAAAACCTACCATGCTCGCCTAAGTCCTAGAGGACAGAACCAGCTGCTCCTCTTTCCCTGCACAGGTCCATGGAGCCCTTGGTCTGGGCTTTAGAACATATAACCACAGCTGTCTTCTTTATTTTCCACAGCCCCATCCCCTCCATTCTTCACAGAACACCACGGAGCTCTGTCCCAATCACACTAGTGCGAAGTTTGACACTAGTGCAAACTTCAGAGGCCAAGCGTTTCTCCTACTGTATCTCATACCTTTGTATCTCTGGACTCTTTGGTTTACGTTCGTAATTTAAGGGTTTGGATGTGGTTTGTCTGCCCTTAGAAGGAATAATAAAACTTTTCTGCTGGCAAGAAAACAAAAAACAAAAAACTCTACACTGCTCTCCTTCAGGACTCAACAAGTCAAATCTAGTATAACTCCAGAATCCTTAGTGTTAAAAGACTCAAGTACTAAATCCTAGCAATATACACACTATTTTTCCATCATGGTTGGGTTTTATAATCTTAATGTGCTGACCTATGAAAACCAGGGGTCAGTGAAAATAAAATTAAAGTTTCCATTAAATTTTTAAAACAAATTTTAATAACATGATTCCTTTCGTGATTACAAGGATAATATGTGGACAGTTTAAAGACTTATTTTGTTCCCTGTTAGCTCAGAGTCAGAACAATTCAAATATATTTCATTTGACATTTGAAACTACAAATAGAGCAGTTCACCTTCCGTCATGACTCTGCTCTCTAGAGCTTCAGAAATTTATCAAAGTCTCATTTCAGAACTCTTGAATACTCTCCACAATATTATCCACAATATCAGAGAATTGTTATTAGTCATAAGCAAAATATAAATTAAAACCATGATAAATATTCTGACTCAGTAGAAAATACCAAATGTTGACAAAATGTTGGCAAGACTATGGAGAGTTGGGGAGGCTATACGTTCCTAATGAGCGAGGTAGGGTACACTGGGAGTAGTATGTAAAATAAGAAATACTTTTTAAAAAATAAATAAAAAGATGACTACATAAAGATATATTTATTATTTTCTTTTGAATTAAAATGAACTATCAGGCATAGTTTGTAAATATTATAATATTTTACATAAAGACATTAGAGCCTATTTTATGTCTCATTTCTTTGAACCCTCATTAGGAATTGAATTACTTATTTTTGCTGAATACTGATCTTAATTATCTTAAATGGATTTTGGAAGCCTTTCTTTTCTTTTTCTAATGAAACCTTATAAACACAAACACTTTTTATGTGAAAGTAAAGTTAATATCTGCCTCTAAATTGAGATAGATAGATAGAGATAGAGATAGATAGAGAGAGAGGGGGGAGCAAATTAGATCAGAATACAATATGACTAGGAAAATAAAATATTTTGAAGTACCTACAAGGAAAGTCTTAATTAGCCATAGTATTTAACCTATTCTATTATGCTAGCATAGGAGTCTGAAATATGGCTCATGATTTATAAATGGGTATGCTGAATAGAATTGTTTATAAGCATGGAAACTGGAATGGCAGGCATCTGAAGAGGTGAATAACAAAATGTATGTTGTAAATAAAATTGTAAATTTAGGCAGAGTCATGTTAGAAAAATAAAATAATTAATTAAATCATGAATGTAATTAAATCATGAATGCCAGTATTTGTCTTTCTCATAAGAACAATGCTTAAATATGAAAACAAAATAAAAATGTGGGAAGCAAACATTTTAATATGAATATTTTATTAATATAATATATGATGATTATATGACTAATATAATACATGATCAATTAAAAATTAATATCAGGTTAAGTGGTGGTGATCTTATAAAGTTGTAAGGATAGGTATATATAAAGTACTGTTTCAAAGACATAATTTCCCTAGGGGATAAGGGAATGTCTCACTCAGTAAAGTACTTGGCCAACAAGCATTGGGACTTGAATTACGATCCTAAACACTAATAAAAAAGCCAGACATGACAACCTCAGGAACACACATGTCGAGTGCATGCATTATCTCATCCACTACCACACAGTAAATATATAAGCATAATCTAAGAAATAATTTTTGAAAAATGAAAGAAATATCTTTGCCTTGAAATGAAAAAGGTAAATAGACTGGATACAGTTTTATTATTTGAATATATCAATGAAAAATTACAAATCAGCAAGTGTTTACCACTGATTTGTTTAGTAGAAACTGCACACAAAATCACAGAACATGGCCCAATACAAAATAATGAAAGTGGATCATTTGTTTCCCTGTTGAGGTTCCTATAAAAAAGAAAGTTTTGGCAACTGGGAGATGTTACCATCTTCTAAAGTCCCAATTAAATAATTACAAAAATACACTGAGTGGGAAAAAAAAGTCTGACTGTTGCTCATCACTTTCTCTAGCATATTACTACTGCAAATCCTATGACATAACTCTTCTGATAAATAGTGCCTAGACCCTGGTGCTATTCACTAACAGATTTTTAAATCTACTGAGGGTAAGAGTCAATATTATCATTGTAACTCACAAACTTTGAATAGCTTGTTCATTTTCTATTGCTCTAAACCATTCTTTAAATTATTATTTAAACTTGTACATAATAAAACAAAATTTTAAAATATTTCTAACTCAGATTTTTAGGACCTAATACTTTTAAGGGAAGCATTATTTGAACTTGATAAAGGTACAATTACCTGAACAACCAGAATAGCATTCTCTTTAGATGAATGAATATATATATATATGTATGTGTGTGTGTGTGTGTGTGTGTGTGTGTGTGTGTGTGTGTAGATATAGATATAGATATAGATATAGATATAGATATAGATATAGATAGATATAGATAGATAGAATCCATCAACCAGAATGATACTCAGAATCAATGGCACCCTAGTATAGTATTTGAAGTTCTCTTTCCACTTTTAACAGAAATTTAAACTAGAGTTTACATGGGTATGTATGAAAAAGAACCACAATTTGATATAACCTTCAGTAAATATCATATTACTATAGTGGATTTTAAACACACACAATGTAGTGAGCATGTCAGTCACTCTAGACACGCTAGATTCATGATTGAGAAATGGTTTCATGTTATAGCAAACAAAGACCCATCGTTTTGTCATTTATTGCTTAACATAAATGCATTATAAATCCTAGATCACATTTGCAATCCCTATTAGTTTAGGAGAAAATAGAGTCATGTCACTTGATGAAAATATATTTCAAAATGTTCCGTGAAATGTGGTATTATTATCAATTTGCAGGCCAGAAATGCTGTCATTATCTAACAGTATGATGTTTTGCAGATACTAAAGTACCAGAAAAAAATTATTTACAAGGAATAGATAGGCCAACTTTAAAGAAAAGTCATCTTTATATTACCAAACCATTCTTCCTAACATGCAACTGAGATAGAAGACCTAAAAACCTTTTAGTTCAAGGTCATCAGAGTCAAGAAGCCAAAGTTGCTAAAAGTCGAATCAAAGCTAAGTGCTTGAAAGAAGCAAGGTGAATGTTGTCTTGAGGAACCAGCTCAAACAGAAAAATGCTATTTGCAGTTTACTTTCATGCAGTGAACAGATGGCAAAGTATTTGGGGCAATGTTGCTGGCAAAAGGTACAGAGAACATTGGCTCCTCTTAGGCTACAGTTATGTACGCAGAGTTCCCCAATCTCCCCTGGTGACTTTGAAATTGGGAATTATATTCTGGAGATATTTTTCTCCTCTTCTCATTTTCTCTTGGCCACTATTATTCCTGTCCTAATGTTTTGTCAGATCTCTGTCATAGTACCTCAAGTTTGCCATATGGCAAAAAAGGCACTATGGTGATAAGATATATCGGAACAATAGCAATGATCATCAGAAATCTATATATTTGGTTATTTATTTTATGCAGTTGGAGCAGGAAAAGTGATGAAATGTGATTTGATTTGAAAAGGGAGCAATGACTTATGCCTTATGAGACTTTTCAGTTTGAATGCATAGAAAATAATGAGTTGTAAACAGGGCAAAGGTGAAACTGAGTGAATGGATGTAGCTCATGGAACAAGCAGTGTTCCTTACAGAGATGATCTCATCATAAGCCATGATGGTTGTTCTAATCAGGGAATAAATAATTTATTCAGAAAAAGACACCACATCACACACAAAAAGAGGCCATAATTAAGATCAATTTCCTGAAAGAAAATCTGCCTCGTTTTGTCAATTCATGTTTGAAAGTCTAACACAGATGTGAACACCAATGCTCTTTAAAACTGCCCATAAAGGACATTGGATTCAGAGAATGAGGACAAGGACTATCTCAGTGAAAGAAATTATTCTGAGCATCTTCAACACTTAATACAAAATATGCCTTTGCTTGCTAGTAGTACTCACTAATGAGAGAGAGTAATAGGCTCCACTGTGATGTCTGTCCATGAGCACCAAACCTACACAGGTGTGAATCTCATTTCCCCTCATGTTTTTATTCTCCTAGTTTTCAGTACAGTTTTAGATTCACAGGAATACTGAGCAGATAGACAGAAAGCTCCATTTAGCCATCCCACCATCTCCACCTTCCAGAAAGTTCTTCTACTATTACAGTGTTGCCTTTGCTATAAACAAAGAACTAGTGTTGAAAGTATTAAATGAAGTCCAAAGTATAAATATAATTCTTAGTGTTTTCCTGTTTGGTGAATTATTAGAAACATCCAATGTCAAACATCTACCAAGAAGTTGCCTCATTGCTTCTGTGTTCTTTTTCACTTTCCCAGATTCCAAAAATTACAGAAAATAAAATTCTTGTCTCTGTATGAATGGGATATTTTATATCGCATGGCAATCTTCAGTTTCATCCATTTTCTTATAAACAACATTTTATTCTTCCTTAAGGCTGATTAATATGAAACTGTCTATATATCGTACATATTCTTATTGAATAATCTACTGCTGGATACCTAGTGCACACTTGTAGATAATTCCAGGATTACCTCATTTGTGTACAGAACTCTAATATTTGCTGACTCTGATTCCTAATTTGTATATCCAGCAGTCTTATAAGTAGATCATGTACTATTATTCCCCTATTTAGTCTTTCGGGAAACCTCCAAGTTATTTTTCTAAGTGGATGCACTAATTTATGTCTATCAGGAACTAGTGAAGATTCATTTTCCTTCTGAAGTGGCCCACATGAGATAATTATTGACAACAATGTTAAGTCAATTAAAAGTTTTAAGTCTTTTTTATTGGTAGCCAGATCAACAGTGGACATGTGTCTCTGAAAAAGCTCATGGTGCCCCAGATGAGGGATACAGTGTTTCTAAAGACAAAAACTTCAGAGACCATAATTTGTATCAACATTACATGAGGGTCATAGTAACATTAAAACATTTATCACTGAAAGAAGATAGTAATTATTTTAGGTATAACGTGTCCGTTATTTAGACCTACATATTTTTAGTTATTTTAGATTAAGTATTTTGGTTAATACATCTGGACCATGGTCAAGACCATAGGAATCTAAAAGTGTGTTTCCAAGGCAAATGTGAGTATTGAAAATGGGGGTGTAGAAGGCTGAGAACTATGTAAGTAAACACAAAATTGAGTCAGAACAGAATGGTGTTACCTTATTCATTTTACCTTGTAACACGAATCTTAAATGGTCTTATTAATAAAAAACCTAGAGCCAGATATTGGGGTGAAAGCAGAAAGATCAGAGAAAAAGAGCAAGCCACAGTCAATCTCACCTTACCTCAGCCTTCAGAGCAAGATTTCCTGTTTACTCACCCTTTATATACCTTTCTGTGCCCTGCCATCTTACTTCTTATTTATTTATTTATTTATTTATTTATTTTGGTTTTTCAAGACAGGTTTTCTCTGTGTAGCTTTGCGCCTTTCCTGGAACTCACTTGGTAGACCAGGCTGGCCTCGAATTCAGAGATCTGCCTGGCCCTGCCTCCTGAGTGCTGGGATTAAAGGTGTGTGCCACCACCACCTGGCTAAACAGTTCTTAAAAGAACAACCACAGATGGTTGAGAAACTATAAAATAGTTCATCATCCTTGGCCGTCAGAGTAATGGAAATTAGAGCTATATTGGGAGATCAACATAGGCTAGTCAGAATGACTAAGATCAATAAATGATAGCCCGTGCAGGCAAGCATGTGGAGAAAGAATATTTATTCATTGCTGGTAGTGATGAAAACTTGTGCAGCCACTACGGAAATCAGTTAGAGATTCCTCAAAAAGCTGAAAATCAATCTACCTAAAGATAGAGCTATTACCAATCTTGGACATATACCCAAAGCACTGAACATCTTTCAACAGAGCTACTTATTCATTCACGTTCTTTGATGCTCTATTCATAATAGCCAAAAATTGGCTACATATCAATTAACTGATGAATGGGCAATAAAAATATAGTGCATTTACACAATGGAATATTATTCTGCTGTTAGAAAAATGAAATTATGAAGTTTGTATGGAAATGAATGGCGCTAGAAACCATTATCCTGAGTAAAATACCCCAGATCCCAAAAGGCAAATATTGAATGTTTTCACTTTTATATAGATTTCACCTTTTGTACTTTCAATATGTGCGTTTCAAACTGATTGTTTCTTTTGCTGTGTAGATTGTATTATCCTAGTTTTACAAAAAATAAAAATGAATTTGTGGTTGTGGTCTTAGCCATTCTGACAGGTGTAAGATGGAATCTTAGAGTCATTTTGATTTGCATTTCCCTGATGGCTAAGGGTTTTGAACAATTATTTAACTGTTTTTTGGTTGTTTAATATAATTCTGTTAAGAATTATTTGTTTAGATATGTGCCCCATTTTTTAATTAGATTATTGGGTTTTTGATGTCTAGTTTCTTGAGTTCTTTATGTATTTTGGAGATCAGCCCTCTGTCAGATTCAGTGTTGGTAAATTTCGTTTCCCATTCTGTAGGCTAACTTTTTGTCTTATTGAGAGTGTCCTTTGCCTTTCAGAAGCTTTTCAGTTTCATGAATTGTCAGTTATGCTGGAGAAGATGTAGAGTAAACATAAAACTCCTTCACTGATAGTGGGAGTGCAAACTTGCACAACCACTTTGAAAATCAATATGGTAGTTTTGTAGAAAATTGGGAATCAGTCTACCTCAAGACCCAGTTATAACAACCTTGGGCATATATGCAAAGGATGCTCAATCATACCACAATAACACTTGCTCAACTATATTCAAAGCAGCATTATTTGTAATAACCAGAACCTGGAAACAACCTAGCTATTCCCTCAACTGAAGAATGGATGAAGAAAATGTGGTACATTTATGCAATGGAGTATTACTCAGATGTTAAAAACAATGACATCAGGAAAACTGAAGGCAAATGAATGGAACTAGAAAACAATTAGCCTAACTGAGGTAACCTAGACCAAGAAAGAGAAACACAGTATGTACTCAGTAATAAGTACATATTAGCTGTAAAATAAAGGATTACCATACTACAATCCACAGCCCTAGAGAGGCTAAATAACAAGAAGTCCTCAAAGAGGGATGCATAGATTTCCCTAGGAAGGGAAATAGATCTCCTCAGTAAACTGGAGGTGGGTAAGGATGGGAACATGAGGGGTCAGGATGCGGGTGGGATAGAGGGAGAGAGTAATGAAAGAGATGTCTTGATGGGGAAGGTTGCATTTCGGGGTCAGGTAGAAACCTGCTGCAAGGAAAATTCCCATGCATCTACAAAGATGATCCTGGTGAAGACCTCTAGCAATAGTGGATAGTTAGCTTAAACTGACCATCTCCTATAATCAGAGGTGACTCCTATAATTGTCACCAGAGAGCCTTTGTCAAGTTACTGATGGGAGCAGATGCAGAAGTACACAGCAAAGCACTGGGCCAAATTCTGGGAATCCTGTTGAAAAGAGCTAGGAAGGATTGTATGAGTCAGGGGAGTCAAGGTCATCACAAAGGAACCTATAAAAACAACTAATGTGGGCTCATAGGAGCTCACAGACCTTGGACTGACAGTTAAGGAAGCTCAGACTGGACTGACCTAGGCTCTCCACATATATTTGACAGTTGCATAGCTTGGTCTACTTGTGAGACTCCTAGCAGTTGGAGTGGGGCCTGTCTCTGATTCTTTGACTTGCTTTTGGGACTCTGTTACTTATACTGTGTTGCTTTACCACACCATAATGTGAGGGGAGGAGCTCAGTTCTACCTCAACTTGATATGCCATGCTTTGTTGACACCCATAAGGGGCCTGCCCCTTTCTGAGCAGAAACATAGAAGGAGTGGACTCAGGGGAGGGTATAAGGGAGATAGTGGAAAGGAATGGGAAGAGAGGAGGGAAGAGAAATTGTGGTCTATATATAAAATACATTTAATTAATAAATAAATAGAAAAATAAACTTGTTGTAAGTAATCAGTATTTCTAAATCTTAACCTTGGTTTTTCTATATCCAATTAATTAAATATATACAAATTTCCAAATAACTCAATAATATTGGGATTATAATATTATAAAAGTTATGAATTATCAAAGTGAAAGCAAATATATTTTGAAAACACAAAATACAGATGTTATTAGTCCCATCACAAGGATACAGTTTAATCATTCTTAACAATCAACTAGGAATGATATTATCAATGAATGAATAATGGGAAGACATATCTGAATTTTTATCATACCCTTTATTGATTTGTTATCCAAGATTGGCAATTATTATACATGCTTTCTGATTTACTTCATCTATGGTAAAGAACATCCTGCCATACCTAGAAAAATGGAATTATGGTCAAATTTTGAGTTTTAATACTATCATAAGGAAAATGAGAGTCAAACAAGAAATTAACTCACAAACTATAATTTATCTCAGTGCTGTATTAATAGTGTTAGTTTTTAACTGACACTCATAATCCCTGTTCTGATGGGAGGATGTTAGTGATATCCTACTTATCTCCACCACTAGTGTTTGGCCCTAATCTTCTTTCTTATATTTCCTACATGTCTGCCTTCTCTAATTCACTTGAGAGTTCTTCTAGGGTAGGTTTTTGTGTCATGGTCTAACATGTTATATTTTATGACTATAAGGCTTAGGGCTTAATGTAATCTAGCATAGGCTCTAGTTGATGACCCCAGACGTATTGTATTATTATGGTAGGAGTGATTCTTCTTGCTCACATAGATGTGGAAAAGAATTTTAGAATGCAATGCCTCTGTAGATTTGTCTGTTTTGAGGCTTGTGCTATGCAAATATAATAGTTTGTTTAAAATTTCATTTCTTTTAGTGTTCTGCACATCCAGTTGCAAGGGGTGCATTGTAAGTCCATTAACAAAACAATATATTAGCAAAGATTTTTCTGGGGCCTCCCTCTCTAAGGTCAGAAATGTAAAGATTTAAGTTGGAAGTTTGTTGATTTGCATAATTCATGTTATAGTAGTACCTCATGGGTAAAAGGGTACTGTTGAAGTTAAATGATTTGGCAAGTTTATTGTTTACTATTTCTTAATAGCTGGCAACCTTTAATTAGGATCCTTAAATGGCTTCATATGCAACTATTAGTAAGGAGAAAACATAGAATGACCTGTTTCCTTGTAAGTAAAATAGACAAAGTGCCCTAGAAAATGATTGTGTAATTTTTTTTTTATCAAACTTTTGAGTAACTGGGTGGTCAGAGGTCTCAGTGGGACAGAAAATTAGGTGGATTAATTTTATGAATGGCTTTATATCTTCATATTTGTGAATACATAATTAATAAATGGCTTGACTTATATCTGAATAAATTATGGGGCTAATAATTTTGGTGTTTGTACTTCACCCATAAAAGGCTTTAAGCTATGATAAGCATATCATTTACATTAGTTCATATTTTGCATATTATATTTTTTTATTTCACAGTGTGGGATCAACTAAGTATAAGTACTGAATGCAGCGTGGATTCATAGAAAGGATTCTATAAAATTCTTGCTTTATTAATTAAATTTGAAAGATGGATTGCTCATTAGATTGTTCTCTATGCTCCTTTCTTTGCATTATTATGCTTAGTAATATAAGTTGACATATACATGTACAATCTGGAAAGGTCAAGAAGAGAATTAGGATCAATAAGTTTTATACAAATTATGACATTGAAACATCCTTTTTTATGTTACCTTGATTCATTTGACAAACTGCTATGGAAAAATTTAATAAGAAAATTTTCAAGAATCTATTTTTCCATTTTCCCAATATATTTTATAATGTAATTCAAAAGGGGAAAATGCTAGTATTATGTGAAGAAGGAAACACTTGGACCCGTTCAGGGATTCCTTCTTCTGCTTTCCTCTAGATTTCTGTGAATCTCTTCCATCATGTGAAAAATGAAGAGACAACTGGAGGGACAGTGGTGGATATAAAGAAGAATCACACCAGTCACTTGTCATTCCATTCTCTACCTAGGCAGATAGAATAACTATTTTAAGTGGTTTGGCCCCAAGGCAGTGTGAGAAACAGCTTAGTTTCATTTTGCTTTTAATAGTGTGTGTGTGTGTGTGTGTGTGTGTGTGTGTGTGTGTGTTGTATGTATTTGTGTGTATCTGTGTGTGTACATGTGTGGGTGGTTCACATGCTGTGATAAAAGTCAGAGGACTACAGTTCTCTCATGAATACTGTTGCTGACTTTATTATGGTCTAAGTCCTCCAAAAGTTTGAAACAAATACAGTCAAATTCTAAATCTGAGCTTGAGTTAATGAATCAGAGAAAACACTTGGTCCTCTAGGCTCCTTCAGAGTACTAGGAATGATTTTCCTCTTGTGGATAAGGTCTAAGTCCAGTTCTAGAGCTATTGGTTATCTCCAAAACTTGTGTGGCACTGCTGTACTCTTAGGGTCATCATACCATGCTAGCTGTTGTGGTTCATAAGTTTCATAGCTGGGTAGGACTATTGGCTGTTTCCCTCCTTTGGAAGCTTGAATGGTTCCTTCTGTTTCTATGAAAGAAGACCTCTGGGGAAAAGAATCCAGGTCATTTCCATCTCTGGGACCTCTAAGCCCTGTGTCTGAAGTGCATAGTGTCTTCTGTTGTGCAAATATTAAATTGGCCTTTCAATAACAACAAAAAAACCCTGTAGCCAGATATTTGGGTAATTGCTGAACAATCAGAGAGACAAAGGAACAAGCCACAGCCACCACCTCTTACCTCACCAACTCCTCAGCCTGAAAAAGCCTTTCTAGCCAAAAGGCCTCAAAACAAAAGGGGTTCCTAAGCCTAAAAGGTTTTAGTTCCTCTCTCCTCACACCTTATATACCTTTATCCACCCAGCCATACCATTTCCTGTCTCAACCTTCCTAGTGATAGGATTATAGGCATGTGACTTCCAAGTACTGGAATAAAAGATGTGTGCCACTACTGTCTGGCCTCTCTATGTTTAATCTAGTGCCTTGTTCTGTTCTCTGATCTTCAGGTAAATTTTATTAGGGTAAACAACATATCACCACAGTCTTCAGCAATAAGACTTTTTCTTCCACCTCTAGTTGCAACCAAAGCACATAGCAGTAACCTGAATGTTTCTGGAATCTGACAACTCTGACCTGCTGTTTAAAACAAGGCTTTTCATGCCTGGTGTTGAGGTTTTGTTAGGTGGAGTTTGACTCTTAGAGGGAATATTGTCAACCTAGATGAGAAAATTTCATCTAAACCATAGTTAAATGAAATTTAATCTATATATGTATATTTGTATACAGACTCACATGTATTATATAACTTAGGTAACCATTTAATAGTGTGGTGCCCCCTGACTTTTTACAAACTTTTAATTATTGTTTTACTCTCCTTCTGTACTTATCTGCTTCCCCCAACTAAGTAGAACCTCCACCCTTTCCTGTCTTCCCAGTCATGGCACTTCTACCATGACTTTCCCCTCTCTATGGATCCCCAAATCCCTACCCCAGCATTAGTCCTGCTTTAATTAAATGGTTTTGTAGTGATTCCAGGATATGTAGTCACAACTAAAGGTTTGAATCTAGGCCCTCCAATGAGACAGACCATGCAGGATGTGTCCCCTAAAAATCACAAAATCAGAAATCATAATGCATAAGCCAAAGACTTATAGGGTAAGAAAAAAATATAAAAGGTTAAAAAGAGGGGTTGGGCATTTAGCTCAGTGGTAGGCCCTGAGTTCAATCCTTGGATCAAAAAAAAAAAAATGTTCCATTAAATTGGCCGGGGCAGTGGTGGTGCATGCCTTTAATCCCAGCACTCAGGAGGCAGAGCCAGGCGGATCTCTGAGTTTGAGGCCAGCTGGGCTACCAAGTGAGTCACAGGAAAGGCACAAAAAGCTACACAGAGAAACGCTGTCTCAAAAAAAAGAAAGAAAGAAAGAAAGAAAGAAAGAAAGAAAGAAAGAAAGAAAGAAAGAAAGAAAAATCCCAGACAAAGCATTACGTGACAATATAAACAAGACTCAAAAATTACAACTGAGTGTGTTCTGTGTTGGCCTCTAACTGCTAAGCATGAGGCCTATGCTTATGGGTGGTTTATATACCCAAAGAGACACTAATGAGTAAAACTAATTTTTTTGTTTGTTTGTTTGTTTGTTTGTTTGTAAGTAGTTATCAATTGGAGAGAGCTTCTGGGTAATGGATTGAGGTTTCTGTCTACTTTTCTAAGTACTGTGACCCCATCTGGCACATACCTGTACAGGTGCTTTGCATATGGCTACAGTCTTTGAGGTTATATGTGCATTGGTCCTGATGTATTTAAAAAGCCTATTTCCTCTGTGTCCTCTAAAACACTGGCTCTTATGATCTTTCTGCTTCCTTCTGTCTAGGGTTTCCTGAGTTGTGTTGCAAGAGGATTGATACAGACGTCCTAGTTAGCACCAAATGTTCTAAGGCTTCTCATTCTTTATTCATTTGTCTAGCTGAAGGTCACGATATTTATTCACATTACTGCATAAGGAAGTTTTTTTCTAGTGAAGGCAGAGCATGACATTGATCTGTGAGTGTAGCCAAATATCCTTAGGAGTCATTTTGTTGCTATAAGACTTTAACAGAACAGTATTATTTGGCTTTCCCAAGTTCCCTGGCCTATCTAGGCTCAGAGTCTTGGCCACATGAGCAGTGTTGAGGATGGATTCAGTTTCACGGAGTAGGCACTAAATGGATTCAGATATTGGTTGATTAATCCCACAAGCTTTGTTCCCCTACTGCACTAGCACATCTTGTATCCAGGTTACCATTGTATATCAAAGGATTTGTAGCAGGCTTGTTGTTTACCTTTCTTCTTTAGTAGCATGTTCCACCTTTTCTGTATCCATTCAACTTTTGATGGACATCTAGGCTGCCTCCAACTTTTGCCTATTATGAACAGGGCAGCAATGAACATGGTTGAGCTACCGTCTCTGTAGTAGGATTTAAAAGTCCTTTGGGTACATGCCCAAAAATGGTATAGCCGGATGTTTGGATAGATCAATTCACAGCGTCCTGAGGAATTGAAACACTGATTTCCATAGTTTGCTATCTATGGAAAGTTTTCCATCTTTGCCAACATGAATTGTGATTTGTTTCATTGATTTTGGCCATTCTGACTGGTGTAAGAAGAAATCTCAAGGTAGTTCTGATTTGCATTTCCCTGATGGCTAAGGACGTGAACATATTTAAGTTCTTCTCAGTCATTTATGTTTTACATATATAACCTATTTTTAATTGTGGTACTTGTTTTTTTACTGTCCAGTTTTTTTAGTTCTTTATATATTTTAGATATTAGACATCTAACATATATGGAATTGGTAAAAATCTTTTTCCATTCTTCATCATGAAATTTTATCTAAACAATGCTGTTCTTTGTCATACAGAAGCTGTTCAAAACACATTTCCTCACAGAACTTGAAAGGAATTTTTCAGCTGCATTTAGAAATATAAAAAAATCTAGGATAGCTAAAACTGTCCTTAATAATAAAAGAACTGCTGGGAATATACCATCCCTGACCTAAAATTTTACTACAGACCTATGTAGTAAAATCAGCATAGTATTAGTGTAAAAAATACAAATGATGTTCAATGGAATAGATTTGAAGTCCCAGACACAAATCCAAACATCTATGGACACCTGATTTCTGATAATGAGGCTAGAAGTAGATAGCAGAAAAGAGATCATCTTCAACAACTGTTCCTGGTTAAACAGGTTGGCTGCATTTAAAAGAATCCAAATTGATCCATAGTTTTCACCCTGGAAAAAAAAAAACCTCAACTACAAATAGATCACAGACATCACAGAAAATATGGTACAATGAACTTGATAGAAGAGAAAGTGAGAAATAGTCTATAACTCATGTGCACAGAAAAAGACTTTTTTAATATACAATGATATCACTAACAACAATTAATGGGACTGCATGAAAATTATTGATTATTTCAAGGCATTTCTCAGCCATTCTTTCTTCTTTTAAGAACTTTCTATTTAGTCTACAAAGCCATTTTTTAATGTCTCATTTGTTTTTTTACTTCATTTTTTTTAGTTATTAATATATTTTGGATATTAATACTCTGTCATATATAAAGCTTGCCAAGATACTCTACCATTCTGGGGTCTCTACATCTGGTTGATTCTTGCTTTAGCTGTGCAGAAAGCTTTTAGATTTATAGAGTCCTACTCATGCTGAATTCTTGGGATAATGATGTCCTACTCATACCGTCCTCTCCAACACCTACATCATGTAGGTTACTACCTATGTTTTTCTCTAGCATTTTAACTGTTTCAAGTTTCACATTTAGGTCTTTGGCCCATTTGCATTTAGGTTTTGTAAAAGGTAATAGATTTGGATCTATTTTTTTTTTTTTAATTCTTCATGTGAATATCAAAATTTCCCCTGTAACATTTGTTGAATTTTTTTTTTTTTGCTCCAGTTTGTTTTTGTCAACTTCATTAAATTTTAAATAGCTGAAGTTACAGGTAGTATAATCATGCATGGAATTTCAGTTTTGTTCCATTAGCCTACATCACTATTTGTGCTATGACCATATTATTTTTATTACTATGGCTATGTACTTATCCTTAAGTCTAGAATTGTATTCCCTATAACATTGTTATTTTTACCCATGATTGATTTGGCTGTCTGAGGTCTCTGTATTTCCACATGAATTTAGGTTAGGGTACTTTTTTTTCTATTTTTATGAAGGATGAGATGAGATTTTGATTGAGATTGCATTGAGTCTATAAATAACTTTTGATAAATGATCATGTTCACAGTGTTAATTATATCAATCTATGAGCATAGACTATCTTTCCATTTTCTAGTGTCTTTCTTCACTCTTTCATCAAAGGTTAACATTTCCATTATAGAGATCCTTCCCTTACTTGGTTAGGTTTAATCTGAAGTATTTTGTTTTCTTTTTTGTTATTATTATTATTTTTTACACATCAGCCATGGGTTCCCCTGTCCTCCCCTCTCCTGCCCCCACCCCTTACCTTCCCCCCATCCCCTCCCCTCCATTCCCATCTCCTCCAGGGCCAAGACTCCTCTGGGGATTCATTTAAACCTGGATAAGTGAGACAACTGAATAGCTTGAACTGTTTGGGAGGCACCCAGGCTGTGGGACCTGGACCTGTCCTTAGTGCATGAGCTTGCTGTTTGGAAAGTTGGGCTTACACGGGGACACTTTGCTCAGCCTGGAAGGAGGGGACTGGACCTGCCTGTTCTGAATCCACCAGGTATTTTGTTTTCTTTTAGGCTACTGTCAATGTGAGTGTATCCAGGTTGTCCTTCTCTATAACATTTGTTGTTGATATATAAAAAAGCTATTCATCATGCAACTTGATTCTATATCCTGCCACATTGTTAAATTTGTTTGTTGTTCTCAGAATTTTGGGAATTGCTAATGTGTAGTATCACTTTATCTGAATTGGGAAAATCTGAATTCTTTCCCTATTTGTATCCTTTTTATTTACTTCTCTTGCCTTACTGCTCAAAATACTTTTTGAGCACAATATTGAATAGGAGTGGGAATAGTGAACATCCTTGTCTTATTCTTGGATTTAGTAGGATTGCTTCAAGCTTTGTGCCATTTAGCATGATGGTGGCTGTTTATAATATATAGCTTTTGTTACATTGAAGTGTGTTACCTCTAATCCCACATTCTCTGGGATTTATATCAGGAAGGCATGTTGAATTTTGCCAAAGGATTTTCCTGTGTTTATTGAGATGATCATCTGATGATTTTAACTCTGTTTATGTGGAATATTTTACTTATTGAATTCTGTGTGTTGAACCATCCCTACATTCCAGGAATAAGGTCAACTTGGTCATGGGCAAGTCATCATTCTTTTTGATACTTGATGTCTGTATTAGGTTTGACAGTATATCATTGAGAACTTTTGAGTCTATGATTATTAGGGATATTGGCCTGTAGTTTTCTATTTTGGTTGTATATTTAACTGGTTTTCCTATTAGAGTAATCCCAGCTTCATAGAAGCAATTTGGGAGTGCTCTTTCTCTTTTAGTTTTTAATAGTTTAGGAAGAATGGACTGTAAGGCCCATACACAACAGTAAGGTCAATGCAAACCAAACTCAATGGCATTTTTAGATTCTTTATCTTATAATGCATTGTCAGGGTTTTTGTTTGTTTGTTTGTTTGCTTTCATTTGTTTTCCTTACAGGTCTTTTGTATATATCACCAATTCTAGTTTTGTGTTTTTATGAAATTACTCTTTATCTCTACAGCTACACGTGTTTCTTGAGCTTTTTCATTGTCTCTTTTTCTTAATTTTTGTTTTGTATTATTCTGGTTTAGTTATTTATTTATATGTTATCTAGTTTTATTTTATTACTATCTTTTAGTTTACTATGGCCAAGTGAAAGAGAAAAAGAATTGGTGTGAATTTGTGTATGTATGGAAGTAGGGAGGTGTTGGAGTAGGGAAATCTTAGGCAGAATATATTTAAAAACTTTTTTCAATACAATAAACTATGAAGGATTGGATGGAGATATTCTTTGAAAATGATAGAATTCTGTTGTAAATCCATTTGTTCTTCGACTTTTCTTTCTCTCTCTCATTAAGCTAGCGTCCCTTTATTCCTATTTTAATATCTTCAGTTTCTATAGATCTGTTTAGGTGACTGACTTTTTCTTGGTTTTATTTGGCTGTTTTGGCTGAATCTAGAATCTCATTCACTTTTCTTTTAGTGTTTCCAACTTACTGGGATACAGGTTTTAAAATGTTCCTTTATAATGTTTTGAATTTCTTTGCTGTCTGTTGCAACATTTCCCTGTGCTTCTGACTTTGTTAACTTGGATCCACTCTTTCTTTCTTTTTGCTACTTAGGCGAAGGCTCTGTAAGTTATATCCTTTCAAAGAATCAGTTCTCAGATTCATTGATTCTTTGTATTTTCATTTCTAATCCATTGATTTCTGCACTGAGTTTTATTATTGATTTTGACTGCCTGGGATTGGATTTTGTGTGTTTTTGTTTATCCAACATTTGTAGTTGCATCATCAAGGCATTTATTTGTGCTCCTTCTGATTTTTTTTTATTTTAGGAACTTAAAAATGTAACTTTCCTAACTGGGCTGCTTTTAAAGTTTCCCAAAAGTTTTATTATGTTTTTAATTTCATTAATTCTAGGATTTTTGTTATTTCTTACTTGATTTCTTCTCTTATCCATTATAATTCAATAATGAGATTTTTTAATCTCCATGAATTTGTATTTTACCAGAAACTTGTTTGATATCAATTTTAAGCTTTACTAGATTTCAGTAAGATAGGGTACAGGGAGTTATTTCAGCCCTTTCAAATTTTTAAAGATTTGTTTCATGTCCCAGAATATATATGTTAGAGAACCTCCTGTGTGGTACTGAATAGCATGTGGATTATTTGGTATTTCAATGGGACTATTCTTTAGG
Source organism: Onychomys torridus (assembly GCF_903995425.1). Classification (NCBI taxonomy): domain Eukaryota; kingdom Metazoa; phylum Chordata; class Mammalia; order Rodentia; family Cricetidae; genus Onychomys; species Onychomys torridus. The sequence continues at coordinate 51,338,072 of NC_050453.1, read as the reverse complement.
TACCTATTAGTCCAATTAATGTAAGCAGTCATTTAATTCTGATGTTTCTCAGTTTCTTTTTATTCCAGTTTGCTTGTGTTTTAGCCACAGTATGGTATTGAGATCCTACTATTGAAGAGTTGATGTTAATCAGTGTTAACTTAAAATCCAATAGTACACTTATTTATGAAATTGGGTACCTAGAATATGGTGTATGTATATTTAGTTTAGGAATGTCTTCTTGGTTAACTATTTCCTTGAATAGAGTGAAATGTCACTCTTTATCTCCCCAGATTAACTTTAGTTTGTTGTCTATTTTGTAAGATATTAAGATGGGGAAAATTGCTGGCTTCCTTGTACTATTTGGTTAGAGTATATTTTCCATCCTTTTACTCTATAATGACACCTAAATTTAATTTAAAGCTAAGATGTGTTGTTGTTGGTCGTGGTTTGTTGTTGTTGTTGTTGTTGTTGTTTGTTTTTTGGGTTTTTTGTTGTTGTTGTTGTTTTGAGACTGAGTCAGAAGATAAGACTTTCCCCATTGTTTAGATTGGGGAAAGTGTTCTCCTATGATCTTGTTGAAGATCGGGTCTATGTTGTTGACTTGAGATTCCTTTCTGTCATTTATGGCTATAATTGAAAGGTTTATTTTTCATGGTGCTCAACATTTCCTGAGAATTCCTTTCCTGTGTTTTTAAAACATTTCATATCCCTTGCTTATTTTGTCTAGATCCTTTATCTTCAAGTCCTGAAGTTTTGTCTTCTGCTCATATCATTATACTTGTGAGTCTTTCCTTTGAATTTTCTAGTTGAATGATTGTATTTTTCAATTCCATATTCATTTCAGCATGAATTCTCTTCAGTGTTTGTATCTGTTTTGAAATACATTGTCAAGTTCTGAGTTATCTTCATCATTTCCCAAAGCCTTATATTTGAGTTTTTGTGGCATCACTTGGGCAGGGCATTTATTCTCAAGTTCCTTCTCCTTAATTTCACTGAGCTGTTTGTGTCTTCTTTAAATTCCTTGATTGTGTGTCTGCTTTAAACTTCTTGGATTCTTTGCTGGCGTTTAGGATTGTTCTTTTAAATTCTGTGTTCTGGTTTTATATATATATAATTCTCATAGGTAAATACTTCTAGAGATCTGGGAAGCTTTGGAGAGAAGATAGTGGCTTGATTGCCCATGTTGTTTGTATTTTTGCAATGAGATATGGACATATGGATTTACTTTATTAGGTCTTAGTCTGATATAGACAGAACACATTGGGGCAGAAAAGAGCATGTATGGTTGGGCTGAGTCTTGAGTTTAGAATTTTTTTCAGGGGGTCATATAAAGTCAGGTTACAGAGAGGGCTATATATGTACAGGATGTATGCTTTTTGGTTTAAGCCTGGTATTTAGGGGTAAATCTGGACGGGTAGAAATTTTGGATATTCTATGGGGAGGGACTGTCAGTTGGGGCATAGGTAGGCATATTCCTGAAAAAAAAAAAAGCCTAGAGATCTTTTGAGGTGCAGGCAATAGAGCTCAAACTAGGTCATGCATTGGATTCAGACTTGAGGAGAGGGCATGCAAGCAGAAGCCAGGGAGACTTTTCAGGATAGACCCTGGGTAATGGGGTTAGAGGTCTTTCTGTATGGAGAGGAAAGATACAACACAGAAGGAACATTAGGGTAGGTCCTTTTGGAAGTCTAGAGGTTGGTTGCAGCACAGTCAGGGTTGGCAAGCTAAGCTGGGGCACTGAATGTTGTCCCTTTGTTATACCTCATGGATTATAGAGAAGGTGTGACTGGGGAGATCAGGGACACTAAACATGTAGAATCTGGAGAAGGAGGCCAGAAGTTGGGATAGCATATATAGTAGGTTTTTAGAATTGAAATTTACTTATCACCTGGTACAGGATCCTTAGGACCTCAAACAATATCTGCAATGTTTTCCCTTGCCTCCTCTGAGTGGGTAGTAAGTACAGTCAGGTGACCCTCGGTTATATCCCTCCTACAGACTTCATGCAGACATTTTTTGAGAGCTTCATAGCTCTAACAGAATTAAGGGAGGATCAGAGATATAAAGAGGAGAAATTAAGTAAAATAATTTATATGAGTTGTGTATTTTATATATTCAATTTTCAGTGCTTTTTCTAAAGCTGAAGGTGTTCTTTATTCAATAATGCAACAAGTAAACTACTGTATAGCTTTGTAAAATTTCATATTATATCAACATCCTTCACATTGGTATGAACTTAATTGTCTGTTAGGTGAACATCTGTTACTCACTTTTGAGGTTTAATTGCTTAGTTGATTCTGGATTGCAAATTAGTTACAATAAAGGTATCATAAAATTAAAAAGGAATTTGAAATAAGTCATTTTCTTTTTTTTTTTTAGCAACTAATGGGGTAGAAAAGAGTACCTTCCTCGATTTGCATTCTAGGAACTTTAAGCAGAGACAGACAGAGAGAGAGAGAGAGAGAGAGAGAGAGAGAGAGAGAGAGAGAGAGAGAAAGTTAAAGTTGTGAGGTCATTCTGATTATGACTAAAGTTCTGCCTTCAGCTCTGGTGGTTTCTCAAACACTTGCTTACTAGAGCAGAAATCATGTTATTCCATGTTTGTTCAGTTTTGGACATTCTAGAAATTTGTTTTAAGATTATAGCTTTCAGAAGTCTTTGAAAGAGGCATGAATCAGAATTCCCTTACTAATAATTTATTTTCTGAACTTAATAATCTTACTCCAATGTAAGTACTAATTATTAAAAGCCTTAAGTAGTCATACATGTTTGCTATTTTCATAACATTTTAAAAAGTCAGTGTCCCTTTTATTTTCTTATTTATTTAGTATGTGTGCTGTATACACATGTATGTCTTTATTCATGTGCATATGTGCATATGCAAATGTGTTTGTGTTTAGTTTTGCTTTATGTGTAGGCCAGTAGTATCAGATGTATTTGTCAATCACTTTCCACATTTTTTGAGACAGTTTTCCCACTGAATCTGACCTCAATATATTCAGATAGGCATGAGGCCAGGGCAAACCCTTCCATTCCCTTACCTCTGCCCTCCATCACTGGGTTACAAGCTTGATAAGCAACTTTTCTGTTAGTGATTGAGAGTTGAGATCAAGTACTCATGCTTGCACAGGAGACACTTTAAGCATTGAGTAAATAATCTTATTTAAAACAAACAAACAACAACAACAAAAAAAATGTAGAGCCAAATATAGGAGTGAAAGCCTTAGAGAGATCAGGGAAATAAGATAAGATACCAGCCAACCTTACCTCACCAACTCTGCAGCTTCCAAATGCAAGCTACTTCCTGTCTACCCACACCTTTATTGCCTTGCTGTTCTGCCCTCTCATTTACTATCTTAGCCCAGCTACCTCACTTCCTTGTCACTGTCTGTACAGACCTCCAGGTCTCTATGGTTGGTACTGGGATTAAAAGCATGTGTTGACTGGGACATAGGTGAATCTATAGGACATTATGCTAAATAAAAATAACATCAGATGAGAGATATCACATATACTCTTTTATTTATATAATCAAATAATATTGAAGCTGTAGAAATAATTGTAAGGATTATCAGAGTCTGGGAGGGTGCTCAGAGTAGGCAGAAAAGAGATGGGTTTAGAGTTTCTAACAGACAAGGGTGATAATTTTTTAAGGTATAACATAGAAGAAGAGAGTGACAGTGATCAATAATAATGTGTTATATACTCAATAAAAGTTGTGATACACTTTAAAAAATAAAATTCTAGAACAGAGTGTTTGTTCTGACTGTTTTAGCAAAGTCATCCCAACCCTTTCAAATGAGTATTTTGAAATACCATTCTTAACACTTCCTTTTGTAAGTCTTAAAATTATAACTGGGCCCACACAAATAAGTAGGAAGTGCTAATGGGTTCTTTTCACTCTGCTCTATTGCAGAATATCTATTGGAAAAGAACCAGTGTGCAGATTCTCAAAGGTCTAGTGGTTTCTGATTTCTGGAATTGTAAATAAAGGTTCAATACTAACCCCTATAAAATATAATGTTCTGTAGACTAAATGTAAAAAAGTTCCACAATTTAAAAAAAATAAGGGTTTTTTGTTTTGTTTTGTTTTTTTAATTACACATAGATAAGAGTAACTTTTGTATAGGTCTACTGTGAGAGGGTTTCTGACATGGATAAATGTTTGAGGACATAAGATCCATCATACATTCATGATATAACCAAAACTAATCTGTGTGCCTATTAACTTTCACTGAGGATAATATGAAGATACAACATGAACAATAATAGCTTTAAATAGTTTTGCAATGAACTATACCATATGTTTCTCTCTGGACGTCTCAGAATTCCAATCATCCAAAAGCTAAAACAGCTGCTGCCATTTTGCAGATAATTGCTTATAAGGTGCATTTTGTCCTTCCCTGTGTTGATTTCTCTTTCTCTCTAAGTCCAATGGGGTGCTTATCACATTCCTCATCCTGAATGTATCTGCTATACTCCAAAGTCCACCTTGCAAACTAACTACTTTTATCTAAGAAAAAAATATATATATTTCAGGTGTGCATCTTTCCAAGGTAATGTGAAAACTGATGATAAACATTTAGCCTTTTGCTTACTCTGTATTCTCAACAAACATTTAGATTTAGTCTAACCTTTGAAAACATAGCATGCTTCCCTTCTCTGAATGATGGATTGTGATTTCTTTCCAGAGCTGCTTACACGAGACAATGAATAAAGCCAGAGCAAAGTCCCACACTTTCTTTCTTATTCTCTGCCAAAAGAATTTAAAGAACACCTCTAAACCTGAATTTTCTCTGCTGGAATATTAATTTAAGGCAACAGATATAGTTTTAGAACTATGGTTAAAACCTGTAATCCAGTTGTTCCAACAAACTAGGCTGAGCTCCCTATCCCCAGAAGGTCAATCAAAAATACAAGTAATAGTGAAAACTAAAAAGATTTGTTCAAATATGGACACATTATGGAGAAAAGGAGGTAATAATGTTTCAGTTTATATAGAAGGAGAAGTAAGGTATAAAGAGAAAAAGTCTGCATAATTAAAACATCTTGGTCAAGGAAGGATCTGATTTGTCATTGTCTCTGTTCTGGCTATGAAAGGTACACTGAAGTCTTATGGATAGTATCACTTGAGAGATCAACCCGGCTCTTAGGAGACTCTTGCTTCTGTCTTTCCCATATAGACTCACCATTGTGGATAAATGGTCCCCATCTGGGAAGAGTGAGCTGTCATGTAAAATTGTGCTGTTTTGGGAATCCATGCTAACCTAACCACAGGCTTCTAAGAAGGACTAATCTCTGTGTCTTCAGCCCTGTAGGGGGATGAGATAGGTCAGATAAGCACTCCATGTGGGATTATCATGCCTTTGTGCAAAAGTGAGCAAATAAACCAATATGATAGATGACAAACACAGAATGAAGGGCTTTTTCCTGTTTTTAGTTTCCCTGTTTTCTACCAAAAGTAGCTTCTAAGTACCTTTTTTTTCAGTTTGACTGTGTGATAAAATGAATACAACACTACAACACTTAGGAATAAATAGAGCTGGTTTTTTTGTTTTGTTTTGTTTTGTTTTTAGGGGGTGGGAGGAGAGAGGACAGGGGAATCTGTGGCTGATATGTAAAATTAAATTAAATTATAAAATAAAAAATAGAGCTGTTTTTCTTAAATACTACTCAAAAGTAAGAAGTTTTTGTTGTATTCAGATGAATATATAAAATGCTAGGAAACATTTCTGTTTCATGTTGTTCTTGTTTGAAAAAAGATTTCAGATAGCTTAGCTTGGCCTCTAGCCTGTTAATTAGCTGAGAATGACCATGAGTTCCTTGATCCTCTTGCCCCAGTTCTCCCATGCCAGACACACTGTTCTGAATAGCCACAATCAGCTCAGCTCTAATACTTAAATCTAGAAAAGTTTTATTTCTAACCTCTATAGTTTCATAAAGATGTTGTCTATAAAATAAAATAATGTGAGTCATTGTGGCAGGGTCCTGTGCTGTTCCCTTTGTGGGAAGGGGCGAGTTGGTGCAGAGTCAATGGCACAGACTCTGGGAGGATGTTGAAACAAGTTCGGGTTATTCATGAAGAAGCAAGCAAGGCTTACATACCCTCCACCCCACCCTCGGGGAAGTTCTGATGCATATACATCTGATGGTGTGACATGGCTGCCTCTCATTGGTCTAAGTCATCTCCAGATCATGTCTCAGCTGCTGTTGCTAAGGCCCCTAGGCAGACTCAGGTTGGCTCTCAGAAAGTATCTTATTTACTGGTTTGGGCAGGCTGGCCCTCAAGTCTGTAAGGGCTGAGTCATCCCCCAGACATAACATTCTTAATGGATATTATTAGATCCTTGAATATATTGATAACTAAATACCTATATAAAAAATATTAATTTTCCTTTAAGACAAAAACAGCCCAAAGGCAAGTCTACCTGGTGTGATTCCATAATTTCCTAGGATATATTAAAATATGAAATTAAATTAAAATATTGGCAGCAGAAGCATCTCTCCCCACACCTCCTTTTCTAAAAACAGCCATGTAACATGGAGCCTGGAGTGTAGCTACAGTGGTCTCTTTATTACACATTATCCCCAAGCACTGTTGGAAAAGGACTCTCTAACTATGAGATTAGTTCTGGAAAAAACAAAACAAAAAACAAAAAACAAAAAAACAAAAAAACCTGAGATCAATTTTGTTGTACAATGGATCATTCCAATATAATAAAGCTAAGTAATATGAATCAGAATCTAGGAAAGACACAAAGAACAATCAATTCAAAAACTTTTAGACTATTCCTCCTTAAATTGGGTAGCCTAGTTAACAAATTTTGATTTTTATTACTTTTATTTATTTTTATTCATCAAACAAGTGTTACTTCACTTAGGCATCACAGCCCGTACCCCAAGGGAGATTCTAGCTACTTACCCCTCATAAGCCAATAAATGAATCAATGTAATAGTGGAAATAGGAAATGAAGTATCATTTAATGGGGCAACACTGGGAAGAGGGAAAAAGGAATCCACTGAAACTTACAAGTCTGTCTTGAACATCCTGAAGTAAGGGATTATATTATTATGAAATGATGATTCACACTCATACTTATTATGGAAGCTTATTTTAATAGAAACTGGAAATTTTTTGTAAATTTCCTTGCCATATCTGTTAGTTGGTGTGCTTCAGGAATTGTTACTCTTTGTAAGGAATTCTCTTGATTGGGTTAATTGAGTTGTAATGATTCACCCATTGTAGGTTGCCAGGCTGGGCTGCAAGACTGAATAAGAAGGATAATCTAACCTGAGAGCTAGTATTCAGTTCTCACAATAGATGTGATGTGACCAAATATTTCAAAGTCCTGCTATACCATGTCTTCCTTTCCATGATGGACTGTACCCTCAAACTGTGGGCCAAAATAATCTCTTCACTTCCTCAATTCTCTTTTGTCAAAATATTTTTTCCAGTAATCAGGAACAGTAACTAAGACCAAAAAAAAAAAAATGGTATTGAGAGTGTAGCTGTTACTGAGATAAACATGACCACAGGGATATTGGCTTTTAGAACTATTTGGTTGCTAGAATGATGAAGAGTTCCATACTTTTGGATGAGAAAAGTCATGGCATGCTAGAAATAGTTGCTTATGGTGTGTTCTTGTGAGAACTTGGAAGGTAAGAAATGCTGATAGTTGTGATGTGAGTAACAGCATTTTATTTAGGAATAAAGACTCTATCGGGAAACTGTGCTAAGGGACTATTTTGATGAAGAATGTGGTTTTGTTCTACCAATGTGAAGAGGATGCAAGGGACTTTTAATTTAATGTGCCCAGTGGAGGCTATTTCATGTCATGTTATACTGAGAAAGATAGAATTGTTAAAAAAAAAATTAATTAAATTAATTAAAAAAAGAAAAAAAATTGCCATGACCACTGAACAGCAACCTCCTAGGGACACTGAAGCAATGCTAAAAATCACACTCATTTAAGGTTTCAACTTGTGAAGATCCAAATTTGACAACAGCCTAAAATGAAGGTGCATTCTGCTCCTCCATAGATAATGCCAGTGGAGGTATTTCCAGAACAGCAACCAGTAGCTCATGCATCTGTGGCCTGTCTAAGGCTGGCAAAGGAATTTGGAAGGGCACTGGATTTTCTGGCAGGAAAGGTGCATAACTGAGGAGATCATGGAGTCCTGCTGCATGGTTTCAAAGAGCAGGTGACACCAGGCAAGGTAGGGCTTGATTGGGATCTCTGCAAAGAAGACACTGTATGCTGCTGTAGAGGTGATGCTTAAGTTTCAGTGGGGACCCCAGGAGAGTAGAAGGGCAAGGAAGGACAATGATATAACAGCCAAAGGAAATCTACAGGTATGTAGGGCAGCCAATCCAAGTGAGATTGTGAGTGCTAAAGATGACAGAACAGTGGAATTGGGACTACTTAGCCCAGCTAATGTCATCCTAAGTGGCAAATGCTCATCATAGTGTGTAGCCCTTCTGGGTTTGAGTCTTGACTTGGCCAGTCATTTCTATCTCTGCTCTCATAACTCAGTTTTGGAATGGGAATATCCATTCTGTGCCATTGCTTGTTGGAAATATCTAGCTTGGTTTTTGTTTTACATAAGCTCCAAGCTGTCTTGAGTCACAGATGAGACATAGATTTTTTAAGCTGTTAGAATTATTAAAGACGACAAGGACTTCTGAAGTTGAACTTATTTGTACGTTACTAGTGAAAGATGTTTATGTTTTTCAGAATACTGTACTATTGATTATGTTATTTTCCTCATCATGGCAGACCTAGCCTTCATGTAGGGTGGACTGAAGTTTAGACAACTTCCTGACTGTAGATTTCATCTAACCTTCCTTCTTTGGTAACCTTTTCTGTTACACTTTCCTGGACCCTTTGAAAATGTAAGTCATCTCCAAAATTCCTGGAATTTTTAGAACCCAGGAATGTGTTTCTCATTCCCTTAAAACTATATGTCTGAAAGAGAATCAGCAAGAAAATTAGAGCTATCTCCTAGACTTTGTGGGCAGAGAGAATCTTTAAATAAGTACCAATTAAGAAATATGGGTGTTCTGATGACTTGGCCAGACACCTCCTTACCATCCCTCAAATGTTTTTACAACCTCCTCCCACTCCTCAAAGCTCTCTCATTAATTCACAATAGAATATCCACAACCTCACAGCATGACCTGTAAAATGTCAGACAGAAGAGAAAAACAGTCAAGGTGAAGAAAAGCTAGTGAATTATTAAAGTATCTCAAATGCTATGTTTGCAAACTTTAGCTGCGTTTTTTCCATTGTAGCACCAAGATTTTAGCTAAAAGAATCAGAATGAGTAAAGCTCGTGCCATTACTCATGATTAAAGGAGGAAACAGTAGTAACACATCAACTAGAAACAGTGTGCTGAGGAATTATTGCTTCTTAAGTTAGAAGCTGAGCCTACCAATGCCTTAATTCTTAGAAAACAGAGATGGCACATAACTCCCAAAATTATGCATATGAAAATCCAGAAAGGAAACATATGCATAAAGAATGATGAGGAAAGAGTAAAAAAAAAAGTAAAATTACAAAAACTCAATGCCTATGTAAAATAAATAAATATATATATGCTTAAAGGCAGAGACAGATAAATTTATACAGAAGCTTGACTGTTCAAATGTTCATGACTAAGAATGTGTGTGTCCTTCTGAATCTAGGTTACCTCACTCAACGAGATCATGATGGAAGGACATGCAGAGATGACCGGCCACACTAGTGGAAGCCCATGAACTGTGGACTGGTGGCTGTGGAGCCCCCATGGGACTGGACTAGGGCCCCTGGATACAGAAGACAGTTGTTTGGCTCAAACTGTTTAGGAGGCACCCAGGCAAGGGAATTAGGATCTGTCACTGGTCTATGAGCAGGCTTCTGGAATCCAGTGCCTATGGTGTGACACCTTGCACAGCCTTGGTGCATTGGGAAGGGGCTTGGACGGGCCTAGGCTCAGTGTGCTGGGCTCTGCTGACTCCCCATGGGAGACCTCAATTTGGGGGATGTGGGGGATTCGGGATGGCTTGGGAAAGAGGGCGGGGGGGGGGAGGTGGTAGGATGGGGGACTTGTGGATAGTATGTGGAATGAGTAGAAAATTTCTTAATAAAGAAAAATGAAAAAAAGAAATAAAATAAAAAAATGAGTGTAGGTAGGGGTGTGTGTGTGTGTGTGTGTGTAAAGTATATTATTTAGAGTTTTATTTAAACCTGGAAAGGGAGATATTCTCAATCTGTCTTTACCTTGACCTTACAAGTATTATAGCTTATAGCATACATAGATGAAAAAATGCCAGGAATCATACATATACAGATTTTGCTTATGATCCACCATGGCACAAACTGAGCAATGATTTCTTCCTCTGGCATAAGCACCAGGGTTTAGGGACTGGCCATTAGAGTTATTTCTTATTTTTTATTTAGGATTTTTTTTTTTTTATTAATTTTACACACCAACCATAGATCCCCTCCTTATCCCTCCTCCTGGTTCTGCAAAGCCTGGTACATTCAATTGAGGCAGGGTCAAGCCCCTACACACACACACACACACACACACACACACACACACACACACACACACACACTCACACACAGGCACACGCGCACGCGCATCACAGCTGAGCAAGGCGTCCCACCATGGGTCTTGGGCTCCAGAAAGCCGGCTCATGCACCAGGGATGGATCCCATTTGATTTCTATCTATAGTACTTCCTGCCGGGATTCTAATTCCCAGGTCCTTGACCAAACGATAACTTATTTTCCTCTATCACATATTCTGCAGCCTCTTTCCACCTTCTGGTGCTTCATCTCTTGTATACTTTTATTATTGTTATTAAATATATCTTGGTGACTTGATTTGTTTTGAATATTTTTGGAGTATTTTAAAGCATGTTTCTTTGTATTGTGAACCAAACTCCATGTTTCTATTTCAGTATCTCTGTTTCTAATAACATACCTTTGATATTAATAAATGAGGAAGAGTTTCATGCAACTCATTTTCACAAAGAAAATTTTAAAATGATAATCCCCTGTAATTATTCTGTATTATGACTCATTTTTTTTTCTTAAATGGAACAATCAAAGTTGTTACAATGACATTTAATGCTATAACTAACTTTGTGAACAACAGCCACATAATTTGCAGTGAACTGTCTACACTCAACATTTTTCATCTCTGATTTCTTCGGCAACTAACCATCCTTATGTTTCTTATCACCAGAATCTCTTCTTTTAAAAGGTATGTCTGCACAACCAGCCTTTCCCCTATTCACAAAGTAAGAATAACTGTCAACTGAATATCACACAGCGTGATCACTGTTTTTCATTTTATAACAGGGTAAGGTGAAAAGGAAAAAAATAATATGACCAACAAAGCTGAGCTATTAATTGTAATTAAAATGAACCTTTCCTTTGTACTTGAAAATACTAAAAATTTATTACAAGTATTGCTATTCAAAATGTACAAAGTAAATATTAAATATGATATAAAGCAATCAAATTACAAATACATATCAAATTATGAGCAGAATATTAGAAGTGTTCATATGTTTCACATTAATATGAATTATCTCAGAAATATGATTATAACCTACTTTAGTAAAAAATAAATAAAAAACCCTTCATATTAGAATAAATAATTTATAATTTTGAGGATGAATTTTATGAAATGGCTTAAAATGAATGACACTTTTCTCATGTTATATTAATGTGTCAATAGAATGTTAGACAAATGAATCTTTCCAACTTTTATGACAGGCAAGAAAACTGATATACTTCAAAACTGCATCAAAATTTAGACTGCTTTTACAAAATCTTAACTTCTTAAGAATTTTTTTTTGGGGGGGAGAGGCTAAGCCTAAATCACAGAACTCTGCTAAAGTTGAAAGGTGGTTGCTTTAAAAATTGGAAGATCTAATGTTAAACACCATCCCCATCCTCTTACCCCAGTTTGGAATGCCACAGGCTCCACAGAACCTAGATGGAAATCACATTTTCATGCAAACATCCTGAATCTTATTTCCCATATGCAGACTGAACTGAAGACAAAATGTTTATCACTCCACCTGGAGATACTAATCAATGTCCACATACAGAACTTGATGGCTGTGCCTTGAAGCAGCATCTTTTTTTTTTTTTAATTATTATTATGTGTTTTAATTTTATACATCAGCCATGGATTCCTCTGTCCTCCCTCCCTCCCGCCCCCAACCCCACCTTCCCCCCAGCCCCTCCCCTCCATTCCCATGTCCTCCAGGATCAAGACACCCCTGGGGACTCATTTAAACCTGGTGGATTCAGTACAGGCAGGTCCAGTCCCCTCCTTCCAGGCTGAGCATGTGTCCCTGTGTAAGCCCAAGGTTCCAAACAGCCAGCTCATGCCCTAAGGACAGGTCCTGGTCCCACAGACTGGGTGCCTCCCAAACAGATCAAGCTATTCAGTTGTCTCACTTATCCAGAGGGCCTGATCCAGCTGAGGGCCCCACAGCCTTTGGTTCATAATTCATGTGCTTCCATTCGTTTGGCTATTTGTCCCTGTGCTTTTTGCAATCTTGGATTCAACAATTCATGCTCTTGCAGTCCCTCCTCTTTCTTGACAGTTGGACACCTGGAGCTCCACCTGGGGCCTTGCTGAGGATCTCTCTGCATCCACTTCCTTCAGTTATTGGATGAGAGTTCAAAGAAGACTGTTAGGGTGTTTAGTCATCTGATCACCAGACTAGGTCAGATCAGGCTTTCTCTCGACCATTGCGAGCAGTCTACAGAGGATATATCATTGTGGATTTCTGGGGATCTCTCAAGTACTCTGCCTATTCCTGTTCTCATGTGGTCTTCATTTATCATGGTCTGTTATTCCTCATTCTCCCTTTCTGTTCTTGATCCATCTGGGATCTCCTGCTCCCCTAAGTTTTCTTTCCCTCAAATCTTGCCCTTCATTACTCCCACTGTTATCCAGGTTGTTCATGTAGATCTCATCCATTTCTCTGTCATTGGGTGATCCTTGGGTATTTACATAAACAATTCCTATTTAAATATATTTTATGTGTTAAGAATGGCAGTCATCTTTACAACATATATTTCTTCCTTATGTACACAGTTTTCATTAAATCAATTTATTGGGTAAAAATGGTACAGAATTGGTGCATCATAATTTGAGCACAAAACCTAAATATTAGCAAGAAAGTGCACAGGCCTATTTTTTTTTTTTTTACCCATTTTTTGTTGCTTGATTTTATAAACAGTACAAGAAAGTTGAAGTATAAAATTCTTTCTTTTTGTTCTTTCAATAAAGAACAAACCTTAGCTTTCTTTTCCCCTCTCTCTCTCACACACACACACTCTCTCTCTTCCTGTGTGTGTGTGTGTGTGTGTGTGTGTGTGTGTGTGTGTATGATTTTATAGTGTTACAGATTGAACCCAGGGCCTCATATGTGTGGGGGAAGTCCTCAGCCAGGGGTTCTGGCATAGCACAAAGAAAAACTTTCTTTCCTATCATATTACAATGTGTTCCTGTTATTCTTTAAAGATATTTCATGTCATTATTCTACAAATTTACTAAAATACTTTACACAATATATAAGTCCTCTAAAATCCCCTATAAAACAATTAAAAGTTAATCTAGTTAGGACTTAGTTGAGAGCTGGAATTTAATTGAAATACAAAGTTTAAGAAATACTGAAAGTGGCCTGGATAGTTGGCTTAGCAATTAAGAGCACTGGCTTCTCTTCTAGAGGACTTGGGTTCATTTCCCAACACCCATATGGTGGCTCACAATGTTCTCCAATTCCAGTTCTAGGGAGTTTGCTACCCTCTTCTGGCCTCTATGGGCACTCTGGATTCATACAGTTTCCAAAAAAAACATGTTGGCAAAATATCCATGCACCTGAAAAACATTCTAAAAAATAGTTTAGAATGCATGCCTAGTGGTATCTTAATAACAATATTTTATACTTTTAATGTAAGGATCATAATAGTTTAAAACTTTGTCATATTACAATTTATGATGTTTGAGTTGATGATGATTATTTATGTTTTAAGTAATACAAAGAAAAATAGCATTATACATTTTCTGCATGTGAAATTGTAGTACATATAAAAGTCGTCTAGAATCTGATCATTCTGAGACAGAAACTACTATGATAAATTTGCATAACCTATCACATTTCTTGGTTGAATATATAAACAAAATACTTTAATTGAGATAAAATATTGACATTGTATATTACTTGAAATAGAAATTAAACCTTAAACAGTCATATAAACCTTAAACAGTCATATAATCCATCACCTAGTTGATTCTACTTTTTCTCTAGTATTTTATTATTTCTGTATGTGCACATATGTCTACTCATATGAATTTTTAAAATACAAGACAAAGATAGCTACATGTGTTTTAATTACTTATATATTTTTGTAGTGTCTATTAAGAAATCAAGATGATTAACTTTAGATATTCCTTTGTAAAATTTACAAAATATTAGAATATACCTACATACTATTCAAGTGTGAATGAAGCCTTTGTCATATTTTTATTCTGTTTATTATTTTAAAAACTTTTACCATTTGTTTAAATATAATTATATAATATTGCATTCAGAACTCTTTTTCATGTTCTTTATATACTTAGTACATTTGACATTTGCCTATCAGTGAATTGAGATAAATCTTAGATCATATCAATGGTATTTGCCATTATAAATAACTTTAGTGTGTTTCTTAATGTTTGTCTTCTGAATAAATATGCTTTTATTATAGTTGATTTGTTTATACACTTGATGTATTAGCAATGTTTTATCATTTTCAAGGGACCGGAAGAGCAAAAAGAATGCATGGAGAAATTCAGTGGGGAGAATGTAGCTCTTGTGTTCCACATCAAGATATTCTGCTGCTCATTGCTTCTCACTGATACTATAATCAGATATAATAGAAATAATGAAAGTCACCAGCAAAGATTATAGCTATTCTTAATCAGGTTAGTCCAAATTAGTTAGGCTTCTACCTCAGGTGCTTTGTGACTTCAATTTAATTGCCAGAAAATAACATTGTCAATTAAAAATAGAGTGGAAAGTGGGTTACAGCTGAAAACAGTTTCTTTGGAATCAAAGGAAAAGGGCTAATGAATTAAGGCCTAATTGGAAAGTATGGGCACATGGGTGATGTGTCTGTTTTCTGTTCATCTATAATTGAACATGTAGCATCAGAGTAGTGGAATAAATAAAATAAATGGATAAAATTATGTTGTGATTAGCATAATTAGTAAAATTATACTTTCAACTTATTTAACTATTTTTGTCAGTACCAATGCTAAGCCTTCCAGTTTTAAATATGATGTGATGGGAGAGGAGTGAAGTAAATATTTATCTCATCTCTACTGATGTGAAAAGAGAAAATAAATAAAACTTTTTTTTTTCTTAAAAGAACATGCTAGACTAGTATGGCTTGTCAGGGAAACACTTGTGCCCTGGATTTAGGAAGAGTACCCACCCCTCCAGGGAGGTAACAAGAAGCACAAATCACCCTTAGGAATGCTTCTTGCATAATCTAAGTTCCACAGGGGAATTTTCACTTTGAGTCCATCTGTGTTTCTTTTACCATCCTTTCATCTTTTTATATCCTTTTTACCATCCTTCCCAACACCGGAATTACAGGAATAGTAGAAGTATCTGGATTTTGAAGGGACTGTCTCTTCATGCAGGATTCTGGGATGTAACTCAGGTCCTCCTGCTTGCCAGGCAAGTCCTTCCCTAGCCTCCTTCTCTCTCTGTCGACCATGTCCTCTTTTCCAATGGAAAACAAGAACAGGCTTTATGACTAAGATAAAACAACAAAAAGTCATTTACTTTCCTTTTCCAGCAACATACTAATTTAACATTAGAAGCAGGTCAGGAACTGAAGTGGTGGGTTACTGCATGTGTGCTTGCTTCCCCCTGCTTTAATGACCTCTCCACCATGGATTACAACCTCCCCAGTTCCTAGAAAGAACATGTTGTATCTACTCAGAAGCCATTAGGTTATCAAGGCCTTTATTTAAAGAGACAAAAAAGAAAAGAAAAGAAGGAACCAACCATGCTCTGTAGATTTACTGAAAAGACAGAAAAAGTAAGAAATGTATTCATAGAAGAAAGCAATGCACAATCCCTGTAAAGCAGATAGGAAGGAATTTTCACAAATTATATATATTTGGATACTCACATAATGGAGATATAATTTCAAAGTCTGAGTATTTAAGACATGGCTTGTTACAGAGAGGGTATAGAAGGCTTTCCTGAAGTCTCCTCCTTTCCATCTCCTACCTTCTGATATAATAAGAATTTCAAGATCAAGGTTTGTTTCAGCACCCTCTTCCAGGATTACCTCAACTAGTTTCACGACTTAAGTTATGCAGGGAGTGAATCCTAGATATTATCAAGACAGAAAGACTAGGGATATGGGTAATACATCTCCATTCATCCATAATGCATTAATGGAAGAAACAAATGGCAACTTTTTCTTGGAGCAGCTTAAATAAGCGATAGCCCAAATTTGAACTTTATACTATTTTCATAAAAAATATATCACCACCCCTCTGTGAGTTTGAGGCCAGCCTGTTCTACAAAGTGAGTTCCATGACAGCCTCCAAAGCTACAGAGAAACATTGTCTCAACAAAACAAAACAAAACAAAAATCTTCCTTACAATGCAGGAGGCAGGGACAACTTCCTAAAAATCTCTTCTAAGCTCTGTCTCATCAAGCTACTAAAAGACAGTGGGTCAAAGTCCCCTGAGGGAAATCCTGGAAGAGTGTGGGTGAAGAGGTACAGAGCCCAAAGGGCAGAAATCCTTACCTGAAAAAAGCAAAAAGCCAAGCTTTTCAGTTACAGCCGAGCTGAGGCATCAAGGGTTTTGTTTCTGAGTGAGCATTTCAGAACAAAAAGCTGCTCCTAATTGCCCTAACACAAAGATCCCCTGAAGTGATACAAATTCTGTTTGCATTGTATCCTGCTTTTGACCAAAAAACTGACTGGCCATCACCTCTGAGTTGAAGTGCATGTTGGGGATACTAGGGTTCCTGTAGTTGCAAACTTCCTAGAGCACAGAGCTGAGGCAAGAAGGTGCAGGATCCAGGGGAAGATTGCTAATGAACAAACAAAGCTAAAGCCGGTGGGAATAGCACAATTATCTGCTTCCCTACAAGTCCTAGGTTGATAAGTCCACAGCTCCTATCAAAGAAAGGACATTTCTGGGAAAACAGTAAAGCCGACTGTGTCTGAAGCAGTTATGCTGCTGAGTCAGAATGCTGTCTGGGGAAAGAGCCCAGCCAGGGCAGACCAGAACTAACTATCCAGGAGTAAAGCTTTCTTTTCTGTCAGGGAAAGCATCTCTTTGAGAAAAGCTTTGTTTCAACTGACTCCTGGTGAGATGAAGGAGTGTAACCCTAAGGGGTGACTGCCTCTGGCATAACCTCTGTCATTGAGCACCCAGACAAATAAATGCAACCCACTGGGGGACTGGGCCAGTGAAGGCCTGATGAGGCAAAACACCTGTCCTAATGTGAGCTTAGATATGGCAAAACCTCTCTTGCTAAGCTCTATTTATAAACACAAACCTCAGACCTCGAAAACAGAAACGGACTAAAGCCCCTACCTTCAGAAGCAACAAAGCTGTCACTGTGGCATTGGGAAATGTTTCTGGGGTAGAAGGGATAAATTGAGACCAAACTGGGAACTGTCTGGGAGAAAGACTCAGAGAAGGAACATAATCCTCCCCAGAAAATGCATAACCTGACAAAGCTGCTAAAGTCTGAGGCAGATTTGGGGGTGGGGAACCCCTACCTCCAAAGGCAGCTATCAGAGGAACAGAGCAGCCTGAGATATCTGAAGCTCTGCATCCTGGGAAAAGGAACAAGCAAAATGAGAATAAAATCAGTGGGAGAAAATTTCTCTGAAGGAGCTATAGAAAAGCTCTGTTGTAGATGTTTTTGTTTTTCACTGACTGACTAAGGCAAACACAAACCCCGAGGAAAGTTGCTATCAGGAATTGACCATGTCAATGAGCACTAAAGAGGCAGGTGCAGTTCTTATTTGGGGCCAGTGTCAAATGAAGGAGAGACACCTGTTGAAGCCAGCTCAGCACAGAAATCTTCTGATGTCTAGTAATTGAAAACTTAAAATGCTTGATTCAAATCTCTTGTTGCAAAAGCAAAAACTTCAAAAGCAAGTCCAGTAAAAGAGAACTGGAGGTTGACTCCCAGACCCAAAAAGAGCTATGGGAAATGGAGTCCAAAAGCTAGCTCTTAACTGTGAGCTGATAAGAAATGTATTCTGGAATATGTAGTTTTTCAGCTAAAGTTGGCAATACTGTCCAAAACCTTTCAGCTCAGAATGAAGTTTCTTAAAGCAATGCTAGAAAGCTTAATCTTACCTCTTGAACTCAGATCAGATAAAAGGCTACCTATAAGAGCAAACAAGCCACTTTAAAATCCTTAAAACAAGGGAAAGCAGTTTATACACAGAACGTTGTCTTAGATATGCAGAAACTTTGTGAAATTAAAAATTCTTTACCTTTTGAATGAACAGCCTGCAATGCGTGATTCCTTTGCAAATCTAAGAAGGAGACAAGGGAACAGGCATTCAAAAAGAAATGACTGCTTTATAGACTAGAAACAAACTTCAGAAAATCTAGCTGTTTTACAAAAGAGTTGCTTCACCTGAAAGTTCCTTATAAGAAATCAATGCTAAATATCACAGCTGCTGATATCAGGAGTTAAAGCTAATGAAGTGAAAATACTAAATCCTGAAAATGCTATTTTCTCAGAGTAAGCTAAGGAAGGATATGTTTCATGAAAGAACATCTATTCTTGACTCCTTTGAATAGTAACAGTTTTGGTGAAAATATAGGAACTAACAATCAAGTCAAAATGTTTCAACAAATTCAAGATGCTATTCCACAAAAGAAAGCAGCCATGCTTTGTGGGCCATATTAGAGCTTACTCCAATTTTCTTGGTCCTTTATCTGAGGGTAATGCAATGGCTGATAAGCTAACAAAGATAAGTAGCATTATCCCAAGTGGAAATGGCTCAACAGTCACATGATTTTCATCATCAAAATAGTAAAAGCTTAAGAAAGCAATTCAATCTTACCAAAGAAGCAGCTCATCAAATAGTTAAATGATGTGGGTTTTTTCCAAAATATTTTCCTGTCCCTCACTTAGGGGTAAACCCTCGAGGTCTTCTTCCTAACCATCTATGGCAAATGGATGTTACTCATATTGTAGAATTTGGTAAATTAAAATATGTACATGTGACCATCGACACTTATTCAGGATTTTTAATGGTTAGTGCACAACCTGGGGAAACTACAAAACATGTAATTATGCACCGTTTGAAGTGTTTTCATATATGGATATACCAAAAATTATTAAAACTGATAATGGTTCTGAATATAGTAGTAAGGCATTTCAACAATTTTGTACCCAATGGGAAATCATACATAAAACAGGTATTCCTTACAAATTTTCAGGGACAAGGTATTGTAGAAAGGGGTCATAGCAGTCTGAAAATACAACTTCAAAAAATAAATCATGCTCTTTTTCTTCACTTTTTAAATATGGATGTCTGTGAGTGGTATGCCGCAGATAGATTTTGGAACAGTGGCACCCAAGCGACTTTTGCTCAAGTGAAATGGAAAGATCCCTGCTCAGGATTATGGAAGGGTCCTGATGACGTTTTAATATGGGGTCAAGGACATGTTTGTGTTTTTTCACAAGAGGAGAATGAAGCTCAGTGGTTACCAGAGCATTTGGTAAGGAGCGTGGAACTAAGAAAAGTCAGCTCCAATGACTTTCCTATAAAGGAACCAGAATGAAAGTGTTTCTGAGGTTTTGTCACAGGTTAATGCAAACAATGAGGGAAATAGAGTTTGGAGATGTGCTGCTTTTGGCTTTACTAGCTTTTTTAGAAAAATACTTTATATCACCTAATAGCTGTGCAGTATTTTGCGAAGAGCTTTACAGCTGCTAAATACGGTAATTTCACCCTCAGGTGAAGTGAAGTTTTTCAGTAGAACAAACCAAAAGTACTGCTGCAGTAGACATGTTTGTCTGAATTGAAGCACTTAGGGGAACTATTATGAATTGGGTGAAGGGACAGCCTCTAGTTAAAAACCAGTTATCACTGACAGTGCATCTCTGCAGGTCCAGAACGGCTGAGAAACTTGGCAACTATGGGGTGTGGCATCATCCTGAGAATGTTACTATAGTGATATTTTATTTATATTGAAATGTGACTTTATTTGTATGTTAATAAAGTTGCCTTGAGGTCAGAGCAAGCCAGAGCAGAAGCTGAGTGGTAGTGGTGCATGCCTTTAATCCCAGCACTTGGGAGGCAAAGCTAGGTAGATCTCTGTGTTAAAGGACACAGCCAAAATGGCAGACTCACGCCTTTAATCTCAATACCAACCATAGAAGACCTGGAGGTCTGTACAGACAGGCAGTGATGAGGAGGTCATGTGGCTGGGTTTACAACCAATGAGAAAACAGAACAGAAAGTCTATAAAAAAGACAGGACACACAGAAGTAGGTCTCTTGCGGAGAGGAAAGACTGCAGAAGCAGTGAAGGGTAAGGCTCTTAGCTATTGCTCTGATCTCTTGGTTTTTAACTGCAACTGGCTCTGTGTTTCTTATTTAACAAGATGGTTACATCTACATGTTACAGTTCCCTAGCAACTAGAATCACAATTCTATAATGACAACACTCACTAATACCAGTGTTGTATAGCAAAGCTGACTATAAATATTAAACTTTAGAAATAATGTAAATACTTCCTGTCTAGTTAAGAGAATCTTTCTCATAGAGATAGTTATAATAATTTAGAGTAAGAAGTAGAAAAATATGAAAATAAGAAATGTGAGTTTGTAGAAATTATTTTGTCTTGTAAGATCTATATTAAGAAATCTTTAGGTGTTTGCTAAGTTAAACATATGCTAATAGTAGCCCTATAAGCTTGGAAGAAGTATCTAAGGTAGTCTTAAGACATGTAGTAATGAGCTTGTAAGAAGTAAAGATGCTAATTGTAAATGTAAATTTATATAAGAAATAAGATGGAATGAATATAAGAAGTATATAAGAAGTAATAAGAAATATACTTGCTAAAGAAGTTCTATAGCTTCCTTGAGGAGTATAAATAAGTAGATGTTAACATTATATGTGAGTTTGTAAAAATGTGTAAGTGTTGAGTGTGAGTTTATGCTTAAGCACACGTTATATGTGAGTTTATAAAAAAGTATAAATATTGAGTGTGAATCTATGTTTAATGTATATGGTAAAAGAACCTGAGACACAAAAGGTAGTGTCCCAGTAGACGGCAAAGCAGGCAGTCTGCATGGTTTCAAAAGCTCCAGAAGCCACTAAGAAGCTAAGAATGGCAGACACAAGCACCAGCACAAGAAGGCATCTACAACTGAGAACTGTGGAAAATCAACACAACACAGAAAAACCTGAGCTAACATAAAAAATGGTGTGGTTTAGCATACTATTGTACCTAAAAAGGTCTCTGACTTAAGAATAAAAGTTGCTATTAAGTCTTCTTTAAAGATCTGGCAGAATTCTGCAGTGAAACCATCTGGTCCAGGGCTTTTTTGTTGTTGTTGGGAGACATTTAATGACTGATTCTATTTCCTTAGGGGTTATTGGACTATTTAAATGGTTTATCTGGTCTTGATTTAACTTAGGTATGTGGTACCTATCCAGAAAATTATCCATTTCTTTTAGATTTTCCAGTTTTGTGGAGTAGAGGTTTTTGAAGTATGACTTGATGATTCTCTGGATTTCCTCATTGTCTGTTGTTATGTCCCCCTTTTCATTGCTGATTTTGTTAATTTGGATGCTCTCTCTCTGTCTTTTGGTTATTTTGGATAAGGGCTTGTCTATCTTGTTGTTCTTCTCAAAGAACCAACTCTTTGTTTCATTAATCCTTTGTATTGTTCTCTTTATTTCTATTTTATTGATTTTAGCTCTCAATTTGATAATTTCCTGGTGTCTGCTCCTCCTGGGAGACTTTGCTTCTTCCTGTTCAAGGGCTTTCAGGTGTGCTGTCAAGTCACTAGCCTGAGATTTCTCTAGCATTTAGTGCTATGTATTTCCCTCTTAGCACTGCTTTCATAGTGTCCCACAAATTTGGGTATGTGCTGTATTCATTTTTATTGATCTCTAGGAAGTCTTTAATTTCTTTCTTTATTTCTTCCTTAACCCATTGGTGATTCAGCTGAGCATTATTCAGTTTCCATGAGATTTTAGGATTTCAGTAGTTTTTTCTGTTGTTGAAATCTAACTTTATACCATGGTGGTCTGATAGAACACAGGAGGTTATTCCAATTGTTTTGTATCTGTTGAGATTTTCTTTGTGGCCAAGTATGTGGTCAATTTTAGAGAAGGTGCCATCAGGTGTTGAGAAGAAGGTATATTCTTTTTTGTTTGGGTGGAATGTTCTGTAGATATTGATTAAGTCTATTTGAGCCATAACATCAGTTAAGACCATTATGTCTCTGTTAAGTTTCAATTTGGCCGATCTGTCCAGAGGTGAAAGTGAGGTATTGAAGTCTCCCACTATTAATGTGTGGGGTTTTATATGTGATTTAAGCTTTAGTAATGTTTCTTTTACATATGTGGGTGCCCTTGTGTTTGGGGCATAAATGTTCAGAATTGAGACTTCATCTTGGTGGATCTTTCCTGCGATGAGTATGTAATGTCCTTCATCATCTCTTTTGATTGATTTTAGTTTGAAGTCTATTTTGCTGGATATTAAGATGGCTACACCAGCTTGCTTCTCAAGACCATTTGATTGGAAATTCTTTTCCTAGCCTTTTATTCTTAGGAGGTGTCTGTCTTTGAATTTGAGGTATGTTCCTTGTATGCAGCAGAAAGATGGGTCCTGTTTTCGTGTCCATTCTGTGTCTTTTTATAGGTGAATTAAGTCCATTGATATTAAGGGATATTAATGACCAGTGATTGTTTATTCCTGTTATTATTTTTATTTCTTGGTGGTAGTGTGTGTGTACTTCTCTTCTTTGGGGTTTACTGCTGTGGTGTTATCTATTGCCTGTGTTTTCATGGGTGTATCTGCCTTCCTTAGGTTGGAATTTTCCTTCTAGTGCTTTCTGTAGGGCTGGGTTGGTGGATAAGTATTGTTTAAATCTGGTTTTGTCTTGGAAGGTCTTGTTCACTCCATCTATGATAATTGAAAGTTTTGCTGGGTATATTAGTCTAGGCTGGCATCCATGGTCTCTTAGTGTCTGCATTATATCTGTCCAGGTCCTTCTGGCTTTCAAAGCCTCCATTGAGAAATTGGGTGTTATTCTGATGGGTTTGCCTTTATAAGTCACTTGGCCTTTTTCCTTTGCTGCCCTTAATATTCTTTCTTTATTCTGTACATTTAGTTTTTTAATTATTATGTGGCAAGGGGACTTTTTTGGGGGGTCTAGTCTGTTTGGTATTCTATAGGCTTCTTTTATCTTCATAGGCATTTCCTTCTTTAAGTTGGGAAAGTTTTCTTCTATGATCTTGTTAAATATATTTTCCATGCCTTTGAGTTGGTATTCTTCTCCTTCCTCTATCCCTATTATTTGTAGGTTTGGTCTTTTCATGGTGTCCCAAATTTCTTGGACATTTTGGGTCATGACTTTGTTGGTTTTAGTGTTTTCTTTGACTGATGAATCTATTTCTTCTAGTGTATCTTCAACACCAGAGATCCTTTCTTCCATCTCTTGCATTCTGTTGGTTATACTTGCATCTGAAGTTCTTGTTCGTTTACTCAGATTTTCTATTTCCAACATTCCTTCTGCTAGTGTCTTGTTCATTTTTTCTATTTCCCCCTTCAGTTCTTGGACTGTTTCCCTTGCTTTTTCATGATTTTCTTTCAGGGACTTATTGTTGTCTTCTGCTTTAATTGTCCTTTCCTCTAGTTTTTTATAGCATTCTTCCCACTTTTTGTTTGTCTGTTCCTCCACTTTATTTTTGATTTCTTCTATATAAGGCTCTAGCCTCTTCATGATGGTTAAAAATGCAATTGTTTTGTGGAACTGCTTGTGTAAAAATGGAATTACTTATGGAACTGGATTTGTGTTACAAATGGAACTGTTTAAACAGAAAAGTTTGGGTTTTCTAACTAGGCTTGAGATTTTGCTTAAAAAATTATAAAGGAAGAGTTAATATTCTTTAGTCTATTTAATTTAAATATTTAATTTGAGTGAATTAATGTTATGTTTTGTTAGTAAGAAATGCAAATGGGGTATACGAAGAGACTACTTTTAAAGTGTAAAGAGTTTTATTAAGAAACTGCTTTTGGATGTTTTGCTAAAAGTTTTCAAAATTAATGGTTAGATTGATAATATTGCTTTTCAATATGGGTTTGTAGGAATTGTATAAGTTTGGGTTTTTTCTAACCAGGTTTGAGATTTTGTTTAAAAAACTATAAAGTAAAAGAGGAGTTATGAGTGAATTAAGGTTGAATGATGTTTGCAGAAATTATGTTTAACCTATTGGTATTAATGCACTCTGGTTTTGTAGATTTAAGGAAATATTTAAGTTTGAGTGAATACATTGAAGTTTTTCCTATGTTCTGTTGGCAAGAAAATTCATATGGTTCTATTAAGAGTTAAAGTTGTAAGACTGAGAAAATTATTAACTATATATAGCACCATGTATGCTAATTCAAATGGTTCTGTTAAGAGTTTGCTTTGAGTTGTATGATTGGGAGAATTGTGTAATGATAAAGCTAAGGGATTCTTTAAGTTTGCAATTGCATTAAGTTTTTGGTTTAGAAAGAGCTTGAGGCAGCTAAGACTGCTGTAGTTACCTTTGACCTAATCCAAAAGAGAAATGCCATCTTTATCATCCTCTACTCCCACACTGGGAGGTATAAAAGCTATAGAGATTGCTGTAAGCTATTAATAATGAGTTATTTTTTTATATATTAAGAAAGGGGGACCTGTGGGAGCCTGTTTTCAGGTACCTTGTGGCTTTACCCAGCAGGTCCGCATAGAGGATGATTAGGGCCATGGGCCTGAGTGCAGGTGTCTGAAATGGTCTGCACTTGGCTGTGCTGGGGGAGGAGGTCTTTTGCTCCACCCCCTTGGCATCTCTATAAATACCCTGGGGCAGAAGCAGTCAGGGCCTATTGGAAAAGGTTCCAGGCCGTCTCGAGGCTATCCTTTATTTTCTATCTGTTTATCTTCACACTATAAATCCTTCTATCTAATATTTCCTGCTGCTCACACTCAAGAAAACTCTGGATAGCTATGGGGTTGATGGGTAAATGCCCCTCATGGAAGTTCCTCAAAAATATAAAAATAGATCTACACTTTGATAGAGCTATACCACTCTGGAGTAAACCCTAAAAGAGTTGATATTCTTCTCTGGTGATAAATGTTCACTCATAGTCACTACTGTTCTATTAATAATAGGCATAAAAGATAACTATCTTAGATGTCCATCAGAAGAAGAATAGATAATGAAAATGTGGTATATTTATACAATGAGATATTATTCAGCTATTAAGAAAAATAAAAATGATGAATCCACAAGTAAACTGGTGGATCTGGTGTGGGATTTTTCTCCCTCTCACCAGCAGCTGAGTGGGGGAGAAGCGAGGAAGATAAAGTCATGAATAGTTTCTCAAGAAGCAGACTCCAGAGACCAGCATTGAGGTGTAGCTCTGTTTTAGTGTGTATGTTCACTTGCATATATGCATATATTATCCAATCAGCCAACACCATATCAAATTACTATCTAATGAGTCTGAATGGCATGCGAACTGTGTTATGTGAGAGTATACAAGGGGACAGTATGTCCAGGCAGTGTGTCTGCAGACAAAGGTCAGGAAGCAGGCAATGCTTTGGGTTTTGGTGCCAAATTAGAGGGTCTCCATTTATCTGGGACTCTGTTATGACTCATCTAGCTTTCCAGAGACTCAGATCAAACAGCCGCAGGCGTTGTTGGTGCTTCTCATGTTCTCTGCCTTTTAGTGAGGCCATCTGAACAGAGACTGACCCCTCAATCTGGGAAAAAATCATTCTGAATGTGGTAACCCATAACCACAAGGAAAAAAATATAGAATACTTATGTTCATTGTATATTTTAGTTTTTAATCTTGAGATATGTGTTGCATTCGGAATATTCAGATATTTCTCTTGGAGTTATTGGCCAGTAAAGTCCCATAGATCTACAAACGCTGCAGACAAATGGCCTTGTTGTTGGCTACCTCCAAAATGTGACTGTAAAATCCCTATTCCTGAAGCCATCAAATGCTTGAGGCATAGAATGAAGAGAAGTCAAGCTGGAATTGATCTGGAAGATTTATCCCTACTAGCTAACTTTCACAGTGCTGCAAAGTCCTATGCAAGCTACAAAAGAACAGTATTCCTCAATCCTAACCAGTTGTGAAGGCTTAGAGCTACAAGAACAATTGTCTGGCAGAACATGTCCACTGCTGTAACACTGCAATGAGGACCAAGGGAGTACAAACTATTTTGTTGTTGTTTGGAATGAGTCCTGCTCCACAGGTTGAAACACATATATTTTACCTTCATTAGACCAAGGATCTATGGCTATACAGGCCCTAGGCCCTGGAAGAGAATCTACTATTACATTGCTAAATGGACATAGTATCAAACCAACTCTTAATGACATATTGTTACACCCATAGATAAATGCAGTTCTCATCCTGAGAAGCTTCTATTTGGGGAAGATGGTGAGTAACATAGTTACCTGGGATTTCAGAGAAGGAAATTGCAGACTTCTCAGCCATAATGAAAGCATATATACAACTCTCCCCGCAAAGTGCAGGTACCATTGCAAAAGACACATCAGCAGCAGAAAAAGGGTATAAGGATTAGAATGTGTGCATGACTTCAAGGAAAGATCTGGGAGCAGCAGGAAAGCTGCACATATGACCTCACAGTGGCTGAGACAGTATGTACTGCTGTGGATATCACTCTGTATAAATAAAATGCTGTTTGGCCAGTGGCCAGGCAGGAAGTATAGGCAGGACAAGACAGAAGAGAATTCTGGGAGGTGGAAGGCTGGGGCGGGGAGACACTGCCAGCCGCCACCATGACAAGGAAGATGTAAGGTAATGGTAAGCCACAAGCCATGTGGCAAAGAATAGATTAATAGAAATGGGTTAATTTAAGATAGAAAAAGTAGATAACAAGAAGCCTGCCACGGCCATACAGTTTCATTTAAGAGGATGGCCCCTGATAAATCAACCATCATCAAGAAGACCCACACATCCATGAATATTTGAGTATCACAAATTGGTGTTGAAGAATTTTTTTAAATGACAGAAAGTTGAGTGGGGAAATGGAGTGAACTGAGAAAGAGTTAGAGTAGGAGGTGAATATGATCATAACATGTTTTATGAAACTGTCAGAAATTTAGAAAAGAAGAGTGAAGAAGTACAACAAAAAATCACTCTATGAAACCAGTATTATCCTGATAACACAACCAGGTTGATATATTTTTAAGACAGAAAAGTTTCCCCAATGAACATATGAAAATCCACAATAATATATTTTATAAAACAGAAATCAAAATGTTCAAAAGGTCATACAATTTGATCAAAATGGTTTGATTCCAATGAATATTATTCAGTATACTCAAGAACTGATTATATAACATATTAAAGATTAATTAATGTATCATAAATAATAAATAGAATCTCAAAGAAATATATCACAAGTTCACATCTATAAGTACATTAAAGACATTTGACAGTGGTCCATACCACTTAATAATAAGAGTCTTCGGAATTTATGAGTATAAAGGAAATACTTTAGTATAATAAAGCCTGTACATCACATACCTATAGCTAATATTACAGTAAACATGAAAAAGCTGAAACAACTTTCTCTAAAAGAAGGAATAACCTGAGTATACACTCTTCCCACTGGTATTCAACATAAGAAAGAAAACAGAAATTTATGGAAATAGAAAAGGAATGAGACAATTTATTCCTAACAGAAGATGTGATCCATTCATAAAAGATCTTAGAAACTCCAATAGAAAGCTATAAGATGTGATGAACACTCTTCCAGCAGAATGACAGAATATAAAATCAGTACATTAAAACCAATAGTGTTTCTATTTAGCAATAATGTACATAGCCATAAAGCAAGCAGACAAATTTTCCAATTCAAGATACGATGGCATAAAAGCACTTAGGAATTTGAATACCTGATGAAGTGAAATGCATGTACAATAAATGCTAAAACCCCATGAAACTCCTTTGTGTTCATGGAAATCTATACCAGGCTTGGATATATACACAAAGCACATCTAAAGAAATACTTAAATCATGCTTATTGCTGTTCTATTCACACTAATTAGGAAATGGGAACAATTTAAATGTTCTTCAAATGATGAAGGGATAATTAAAAAGTGGTGCACTCTGAAATATTTGTAACTAAGGAAAAATGAAATGATAGATTTTCATGTAAATGAATGGAATTAGAAAATATCAAGTGGAGTGAGACAACTGAATCCCAGAAAGACAAAAGTCACAAGTTCTTGCATCTCTGGTTCCTACCTCAAAGTCTTCAGTTGTGAGTGTATATCCTGGAAGAAATGCAGAAACCAGAGAAGTGTAATAAAGAAGGAAGGAGCAGAGGGCAAGCAATTTTAATTTAAAAATTGGGGAAATGTGGTGCTTTAATTATGAAGGGGGAGCACTGTAAATACAGAAAGAGGGTAAAGTAGCGGTAAGGATGTCTGGGAAAAGCCATAAGGACACATTCTATTATCTATCTCTACCTAATTATATTTAATGCATTTACACATTTTGAATAAATAGAAATCTTCCTATCTGTGCTAACAATGCTTCCCAAAATGAGCCAAGAACCTATAAATCAACTGTTCATAGGACCTAAGTAGAACCTACAACTATACTTCAGCTAAATGGACAAAGTTTTATGTCTCCTAATGATTCATTTTTATACCCATAGATGTTAATTTTCTAAACCATCATAGATGAGCATCAATTTGTAGTAGATGGAAATTAACATAGGAAGCCACAACTGGTCAGTGTTCAGAAAATAAGAGACTGAAGAATGTTCATCCCTAACTGGAACATCTATATCACATCTACTCCTTGCAAGGCGATAATTATGGAAGAAAAGGCAGAAAGAATGAAAGAACCAGAGGTGGTAGATGACTACAAAGAAACAATGTGTTCTGGACACAGAAGTACAGCTACACAAATCAACTCACAGCAATTTTGACAGTGTGTACTAGAGCCATGCAAAGTTAAGACACACAAAACTCCAATATGGACTTTTGAAGTAGATATGATTTCCATCAGAAGTCAAGACCTGGAGGTAGCTGATACCATGCCCCAAGGCAAGACCACAGAGCCAATAATATATGGGTAGACCAAATAAGACTTGACAGGTTTACCACAAAAAGAACACAAATACTGGCATGTGGGGAAAGGTGATGGATCTTGAATAAGTTGGACAGGGGTGTGAAAACAATTCAAATAAATTGTAAAAAAAAAATCCCTACTAATAATATTTTTTGAATAACAAAAAAAACAAGAGAATCTCAAGATTAGACACTATATAAAGAAGAATGAATACTGGGGAGGATTCAAGGATGGGAAAGAGTTTTACACACTGTTGATGGACATGTAATTGATGATAGAGCTACTATCAAAACAACATTGAGATTCTTTAGAAAATTAAAAACATCCAACTACAATCTATTCCATCTATTTCACACCTTCCTATTTATAGAAAGAAAAGGAACTCAGCATACTCATTGTTGATAAATGTATATCCATGTTTAATAAAGCACTGTTTACAATGCATAAAGAATTAGTCTTGTCAACACATGTTAAAATACAAAATATGAACATCAAATGGACAAAGAAAGTTATATATATATATATATATATATATATATATATATATATATACATATACGTAAACACACACACATATATATATACATACACAAAATATATATACAAGTATATATATTCATATACACATAAAAGTATCAATATATACTTATACATACTGACCATGAGAAACAGTATGTCATATGAAGGAAAACTGGTAGAACTAAAGCATGCTATGTTATATAAAATCAGCAAGATAGATAAAAACAATTATTAAATACCCTTGAATGATCACTGTGCTGTCTATGCATGCATGGTAACTTTTTCTTTCAACATTGGTCATTATTTTTATTTATTTATTTATTATTTTTTCAATTACAAAATCATTATATTTATAAAATACAGTGTGATGTTACATGTATTCAATGTACAGTAGTTAAACCAAGTTAACTGTGCTATTAGTCTCTTTTTTTATATTTGTGTTTTAATTTTATATATCAGCATGGATTCCCCTGTCCTCCCCCCTCCCGCCCCCACCTCCACCTTCCCCCCATCCCCTCCCCTCCATTCCCATCTCCTCCAGTGCCAAGACTCCCCTGAGGATTCATTTAAACTTGGTAGATTCAGTACAGGCAGGTCCAGTCCCCTCTTTCAAGGCTGAGCAAAGTGTCCCTGTGTAAGCCCAACGTTCCAAACAGCCAGCTCATGCACTAAGGACAGGTCCAGGTCCCACAGCCTGAATGCCTCCCAAACAGTCCAAGCCACTCAACTGTCTCACTTATCCAGAGGGCCTGATCCAGCCCGAGGCTCCACAGCCTTTGCTTCACAATTCATGTGCTTCCATTCGTCTGGCCTTTCGTCCCCATGCTTTTTCCAATCCTGGGCTCAACAATTCATGATCCCACAGACCTTCCTCCTTCTCGACAACTGGATACACGGAGCTCCACCTGGGGCCTGGCTGAGGATCTCTGCATCCACTTCCATCAGTCACTGGATGAGAGTTCCAGCCCGACCGTCAGGGTGTTTGGCCATCTGATCACCAGACTAAGTCAGATCAGGTTTTCTCTCTACCACTGCCAGCAGATGCCAGAGGATATATCATTGTGGACCTAAAGGGACCTCTCCAGCACTCTGCTCACTCCTGTTCTCATGTAGTCCTCATCCATCATAGTATACCATTCCTTCTTCTCCCTTTCTGTTCCTGATCCAGCTGGGATCTCCTGCTCCCCAAGCCTCCCTTCCCTCGAACCTTGCCCTTGATTTCTCCCATTCTCATCCAGGTTGTTCATGTAGATCTCATCCATTTCTCTGTCATTGGGTGATCCCTATGTCTTCCCTAGGGTCCCGTTTTCTAGGTAGCCTCCCTAGAGTTGTGTTGCAGTCTAGTCATCTCTGTTTTACATCTAGTATCTTCCTATGAGTGAGTACATACCATGTTTGTCCTCTGAGTCTGGGTTACCTCACTCAGGATGATTTTTTCTAGATCCATCCATTTGCCTACAAACCTCAAGATGTCATTGTTTTTCTCTGCTGAATAGTACAACATTGTGTATATGTACCATATTTTCTTTATCCATTCTTCAGTTGAAGGGCATCTAGGTTGTTTCCAGGTTCTGGTTATTACAAACCATGCTGATATGAACATAGCTGAGCAAATGCCCTTGTGGTATGCTGGAGCATTCCTTGGGTATATGCCCAAGAGTGCTACAGCTGGGACTTGGGGGAGATGGATTCCCAATTTTCTAAGGAAGCACCATACTTATTTCCAAAGTGGCTGTAAAAGCTTGCATTCCCACCAGCAGTGGAGGAGAGTTCCCCTTGCTCCACATCCTCTCCAACATAAGCTTGTTTCAGTGTTTTTGATCTTAGCCATTCTGACAGGTGCAAAGTGATATCTCAGAGTTGTTTTGATTTGCATTTCCTGGATAATTAGGGATGTTGAGCAATTCCTTAAATGTCTTTCAGCCATTTGAACTTCCTCTGTGGGGAATTCTCTGTTTAGTTCTATAGCCCATTTCTTAATTGGACTGTTGGGCATTTTGATGTCTAATTTCCTGAGTTCTTTATATATTCTGGATATCAGCCCTCTGTCAGATGTGGGGTTGGTGAAGACCTTTTCCCATTCTGTAGGCTGTCACTTTGTCTTGTTGACCATGTCCTTTGCTCTACAAAAGCTTCTCAGTTTCAACAGGTCCCATTGATTGATTGTTTCTCCCAGTGTCTGTGCTACTTACTGGTGTTATATTTAGAAAGTGATCTCCCATGCCAATGCATCCAAGACTACTTCCTTCTTTCTCTTCTATCAGGTTCAGAGTAACTGGATTAATGTTGAGGTCTTTGATCCACTTGGACTTAAGTTTTGTGCATGGTGACAGATATGGATCTATTTGCAGCCTTCTACACATTGACATCCAGTTATGCCAGCACCATTTGTTGAAGATGCTTTCTTTTTTCCATTGTACATTTTTGGCTTCTTTGTCAAAAATTATATGTTCATAGGTGTGCAGGGTTAATGCCAGGGTCTTCAATTCAATTCCATTGGTCCACATGTTGGTTTTTATGCCAGTACCAAGCTGTTTTTATTACTGTAGCTCTATAGTAGAGCTTGAGGTCAGGGATCGTGATGTGTCCAGAGGTTGTTTTATTGTACAGGATTCTTTTGGATATCTTGGGTTTTTTGTTTTTCCATATGAAGTTGAGTATTATTCTTTCCAGATCTGTGAAGAATTGTGTTGGTAATTTGATGGGGATTGCGTTGAATCTGTAGATTGCTTTTGGTAAGATTGCCATTTTTACTATGTTAATGTTGCCTATCCATGAGCATGGGAGGTCTTTCCATTTTCTGACATCTTCTTGAATTTCTTTTTACAGGGACTTAAAGTTCTTGTCATATAGGTCCTTCACATGCTTAGTTGGAGTAACCCCAAGGTATTTTATATCATTTGTGACTATTGCAAAGGGTGATGGATCTCTGATTTCCTTCTCAGCCTGTTTGTCTATTGTATATAGGAGGGCTACTGATTTTTTTGAGTTGATCTTGTATCCTGCTGTGTTGCTGAAGGTTTTATTAGCTGTAACATTTCCTTGGTTGAATTTTTGGGGTCACTCATATATATCATGTTATCTGCAAATAGGGAAAGCTTGATTTCTTCCTTTCCAATTTGTGTCCCCTTAATCTCCGTATGTTGTCTTATAGCACTGGCTAGGACTTCAAGTACTATATTGAATAAGTATGGGGAGCGGGGACAGCCTTGCCTTGTTCCTGATTTTAGTGGTATTGCCTTGAGTTTCTCTCATTTTAATTTGATGTTGGCTGTTGGCTTGCTGTAGATTGCCTTTATTATGTTTAAGTATGTTCTCTGTATTCCTGATTGCTCCAAGACCTTTATCATGAAGGGGTGTTGGATTTTGTCAAATGCTTTTTCTGCATTTAGTGAGATGATCATGTGGTTTTTTTCTTTGAGTTTGTTTATATGGTGTATTACATTGACGGGACTTTCATATGTTGAACCACCCTTGCATCCCTGAGATGAAGCCTACTTGATCATGGTGCATAATTGTTTTGATGTGTTCTTGCAGTCTGTTTGCCAGTGTTTCATTGAGTATTTTTGCATCAATGTTCATGAGGGAGATCGGTCTGTATTTCTCTTTCTTTGTTGCATCTTTGTTTGGTTTAGGAATCAGGGTAATTGTAGCCTCATAGAAGGAGTTTGGTAATATATCTTCTGCTTCTATTGTGTGGAACAATTTAAAGAGTATTGGTATTAAGTCTTTTTTGAAGATCTGGTAGAATTCTGCAGTGAAACCATCTGGCCCTGGAAATCCAGAGAATCATCAGGTCATACTTCAAAAACCTCTACTCCACAAAACTGGAAAATCTAAAGGAAATGGATAATTTTCTGGATAGGTACCACATACCTAAGTTAAATCAAAGCCAGATAAAACATTTAAATATTCCAATAACCCCTAAGGAAATCGAATCAGTCATTAAAAGTCTCCCAACCAAAAAATGCCTGCATGGTAACTTTGGATGCAATACATTTGCACAGTTAATGCATATGATTAAAATGGAAGGCATATTGAACAAGAATTTAGACAGCTATAAATTGTCAAGCAATCATTCTGGAACCTGTCTTCTTACATTAATGGTGTTTTAAGACGCAAATATAAATCTCTTATGTAAGATTAGTGGTAGTTTCAAAACTCAAGTAAACTCCTCATATTGATCTGATTTTTTTTTTTTAGTGCACTATGACAATATAAGTTCTGAGAAGTATAATAATTATACTGAAGAACACAGGTGAAGGTATGTAGGAGCCCACAAAAGCTTCCTAGTGAGATTTGAGGTTGCTTTACACAGCAGGGTTGCATTAAGGGATAGCTTAACCATGTACATGGTCACTAGGTGTTTGGGATGGTCTGTACTTGGCTGTGCTGGGGGGAAGTCTTTTGCACGATCCCTTGGTATTCCTTTTAAAGCCCTTTATTAGAGACAGAAGGGGCTGGCGAGTTTTGACCCAGGCCCTCCCAAGCTACCTTGTGTTCCGAATTATGTCTCTCGTCTATATTTCTATATACATATTTCTTATTTCTCCCTGTTCAAGAACACCCTGGGGCAAGACTCCCACAAGGTAAAAGAAAATACCCCTGGAAGAAACTTAGAACATTCTATACAGGTTTCTAGTTTTAGTGTGATAAATATTATATATATTTTATATGAAACATATGCATATTAATATCTCCCTGTCTCTCTCTGCATGTGTGTGTAAAATTATTTGCCACATATATCCCTATAGCTCACTTATATTGTATTTAAGCACATGACATCAGTTCTTCCCACTCATTGTAAGCCAGTTTTCATCTGTTAAGTAACTATCATACTCTGTAGTGAATTTTCTAGTGTCCCAAATCAGACCACACTGAGTGTCCTTTTGTGTCATTTGATGGGGACTCTGGTTGTCCTCGGCAAGTACACTGAGTAATAGAACAGATTCTACGTAGAACTAATTTGACTTAATGCTGTCAGATTCTATGCCAAAGTGTTTCTCTGATCTGTGTTCTCATCAGTAGATCATGAAAATACCCTCTCCCTTAACTTACATTTCTAAATCTTATTTATCAAGTAAGCATAACATAATGTCTATGGCACCATATTTTGTTTTCCTCTGACTATAAATGTGTGCCTCATTCTGCACAGGATTTTAGTTTTCCAGACTTCTCTGCCATCTGTCTGTTGATCATCATTGTCTGTCCAGTGGTGATTTAGTCTTTTGCTAGGTGGTATTTGAGAGTCTATTGTTAATCCTAGTCATTTCAGATTTTTAGATAATTAGAATATTTTCTCATTAGGTGTTACATACTTGTCCATGATAGGTTTTGCTGTCTTGAATACAAAAATCTGAGTTTGGATACACTCAAATTTGCCTATTTAAATTAGATTCTGCCTTGTGTTTTTGGGATATCTAGAAATATTTTCCACCCTACTAACAGCAATATTCCCAGAATATTCATTTCTTTTTTTTTCAGATTTGTAGATCATAATTAGTTCTTATCTCCACTGGATTATATTAGAAACTCAGTCTTGGATGTTTCCAATTTTATTTTTTCAAGTTGTCATCATATCAATTTATGTTTATATTACTGTTTATGTTTTTAGTCTATTGTGTATGGTACCTGGCCTAGGATGCCAGCATTGCCAGGTAGGATGTATAAATTCCCTAATGTCCTTGTCATCATCATCATTATAAGAAATATCAGGACATAACATGCAAAGAAACAAAGAATTGGGGGAAATTAACAACAGATAGACAATGCAGAAAAGTGCAGTATATAATTAATTCTAAAAATTGAGTATCTCAACTCCTTCTCAAAGTCACTGTTTGAACAAGACAGGGAGTAGGTTTTGTAATTATACAATGGAAAGCACTAAAAAAAAATCTCAACAAATTGCTGCTCTGTCTATAATGGGCCCACCTGATTCAGATCATGTGGGTTCACTAATAGGTCTGTTTTGTTCCTTTACTGATATTTGTTTGGCTTCTGGGACATCTCATGACTAACTGGAAGAACAAAGTCAATGTCCAGGTCTATCTCTTGATAGCCTTTCTTTTATATGTCCCCTTCTACTTACCTTACTTTATTTTTGAGATTATACTTACCACATATCCCACTTCACTTTTCTTACTGTAAACCCTCCTGTATAATCCTCCCCACTCTACTTCAAATCCATGCTCTTTTTCTCCCATTAAATGTAATTAATATAAGCCTCTGAGTAATTATTTTGTAAGTGACTGCAGGATTGCATGGTCAGGTAGGACCTACGAAAATTCTGGCTACAGGCTTATGTGACATTTCAGATGAGGAGGCAAAAAGATTATAGGAGCGAGAGGATTAGGGATCATGTTCTGAGAGTGTATCTCCTGTATCAGAAACTACACTCCCAAAGTCTTACTAGAGGGGATAAATAACACCAACAAATCAACATGAACAAAACTCACATAAACTCACAGGGACTGAAACATCATGCATATGGCCCACATGGATCTGTAACAGGTCCTCTGAGTACATATTATGGCTTCCAGTTCAGTGCTTTATGGGAATTCTTGAGTGTGTAAATGGGTGGGCTCTAATTCTTGTGCCCTCTCTTGGGTTCTTCCCTCTGTTTGTTTATCTTGTCTAACTTCAGTGTGAAAAGTTTGTGGTTTATCTTTTTGTATTTTATTTTGTTATATTTCATTATTATCCCCAGATGCCTGTTTGTTTTCTAATGAGAGACAGAAAGGTAGTATATCTGGATTAGAGGGAAGTAGGAAGGAATCTGGGAGCAGATGGAGTGAAAACCATAATCAGGATATATTATTTGAGGAAAAAATTCTATTTTAAATAAAAGGAAAAGACAAAAAAAAAGTACTTTGCTTGGCTGGAGAGATTGCTGAGTGCTTAAGAGTATTGGAAGAATTTCTATCAGACCCAGGTTCCATTCACAGCATCCACATAGAAGCTTGCAACCATCTTTAACTCCATTACCAGGGAGATCAGATGTCATCCTTTGGCCTTCATGTATACAACACACATGTGGTTCACAAATACACATTCACACTAAACACCCATACATACTGAAAATAATTTTGTAAATTTCATGGAAGAGGTTTAGCTCGAACAACAGTTGCTCTTCTGATTTCTGCAATTTCTATTTCAATGCCAGTTACAGTAACTGCATCATTTGAAAATTGTAAAAATCAAGAATCTCATAAGAATACATATGAGTAACTAGTCACTTTTAAGATTGTGGATTTGATGGTCATAAGCTGATACAACTTTCAATATGACAAAAAGGATCTGCTATAGCAAGGGAGAGGAATTAGTAGTTAGAAAAATAAATGAAGTGTAAGTGAAATATGTTATAGTGGTGGGAATGCAAAACTAAATACATGAAGAATTATCAATTAATATGAACAAATATTAATAATACTTATATCACACAGATCCAACACGTGGAGATCAAAAAACAGAGATATCCTCAAACTTTGTTCATTTATTCCAAAGGAAGGACTAAAGTAGAGTGATTCAAGGCAGGATGAGATTCAAAACTTCCATTAACTGCCACATTTCCAGAGGACAATGCTACTTCTTAGAGAGTTAGAAGCCCCATTACTTCACAGAAAGCATGTGGAATTGCAGTCTATCTAGGAAAAGGATTACATGGATGCCAGTTTTCTACTACAGATTTCTAAAAATGGTGATTAACACAGAATTTAATAAATGCTATATACAATCCCCAATTTTTTGTTGCTGATGTGAAAGTAAAAGTAGCAAAACATGTAGCAATCTTATGTCTGATATTTGCTTTCTCATCTCAGCCAAGTATAATCTCCCCTCAGTTTCCTTCTTTTTGTTTCAGTTTATTCAGAAGTATAGAAGAGGGTCACCAGGGCACTAATTTTAAGAGGGTCCTTTTTCTGAGTGATGGAGAGGGTCTCTTCTCTGAGTGATTATACTCTTGTTCTTCCTGGATAAAAATTGTCACTATTTTCTATCATTTTCCAGAACACATAATTCATTATAGTAAAAGACAGACTTCAACTCAATTATTCTTAAAGTAGGATCATTTAACTCAAAAATGTGAAGAATTATGTCTTAAACATCCATGGGAAGAGTGACATTTAAAATCCTTATATTGCAATTCATTGATTCTCAGGTTTATTGACATCATATATCTGCCTTTTTTAAAATCAGTTCTAGTTTTTCCACTATTTTATCTTTAATGTATTAAAGTTTTCATCTATAGATTAATTGGCATAATAAGCTATTTAGTCATGTTTCTGTTCAGTATGTCAATAAATAAGACTGTTTGTATATGCATGTCTGTGAAATGCCTTGAGTTTAAATTATTCTAGGTCATATGATTGAATTGATAAGCTTTTCAGATTTCCCATCATTTTATTACCCTGCTACTAAAGTTGAATGGACCGAAAACCATGTATGAAATGTTTTCAGATTCTATAATATTCTGGGGAAATGTGAAGCAATTCTGCTATGTTTCTTTTTTTAATTTATTTTTTATTTATCATATTTGTATTTAAATTTTACAGATCAGCCATGGATTCCCCTGTCCTCCCCTCTCCTGCCCCCACCCCACCTTTCCTGCATCCCCTCCCCTCCATTCCCATCTCCTCCAAGGCCAAGACTCCCCTGGGGATTCAATTCCACCTGGTAGATTCAGTACAGGCAAGTCCAGTCCCCTCCTTGAGGCAGAGTGCTGAAGAGGTCCCCAGAAATCCACAATGATACATCCTCTGTAGACTGCTCGCAATGGTTCAGAGAAAGACTGATCTGACCTGGTCTGGTGATCAGATGGCCAAACACCCTAATGGTCATGCTGGAACTCTCATCCAATAACTGATGGAAGTGGATGCAGAAATCCTCTGCCAGGCCCCAGGTAGAGCTCCAGGAGTCCAGTTGTCAAGAAAGAGAAGGGACTGTAAGAGTGTGAATTGTTAAGATCAAGATTGGAAAAGCACAGGGACAAATAGCCAAACGAATGGGAGCACATGAATTATGCACCAAAGGCTATGGAGCCCCCAGCTGGGTCAGGCCCTCTGGATAAGTGAGACAACTGAATAGCTTGAACTGTTTGGGAGGCACCCAGGCAGTGGGACTGGGACCTGTCCTTAGTGCATGAGCTGGCTGTTTGGAACCTTGGGCTTACACAGGGACACTTTGCTCTGTTATACTTCTTTACAGAAAAAAAATGCTAAATGAGGAAGTATGTATTCTTGCAGTAGAAGGAGATGTATTTAAAGAGAAAATATCCTAAGATTCCCTTGATCAATACTTTGAATGATGACCTGATGTAGTTCTAAACATTTGTCCACTTGCTATTGCTTCAAGATTCTATATGTGGTGGGGGATGTTCTGACATATATGTACTAGCTGTGCCCAACACTAAGTTCAGCAGCTTAGCTAACATTTTTTTTTTTCATAGAGCAACTATTTTATAGGACTCCTTTTTTTTTTTAAAGTGTGGTATCCATAAATCTTCTAAGATAATTTTTAAATTATCTTGCATAGTTGTGTAGGCATAAAGGCTGTAATTTCTTGATGAGCTGAAATTCAGCTCTCATACATGAAGGAAAAATAAAATATTCCTTTAAGTTTCAAGATACAAGGATAGTCTATATTTTGAGCTTTGAATGATTGTCAAAATTAATATTATTTGATATGAACTTATATTTGTACAATGAGAAAACAGTAAATGTCTTAGAATTACTATGCTAAGAATAAGGTATGAAAACAAAAAAATAAGGTCTGTTTTAGACTATCTTATAGATGTAAGATGTTTGTACTTACAGTAAAACTTTTCTGTCTCTTTCCACCTCCCTTATTGTGTGTGTGTGTGTGTGTGTGTGTGTAAGTTAGTCCCTTTCCCCCAACAGTTTTCCCTTCCAATCTCATGTACTTTATTTGAAACTCGCTAAAACCATTTACTTTTTCCAGTATGCACATGGATGTAGGGCAGGCAGCATTTCATAGCTATGATATAACATATAAATATTATGTTTTATAATATTACAGAATAATATATAACTATACAATATGTATATATTATATTTAATATATATGCTAATATTTTGGTTTTTTGACTTAGGACATTTTGAACTGAAAACACCAAATTAAATATCCTCTTCAAAACATAATCCTTCTGTCTTTTTTGGTGAGCAAGATTTGCAGCAGTTGTTTTGATTACTGTGTCCAAAATTAAATTTCTAAGTAATTTTTATTTAATTATTTTAAATAACCATTTATGATGATAGCACTGTAGGCCTGTGAGAAAAAAATATAAAGATGATCCAGCTGTCACAGATGTCAACACCACA
Source organism: Onychomys torridus (assembly GCF_903995425.1). Classification (NCBI taxonomy): domain Eukaryota; kingdom Metazoa; phylum Chordata; class Mammalia; order Rodentia; family Cricetidae; genus Onychomys; species Onychomys torridus. The sequence continues at coordinate 51,297,833 of NC_050453.1, read as the reverse complement.
AGAGTAGTACCATCTGTGCTTTCATGACTTCTGACATTCAAAGTTCTGACAAGTGGGACCAATCATTTCTTTCTCACATCCTCATTACCCAAGACACTTAACTTGTTTTTACACTCTTTTATATCTTTCAATTTTTATTATCATAAAATCTCATGTATTTAATAACAGGATTTTGTTCAATATCATCCCAGATCCTGACCCCCCCTACTGTTTTCAATTTCATATCCTCTTTTGGAAAAAGTATTAATAAAAATGGAACCTCTGCAAAAGTATTAATTCTATTTACCCTTGCCAGTCTGTACATGATGTAGGACCACGCATTGGAGCATAGGCACTCATATCAAGCATCATACCTTGAAGATAATTGATGACTGGCCAAAAGTGGGACTCCATGAGCCCCTCATTCATCACTGCTTGGATTTTGTGTAACTTGAGACTCTGTTCTGTTTTTGCATTCAGCCATGGCTACAGTTGAGTTCATATGTACAATGACCCTGTCATGTTCAGAAAACATTACTATTGCTGGCCAGAATCTCTTGTTCTTACAATCTTTTTACCCCTTCGTTTGTAATGATGTCTGAGCTCTGTAGGATTACAATTGTGATATAGAGGTCATTTCCTTGCCTCACACTGTACATTCTCCTATTCTCTGCACAATGATCTGTACATCTTTGTATTAATTGTTATCTGTGGCAAAGAATAGCTTCTCTGATAAGGATTGAGAGCTACACTTACATATTGGTATAAAATCAGTATTTAAGGAGCATCTTAATAGTATATCTGTTATCAAAAGAGGAGGGGGAGATTTGCCATTCACATCTATGACCTATCCAGCCATGGTTTGGACAGTTGACATGTGTCTAGAATATACAAAACATTGTGCATCTGAGCTGGCTTTTTGGAGCCTGTTACCTATGGTGGGACACCTTGTACAGCCTTGATGCAGGTGGATAGGCTTGGACCTGCATCAACTGAATGTACCATTGCTCCCATGAGAGGCCTTACATTTTCAGAGGAGGGGATGGAGGTAGGTTGGGGTGGAAGGAGTAGGGACCAAGAGGAGGGATGGGAGGTGGATCTATGGTTGGTATGTAAAAGTAATAAAACATTTCTTAATAAAGCAAAAAAAAAAAAAAGAATTCCAAAAAAACAAAAACAAAAACAAAAACAAAAAACATTGTGCATCAAGAAAACAACTCAAAAGATGGGCCAGGACATTAAATAGAGAAATAATACAGTTGGCAAAATTGTGTGTATGTGTGTGTTTAACAATTTAACCAAGAGTAAGAGAAAATGCTTTGATATTTTATCAGAATGATATCACATTCAGAAAACAATTAGTATCAAGAAGACAAAGGGCAGCAAATGCTGGCATGTGTGGGTAATGAGGGACGCCTGTTCACTGTTGGTGGGCTACACAAATTTGGACAGCCACTGTGGAAATACCTTCATAGAACTAGAGATCTAGAAATAGAGTTTCCATATGACCCAGCTGACTAACTCTTGGGTATGTATCCAAAAGCCTCCTTAACTTACTAAGGAGTTACTTGCTCATCTATGTTCATTTTTCTCTCTCTTCATAATAAACAGGAAAAGTAAACAGCCTAGATATTCATCAACTGATGAATGGGTAATGAAAAGGTGGTGCATTTATATAATGGAATCTTATGCAATTGTATATAAAAATAAAATTTTGAAATTTCCAGGTAAATAAATGGAGCTGGAAATAATTATTGTCAGTGAAGTGTCCCACACCCAGAGAGACAAATGCTTCATATTATTTTTTATGTGGATCACAGTATAAATCTTTAGATATGTATGTTTACACCATAGTGCTTACAGATATCAGGAAATAAGAATAGGCCTATGAGGTGAAGATATGAAAGACAGGATATATTATAACACAGGTCTTACTAAATGAGAAGAACAATAATGGGTCAGGAAAGATTAAATGTGGGTGTGAAAGGACAAGGTAGAGGAGTGAGTATGGAGAAGGATACATAACATGAAATAGCTTTGAAAAAGCCATATGGTAAACTCCTATTGTATAAGCTTCTTAAACATGTGTATTGCATCTATAAAACATTTAAATGAAGTTATGAAGAGAATGTCTCTTACAGGCACCATAGGCTATAAAAAGTCCAGCATTAGATATTTGTTATCTCTTTTCATGTTTCTTCTCAGTGGAGTCCATAGATTCCCCCAACCTTTACAGGATATTGTGATTGCTTTTGGTTACCCTCTGCAACTTGATGGTAAAATACTATTGTTGAGGACAGTACATATCTGGATCATACAATACGGAAAAATCAAACTGGCCCTGACATTGAGGATTCATAACTACTGACTAACTTTCATAGCACTGAAAAGTGCTATGCCTACTGCTACAGAAGGAAAGAAATCTATAGTCTTACCTGGTTGCAATCACACAAGCTACAATAATGACTAACCTGGCATGACTGGCCCTTGGTGCAACAGTGGTGCAAATGATATAAGAATAACCAACTACTTTCTCATTGGATATTAGGTCAACTTCACAAGATGCAATTCATCCTTGGTATTGTCTCCAAAATTGCATTTAATTATAAGAATTATTTTTATCATTTGGAGAAAAACACTAATACCAGAATAAATAAATCTCATGAAAGTGATTGTTAGGTAGAAGGTCAAGGTTAGTATACTCAACAAACTCTATAGTTACTTCTGCTCACATGAATTTGAATAGAATGACAGACTATTGGATAATGGAACAGAATTCTAAAATCAGAGTCTGCAATGTTAATATCATCTGGGAATGATTTTTTTTTTTTGAAGCTGAGGATCGAACCCAGGGCCTTGTGCTTGCTAGGGAAGCACTCTACCACTGAGCTAAATCCCCAACCTTGGGAATGATTTGAACTTGCCAAATTCAAGCAATAATAACTAAACCACTGGTACCTGTGATTTCATTGCTTTGGTGGCAGAAACTAGTTCTGTGGGGGTTGCTGGCCAGGTAACCTTATCAAAAACATCTGAGCTATAGGCTCAGTGAAATTCCCTATCAAAGTTAATAATGTGAATAGTGACAGACCAGAAAATAATGTTCTGTCTCTAGCCCCTATATATGGTGCACACACAAACATTGAACAATACTACAAAAAAACAAACAGAAACAAACCACAGAACTTAAAAATTTCTAGAGTTCAACAAAATCTGTTTCATGAGAAACTCTAAGCTATCACCCCTTTAAATTAGTTCTCTATGGGATTCTGAAGTACACAAAAATTTGAGATCCACTGATATAAATAGAACCAAATAAAAATGGAAGAACTACTCATGAATATATCAGCTACAGGTGTTCTGTAAGGATGCTTTTACAAGGGTATTAATTGCATTCTTTGGGCTTTATCCCCATAACAAAATTTATCTCCCAATGGCCCCATCTCCTAATGCCATCTCTTTGGCAATAAAGATTTCCACAGTAGAATTTTGAGAATACATAATCATCCAGACCACAGCAAAACTGATGCCGTGATCAGTAACAGAGTTGTACTTTAGCACAAAGTAGGCATAGTCTCTAAGTCTATATTAGTGAGTTGAGTTGGATTGTTTCAAGATTTTCTCCATTTAGAATGATATTAGCTATATGTCTCTTGTATATAGCTTTTTATTTTGTTAATATATATTCCATCTATCTCTCCATTTTCTAAGACATTTATCACTGGAACATGTGGGATTTTGTTAAAGGCATCAACCCTACACACACACACACACACACACACACACACACACACACACACATACAAAAATGCAAGCAACTGAGTAAATGGGAGTGACTGAGGTGGCCCTCCTGATAGAAGAGAACACTAATTGGTTGTTCAGTGACAAATCTTCAGACTTACAGACATACATGCAAGTAACATTATATGGACTGAACAGGTTATATTCAGGAATATATATGTTTATACAAATACATATAATTATAATAAAACAATTGATGAAAACAGTGACCGTGAATTTGAAGGAGAGTAGGGATGGCTATATGGGAGAATGGAAAGAAGAAAGAGAAGGAAGAAATGCTGTAATTAAAATACAATCTCAAAAATAAACAAAACAAAATAGTGAATATTTTACCTATGTATAGGTTAAGTTATGCCCATGCTTTTATAGAATCCTACTCATTCTTTTCTCACTTCAGATATTGGGTATTTTATTCTCAGTTCCATTCTAGATAAAATATTATGACTATAATTTATGTAATTTTTCATTCTTTGTCTTTGTCCCTACTATAGAAGACACTTGCAAATTTCTCTGAACTTGGCATTTAATCAAGCAATTCTACTCTGCCTTCCAGACATGAAGTTTGATCAAGGTAAATTAATGTTTTTTTTTTTATTTCATTGAAAGAACATATTGTCTGATTCTGTAGAATACATATTTTCTCCAACTTTGAATTCTTGGGTGGATTTTCTTAGGATTAATTACTGTTTTATCCTTGAAAGTAAGACAGAAGTCTGTAAATTTTCTATATGGTGTTCCTACCTTCATCCCAAATGGTTGGATTTTGTTAAGATGTAGGTCACCTGTCAATTTGAATCAGATAACACATTCTGTGTCTATTCTTAGGCACAGTCGGACTCTTTTGAGTGACTTGGCTGTCTTGTTCTGATTAATAGCACTATTTAGTATCTTTGGCCTGTGAACATCATGTGAAGATCATTTATCTAAATGATTAACAAGGAGAAGGAAGTACTTTTCATGAAGCAGCTATTCAAAGCTAGTAATGTGGAACAAGGGAAAAATTGTCTAAAATGCCAATTCTCATTAAAACAAACAGGAAACTGAGGAACAACCTATACAACTTGTCCTATATTTAAAAGCCACAGATCATTAGTTAATTTCAGCATATGTTAGGCAGGAAGAATTAATCAGAAGACCCATTACATTATTTACTACCTTTGAAACTAAAATTACAGAATTTCAGAAATCCTAATTTTTTTCCTTAATCGTGTGAAAATCAATTATTTCACTGTTGTTAATTTAGGCCATTAATATAAAATGTAAATGTAACTGTAAAGCACCATGGAACTCTGTGACTATAGTCATAAAATATAAAATATACAGAAATAAAATATGAAGGAGCAGTTAAAAAGTAGGCTCTAATTTTTTACTTCAAATGAGAAAATTTAGCAAGCTTTAAGAATCAATATATTAAGAAAAGGTATTAAAACTATTATAACTTGCAGAAAGTATGGACATTTGTAGCATGAATCTCAAAGAGTTATTATTAATAAGAACAAACCTGAGGCCAGTTATTGGGGTGATTGCTGGAAGATCAGAGACACAGAACAAGCCACGGCTACCTCACCTTGCTAATTCCTCAGGTGATCCTGTTTCCTCAGGCTGGAAGCTTCTGAGTCCTCCTCCACATGAATCTCAGCTGAACTGTGTTGCTCCAAAGCTTAACTAACCACATGCTTTTTCCTCCCCTAATTCCTGGTCCTCACGCCTTATATACTTTTCTCTTTCTGCCCCCACTCCCTGGGATTAAAGGTTGTGTTTCTGGGATTAAAGGCGTGGGTCACCTTGCTTCGCTGTTTCTAAAGTGGCCTTGAACTCAGAGATCCAGCTAGCTCTGCCTCCCAAGTGCTGGGATTAAAGGTGTGTAGAAACCACCGCCCAACTTCTGCTATAGCTTACTCTTCCCATTTTCTAGCCACCAATTTTGGCTTTGTTCTAGTGGCTGTCTGTTCTCTGACCCCAGATATGTTTATTTCAGGGAACACACAATTTTTTGGGGAACACAATACCACCACAGACATTTAATAAAGTAATAATTATCCCAATAAATGAACATGGAAGTGCACAATATAAATACACACAAACTATCTGGATGTTCATTTCTGTAGCAAAAAGGGAAGAGTTTTATAAATTATTTCCCAATATGCAGGGTAGAGTTATGGCTTTCATTCACTTCTTACTCCATTGTAACACTGTATGAATTATCCAATGCATTGTGGAATTAAAATGTTCATGAATATAAGGAGCTTGGTGATGTGGGACATGACTTCATAATAGCGAGAAGGGCATTAATCTAAAACATAAGTATAACACAAATATATCCTGATGAATAAAATATATTGTATATTATAGTGCCTAAATCAATTGAGTATCTTACTGATGTGTGTGTGTGTGTGTGTGTGTGTGTGTGTGTGTGTGTGTGTATCAGATTCTTAGAAAAATTATTCATTCTATTTAGGAAAATTCACTTGAGGTAAAAATGGAAAAAATTGGAGTGCAATCCAATGATTTGCCATGAACATACACAGGAACAGACACTAAGCTAGTGTCAGTTATTTCATTTACTTTACTGCCATCCTAGTCTGTTCCCAAATAGATAAAATGTCTATTGCTAATCTAAATAAATATTACATCATATACATACATACATATATATATATATATGAGTCTGAACTTTGAGATGCATAGGTATGTATATTTCTACATGGGCATAAATCACCATAAACACATCAAAAATATAGAATTTGAAAATTTGTTAGCAGTGTAGTAAAATATCACTTACTATTTCAGTACTTTTGGGGTTATAATATAACTACACCATTCCTTTCTTCTCTGTCCTCCCTCTAAATCCTCCCATGTACCTCGATTACTGTCTTTCAGATTTATAGACTTTGTTTTTAAACTGATGTTATTATTGTTTTAAATCATATATATATACACATATAAGTTTATACCGTATATATGTAAATACCTGCTCAGTCTGAATACATGTGATCATTATTATTTTATGGGAATTTTTAAAACAATCTAGAAAAATGAAAATTATTAAAATGTTAATTATAGCCATATACATCATGGGAGATTACATCCTTATTAAAGTTAATGTTATTGAATATAATTTGCAAAAGTGTTACAGAAGTTTTAAGCACTGCAACTTAAATGTTTTTAAATGAAAGGAGCCACCTTTCTTTATCAAAACTGTGAATTTTAAAGACATGTTGAGCTGACCTATATTACAGAAAAATGACACTATTAAGAGTTTTTTAAAGGTGTTGACTGAAAAGGCAAGACCTATATTCAACTGCAAGATGATTGGACTATTATTTCTGTGAAGTGAAAAAAAATTAAATAAACAATATAAGCTCCAAGAAGTAACATTTGTGCAATTTAAAAAGAGTAAACAGAACAAAATCTTCAAGCATTTGTACACCTCCTCAAGATTAGTGATATGCTTAGAAGTTACACATAGCCATGGAAGAAATACCATATGTTACCAAGAATCCAAGTAAATATTTTCCATGTTTCACTTTGGCTTAGATATAAAAATAGATCAGTTTTAGTGGTTAGGAGTTTTGGGTTAATGGGCTCTAAAACAAGAAAAAATGTCCAGGAAAAATGTATAAAAATCTAATTTTAAATTGTTCAAATATAATTAAATATGAAGTATTTCTGTCTTAATAATAAATACTACTAGTATAAAAATAGTATGGATATTTAACATGGAATTTCCTACAAACTGTTGAAGTTCTGATAGCCCATCACATGCATTAGTATTTGATTCAATGGAACATTTCTTGGAAGTTTACTATTATCCTCAGTTTATAGTTGAAGAAACTGAAACTTGGAGAAGGAAGAAAATTCTCTGTAAGCAGTACAGTCAAAGCTGAAGAGCACTTTGTGGCAGATTTTCATATCCCCCTCCCCCCCATCTCAATGAATTATGAATCAAGTCTTACTAGGCCTCACACACAAGGAATACTTTGTGTGGGAACACTTTTATCACAAACGAAGTAAAGACATTAATTGCTTCCCTGGAGGCTATACTCAAAAGAAAAGGCTCTGTTGAACACACAGGATTTGTTTCTCAGGAGGAACATCTTTATCAATATTATCAGGATGAAAAATAACTTTTAGCACCCAAATACCACATCAATTGATGACTGAATGTATGTAATAGAAAGGAAAGAAATGGCTACAAAGGAAAAACTGTACCAAATGAAAAACCTTTTTAATTGTTGATCAAGGATAACCAAGTCTCCAAAAACAAGATAGGCTATTGCTGTTATCCTTCTTAGCCTCCTCAAAGTTTAAGGTAAGTCCCTATATACTGAGGACACCATAGACATTAAACACAGGATTCAGAGGAACTGAGGTGGATCTGATCAAAAAGCTTCCTCCCTGAGGTTTAGGTTTCATAGAACCTAAAGATTCTGTGAATGCTTCCAAGGAAGAAAAGCATCCACTAGTTATACCCAGATGTGACACCCATAAACTACAACAAATGTCTAGAGATGACTCTTGTATCTCTAGCCAACAGTTGTCTAATTGGACCTAATGTCCACCCAACAGGAGAGAAATGCTGCCTGGTACTGTAAACGTGGCTATCTTCTCACAGCTCGTAGTGTCATCAATCTCAAGAGAACTGATGACTGGTGCTTTCCTAAGCCAATATAATTCCTAATTGCATTCTACATATTTTCCCTTATACACACAAATACATGTGCATACCCTTCATAAAAGAAGCTTCTTTGAGCAGCAGATGGAGATCATTACAAGAAGCCATGACTGGTAAAAATGAAGAAAACCACTGACTATCACATTCCCAGTCACAATTAATAACTATAACACAAATCCTATATGCCTAAGGCTAAGGGAACATCATGGAAAAAAGGCAAAAAGACTATAAGAGCCAGAGGATGAGGGAATCTTGTGAGGGGTAATATCTTATAGATATTATAGGGAATCAACACACAAGAAATCACAAAATACTCGTTTAAATCCTCACACAATGGCATCATCAGGGGACAATGCTAGTGTGGATGGGAGGAAGCAGGCCCCTAGACTGAGAGCTACATGCAATTAAAGCCTGCTGAAAGAGGAAGAATTAGTCTTCTTCAGAGATGAATCACCCCCCCGCCCAAATGGTTATCCAATTCCAAGTGGTCATCCCTAAAAGCATATACTTACAAGCATCCCTAAATGATCCCACCAGGTGACATTTGTATATTTTTTCATCTCTGTGTTCATAACAATAACAATTAAAAGAATGAGAGGCCATGAATTAGAAAGTGGGGATGGAGAGAAATGGTGAGGTTTGCAGTGATGGGGGAGATATAGCTACATTTAAATTTTCAAAAAGTTCTAGACTATGTACAATGGAACATGTTATTCTAAATAACAGAACAAAATATAATAAGTGCTCACTGTTGATACAAAAAATAAGGTCCTATGGCATGTTGGACTTCCATTGTGGAGGGTAGGAAGGATTTCACTGCTGCTATCTGCATCAAAGCCTGACACAGGCCCTCCTCCAGAAGAGCAGAGGCCTGTGAATCTACACTTTCTCAGCCTATGGCAGAGTAAGGTAAACTATACAGGCCTTCTTTTTCTAATTCTGCCTTGAAATACTGACTACTATGCTCTAAAGACTAAAATCACTGTGGCACTTTGCTCCCATAGACTGTAATTTTAGCTTACAAATATTTGTACAAGTTCTATTTTATTTAGTTTCTGCTATATAAAGTGGTGCATTACACAGACCAAAGTCAGAGTCTAGTGTGTAGTTTAAACTGATGATTGACTGTCGTGGTACTCATGTATAAAGTGCCCTTGTGGAAAGACACTTTCCTCTCTAAAAATTCTTTCTCCATAGAACTAGGTATATTCCGTGATATTAGAATAGAGTTCCTCTATGAGAAGCAATTACTCTTACATGGAATTACTACTAGAACAATTTTGTATTGCTAACAATGTTTTAAATTTAAAAAACAACATATATATATCACAAAAGTAGATAATGGGAGATTGTTTAAATTTTAAATTTTATGAAATTAGAATTAAGAAGAGAGCTGGGACAATAAAGCCATTTCAGTCAATAGCTGAGAGAAACTGAAACAGACCCATGTTCTTCTCATGGACAGTGACGAGTGAAAATGTTAAACATGAGTTAAAGAGATGGCTCAGCAGAGAGGAGTGCATGAATACTTCTCTTATGGAAGACTGCAGTGGTTTATAGCATCCATATCGTATAGCTCATGACCACTTGTAACTCCAACTCCAAGGGATCTGAACCTGTCTTCTGGCCTCCTTGGGTACTGCACTCACATGAATGGACCCATAAACACAAATAAATAACATCTAAAAATATAATTTTAATATTGATTCATTTAAAAATAGATTATTGTATAGAATTTAAAATCTTAAAGGCAACCATTAAAATAGATTGGTACAATTGCTTGATATTAAGAGAAGAGGAAACTGAGATATGAGAAAATGTTTCATCTTTTTCATCTTTCACTGGTAGAATTCAGATATTGTATGAGGTTTATATCGAATGAATACAGTTTAGTATTCTTAAACTTATAATGTGAAAAAAATCAAAGATGAATTACAGATTATAGTTTGAATTTGAACTATAGTTTATGAACCAAACTTTTTTGTTTTAAGAAAATGTAGGATCATACATTAGATTTTATTAATAAAAAGTCTGTATAGCAGAAGTTCATTAATAAAACCCTATTGTTGAAGGTACCATATATTTTGGCCCCAGGATATGAGAAAATAAAGAAGGTACTAAGCAGTCATTTTATTCCTGGTTGGCTAGTTTTCATAGGACATGAAAGTGCTATGTAGGTTGTTGGAGAAAATGCCATCAATAGTCTTATCCTCTTCCAAACCCTCTAAGCTGTAACACTTAGCTGTATGGCAAGATATCCCCCTGGGTGTAACATATCAGCACATATGTTATGGGAGTAACCAACTACTTTCTGCTTAAGTGTAAGCTCATCTGTAAGAAGGAATAAGAATTGAATGTCTTAAATTGTTATTACAGCTATTCATGATTAGGTAACTCATGGGCTCCAGAGGTGAATCTACTATCAATGTTTTGCTAACTAGATATTGTATCAAAATAGCCGCTATAGTCATATCATTACACCCATATGTGAGTGTGTTCTTGTGTTCCCCTCATCACATTCTTATGCACTGGATAACAATTAACTCTGAAGCTAACTGAGGTCAAAGTGTGGAGAATAATCAACTACAGAGTGCTCAACCACAAAGGGGATGTCCATACCATACCCTTTGCACAAAGCTCAGAGAGAATTTTGGAAGAGGAGGCAAAAGAATGTGTAAGAGCCAGAAGTTAGCGGGGGGGGGGGGGGACTAGAGAGAAACAATGTTATCTATACATGGTAGAACCACTGAACGCATCAGCTCACAGCACCTGTAGTTGCCTGACCAAGATTAAGCTAGTCAACATTCTTCCATGGAAAGGGATCATGGTTCATGAGTACAAACCTTTAACTGAGCAGCTATTATTAGCCACTGATGGCTTCTGTGGGGACAGGGGGGCTATTTTCTTTAAGGGTGTGGTCTTTGTTAAACTGACCACATTTTTATCATGTGATCCCACATCCATGAGTATATGATTATCAAAAATTGAATTCAGTGTTTTGGGATTTTTTAAGGACATGAGGTTGGGAAAAGACAGAAAGTTTTGATGTAGATGTCAACAAAGTAGGAAGGGATTTGAGCTATTTATGAAAATTTATTTTACACATGAAATTCTCAAAAAATTAATAAAAACATTATACTGATTTTTAAAAGATATTTTACCAATTATTTGCTACAAATTAAAATCTTCATCAGATTTGTTTCAAGTATTTTTTCTATTTATTCTCTATTTGAGAATTATTCTGATATCACCAAATATACATGTCTAAGAAAGAAAATAATAATTTATACATATATTATTATATTAGAAATACAGTATTTCAAAAGCCTCTCAAAGCAATGTAAATCTATCTGGTGAATTTTATTTTAAGCAATGATTTTTTTTTACATATCTTGTTACGTTTCTGTGGGATATTGGGGAAAAAGCATGCTTCAATCTGCAATTAAAAACATCAGCACAACAACACAGAGGTTGACTATAATAACTATACACAAAAATGTCCTCATTATGCAAAAGTACATTAAGTGTATCTTGATTTAGAAAAGAAAACAAGCATATGAAATTATGCTAATGTGCTGGAGAATAAAAGAAGCCTTTGATTTCATATCTTAAATATATGCTAATTCCAGAGAGCAGATTACTTTCTTTTGATTTTCTATCATTTAATTTCTTTATTATTGTCCTTTGACACCAGTGCAGTGAAATACAAAGTAACTTTCATTTATGAAGCTCCCATAGTCAAGATGAAATGTAAGTATTTTACTTTTCATTAGATATTTCTATTAAATTGTCTTTTAGCATGGAGTGTTAATATGCTCTCTTAATGTTATAATGTCAAAGTAGGATCAGAATTTGTTATTTTAATAGTGCTTTTTAAACTTCACTGTTTTCTTTTTCTAAATATTTCATTTTTATGAGTTTCCATTAAAATGGTTATGATGATTCAACATAAAAGACAAGTTTATACTCTTTGGAAGATAGTGAACATAGAAGACGATAGCATGTTATGATTTAGAGACACATTCATTTGTCCATGCTATTAGACTCTTCACTGACCATCTGCAGTAGAATAGTAGCAGGAGTCAGCGCCTAATCCTCACTATATGTCATTCCCCAAAGTCTTTATTGTTCCCTTGGCAAAGTAACACTATTATCTTTGAATGATCTTGTCTGCTTCTGTAAACATTGTCATATATAGACCAGTATATAATATTTCAGCTCCTTGGGGGTGGGGTGGTGGAGTGTTTCAATGATTTTCCTCATCTACCTACCTTATAGGCATATTAAGGTATAAAAGGAATAAAATATTTGTTAGAATCACATTTGCAACAAACCAATAACTGTAAAATTTCCTAAAATCTAATGCAAGAAAAAGTTAGATGGCTCTAATCATATTCCCCCACCTGCGATTCAACCATGGTTATGTTTTATACTCAAACTTACCCAACGTTTTCCTTTCCAACTCTGGATTTCCTATTGATAAACTGCTTCTGACAATGCCTTTTTTTCCCCCCAATTATCCTATATGGGATCCTATAGATGTAACAGTCTTATTAAACAAGAAACACAGCTGAATGCAGAGTTAAAAGCCCAAGAGGTCAGAGCAGTAGCTGAGAGCTGATACTTAAAACCGCCTTTCTTACCCTTTTCTGCCACTGTCATCCTTCCCCTCAGAAAGAGACCTACTTCCTGTGTATCTGTCTTTTTATTGACTTTCTGTTCTGCCTTCTCATTGGTTGTAAACCCAACCACATGACCTTCTGTCACTGCCTGTCTATACAGACCTCCAGATCTTCTATGGTTGGTATTGAGATTAAAAGCATGTGTTACCATGCCTGGCTGCTTCCAATGTGGCCTTTAACTCACAGAGATCCAAAGGGGTTTCTGCCTCAGGAATGCTAGGATTAAAGGTGTGAGTACCACCATTTTCTATCCTCTGTATCTAGTGGCTGTTCTATTCTTTGACCCCAAATAAGTTTATTAGGGTGCACAATATTTTGGGGAACACAATACCACCACATTTCCCCTTTTTTTCTAAAATTTAAAAAGAAAAACTATCCAATAACTATATACAATATATGCAGTCAAGAATTGCATTACCAATGTCTAGTTCATTAACATTTGACAGATTCAGACAAAAAACTCTATTATATATATTAACAATGTCCAGTCCAGTAACATTTGATAAACTCAGACAAAAAAATTTCATTACTTATCCTATTTAAAAAAGTAGTTCCTTTTTTAAAAGTAGATTCAAAAATTGACCTTTTATCTTATCATATTCATATTCTCTCTTTTTTCTTTTAATAATAGATACAGTAATCTTCATTTTTGTCATTTTTGTGTCTTCCCTTTTTTCTTTTTAGAGTAGATTCAGTGATATACCCATTTATTCTATTATTTCTTTATCTTTTTTCTCAGAGTTGAGTCAAAGATATACCTCATATCTATATTCTCTTTTTTCTTTCTCTTTTTCTTAAACCAAAACTCTGAATCTAATCTCCTTGTTCAGCATTTTTTCATGACCATTAACAACCAACCATCATAAACAATTAAAATACCTATAACTTATTAAATGAACAAAAAGCACCCACCCCACCTCTTGGGAATATGGGTGTAGTTTTCTTAAAATTACTTCCTGCTTTCTGACTGGAAGACATCTTTAGGGGACCCTGAAAAGAAAATGTGTGGGTTAATTGTCAAGTCCTATATCATTTGTCTAGTCGCTACATAATGAGAAAATGTAGGGCTTATTTCAAGTCCTTGTTCAAGTGGTCTGTCAGGCTGGATCATCTCAGCTAGCCATCTCAAAATTGTCCTGAGGAGTTGGTAATCCAAAGTCAATCTTTCCTTCTTTCCTTGCTGTTAATCAGCTTAATGGCTTTACCATAGTCCATGTGAAATCATTATTGTGGGATCCTGTCATCCTTTTGAAGATTCCAAAGTTGCTGTTAGGTGTGGTCATGTGTAGATGTATCTGGCTTGTTAAATAAGAAACACAGAACCGATTGCAGAGTTAAAAACCACAAGGTCAGAGCAAGAGCGGAAAACCTTACCCTTCACTACTTCTGCGGTTCTTCCTCTCCACCAGAGACCTACTTCTCTGCATCCTGTCTATTTAAAAACTTTCTGTTCTCCTCTCTCATTGGTTGTAAACCCAGCCACATGACCTACTCATCACTGCCTGTTTGTACAGACCTCCAGGTCTTCTATGGTTGGTATTGAGATTAAAGGCGTGTGTCTGCCATGCTGGCTGTGTCCTTGAACACACAGAGATCCACCTAGCTCTGCCTCCCAAGTGCTGGGATTAAAGGCATGCCCCACTACTGCTCGGTTTCTGCTCTGGCTTGCTCTGACCTCAAGGCAATTTTATTGACATACAAATAAAATCACATTGCAATACAAATAAAATATCACTATATTTCCCCTTTCCTATTTTAATAAAAAGAATAAAAGGAAAAAGTTATAACTAATATAAAAAAACTATATACAAAAGTACAATAACTATATATACCATATATACAAACAATAAATACCTAAACAATGTCTAGTCCATTTGTATTTGACAAATTCAGAGAAAATAATTCCATTATATATCCTATTTTGGTAAGTCCAGAATGTACCTGATTCACTTTTTATCCTAACTTATATAGCTAACAGAACTGTCTTATAACGTCTTTCAAATTTATACACTTACAGCTCTTAGTGAGTTTTTCTGAAATCCTTAACAAAGATAATTATAACTATAATTAACTGATCTTCAACTCCCTCAGAGACCCAAGAAGGAAATAATACTACCTAATAAAAATAAAATCAAGAAGTGCATGCAAGCAGCTTCCAAAAAAAAAAAAAAATGTGAGTTGACAGAAACAGCCAGCTGCCTGGACAGTCACCTGAGGTTTCGCCACAGTGTTGGGGCATCATCTTCAGCCTACAGGCTTACCGTATCTGACAGTCTCTTTTGTGAACTAGGATGTATACAAGGTCAACAGTTTGACCTCACATTTGGTGAGAGCAGTCCATGTACCAGAAACACCTGAATTCCATTAGTGTCATGTCATGATTCAGGATTTTAAATTCTGGAAATTATTGATTTTTTTTTTCAATTCAGCTGTCCATTTTTCTTGGCTGTGTATATGTGGCTTCATCTTGACATCCTGTTCTTCTCCACATCCCTCTATTAAATGCCAGTCTACTATTGAGAGGGGTGAGCTTAGTTATTCTTCAAGAATAACTGTTTCATCTGCTGTTCCATTACACATCAGAAGCCATTGGCCCACTCCCTGTTCAGTTGCCTTCGAAGAAAAGGGTACGGTACCTTTTACAGATTGCAAAGGTCACTCACTTCAGGGATGGTGCCATATTGTCCTGGCTTCAGAAGATGCCTTTTGTTAAAGCCACAACCACACTTGTTTTGGCAAGAATTGGTAGTCCTTGGTTTCATGTCCTGTCTGTCCTGTTTGTCAGCAGTTGATTCCAGGATACTTTGTTGTCCAGTGGCTAACTTTTGCCACAATGAAAGTTAGCTCCATATGCAGTTTCTTCAATGCCCATATTTTCTCTGAAGTAGATTGGTACTGCCAGGAGCCATCATGTCTCATAGTCATAGCAAAAAAGAAAAATTCTTAAGTTATTAAAACATTTTAAATGCCATATTCTGTAGATGTCTGAAGGGTTTGAAGATGACCTGTCTATCTAAAATATATCTGTTTGATCTTGAAAACACACCTAATATGACTACAAGTTCAATTGTAATGTCTAACCACTAATTTTCATTTCTATATATCCTAATAGTTGGTAATACTAACATTCAAGGATTAGCAAATTGCATTACATTGTTAAATGAATGGTATAAATACAATATCTTGAGCAAGATTAGAAATACATGTATGGTATATTTTAACAATCTCAATCTCAATAATAATTTGTATACAATATAAAACAATCCAATTGAATGTAAAGTATTTAAAACTAGTAATTGTCTTTTTCTTTTCTTTCTTTTTTTTTTAACAAGCACCTTTTGCCTAGCCCTTTTCCTAACCCTTAACAACAACTTGTAACCAACCCTCCTAAACAATGAAAACTATCCCAGACCCAATACCCATAAAAAGACCAAAAAACCACCCACCCCACACCACCCCTTTGGGAATGTGGGCGTCGAATTCTTAAAATTGCTTCCTGCTGGGTATGGGCGAAGTTATCTTTATTCTGAAAAGAAAAATTTTGGGTTAATTGACAAATTCTAGGAAAGATAACTATATTCTTTGTTATCCATAATGCCAAAGTTCAGCGTTTATCTCAAGTCCTTATTCAAGCAGTCTTTGAAACTGGATCATCTCAGCTAGCCATCTCAGAATTGCTCTAAGCACTTTGTAGTCCAAAGCTGATCTGTAGATGATGTTTGTCAGCTCAGTGATATTATTTTCCACGTGGAATTGTCGTTGTGGGGCCCCATCTCCTTCCTGGAGATTTCATTTGATGTTAGGCCTGGCCATGATTTCCTGCAGAAAACTGAGAAGAGACTCGAACACAAAGACATGTATAGGCAGCTAATCGAAGCCTCTTCTCTAGAATTAATTAGTACTCTATATGACCATTATTAACTTAACAAAGTTTAAAAAAAAAAATATATATATATATATATATATATATATATATATATATATATATTGTAAATTTTGATATAAAATTCATACTTTAAGAAAAGTTTAAAGAATCAGCATATATTCAAAGAATTGAGATTAGTAATAGAATAGTCCCTTAATTTGGTTTTTCTCCTGTCCCATGTCAGAAGACTTTTCTTTTCTTTTTTCTTCTCTTCTCTTCTCTTCTTTCTTTCCTTCCTTCTTTTTTTCTTTCCTTCTTTCTTTTTCCCTTTGTTTGTGCCTCCTCTATGGTATAGAACAACTACAGTCTGATGTCTGATGTCTGTCTGTCTCTAGGAACCATGAATGTTCTTCCCTAGAAGAAAATATCTTCACAGCAATTTCTCCCCACCATTTGTCTTGCCAAACTTTTCCAAACTGACCTTTGCCAATGCTTTCTTGTAACATGATGGTCTTGGCAATTGTTCTCTGAACAAGCAGCTGTAAACTCTTTGTCCCAGGTAGCAGCATCACCACAATCACCACCAACATGATGAGAAGGAGCCAGCAACTTGGAGCAGCAGCCACTGCCTCTATGATCACACCACTGTTTGTGGCTCGGTCCCATAGAAGCTTCTCCTAGGATCCTGCAAACTCAGGATCCTCCTGCCTCTACCTTCTTCAGTAAATACAACCAGGGTGCTTCACCACAACTTGCTGAGGATAGCTTGGGTCTGAACAGGGGCCAGCTAGGCCACAGGCAAGTAACTTTTTTGTGAATGCATACCATGAACGCTGGGTGCCAGATGTAGCACAAATCTTAAAAGTTCTTATTGATAAAAACAAACCCAGATGCCAGTTATTGGTGTGAATGCTGGAAGATCAGCAAAGCAGAACAAGCCACAGCTTCCTCACCTCACCAATTCCTCAGCTAATCCTGTTTTCCTCAGACTGGAAGCCTCTGTGTCCTCATCCAGAATGGGTCTCAGCTGAACTGCTGCTCCAAAGCCTGAAAACTTAACCAGCCAAAAGCTTCTAATTCCTGTTCCTCACACCTTGTTTACTTTTCTGCTTCCTGACATCACTTCTTGGGATTAAAGGCATGTGTCAACATGCCTGGCTGTTTCCATGTGGCCTTGAACTCATAGAGATCCAGAGAGGCCTCTGGAATGCTAGGATTAAAGATATGAGTGCCACCATTTTCTAGCCTCTGTATCTAGTGGCTGTTCTGTTCTTTGACCCTAGATAAGTTTATTACAGTGAACAATATTTTGAGGAACACAATACCACGACAGGATCCCTTGCTCCTTTCATATATACTACTCTATTTTCCTATACAAGCAGAAAATTGCAAATACTTATCAAAGGCAGGAGTTGTGCACCAGTGTTCACATCTGTCATTGGGTAGTGTTGTAAAATGCTAGGAAATAACATTGAGAATCTAATCTCCACTTCTATTCATGTGGCAGTACCATCTATTATTCCTTTAACTTTCTTCAATCAGGATGTGGATGTTGGGCATTTTTACACACTGTCTTTATGTTATTAAAGTTTCTCATTTGTTACCTTTAACTCTATTCTCAATAAGTAGTATGGCCGTTTTCAATTTCATTTAAAAAAAATTAAAACTAGCTGCATGCTGTTAGTATCATTATTCTCTTTTGATATGTGTGATGGTATTTCTTTACCCATCTGAAGATGTGTCATTCTTGAACATTTAACCTTCCTTCTGTCCTTCCTCATCTCTGCCAAATTTTCATCTTAATAATTAGTCCCTTCATAATATCAACTTCCAAATCAACCAAATATTTATTTCTTCCTTTCTCAGTTCCCAGAAACCACATCTATCTTTTCCTCATATCACAAATAAGCAGCATATATTCAATGCGGAATCAAATTGAAAAAACTATGATCTTGATTTCCGCACCCCATCATTTAGCCTAACCACTGTGCATGCATGTCTTCACTTCCCCTGTTCCAGTAGCTCTTTCCTCCATCATTCTTTTACACACCTTTAATAAATTTTCTTTAGTTCTTTTGATTTTCCATTTTTATTATGTCTATTCCTTAATTGTTTGATTTCCTAAATTCTTATGTCTTTCCCTTTAATCTTAGTCAATCTCTCTGCTCATGTTTAACCATTATGATGTATTTTTAAAGCATACATAAGCACAATGGGGCCTATCAAAATCTGATCGATGTGACTTAAGTCTGAATTCAAATATTTCACATTTCTTCATATAATCTGTGTAATCTTCTAAAGGAAATAGCCATGTGTTTGGTTCAGAAACATCACTTAAAGAATGAAGACCATTTGGAGGTTAGAGCTAGCCTTTGCATTAACTCGGTGGACCTCATAAATGGAAAGTTCCATTCCCGTGATTGACAAAATGGCAAAAAGGAGATCAGTCTGACCAGCATAGTAATATTTATGAGGCTTTGTAAATGCAATGTTTACTTCAGTGATCAGAGGAAGTCAGCGATGTATTCTGATATCTGAGAAGAAAAATGCCTGTGGTAATCAAAGGGTGAGAAACCATAAAGTGTGGTAGGAGCTGGATGTTCTACTTAGCCAAATGCTCCAAAGGCAATGAGTGCCTCATCCACATAACTCTAAAAACCCTGAATTCTGCCAACCAATTTGGTGAATCAGGAATCATTCTCAAATCTCAATTGAAAACACAGATTAACACATTTCTAGTGGCCTCTAAGATCATGAATAGGGGTCCAGACAAGTCACATCCAGGCTTATGATCAAATGTATGTTGTTTTCTTGTAATTTATTGACTTATTTTGTAATATTGTATATTATGTCAATGAACCTGCTCTGCTACCCCATTTTTCAACTCAACTCATGTCTGCTTCCTTATAGTAACTATAGTAAAATATTATATAATCATAGAAATTTTTCTAGATGACCTCTTCAATATGGTATCCACTAACTATCATGTCTAAAAACATATATTTAGGAACATATATTTATAAATGTATCCATACATGAATGTAATAACTATTGAGAAAAAAGGCCATGAATCTGAAGATCAGAAAGGGGTATATGGAAGGACTCAGAGGGAGGAAAAGGAAGGTTAAATATTATAATTAAATTATAATATAAAAAATTAAAAACAATTTAAAATATAATTATTAAGTTTGAAAGTCTTTGTTGTCAATTATATATCATTTCAATTTCAATAGTCACTTGTGGCTAGTGAATCCTGTACTAGAAAAAGCATTTAGAATGAAGTATTTATGTGTGTATCCTTCTCCTCCTATGATAAAAATAAACATTTTTTTCACATCATCACTAATTCTCAAGAGGGTTTATATATTCTTAGAAATCCCATGTATGAAGACACATGTATAAGATGTAAGAGGTGCAAGGGGAAGGGACACTGAGAGGGTGTCATGCTCCACTGCTTACATAGTGATACATTAGACTTGTCCATGAAGAGTAGAGAGTAAACCATAGAAGGGAGATTATAATAGAATCAACAGAATAGGTATGCATAGCATATTCATAGTTCTTAAATTTTGGCCCAGTAAGGATTTTTCCTTGGGTAACTGTAGATGATTATAAATGAAGCACATAAGAGAAATCCACACTCTATAACAAGATTTGGTGGCAAAGCCACACCAAGAGCACAAAGCTGTGGTATGCACCACCAACAAATGCTTTATGTATCAGAAACAGAATGGTTTTGTCCTAGAAAAGACAACATGCAGTACTAAGGGTTGTATCATCTTCAGGTATCTCATTTTCAGTAGCAGGTATGAAATGTAGAGCAGAGCTAAAGCTTGGACTATTAAGAGAAAGGCTGGCACTTTTGTTAGCCTGGAGAGGGGGATGTTTGGTCATTTTTCTACTGTGGACAGTGTTATATTTATTTCTGCTCAGACATGAGTATACAGGGGCTAATTCTGTCTCACTCCATCATTGTCACAGAATGCCCTTGTCTGATATTAGTATTCTGTGAGATGGTACTTTTCAGTAGAACACTATGCCCTGGCTGTTAATGCAAGGTCAGCTTTCAGCTGACAGCTGAGGGGGCTACTTCTTTTCTTTCTCAAAGGCAATAATTGGATAAAAATAAAACCATTTTGGATTGTACATCACTGATTTCCAGATTGGTCAATAAAGTAGTGATGTGCTGATGGCAGACTATTTTTTCCTGCTTCCCAGGCCTCTCACACAAATTTCTGACTCATGCATCCAGCTGTATCCTTCCAACCTTCAGTGCAGTGTCCTAATGCACTTCAAAATCAGCATGTTCAAAATGTTCTCATGATCTATATCTCTATTCTATTGTTCTTATACATTCTCTTCTCTGTTGTGAGTACCAATTCCATTAAAAAAAAAGTCACAACCTCCATTCTTCATGAAAAATCCACATCAACCTATATAACAAATCATCCACTGAGTTCAACAGATTTAACTGCCATTGGCTTTCTAATGCTCCCTATCTCTATAAGCCTATTCCTGAAATGTGTTCAGGAAAATGATAACTAAATGTTTAAATATCTGTACTTGTACGAGGGAACACTGCTTCTTATCTATTTTACCTTGGTAGGACATTAATATTTGTTCAACTTTGGCAAATGATACTGTTGTAGCTGTGATCAAAGATGATCTCACATATGCACAACACCTTTAGTTCCATATAGGGCTACAGACATGACTTTAGCTTCATTGGGCAAAAAGTCCCTTGAAAGATTTGGGCTACAGCGATCCCCAGGAGGGAAAGGTTCTGACTTCTAAGGTCTCAGTAGTTTTTGGAACAACAAAAAGATGTCTATGCTCCAATTGATCTATAGTTCATCTCAAAGTTGTGATTTTGTTTACAACCCTCAGCCAGCTTACAGAATTCAGTGGGAATTACATTTGGACTCCTTCTTCCCAGGAAATTCAATGTATCCCAGAAAGTTCACTGAACTCAAAATGTGACCCAGGTTTTCATTCTGTTTTGTCACCTTGTTGGTCAGCATGTATTGGTATACGGTCAAATAAGGATCAACCATGCCACAACCACTTCACCAAGCTGTGCTAGTACTCATAACTGAATTTCATGCAGACATTCTACAGGAAAATTCACAAGAGTATGAAGCTTAGAAATAATTTTTAAAGAAAGAGGAGTAAACCAGTGGCTGTACAGCCCCCATGAGACTTTACTAGGCCCTCTGGATACGGAAGATGGTTGTTTGGCTTAAACTGTTTGAGGGGCACCCAGGCAGGGGGATCGGGATCGGGATCTGTCCTTGGTGAATGTCTGAGGTGTGACACCTTGTCCAAACTTGGTGCAGTGGGAAGGGGCATGGACCTGCCTAGGCTCAGTGCACCAGGCTCTGATGACTCCCTGTGGGAGACCTTGATTTGGGGGATGTGGGGATGTGGGGTGCCATGGGAGGGAGGGCTAGAGGGTGGGAGGAGGGAGGAGGGAGGATCTGTGGGTGGTATGTAGAGTGAGTAGAAAATTTCTTAGTAAATAAAAATGAAAAAAAGAGTAAAATCTGAAAGATAAATTCACTCCAACAAAGATACAAAACACAAAAAAATATGACACAAATATCAATCATGACCCATCCCTAACTGACCATCTTGCCTACAATAGAATACACAATCATATAGACTGCTGAAATGTCTGAGAAAGATTTCAGAGTTTTACCTTTAAAGATAAATAAGATTTGTTTTACTTGGAGTTCCCACAGAGATCAGAAACATACTAATTACTAGCAAAGATGGGAGCTAAAAAGCACCAGAATAAAGGGTTAAAGAGAATTGTAAAAGAAGAGATAAATTAAGATGGAGGAAAGGGAGACACAGTAGAAGAAAACTGGCAGGAAAAAGTAGTACCAGTATTTGCCCAAAAACATAATATGGGAATCCACTACTGAAGAAGCTTTCTAAAATGCATCTTTACATGTACATAAAAAGAGTTGAAATGGAGTTATGCTATTACAAGGAAACAATTCCCCTGCTAGATATCAGGGGCTAATATAAAGCTTAGTGTCAGGAATGGATTACTTACTTTGGAGAAGTTGGCCAGTAAATTCCTAAAGACCCTCAAGCATTTTATATGTATTCCAATAGAATAAGACAATAGTGCTGAAGACAAAATTAGTTTAATCATAAAACAAAGAGCAGTGAGCTTTCTGCTAATCCAGATGCCTCATCCCTAAGGTCTAGTTTGCAAAGTGCTGGAAGATGCTATGAGCGCTACCAAAGGAGAAAAGTCTTACTCAACTGTGAATCCTGTGAACTGTGATAAATACTGTGAGCGTGAAAGATGTGCACACTGGCACAACAGTGGGATGAACATCATGGGAATAACCAAATACTTTCCGATTGAATCATCTCTGGTGAATTTGATCAGAACATGTTATAGACCCTAAAAGAGCCTACTGATATTATTTTGCTAAATGGGCACAATATAAAACAGTATTGAACACAATATCAAACAATATTGAACCCTAATAACATATCATTTTGCCCATTAATTTAGACACTTGCAAACCCTCAACAGAGAAGCTTCTGTTTGCAGTTTGTGTTTATCAACACAGAGACCCACACCTGGCCATGGTGCAGAGAATAAAAGGCTACAGAGAGTTCAGCCCTAATGGAAACATTATATACTATTCCAAAGACTCAAGGATCAGTGCAGGGAAAAGGGTTAAAGGGATCTAGAAGAGTATCTTCTGAATACTGCAGGACAACTAAACATATGCATAGACAGAGACTTTGATACTATTCACACAATGAGAGCAAGTCCTAGACAGATCAAATCACAGCATGGAAAGGGGAGCTGGTCATAGAATTGTAACCCAGCTGAGGAGCTATTGGCAACAGCTCACAGCTAAGAAAGGAAAGGTCTGTCTGCCCTAAAAAGAACAGACCCTGATAAGTTGAGTGTACCTGAAGTTTTCTCTGGTCCTGCATAGCCCCACAGATCCCACACCCACTTCTAAAATAATCACTCAGAAGATTATATTAATTAAAACTGTTCAGCCATTAGCTCAGGCCTACCACTGACTTGCTCTTACATTTAAACTCAGTCCATTTCTGTTAATCTACATGTTGCCACATGTTCAGAGGCTTTACCCGTGTGCCATTACATGCTGTTCTCTGAATAGAAACCTGGTGTCTACTGACTCAGCCTTTTTCTTCCCAGAATTCTTGTCTGTTTATCCCACCTATACTTCCTGCCTGGCTACCAGTGTACAAAAGCATTATCCCACAGCAGTTGAGCATGCTCCAATGGATGACCACACATCCAAGAATACCTAAGCACCAAAAAATGACCTAGATGACTGTGGGGCAGGGTACGCTATTTGATAGGAAAGGAAGAGTTATATCAGGAAAGAGTTTTGTAAGGTAAGTTGAATAAAACCAAAACTCGTACAAAATTTTCAAAAAATGAATAGGAAGTAAACCAATGGTTATATAAAAAATAAAAATCCAAGAGATACATGAACTAAGGAAATCTATCCAAGTTATCAACAATATTATCTACAAATTCAACAAAATGTTAGTAAATTACATAATATATTACATAAATGATATATATATATAATTTGCATATATACATACATAAAAACATATTATGTAATATATGTTTGTGATATATGTAATATGATGCATATATGTGTAATATGTATTACATAATGATATGTAATGTATTGTATAAGTTTATATGTGTATATGAAAAAACTTAGGACCATGAATGATATTTCCAATATTTCTCGTATATATTTAAGACATCAAAGCTGAGAATTTATCAGATAGCACTGAATGTTGAAGGGCCCACAATTGTTTTAATGTTATGCTCTTGCCATACTGAAATTTTTAATAAATGTTTACAAAATAGTCTCAAATGTTTACCTCTAACTAGGTACTATTAGTCAGCTGGTCCTGATTTTGAAAATGAATCCTACAGATCTTCAACTAGAAAAAGTCTTTATGACTTAGGAATAGGTTTAACCTATAAACCAGAAAATATTGGTGAAGAAATTAAACTCACAAATATGAAACATCCATATCCATTAATAATTATTCACAACTTATTAATAGGATATATGTATTAACCCAAGAAACTTAAAAATCCAGTGCTGTCCTCATCATAAACCCAATAACCCTTTTTTACAGAAACAGAAAAATTACCACTTTTAAAAACCTTGAACTATTATGTGTGGGAGGGGTTATCTGCCTGCCAAGATTCATGTGTAAGGGACAGAGAATAACTTTTTGGAGTCCCTTCTCTCCTACAATGTGTGCTCGAGGAATCAAATTCACATCATGTTGATTGTCAATAGGCAACTTTACCCATTGAACCATCTCACCAACCTTTTAATAGTACTTTTTCAAGGTTTTGAAACCTCACACTCCCTAATGCCAAATTATAAGGCTATAGTTATTAACATAATATGGTCAATGCATAAAGACAGACCAATGGAACAGGATACAGATCTGAGAAATAACACATACATATAATCAGCAGAACTTTGCCAGCAATGCTAAGAGAAAGAAGGCAATTTCAGTCAATGATATGAGAAACTGGATATTGATGTGCAGATGAATAACTAGCCTCACATTTTATAACATATACAAAGACCAAAAATAGACTAAATACATAAAAAAGCTATCACCAAAAATCATGAAGAAAAAAACATAGATGATAAGCTAAAAGAAATAATCACTGATTTCTTGACTGAAGTGTTCAAATCACAAGTCATGGAGGCAAAGCTAGAACACATAGGGAAGCATTATATGCAAAGATTCTCTGCAACACAAGAGAAACAATTGGCAGAGAACATAGTCTAGGAAGTGGTAAGAATCACTCATAAAACTTATCTCAGAGAAACTGATCAGGTTTACATATAAACAGAGCTCTTATAATTCAACCACTATAATAGGAATATAAACATTATCAGAGATCACAAAGAATGACTCTTGACAAAGGATATGTTAGCGACCTAGATTTACTCATTCTATATTGTACAGACATCAAATATCCAAGGATTACCTTAGAGCCCTTATGTATATTGAGTTTTACTTTAAAATATGAAAATTGTTTTTGTCTGAAGCTTATTAAGACAGAGGATCTATATACATGCCAGGCTACATATGAAGTTTTTAAAAATAATGAATTTTAAACTGTTTTATGTAAATATGGGAAATTCAATCCACAATAAATATGAGCTGATAAAAAATAAACATCTTGAATCTCTTTCTGGCAAATATGATTTCCAAACAATGTAATTGTTTGACAACTCCAGGGAATTTCCAAATTCCCATTATATTTATGGTTGATTGAGATAATATATGTATATATGTATTTCCATTTTCAAGTTAATTTTCTTTGCAAAGACAAAATTATTTAACAGGGTACCATGAGAACATAACTCATTAATTTTTTTCTAATAACATTTTTCCTTTTGAAGTTGGATTAATATTTTTTAACATTGATGAAAAAAGTTTACTGGATAAACTATTAAAATATCTGTCTCTTAGAAAGGTGATAATGGAGTTGACATTAGCCTGCCATGTTCTAAAGGTAAATTTACTGCTAAAGGGAACCATGCATCATATAAATTTTCATTTCATAGCTATCATTTTCATTTTAAAATTTCTAGGAAATATCAACTGACAAACAGAATAGCTGAATTATGGCAAATAAAATGTTTATACTGCATAAATACTTATTTTCAAAATAATTTGAAAATACTTAAGTCTATTCTCTAATAGAACAAAATCTGTGCAGGATATATAATATATATATATATATATATATATATATATATATATATATATATATATATACACCAAGGGTAAGATACTCATTATGAGAGGATTTTTAAAATTTCTTTTATATTTAGAGGTTATAATGACCTTATTCCCCTTTTCCCATATACCCCTCCTTGCCCTTTTTCAAATTCATGCCTTTCTTGCATTTATAGCATTAATTATTCCATGCATATAACGCATATGTATACATATGTTTGCATATGTATATGACTGTGTGTTTGTGTGTGTGTGTTCCTGAATATAACAGTACATCCTGCTCAGTCTATATAATGTTTCGCTTATGTATATTTTCAGGGCTTATCATTATAGTATTAGATAACCAATTGATGTGCTCTTTCCTGGGAAAGATTATTTCTCCCACTCTCAGCTTTCAAAGAACTGCAAACTTTGTTTTCAAATATATAACCATATAAACTTCAAGTGAGATCATGGCACATCCAAGGCAGTATATCCCTGAACAGTATAAAGTCCTGTCTTTATTCTACCATATTGTATGGTTATTTCACATGAATGGGAGCATTTTCCTTGGGGAGGAGTAGGTAGGCCCTTAAAACCCAAAAAGATCACCAAATTTATAAGTTTAAGAAGCTAATGAAACAGAAAACTCCCAAGAAATTCAAAAAGTTAAAAGATTCCTAAGATGATCCATTCCCCCTGGCAAAACATTTAAGAGTACAAAATAACAATTACTGGTGAGAGAAAACTCTGGCTGAGTAGCATACATGCTACACAGAAATCTCCAGGGATGTGGTTTCCTCTGAGATATCATGGCCCTGAAAGGAACTCCTATATACCCATGGGTTCACCCAGCTTTACTTGTTTAGACTCATTTCTCTAGTCCATGACTTGGTGCACTATGTGTGGTGAGGGAAATTTTATTTAGATCTTCCCAGGCAAAGGTAACAGAAAACACCATTGGTTAAAGTCTTATCAAAGTGTTCGTATACATCTGTGTGTAGCTTATCTGCTGATTAAAACATATCAACAACAACCAAAAAAAAAAAAAAAACCAAAACAAAACAAGCAAAATTAACAACAACAACCCCCCCCAAAAAAAAAAAACAAACCACCACTTAATTTAAAAGATGGCTTGGGCCTTGACATGAGGGCTTGTGCCTAGTTTTTTGGCATCTTGTTATGCAATGTTTTGGTTAATATCCCTGGTAGAACTGACTCTTTTCTGGGGACAAGTGGGTCTATAGAAAAAGGGAGGTGGGGGACTGGGAGCCTGGAAGGAATGGGTGGAGGGGAAACTGCAGTCAGGATGAAATGCATGAGAAAAGAATTAAAAATAAGAAGTAAAGATGGCTGGGGCAAGAAAGCCATTCAATGTTATGTTCCACAAGTTACATAATTCATCCTTGATGGTAGAAATGTACCCTGTACTAACTATAGCAACTAATAAAAAATCAGCTATAACCATGTCCAAAATTGTTGTGATGGGCCTCTCCTTAGGAAAAAAAAATAAATAAAAATACAAATGAACTGAAATATAATGATGTTCCACTCCTTATCTTTGTTTGATGATGTGAGCAAAAATATTTTTGCTCAATGGATCTAGCTGTAATATTATATATTCCTTAACCGCCAAGTTACCTTGAAAATTGAGGGTGAGAATCTGTCTGTTCTCAACTATCTGATGCTTGCTAGCACTTCCATCACTCATAAAAGCCAGAATAATCATGTCATTTCTGAAATATACACTGGCACAATGTGTTGCAATGTAAAAGTATTTTTTGAGTAGGTAAGGAAGTTCTATTTCAGGGAAGTCATTTTTTGTACATTATAGTATCTACTAAAATTACACTATCAGTTCCTACTGGAAATATTTATATTTTTGAAAAAAATTGTTATCGTATAGATATGATCTAGCTAAGAAAATCAAAACAACCAATTTCTAATCTCAACATAGACAAATAGAATCACACTAAACAATGCCATTATACTACTTCTGTCAATTAACATAAACATGTCAATTTCCATTTGAATACTAATAATAATGTTAAAACTGTTTGATCACAAAATATCCATGAAAATAAAATGTACATGACATGTACAGTATTATGTCCTGACCCATAATATAAGAAGTAACATATTTAGAAATTTGATTTACAAAATGTAAAAGATAGCCATGCTTATAAAATTATGAGTGGTTCCTGGATCTTGAAGGAAGTTTCTTTTTTTCCTCGCAGAATTAAAAAATAAATATTTACTGTTTAACAAAATATTTTCATTGAATATTTCCTGGAAATATATGTATGTAATAAAAATAGATCTACATGTTGGGTGGATAATGGAAATATTATTCTTAACTTGGTTTGGCCTATGAGAAACTTCAAAACATATTACCTGAATTTTTGCTAAAAATTTCTGTACATTGCAATGTTTATAAAATCATGATTTAGCCGGCGGTGGTGGCGGCACACACCTTTAATCCCAGCACTTGGGAGGCAGAGCCAGGCAGATCTCTGTGAGTTTGAGGCCAGCCTGGGCTACAGAGTGAGTTCTAGGACACGCTCCAAAGCTACACAGAGAAACTTTATCATGAAAAACCAAAAATAAAAAAAAAAGAAAAAAGAAAAGAAATCATGATTTAATATCATAAAATCATATACAATATTTCATTCTTGCATTCAGTATCATTGTTGCCAATGAATTAAACCCTCAAAAACTATAGAACATGATTGATTTTCTGTCTGCTACAAGAGTAGTTTCTGTGATGGAGCAAGAACTTCACTTATCTGTAATGTAAGGATGAATACAGTTAGGAATTATTCTACTTTAGTAACCTGGTGGGAGTAGGCTCTCCTCTAAGATCCCTGGTCTCATCAGTCATGGGTAGTTGGCTAATTTTTCAGCACCAGGCATGATTTCCCTTCTTTTGAGCAGGTCCCAAGTCCAATCAAAGAGCTGTAGGTTATCACCTGGATTTGAGTACCACTAAAGGACTTGTTGCAATATTTTGCAGGGCTAGCCATTATTGTAGCTTATGGGCATGATAGCTGGGTAGAATTGTTGATTGCTTTACCAATTTGGCAACCTAGTATATTAACTTATAGTAATAGGAAAAGTACTCATGGAGGAGTGTAGCAGAAATCTTAAATGGTCTTATTAATAAAATCAAACCAATGCCAGTTATTGGGGTGAATCCTGGAAGATCAGAGAAGCAGAACAAGCCACAGCTTGCTCATATTGCCACTTCCTCAACTGATTCTGTTTCCTCAGACTGGAAGCCTCTGAGTCCTCATCCAGAATGAATCTCAGCTGTACTGCTGCTCAAAAGCCTGAAAGCTTCACCAGCCAAATGTTTCTAGTTTCCAGTCTTCACACCTTAAATATCTTTCTCCTTTCTGCCATCACTCCCTGGGTTTAAAGACTCACTTCCTGGGATTAAAGCATGTGAGACACGATGCCTAGCTGTTTTCAGTGTTTCCTTAAACTCAGAGATCCAGGCAGATCGCTGCCTCTGGAATGCTAAGATTAAAGGTGTGAGTGCCACCATTTTCTAGCCTCTGTATCTAGTGGCTGTTCTGTTCTTTGAACCCAGATAACTTTATTAGGGTGCACAATATTTTGGGGAACACAATACCACCACAGAGGAGACATTCAGGCTAGATCCAGCATGAATCTTCTGATTCCTGTCTCCTATTTTACATGGTATCTTCAGCAATAGGGGCTTACCTTCAACCTCTGGGGGGTGTAACTAAAAGTAACAGCTATATCCTGTATTGTTTGGGAAATCCCTTAGACTCCCCTTACCAAAAAATGAAGAAACAGATTTCTCATGCCTGGTAGTGGGGTTTCTGTTAGATGGTCTACAGTTGCTCGGGGGACCATTGTCAGCCCAAGTGCCAAAGACTTTATTTACATACATATGCATATTATATGTAATTTTAGGTAATATAAAGGAGTTGTTTTCTTAAGGATTTATCAAGCATACTGTTATTTATTCCACTTCCCTCCATCTCCTTCTGTATTACCTGTCTCTTGTCTTCTCAATTAAGGTCCCTTCCCAAATAAGGTCCCTTTTCTATAGCCCCTTCATATAAGTTATATCCTGCTATTCCCTTCACTAACCTTTTCCCCCAAGATCCTTTTTTGTTTTCCTAGTTTCTGTTGCTTCAAAGGTTATTTGCTCACCCTGAAGAGTTGGAGCTTTGCTAACACAATATGGCTGCCTAATCAAAACCCCTAAGAGGAAAACACCAATAGACAATAATAATATGAAAGAGGGAAATTTCACAGAATGCTTCACCTAGACAAAGAACTACAGACAAATAACCACTGCTGAAAAGAGGAGACCTAGTCTCCCTGAGGGATGAGACCCTGACTATGTATATAATACCAAGTGCTTATCACTGAAGTCATGTACACACAAGCAACTCTAAACAGACTCAGCAGGTTGCATCTCTCTATATGTAATAACTGTTATCATAGAAAAAGTGGTTATGAACTAGAGTGAGATTAAGAGAGGGCATGGAAGTGCTGAGAGAGGAAAGGGTAAGGGGGGAAATGACAGAAATAAATTTAAAAGAAAAAGAAAAATATCTCATTTTAAAAGTAGAACATGGATTTTTGTTTGACCTCTCTAAATGTTGATTTTCAATAACATAGTCAGATATTTTATGAGCAACTTAAATATTTGTATTACCTTATACAATACTGTTTTCACTTTCAAAATTGACTCATATAACACTACTGTTTAGACAGACTTTGATTAAATATTTTAATCTACAGAATTAATATTTTCTACATGAGAATTTAAATATTCAAAGCAATCTATTACTAGACTGTTAAATTAAATTCCTGCCTTACTAACATTTGTACAAAATTATCAATGTAAAATACCTAATTGGAAAAACAAGTAATTAAAATGAATGCAAAGCTGCAAATAAATTTTAGAAGAAAATACCATTGTTAATTTTAAGGCTACTAACCTGGTAGATTTCATTATTTTGAAAATTATTATCATTATCTTAAGATTGTACAAAATAAAATTTCAATATTGAATATTAAGTTCAAATAAAAGGTATATAATTTTATGCTTATATCATCTCTTACATCATGGATCTAATTAAAATGTCTATAAGTTCACTGTTTAAAGTGTGCTTCAGTGGCAACTCAGAGAGTTACTTATTCCTTGTCATTGGGGAAAAACACCGTATAGTTTGGCATTCTTTATCAATAGTCACCACACATACAGCTATGTGTCTAATTTTTCTTTCTTAGACAATATATAACAAATTGTAAAAGCCTACAGAAACAACTTTTTTTTTTTTTAACTCAGAGAAACTAAACTCCTTCAAAAGTATCACGGAGAAGAAATTTGACAAAAGGACGAGGTAGCTGTTGAGTTGATGGATGGTTGATCCTAACATGGTGACAGAAAAGAGCACAGAGACTGATTCATAGTCACAAGCAAATGCCTAACTTGACTCCCACATGGCGTGGCATGTGAGAAGAAGCTACTCCCATGTGGCTTCCCTTTCCTTCCAAATACATGTCAAGTTGAAGAGCAGCCGAGACAACAGCAGATGCTGTTCATGTAAAATAATTGCATCTCTGTACAAGTAACGTCACATACTGCTTTTATCTGCCATCCTCATGAAATTACTTTTAGAAACATACATGTGTTATGACTTCGACCCAGTTTTCTATATTACTGGGAAACTTTCAAAAGTGGGAGTATCATGTACAGCCTGTAAGTCTTTTTAAATCGAGCATGCTAAATGCTCTCTCTGAATACAGAAGACCTCAAATGATATTGCATCTGTTATACCACCAAGAAGTGCTTATACTTTTGAAAGTGAATTATGTTTATCCATATGATTATTTGATTTATGCTTTGAAACTGAATTGACTTTTGAAATGAAGGTATGAAAATAATATTTAGTCTTCTCTGACAGAAATAAAAACATTTCTAATTTTAGCCATGGGTATGTTTATTATCATAAGATTAATATGTTCAAAATATAGCTATGAATGGTGGCAAACATCTGTAGCCCAAGCCCTATATGTGCTTAGGCTTGGTAGCACAATGAAGCCTTGCCAAATATTTAAAAAATAAAAAAAAACAAAACAATAAAATAACCCAAACACACTGCGATTCATAGTGAAGGCAGGTGAAAGAATTACTTTCAGGCATTTGTATCTAGAATCAAAGTCAATTTTTCAGGAGGTCTAAGGCTCAAACTTTGGTTGTCATTTTTTTCAGCACAGCATGAAAGCTGGGCTTTCATCTGATTTGTTGTGCATCAGATCCAATAGACAATATACTGATATTGCCTGTCGCGTTCTATCAGAGGAAACATGCAGTTGCACTGAATCCTCATGTAAGAATATTTTATTAGTGTGACTAACTGAATCTCTGGTTTAATAGAATCAGAAATGACACCTGGTATGTGTTGGTAGCAATCAATTACAGTGTTTTACAGAAATGTGCCTTAGTATTTGGAAAAGTAAATTTTTAAATGACATGCAAGAAAAATATTTCAGTTTCCTAATTATTTAAATTGCAATCTAGATTTCAAACAACATAATCATCAGATGTTTTATACATGGCTATTGAACATTACATGATACAGAAGAGTAGCAAGCTGATGATAAAAGTTAAGGTTATTTTATAGTAAAATCAGTGCACAGTAAGATATACAGAATTACAAAATGACTTATGTATGTGTTCTGAAAATATCCTCAATAATCTTCACAATAATTTATGATAAGCCAAGTCACCTGAAGAGACTCTTGCTGACAAGTAGCAGCACCTGAATTTTATATGAGAAATCACAAGATGAAAAGGAAGTTAAAATGTATAAAATTTATAATGTGTAAAAGACACAATTTAACATTTGTTTTTTAATGTTTTCATTGGTATTTTTTCACAAGGAAGATTTATTACAGGATCCAATAACATAATATTAAAAAATAACCCTCTTCAGCTGGGGCTGTGACTCTATGACCCCTTTCTGATCCATACTGGAACACATTCTAGGTTTATCATGTTTTATGCAGGAAACCACAGTTGTGAGAGAATATGGTGCAAGGGCCCTGTCCTGTCCAGAGGATACTACTTCATAGCAGTCCTCACTGCCCTCTCGCTCTTATACTTCTTGTCCCCCATGATAAAGACAGAGTAGGTTTTGATGTTTCATATTTTCTCTTGTAATTCTTGATTTTGTGAAGAAACTGTTAACTATTAGCAAGTTGTTAATATTTGTTAAATAGTAGGAGGGGGAATATAATCAAAATATATCACACACATATGGGATTATATAGGAATTATCAATTAATTATGACAGGGTTTCTCTGTGTAGCTTTGGAGCCTGTCTTGGAACTCACTCTGTAGCCCAGGCTGGCTTTGAACTCACAGAGATCCACCTGCCTCTGCCGCTGCCTCCTGAGTACTGGGATTAAAGGCGAGTGCCACCACCACGTGGCCAATTAATTATTTTAAAGTTAAAGCAATTGCAGGTAAAAATATACTTTAGATTTTACAAATTAATAGCACCAAGGTAATAAGCATTCTTTAATCATAATTGTGAGTTTATATTAATTTTTTATGCATAAAAAACTTATTGGGCTTATGAGATTAAAAATGCAATGCCTTTTAAAATTATATGTTTAAAGTACAACATTTCAAAGCAACCAGAATTTTTAATTAGTTACTTAATTTATTCAACGAAATACTGCATCATCTACCTTTCTAAGATCTCCCTACTTGAGATGCAGAACAGCACAAGCATATTAATGCATTTAGCAACCCAATTCTCTAAGGAAGACAGGGCAAGCAATGTCAGAATTATGATCTCTATACTCTAGAGTTAAAATCCAGATAGCAAGCACAACGGTCCAAGCTAGAACCAAGAGGTTTTTACTTATAAATAAATAAATGTATAACATTCTAGTTTTGAGTGTGTATTTGAGATGACAACTGCTTAGAAATGCAATTCAGCAAAGATCCCTAGATTTTAAACTGACTCTAAATTTTCTGTCAGTCAATACTGATGAACCATGAATAATTGAGTCTGAATAAAGATTTAAAGATGTTCATAAAATGGTATGAATTGAATATCAGATCAATAACCTACACTGTATCCTTGAATGTATACTCTTGGACTTCCTCATTTTTGTAAAAGGAAAACTAGACTTGCAATACACATCTACCTCACCCTGAAGCAGGAGATGAGCAGCACTATCATGTGCAAATACTGATGAAGTGTCAAAGGGTCTAACTAATATCACAGCCCAATCCTCAGACCTCAGGACCTCTCTAGAGGGTTCCATAACATTTGCCCACATTTCCTTGTATTAGTTAAAAACTCAGACACAGGAACACTCATATAATTCTTGTATTATTTTATATGTAAAACCTGACAAATTATAATATATTATGACTACCTCTAAAAACCAAAGGTGATGAAAAAGTCCACTTCACAAGGAAGCAATAGTAACATCAGTTACTCTCATTTAACAAATTATGGGGTATTAAAATAGTATTTTTTCTCTGTATCCAAAATTATTTTTCTAAAATAAGAATAGTATAAGAATGAATTACCAATGCACATCAGAGGTAACATTTGATATGATAATGATCTGGTCCCCATTTCAAAGTGTAAAACTATATCAGTGTCTGTCTCCAATTGAAGAATTTATTCAGGAATGTTTTTTAAAGCAGTACATCTAAATTTACGTTTTAGAAAATATCAACTATATACCATATGCATGCCATACTGTTTATCACCTACTTGATTTACTAGTTCATATCAATAAATAACAGAGTTTAATCTTTCCCTGGTGGAACTTAAAATAACTTCAACCTAAGTTGAAGACAAAATATTATTAATCTACAAATATAATTCTATGGAAATGTGGGTTTATTGAAAAAAAAAATCCACTAAAGAACACAAACTAAGAAATAAGTAAGTTAATACATAAAAGTTTATTATTGAAGAAGGAGGATCCTGAGTTCGAGACCAGTCAGAGCTATAGTGAGTTTAAGGCCGGAGGGTAAATTAATTCTTCTAAGAACTGTGGATGTTGTTTAGTGGCAGAACTTACCTAACTTTTTGAAGCTCTAACTTTTATGTCTAGCCCCAAGAGAAAATCACTATGTACCACATATTCACATAACTTAATTTGCTTAAAAAGTAGTAGTTAAAAATAATGTGCATGAAGTAAAAACTGAATGTAAAGTGGCGATCTCAACAGTGCTGTTTGTTACTATCCATAAATGAGCATTCAGTGATGTTTTAAGAACTAGGAAGACTTTTACAGAGAAATAGGACTTGATTGAGTACAGGCAATAAAAGCAGCCATTCAAAGTATATCCAACACTGATGAGGAGATACAGCCTTAATCATCAGTTAAAATAAAACTATAATTATCAATTAGATCAATTATTTCATTGAACTTGAAAACAAAATAACAAATGTGGAACAGCTATAATTTAGTAGTTATAAATCTAAATCCTTGTATGTTGCAAACTTACATAATCCATTCATTTATTCACTGAACAAGTATTACTGAGTGACTGCCATCTTCTGGAACAGAGGTAAACAACGCCACTGAGGTAGACAATCCTTCAGAACCATGGTGAGCATATCATTTAGACATATATGGTTCTCATTTTATGAGTAAAAGAGATTTCTAATCTGTAACCAGAAAACAGCTAAGAACTGGATGGTTTAGTATATAAATGGATACTAACATTAGGACACCACAGTCCTTGCCTGTAACCACTCTGCACATTGACTCCAACTGTGGCCTCCTTATCAAAAATTGATAATCTCTCTGTGTGTTTAGATTATGGAATGAATATTTATTCATGCACATTTAAATGATCTCTCTCTCCTGGTATCTGTTCTATCGTTTCTTGAAACCCTGACTTATGCATAATTTGCATCTCTTCCCTGGTAGCTAAAGTATTTTCCTGGCAGCAGTGGTCATATGTCTTTTCTCTACTTGCTGGATGTCCATTTTTTAATGACAAACCATATTGTTCTGACTGCAGTAATAAGGAAGAGGTCTTCCTTGCTGGTGTTTCTCTCTTGAATCCCTTAACACTTAACTGATTGTACTGCATGACTGACACTGACACTGCATTTTAAGTAGTTGTCTGTTCTGAGAGTGGGTGTAGCTCCCCTTCCAGCCTCCTTTCCACAGTGGTATCTTCCAGTGTCACACTCTTAGCTGCTAGGCACTGCTGACACCAGAAGAGAAACTATTTGTGGTGACTTCCTGCAGTTGCCTTCTTTGTTTACATGTTCACTGAATTGGTCCAGATATGAAAAGAAAAAAGATAATTGCATTCAAATCAATTTGTCAGTAATGGGTCTGTATATCATTTATAATTTGTAGCTAACTCAAGCAAACCTAATATAAGATACAAACACTGATATCCATGAATCAATTGGCAGTGATCAATAAAAGCAAATCATTCTAAAGGTCTATTTTCCTTTTAATTAAGATGATGTGTGTATGTCTGTGTGTAGTATGCACCAATCAGAGAAGGCACCTGTAAAAGCCAGAAGACCATGTTGAAAGAGCTAGACTTACATATGGTTGTAAAGTACTCTGCTTCAGTGTTGGGAAATGAATTCTAGTCCTCTGGAAGGGCAGCAATTTTCTTAATCACAGAACTACATTCACAGACCAGGAAAATCAGTATTATAGATCAATAGAGCTGTACATTGTATCTTTATTAGTAAAATATGGATAGCACTCAAAATTCAAAACAGAAGCAATCAAAATGCTTCAATTATCACTACCAGCTTAAACTAAGAAGAACATTTAAGACAGAAAACATTTATGTGTGTTTTCATCCAAGTTATGTCTAAACATAGAAGGAAAAACCTAGCTTTCAAAGAGTTGTACAAATATTTGAGCTTATATGATAAAAATCTCTTATCCTGTCCATTAGAAAGCTGACAGAAGATCACAGTGAGTTTAAAACTAGCTTTTATAATATAGTAGGTTGTAGGCCACATGAGGAAGTGAGACGGTATGAAATAAGCAAAAAAAATTTTGAATAGTGTTTGATGAATTAATTATATTGATTTTGGTCAATAACAATTCTTTTTTACATAAGATTACATCTATTTCAATTCACTTAGCTATTGGCCATTTAGTGCTTTATTAAATGAATCAGAAGGTGCAATGGCAAAACAAAAGATCTTCACAGTGTAAAAAAAAAGAATATTCCATAACAGCTAACCAATATCTACTGGTCAGCCCTGAAAACACACACACACAAGTAACAATATACAGACTGATCAGGGTGTATTTATATATTTATGAATGTAAATTGTGTGTGTGTGTGTGCGCGCGCACGCATAACAACAATAAAATAGAGGCCAAAAACTTGTATTAAATCAAGGAAGGGGTTTGGGGGAGAGGGATTACAGGTTGGAAAGGGAAGGTGAAAATGATGAAAATTGATGTCTTATAATCTCAAAAATAAACAAAATATTAATGTTATACTGG
Source organism: Onychomys torridus (assembly GCF_903995425.1). Classification (NCBI taxonomy): domain Eukaryota; kingdom Metazoa; phylum Chordata; class Mammalia; order Rodentia; family Cricetidae; genus Onychomys; species Onychomys torridus. Next base: position 51,259,516 of record NC_050453.1, on the reverse strand, counting down.
AATATTTTGTAATGACCCAAGATCCCATGTGGCACCCTTTCCTATTTAGGTCTACCTTTACATAGTCCATAAATTTTGTGGAGTCAAGGGGTTAACATTCGGTAATAAGTATCAATGTAACATAAAGTTACTAGTAAACATCTATAATTTAAGTACTATGCAGTTTCCTAAATATTAAGATAATGAATTCGCAAAGAAAAGAAATGGGAATAGAATTTCAACATTCACAAAATACATTTACAATATCTGAAACCTTTTTAAGCAGTTTCAGTATAATTATCTACAATAAGATTTTAGACAAACTGGGGTGGGATTCACCTTTATGTGTCTTCATTAACAGCATTTTGTCATATAATGTTATGAATGTCTGTTTACATCTCCATTTTCTACACAATTAGATTTCAATAAAATCACATACAGTACTATAAAGTATAATTTTTCCTTCACTAAATGTCTTTAGAAAAAATTTCATTAAAATAATTTTCAAATGTCCACTAAGATTATGAGATGGCACTCTCAAGGAAGGAAAAGCATTTAAATACATAATAATACAGCAGCTATATAAAATGAAATGGCAACATTAAAAATGCTAATCAATATATACACATGTAGAAACTAAAATAGAATGTTTTACATAACTGTGTTCATGCCCCTATGTATACAACATACATGTATGAAGTAGTTAGTTTCAGTTACTGTTCCTCAGCCACTGCCATCCCCACTTTTTTCTGAGAAAGGGACTTATTGGGCTGGGGTTTACCATGTAAGCTAGGATGGCTAATCAACAAACCTAAGGGATCTACACGTCCACACTCCCCTAGAGCTGGTATCACAAACAGGCATCCCTGTATGTGACTGTTGTTCATGAATTCTAGGAACTGAATTCAAGTCCTCATGCTTGCATAGTCAAGTTCTTTACTAACTGAGCTCTCTTCCTGGCCTCTAAAAATTCATACCATAAATGAGCATAATATTATACAATTTTAGACACCTATTTAGAAGTTTCTTATTAAGCACATAATGAATATTATAATTCACTATTCTCCCTTCTAATATAAAAAATTAATTAACAACATATAGCATAGACACACATTTATTCAGAATAAATGAATGTATGACTTGGACCACTAGGCTATCCCTTAAGTGACAGGGTCCTGAGAAGGAAGTTCTAAGGGACCGGGGATAAACAGGGAGAACATGTGGGCTCAGGATGTCTTGCATAAGCTATGTCTTATGATAAACAAGCTTATTAAGAAGTACAGCATCTTGTATAATATGTCCAGGCTAAATCAAAAGAAACTATCATATGAAGGGATGAAGCCAGAGGGAGGCTAATCAATCAATGTTGTGTAAGAATACAGAATGTGTTGTAGAACAAGCTCAGAGACATAGCATAGTCCCTTATTGTGGAAAGAACTGGATTCCCAGAATACAAAGAAGAAACTTCTTTAAGGTTATGGGCCCTAGGACATTACTGGCTCCATAAAGCACATTCCTGGCTTAGAGAAGGAGTTATGTTCCCTCTCCATCCATCAGAATCTCCTGAAAAGCCTGGATTAGCCTAGCCCTCAACAAGAATATACATCAACAAAAGGAAAGTATGAGAAAGTTAATGGTGGTATTATGTAAAGCAATAAAAAAAATTGAGAAGAAACAATGATACTTATCAATAAGTAAATTAACTAACTACATATAGCATAGCCACACAAGATGTTCACAGTCTCACAATGTAACCCTAACTGGCCTGAGTTTCACTGTGTAGGCCAGGATAGTCAAAACTCATATAGATCCACCTACCTCTTCAGGGATGGGATAAAAGCATATGACACTATACCGGTAATAAAAGCTTCTTTTAAAAAGTACCTAAACCTACAACACACATGTTTTAGCTAGGATTGCTATTACTGTAATTAGACACATGCTCATGACAACTCTTATAAAGCAAAACATTTAATTGTAGCTAGCTAACAATTCAGAGGTTTAGTCCATTATCATTATTATGGGAAACATGGCAATATTCAGGCAGACATGGTACTGGAGAAAGAGCTAAAAATCTACACCTTGTGCCACAAGCAGCAGGAAGAGACTGTCACACTAGGCTTAACTTGAGCATGTAAGACCTCAAAGCTAACCTCCACAATGTCACACTACCTCCACCAAGGCCACACCTACTCCCACAGGGCCACACATCCTAACAGTGCCACTCCCTATGGGCCAAGCATTTAAACACATGAGTCTATGGGGGCCTTTCCTGTTCAAACAACCATAATACAGGTACTGATTAATCTAAAAGATACACATAATGAAAAAATATTAATAGAAATAATTATGTATAATTCTTACCCATAAAAAATATGAAAAATTAGGCAAAATAAATCTGTAAGTGGAAGTTCTGCTCCCAAATAAACACAGTGAGGCTTATATTAATTATAAATATTATAATTATAAAGCATTATTAATTATAAAGCTCAGGCTTCTTACTAGCTAACTCTTACATTTAAATTAGCCCATATTACTTATCTATGCTTTGCCACATAGTTTGGTAACTTTTGTCAGTACAGTGTATTCATCTTGCTTCTCTCTCCATCTGTTCCCAAGTCCAGTCTTCATCCTCCTTCTTCTCAGCATCCTCCTAGTTTGGCCATCCCACTCAATGTCTTCCTGCCTAGTGATAGACCAGTCAGTTCTTTATCAACCACTGAGAGTAACATATATTCACAGTGTAGAGAAGAATAATTCCACAGCATTTTCCCCTTTTGTCTAATTAAAAAGGAAGATTTTTAACCTTAACATAGTAAAATGATATATAACAAAATTGCTGTTAAGTAAGAATCACAGTTACAATATCCAGACCATTTGTATTTGGCAAAATATTCAGGGACAATGTTCTATTATCTATCTTATCTTTGTGAGTCTAAACTCTTATATCTAAGTTAATTTTTTATCATAATTAAGGAAAACTTTAAATCTAATTATTTAGTCTTCAACTCAATCAAAGACCTCAGAAGAGTGAAATGTAACCTAATGAAAGTGACATCTGGCTGCCTGGAAAATCAATCACCCTGGTTCTGCTGTAATATTGGGGCATCCAACTTTAGTCTACAGGCCTGGTATATCTGACAGACATTTCCAAGAAGCATGAACATTGATGGAAAAATCCTCAAAAATACTGGCAAACAGACTCCAAGAACACATGAAAACAATTATCCACCATGAACAAGTAGGCTTCATCCCAGGGATGCAAGGGTGGTTCAACATATGAAAGTCTGTCAATGTAATACACAATATAAACAAAGTCAAAGAAAAAAACCACATGATCATCTCACTAGATGCAGAAAAGTCAATTGACAAAATCCAACATCCCTTCATGATACAGGTCTTAGAGCGATCAGGAATACAGGGAACATACATAAACATAATAAAGGCAATCTACAGCAAGCCAACAGCCAACATCAAATTAAATGGAGAGAAACTCAGATCAATATCACTAAAATCAGGAACAAGGCAAGGCTGTCCCCTCTCCCCATACTTATTCAATATAGTACTTGAAGTTCTAGCCAGAGCTGTAAGACAACATAAAGAGATTAAGGGGATACAAATTGGAAAGGAAGAAATCAAGCTCTCCCTATTTGCAGATGACATGATACTATACATGAATGACCCCAAAAATTCAACCAAGGAACTGATACATCTAATAAAATCCTTCAGCAACATAGCAGGATACAAGACCGACTCAAAAAAATCAGTAACGTTCCTATATACAATAAACAAACAGGCTGAGAAGGAAATCAGAGATACATCACCCTTTACAATAGATACAAATGATATAAAATACCTTGGGATTACTCTAACTAAGCATGTGAAGGACCTATATGACAAGAACTTTAAGTCCCTGAAAAACAAAATTGATGAAGATGTCAGAAAATGGAAAGATCTCCAATGCTCATAGATAGGCAGGATTAACATAGTAAAAATGGCGATCTTACCAAAAGCAATCTACAGATTCAACACAATCCTCATCAAATTACCAACACAATTCTTCACAGACCTAGAAAGAATAAAACTCAACTTCTTATGGAAAAACAAAAATCCCAGGATAGCCAAAGGAATCCTGTACAATAAAACAACCTCTGGACACATCACGATCCCTGACCTCAAGCTCTACTATAGAGCTACAGTAATAAAAAAAGCTTGGTACTAGCATAAAAACCAACGTGTACCAATGGAATCGAATTGAAGACCCTGGCATTAACCCTGCACACCTTTGAACATATAATTTTTGACAAAGAAGCCAAAAATGTACAATGGAAAAAAGAAAGCATCTTCAACAAATGGTGCTGGCATAACTGGATGTCAATGTGTAGAAGGCTGCAAATAGATCCATATCTGTCACCATCCACAAAACTTAAGTCTAAGTGGATCAAAGACCTCAACATAAATCCAGTTACACTGAACCTAGGAAGAAAAGAGAAATTAGGAAGTACTCTTGAATACATTGGCACTGGAGATCACTTTCTAAATATAACACCACTAGCACAGACACTGAGAGAAACAATAAATCAATGAGACCTGTTGAAACTGAGAAGCTTTTGTAGAGCAAAGGACATGGTCAACAAGACAAAGCAACAGTCTAAAAAGAATGGGAAAAGGCCTTTACCAACCCTACATCTGACAGAGGGATGATATCCAGAATATGTAAAGAACATAAGAAATTACACATCAAAATGCCCAAGAGTACAATTAAGAAATGGGGTATAGAACTAAACAGAGAATTCTCAACAGAGGAAGTTCAAATGGCTGAAAGACATTTAAGGAATTACTCAACATCCCTAAATATCCGGGAAATGCAAATCAAAACAACTCTGAGATACCACCTTAAACCTGTCAGAATGGCTAAGATCAAAAACACAGAAGACAGCTTATGCTGGAGAGGATGTGGAGCAAGGGGAACTCTCCTCCATTGCTGGTGGGAATGAAAGCTTGTACAGCCACTTTAGAAATCAATATGGTGCTTCCTTAGAAAACTGGGAATCCATCTCCCCCAAGACCAAGCTGTAGCACTCTTGGGCATATACCCAAGGAATGCTCAATCATACCACAAGGGCATTTGCTCAGCTATGTTCATATCAGGTTTGTTTGTAATAGCCAGAACCTAGAAACAACCTAGATGCCCTTCAACTGAAGAATGGATAAAGAAAATATGGTACATATACACAATGGTGTACTACTCAGCAGAGAAAAACAATGACATCATGAGGTTTGCAGGCTAATGGATGGATCTAGAATAAATCATCCTGAGTGAGGTAACCCAGACACAGAAGGACAAACATGGTATGTACTCACTCATAGGAGGATACTTGATATAAAACAAAGATGACTAGACTGCTACCCAACTCCAGGGAAGCTACCTATAAAATGGAACCCTAGGAAAGACACAGGGATCACCCAATGTCAGAGAAATGGATGAGATCTACATGAACAACCTGGACAAGAGTGGGAGTGATGAAGGGCAAGGTTTGAGGGAAAGAAAGCTTAGGGGAGCATGAGATCCCACCTGGATCAGAAACAGAAAGGGAGAACAGGAATAACATGATAAATGAAGACCACATGAGAACAGGAATAGGCAGAGTGCTGGAGAGGTTCCCAGAAATCCACAATGATACATTCTCTGTAGACTGCTGGCAATGGTCCAGAGAAAGCCTGATCTTACCTAGTCTTTTGATCAGATGGCCAAACACCCTAACAGTCGATCTGGAACTCTCATCCAATAACTGATGGAAGTTGATGCAGATATCCTCATCCAGGCCCCAGGTGGAGCTCCTGGTATCCAAATGTGAAGAAAATGGAGGGACTGTAAGGGCATGAATTGATGAGCCCAAGATTGGAAAAAGTACAGGGACAAATAGCCAAACGAATGGAACCACATGAATTATGAACCAAAGGCTGTGGAGCCCCCATCTGGAGCAGGCTCTCTGGATAAGTGAGACATTTGAATAGCCTGAACTTTTTGAGAGGCATCCAGGCTGTGGGGCCAGGACCTTACTGCTTGAGCTGGCTCTTTGGAACCTTGGGCTTACACAGGGACACTTTGCTCAACCTGGAAGGAGGGGACTGGACCTGCCTGTACTGAATCTACCAGGTTTAAATTAATGCCCAGAGGAGTCTTGTCCCTGGAGTAGATGGGAATGGAGGGGAGGGGCTTGGAGGAAGGTAGGGGTGGGTGCGGGAGGGGGGAGGTCAGGGGAACCTATGGCTGATGTGTAAAATTAAAACACAAATATAATAATAATAATAAAAATAAAGAAAGAAAGAAGAAAAATACTAAGTAATGCATGTTATTTGTGTACTTTACTCCTCTCAAAAAAGAATATAATTAATGAAAACTTGAGGAAATATAAGATGGTGTTTTTGTTAGATTAAAAAGTTCGACATGAATGTTTGAATAATTAATATAAGAAAAGACAAAGTAAATCAAGCAAACAGGGATGAAGAAGACCAATTCATAGATGAACATTTTAACTGTAGAGAAATCAAGCATCAAGGTTTAATCAATAGAAAGAGGATGGAGTTTTCTAATAATAATGCCATTATCATTGAATGTTAATGTCAGACAAGGACTGAGAGATATAAGGGGAATAGACAGAATTGAAGAAATGAGAGAGAGAGGGGGGAGAGAGCGAGCATGCTTGGGGCTGGGGGAATTCTTACTCAAAATCTACCCAAATCATAACTCATAAAGAATTTTTTGTTGGTGAATAACCACATATCTATCACTTAAAATATACATTATCATGTTAGCTGGATTTTCTCTTTAGGGCCACATAGGGTAAAAGCAGCATGTGGTATAAGCTTATCCTCATTCCAGGGCTCTCAAAGGACAGAAGAGATGCCCATCTAGGCTCCTTGAACTTTTTAGAAGAATTAAGGTCTATGTGTTGATGAGTGATACCCCTCTCCTCTTATTCTAGCATTTGGCCAGGGACTGTATTCAGCTACTACCTCCATAATCCCTCTCACATTTTCAATCTGTCTAAATTTAGGAATTGTCTACAAGCATAAGTTCTCCCATTCTCTTTCTCTAATTTCTGGAGAACCTGGTTTCGTTTAATGAATGTGCCAGAGATTCCATCCCATTTACCATATCCTGTTGTGTGATGATTTGATTGTATTCTGACAAATAAAGCTTGCTTGGTGTCAGAGGGCAGAGCTAGCCACTAGCTGACCAAAATTAATAGTAGAGTTTTGGAGGAATGTACAGAGATAGGAGACAGGAAACAGTAAGATGAGACTGAGAGATCTCTGCCCCTTTGGAAGAAGAGGTAGGAGACAAGGAGAGGCAGCTCCCCTGCTTCTCTGATCTTTCAGGCTCTTACCCCAATATCTGATTCCCAATTTTTTATTGATAAAGAATAATTAGTTAAGGTTTCACTATCTAGATATAAAAGTTAACCTCAGTCAACTACTTGTGAAATAAAATCATCTGGAAAAAGGCCTCTAGGCATGCTTGTTGGGCATTAACTTGATTAAGAACTTGATAAGAACTCCCTACCTGGAGTGGTACCATTCTCTGGGCTGGGATTCTCCATTGTACAAAAAATGAAAAACTTAGCTGGGCACATGGATTCATTGCTCTCTTCTTCCTCTTGTAGATGCAATTTTGGCTACTGCTTCAGGTTCTTGCCAAAGTTGACTTCTGTTTTTACTACTGTGGTAAAGAGCAGCAAGTGCTCTTAACCAGGGAGCCTTCTTTTCAGCCCATCAACACTATTTTAAACAGATTTGTTCTTTTTAGGAAGGTAAAATTAAGGTCTAAATGTTGTTGAGAGCTACATCACTTCTGAATGAAAACAATTTTGCAACTTATTTATCTTAGAAATCTAGATCAATGCTCAGTTTTTATGAAAAACCAGGTACAAATCAAAGATTCTATATGATTTTCCTCAGCAACAAAAATTATATATATATATATAATACATATCATATATATAATAGATATCACTGAATATATAAAAATATATATAATATTTTATATATATGTATATATTTATATGTATAAAACTTTCCTATACCATCAACCTTCAAAATCTATTTCACATACTTACTGGCTACATGTACATTTATGTTTCCAAATTACATTATTTTTATTAAAACAACTATTTTTATATTAACTTAAGCATGGGTAACCAAAATATAATAAAGTATAGTTTTTTATTTCAAAATTAGAACATATCAACTTAAATGTGAAATATTATAAGTCAAGACAAAGTTGACATTGATGCCAGTACGTTAAGTTTATGAAAGCTGACCCAATCAAGCAGCAAAGAACATATCTCAAGAAGTTTTATAATAAATATTGAGTTTGCAAACACTAGACAGTTGTTAATATTTGGATAAAATGTATAAAGCTTATTCATTTCAACACATAAAAATATCTTTCTTTCATATCCTATGTTATTACTCCGCTGTATATTTAAATATAAAAATAAAATGAACCAAGTGAAATGTTCAAAATTTCAATTCCTTTAATATTTTTGAAAACGCAAATCATAATTTGAAAAATGTTCCTCCAAATATATTTTATAATAAATGTGATTTCTATGAGAAAATTTGGTAAAATAAGCATACATAAATATAAAGTCAGGTCACAGAAATAATAGGTGATGTCCATTCCAAAAATAATAAAAATAAAAATGTGTATAGGGAGGTGAGTTAAGTAAAATAAACACAAGTTTTACTCTTGAATTTCAAAATCAATAAATGGAAACATAGTTTCCTAATATCCATAAATATAAACACTTCAAAATCAAGTCAGATTTTTTTAAAAAATGTACAAACTTGTGAAAGAATTTTCTATCAATCTTGAGATCATGTAGAGAAAGAGGTAAAAAATTAATTGAATAATAGAACATACAGCGAATCAAACCTGTACCTTGAGAAACAGAAAAAAAAAAATGTTTAGTGATGATTCTTTTCAATGAAATACAAAATCAAAAGACCCAGGTATCAGCACAGTTACACACAGAATGTGGCTGAATAAAAACAGAAGTGCACTTCCTTTTATCATCACCAAAGAATGCCATGCATTGTCAAAAGAATGATGTGCTTGCTTCATTTAAAAATTTTAAAAACCAACTTAATTTAAAACATAAGTAAAATTTAAATAAACTACTCATGCTTGCTTGTTTTCATAATATTTAGCAAATAGGCCTTAGTACAATTTCTGAATTATAATAGTGAGTTCATTCAAAATAATAATAATCTTATATACCAAGTTTCCATGATAAATAATTTCCTTAAGGAAAATCCTGTGTATGTGCGTAACAAATCTTAATCTAGAACAATACTTCTGCCTTAATTTTTCTAGAACATAGTATGTACTCATGAAACTGATTTGGGGTATTAGATTCCTTAGTTGTATTTAAACTCTGTTCCTTAATGATTCCCTAATTGGAGGCATATGGTTTAATTTAATGTGTTCTCAAATCTTCCTTTGTGAAACAAAATTCCTTAAGTCATATATTGATTGTCCTTCAGCAGAGACTTGGTCACAAATTTTAGTCTTTTTCTTTGGTTGCAATCTGAAATTTAAGATTCAGATACTAGGAGATTAAGATGACGTTTAAGACAAAAATACAACTGTGAAAGGATATATGTGTAAAATACTTATAATTTACAAAATATTTATTAGTTGCAATAAAAGATGTAATTCATAGGGTGCCTTTAGTATCTGTGAGGAGCTAGGGAATTAGACTATTGAAAATAAATAGAAAAAGGAATTACCTTGGGAACTTCCCTAGCACCAGGTTTCTCCCTATCCCCATGATGTCTCCCTCTATCGTGGTATCTCTTTCATTGCTCTCCCACTCCATCCCTGTTCCCACTGGACTGTCCCATTCCTTTATGTTCTCATCTCCCATCCCCTACCCTCTATTTCCCCTACTTTACTCAGGAGATCTCATCTGTTTCCCCTTCCCAGGGTGATCCATGGGTCCCTCTTAGGGTCCTCCTTAGTAACTAGCTTCTCTGGAGCTGTGGGTTGCAGTATGGTTATCCTTTGCTTTAAATCTAGTATTCACTTATGAATGAGTATATACCATGTTTGTCTTTCTGAGTCAGGGTTACCTCACTCAGGTTGATATTTTCTAGTTCCATACATTTCCCTGCAAATTTCCTAAGGTCAATGTTTTTTTGTTTTTGTTTTTTTGTTTTTTGTTTTTTGTTTTTTTACTGCTGAGGAGTACTTCATTGTATACATATGTGTTCCATATTTTTTTTTTTTACCACAAGGATGACCCCAGCTTAGATTACTAGCAATAGAGGAGAGGGCATCTGATCTGGCCTAAGAGCCTTCATACAGTAAATGATGAAAGGAGATGCAGAGATCCACAGCCAAGCCCTAGGCTGAGCTCCAAGAGTCCCATTGGAGAGAGGGAAGAGGAATTCTACAAGCAAAGGGCATCAAGATCATGATGGGGAAACCTACAGAGACAACTGAACCAAGCTGGCCGGAACTCATAAACTTTAGACCAACATCTGTGCAGTCTGCATGGGACTGAACTAGGCCCTCTGCATACTGGATACATTTGGACAGTTGTGTAGCTTGCTCTCTTTAAGGGGCTCCTGGCAGCGGGATCAGGCTATATCCCTGGTGCATGAGCTGGTTTTTTGAAGCCCATTATCTATAGTGGGACACCTTGCACATCCTTGAAGCAGGGGGAGTGGCTTGGACCTGCCTCAACTGAATGTACCAGGCTTTCCTGACTCCCCATGGAAGACCTTACCTTTTCAGAGGATGGATGTGTGTGTGTGTGTGGGGGGGGTTATTTGAGGGAAGGCTGGAGGAGAGCGGAGGAGGGATGAGGGGGTGGTATCTGTGGTTGGTATGAAAATGAATAAAAAATTTCTTAATAAAGAAAAAACAAAAACAAACAAAGAGAATAAGGAATTATCCTAGTGTGGTTTCTATAGCTGTGACAAACAACAAGATCAGATACAAGTTGAGGAGGAAAGGTTTTGGTCAACTTATAAGGTTCGGATCATGAAGGGGAGGCAAATCAGGAACTCAGACTTGGATGTAACCTGGTAAAAGGAACTAAAGGAAAGACCATGGAGGACTTTGCTTACTGGCCTGCTCTTTGTAGCTTGCTCAGTCTGCTTTCTTATTCTATAAACCAGGACCACCTTCCCAGGTGTTCTGAGCCTTCATTCATAAATCATTAAGGCAATGTCTCATTGACTTGCCTATAGACCAATCAGATACAAACAATTACTCAATTGAGGTTCCATTTTCCCAGATGTCTCTAGTTTGAGTAAAATTGACAAAAAAAGAAAAAAAAAAACTAATTGGTAGAGGTGGACATTTAATGAGAAGGACCCTAAGGGTTGGGAATATCAGGTGACCTGGTGTAACTCACACACTCTTTTTCTAAAGGAAATATGTCATGAGCACGTTCAAAAATTGTTTTTTAGTCAAGAGTTGTTATAAACAAACAAACAAACAAACAAATAGATAAATGGTGACAGCACATCTAGAAAGATGTAGCCAGGATGATGAACAACTTAGGAAGTTCCAAATTCCATGTGTTTATAAAGTACCAGTTGCCAGAAAGAATATGTCTTAGCAAAGCCTTTATTACATACTTTCATATAACATAACAGAGTAATTAAGCCTACAAAGGTCCCAAGGCAGAAGCATGAGATTTCAGACAAGAGATGGCGAGGATTAGAAACAGATAGAGTGTGGAACAGAAAAAGCAGTAAGGAACACTGTAAAATAATCACAGAAGCAAGAAATAGAAACTATCAAATGCATCCTTTTCATGGAGGGGAATCACAGCAAGGGACACAAAATGACAAGAGAGTGGGGAGGAGGGGGAGTGGGAGCAGAACAACACGAGGGGGAGTGGGAGCAGAACACTGTAAGGATGGGAGAAAAGGACAACCAAAGACAGTAAAGAGCACGAGTATTTGAAATGAAGTGGTGAATATATTAGAAGGAAAAATTACAAACCAGCCTGCAGAGGAAAACTCAAGTACACAAAACATGAGTCCCCACTGTAGAAACTTAAGCTTGGATTCAGTACATTCACCTAAACTATTAGAGAATTCAATTTTTTTTTTAGCTGATAAAAAGTAATATAAAATGTATTAAGATATTTTTATATTTTTTGAAAAGGAAGTTGTTTATCATATAAGTTTTCCTCTTCCCCCAGTCCTTCCTAGATCCTCCTTACCTCTCAACCCACCCCAATCCAGATTATTTCTTGCTCTCTCTCATTAGGAAAAACAAACAAACAAACAAACAAACAAACAGGAGACAGTTGTGTAGTTGGGTCTGTTTGAGGGGACCCTGGCAGTGAGATCAGTATCTATCCCTGGTACATGATGAGTTGGCTTTCTGGAGCCCACTACCTGTGGTGGGAAGCCTTGCTTAGCCTTGAAGCAGGTGAGAGGGGCTTGGTCCTGCCTCAACTGAATGTTCCAGGGTTTGCTGACTCCCCGTGGGAGGCCTTACTCTTTCTGAGGAAGGGATGGGGGTGGTTGGGAGAAGGAAGCCTGGCGGGTTGTGGGAGAAAGGATGAGAGTGGGATCTGTGGTCGGTATGTAAAATTATTTTTAAAAATCTTAAATAAAAAAAGAAATATTTGTGAGCTCTAATAGAAATAATGGATAGTTTGTGAGTTTCTGTAATTTTTTCTAGGTTACTTTCTTTGATCTTTGTGTTAAGTATATTTTATTAAAATGCTGTAATCTTAAAAAAGGAAAACAAAGAGAAATCTAAAAATAAAAACAAAAATAAATAAAAGAAAATAAGTTAAAATAAAACAAACCTGAACAGGACAAAACAAACAAAGAGAAAAACTAAGATTTAATAGAAAAGCATAAGAAACACATATAGGCACAAAGACACATACATTCACAACACAGAGATCCCATGAAAACACAAAATTGGAAATCATATAGCAATTTAGCAAAATTGGAAATCATATAGCAAAAGACTATAGAGTAATATAAATTGCCCAAAGCATTATGAGACATACATACATACATACATGAAATAAATAAAGCAAGCAAGTAAACAAGCAAACCAAAACAAAAATCCTCCAAAGAAGCTATTTGTGTTGTCCGTGTTCTGCTGTGAATAGGATCTGGCATTAAGCTTGGTTTGTGTTCAGAGTCAGACTCCTCTGCTGAAAACTATTTTTTTTTTTAAATTTCCAAGCAGGTAGCAATTGGATATAAACTCTGAGTTAGAGAGTATAAAGATTTAATCTTGATCTCTTCTAGGTATAGTTTTAGTGGTTTGGATTTATCTAGAATAAATTTTCTGTTAATTTTTTCCAACTAAATGGAATGTAGGTTTTTAAAGTATTTTTTTTTTAATATTCTAAGTTTCTTTGGTATCTGCCATAATTTTTCCTTCTTCATTAATTATTCTGTCAATTTGGTTCATCTCCTTTTATCTTTTGGGGCAATGGTCTGCCAATTTTGCTTATTTTCTCCTTATTTTCTCAAAGAATCAGCTCTTTGTCTTATTGACTCTTTGTATTGTTTTCTTTAATTTCATTAATTTCTGCTCTGATTTTTTTGTTGTTGTTATTTTTTCAAGACAGCATTTCTCTGTAGTTTTAGCACCTGTTCTGGATCTTGTTCTGTAGAACAGGCTGGCCTCAAACTCACAGAGATCCACCTGACTCTGTGTCCCGAGTGCTGGGAATAAAGGCATGCACCTCCACCACCTGGTTCTGCGAGCTATAAGTTTCTCCTGAATATCAGGATGTAAGTGTTGATTAAACAGACAGTAGTACATTTTATATTACATCAAAAATATAAAATGTTGGATAATGATTATTGAGGACTGATGAGGCATCAATAAATGAGGATTGCATAGATCAACTAACAAAAGGTTTTTCTCTTAGAATAAAATCAACAAAACAAAACAAAAAAGCCAAAACACAAAATTCGGTTGAAAATACTCTGTGTATGATTTACTGAAAAACTGTCATAGCAATTAAGATCATAAGTAGTGCTGGACACAAATTATCAGATATTATTATTTCTTGAAATCAATGTCATTCCATAGCCCAGCATTTTATGCAATTAGCCACATAGCCCAGGTGGACCTCAAGTTTAAAATAATCCCCATGAATTATTTCCCAAGTTCCTTTAAGAATTTGCTGAAAAATCTTATTTATTTTCTTTAAAAGAGACAGGTTTCAAATTGGACTGTCTTTGAAAAACTGTCTGAAGTTGAGGAGATGACTCACTCAATGAAGTTCTTCCCACATAAACATGAGCCTCTAAGTTCAAACACCTACACTGATGCCAGGCCAACAAGCATCTGCAGTCACAGTGCTGGGCAGACAGAGACATCAGGTCAAAAGGCTCCCAGGAGAAGGGCATGCAAACTGGCTGAATCAGCCAGCTCCAGGTTCATTAAAAGACTTTCAAATAAAGGTGAAAGTGACTGAGAAATACACCTGACATTGTTTTTTAATCTCCACACATATGTACACATGTATGTAAACATGCAAACACATACAAAATTAAAGAAAAAATCTTTTCTAGTTACAGAACTTTATTTTTTTAGAATCAGGGTTTCTCTGTAGCTCTGTGCCTTTCCTGGAACTCACTCTGTAGCCCAGGCTGGCCTTGAACTCACACAGTGCTGAGATTAAAGGCCGCCACCACCACCTGGCTAGTTAGAGAATTTTACATTTTGCTAGGAATAGAAGTTGCCTCAAAATGCTCAAGTGTTGTATAACAAAAGCAGGGTTGGACATGGTGGTGCATTGCTTTAACCCTACCCCTTGGAAAGAAGTGGAATATCTCTGTGAGTTTAGGCCAGCATGGTCTACATAGTAAGATCCAGGCCAGCCAAGGCCACACAGTGAGAAAAAAAAAGAAAGATGGGAAAAGAAAATTAAAAAAGAAACAGAATTATAGACAACACTATAGTGGGAATAAAAATATTTTTTGAAAAACCAAGAACAAGGTAATATCAATATCCTTTTGTTCAGTATAGTGCTTAAAGTCTTAAGTCAATAAAGCAACAAAAAAAAAATAAAAGATAAAACTTGTATTTTGAGGCACTACCTATGTGACATCATGTAAATATAAAAGGGAATCAGAACATCAAAACTATTTCAAATGACAACTTTACTACCAGAAAATTGTCAGTTATGTGGGGTATGTAAGATGCATCTCAGTTGACTTTGAAAGAGTGTTACTGTAGTTGTACAGAAAGCGTGGTAAACTCCTTTGAAATATTTCATATAATTTTATTCTCTTTTTTGCTGAATATATCATACCTGCAATACCATAGAACTATGCAGAATGATGTGCTAGGAAACTTCAAACATAATAGAAAGAGTGACAAGAAATGAAAACGGTTGATAATTATGTGAAAGTGTAGGTAATGTTTGGAATCATTTTCTTGTTACTCAATAATTTTTCAAATTGGGAAAACATTACATACTTATTTGTAATGCAATGTTTAATATAATTGAATATGAGCTAAGATTATCATTCAGGATTCATTATTAAACTTGGGTGTATCTTAATATAATGCAAAATTATATATATATATATATATATATATATATATATATATATATATATATGTATCTATCAGTAGTATATCACTGAAAGTACATATATAAGAATATGATTTCAGTAACAAATGCTATCACATAAAGTTGAATTTGATTGTACTATGCAATAAAATTCTAAATTTCTTCCTCAATTTTGTCCTAATCATATATAGACACACAAACAAGAAGCTGTGTGTGCACACATACATACAGACAGAGGAAGGAAGAGGAGGAGGAGGAGGAGGAGGAGGAGGAGGAGGAGGAGAGCAAAAGGGCAATGATAGTTAGTTCTCATATAAAATCCAAAAACCACTAAATTTTTTAAAATGTACTTTGAAGAACTGAATTACATTCTGTTCTATATAACTAAAATATACACAAAAAATGAATAAAAATGTTACAAAGTCACATATCTGTCATGCCTTATTGAACTTGTCTATTATTATTATTATTATTATTATTATTATTACTATTATGAAAGTAGCTGCAAATGACTGAAGAGCATACTGTTTTACCTTATCAGTGCAATCAAGCCCCCTCAAAATAAAAAAGAACAGAAGAGAGAAAGGACTCAAATTACCTTGTTGCATGTGATAATATCCTCTAGTTAAAAGACATCAGTGACCATCAGAAAACACTTTGATCTGATAAACACACTAAAGTAGTGGAATGTAATGTGACTGTATAAAAATCAGAAGCTTTTCCCCATACTGATAACAAACACACTGAGTCAAATATCAGGAAATCAACTTATTTCACAATGTTCCACCTCTCCCCAAAAGAAAGAAATGATAATAAGCCACCTAAGAGGGTGAGAGCCTTACGTGAGATTTTACACCACCAAAGAAACACCATGAAAGAAGCCAAGAGAATATGGAAAGCATTCCCATCCACATGAGTTGGTAGAATGTTGTAGAAAAGGTTGTATTACTTTTGGTGATACTGTGTTCCCCAAAATATTGTGCACCCTAATAAACTTATCTAGGGTCAGAGAAAGGAACAGCCACTAGATATAGAAGTCAGAAAATGGTGGCACACATGCCCTTAATCCCAGCATTCCAGGGGCAGAGATCCATCTGGATCTCTGTGAGTTCAAAGCCACACTGGAAACAGCCAGGCATGGTGAGTCATTCCTTTAATCCCAGGAAGTGATTGCAGAAAGCAGAAAGGTATATAAGGCGTGAGGACCAGGAACTAGAGCTGGTTAAGCTTTTAGGCTTTTGAGCAGCACAGTTCAGCTGAGAGGCTTCCAGTATGAGGAAACAGGATCAGCTGAGGAATTGGCAAGGTGAGGTGGCTGTGGCTTGTTCTGCTTCTCTGATCTTCCACCATTCACCCCAATACCTGGCTTCAGGTTTGATTTTATTAATAAGACCTTTTAAGATTCATGCTATAATTACTGGGAGCAATCTATAAATTTCAAGTAATTTTCACCAAAATTTCAATAAAATTATACTATCCAGTTATAAGTACTTCAAGGTCATAGGCAGGTACAGCAATTACCTGCTGCATCTCTAGGGGCAGTGCTTCAAGGTCATAGACAGAGCAGCTATCCACTACAGATAACATATTATTTGATTGTTATGAAGGGAAGGAGCAGTTATACAGTGCTTTATAAAGACATTGAAGGCCTGAATGTGACATAAAAGAGATCACAGGGGCTCACTTAGTTTAAGAATGAGTCACATTTGATAACAAATTTTCTTTGAAAAACAGAGTTTTATGCTAGTGAACAACCTGGCTTCTCATTAGTATTGTCCTGGGAACACTTAAAAGTACTAATGGGCAGGACCCAGACTTAATGGGTCTGGGGTACAGCCAAGACTCACACGTGTTTTAACAGCTCCCCAAGTGATTCTCTTGTGCAGCCATGCTCAGATGAAAATTGCTCTTGCTTTTATTCCTTAGCTGTATCTAACAATTTTCCACAAGTTTGCCTTCCTGCCTTTTATTCCCTACCTCATTATTTAGAACCCTCCTACCTAATGACAAATCTCAATATAAATCACTTAATTCTCTGTTAAATAGTTCTTGATTATTCACACCTGATATGTAAATAAAAAATCTGTAATTGATTTTATAATGATACTGAATGTGCACACTCAAAGTTACTGAAATCATTAGGAATCCAGAATCTGAAGCTTGGGAATTCTACAGACCTAGTCATGGGTTACATGTCTAAGGGATAAAAACAGCACCACTAATGCAACCTCTCCAAGTTGGGGGCCTATATTTGTCAAAACATTTATCAAAATAACTGGCATAAAATATTAAATGACTATTACCTGCAACATTGCTATCCTCTATTTCTGTACTTGGTACAGCCAACCAGATAACTCACACAGTTCAAACATCATCAAAAGACAAGCTTCCTATGAAGCTTCTTGACCACTTATGTTTTTAATAATTCACAGAATCTCCTATCTCAGCTTCAGTTACAATAATCACCACAGACATATTTTAATGTAAACATAATGCATCATTTGTTGAATGAAACCTTGACTCCACTGAAAACATTTTTAGGTAGGTAAGAAACAGTTTTATACAAATGAGGAAGCTACTTTTAATAAATATCTTGAGAAAATTAGCTACCTTCAACAATCCTGGTTTAAATGCAGATGAGAACAGAATAGCAATGGTAAAGAAACAAACTTCTCAACCCCGCCCCCTTCACATGGCCTGGACCTGAATGGTTGTCTTCATCATTTGTATCCTGAAGAATTAAGTCAAACTTACACATTTAAACAACATATTCTGTTTTCAGATATAATCCAGATATGTATAGCTCAGCATGTACGGATAAATTTAGGATGGGTTCACAAAGTGTGGCATTCTCTTTCCAAAGGGAAAGGCAATCATAACTATAGTCAGTTTTATGAATCATTGATCCACTTATTTGTGGCTCAGGTAACAAAATTTTATCTAAAAAGAAAAACATAAAGTGTAAATAGCTGAGCCTTGTTCTGTGGGCTTCCTACTTTTCAAGTATATTTAGCATGGTTTTACTGTAGGAGCTACAAGTAAAGAGGAACTACATTTTGCTATATAATAAAGATAATACCAAGTGTAAGACCATATTTGACTATCATATGATAAATTCTTGATTTTGAAGTCAGAAGACAGACTGGTACAGCTCTCTAGACAATGGTTTTAGACAGGAACGAATTAAAACTATTCTATTGATCTGCTATTTTCCTGTAGGACTCCAGACTTAATGTTTTTCACTAATATTTTAATTTCAAATGAGTAAGAGTGAATTGGTCTTTACACAGGTATGGAGGCCTATGCAAAATGCTGAGGATGAAAGAAGATTGCTACAGGTTTAAGCATGGCCTAGCTAAGGAATGGTATTCTGTTCTGCCACAAAATAAATAAATAAAATTATAATTATTTCCCAGAAGTTAATCACAGTTCTATATAGATGGAAAAGTGGAGGAATCTGGATTTGTTAGGGCTTTAGATGAAGCCTAGCTTTATCAACAGTACTTAGCAGCTACCAAGATAGCATGAGACCTAAAGGTTTATACCATATTTTAGTGTTGTGGCTGTTCCTAAATAAGTATCCTTAATATTTAGCTTAAAAATGAAATTGCATGAATGTAAAGTTTCACAATAAGCAACCAAATATTTTAAAGATTGATAGTTCTGACATAATAAGTGAATTTGCAAATGAATTAATAATGCCTGCATAAGAAAAGTTGATAATAAACTCTTGAAATAGCACAAGGGCTATTTGGTTGCCTTGATAGGCAAAAAATATTTTTAAAAAACAAACTAAAGAAGAAAAAACCCAGTTGCTATAGCCAACAATATGACAAACTGAATACTAAAGAAAAGCTTAATATACCTAAAAATACCCTCCCCTTGAAGTCTAAACTATTTTTACAAGGGTATTAGAGGCATCCTCTCTGTTGTAATAACCTTGGTCTTTTATTTATGATATTATTGATTTGTGTCCTCTCCCTTTATTGTTTGGTCAGTTTTTCTGAGTGATGTGTAAATTTTGTTGGTTCTTTTTCAACTCACCCATTTTTGGCTTCACTAAATCCGTCTGCTTTTGCCTCATTGATTTCCGCTTTTATCTTTATTATTTCCTTCCTCCCATCTATTTGAGTTCATTTTGCTTTTGTTTTACTGGTCTCTTAATAAAGACCTTTAGGTCACTGGCCATAGATTTGTTATATGTATCATTTGAATTCTTTTTCTTGAACTACTTTTTTTCTTATAGCCAATAAGTTTTAATAGGGGTGTGTATGTGTAATTTTGACATTTATTTCAAAACACTTCATTAAATCAAGAGATTTTTATCTTTGACTCATTTTTAAATATGTGAAAACTACCATTTACATAGACTCTCTAATATGTCATATTACTTTGTCTTCTAGTACGTTGTGATAGAAAAAGTAATTCACAATCTTTAAAACTTCCAAAACTAATATAGACCTAATTTGCAGCCAACTATATTTTCTACCTTTAAATGCAAACTGAAATTTGAAAATAGAATGTATTCCTAGTAGATGAATATGAGATTTCAAAAGCCTAAATTGTATGAACAATTTATCAATCTCTCCAGATCATTAGAGTATACAATATTTGTAATTGTATTACCTGGATGTTATTAATTTCATAATCCTGTATCATAATATGAACTTTTCCTTTTTTATTGGCTAATGCTTTTTCTTAAAAATGTCTTCAGGAACAGTTAATATTATCAATATCTCTCTAGCTTTCTTATGCTTGTTTCTTGGTATAGCATATTTTAGCTATTAATTTTAATAGACTTCTGTGTATTTACATATAAATTATGACCTTTATAAGCAAAAGAATAAAGCCTGTCCATCATTGGACTTGATCTTTTAGACCCATTCTAGGTGACAAGTTGCTTGTGATACCTGAATTATTTTTATGTATACAGGCTTCAAGCTTAACCTAGTGACCTGCAAGAAGGAAATCCAAGATGGACTCCAAAGTCTTAGGCTCTAGGGTATCCAAAGTCTCCAAGACCGAGAGTTCAGAACTGCCCCTATAAGATCACAACATTGGGCTTTCCCCAACATTCCAAGAATCAAGGGTTATTGTTTTACATCTAAACTGCAGACAAATGCCATATAAGCAAACTTAAATCTGTATCAAGTAGTTCCTACAAACTCAAGTCATGAGTCATTCCCCATAAACCTAGGCATCAGACACTTCACAATGATATTCTAATATCAACATATTCAGGGTCAAGGCCCAGCCAGCATGAATTCAAGTTTGTTGAATCATGCATTAGACTGGCTTCTCAGGATCCATATGAGGCCTTCCCTCATTTTGAAAAGGAAAAAAAAAAAAAACACCCACTGGACAAAGTTCAGGGTGAGACAATTGACTCATGCTTGAAGTTCATCCTAAAGATCTGGACTACAGGCTAGTACTCGCACCCCAGGTTGGACACTTGGATGACAAACACCGTTTCCACCAATTTGCTAACTCAGTTGTGTGTCACCTGCTAGATGATTAGAAAAGTAAGCTGCCAGATGGCCCCGTTCAAGTTTCTGGATAGGTCAACTTTTGAAGGTGATTCCCTGATGAAATCAATCTGAATAGACTGTAATAGATGCCCACTTCTTCAAAGGAGAGGAAACCAAATACCACCACAAAGGGGAAAGAGGGAAAAGGAGAGGGAGGGAGGGAAGAATGGAAGGAAAAAGGGGAGGGAGAGAATGAGATTTAAAAACCTATAGGAGATTATAAAGAAATGAAAATTCACGAACTGTCCCACAAGCAATTTGTTGTAACAACTTAGAAAGGACTTGGGTAAAGTACAGGAGAAAAAAGACAATTCAAAATGAGAAAAAAATACTGCATAGAAAATTAGAAGATCTGTGAAGACAGAATCTATATCTTTTGCTCATATAATCCCTCCTCTCTCTCGTCAATTGGACTCCTGGAGCTCCATCTGGTGCCTGGCTACAGATCTCTGCATCTGCTTCCATCAGTCACTGGATAAGAGTTCTATCATAACAGTTAGGGTGTTCAGCCATCTGATCACCAGAGCAGGTCAGCTCAGGCACTCTCTCAACTATTGCCAGTAGTCTAGAGTGGAGGTATCTTTGTGGATTACTGGGGACGGACCTCTCTAGCATTTTGCTTCTTCCTGTTCCCATGATTGGAAAAAGCACAGGGACAAATAGCCAAACTAGTGGAAACACATGAACTATGAACCAATAGCTGAGGAGCCCCCATTGAACTAGATCAGGCTCTTTGAATAAGTGAGAGAGTTTATTAGCTTGAACTATTTAGGAGGCCCCCAGGCAGTGGGACCATGACCTGTCCTTAGTACATGAGCTGGCTTGCTGGAACCTAGGGTCTATGCTGAAACATTTTGCTCAGCCTTGGTGTAGGAAGCCTCAACTGAATCTACCAAGCCAAGCTGAATCCCCAGGGGAGACCTTGCCTTGGAGGAGGTAGGAATGGGGGAGAGGATTGGGGGGAAAACTGGGGGATGGGAGGAGGGAGGACAGGGGAACCCATGGCTGATATGTAAAATTAAATTAGTTATAAAATCAAA
Organism: Onychomys torridus; assembly: GCF_903995425.1. NCBI lineage: Eukaryota > Metazoa > Chordata > Mammalia > Rodentia > Cricetidae > Onychomys > Onychomys torridus. Next base: position 51,237,373 of record NC_050453.1, on the reverse strand, counting down.
AAAGAAGTTCTGTGAAGACATAATCTAGTAATAGAGCCAAACCCAATCTAGACCTCTAGAACACATGATCAGGCTATATAATGGGCAAAATGGGAATCCTACAGTAGGAGATGAAAAACTAGATGGGTGAGTCGTAAACAATACGTCTTTATATGACATGTCCTTTAGGAATTCTACATCACATGTAATATCAGGTATCAAACACATATATCATAGATTATATAAAAACCAAGCACATATATTATAATAAAATATGTTCATTAAACAAATTGTAATTTAGTTCCTATAATTAAATTCTCAAATATCATAGAAAAACACTATTTTGCGAACAGAAATAGTGAAGAAAAACATACATCGAGAAGATCATCTATAAGCAGATTTCTCAGTATATGTGTTTCAGAGAAGAGAATGGAATGAAATACACTAAATGTTGAAAGGAAATCCAAACTAGCCCGCATCACAGAAGGAGTCTTGTGAGGACAAGGGGAAGAAGGGGCCTCATATACTATTATGGGAATGTAAACTGGTACAGCTCAAAGGAAATTAAGAGATTCCTCAAAATATTACCCATGTAACAAAACACATGATCTGTCTAAACCAGGGCTGGATATTCTTGCCTATGAATATTTCCTCACAACGGCTAAAAAATAGAGCCAGTCTAGAAGTTCATCAACAGAAAAACAAGGAAAATGTAATACATTAAAAGAATCAAATTTCCTCTAGTTTTGTTTGGTCATCTCTGCAGGTTACCCATCATTATCTATGATGCATTTGCTCATAGAATCCCTCTTCTCTCTCTTTGACTGGACTTCTGGAACTCTGCCTGGTATTTGGTTGTAGATCTCTGCATCTGCTTCCATCAGTCTTTGGAGAAAAGCTCTGTGATGACAGTTAGGATGTTCACTGATCTGTTCATTGTGGTAAGCCAGTTCAGTTCAGGCACCCTCTCCACTATTTCTAGTAGTCCAAGTTGGGGTCATCCTTGGGGATTCCTGGCAACTTCCCTAGCACCAGGTTTATCTATCCCCATGATATCTCCCTCTATCATGGTCTCTTTCATTGATCTCCCACTCCATCCCTGTACCAGCTCAACCATCCCTTTCCCTTATATTCTCATCCCCTGTCCCCTACCTCCATTACCCGTACCTCATCCCCAGTTTACTCATGGAGATCTCATCTATTTTCCCTTCCCAGGGCCATCCATGCATCCCTCTTTGCATTTTTCTTGTTAGTTAGCTTCTCTGGAGTTGTGGGTTGTCTGGTTATCCCTTGCTTTACATCTAGTATCCACTTATGAGTGAGTACATACCATTGTGCCTCCCCATGGGAGGCCCCTGCCTTCTTTTTTTTGGGGGGGTACGGGGTAGGTTGGGAGGAGGAGGCTGGGGGAGTAAGAGGAGGGAAGAGGGGATCTATGATTGGTGTGTAAAATGAATAGAAAAAAATCTTAATTAAAAAGAATAGAATTTTATTCAAACAAAAGGAAAATTACAATGATGACATCTGTGAAAAGGTGGATGGAGATAATTATCTGAAGTGACGTAAGACAGATTTACAAAGATTAATAATGTAAGTTTCCTCCCATATGAGGAACCTAGACGTAAGTGGATGTGTGTCATGGAGGAAAGGTGATCTTGAGAGGGTAAGAAGAGATTTTAAATCAGGAAGAAAGACTGGGACAGAGAAATTCAATACATTCACATGAGAGCACAAGGGGGAATGATTCAAGAGGAAGAAGAAGACTAAAAAGGGGGTTCAGGGGGAATGGAGGAGGGAGATGGAGAGGGAGTGATGAGGATGAATTATAGTAATATATATGGGTGAAAATTCCATAACAAACATCATTACCTACTATCCTAACACAAAACTATTGAAATGTAATAGCAAAACATCTTTTCTTTTCATTCTGAAAGGAAAGTGATTCAGAAAAGAACTTTGTGGAGCTAGTTATAGGAAATGGTCACCCAGGAAATGCAAAAGCTAGTTCCTGAAGTAGAAACACAAATAACTAATAATGTGACTATATAAAAAATAAACACTGCAAAAATGACAATATATTCAAATAAGAATATTCTGCTATCACATTAATAGTAGGCCTATCACTTTAACGCTGGTACAAAAGTTAAAATGATAAAATATTTACTATAATTTTATCTGTGACAATTTATAAAAGGGGCATATCACTTAGAGGAGATAAATTATAGCATGAGTAAAATAAAACAAACACAAGTAAACTAGAAGTTTAAAAGTAGAATTGTTAAAGTAAGTAGTTATTGCAAAATACCATTTAAAATGTGGATAAGAACAAACTGCAGTTTATTACTGGTAGGAATATAAATGAGTTAAGGCACTGTAAAAAATGTGGTGGTTTCTAAATAATCTAAACATAGAAATCTCATGTGATCAACAGTTTCACTCTATCTCCTTTTCGTGAACAACAATGACTTGCTCAGCGTTATAACATGGACATGTTGGTGAGATTCCATCACAAGTTCCAACTTTTCCTTTGAAGTTCCTGCTAAGCTGTGCTATACAGAGCAACAGGCCTTCAAGCCCTTTGCCACACCACATTTCACAGTGAGAATAAGGAAAGCTGTTGGCTCAAACCACAGCATATATCTGAGCTTCTGGCCATGAGTTTTACTGTTTGCAAAGCATCCATTTCATTGATCCCTTTTAATGATCTCAGTTTAAAGAGACTGTGTTATTGAATAATCTCACCCATTCAAAATGTCAAGGTTTGGTCAGAATGAAGAGGAAATTTTCTGAGAAAACAGCTTTCTGTTTTGCAAAAGGGACATTAAATTCTTAATTAATTCAACCATACTCTGTTTTCCTAGTGTACTCAGAAAAAATTCTTAGCTGAATACAAGAGAAAATAACTAAATAAATCATCACCATACTGTTACTATACCTTAGATACTAAATAATTTGTTTTATTAAATTCTCAGAAGTTTTATTTCATTTCTTTAGAAGCAAAAATTGAATGAGTAATTACTGTAGTCTTAGAAATTCCATAATCATACAATAGCATGGAAATTACTAAGGAGTAAATGTTTAGATCACTTTTTTATTTGGATTACTATATTAAAATCTAATTATTGATATATGTAGAGTTCCATTTCCCAGGGGGAAAAAAAAACTATAGAAGTTCTAATTCTCACAACTTCCAAATGTCATTTTATTATACAGCAGAATCTCTTTACAGGGATCTTCAAGTCAAACCAAGATCACTGATATCAAACTTTAGCAAAGATAAACAGAATCTCATGAAAGAGACTGTGAACATGGGGACATACACAAAGGGAGAATACCACCTGAAGATGACTGCAGGGTTGAGGGTGGTACATTCACTTGGAAAGCCATGTCTCAGATCAGTGGGTGCTGAGAAAGAATGTGTGGCATTTCTCCCTCACAGCCTCAAAAGGAAACTGTCCTGGCAACACACGGGTCTTGGACTTTCAGGCTTTGCCACAGAGCCACTATGACAACAGGTTTCTAAAGCCATGCCTACCAAACTGACAGAGTTGAAAAAGGACTCAGTTACTTTTCTATGAAAGGAAACATAGCTGCTAATATTTTTGTTTGTTCATTTGGTTGAAATATTATGACATAAATGAATAGCTATGTCATGAAATAACAATGTTTCAAATTTTAAAAACATCCCAGTCACTGTAGATATGGCTTTATTTGTGATTATTAAGCTATTTATATGCTGAATAGTCTGGTGAAAATAATATAGTTTCACAGAAAAAATGAATATCTTAATTTTACCAAAGCATTCCAGGTATTTTTTAATAGAAAGTTATAAATATTTGTTCTTGGAGATTCAGTTTTAGATCATGCACCCATAGATAGTCTAAGGGGGATGAAGACAAAAGTTCTCCCAATGAGAAATGCACAGTTCTATAGCATTAAGCTAAAATCAATTCCAAGCTCACTTGCCCACCACAAGGAAAATAAAGTATAAATAAGAGAGACTTGGTGAGAAACTGTTACAAGACTCAGCATGATCTTCAGAGAATGCCTCAAATAGAACCATTTCCTGTATTTATTGATGTCATTGTTTTCTCCCCTGCTTCAGCCTGGAAATGAACATGAATAATTCAATTAATGCTACCCATGACTGCTGTGTGTTTTAAAATATTTTGCTTGCTCACAGATTTTAACAACAGGGTCTATAGATAGGATGCCAGATCACCATCATCAGCAAGTGAACTAGAAAATAAGTTTTATGAAATCTAATCATTCTTGGACATTCAACTACCAGATTACTGTTCAGGGATCACATGCTACTTTAATAGCTCCTTCTTCAAACTTCTCCTCTAGCTAATAAGTTATTAAATAGAGTGCTAATTTGACTGAAACAGTCTTTTAATCAAAGGGATAATCTAGATGAAAATTATTCCTGACAGAGCTGTGATATGAAACTTGTTTATAAATGTTTACTTTTTAATAAAAGGAACCTTTTATTCTTGTTTAAATCCTGAAGCTTTCTTAGACAAATATCCAATCTTTTTTTTTTTAATTTGAAAGGATTAGTTATGAATTCTTTTACAATAAGACATGGCTTTTATTGAGTAAGTTTCCTTCAAGAAAAGTACAAAGATATCAGTGTGGGCTATTTTACCTTCTATGTAGGTTTAAATTAATGTAGATTCTTGGTAAATTACCCCTTTATATGATTTGCTTCAAGAGTTACACCTCTGTTCTCAGAAATGCCCATTTTTTTCCCCAATGACCCCTGAGAAAAGACTATGCAAGGGACAGAGTTCAGGAAAGACTCCAGTTGAGAAGTCCCCTTAAAAGGCTGAGGAGATGGTTCAGTTGGCAAAGAGATAGAGTGAAGGGAGTCAGTATGTTATCCTGTACTTCAGGTGACTCTGACCCAGAGGATCCATGTCATTTCCATGTAACTAAAACAAAAAAATATAGTGACACCTATTTTTCTTGTGGCAAAGGTTTTTGTGAGGAACTGGTACTGAGCCCATTGACTGACAAATGGTATCTTTCATGAGAGCCTGGGATTTCTCACGACCACACTCCACCACCAAAAAGTGGATTTTATGGAGGCTCAGAATGAGAACAGGTTTGAAGATGACACTGATTTTTTCATTTTTCTTTATTAAGAAATATTCTACTCACTTTACATACTATACACAGATACTCTTCCTCCCTCCTCCCACCCCCAGCCCTCTTTCCCAAGCTACCCCAAATCCCCACATTCCCCCAAATTGAGGTCTCCCATGGGGAGTCAGCAGAGCCCAGAACACTGAGCCTAGGCTGGTCTAAGCCCCTTCCCACTGCACCAAGGCTGTGTAAGAACATTGATTATTATAGTCTACATGTTTTGCTATTATGTTCTTTTTTTAATATTTTTTTCTTTATTATTATGTGTTTTAAATTTTATACATCAGCCATGGGTTCCCCTGTCCTCCCCCCTCCTGTCCCCACCCCCACCTTCCCCTCAGCCCCTCCCCTCCATTTCCATGTCCTCCCAGACCAAGGTACACCTGGGGATTCATTTAAACCTGGTGGATTCAGTACAGGCAGGTCCTGACACCTCCTTCCAGACTGAGCAAAGTGTCCCTGGGTAAGCCCAAGGTTCCAAACAGCCAGCTCATGCCCTAAGGACAGGTCCTGGTCCTACAGACTGGGTGCCTCCCAAACAGATCAAGCTATTCAATTGTCTCACTTATCCAGAGGGCCTGATCCAGCTGAGGGCTCCCCAGCCTTTGGTTCATAATTCATGTGCTTCAATTCGTTTGGCTTTTTGTCCCTGTGCTTTTTGCAATCTTGCATTCAACAATTCACGCTCTTGCAGACCCTCCTCTTTCTCGACAGTTGGACACCTGGAGCTCCACCTGGGGCCTGGCTGAGGATCTCTGCATCCACTTCCATCAGTTATTGGATGAGAGTTCCAAGATGATTGTTAGGGTGTTTGGCCATCTGATCACCAGACTAGGTCAGATCAGGCTTTCTCTTGACCATTACCAGCAGTCTACAGAGGGTGTATCATTGTGGATTTCTGGGGACCTCTCCAGCACTCTGCCTATTCCTGGTCTCATGTGGTCTTCATTTATCATGGACTGTTATTCCTTATTCTCCCTTCTGTTCTTGATCTAGCTGGGATCTCATGCTCCCCTAAGCTTTCTTTCCCTCAAATCTTGCCCTTCATTACTCCCACCGTTGTCTAGGTTCTTCATGTAGATCTCATCCATTTCTCTGTCATTGGGTGATCCTTGGGGCTTTTCTAGGGTCCCATTTTCTAGGTAGCCTCCCTGGAGTTCTGTAGCAGTCTAGTCATCTTTGTTTTACATCTAGTATCCTCCTATGAGTCAGTACATACAGTGTTTGTCCTTCTGAGTCTTGGTTACCTCACTCAGGATGATTTTTTCTAGATCTATCCATTTGCCTGCAAACCTCATGATGTCATTGTTTTTTCTCTGCTGAGTAGTACACCATTGTGTATATGTACCATATTTTCTTTATCCATTCTTCAGTTGAAGGGCATCTAGGTTGATTCCAGGTTCTGGCTATTACAAACCATGCTGATATGAACATAGCTTAGCAAATGCCCTTGTGGTATGATTGAGCATTCCTTGGGTATATGCCCAAGAGTGCTCTAGCTGGGTCTTGGGGGAGATGGATTCCCAATTTTCTAAGGAAGCGCCAAATTGATATTCAAAGTGGCTGTACAAGCTTGCATTCCCACCAGCAGTGGAGGAGAGTTCCCCTTACTCCACATCCTCTCCAGCATAAGCTGTCTTCTGTGCTTTTGATCTTAGCCATTCTGACAGGTTTAATGTGGTATCTCAGAGTCATTTTGATTTGCATTTCTCGGATAATTAGGGATGCTGAGCAATTCCTTAAATGTCTTTCAGCCATTTGAACTTCCTCTGTGGAGAATTCTCTGTTTCGTTCTGTAGCCCATTACTTAATTGGACTGTTGGGCATTTTGATGTCTAATTTCTTGAGTTCTTTATATATTCTGGATCTCATCCCTCTGTCAGATGTGGGGTTGGTGAAGACCTTTTCCCATTCTGTAGGCTGTCACTTTGTCTTGTTGACCATGTCCTTTGCTCTACAAAAGCTTCTCAGTTTCAACAGGTCCAATTGATTGATTGTTTCTCTCAGTGTCTGTGCTACTGGTGTTATATTTAGAAAGTGATCTCTGGTGCCAATGCAATCAAGAGTACTTCCTACTTTCTCTACTATCAGCTTCAGAGGAACTGGATTTATGTTGAGGTCTTTGATCCACTTGGACTTAAGTTTTGTGTACGGTGACAGATATGGATCTATTTGCAGTTTTCTACACATTGACATCCAGTTATGCCGGCACCATTTGTTGAAGGTGCTTTCTTTTTTCCATTGTATATTTTTGGCTTCTTTGTCAAAAATTATATGTTCATAAGTTTGTGGGTTCATGTCAGGGTCTTCAATTCAATTCCATTGTTCCACATGTTGGTTTTTATGCCAGTACCAAGCTGTTTTTAATACAGTAGCTCTATAGTAGAGCTTGAGGTTGGGGATTGTGATGCCTCCAGGGGTTGTTTTATTGTACAGGATTCCTTTGACTATCCTGGGTTTTTTGTTTTTCCATATGAAGTTGAGTATTATTCTTTCCAGATCTGTGAAGAATTGTGTTGGTAATTTGATGGGGATTGCATTGAATCTGTAGACTGCTTTTGGTAAGATTGCCATTTTTACTATGTTAATCCTGCCTATCCATGAGCATTGGAGATCTTTCCATTTTCTGACATCTTCATCAATTTTGTTTTTCAGGGACTTAAAGTTCTTGTCATATAGGTCCTTCACATGCTTAGTTAGAGTAACCCCAAGGTATTTTATATCATTTGTGGCTATTGTAAAGGGTAATGTATCTCTGATTTCCTTCCCAGCCTATTTGTCCATGGTATATAGGAGGGCTACTGATTTTTTTGAGTTGATCTTTTATTCTGCAATGTTGCTGAAGCATTTTATTAGCTGTATCATTGGTTGAATTTTTTGGGTCACTCATGTATACTAACATGTCATCTGCAAATAGGGAGAGCTTGACTTCTTCCTTTCCAATTTGTATCCCCTTAATCTCTTTATGTTGTCTTACAGCTCTGGCTAGAACTTCAAGTACTATATTGAATAAGTATGGGGAGAGGGGACAGCCTTGCCTTGTTCCTGATTTTATTGGTATTGCTTTGAGTTTCTCTCCATTTAATTTGATGTTGGCTGTTGGCTTGCTGTAGATTCCCTTGATTATGTTTAGGTATGTTCCCTATATTCCTGATCACTCCAAGACCTTTATTATGAAGGGGTGTTGGATTTTGTCAAATGCCTTCTCTGCATCTATTGAGATGATCATGTTTTTTTTTTTTTTTCTTTGAGTTTGTTTATATGGTGTATTACATTGACGGACTTTCATATGTTGAAACCACCCTTGCATCCCTGGGATGAAGCCTACTTGATCATGGTGGATAATTGTGTTGATGTGTTCTTGGAGTCTGTTTGCCAGAATTTTATTGAGTATTTTTGCATCAATGTTCATGAGGGAGATCGGTCTGTAGTTCTCTTTCTTTGTTGCATCTTTGTTTTGTTTAGGAATCAGGGTAATTGTAGCCTCATAGAAGGAGGTTGGTAATATACCTTCTGCTTCTATTGTGTGGAAAAATTTAAAGAGTATTGGTATTAAGACTTCTTGAATATCTGGTAGAATTCTGCAGTGAAACCATCAGGTCAAAGGCTTTTTTTTTTCTTTTTGTTGTTGTTGTTGTTGTTGTGAGACTTTTAATGACTGATTCTATTTCCTTAGGGGTTATTGGACTATTTAAATGGTTTATCTGGTCTTGATTTAACTTATGTATGTGGTACCTATCCAGAAAATTATCCATTTCTTTTAGATTTTTCCAGTTTTGTGGAGTAGAGTTTTGGAAGTATGATGATTCTCTGGATTTCCTCATTGTCTGTTGTTATGTCCCCCTTTTCATTTCTGATTTTGTTAATTTGGATTCTGTCTCTCTGTCTGTTGGTTAGTTTGGATAAGGGCTTGTCTATCTTGTTGATCTTCTCAAAGAACCAACTCTTTGTTTCATTAATCCTTTGTATTGTTCTCTTTATTTCTATTTCATTGATTTCAGCTCTCAATTTGATTATTTCCTGGCATCTGTTCCTCCTGGGAGACTTTGCTTCTTCCTGTTCAAGGGCTTTCAGGTGTGCTGTCAAGTCACTTGCCTGAAATTTCTCCAGCTTCTTTATGTGGGCATTCAGTGCTATGAATTTCCCTCTTAGCACTGCTTTCATAGTGTCCCATAAGTTTGGGTATGTGGTGTATTCATTTTCATTGATCTCTAGGAAGTCTTTAATTTCTTTCTTCATTTCTTCCTTAACCCTTTGGTGATTCAGTTGAGCATTATTCAGTTTCCATGAGATTGTAGGATTTCTGTCGTTTTTTCTGTTGTTGAAATCTAACTTTAAACCATGGTGGTCCAATAGAACACAGGAGGTTATTTCAATTGTTTTGTATCTGTTGAGATTTGCTTTGTGGCCAAGTATGTGGTCGATTTTAGAGAAGGTTCCATGGGGTGCTGAGAAGAAGGTTTATTCCTTTTTGTTCGGGTGGAATGTTCTGTAGATATCGATTAAGTCTATTTGAGCCATAACTTCAGTTAAGTCTGTTATGTCTCTGTTAAGTTTCAATTTGGCCCATCTGTCCAGAGGTGAAAGTGGGGTGTTGAAATCTCCCACTATTAATGTGTGGGGTTTTATATGTGATTTAAGCTTTAGTAATGTTTCTTTTACATATGTGGGTGCCCTTGTTTTGGGGGCATAAATGTTCAGAATTGAGTCTTCATCTTGGTGGATCTTTCCTGCGATGAGTATGTAATGTCCTTCATCATCTCTTTTGATTGATTTTAGTTTGAAGTCTATTTTGCTGATATTAGGATGTCTACCCCAGCTTGCTTCTTAAGACCATTTGATTGGCAATTCTTTTCCCAGCCTTTTATTCTTAGGAGGTGTCTGTCTTTAAATTTGAGGTGTGTTTCTTGTATGCAGCAGAAAGATGGGTCCTGTTTTCATATCCATTCTGTTAGTCTGTGTCTTTTTATAGGTGAATTAAGTCCATTGATATTAAGGGATATTAATGACCAGTGATTGTTCATTCCTGTTGTTATTTTTATTTTTTGGTGGTAGTGTGTGTGTACTTCTCTTCTTTGGGGTTTACTGCTGTGGTGTTATCTATTGCCTGTGTTTTCATGGGTTTATCTGCCTTCCTTAGGTTGGAATTTTCCTTCTAGTGCTTTCTGTAGGGCTGGGTTTGTGGATAAGTATTGTTTAAATCTGGTTTTGTCTTGGAAGGTCTCGTTCACTCCATCTATGATGATTGAAAGTTTTGCTGGGTATATTAGTCTAGGCTGGCATCCATGGTCTCTTAGTGTCTGCATTATATCTGTCCAGATCCTTTTGACTTTCAAATTCTCCATTGAAAAATCGGGTGTTATTCTGATGGGTTTGCCTTTATAAGTCACTTGGCCTTTTACCTTTGCTGCCCTTAATACTCTTTCTTTATTCTGTATGTTTAGTTGTTTAATTATTACGTGGTGAGGGGACTTTTTGGGGGGGGTTTCGTCTGTTTGGTGTTCTATAGACTTCTTGTATCTTCATAGGTATTTCCTTATTTAAGTTGGGAAAGTTTTCTTCTATGATCTTGTTAAATATATTTTCTGTGCCTTTGAGTTGGTATTCTTCTCCTTCCTCTATCCCTATTATTCATAGGTTTGGTCTTTTCATGGTGTCCCAAATTTCTTGGACATTTTGGGTCATGACTTTGTTGGTTTTAGTGTTTTCTATGACTGATGAATCTATTTCTTCTATGGTATCTTCAACACCAGAGATCCTCTCTTCCATCTCTTGCATTCTGTTGGTTATACTTGCCTCTGAAGTTCCTATTTGTTTACTCATATTTTCTATTTCCAACATTCCTTCTGCTAGTTTCTTCTTCATTCTTTTCTATTTCCCACTTCACGTCTTGGATTGTCTCCCTTGCTTTTTCATGATTTTCTTTCAGGGACTTATTGTTTCCTTCTGCTTTAACTGCCTCTAGTTTTTTTTTTATAGCGTTCTTCCCATTTTTTGTTTGTCTGTTCCTCTACTTTATTTTTTATTTCTTCTATATAAGGCTCTAGCCTCTTCATGAAGTTACTTATAAGGTTGTTTTCTTCTTCTTCTTCCATTCCATGATGTTCAGGTCTTGCTGTTGGAGAAGGGTTAGGTTCTGGTGATGCTGGATTGCTCTTTATTTTGTTGTATGTACTTCTGCCTGGATGTCTGCCCATCTCCTCTTGTGTTCGTTCTTGGTCTTATCAGTGTACTTGGTCCAGAGAGAGTTGACAGATTTAGGGAACCTCTCTCTGGTCCAGATGGAAGCTCTGGGCCAGATGGGAGCGCTGGTCCAGATGAGAGTGCTTGCTGGATAGGAGCTTGTGGGGCTGGACTCTGAATCTTGGGAAGTCCCTCATATCTCCTTATTTTGTCCAGATGGGAGTTCCTCTGGTCTCTGGTCCAGATGGGAGTTCCAGGGCAGGAAACTTGGGGCTGGTCTTTGATTCTCAGGAAGTGGCTGGGGTCTCCAGCAGATGGGTGTGGGGTCAGGGTGTGGAGACTGCAGTGTCTGCCTGCAGTCTTGGAAAAGGGGAGCCTTCCTGCAGGGCCCGCTGACTGTCAGGAAACTGGGGCCAAGTTGGTCAGGTCCTCCTGGGATGGCCTGTGTCCAGCAGTGGGACCCAGGCACAGTTGCCTCTCTGACTATAACCCAGGCACTCACCTCTGGTCCATATGGGAGTTCCGGGCGGACAGCGCTCTTACCTTCTTATTTGTTCTTTTATGGTGCTTATAGCTGAAATGTTTTTCTGTCTTATCTGGCCCCGCAGTCCAACAAAAGCTTATAAAATAATCACTCTAAGGTTTATATTAATTACAAACTGTATGGCCTATGGCTTCAGCTTCTTTTCTTAAATATATTTATTTTATTTTTTTCATATGGATATTTGTGGTTTAATTTTACATATCAGCCATGGGTTTCCCTGTTCTCCCCCCTAAAAAAAATGTGTGATTTAAAATCATGATATCTTTATTCACAGCTGGACCAACGTCATATTTTGAAATTTTTGAGGAAACTCTACATTGATTCCAAAGCAACACTACTAACATATTTCTATGGATGTATGCAGCAGGTTCACTTTCTACATGCAAATGAGAATGTGTGGTTTCTTTTCTTGATAATAAGCATTCTGAAGAAGAAACAATATAATCTCAGTGCTGTTGTGGTTTGTATTTCCATGATGCATTAAAATACTGAACTCTAAATTCTAAACTATCATTAACATTTAAATTTAAATACTAATAATTATTTTTTTGAGACAGGGTTTCTCTGTGTAGTTTTGGTGTCTATCTTGGATCTTGATGTGTAGAACCGGCTGTCCTGGAACTCATAGATATCTGCCTGCCTCTGCCTCCCAAGTGCTGGGATTAAAGGCATGCACCACCACTTTCCAGCACTAAATAAAAGTTTAAAAGGAAAAAATAAGCATGAATTTAAAAGAAATGAAAAATATCACATTAATGATGTTTATTTCCAGGCTATGCATAATCCATTTAATAATCCTTATTTTATGAAATGGTGACATCCTTAATAAGACAAAATATAGTTTTACCCATAGAGCTGCACATCAAGAGTGAAATTATGCCTGGTTCTGGAAACCTAACCAACACGTCAGGGCTAATGAAGTCATGGATCTTGGAGAAGAACCTATAACTACTGGTTTCTAAACCAGCATAATCCCTAACTACACATCAAACATGTGCCCTTATACCCACAAAGATAAAGACAGGGTTGTATCTGATAGCAATTGCAAAAAGAGGCAATGCACTTGACAGAGAGCAATGAGCAATAGATGGAAAGATTTGGAGGAAGGAAATGGGAGAATTGATATTACATATTTTCCCAAAAATAAAAAGTCTAAAACATGTTTAAATTATTTCACACAATATGAATTGGTGCTAAATTATTAAGTCATATTTGAGAAACTCACCTAAAGACATTCAATACACATTTATAAATCTTTTAAAAATGTATTAGACTTACAAGTATCCTAGAAAAATGAGAACTGTGGAAATAGCCTATGAAAGTTAGTAAACTTGACGAGCAATGTTTAGGTAATCACTTTCCTGAAATACTTACCACTGTTTATGAGATGGAATCCTACTTAAGGAGCTTCACCTACTGTCAGCCTGTACAAACTAATAAAGAATGAGACAAATACAAAGAAGCACTATACTCCCCACATGAAGACATGTTTGGCCAGGGGTGGCATACCTTTAACACAAGTAGTAGGCAGAGAGTGACATTCATGCAGCATCCTCACCACAACGCAAGCTTATAGACAAAGTTCTTTTTAAAATCTTGCAAATTTGAAATCCTTTCCTACAGAAACAGTGACAGAAGCAGACCCTTAAAGTTTCATTTCCTCTTTAAAATAAGCTGTCTTGATGTGTATTTGGCAGACTGACAAAGACAACTTAGCTAATTAGTGTATAAGTGTAAAAACTGACAACAGAATTCTAAATGAAATAGGCACACAACTATTTGTCCTGAAACAAAAACTTCAAAAAGGTGTGAAAGCATATTCCTTCCTCTTTATGTTGAGGAATATCCAATCTCACATACTCTATGTATATAATGAGAATAAGATACAAGTGCTGATTGACCACTGCTCTGTCAAAAGTAAAGCATTTGTCATGAAATAAAGAGATAATGTAGGGAGACAGAGAGTAATTTGAAGTGGAAATGGGTTAATTATCCATTATAATCATTAACTATTATGATCATTACGTGATAACGTAAATATGAATATTTATAAACTGAGGTAGTTTTGCATATAAGTGGAGAACTAAACGTTCCATTCAGAATAAAACTGAAATATAATTGGATATTCACAAGTAGCTCTCATGAGTACTTACAGGATTTTTGTTGAGGTCCTCAGTCAACTGCAGGTTCAGCACATGCATATCAAATGCAGATTATATTAGCAAAGATTTGAGAGCTTACAATAGAGTTTAGCTATTCATTGAATCATAATATAAAAACAGAATTTGCCATATTCACAAAGCATAAGTGACTTTGAGAGTGAATGAACCTTGAGGCTGACATTCACATACAAAAAGAGTATTAACCGTTCCTAAGTTAGTATATACCCAATTATTCACAAAGGACACATTTGTTTTGCTATGGCAAAATAGGTCTGAGTATCTTCTTTGCCTTCTGGTTACAGTGCTGCTTAATATAATTATTGACAATTCATAGAAATACATATAATTATAAAGATCATTTGTGCTAATGGACTATCTACCATTGCAATAGAAAATACACATTTTTATTTAATTATATCTCATTTTACATTCAATTTGCATGCATTTATTATACCCAATGTACACTATACCTATTTAATCTTTGATGATCATGATTGGTAGTTGGATGGTTGGGTACCTATGCTGGCATGATACAGTCATCCTTTTTGTTCAATAACCTAGTGAATAATCTCTTATCATATAATATGGTGGATTCAATTTTGACTTACTGTAATAAAATAAGGCATTTCTTTGAACACTCATTTGCTGTATAGAGTTGTAGGTATCCCTGGAATTCTCTTAACTCTTTTGTCTATGAGTTGCACTCATATCTCTGGATATAAAATGCGCATATATTCTGGTATAAATTCCATTTTATATGCTTCATAGATATTTTCTTCTACTGGATGCATCTTTTTTTTTCAAGCAATGTTCCCTGATAAAGTCAAATATTTTAATGTTTTTAAGTTTCATTGACTTGGTGTGTGTGTCTGTACACACATGTCACCGTGTGTGAGTAAAAGTCAGAAGACAGCATGCATGAGTCAGAGTACATCCTGTCCTTTTTCCATGTGGATCCTGAGATCAAACCCAGGTCTTTAAGTTTGGTGGCTGGAATCTTACATCACTAGTCTATCTTGCTAATCCAAAGATAAGTAAAAAATAAATAAATTATTCCTTTTTATTATAGTTAATACCTGTGTCTTCCCATGTAAAAAAAAAATACTGCCTACTAAAACTTAGTGAAAGTGTTTCATATAACAATATATTCCAATTTTTATTTACACTCTAGTATATAGATACATTGCCAATATTAAATTATTTATTCTGTATAATATATAATATGGTGTACATTAACACACACACAAACACACACACATACATATATATATGCATATATGTTTTTGGGGCCTTTAGTTCATTATTGAATTGTTTTGAAAGTATCTCCAGAAATCACTACAGTGTTTATATATCTAAATGTACTGTTAGACTCTTTTCTATGTTTGTTTCTCGTTTCTCTATCTTTCATTCATATTCCACTACAGTGATTATGGAAGTTTTAAGTGATTCATAGGAATGGTAGTATAATCTTTCAATATTTTTCTGACTCGAATTATTTTGTTATTATGCATTATTAGCATTTTTATATAAATTTCAGGATAACCTTGATAATTTCTGCATAACTCCTCCACAAGATTGCACCATGTCTAAAAATCTACTTGAAGATATTTTATAAGTAACAAACATACAAATATAGTATTTGCACTGATTTAGGTTTAAACATTTTTCCATTTAAATACTATCATCATTAATATTTCAATAGAGAAATGGCAAATAATATAATAAAGTTAAACCCACATGCTTTATATTTCTGGATGCCTTTTTAAATATTTTAATAAATGTTACTTTCAATTAATCAGTGAAAATAAAAATAACTTTTGCATGTTGATGCCTTATTCTGCAACATTGCTTATAAATTCATTTACTAGTTAGGTTTTCAACCTGTAGATTTTAAAAATGATTCATGTATATCATAATGACTTTAATAATTCTAATTCTTGTTTTCTAAACAATCCTTGTGATTTTTTTTATCATTTCTTATATTGCACTGGCTAATTAATTTTCAGTTGAAAATCCCAGCCAATGCATTTAGTGGGAAGCATTCTAAGATTACTCTATGTGGGCCTCTTTGTTTTGAAATGTGGTTACCAGTTGTTAGAGGAATGATTTAAATCTTTTGAGAACATGATGACAGATTTTATTTCATTTTGTGAAACATTGTCAATTGTTTCTTTTAGCCTTATTCAAATAGTCATTGATTTTTCCTTTACTATGATAATGTATTGTCAACTGAAGTAGTCAGGGTGGAATCTAGGTAAGAAAGCTAGGAGAGAATGGCATGGGTTACCACTCTACCTATCACCAGATTCTTTATTCTTCACACATCCAATAATATTGAAGGACTATCATTCCTCTTGTAGCAGATTTCCCATCTATCTCATCCTGAACATTGACCTTCACGGTGTTTGTTAGGATTATAATAAAATCAATTGTTCGTCAAGATAACTTTATATTAACTCAGACAAAAAAGCTTAATTTGTGAAGGTGCAACTACCATCTTAGACTAACAGATAACAATGTAGCAACTCCTTAAAGGTATACAAATGTCTTCAAATATAAAAAAGTTTAGTTTTTCATGCAAAAAGCTAATACAATAGAAATAAAAGATACCAAGAATTTTCCAAATACTATTTTTTACTTTTATGGAACACATTATATTTTTGTTGAAAATGTATTCTTCTACATTAAGGTTATAACATTCTTATGGCAATACTTAGAACTAACAAGTATACACACAATTTATGTTAATTCTACAGCGTTATTCAACATGAAATATGACATCATCATTAAATCTCGGCAAATTTCCATTTTCTCCTTAGTCTACGCTAAAGTAGAATAATAATTTCTTCCAAAAATCTAAGTTAGCCTAAAAATAAGAGTTTCATAATAAAATAAATTACTTTTATTTCAGTTAGTAAGAAGTTTGTTGTATGGCATTAGTTGCTTGGCAGAAACATTGACTTTGTTAGTTTTATGTTGACTTTAAATAGAATACCATAAACATTGGGCCACGAGAATCATCAATCTATTTTCCATCTATCTGTCAGCTAATTTACTATCTCAGCTACTGTATAACTGAAAGGAATGACTATGGTTTAGAGACTGTCCAGGAATGTGGAAATCTCTGAATGCTTAAGCACTTGGCCAGGAAGGAATCTCATAGAAAGAGAACAGTATTAAGAAATCATATGTAAGCCGGGCAGTGGTGGCACATGCCTGTAATCCCAGCACTTGGGAGGCAGAGCCAGGTGGATCTCTGTGAGTTCGAGGCCAGCCTGGGCTACCAAGTGAGTTCCAGGAAAGGCGCAAAGCTACACAGAGAAACCCTGTCTTGAAAAACAAACAAACAAAAAAACAAGAAATCATATGTAATTTCAACATCCCTTGCCTGCAGTATCTCTCCTCTCTCTCATCAGTTGGATTCCAGAGCTCAGCCTTGTGCCTGGCCATGGATCTCTGTATCTGCCTCCATCAGTCACTGGACAAAGGCTCTAGGATGACTGCTAGGTTATTTGCTAGGCCAGTCACCAGAGTAGACCGGTCCAGGCACCCTCTGGACCACTGCCAGCAGACCAAGGTGGGGTCACCCTTGTGGATTCCTGAGAGCCTCCCCAGTACCCTGCCTCTTCCTATTCCCATGATGTCCTCATCTATCATGGTATCTTCCTCCCTGCCCTCCCACTCTGTCCCTGTTCCAGCTTGACCCTCCCATTTCCCTATGTTCTCATCCCCCACTCCTTGCCCTCTGCCACCCCGAGATCATGATCATGTATTTGACAAAGCATAATCTTAGATAACTGTTTTTCTCTCTAAAAGGAAGTCTTCTGTCTTTTGAGCCAAGCTATTAGGAAAATAAGCTTCCTTTGGGATTTGAGGGGAATCTCATACACCAGTTGTATATTTCCTTTAGTCAACAGAGATGTTCAGTCACTGTATACATAGAGGTGAAGTTACTCTAGTGTACATTTTCCTGACTAGCAATTTCTGCAGACTGCTTTTTCCAAGATGTATTGTCAGCATGTGGACAGATGCTCCATATGTTTTTGATTTAGTGAATTTCTGATAATGCATGCTTGAATGTATTTTCACCTTTCTTTTTGTATCATGGTTTTCTTTTTTTTTTAGGTCTGAAAATATGCAGATATCTCTTAGCTGAATGGTTAGGAAATGTATAATGTATAATCTTGCCAAGTTTCAAAGCTTTCAATAAGAAAGGAAAACTTTTCAACAGTAACCTGGTGGATAGTAAAGAATACTTAGAGGAATAATTACAAGTCAGGGAGAGGGTGTGGGTATGTGACTTCTCTCAAACTTATTGCCTGAGTGAATCATATAAAGTAACAAAAAAGCTGCAAAAAGTCACATTATATCAAGCTTTCACTTTCTAGAAAAAGTCATTTCCCTAACATTTGTTTACAAACACACAAACATATATTTTGAAAATTTATTTTACATGTAATCATTTACACATTTACATGTATGCATTAATGTGGTGGTGGTGTGGTGTGTGTGTGTGTGTGTGTGTGTGTGTTTGTGTGTGTGTGTGTGTACAGCTGTTCTATAGTGAACATGTAGAAGTTAGAGGACTACATACTAACATGTGGGCTCCAGAAATTGCACTTTGATCTTCAGATTTAATGCTAAGTACATTTATCATGTGAGCCATCTTGAGGCACTGAGTTTCAAGTTTTTGTTGGAAATTAATTTTGAATAAAAATATTTGCATATATATATCAATGCATTTAAGTTTTGTATACTGTAGCTGGAAGTTTTCTTTTGTCCTAGGTGGCTGGGGGTCAGGACAAATCTCTCCCAATTGAGTCCCCCAAGTAAACACACAGAGGTTTATTTATATAATTATAACTGCTTGCCATTAGCTCAGGCTTATTATTGACTAGCTCTTCTACTTAAATTAACCCTTAATTCTTATTTATATTTAGCCATGTAGCTTGGTACCTTTTCTCAGTTCTGCCTTATCATCTTGCATCTTCTGTGCCTGGCTGGCAAATCCTGACTCAGCCCTTCCTCTTCCCAGAATTCTCCTTGTTTGCTTGCCCTGCCTATACTTCCTGCCTGGCTACTGGCCAATCACCATTTTATTAAACCAGTGTACAAGGGCATTATCCTACATAATTTCCCTTTTTCTGTCTAATCAAAAAGTAAGGTTTTAACTTTAACATAGTAAAATTACATATAAGAAAACAGTTATCAAGCAAGAATTATAGTTACAATATCTAGTCTATTTGTATTTGACAAATTTACAGAAAATTATCTATCCTATATTTGTGAGTCTAAGGTTTCATATCTACCTTTATCTTTTATCATAACCAAGGAAAATTATAATTATCCATCTCTTTTGAGATTATACACTAACAAAAATGAGGGAAGAGGAATGGAGGAAAGAAATTTAGTGTTTCTTTGAGTTAGCATTCCAAATAAAAACAAAGGACAGTGACTTTGTTTGTTCTGCCTTATAACCTGAGGTTTAATTACCGTCTGGTCTTTAATTATGGTAAATTATTTAGTTACAATACATTGACATGAGAACAAATAAACCATATTGTATGAAGGCATCATTAAAGAATAAAGGAAAATTCATCATTTTCCAGCACTTTCATTTAAACATGAATATCTGTCATAAATCAGTATTGCTTTGCAAGGAAAAGTAATACAGCCTAAATAGTCTGTCAGTCAGTGTGTATTGATTAGCTGCATCTGTTGTAGTTTTATTCAACTGTTGAAGAGATTACAGGTAAATATAAGCTCCTTGTGAATTTTTTTCATTCTTCAATGGTCCTATCAGTTTCTTGGATGTATGTAAGTTGAAATAAGTTACTCAAGTTTTACTGTGAAATAAAAATAAAGCCAACACAAGTAACAACTCATTCAGTACATGTCATTTTGGGGAAACATTTGAGCTTGTGTTTCTAAAAATGATTCATTCTTTAAGGGAAAAAGTTCATTAAAATATTAATATATTATATTCTTGTTTCTGTTTGCAGGATTAGAATTTTTGTTTTCTTGCTATATATGTTTAAATATTTACTCTTAACCACAAGACTAGGTGCATTTTTCTACTCATCTCTAGAACTTATTCTGTTTCTTTTCCTCACACATTTTCACATGTACTCTTTTTCTGTGTGTGTTTTTATCATTTATTTTCAACTAAATCTCACTGGAATATTGGCAAATACACTGGAGCTTTAAGCCTCCCATGTCTCCCTCAGTTTAGAATAAGAATACTTATTATAGAAAAAGAGTAATGAATTTAAGGAAACAACAGATTTCAAGAAATACAACAACAACAAAAACGTTATTAGAAAAGTAAGTTAATGAGTCTAGAGTGAGAAAGATGTATAATGGAAAAGAAATAAGTTACCTGACAATTTTTTTTCTACTAAATGAAAAGAAAAAAAGACTTATAAAATTTTGAAAATAAAAATCAAATTCTACTTACACCTATAGAAAATCAATATTTCAAAGGTCTGAAAGATGATCCTAAACCTTAGGTTATTTTCTCAAATACATTTCTCATGAAAGCTACATTACATGTTCAAAATAAAAGAGAACATTAATATATTAACACACTTGATCTGTATACAAAGATCACTTTAATTGGTCACCTTGAGACTTTTAAAATATTAGAAAATTATTTTTCTGGGTACTTAAAAATAAGAAGTTTATATTTTTATTTATCCTTTTATTTTGTGTTAAATTTTTCTGCTTTATTCAGAATATTTTAATTACTCAGAAACATTTTCAAATGCATGAGACATTGTGAAAGGATGCTATTTCTTATGCTTTAATTAGAAACAAGCCTGAAAAAATATCTAATGCCAGTTAAGCTATCACTTGAGTGATCTTAAATTCTCAGTAATAATACAAAACTGTTCTTAATACGCATACAGGAGGAAATAGAGACAGTTCCCCACCTCTGTTATTTCAAGGAAATTTAATTAAATTAGGTATCAAGTCTTCTTGCTACCACTGACTCATTTCTAATTAACACACTTGTACAAGAAAGAAAAAAAAAATCAAAGAAACACCGTGGTTGAGTTCATCTTCTCATTATAAGGATTATTTGCTTCAAACTAAGTCAAGGGTTATAGTCTTTAATATCCAAAGGGAAAAATACTATCAAAATGATTCAGTATGAGGGATTCAAATTGTAATTTAGAAATGAATGCACAGGATGATTCATGAAACAAATGGGAAAGTATTACAATGAACTTCTGGGCAGAAACTGATGAACATAGAGCTATTCTTTTCTCTTTCAAATTTGGTAGCGAATAGTGGTAGAAGGTATTGTCTTCTATTGTGGGTTAAAAGCAAAGAGCTTGAGATTATATAAAATACATGCTGAAGAAAAATACCATATACTTTTAGTATTTATAAATTTCACCATTTGTGAAGTATAAATCAATAAATTAAAATTTGAATGTAAAGAAATGAAAAAGTTATAAGCTAATCAGTCTACTGTACTATTAATGAGATACTAAGTAGGTAAAATCAAAATGGAACAATATTTATATATACTTATAAGTGAAGGAAAACAAGTGTTTAAGCCCATATGATGTGCCAAGATCAAAACCATGTGGACATCCATGCAATTTACAGATGCAAGGCTGACACTTGTTGGGAGGTTTTTTGTTTGTTTGTTTGTTTGTTTGTTTGTTTGTTTTTGTTTATTTGAGACATGGTTTCTCAGTGTAGCTTTGTGCCTTTCCTGGAACTCACTCTGTAGACCAGGCTGGCCTCAAACTCACAGAGATCTGCCTGGCTCTGCCTCCTGAGTGCTGGGATAAAAGGTGTGTGCCACCACCGCCCGGCTTTGTTGGGAGTTTTATAAGTACTATAGCATTAGACTATGTTTAACTTCATTGGTCATCAAGTGCTTACCAAAATGAATAGACTGTTTGTCTCTATGAAATTTTTTTCCCATGCAAATACTTCCACTCTTACAGACTAGTGACTCTGTAATCCTAAGTGAAGAAAGCTTTTCACAGTGCATTATTTAGAATGGGAATTTTCATTTACCATTTGGATTTGTTTATATTATCCATTTTTCTTGCAAAATATACATTATGAGAACAGATAATAGCCTATTTCCCGCGACTGCAATTACAGAGTCTTTTAAAATATTGAAGAACAGCAAGGTGTATGTGCTGTACCTTCCCAACACTTTGTAAAATAGCACTAAAAATGTACACTATCATGAAATTTTCTGAACAGTGCTACAAGAGGTGGGGAAATAAAACTAAGAATAAATAAAATGGTCATATTAGCCAGATATACTTGAGGCAGAGTGTTAATTTCTGCAAGAGATAAAGAAACTGCAAAAAAGTAAACACTGAAAACCTGCCAATCAATACAAGGGATAGTGAACTGAATGGATATTCCTCAAATGAAGAAACATAGGTGAACAGCAAATACTACAGAAAAGTGGTTACTTAGCATGCGCAGCTTCAAAAGAAATACAAGTTAAAGGTTTATTTGAGGTTTCATTTCATTCAAGCCATAATGGCTATTATCAAAATAACAAATGATAATAAATGTTTGAAAGGATCAAGAGTTGACAGGAATATAGACTACCAAAGCCACTATAGAAATAATTCTGGGAGTTCCATATACATGCATATATACATACATATATATGTATAATTTTTATTTTAAAAAAAAAGATTTTCTTTCCTTTTGCATACCAACCCTTGTTTCTATTCCCTCCTCTTCTCCTGCTCTCTCCACTCACCCCCATCCCACCCCATCCCCTCCTCATAGAGAGCAAGGCCTCCCTTGGATAGTCAACACAGCTGTTATACCACGTTGGGGCTAGACCTAGTCCCTCCTTCCTGCATCAAGTCTGAGTAAGGCATTGCACCATAAGAAATGTGGTCTAAAAAGCAAGTTTTTGTACCCAGGGTAAGTCCTGGTCCCATTGCCAGGGGACCCACAAAGCCACGTAACTTTCACCCATATTCAGAGAGCTTAATCCAGTCCCTCAGCCAAGCACTTGGCCTAGATCCTGGAGTTCAGTTAAAGAGAGGGAGGAAGGATTATAAGAGAAAGAGGGGTCAGAATAATGATGGGAAAAATCACAGAAATAGCTGACCCAAGCTAATGGGAGCTCATGGACTCTGGACTGACAGCTGGGAGCTTCTTAAAATACTAGAAGTTAGAATTACCATATGGCTCAGCTATGCTATTTCTGGCATATATACAAAAAAAACTCTGTATTCTACCAAATGCACACTTGTACATCTCTGTTCAATGCTGTTCTATTCACAATAACAAGAAAATTAAATAAGCCCAGATGTTCATCAAGAGTGGAAAATGAAACTATGGTACATACACACACACACACATATACACACACACACACACATATACACACACACACACACAATGGAATTTTATTCATCTGTGGAAAAAACTGAAATTATCAGAAAAATAGATATATTTTGAAATTATAAATTTTAAGGTATTTTAGATTAAGAAAGTCCAATATTGCCTCTTCTTTCTCAAATGAAGACTCTATCATTTACTTTTCATGTATATATCTATGTTTGTTCTTGTATAGGTAATGAAACTCGAAATGGGACCATGAGAGAGGAAAAAGATGTTGAGGAAGAGGAGAAGGTTAATAGATTACCTATGACTTGAAACAGAAAGGAAAATACTGGGGATGGAAGAATAAAGAGTGGGATTGATGTATGGGGAAAAGAGTAAAAAAGAAGAATAAATAAAAATGAAATTTCATAATGAAAGGTACTATTTTGTATATTAAGAAACAAAAGATACAAAAAATGTAAGCCATCATAATAAAATATCTTGTGTTAAACAAGTTTTACTAAGTTTTTAAGTCCCAGTTTACCTTACCTTATAAATAAAATATGTTTGCTTGTCAATTACAGGTCCTTCTAATCACCTCTGCTATTTATTACCATTAAATATATAGGAACTATTGCAAAATATGTGAGACTTAGCTGCTTCATATGAACTAATGCAAAAAAAATAGTAATGATAGTTTATATAGATATTCATACCTTTAAAGTAATTGCTAATAGACAAAACATATTAAATATTACAAAATATTGTATTCTTTCTCAAGCATCAGCCTTTAAAGAACATCAAAGATAATATTCAAATTGAAATGTTGAAAAATTCTATGATAAATATTCTCATGTTTATTCTTGTATTATTATTTGTCAATATGACACAATTGTTGTACATTTATAATGTAGAAATTATTAAATAAGTTAGTTTATTCAAAAATACGTACCTTGGAACGACTACAGGAAATATTATAAATGAATAAAATAGCAGATGTTTAATGAGGGTTATTAATGAGATAGGATTATGGGATGTATGTATACAATGTATGTATATAATTTTTCCTAAGAAAAATCAGCAGTCTAATAACAAAGCTGATTTTCCTAAAATTTTTCAATCCCCTGAGGATTCTAGAATCTGGAATTTCATGTTCTCAAGGAAAAAGAAAAACTAAAATAGAATTTAGTAATGAATGCATAGGCTAAGATACCACTACGAGAGAAACCAAATCCCTCATACCTTCAAATCTACAGCTACTTCTATACAATATAAAGGTTTTGAAATATGCAATGGCTGTGCCAAGTATTAAAGAACTATGATTCCAAAATCAAGAAATAAACCTCAGTTTTCTTATCATTGGAGCATAAATTTGAGCCAAAATCAAATAAAGAATCTGAGGGACATAAATGTAACAGAAATACAGAAGGGACGTTTGTGATGATATGTATAAGATTAAGATGGGTGTTGCAGAATTCTTATGTACACTGTAAAGATGTATCCCTGTCTAAGGCACCTTCTGAGTGGTTTAATAAGAAGCTGATTGGCAAATAGCTAGGCAGGAGGGAATAGGGAGAACTTCTTGGGAAAGAGGACTCTGGGAAGAAGAGAGGTAGTGACACCAGTGAGACACCAAAGAAGACAGGCATACAGTGCAGAGGAGAGGTAACTGATTTATGTGGCAGAATGTAGATTAATATAAATGAGTTAGGTTAAGTTATAAGAGCTAGTTGGAGAAGAGCCTAAGCTAAGGCCCAGCTTTCATAATTAATAAGTCTCTGTGTCATTATTTGTGAGCTGGCAATCCTAATGAGACAGTACTACTACAGACTGGAGACAAGAGAGTGATAATTGTATGTGATTAACATACATGCAGTAATGATTTTCATACCTTGGAAGAAAATACAAGGTATATGCCAGATGGAAACATGAGGAATAACAGTACACATAAAAACATAGTTCATTCGTAAACTATAGTAACAAAATTAAGAGAGGTTATCAACATTCAGAAAAATCAAAGTGATTAAAACAGGTTGTAGCAGAATCATATTGCTACTTAGGACAATATAAAATTTTGTTTTTAAATCTGTTTAGGACATTTTGTGAAGCATTTATACTGAAACATAACAACATCACAGATCAACAATTCATTCTTAACTTGTTCTAAACTAGATATGTACATACAAAATGATTTAAATAAAAAGGTTCATGGTAGTTTTAATCAACATAATGCACAGCTCCAAAGACCTGTTATCTTACCAACAAGTTAGCAAAGAAGATGGATGGATGCAGAAATGATGCCTGTTACTAGAATAGAAAAAAAAAAAATTTACTGTAGCTGAATGTGCTGCCTGTGGTCCAACAAACATTCATTTGATAAAAAGTACTCCAAGTTCCTGGTAAGATATATTCAAGCTGATAGTTTTTATAAGTCACAGTGGTGTTTATGTCTGATGTGTGTGACTGGAAAAAAAATACACTAAGAAAACTGTAAAAGTCATGGAGTCTGTAAATCTCTACAACTACAAATGTGGTAATGAGGCTATAGAGAAATTCAAAAGTGTTAGTTTTGAAATAAATTGTAATTCACAATGAATAATGCAACAATTAAGGATGGGAAAATGAAGATATCAACATTTCAAAATGGAAATCAAGTATAACTCTGTCAGAGTGCTACATTTAGAATGATCTTTATCTGAATGATGAAGCCAGAACAAAACTTACAAAAGACTCTGGAAGGCAGTCATGAATCAATTCAGTCATTACTTATTATAAATATATATATATATATATATATATATATATATATATATATATATATATATATATATATATATATATTTGCTGAGCACTACTTGAGGATTAAGTGTATAGTCATTGAAATAATGGATAAAACCAAGACCAAAACCTAGCAGTGCAAACTCCAAATTCTGCATCTCCATATCTGATGGCAAAGCATTCTTCAGATCTCCCACCCCTTTCAGCTTGGCTTGCTGCAGCACACTTCTCTCTTTGGGGCTGGTTCCACATCCAGTCTATAGCTTTTTTGTTGGCAGTCTCATGGTTGTGGCATCTTCATCTTGAGGTCTCCAGTGCAATCTAGGGTTTACTTTCATAGCTTATTCCAATGGCTTTTGCAAGCCTTCATATAGGGCCTCTCGTGCCACATGCCTTGCCTCAATGGCTTTCAACTGCAGAGAAGATTCCACATCCCTTTCCTCTAGGTTCTTCTTTATTGTTTTTTATCGATTTAAAATGTTTTATACAATATATTTTTTATTTTATTTTGTTTATATAACATTATTTTTTCATTTATTTTACATGATGACTGTAGTCCCCCCTTCCCCCACCAGAGTCGGGGCAGTACATGTGTTCCCACCAGTACCCCTGCCATGACGTTAAGGCCTCACAGACCAAGGATTTGGGCAGAGCCAGCTGCCAAAGCCACTGCTTTAGTCCTAGCCACATCCACTTAGAAGTTTAAAGGATCATGTGGTCAGAAAAAGATAGAGATATTCAATAAAGACAGATTCAGACAAAAATAGAACTACATGGATTACAGTGTTAAAAGTACATGTAGGCTTGGGAGAGAAAAAAGAAAAATGGTAGAGACAGCCTTTAAAACAGAAATAGAGTAATAAAAAACATAATAAGCTACATAAAGATGGAAAATTTACAGAGACTGGATACTGCATGTTATTGTGTTATTGTTAAATTTTTGACTGCTAATGAATAAATGATAACTGCTGAGAGACATCTGGTTATTAATGCTGCTAGATTAAGCAATACAGATTAATAGTCATCTATAATAGCAAACTTATCCCTTCAAGGTCATACAGAGATATATTTCACATAGATAGGCAATCTTCAAACACCTCTAAGGCCTACAGAACATAGATAGCATTTAAGATGTTTTAAGAATTTAGACTTTTCTCAAAAGTGAGACACATCTGTTTCTAGCAGCACCAATCTACTCCAGAGAAGATTCTGGGCATCAAAGAAACTCCATATGAAGTTTACTTTCTTTGTGGCAAATTTAGCAACATGCCTTGACTGCTGACAGTATGCTCTCCAAAATGAACAAGCAGGATATGAAAGAAAGTGATTGCAGAACTTTGCCAAGACAAGGTGGGACAACCCTTCAATAATCCTGCTTCACAAGAAATTCTCTCAGATATGTTAGGCCTGTAGGCCAGAGATGGATGCCCCAACATTACAGATAAACTCTGGGGGCTGTCCAGGTATCCTAATGTCCCTGTTATTAGGTAACATTTCATCCTTCCGAGGTCTTTGATGGAGTTGAAGACTAGGTAGTTATAATTATAGTTATCCTTAATTATGAAGATAAGTTAGATATAAAACTTTGGACTCAAAAAGATAAGAGAGAATGGTTTCTTTAATTTTTGCAAATGCAAATAGACATTGTAACTGATTTTTCCTTGATAACTGTTTTTGTTATATATAATTTTACTATGTTAAAGTTAAAACTTTCCTTTTTAATTAGACAAAAGGGGTAAATGTTGTGGATTATGTTCACTGTTAATAATAATGCTGATTGGCTGATAACTGGGCAGGAAGAGATTAAGTGAAAGAGCCAAACTAGGAAAATTCTGAGAAGAGGAAGGGCAGAGTCAGTCACCAGCCAGACGTAGAGGAAGCAAGACGAAAATGCCATGTTGAGGAAAGGTACCAAGCCATGTGGCTAAACATAGAAAAGAATCATGGGTTAATTTAAGAATAACAGCTAGTCAGTAATGAGCCTGAGCTATGGGCAGATCATTTATAATTTATATTAAGCATCTGAGTGATTGACAGCAGCTGTAGGTCACAGGAAAATGTCTGATTACATTTGATGCATAGCAGTCTTTTCTAAAAATTAAAAATGTTTGTGGTGGTATTGTATTCCCTGATATATTGTGTGTTCCCCGAAATAAACTTATCTTGGGTCAGAGAACATGACAGCTACAATATTTACATGAGGATAAGCAGTGGTAGCACAAGCCTTTAATCCTAGCACTCCAGAGACAGAAATACCACAGGATCTCTGAGTTCAAGGCCACATTAGAAACAGCCAGGCATGGTGACACACACCTTTAATCCCAGAAATCCAGCCTTTAATCCCAGGGAGTGATGGCAGAAAGTAGAAAGATATATAAGGCGTGAAGACAAGAAACTAGAAGCATTTGGCTGGTTAAGCTTATAGGCTTTGGAGCAGCACAGTTCAGCTGAGATTCATGTGGATGAGGACACAGAAGCTTCCAGTCTGAGGAAATAAGACCAGCTGAAGAACTGGCAAGGTAGGGTAGCTGTGGCTTGTTCTGCTTCTCTGATCTTCCAGCATACACACCAATACCTGCCTCAGGTTTGTTCTTATTAATAAGACCTGTTAAGATTCATGCTACAAATGTTATACATTAATATGCACAAACTCTACCAAGACACACATTCAAAATATACATAATTAAAAATAAATCTCCTGTAGGTTGCACAACCTTCCAAAATGGCCCCAATACCTGAAGCCCAGGTGCTGAAACACTTGAGCCTATGAGCAAATTTTCCTTTCAAATTATGGGACTAGAACTGATCCTGGAGTCTTATTATTTCACCTAACTTGTGAATTTAACAACTGTGACTCCAGAAGTACAAGAAAGAAGAATTATTCTGTTAATCTTCAAGGACTCAGACACTGAAGAAAAGAATGTTTTTAATATCTGAAGGTGAAAAAAAATGAGCGCAAGTATTATAAAGCTAATACTGAAATCATACTAAATACATAGAAATTAATTTAATATCACTTGTATCCTTTTGTTTTTTGATTGACAGATGCTTTTGAACAGCCCCCTAAAACAAAATATTGCCCCCATGAACCTCTTCTGTAATTCTTTTCCTTCCATTTTTACCTCACCATAGCATAAAATAGTACTGAAAAAAAAAAAAAAAACTTCATTGAACTCAAAGTACATTTTTACCAAAGCTTTAAAAGGTTAATTATCTTTTTTATTATACAAAAATAGATATATCTTAAAATATTAAATTACATTTAAAATATGCTACTAAATTAAAGAGTAACTTCAAGACCACACAAATACTGGATTTCAATAAAGATCTTCTGATGAACATAAGGAAAGGATGCATGAATCTTAAAGAGTCTTGTTAATAAAAACAAACTCAAGGCCAGTTATTGAGGTGAATGATGGAAGATCAGAGAAGCAGAACAAGCCACAGGCACCTCACCTCACCAATTCCTCAGCAGAGCCTGTTTCCTCAGACTGGAAGCCTCTGATTCCTTATCCAGAATGGGTCTCAGCTGAACTGCTGCTTGAAAGCCTAAAAGCTTAACCAGCCAAAAGCTTCTAGTTTCTGGTCTTTAAGCCTTATATACCTTTCTGCTTTCTGCCAGCAGTCCCCGGGGTTAAAGGCTCTTTAAACAGCCTGGCTGTTTCCAGTGTGGCCTTGAACTTACAGAGATCCAGATGGATCTTCCTCTGGAATGCTAGGATTAAAGGTGTGAGTGCCACCATTTTCTGGCCTCTATCTCTGTCTAGTGGCTGTTCTGTTCTCTGACTCCAGATAAATTCATTAGGGTGCATGATATATTGGGGAACACAATATCTACCACAAAAGGGTATTTTTAATTTGTCTGTGACCTAGTAATTTACATATTATGTTTGGTGCTCAGTGTATTTTGGAATTCACTTTTGATAGAAACAGTTGTTGATAATGTTTTCTCACAAAACTATATACTGGCAGCCATGTACATACTACCAGTACACTGTCAGGTTGAAAGGAAACTCAAAGGACAAATGACTAACTGTGGTGCACATTAGCATATCAAAGCATATGCTGGACTCCAGGCCAATCTGTGTAGCCAGTATTCTCAGATGAAACTCGGGGATAAGAAATAACCAAACCTTGTTTCTGAAAGAGATTTAACACAGAAAGAGGTCACTTCTAAATGATGTTAAAAATGTGCAAATTTAAGAATTATCTAAGTCAGAGTCTTGGAAACAGTTGGCTAAGATTCTGGTATTGAGGGACATCTTGGCTTGTTGTGAATTTTTAAGATCATTATTGTACAGATGACTTTCCCACTCAGAAGGGGATAAGACACTGAGCATATGAAACATGACACACTTCCAACGTGAGTGACATAATTGTGGGAAAAGAGGTGGTAACAAGGCTGACAAGGAACAGTCCTGGCAGAAGAGTGAATAAGGAATGATGAGAAACAAAAGGTTTCAGCAAGGAAGAAGGGAAGGCTGACACATTTGCTTAATGAAATTCAAGATATGAGAGAAATGCATTTCACAGTCACCAGAGTGGCCAGCAAAAGCCTGGGAACATATTTGTAAGGAGTTGAAACCTGAATTTCAAGTTATTTTGCAATGAGGAAAAATGATTTCCTGCTATAAATAAGTTTTAGGAAGCTAAAGAAGAAACCAAAATTCAGCCTGACATACAAAAAGCAAGAATTACTCAGGAACAGTGCAACCTAGGGCAAGAAAATTTAAAAAAAAAAAAAAAAAGTAGACCCCTGGGGCACAAATTAGGCATACATCAAATACTATCTTTCAATTTGCTTTGTATCAATGTTTCCTAAATTGGAAATTAAGCATTTCTGAGCATGTACAGTACTTGGAACTGTCACTTACACCTGATGAGAATGGGAATCCCTTCAGCTACTGTATTAGAAGCACTGTATGTTATTTGGTATTTGTATTACTTTTTTCATGTACATGCATGCTTTAAAGATTTTACTTTTGCACACCAGTTATGAAATTTAAAGATCTAATAGATACCTCATTGCAATGTTAACCAATGTTGTTTCCATTTCCGAGAGATCCATAGCAACAAGTTGAATTTCAAAATTCAGTTCTTGATTTCAAATGTGTGATGCTTAATCTTGAATTTCAGATTGACAAAATTAAGAGGGGAGTTAGACGTCAGGAATTTGAAACACTAGCCAAGGACAACCATGAGAAACAAGTAGAGCCAGCCTACTCTATGCTCTACTTTACGGCAATGACAACATCCATGTTCACTCCTCCAAAATGGATGATATCTCAGAAACCAAGAGACAAAACAAATATTCCCCAGCCTAAGTAGTTTTGTAACAGCAATCAGAAACTTAAACAAAATTTTAAGCCAACTTTGATGACAATAGTTTATCTAGCATAGATATGTTGTCAATTCTTGTGTGAAACATAATCACACAAAGGTCATTTGATAAAAAGGACTGACTATTCCTGATATATATATCAGTTCTATTATTTCAATTTCTATATTATATTATTAAGGCAAAATATGAACTGGAATACATTACATACCATAGTATGCAATTTTCTTCCATCACCATAACAGCTATATTTGCACTCAGGGCTCCTTTTCATGGTCACTTGAAACCATTTCTTGCTAGCTGTTGACCTACAGGCACCAAATGGAACATGCTGAGTACAAATACTTATCATCTCCATTCAGAGAACAAGAAGCTTACCAGGATCCCACAGGCTCCTTCAAATTCCAAACCTCAATGAACCAAAGTCCTATTTCCAGGACACATTTTAAAGATTCCAGGTCCAGTCAATGTTGTCCCAGGAGCCAAGCCCTTAACCTATGGAGACCTGGGTAGCATTTAAAACTCAAGTTAGAGCAGAAGTTCTTGTAGTGTAATGTAAAGATAACAGAAGTATTGGAACAGAGTAATAGTTATGGGGTCCTTCAAACATGGAATGTGTGTCTCTAATTCTAGTACCTTTCTTTTATCTTAAACAACTCTTTAATTCCGTCTAGCATTTGATGGGATCTTCCAACTTGACCCATCATTTATGAGTGTTGTTGAGCACTGCTCTGCATTGAATCAGAGTCTGCCAGATTCCGTTACAGTTACTGCTCCATGTGGACATGAAATTTTTCAGAAGCAGTACAGCCACAGAACTGAGATTTTTGAATGGTGATTAGAAAACAGTATATTTTTGCTAAAACATTCCTATAATGTGGCTACCTTGCTTCTGGATGTAAAACATGTTTTTAAAAAATCTTTAAGTGAACAAATTTGTGATTACTCTTATAATTATGATTGATGAAATATAAAAATGAAAGAATTTTATTTCCATGTACTATTATTTTTCAATTATTTCTCTTATTTTTGAGATTATAATACAATTACATTGTTTCACCCTTCCCTTTCGTACCCCCAAATCTTCCCAAATAATTCTTTTTGCTCTCTTCAAATTCATGCCCCCTTTCTTTATTAAATGCTGTTACATACTTAGATATAGATATAGAAACATATATATTTATAACTATACTCACTTGCATACCACCCACAGATTCCCCCCTCTTCCCTCCTCCCACCCTCTAGCCCTCCCTCCCAAGCCACTCCACATCTCTACATCCCCTAAATCAAGGTCTCCCATGGGGAGTCTATTACTTTTAAAGTGACTTATTAGTCAAAGCTTTAACAGTTAAAATTCAGGTCCAAATTATAAAATTAAAATTAATTAATTAGTCATTTCCCAAGGAGATCAAATATAAATATAGAAATAAACAAAATATATCAATATATATATAAAGCCAAACTAATCAGAAACAATTTGAATTTATCCACATTGTATTATCATTAGGCAAGTATAATCCATTCATATCAGAAGACTAATAGATAAAAGCAAAATAGCAACTTTTGAGGAAGTCACTATTTCTATCATAATTAAATATTAAAACAAAATAAGAAATAAAGATATGGAGGGACTACAGTTATCCCCACTGTGCACACTTGCCATTTTCGCTAAGCAAACATCAAGCTCTGCCTATCAACTCCATTTACCCCTGTGACGTAACAGAGGAACATTTGCCCTTCGCCTGCTTTCTGACTCCAAGTCTTCTACTGGTGCTCCTGAAGTAGACATCCTAGACTGGCACTGCCAACTCCACTAGCCTCCTTACCTGAGAAGGTGGGAGGACCTCCCATAGGCTTCTGAAGATTGGCTGTGAAAATGTTCTAACTCAGCAGAAGGTCTACCCCTAGGCTTCAATTTGAAGCTCTGTTTGCTCTAGTTGACATGGATGGCTTCTGATACCCCATTTGAACATCACCATGAAATGGCTCACGGCATGAACCCAAAGCCCCATTAAGCTGGTCAGTCACCTGACAAACTGAGAAAACAGGCAACAGAAGTTCCTATACACACCCAACCAAAGAGAAACAAGATTTTTATACCAAGAAACACTACCAAAATACTAATTCTATATGTCTACGCTCCATCACAAATACACAAACAAGAATAACCAAAACAATAAATTCATGCCAAGTATCAGTATTCCTATATTAATGTCCCCTAGGAATAGTGACTTCAATAACATATGAGAAAACTATATGAAAACAGCACGAATAAACACAATCAGAGAACTCTAAGATATGAATAAATGGTGTCATAAAGACTGCAGACAGTTGGTTAAATAACAAAATAACTAAATACATGGAAATAACTTAATAAAAATATAGACACTCCGATGCCAAAATGCTGTAAAACTTGAAATGGAAAATACAAGAGGGATTCAAGCAACATTCAGCGAAAGCCTCTGCAATGAGCTGGATCGAATGCAAGAATGATATCACGTCTTGAAAACAAGTTAGAGAATATGGATCACTCTGCCAAAGAAAATATCAAATCCAATAAAGCCCAAGAACACAATATTCAGAAACTCTAACATTATAAGAAGATCAAACCCAATAATAATATAAAAAACAGAAGAAATAAGTCAGGTCAAAGACACCATTATATTTTCAACAAAATCATAGGGAAATAAAAACTTTCACAACCTAAGGAAACAGAGGCATATCAGAGTCAAATAGACATATAGAACACAAAATAGACAGGATCAGAAGAGAACCTCCCTACATCATATTATAGTCAAAGCATTAAATTAAAAAAAATGGAGAAAGATTAAATCACATACAAAGGCAGAACCATCAGGGTCAGAGCAAATATTTCAAGGGAGACTCTCAAAACCAAAATGTTTTGGACCTATGTTCTACAAATTATGAGAGACCACAGATGCCATTCCAAAATACTATACAATTAAAACAAATGTAATTGAAGGAGAAAGAAAATGTTTCATAATAAAAACAGATTAAAGGAATGCATGACCATTAAGCCAGGTCTACAGTAGATACTAGAAAGAATATTGAGGTCTGAAGAAAACAATAAACATATCAAGAATGCATGAAAATAATAATTCCAGAGCAATGAACCAAAACAGAATACCACAAATCCAACAAAATACCAGGAATTAATATACATTAGTTGATAATGAATTTCAATATTATTGGTTTCAACTCCCCAATAAAAAGACACAAAGTAACACATTGGATGAGAAAACTTTTTCTATCTTTTTGGTACCTAACTTTGATATGCTTAAAAGAGATACTGAAGACTGTACCAGAAGCTAGAAAGACTTTCCATGCTTAGATTGAGAAGATTAATATGGCTAAAATGACCACCCTACCAAAAGCAAACTACAGATTCAACACAAGCCGTATGGAAATCCCAATGAGAATCTTGATAGAACTTCAAGATTCAGATTTACATTTCACACAGAATACAAAATGTCCTAAGTTAGACTAAATGAACCTGAACAACAACAACACCATCACATGCTTCAAGTTTCAAGGAGAGCTGGAAGGATAGAAATAAACTTGGAAACGGCAGAAAAACAGACACAGTGATCAATGAAATAAAATTGGGAACCATATATAGACCCACTATAGCAAACTGACTTTTTTTTTTTTTTTTTTACAAAGAAGCCAACATACACTGGGATATAAAAAACATCTTCAATAAATGGTGTTGGTTAAGTTGCAGCTATACATGTAAAAGAATGAAACTTGATCCTTATTTCTCACCTTGTACAGTACTCAAGTCCAAGTGGATCAAGGACCTCAACTTGAAACCTGATACCCTACATCTAATAGAGAAAATATAATAAATGTTTTAGTTTATAGGCATAGTATATGACTTTCTCAACAAGGTCCAATAACCTAAGAGCAACAATTAATAAATGGGACCTCATGAAATTACAAAGCTTCTATACAGCAAAGGACACCAGCAATCAAATTAAGAGGCAGGATATAGTGATTAATACAAACTTCCATTACTGTTTAGTGTACAAAGAAAAAGAGACTCCAGCAAGTGTTCAGCCCTAAACAGGATGCCTATATCACAACCCTCCTCCCAACATATAGAGATGAGTTTGGGAGCAGAAAAATTATAGGAGCCAAAGGTAGTAGAAGGTGACAAGGAAATTGTTTTTGTATACTGCAGGAAAGCTGTACACATGATGTCACAGAATTTCAGACAGTATATACAAGATGTGTGCAAACTCAAGCCATACAAAATCTCAGCATGGGAGGTGAACATGGGCACAAAGCTCTATGCTAGCTATCTGTAAGTGATAGCTGATAGGACAGAGAGGGGGTCAGTTTTCTTTGAGGATGCAGCCTCCAGTGGGTTCACCACGCTCCAGTGGAGGACACACATCTAAGATTATATTGACACAGCCTTTTCTTGAAAGTTTCAAAAAATAAAAAATAAAAGAAAGAAAGAAAGAAAGAAACTAATTGTATAATTAGAAAAGTGAGGTTGGGATGAGTTGGGGGAGGGGGAGAATGTGAAGAAAGTACATTATGCAAAGTTCTCAAACGAAACAATAATTATGAGAAAAATCAACTACAAAGAAAGGAGAAATCACCAGAAACAAAAGGATGGTAGGATTTGGCATTTTGTTCATGCCTATAAAACGAGGTGTAGTATATTTTTAAGCAAAACTGAAATGATTGAACAGTTCAGATTCTTTCTGGGTTAAAATATTAGCACTTCAAAAGCTGGGCAGTGGTGGTGCATGCCTTTAATCCCAGGAGGCAGAGGCAACTGGAACTTTGTGAGTTCAAGGCCAGCCTGATCTACAGAGAAAGACCCAGGAAAGGCACAAAGCTACACAGAGAAACCCTGTCTCCACAAACAAAACAAAACAAAAACAAAAACAAAAAAATAGCACTTCAAAATTCTATAACATTTCTGAAGCCAGTACATGATACATATTTCATGAAATATGGTGAAATATAACAAAAGTCAACTTTATATTAATGTTTCCTAGTTTAATCATTATAACTCTCCCTATGGTAAAAGAATAGAATGACAATTATGACAGAAAACTGTGTATATATGATAGACCATACAATGAATATTAATCCAAAATTGATAGGAGCTAACAAGCACACATATCCAAGATAGCCAACAAGGAGACTAAGGCTCCCCCAAAACAAATAAAAAATTCAAAGCTAGAATAAAGGCAGTGCAACATTAAGACAGGGAAAGAAAAAGAGAAAATAGTGTACAATGATTTTTAAAAGGTGGGTCAAATATGCACATTGATAAAAAACTTGATTTGTGGCTGAGCTTGCACGGTTGCACATCAGCAGTCTGAAATGGTGCTGAAACTATTGGCTATCCATATGGAAAAAGTGGAATTAGACTGCTTCCAGATTTCTGTGATTCCCTCACAGAAATCAATCTCCAATAACTTAGTCCTTTAAATGTGAAAGAAAAGGCACAATTTCTAAAATAAAAAATAGAATGTATTCATTTGTGGATGCTGACAAAACTAGATTTCCTAATTTTTTAAAAAAAAAAACAGAATTTAAGAATCCCATTTATCATGATTAATTAAAGAGAAGATAAAAATTTTCCATAATACAATGAAGAACACATTGATTAAACTACCTCCCAAAGAATTAAAAAGAGAAGCCCAAAACAATATTACAATATTTAATAATACTGGATTGTTATGTTCAATAATGGCTAATTTGAAAGCAATATGAACACACCAAACAACCCAATGCAATTGTAGAAAAATAATTTGAACAAGAAATTTACTGATGCCGAGTGGTGGAGGCACACGCCTTTAATCCCAGAATTTGGGAGGCAGAGCCAGGCTGATCTTTTTGAGTTCAAGACCAACCTGCTTTACAGCTTGAGATCCAGGATAGGCACCAAACCTACACAAAGAAACCTTGTCTCCAAAAAAAAAAAAAAAAAAAAAATCACTGTTAAAGGCGATATAAACAAATTTAAAT
This sequence comes from Onychomys torridus, assembly GCF_903995425.1. NCBI lineage: Eukaryota > Metazoa > Chordata > Mammalia > Rodentia > Cricetidae > Onychomys > Onychomys torridus. Next base: position 51,199,896 of record NC_050453.1, on the reverse strand, counting down.
ACTATGATATTTTATATTTACTTAGTGATATGAAAGTATAGAAAAATATAAAATGAAAGAAAAAATATAAAACATGGGTAATTTGTGAAAGGCCTTCTCTCCAAATGAATAAGAGGCTTCAGAAGGAAGAATTAATGACAGAGATAGAAATACAGAGATAAGAGAGGTTAATAAATTTATCTAGGCAGTGAAGTGTGCCTATCACACCATATAGAGCATGGCTCATTCCTGTTGATATAGCTTGTCACTCTTGAAAATATCAGCAACATTTTACAAATCCAAAAGTAAAATTTAGAAAGGTAATAAAACCATCAATACACACTTGATTCTTAAAATCTATATTATACATTGTCAGTATTGAACATCATCTACCCCCATCTGCCTCTCATTTGAAAATAAACATTTGCTTGTTATAGTTTGACTTGCAGTAACTTCACACTTTTTTTTTTTATGTTTGTGTTAGTAGTAGTGTGGGATTACTTATGCAAGATTCATGGCAGTTTCTTCAGCCTACCTTGTTTTATGATGAAAGTGAATTGTGTTGATGAAAAATTATATTGTTCTTGCTTTTCCATACATTTTACATATTTAACTTGTATCAAATTAAAGGTCACATTTAATAATCAGATACTCATTTAATATCTATCATTATGTATAGTAATAATGTACACAGGTTTGTATTACAATGATTGTGATTTCAAGTAGCTTGGTTTGCTATAAAAACTGACAATGTTTGTACATATTTTTCAGATTTTTATAAATGTTGAAAAATCATAACCTTTTTTTCTATATTCCTAGCAACAGATTTAGAGATGCTATTGGTCTCTACAGCATTATTGTGGCAATGATTTCAAGTCTATATTGCCATGTTTGATTATCTTAAATTTAAAGATTCAATTTGCTATAATTATAATAATCAGAGTTCTCTTTTTAGAGGATAAATTTTAGTAAGATGATTTCCTGATCATCATGTAATCCCATCATAAACACAATCCCCTACACTTACTGATTCTTACTGAATGCTAGATAGTGATTTATACTCCACATGCACGCATTAACACATTAAGTTGTTTAATTACAATGGCACAAAAATTATATAATTTATCTAAGTTATCACAGATTTATTAGATCAACTGCACTGTAACTGTGGCACACCCTATACCAGACTCCAAACTTTTAAATAGTATGTCAGTTTAAATCAAACACTGAAGAGTGTCCATAAAGAAATAATTATCTGACTTAGCATGCAATCATTATTCAATTGCAGATTTTCTAAAAAGCATTTTCCTAGTTCATGTTTTTATAAAGATTATGATATGCATAAAATAATTAAAATATATTCATAAACAATAATCAAGGTCTTTTAAGTGACGTCTGTAGAGTTGGAAATAAATGAGGTGGCTAAACTTCCCATGAGAATTAGCATCACAAGGCACATTTGTAGAAAAGCAGATAGATGTTGAGTCTATCTTTTCACCATTATAATTTTTTTCATATAACATCCAAAATCTTCCTAGAAGCACAATACAATAAAGCTTCTGTTGCTATGGAGCTCTGCTGTACTCTGTAACAGAAGCAGTAGTGTGCGAGAGCAAATTGCATTAGCATACAGTCATTTAACATGAGTCATTTAACAATGTTTCATACAATGTCATACTGTATATACAACTGTGCTATCATACATTCTAATAGAGGTAAGGTCCTGTCCCTTATCGCCTCTGTAGTCATCTCAGCAACATAGTACAAGGTTTCATTGTTTTGTTTATATTGTTGTGGTGATTCATGTATGAGCAAATCTACTGTAACAAAGGAGTATGCACAGAAGGGAAAGTAGGAGGAGAGAAAAATCATAAAACATTTTACATATGCATGAAATTATCAAATAAAAATAATCAACAAATTATGACATAATATACTTTATAAATAAAATTTTTTATCTGTTTACTTATTCACTATATTTTCCATTTTATTTTAAACTATGCTCTTATTTATAACCATCAAAACATATTTTGCATGTTTTGGTGCATTTGGCCTCATGCACTTCAAGCTTACAATGTTTCATAAGTATATAATTTTTCTCTTTTTCATGTGTGTCCTGTAGTCTGAAAGTGTAGTAGACCATATCATGTAAATTTATGTAATTATAGTGTATTGTGTTTACATAGAGACATTATCTAAGATGCATTTCTTATAGCACAACCCTATTAATAAGCAAAGCATAACTGTACACTGTAGTCAGATCTCTGAGTCCATGTTTCCGTAATATTCAGGAATTCCATGATCATACTTAGAATGGCTTAACCTAGTAAGTTATAGCTAAATGTGCAAAATAAAGCAAAACACATCACTCAAAAACTGCAAAATAATGTGGCCTTCTGTGCAGAATCATTGACATCCTGCCAACCACTCCTTCATTTTCCACAGTACTTAATTTGAGTGATCAGGCATTCAAAAATTTCAAAAATAAATGAATTGTATTCTAATTTTGTAATATTCAACCCTAAGCTAAGCAATATGTAATTAAACTTCTCTGATAGTTAAGAAAACTCTGGGGCTTTGTTCGGGAGATGCAGCCTTAACTTTACCGAGAAAATACAGACTCAAATGTCACCAACTTTTCTTTTCATATCTAAAAATAATATGACATTTAAATGCATTACCATTGTAAACCTGGCTAGAACATATAAACAACATAGGTATATCCTTGATGAATTTAAACTCAAGCTTAATATTATAGGAATAAATTATCATTGAATAAACTACATATACAGAAAGATGTAAAGGTTATTTATATAAGTATGATAAGAATGACATAGAATAAATACTATCATTAGCTTTTCCTATTTTAGATATACTAAAGCAAGCACTAAATTTATAGTTATTATTTTTTCTACAGCAAATTGAATACTTTGTATATTCTAAAATCTTAGACATAGTAAGAAAAAAAATTAAACCAAGAATCCAGTGTCTTCCTATTTAAATCTTGCCAATATAGCCAAATGACATCAGTGCAGATGAATTCCTAAATGGTCTTACTAAATAAAAAACACAGAGTCAAATATAGGGGTGAAAGCCTTATTGAGATCAGGGAAATAGGGAAAGCCACCAGCCAACCTTATCTCACCAACTCTGCCACCGCTTCCAAGTGTGAGTTAGTTCCTGTCTTCCTGCTGTGTGATAATGCTTTTGTACACTGGTTTAATAAAATGCTGATTGGCCAATAGCCAGGCAGGAAGTATAGGCAGGATAAACAGACAAGGAGAATTCTGGGAAGAGGAAGGCTGAGTCAGAAGATGCCAGTCTGCTGTCCATGGAGCAGCATGTAATGGCACACTGGTAAAGCCAAGAAACACATGGCAACATATAGATTAACAGAAATTGGCTGAGTTTAAGTGTAAGAGCTAGTCAAAGGTAGGCCTGAGTTAATGGCAAAGTTGTTTTAATTAATATAAGCCTCTGTATGTTCATTTAGGTCAGAGTGACTGCAGGATGCAGGAGCTGGGAGAAAACAGGAAAACTTCTGACTACAAATGGCACCCAAGTGGGACAAGAGTTTCCACTTTAAACCTTAAAAAGCTTTAAAAAAAAAACAAAAAAAACCCAAAAACTAAAATGCAGCTAAAAACAGCTTCCTGGGTATGTCTCTCAGGCTAGCCAAGAGCTACAGTATGGCGGTTCACAACAGTGTGTGGGCTTGAGTACAGCATGGCAGATTCCTGTCACTGTACACAAAGGTATCTGCAAGCCATGGTGCATAGCTTTTGCTAGTATAAAAAGAAAAAAGAAAAAAAATGTGTTTGGGCTACATGCTACTGGATGGAAGCATAGACCCATTGCTTTGCAGAGTCGGCATTGAGCATGGTTCCCAGAGCTGGCAGTAAACATAGTTCTGCCATATTGGGAAGATGAGTTGGGTGGAACCAGCAGTCAAAGCTTTCATTTCAGTCCTAGTAATGTTGCAGTTTAAAGCAATAGATTCACAATAAGTCAGATTCAGAGGAACAAGATTTTAAATGGTTTACAGTGTGTGTAAAAATGTACATTGGCTTGGAAGAGAGAAGAAAATGAACATAGACAGTTATATAAAGAAATAGTTTAAAAAAATAAAGTCTTTAAAAAGTTAGTAAGTGTATTATAAAAAATAAGCCACATAAAGAAGGATATTACACAGAGAATCTGGATTGTGTTGTCTTTGATATTTTTAACTGTAGAAAGACATTTGATTATAAAAACTGATGAATTAAATCAATATGCATATTTTAAAGATATCTTGATTTCAAAATCTATTTCTAAGGATACATTGCTTTGGAAAAGATGTTCTGCTTTTGTTCCACAGAAGATGAGAAACTGTGGATTTCTTCCAGGATAATCTGATTTGACCAGCAAAGACCCCTTGAAATGTTTCCAGTGACACCATAACCCAGATCATCCAACATCCAAAATCAACTTAAAGGCAACTGGCTCAGAGAATACAGCTTCGCAGACTACTCCAGTCAGGATTTGACCAGAATACTAAAATTTTCTTTGTATCCCCATAAGAATACAGCATCCTTTATTAGAAGGAAGTAGCCTAGAAAAATATACCCACATTCCCAAAAAAATGGATTATGGATGTTTGTCTTTATTTAGGTTGTTGGCTACAAATTGTTATTGGTCATGGTCAATTTCTTTCTAAAAGAAGAAAGGGAAATACGAAATAGAAAAATAATATATAGATATGATAGGATTAAAGGGCAGATTAATGAACCTACTTTAAAGGGCAAACAACTTGTGTAAAATGTTTTAAAATGCTGTAGATTTTAGTTTATTACAAATATAAGTTAATTATTTTATACTGTATGTATATTTCTACTCTTGTTTAAGGTATTATGTTTATGTAACTCATTTAAATTGTAATGGATAATTAAAAAATGTAGATTAATAATTAGTCATCTATGATAAACTTATAAACATGTTAGTTAAGATTTCTAGATATACATAGATATATTTCAATTAGTTAGGTAATCTTCAAACACTTAAAAGACCTACAGAATATGGCATTTAAAATGTTTTAAATGCTTAGACTTTCTGGACAGTGAGACACATCTGCTTCTGGCAGCACCAATTTATTTCAAAGAGAAAGATGAGCATTGAAGACACTCCTTATTGAGTTTATCTTCTTCTTGGCAAAAATAGCCATTTGGGCAAGAAACTGTTCTTGCCTGGACTGTTTGACAAAATGTTGTATTGACTGTACATGCAGGACTCACAGAAAGGAGACCCCTGAACTTTGCAAGGCTAAATGGTCCTTTAGGTTCCTGCTTTGCAGAGGAGACTGCCAGACATTCTACAGGACACAGAGAAAAAAATGACGGAGAGACTAGACCTGGGAGCTGAAGATGGATGACCCAATGTTGCAGAGGAACTTTGGATGACTGTCCAGGCAGGTAGCTCTCTATGTCATTCTAGATTTTTGGAATTTGCTTACAATTCTCTTCCTGTTTACGTAGGTAATATTATATCTTTCTGAGGTCTTTGATGTAGTTGAAGACTAGATAATTATGGTTTTCCTTGGTTATGATAAGAGATAAGTTAGATGTGAAATCTTGGACTCACAAATATAAGAATATTTTTTTTTAATTTGCCAAAGATAAATGGACTGCTTATTATAACTGTAATTCTTTCTTGATAACTGTTTTGTTACATATAATTTTACTATGTTAAAATTAAAACTTTCCTTTTTAATTAAACAGAAAAGGGGAAATGCTCTGGGATAATGCTTATGTACATGGGTTTAATAAAACACTGATTGGCCAGTACCCAGGCAGGAAGTATAGGCAGAATAAACAGAAAAGGAGAATTCTGGGAAGAGAAAGGATGAAAGAGGAGACACCAGCCTGCCATCCAGGGAGCAGCATGTAATGGCTCACAGATAAAGCCAAGGAGCATGTGACAACATATAGATTAACAGAAATGGACTGAGTTTAAATGTAAGAGCTAGACAATAGTAATCCTGAGCTAATGGCCAAGCAGTTTTAATCATGTAAGTTTTTATGTGTTTACTTGGGTCTGAGCAGCTGCCAGACCTTGGGGCTACAGTGTGGCAGGAGCTGAGTGGGACCAGAAAAACGTTCAGGTACATCTATCCACATCTATTTGCCTTGCTATTCTGCCATCTGATTTGCTCTCTCTGTTCAGCTACATCACTTCCTTTTCCTACCCAGTTCTGTCAGTTCTTGTCTATCTGCACAGACCTCCAGACATCCATGGTTAACTAGTTTTGGAATTTAATGTGTGTGCCACCACATGTTATTGTAGCATGAGATTATAAGTTGCAGAGAAGTCTCTGAGAGACTCATGCAAAATTTTATGAAAAGCTACGCCTTATAGTAGAGAGGGTGCCTGAGCTGGCTTACCCCTGTAATCAGATCAGTGATTACCCTAACTGTCATCATAGAGCCTTCATCCTAACTGTCATCATAGAGCCTTCATCCATCAACTGATGGAAGCAGATGCTGAGATCCACAGCCAAGCACCAGACCAAGCTCCAGAAGTCCTGTCAAAGAGAGAGAAGAGAGATTCTATGAGCAAGGGGCATCAAGATTATGATGGGGAAACCTACAGAGACAATCAAATGAAGCTAGTGGGAACTCATGAACTTTAGACTAACAACTGTGGAGCCTCCATGAGACTGGATTAAGCCCTCTGCATAATCAAGACCGTTGTGTAGTATGATCTGCTTAAGGAGCCCTAGATTAGGATTCATCCCTGGTGCATGGGCTCCCTTTTTGGAACCCATTGCTTATGGTGGGACACCTTGCACAGCCTTGATGCAGACGGAGGGGTTTGGACCTGCCCTAACTTAGTGTACCAAGCTCTGCTGACTCCCCATGAAAGGCCTTATCTTGTTGGAGGAGGAAATAGGGGTTGCGTTGAGGGGGGACGACTAGGGGCCAGGAGGAGGGAAGAGTGGGGCATCTGTGATTGGTATGTAATATGAATAAAAAAATTCTTAAAGAAAAGAAAGTAAAAGCTTGTCCTTAAGCTGTGCAATAATTCATCTTCAGGAAGGGAAAGAGGAAGATACTATTAGCAGAAGTACTAATACGTCCATGTTCAGATCTGTTCTTCAAAAACTCTATGAGATAGGGAACTCTGGGCAATCATTAAATTAGCCCAATTAGAGAAGAAAACAAAGGAGAGTTGCAAACCTGATTTTCATTTTAAAAAAAGAAGAGATAACAATTCTCACCAGGTTTAAGTTAAAACAGCATTCAGAAAAGACGTTTGAAATTGGGAATGAATATCTGCATAGGTAAAACTAATGCAAGTAATGAGAATTTATTTGGATACTTAATTATAAATTATAAGAAAGCAAACATCAAACAAAGACATAGATAGATCTTGGGCCAGAAAAAAGAAACAGGTAAGAACAGGCTCTAGGATGTATAGGGACAATTATTTACTCTCTTATTGTCCTTCTTAAATTATTTAAAGGCCTATATCAATATTGTGTTTATGTTGTCTAAACTCAGTAGCATAATATATGTAATGTGCTTAACAATAAAACTAGCATGTTTCAAATCACTGCGTACTGTTTAGAGCTAAGAAATGAAAGCAAGGAAGACTGCCTCCAATAGGAAAATGAAATGAAATTGGGCTTAGATGCGTTGATAGACAAGTTTAAGAAAGCTATGTGTAAGCAGGAAGTTAGAGGTATGATGAGAACACAAAAGCAGGCCACCAAACTCAGTGTAATTTGCTCTTAAGTTGCCCAGGGGGAAATAACTTTTGAGGTTCATCCTAAAATATAAACAGTCAATGAACCACAAAGAACGGGCACTCCATGAACACACATATGGGAGTGGTGAGAGAGAGAGAGAGAGAGAGAGAGAGAGAGAGAGAGAGAGAGAGAGAAACACAGAGAGAGAAACACAGAGACAGCGACAGAGAGAGAAACACAGAGACAGCGACAGAGAGAGCATTTACAAAATGCCTCAGGAATAGTCTTCTATTGTTCATGAGTTACTTTTGTAGTATCAGAAAAATATAGAAAATAGAGACAGAGACTTCAAAAGCTCCAGTTTCCCCTGTCATTCAGGATTACTTAATCCACTAGCCCACTGAAAACCATTGTGTAAAATTAAAATTTGAAATGCCAAGATTTCTAGTTCAGGTTGGTAACATGGGACTCAGATAGGAGAATCTGTAAAGGTTAAAATGGCAGGTGACAGTTCATACATATTTCTAAATCCAGGAACCCTGATATATGGGTAAAATTTACAGGATGTAATATAATCATATTAACTAACTAATTTTGAGTTGGACTTTAAATAATTTGAGTAATCCAGCATTTCAGATATAAAAAACACAGTCCAAAAGATCTCGCTATATAGTAGCGTCAGTGGAGTCCATTGTGAATGGAGTTTATTCTCTGTCAGAGGCCGAGTCCTGACCTAGAAATAAAATAATAGATATAGGAAAGGTTGCTCCTGGTTTCAGAACAAAGCCACCTCCCTGTTTAGACCTCTGACTTTTAGTTACCTATGACAAGGAGTAGCATTGCTCACTAGAAACATTACTGACAAACAACAGAAAAGACTGTGACACATAGGTAAGCCACTTGCATTCATTCCTGGAACAAGTCAAGGGCAAGCCAAACCAAACTGCTCTTTTGATTAAACTCAGACCTTACACTGTCAGGAGTACATTCACACCATGATGGACTTTCAAGTCTTTACCTCTCATACTCTGATGACTGGACTGTTAATTAGAGCTTGTACCATGCACCACTTTACCTTGTGGAGAATAAAGTTTTTCTTATGCTACTCTTGTTTAAGGGACAAATGTCTTCATATATAATATTTTTTGTCAAATCACCTTAAATATTTGCAGAAGGTAGTAGCTGTTGCCCTCTTTGATACATAGCTGATACTGAGCTTACCCCCAAGTTTTTGAGACATTGGGGAAGTCTGGGCTCTATACTAAATAGTAACAAAAATTAAGAAGCAGCATCATAAACAGGGAAGCCATTATTCATTGAGGACACCGTCAACACTGACAGTGATGAATACCATCCCCTTCCACTGAAGTTTGAACACTACATAATTACTAGGAAGGCCAAGAAAGGGCACTTGAGGCCAGCTTCAGAGCTCATATACAATGCTCTATCTAACCACAGAGCCAAAGTGAGAATTTCTGAGAAAGGTCAAAAGCCCTGCAATTGACCAGTGCTGCTGAAGACATAATTGTTAATGTATCTTATTTGTATACATATGATTTTAGTACTAAGACAAATAGAAATGAATTTGCCTGCTAATGCACTAGACTTATTTAGGTCTCACATATGAGCCCTTCGTCACCTGTCACAGTCAGATCCCTTTTTATAATAAGAGGAAGACAACACCTAAAAGATCTGTAGCATACAAGCCAGAGAAAATCTTTGCAGACAATATCACTATAAAGCAGGCTTTACACTGAAAATTAATGAGTAAAAACAATTCATACATCTCAGTTTTGCAAACCCCAAAGTTTTACTTTTAAAATTAAGCAAAACAGACAATTATATATCTGTCCAAAGATGAGATAAAGAAAAATGACTGACAAGCAAATAAAGATATACACAGTATCACTTGTTTTCAAATACTCACAAAGAAAAAGAGTGGGACACCCTTTTGCAGTAGGAGAGCAATAATAATCACAACAATAATAGTAACAATCCTATTGTACACATAAACATATTTTGTTTATCCACTCATCTGTCTCCAGCATTTGTTATTGTTTCTTCCTTGAAGCCACTATCAATTATGCTGTTAACACTCACATGAGGACTTCTTTATGGATATTTTCTTTTGCTGACCTTGGATATGGATCTAGAAGTGGAGTTACTGGCTCAATTAGAAACTATTATTTGAATATTTTCCAGGCTATTGTCCAGGCTGGCTATACCATTTCAGCTTCCATCAGTAAGTCTGAGGGGTCCCATGACACTGCGTCCTCACTAACATTTGTTAAGAGTTTGAGACCTGGGCTTTTATTCCTTCATTACAGCTTCCTTGAAGATAGTGGTTCTCAAACCGTGGGTCATGACTCCTTTTGTGGGGGGTCAATCAACTCTTTCAAAGGGATTATATATATATATCAGATATCCTTCATATCAGATATTTACTTTGTAATTTATAACAGTAGCAAAATTACAGTTATGAAGTGACAAGAGAATTTGTTGTATGGTTGGAGGTCACCACAGCATGAGGAACTCTAATAATGGGTCCCAGCATTTGGAACGTTGCGAACCACTGCTTTAAGTATTAGGTTCCATAGACTTTTGCAGGAAAATAAGCAGGAATTATGTCTATCTGCATAACTATATCTTATGAGTGCTGTGGTAAGCACACTTAATTTTGGCAGATGTGAAAGAGCTCATGGATGCCACAACAAATTCAGTATGAGCCCTCTCTTACACTTGATTTCCTTCAGTGTCAGGTCTTATTGGTTATACTCCTTCCTCTCCACTTCCCCTTTGGATCTACTTAGCTAGTGTTTTTTCTGCCTCGTATCCCAGTACTCCACTAGAAATGATCTTTGCTAATGTCTCCATGTAGAAACATGTCAAACTGTAATATTCTTCTCTGTTATTTTTCACTAAATGGGGTTCAAGCAAGGTAAAAAAACAATCTTCCTTGGAATTTCAAGACACCGAATTCCCTGACTCTCCTTATATTTCACTATGTTTCATTGTTACCTTTATTGTTTTTAAAATCGGGTTTCTAGCTCTACCTCATGAACCTGTTTTTCAAATTTAGAGAATTTTATGGATAGTTTTAAATTTTGTCCCCATTTTACAATATAATGAGTGCCTACGAGATATAAGTCAAACACTCCTCTACACCTATGTGTCCTTGCTACTCCAATGTTTTTTTTTAAATAAAATTATACTTATAAAAATCTAAGTATTTCCTGCAGATCAGCTCTTAGACACTGTATTGCACCTGCAAACTCAAATGAAGTTCATTGTCTTCCTTCAAAAAATACCTTTTATAGTGTTCCATATTCAATTTGTCACATGGCATTGATATTTCCTTAGCTGCTACAAACCTCTTTTTCTCACACTTTTTCCTTGCTACCCACACTCTCAAGTGTCACCAATCCTCAGTGTGACAACCAGTCATTATGCTGCTGCCAACATCCCTGCCTTGTTTTGGTGGAACAATCCTAACTCTTTTTTTTTCCTCCTGTATATTTGAGTTAGTTTTTAAACCTAACACAGTACTTGGGGTGATGGGAAAATATGTTCTATTATATCACTCCCTTGCACAAAATCCTCCAGTGGCTTCCTAAATCATATAAACAAAAGCTTTTTTCTATTTCCACTTATTTCTATAAGCCTAAGCTCTTGTCATAATAGTAGTACAGAGTCACTTTACAAATATTTATTGAGTGGAGAAAAGGATTTAATTTATCTCTTTATAACCATTCCCATGTACAGTTCAGAGAATCATTTCTTTTCTTCTAGACTTTTGAACTAAATAGTAACTTCTAAATATGGCTGTAGTCATTAAGTTCACTTTTATGTAATTTGTTTTCCATATTTTAAACAGGTTAATATTTCTTAAATGCAAATGCCAATTTTCATTCATCCTATAGCCTTAAAAATAAATTTTGAGCATGGATTATCAGACTGTGCATGAACAGTCTCCATTTTTCTCTTATTCATATTAGTTCATATCCTTTTCTTCTGGCTACATATACTCCAACTATACAGCTGGTTTTAAAGTCCCCCATTTAACATAACTTGGCTCTGTGTCTATAGTAAATAGTTTTATTTCAGCTTCATTAGAGATGTCTTTCTACCTGTTAGACAGAGTCAGTCCTATACCTCTCATTCTCTAATGTAATTCTGAGGTCTCAGATAAAGCATGACACATTAATCATCAGCAGAGTGTTACTCTCTGTAGGTAATATTCAGGAAAGAAAAAATGTGCATAGCTGTCTTAGTACATTATGTTTAACAACTGTCATGTTCTAGAAGTAGAGGAAGAACTCAACAATCATTCAGTGAATTCTCTATCTGTAGAGCCAAATCTTAAGTATAGGATAGTTTTGTCTGATGTGAACTATGCCACTTACAAACTACAAGAAATAGCTCAACCTGATACAGCCTCTATTTTTCATGACAAGCTGGTTCATTATTTAAACTATGAGTACTGTATAATTTTAATTTTCGTTAATGTTTGTAGCACACCATGCCATTTATTTTAAGCACATTTTCATAATTACAGTAGAGAAATTTCTGGTAGAATATCCCCAAAGCCTATGCTCTCTATATCTAAGGCCTCTCAGTGTTCTGTCCTCATTCTTTCCCCCATAAAACACTCACTGGCTTTCTACCATGTGCTGTGAGCCTGCATTGAACCTTGAGGATGGTCATGATCATTTCCAACCAATACGAAGTAGATTTTATAATAGATATACCCATGACATAAGTAAAGAACAATGGGAAAAAGAGAAACATGGGAAAGATAAAAGTTAAGGGGAGTGGTTGAAAAGTTGATGGTAAGATTTTAGCTATGTTTTAAATAATAAAGAATAATAAAGTATCTTAAATCAGGAGGTAGGGGGAGAAGACATGTGCACGCATGGCACACTGGACAACTGCCAATTTTACTCTGTCTTCCTCTCATAGAGGCACCATGTTTTCTTCCTACTTCTGGATCTTCTCATCTTTTCTTACCCCTTTAAGGATAGTGCTTCACCATTCATATCCACTTCATCCTTCTTCATTACTTAATGCATTTCATTTCCACAAAGAAAGTAGTTTGAAGCCATAGGCTTCATTAAACACTGCTAAGGATACTGCAGAATTCTTTAAAAAGTTGTGTGTTTTTTGACTCTCTATAATGTCTTCCATATTTTGCAAACTTGTTAAATTGTTTTGTTCTTAATTTCCCAAGATCTCATGTAAATTCTCTAGGTTTTTAAAGCCTTCCATTTAATGAACTGCAAACAATGAAAAATAGTATTTGTCTAATGAATAAAAAATACTGACATGAATAAATAATGTGTAACAGTGTGAGTTAATATATGAGGACATTTAAGGGAGTGATGAACTACGATGATCTGAGAAAATTGAAGAGCTAAGTTTATTAGATGTATTAGATTGAAATGCAGCAGATAACTGGTATTTTAGTGAAATACTTGGTAATTTTACAACTCAAAATGATCACTGTCAAAAAAATACAGAAGATAGAAAGAAAGTAAAAAAAAAAAAAAAAAAAAACTACAAGTAGAATGTACCAGCTTATTGAGATGGATCAGAAGTAAGCAAGTGCTATAGCAGGGGATGGGTGATTTTGAAAAATAGAGTGTAGGTGAAGTTAAAGAAAAGAAGTGGAATTTGTTTCAGTCTCATGCACCACAGTGGATATAAGTTAAAGTCACAAAAAAGACTGAAGGACCAAAAGCACACTGATTAAGAAAGATGATACATTCTGTGCTGCACACTTTGAGCACAAAGAATCAGGAACAATGTGGCAAAGATGTCTGCACTTGAACTGGAGTTCTAGGAAATATGTGCATGTATTAAGCACTGAAATCCAAGGATTAAAATGACACAATTCAGGAGGCAAAGGTAAAGAGAGCAGTGCTAAATGGCAGCATATGGGTGAGTGCTACTTTAGGAATCCAGACCTGTAGGTGCGATTCAGTAAGAGAATGGCCACACAGGAAGAGAAAGTGCACTAAGGACATTGTGACAAAAGATATGAAGGAGGAACATACTTTGATAAGTTAAATATATTACATATTACAAAATAAGATACAAAACCAGCAGAATCCTAAGAACAATACTAGCATTTACTACACAATACTAGTACTATGCATTTATTCACTCCTATACCTAATATAAACTTATTAATTAATTAGTATGAAAATGTTACTTTATGGATATTAAGAAAACTAATTTTTAAAACATTAGATCTTATAGATACACATTCTTTTCTTGTCAGTATTTGATGAAATTATAGAAAATATGAAAGAATAATTGATGGTAATTTAACCTAAGGCAAAATATTTCTCCTAGGTTTACCTATAGTGAACAAAGATTGTACCTGACTCTTAAAAACAAATGTCTATCATTGACCCAAAATGATCTCACTGGCTGGGACTTTTGTTAAAATGAATTCTAACCTTTTCCTTCTGTCTCTTTCCAAACCAATCATTCGGAAGAACTTGTTAGCTTGACCTACCCTTTAAAGAGTTGATGATATCCTACAATAACTAACCAAGACCAAGTGTAAAACTTCCTAGTGTCCTGCTATCAGCCAGTACATTAAGGCCCATGCTTAATTTGTATGATTTTAGTAAATCATATTTATATAACAGATTGGTTATAATGACTATGCAGTAGAATGTTAATATCCACTCTACATTGAACATTGTTTCAAATTTCTACAATATAGTGATTTTCCTCTCAAATTTAATATTAGGAAAAGCACAAAATTCATTAGAAAGATTTTTTTGGGGTTTATTATATAACCACTCTATAAATCAGGTGAGACTATGTTCCTGAACTATTAAATGACTACTTTTTCAGTTTCTCTTCACTCTCTCTACCTCTCTTCTTGGTTTGTGTGGGTGATGATTTAGTAAAGCCAGCTATATTGCTGACCACCAGAGAAAATATCTTCAGTTACACTTCACAGGGTTAGTTATGGATTTCTTTGAGAAACTGCTCTAATTCTGCCAAATCCCTTCCCAGATTTGCATATCTATCCATTTATGACAATCAATAGTGAGTTGTCAGCATATATCTATCAGGCAGTTCATGTTGATTACTCATAATAGTCATTTCCATAGCCAAAAGGGGAAAATAGTTTCTTTGTAATAGTTCAAATAAAGTCCAAACTAAGATTGAAATTCTCTAGTAAAATAGACAACATATATAATTTGTTTGAAGCTAGCCTGGTCTGTGGTTCACATTTGATCTGTTTTGCCACAGAAAAACAAAGTAAATTAATTGAACCAAATTAATAAAAATAGATTTAGTTCACACACTATATCACATTATTAACTTAGATAAGCACTAAAAGAAAATACATGTGTATTGTTTCATCCAAGCCCAGACCTCATTAAGTATGAAATATGTGACCATGTAAATGAGAGAGCACAGAGAACAGCAGAAGGTGGCCTAAGACAAGCAATGGATTCTCAAGAGGCCAGCTAGCATCTGTGGGGAGAGCCTTGTGAGGCTGAGTTCAGGGATACTCTGTCTTTACCTCCCTAGCCATGACTGACACTGATGTATTTTCTGAGCATGCAGGAGGTCAGATAACTGAAAGCTTGTGCTCTCTGGGTAGTTTGGGCCATAGTGTCTGTCTGCGTTGGGTGTTTGCATTGACAGCTCTGCCTGGACTGGCTACTGAAGTTCCAGGGGAACATTTTTGTGAAGCCCAGCCTTAACATCCAGAAATCAAGTGGTTTTTCAAAGCATATGTAGTTTGGATTTTAGTAATTTGTGCATGGGTTTTACTTTTTCATGTTTGTACCTTTTACTTGATACATGCTATATATCTACAATGGTGGTGTAATATAATTAATTAAATGATGCATACATTTGTTACAACCAAATGAAGGCAGTTAACATTTTTATCTCCTCAAGCATTTATTACTTGCAGGGATTAGAAACCATGAAATTTTCCAGTAATTTTGAAATGCTTTATAGTTTATTGTGAGGTGAATTGCTTACTTTTCTAGAACCCTAGAAGCAATTAATCCTCAGCCATTGCATTAGTTATTATATGTAACTTTCACTGCCTTACCTGTTCTAATTTCTTGTGACCACTATCCTACTATTTTTAATGAAATCAACTATTTTGAGCTTCCACAAACAAGTAACACCATGCAGTACTACAGCATGCAGTGTATGATGGACCTTAGCAGAACTGTATTCCTAGTTCTTTGTTAGTCTAAATCACACAGCACAATTGTCATACAGCCTTCAGATGAATTAATATGCCTGTTACCATCTAACTAGCTAAATATGATGCTGGGGCTAATGTAGTAAAGGCAGCATTTGAGCCATCCCATGAAAGAATTTAATGCTAATCAACAGAGACATATACACAAGAATGGTCACGTGTGTGTGGGAGGGGTACCTTCATGAATATACATATGTAAGTAATTTGTCTATGACTGGAATTGTCTCCCTACTCCAAAGGTCATGAATGACTCTGCTGAAGAACGCACACTTCTTTTATTGAGTATTTTAACATTCCAGTTCTCATTATTGCTATTAAGATATGAGCTGCTTTTATTCTCTGCCTTTAAGTATTACAGTCCTGCATTAGAAACCATACAAATGAAGGCATAAAATTAGAATTTTTTAACGTGGTTTTAATTAGAAAGGCAAAATGCAAAAAGAATATCTATTATATGGTAACTGTTCTATTTTTGTTCTTGATGCTGTGGCAAACAACCTAACCAAAAACAACTTGTAAGAGGAAAGAGTTTATGTACCTGATAATTACAGTCTGAAGTCAATCTTTGAAATCATGAGTCAAGGCAGGAGATAAAGCACTTAATGACATCAAATCCACAGTCAAGGGCAGAGAGAAATGAATACATCCAGGCTGCCTGCTTCTGCTTCAGATAGTTTTTTCCTTTCCTATGTAGTTTGGGAAATATTGCCCAGGAAATACTGTCACTTACAATAGACTGACATTTCCTACATTAATTGAAAGTCAAGACACACACACTCAGATATGACCACAAACTAATCTGATCTAAATGATTTTGACTTGAAACACTCTTCTCAGATACTCTGTATGAGCAACAAGAAGAAACAATATCCAAGGTTTTCTGTTTTTTCCAAATGAAGTTGGAAAAGTTTTTCCACGTCTGTGAAGAATTGTGTTGGGATTTTAATAAGGATTGCATTGAATCTGTAGATTGCTTTTAGTAAGATTGCCATTTTTACTATGTTAATCCTACCTATCCATGAGCATGGGAGATCTTTCCATTTTCTGATATCTTCTTCAATTTCTTTCCTCAGAGATGTAAAGTTCTTTTCATACAGGTACTTCACTTGCTTAGTCAGAGTTACCCCAAGGTATTTTATATAATTTGTGGCTATTGTAAAGACTGATGTTTCTCTGATTTCTTTCTCAGTCCTTTTATCATTTGTATGTAGAAGGGCTACTGATTTTTTTGAGTTAATCTTGTATTCTGCCACATTACTGAAGGTGTTTATAAGCTGTACAAGTTCCTTGGTCAAATTTTTGGGGTCACTTATGTATACTATCATATCATCTGCAAATATATATTAAATTTTGACTTCTTCCTTTCCAACTTGTATCCCTTTCATCTCCTTTTGTTGTCAAGTTAAATAAATATGGGGAGAGTGGACAGCCTTGTCTTGTTCCTGATTTTAGCAGAATTTCTTTAAGTTTCTCTCCATTTAATTTGATATTGGCTGTTGGCTTGCTGGAAATTGTCTTTATTATGTTTAGGTATGTCCCTTGTATTCCTGATCTCTCCAAGACCTTTATCATGAAGGAGTAATGGATTTTAAACATGGAATGTACTCACTCATAAGTGGACACTAGATGTAAAGCAAATGATAATCAGACAACCCACAACTCCAGAGAAGCTAACTATCAAGGAAGACCCAAAGGGGGACACATGGATCACCCTGGAAGGGCGAAGTAGATGATATCTCCATGAGTAAACTGGAGATGAGGAGTGGGAAATGGAGGGTAGGGGATAGGTGATGAGAACATAAGGGAATGAGATGGTTGAACTGGAACAGGGATGGAGGGAGGAAGCAATGAAAGAGATATGATACAGGGAGATATCATGGGGATAGAGAGAAACCCAGGGCTAAGGAAATTGCCAGGAATCCCCAAGGATGACCCCAAATTGGGCTACTAGCAATAGTGGAGAGGGTGCCAAACTGAACTGGCTTACCCCAGTGATCAGACTGGTGAATATCCTAACTGTCATCACAGAGTGTTTCTCCAATAACTGATGGAAGCAGATGCAGAGATCCATGACCAAACACCAGGCCAAGTTCCAAGAGTCAAGTCAGAGAGAAGAGGGAGTCTATGTGCAAATGCATCAGGATCATGATGGAAAAAGAAGCAGAGATAACCAAACCAAACTAGCGGGAAATCATAAAAGTTGCATCAATGGCTATGGATCCTACATGGGACTGGACTAGGCCCTCTTCATGGACAGACAATTAATCCATCTCTGGTGCATGAGCAGACTTTTTGGAGCCCACTACCTATGATGGGACACCTCATGCAGCCTTGACGCAGGGGGAAGGGCTAGGACTTGCCTTTAGTGGATGTGACTTTCCATGGGAGGCCTTGTCTTTCTGTGGGTGGGAGTGGGGGGGATGCATTGGGAGGGGGAGGCCAGGGGGGCAGGACTAGGGAAGAGGAGGATCTTTAATTGGTATGTAAAATGAATGAAAAAAAATTGTTAATAAAAAAAGAAAAAGGGAGCTCCATGTAAGAGGGGCTCTATCAAGATTAGACCTACAGGGATAAGAGTGTGGAAGAAACAATAGTGATTGAGGTAAAATAATAACAAAGGGGATAATTGTTCACCCTAGGAAGACACATAAGGGGAATAAAATCAGTGTAACTTTAAAAGAAAGAAGAAACAATAAAAGTAAATATAGATTGATGTAGAACGCTGTACATTCTATTGATGATATGCTAAGACATTTTAATATACTTTTTTTAAACAAAGCTCATGTTATGGCCACTTCATTACATTGTTGTACACTGACAAGAACATTGTCAATGCAGTCATGTGATTCCTTAGCAATATAGTTATTTGTGGATGCTTTAAAAGGATTCTCTTTTTATTCATTTTTTTTTTTTTTAGTGAGTAAAAAAATCATAATCATGTGGAGAAAAGAAGTTTAAAAAAAGATTAATCAGGGTTTGGGGATTTAGCTAAGAGGTAGAGCGCTTGCCTAGCAAGCGCAAGGCCCAGGGTTCGATCCTCAGCAAAAAGAAAAAAAAAAGATTAATCTATTGTAAAAATTTATCACATCAATTATAGATTTTTATAACATACATTGAAAAAGTCATTTTAATAGGAGAAAATAGAAGTCAACTAATTTCTGCTCCTCATGCCTGATTTGACAAAACTATGGAACAATTGCATTTGTTGAATACATTTCCTTGCCTTCCATAACAGGAATGCTGGTGGGCTCTTCTTCCTTATGGTGTATACTCCTACATAATGAATGCTGTATTTTCATGTTGCAATAATTTGAAGCCTATATGGACAGTGTTTGTCAACCAATATAATATCCAAAGGGTAAAGTTCATGCTACATCATATAATATTAATCCCAAGAGTTTCACAATCCATATTTTGTTTCATGGTGTAGCTTTTTTTACTGTGGCATATACTTTGCCAAAGCACCCATTCTCCCAGACTAGGTCTTGAGTTATGGTCATGTTGAGAGAAGTTTTTAATGAAACCTGAAGACTTAGACATGGGGGTAAAAAATGTTTAGGCATGTTAGATATTCATTTTCAAAGGACAAGGTCACACATGCAACTGACAGCAAAGCAACAATTTACTCACTCAAGTTCAATGTCAGTGTCTGGAATTGTCACTTTCTTCCAAAGGTCATGAAAGACTCTAGTGAAGAGCACATACTTCCTTTCTCAAGTATTTTAAAGTTGTATTTCTTGTTGTAATTATTATGATATGAGTGGCTTTTATCTTCTTCCTCTAGCTGTTGTAGCCTAATCTTGGAAACAACATAAATGGAGACATAAAGTTAGAAGACTATGTGTTTTACTTAAGAAAAGTGTCTTTTTTTTTAAAGTGTCCTATTTGATACCACAAATAAACCAACTTTGCATAGGCTGGTTCAAGTAAATGTATACCAAAAACAGTCCCAAGGTTGGGGAAACATCTGACATAAAACAGAAAAGTGGAACAAACTGGAAATAAAACCAATCCTTTCACACTCAGTCCTCTGGGACAAAATGGATCCATTTGCAACCCTACCAAGCAGTAGCATATACATATATGCCGCTGAGAAAAGACTCACAGATGCCAAATGGGTGCATTAACCCCCCTTGGCACAGTTAATGTAGACATGCCCTTAGGGATCCATATAAGACCCATCTGTTCAGTCAAGCATTTGCTTAATTGTGTCAAATGTCTGGCAAATGCAGTGTCAGTTAATAGATAATAGATATGTAAATGCTGTTTGTGTTCCCGTACACTTGCCCAAGGGCTTTAGAATACATACATAACATTTTTTTTTAATAATTTCCTGTTGAGGATAAAATGGAAATTTTTGGAGCAGCACCATTACTACTCATAATAGGCCAAACTATAATTCAGCTGAAAGCTTTGTAACAGCCTCGTCTTCAAGGGATGCTGGTTTCCACTCTATTTTTCTGGAAATACAGAAGATCATGTTATTTGCCTGAGGGATGCTGGTTTCCACTCTATTTTTTCTGGAAATAAAGAAGATTATGTTATTTGCCTTCAAAGTTATGTAAGGGAATATTTACAAGGCCTCCTGTATGCCAACCTGTTATCAAACATGAAGTAAGGATTATGAGTGGCTGAGAAGAACACGGCTTCTAGAAACCTGTCAATCTGTTCACCTGTGCCAAGAAACGCTGTCAGATAGGCACTCTGAAAATGTTTGTGGACTGTGACTGTGTGGGCACCAGCTCTGTATCAAGGAACTGAAATGTAATAAAATTTGGTCCCTTATGGTTATGGAAAATTTTTCAATATGGAAATATGAAGTACAATAGAGACCTTTAATAAACTCCCAATTCCTACTTCACACACTATCACTTTGCACCACCTTGGTTAACCATAAAGAGGAAGTGAATGAGTTCTTGCATTAAACTGCCAATGACACCCTAACTGACAAGTGCTGAGAATTAAGTTCTTAATATCCCCTTTCCCCTCTATGATGCAGACCTATTATCAGTGACACATTTGACAACTTTGAAGGAAATGGTTGCCAAAACGTTTGAGAGGATGTGAGATTGACAGTTCAGAACACAGCAGTCCTCTCTAGGTTTTATGACAGGAAATCCTTACAGCTTCCTTTTCATCTTTAAAATAGCCTTTAAGAATCACTTTCACTTGTACTTTGGACATAGATAGAACATCTTAAACCTATATAGAGCATAAAACACTTAAGTGGGGCTTGATGCACTCTCAGGGCCTTCCAAAATGACGAATCAATTTTGATACTGACAGCCCAGCTGCTAGAAATAATTTCCATCACTTTTCATTTCCTTCACACTCATTTTTTTTTTTTATTTTTGTTAGAATTGGAATCCTAGTGTTTTCTAGGAGGAACAGATTTCAATGAGGCCTACATTCTACCTGAGGAAAACAGGTGACTGCCTTTTCCTCATTAGGGTTCAGCATCATTATAACTATATATGCAAGGTTAAAAATGTTACAGCCTATGTTAAATATTAAAACTAAATACCATAGGTTGCTAAGCAGGAATTTTCACATAGTATGTAGAACCTACAATTGCTCAATGCCAGGCAGTGAGGGACCAATTTAGAAAAAGGTGTCCTTCTAAGGCTTCTTATGGCTCTAGAGTTAAGCTATTTATTACTCCAGAGCTGCTTCATAAACCACAGTTGTGTTTGTTAAAGGATCTGGAATATTTGAATATATTAGCACTATTTTCCTGTTTATCTATCACCTTTGTGTTTATACCACTAGCAAGCCATTTGGGAATCCGGGTTCTGAGTGATAAGGTTGAATGAAAGGCAACCATTAATAAACTTTACTTTTTGAGATTTTCTGAGTGGACTGAGGGCAGGTAGGAATTGGAACATGAGGGATCAGGTTGGGAGGACTGGAAGGGGAGAGTACTGGAAGAGACAACAAGAAAGGGAGGGAAACATTTTGGGGTAAGGTAGAAACCTGGCACAAAGGAACCTCCCAGGAATCTACAAGGATAACCTCAGCTAAGACTCATCAATAATGGATACTGTAGCTGAACTGGCCATCTCCTGTGACCAGGAAAGGCCTCCAGTGGAGGGATTGGGACACCAACCCAGCCACATCACCTTCATCCAACAGTCTGTACTGTCTATGGGATGTGCTGGGGTAAGGGTGGTCTAGAGATCGAGGGAGTGACCAACCATTGGTTCAGCCAAAGTCACATGCCATGAGAGTAAGCCAATTCCTGACACTGTCTGGAGCACCAGGACCCACATTCTGGATGACCCAGAGACCTACAATAGAACCAAATAAGACTGGAGGGGGAAAATAACACTGTAACGATACCTAACTGCACCAGGCTTTTTCTTTTGGGCCACCAACCAGCTCCCAAATCATAACATGGAGATTTATTATTAGTTTTGAATGTGCAGCCAAGCTTAGGCTCATTTCTAACCAACTCTTTAAACTTACTTCTCTTTATTAACATTCTACCTAGGGGCCTTTTACCTTTTTATACAGAATTTCTAATATTTCAATCCGGTTTTATCAGTCCAAGACTTACTTATACACCACTGTATCACACATGTAATAGGAACTTACATGCCAGACAATGTCTATTTACAGCCACTGATGTTACTTTTTTAAAATTTTTATTTATTCATCTCTCATACAATATATCCTAACTGCAGCTTCCCCTCTTGCCACTCTTCCCAGCTGCCCCTCCCACCTTCCTTCACCCCTAGATCCACTTCTCTAATCCAGGCCTCTTAGGGACATCAAAAGAACATGGCACAAGTTGCAATAAGACTAGGCACAAAACCTCCTATCAAGGCTGGGCAAGGCAACCCAGTTGGAGGGAAAGGGTCCCGAAAGCAGGCAAAGGAGTCAGAGATACCCACACTGTCAGAAGTCCCCCCAAAGCACCAAGCCAACAACCATAACATATATGCAGAGGACCTAGTGCTGATCCTTGCAGGCACCATGATTGCCACTTCAGTCTCTATGAGACTCCATGAGCCATGCTTAGTTGATTCCTTAGGTCATGCTCTCCAGGCGTCCTCAACTCTTCTGGTTCCCACAATTCCTCTTCCCCCTCTTCTGTTGGATACCTAGATCTCTGAGGGGAGGAACCCAATGGAGACCTCTAACCTGGGCTCTGTCTCTCTCTCTGCCTAATGTTTGCTTGAGGGTCTCTGCATTTGCTCCCATCAACTGCTGGAGGAAGCCTTTCTGATGATGATTGGATTAGGGATTGATCTATGAGTATAGCAGAATATCATTAGGAATCATTTTATTTATTCAATTGTTTGTTTTGGCCTCATTAATGTCATGGATTTTCCACTGTGGGAGGTTTCCACATCATCCCCCAAATGCCATCCAATTCCAATCTTCTCTCCCTCCATCTTCCACAACCCAGTCCCCCCTATTCCCATTCCCACCTGCCCACAGTCCAACCACAAAACCTATTTTATTTCCCCTTCCCAGGGAGATCCACACATCTCCCCACTAGAGCCCTCCTTGTTGCTTAGTCTCTCTGGGTCTGTGGATTGAAGCATGATTACCATTTACTTAAGAGTTAATACCCACTTATAAGTGAGTACATACCATGTTTGTCTTTCTCACTCAGGATGATTTTTTTCTATTTCTACCCATTTGCCAGTAAATTTCACATTGTAGGTTTTTTTTTAACTGCTCATACTCTGTTGTGTGATGTGCCACATTTTCTTTTTTTTCCCTTTTTGTTTTATTATTAAGAAATTTTCTGTTCACTTGATATACCAACTACAGATCCCCTCCTTTTCCCACCTCCCAGCCTCCTCCAAGTCAAGGTCTCCCATGGGGATTCAGAAGAGCCTGGCACAATCAGCTGAGGCAGGTCAAAGCCTCTTCCCCTTGCACCAAGGCTGTGCAAAGTGTCACACCCTAGGCTCTGGACTCTAAAAAGCCCGCCCATGCACCAGGGAGAGATCCCAATCCCCCTGCTTGGGGACCCCCAAACAGTTCATGCTAAATGACTGTCTCTATATCCAGAGGGTCTAGTCCAGTCCTATGGGGACTCAACAGCTATTTGTCCACAGTTCATGGGTTTCCAATAGTGTGGCTGGTCATCTCTGCATGTTTGTCCTTCATCTCAACATCTGCTGCCCACAGAATCCCTCCTCTCTCTCATCCTGGTGCCCATTTGTAGATCTCTGCATCTGCTTCCATGAGTAACTAGATGAAGGCTCTATGATGAAAGTTAGGGTATTCACTAATCTGGTTACTGGAGGAGACCAGTCTAGGCACCCACACCATAAATGCCATTAGTCCAAGGTGGGGTCATATTTGTGGATTCCTAGGAACTTCCCCAGCACCTGACTCTTCCTATTCCCATGATGTCTTCATTTATCATGGTATCTCTTTTCTTGCTCTCCCACTCTGTCCCTGTTCCACCTGCAATCTCCCATTTCCTTATGTTCTCATCCCCCATTCTTTGCCCTCTATTACCACCACCCCCTTCACTCCCAGTGTGCTCATGTAGATCTCAACTATTTCTCCTTCACTGGGCTATGTGTGTGTGTCTCTCTCACACCTTTGCTTACTTTATTTCTTTATGTTTTACTTTGTGTCTGTTGGCTGGTACTTACCTGGTGCCTCCCTCATTCTCTTCTTCTTCTCTCTTTGTTTTTTCTTCTCTTGAGTCTAGATTTCTTTTCCTACTTATCATCTCTGTATGCCAGCCCTGCCTAGCCTTTCTCCTGCCTATGTACTGGCCACTCTGCTCTTTATTAGCCTAATCAGGTGCCTTAGGCTGGCAAGGTGAAACAAATGCAACACATCTTTACATATTTAAACAAGTGCAGCATAAACAAAAGTAACTCACCTTTACACAGTTAAAGTAATATTCTGCAGCAGAAACAAATGTAACCCATCTTTGCCTCGTTAAAATACTATCCCACAACACCTAGTAATAGTCTGCTCTCCTCCTAGATTGGTGCCCAGCCCAGTTGTTATCAGAGTGGCTTCATCCAGCAACTGATGGAAACAGAAACGGAGACCTACAGCAAAACATTAGTCTGAGTTCAGAGAATCCTGTTGAAAAGATTAGGGGAAGGATTGTAGGATCTAGAGGGATCGAGGAAACAAGAAAACCCACAGAATCAATTAACCTGGGCTAATAGGGGCTGAGAGAGTGTGAATTAACAACCAGGGAGCCTACATGGGACTGATCTATGCCTTCTGCATATATGAAACGGTTATGTAGCTTGATCTACTTGTAGGTCTCCTAACAGTGGGAGCAGGGGCTATCTCTGACTCTTTTGCTGGCTTTTAGGAACCTATTCTCCATATTGGGTTGCCTTGCCAAGCCTTAATACAAGAGGAGGTACTTAGTTTTACTGCAACTTGATAGGCCATGTTTTCTTGATATTCATGGGAGGCCTGTCCTTTCCAAACAAAAATGAAGGAGGAGTGGATGGGGGACAAAAAAGGGATGGAGGAGTAGAGAAGAGGAGGGAGGAGAAACTGATGTTGGGATGTACAATAAATAATTATATATATATATATATATATATATATATATATATATATATATATACACACACACACACATATATATAATATGTATGCTGGCAAAAATAAAAATAAACTTTACTTTTTATCTATATCTGCTTTTTCCTTCTTCCATGTTACAAAAGCATTTCTAAACCAATAATGTCATCCTAACAGCTGTGGTCAGGTATGGCATGAGAAACAGGGACAGGGCTGGTGAGATGGCTCAGCCGTTAGGCTAGGCTCACAACCAAAAATATAAGAGAAACAGGGACATCTGTGTTCACTAGATATCATCAGTTTCAGAACATTGACAATGCTAACAGAAAGACTGGCCGACTGCTGGTCAAATGTGATTCCAAGTCAGTACTAGGCCACAGTCATGCAGTGGACAGAGTGTAAGGTGGCTTTGGTTCCAATGGGAGGCTTTGCCTAAACCTCCAACATAACAGACAGAGAAAAGACAGACTATTTGGTGACTTTGCATCAGTTACCAGATAAGAGCATTCATTACAGAGGAAGATATCAGTAGATGGACTGGGTCAAGAAATTTGTCTCTCATACTGAAAGTAACATCAGTCAAATTCTCACATATTCTTGGACCCTGGTTTCCAATACCGATGATGAATCTCCTAATTTCCTGAGGCTTCATGTTACATTGCTGAAGGAAAAGGATGTTGCAAGCTTTTTGAACAACACAATCATATAAGGCAGACAAAGTTATTAATAACAGTGTGTTTTGTTCTAGCCCTAAAATATAGTCTAATATTTGAGTAACCATCACTTGGAAAAAAAGTGCACAAACAAGGTATAACTAAAAACCTCTAGGTGTACATGATTATGAAGAGCCGCTCACTTTAATTACCTAGTACTAGATAGGAAACCACACAAATGGGTGATACTTGAAGCTGGCACCACTGAGATGCTGCCTATCATTGGAATTGCATCCTCAACCAGGGCTGAGGAACATAAAAGTTCTTTATATTTTGGGACATGTGAGGCAGCTTTCACACACAATTACATGTGAGTATTTCATTAAAACTGCTTTACACATATCAGAAATCTTAGTACAAAGTCTTATAAACAGTTAAGTTTCAATTTACTTCAATCAAATTATACTGGCTAAGTAGAACATAGATAAGAAATGATTCTATTTTCTAACTCCCTAAATGCTGGTTTTCATTATTTTCTCAAAATTCTTTGAAAACTCTCTATTGCTTTATTTTTAGACCATTTCTTTCTTCTCCCATCTCAGCAAATGAGAAGCCAATTGGCATTTTCACTACGCTTTCTGAAAGCCTCATCTGACAGATCCAACAGCTTTTTCTAGCTTCTAGTTTCCAAATTACCACAGGCTGTTTTGGTCACTTTTTCTGCCACTCTATAACACAGATTGCCTTTCTCCAGCTCCTAGTGGTTTTTTTTTTTATGGTCTTTCTGGCCTCCAGCAGTAGCATCCTCCCCATATGTATCATCAGTACCTACCATTGCCAAGTCCCAAATTTAGGATTTTATACATTGTCTTCCTTGTCACTGTCTTTGTCTTCTTCATCACTGTCATCATAATCATCATTGTAATCATTATCATCATCATCACATTTCACCAAAATGTACCCAGTCCACTATTCTATACCTTAAGGGTTCCTTAAATTTAGTGAGTAATTAGCACTAACAAATTCTTTCTCGCCGGGTGGTGGTGGCGGCGTATGCCTGTAATCCCAGCACTCAGGAAGCAGAGCCAGGTGGATCTCTGTGAGCTCGAGGCCAGCCTGGGCTACCAAGTGAGTTCCAGGAAAGGCACAAAGCTACACAGAGAAACCCTCTCTAGAAAAACCAAAAAAAAAAAAAAAATTCTTTCTCAGCACTTGACTGTGGTGTTCTTTTGCTGTTGGCTGAGTGCCACTCATGTTTTGCCAGCCCTGAGGATGTCTTATGATAGGCTGGAGGAACACAATGACCTTTAGTATCTCTTTTCTACCAATGGACTGACTAGAACAGTTATAATAGCTGAGCTTGACTCTCCACATCTCTCCATGCAAGACACCTTTACAATGGAAATAAAACCTGCTCTCTGGGCCTACTCAAGGCCCAGCTTCTGATGTAACTGTGGGTGACAGACAGAATCTCAAGTAGTACCAATGGAAGGGAGGGCTGTCCCAGTTCTGAGCTTTACCCTGTTGTAAAACTAGGTAACCAATAAAAAATACTTTGCATGATTCATAATTAGAAATAAATATAATTCTATGTGTCGTTTAGCATACCATTATTCTAACCACAAAACTTTATTTTAGGACAAGAACAAACCTTTCTCTTAGTATTTGCCATGTTATTCGTTTCACAACGGGAGCTTGGTCTACCTCACAGTAGCGACACTATTCAAGGAAACTGACTGTCCTTTTTCTAGTAGCTATCAATTGTCATGTTCCCCTCCCCTGTCTATGCTATTATTTTTGTCTGGCTTAGCTTATAAGACCCTTGGGCATGCTGTCAAAACTGCTGTAGGTTCATATGTACAGCTGCCCTGCTGTGTCAGAAGGTCACTGTTGATGAATCTTGCTGACATGATCTTATGCTTCATATATCCTGGCCCTCAGCACTGTAGTACAAATTCCATTTTAAATGAAGATATTCTCCATTAGTACCAGTAAAAAATATTCTAAAAATGTGAATATTCTAATGATATTTCTCTGTACAACACATCTGTTTGTTTGCTGAACTGTAGCCTCTATTTGTTCATGGTGTCAACACTCAGAAAAAGGGGGTACTGTGTTTTGACATAAAAGATTCAGGAAAAGCTATCACAAATTAACCTTGTCTGTACTTGGGGAAAAACTGTCAGTATAAGTCAGATCCATAGCATGCAGCTAAAGAGATACTGGAAAAGGATTTAATGGAGACACTAATTACCTAAGGAGATCAGGGCTTAAGGACTCACCTAGGGCTAAGAAAAATTAAAAATCACAACTTCAGCACAATGTTTTTATACCCAAATTTCAAAGTACATAAATGCATTGCTATTAGAAAAAGAAAGGAGAGGAAGAGGAGGGGGAGGAAAGAAAGAAAGAAAGAAACAAACAAAGAATAAACAAAGAAAGAAAGAGAAAAATGGAGGGAGGGAGCGAGGGAAGAAGGAAGACTAAAATGGCATTTCCAAATTTCTATGAAGCCAGTATCATTTAATGTCAAAACTAGTTAAAGACATATACACACAAAAAGTAAGAATGAGAAAAGAAAACTACAAGCTAATATCTCTAATGAACAAAGACTCAACAAATTCTCAAAATATTTGCAAACAGAATATATATGTACATCAAAAAGGATTATCCACCCTAACCAAGTTAGCTTTGTCCATGAAATGCAGGGATGTTTCAATATATAAAAGTCTATAAGTAATAAAACATACAAATGGACATAAAGACAAAACCCACATGATTATCTCAAAAGATGCAGAACATGCCATTTGTAAACTCTAGTGTGTCTTGTTGATAAACGTCCTAGAGAGTATAGAATGAGCCAAAATATACTTCAACATAACATATAGCCAACTATAAATCTTAAGTGGAAAAACAGATTGAATTAGTTCTGCCAAAGTCAAGGGATATTTATTACTCCCCATTCTGTTTCAATATTTTGAGTGAAATATTGCATGGAACAATAAAGCAACAGAAGAAAAATTAAAGGGATATAAATAGGAAAAGAAATCAAAGTATTCAAATTTGCAGTAGATATGATACTGTACATTAGAGATCCTCCAAATCCTGCCAAAACTAGAAATTATGAATAAATTCAGCAGTGTCGCAAGATACAAACCAACTTGTGCCTTTCTATACTAACAACAAACATATGGAGAGAGAGATGTTGGGCACACTTCCATTATAACAGCCTCAAAGAAAACAAAATATCTAGGAATCAATCTAACTAAGAAAGTGAAAGGCCTGTAAAATGAATACTTTAAACCACTAAAGAAAAACATAGAACAAAGGTACTAGAAAATGTGAAGATGTCTTATGCTCATGGCTTGGTAGAATTGATATTGTGAAAATGACAGTCAAAAAGCTTTTTATAGGTTCCATGCAATCCCAACCAAAATTCTAATCTCATGCTTTAGAGAAAACAATCTTTAAAAAAATCATATGGATTACCCCAGATATTCAAAGCAGGTGGTCAAAATACTCCAGATAGTCAAAGAAATCTTGAGCAACAAGAACAATACTGTAGGGATTAACATTTTAAATTTTAAGACATATTAAAGAGAAATTGTAATAAAAATAAGATGGTACTGAACAAAGACAGGTACGCAGACAAATAGATTAAAATTGATGACCCCAAAATGAGTATCTAAATGTGGACCTGGAAACACTAAAAATATACACAGTCGCCTAAATGATACAGTTGTAGGAAAGGACTTTCTGAATAGAACCCCATTTGCCCAGGAATTCAGGCCAACAATTAACAAATGGAACCTCATAAAACTAAAAAAGTTCTGAACAACTGAAAACAATTAATCAAGTGAAGAGGAATCTCAGAGAATGCCAGAGAATTTTTGCCAGCTCAACATCTGACAGAGGATTAATATACAAAATATAGAAAGAACTAAAAAAGAGTGAAGAGAATCAAATTACCCATTTAGTAAGTGACTTTGGGATTTGAACAGAAAGTTCTCAAAGGAAGAAACCAAAATGGCCAAGAAATTTTTCCAAAGGTATTCAGTGTCCCTAACATTAGGAAAATACAAATCAAAATAACTCGGAGGTTTCATCTAACCACAGTCATAATGCCAAAAATTCAAGAGAACAATCAATATTAATGCTGGAAGGTGTAAGGAAAGGGGAATCCTTATTCAGTTTTACTAGTTTTTCAAATTGGTCCAGCCATATTGCAAATCAGTATATAGATTGCACAAAAGTGTAAAAAAAAGAACATATGAACCTGAAATACTACTTCTTGGCATATGTCCAAGGGACACAACATCCCACTATACAGATACTTACTCAGTCATGTCACTGCCTCTCTGCTGACAATACATAGGAAATGGAAATAACCTAAATATACTTTAATAACTGAATGGATAATGAAAATGTAGTGCATATACATTATGAAATACCATGAAGTAAAATAAAATAATGGACATTTAGGGTAAAAATGATAGAAAAGTATTGGGTAAGGTGATGTACCTAGAATGAACTCTCTCATCTGAAGACCCTAGCTTGAAATCTTTAGATATGAATATATAACTAGAGGCAGGAGCTGATATGCAGGCCATGGAGAAGAGTATTAGTAAATAGAGAGGAAAATCAAGTGCCATATAAAGTCAGTAAACAAGACTGACACCTACACTAGAGTTATAATTAGAAAATGTTATTTTTACAGAATAACCCTTTAAATTCTGAAAATGACTATAAGGAGTTTCTAAGGCTATGAAGAAATTTTTCTATAGATGTGCTCATCATTAGAAAGAAATGATAAAATAAAACAATTACATTTTGGAATAATTATTGTTTAAATAAAATCAGCTATTTTTTTCTGCTTAAGAATTTAAATTATTAACTAGGATATTGAGTAATACTCTAGATACTGAGCTGGTTTTTAGCATTGAATGGAACATTATAAAATTAAGTAAACTGGTAGTAAAGGTTAAACACACATTATCATTTCAGTGAAAAACTAAAAATTCCTTATATAAAGATAATTAGAAAGTAAAAAGAAACCTAAGCATAATGAATGCATTTATATTAAATAATTATTGTTGACAAGATTGTAATACCCATATTACAAAAAAAAACACATAAAATTTGTAATCTATGGGAAAATTCTGCACCTTCCACTAGGTTCTTCCTAGTTGTCAGAGAGTATCTGACTATTGTAAGAGCAAGTGTAACAATCAGCTCCCAGGGTACCAGAAAGTAGTATGTAAGCTTACAGGGGGAGAAGCAATTAAAACATTATATCTAGTTGTAGAATTGTCATTGTACCATGGAAATGACCACTGGGGTAAGATATCTGTAAATGTGTAGTAAGTCGCACTCACATGTTGGTAGTAACTAATAACTGTCTCATTGAACTAAATCCCACCCAACAGGAGGGAAATCATGCTCAGTACTGAGACCTGAGCCAGCTTCATCAGGCTAGTGATGTCATGGGCTTTAGAAAAGAAGTTACTATTGCTGCTTCGCTAGACCAGCATAATTCCTTACTACATTTTAAATCTTATCGTTATATCCACAGGTAAGTGTAGCTACTGCCACTCATCAATAAGCTTCTCTTTACTAGAAATGGAGACCATCACAGGAAATAACTACACAATGAAGAGATCAACAGATCATGGGGAACCTAGCCCTAACAGATACATCTACATCTCAACTCCTCTATCGATGGCTCAGGAAACGTCATCCAAGAAAGGACAGAATCAAATGTAAGAACCAGAGCACTAGAAAGTCAGCTGTGAGACAGTCCAAATCCTAGAAATGGCTGCTGGCTGCAAAAAACACTAATACAATGGCAACATCAACGGACATGTTAATGTAGCGTCAGTAAAATATCATGAGGTGTCATTTCTAGACAAAAATTATAGGCAAAGATTGTTGGGAGAAGGACAAATAGCCTCTCCTGGGAAGAGTCTCATTGGCTGTCTAATGCAGAATGATCATCTCCCAAAGCATATAAACACAAACAAGAAACATCAATGCAGGAGGATATACATACATACATACATACATACATACATACATACATACATACATAATGTATGTATATGTATATATATATGTGATAGATAGACAGATATAGATAAATAGATAGATGATACATATATATATGTGTGTATACATAGTATGTAATAATAATAATAATGAGAAAGAGGCTATCAAGAGTTGGGGAGACATGGAAATAGAGGGAGGGAACCTGGGAAGAACTGAAAAGAAAAAGTGATATAATTCTATTTAACTCAAAAATACCTTAAAAAGCAATTAACCTATCAACCTAGTATAAGAGTGGCTTGTTATAAGCACTGAAATATGCCATGAAGAAGTTATATAACACTGAAATATACCATGAAGAAGTATCAAATTCTTGATTTTTTCTTCACACTGTAGAGATGCCTCATCCTTTCTGATCCCAAGGAGACGTGCCTATATTTTCAATTTCCAATCGTATATTCTTTCTTCTTTCATTTATTTTTGATAACTGAATAGTAACTAATGAAAACCTCATAGATTTGAGGAACTACTTGGTGGCCCCTGGCAGTGGGATCAGGATCTATCTTTGGTTCATGAGCTGGCTTTTTGGAACCCATTACCTGTGGTGGGATGCCTTGCTCAGCCTTGATTTGGGGAGAGGTGCTTGGGCCTGTCTCAACTGAATGTACCAGGTTCTGCTGACTCCCTCTGGGAGGACTTACCCTTTCAGAGGAGGGGATGAGGGATGGGGGGAGCAGGAGGAGGGATGAGAGGGAAATCTGTGGTAGGTATGTAAAATGAATAAAAAAAATTCTTAAATAACTTTTTAAAATAATTACACAAAGCTTTTCAAACATCTCTACCACATACAAGTCCAAGAATACTAATTTGTGAAGCCCAAACTAAAAATGTGTGTTCCAGTTCCTCTAACTATAATGTGCTACTTCCACATATAGCCATTCCTATGGCTGCCCGGGAGACCACCCTCCAGATGGCTCAGAGCTCAAAACGAAGCCATGGAGTCAGGGCTTACTAGATGTTTTTATCTGAGGGGGCTAGGGGAAAAGATACCCACATACTCTCTTCGTGGTTTCCTTCAGGTTTTTTCTTTATTCTTCTTTTGCATTTTCTCTCCTTTATTTTCCTGATAATTTTCTTCTCTCATTCTTGATGTTTTCCTTTTAACTGCATCTTTATTCTTCATGTTTCCCTTCTAGTTCCTAATAACTCTCTTATTCTTGATATTTCCCTTCTAACTCTCTCATTCCTGATGTTTTCCTGCTAACTCATTTTAACACTCTTATTCTTGATGTTTTCCTTCTATCCTGTTTTAACTCTATTTTTATTCTTTTTCTTACAGCTTATATACCCCGGCAAAATCTTTCAGTTAACATAAAAATTACAATGTGATTACATTCTGTTTTACAAGTGAATAATTACAATGAATAAACATTTCATGTATTACAGATGAAAAAATATTATCCCACAAACCCACATACATTCAAACCCAAGCAATTTGTTATAGATTAACCATGTAGGAAAGCAAGATATTTTCTCAGTCAGGTCTTTTACTGGCGGGCTGCAGTTCACAGATATAAAGAAAGGGCCAATTGCTTTATTACTTATCTTGAAAGGTAGTGTTACAATAAAGAATCTTAAAACCTACACTTCTATATATGAAAATGAACAGTCAGCTCTACTTTAAATCTTTAAGGTACAACACACTCATTCATCAATAGTTTTTTTTTTTTTTTTTTAAGGAAATTGAAGGCAGAAATGGGTATAAAGAATTAATCATCACCTCTGGTCATTAACCAATCCTAACATGAAAAGTACATCATTTAGTAATAAGTGGACTGCTTTGTTTTTGTTCCCTGACCTTAAAGAGGTCCACATTCAACTATGTGTCTTTCTAAAACTTTAGAATATCTTGCGGCTTTTTGCCTCAAAGCTATTTGTCCAAAACATCTTAGTCTAGGTTATTGTCAAAGCTTTGTTTCAGCTATTAAGCACTCTGAAACCTGTGAGCACATATTTCAACATTAATGTTAAAAGAATTTAAGCTATCTTGGCTCCTGGAACTCAATTGTTTTTTCTTAATCATTAGCCTAAGCCAGTCTATATGGCTCCTCAATGGAAACTCATGTGTTCTAATTATGGGACATTTCCTTGTATTTATTTTTATTCATCAAAACTCTGTATAAACTAGCCCTCTTATTATCAATTAGATAGTGCAGCTTAGGGAAGAAATCGCCTTCATAAAATCCACAGGTTAAAATGGCCAGTACAATGGGATGTTTCCATGAGATAAAAACAATACATTACAGGCTGTGGAAATCTCCCCACACCCAGTCACACCACACCAGATACCAGAGAAAGACGGCAGCAACAAACATGTAAAGGCACAGAAGAAGCAAAAGACATTTTGGGGTCTGTGATCTTGGGGCCTTGCCTGTCCAAAATTGACCCAACAGAGAGTTTCCTCCTGGTGGGCTGATACCTTGAGCTTCAATTGTCACCTGCTGCCCGTCTGACAAGGTCTCCAGCAGTTTCCCCTGTAGGGAAATCACAAGATCATGATTTAAGTTTCATGCCAATTTTCTCATTTGTTTACTAAGAGTAATAGCACCAGATTATTATTTCCCAGGCAGCATGTGACAAGCTGATAATACAAATCCAAAGTGGAGGGGGGGAGCTTTACACCAATAACTTTAAGCTATTGAGAGTGATGGAAACATGAATTATTTAATACATAAACATTTTCTATGCATTCTTAAAGAACATGGATGCTAAAACTCTGTAAGTCCCATAACTTATTTTTTCCAGATCTTATTCTTTCTTTAGTGGCAATAAAAGATATGTTCTGTCAGTCAAGTAAAGACACTTAAGAAATGCTTCTCATTAGACATTTTGCTTCATTATTTATGGGTGAAAAAATGTAGACCTGGGAGTGATCATAGTATTTAGTCCTCCCTTAAAATACACGCATAGCTTGGTCTTCTTGTGGGACTCCTACCATTGGGAGCAGGGACTTTGACTCTTTTGCTGGCTTTTGAGACCCTATTCTTCATATTGTATTGCTTTTCTCAGCCTTAATACAAGGTGGGGGGGGGATGCTTAGTATTACCACACCTTGATATGCTGTTTTGTTTACTGTGGGGATTTATTAAGGCAACTCCACATAGTTAAAAAGGAGGTTTATTTTGGGGTAACTTACAGCTAGTAAAGAGGTTGGTTACAGGATCCAGGAGAGGTAAAGTGCAGTCCAGTGGTGTTCTTTGAAGAACTCTGCTCAGTCTACCACCCAACATCCAGGATCACCAGGAATCAAGAGAGCCAGCACATCCAGATCTCCAGTCTTAAGTGCTTCTATCTTGGCCCTGCCCCAGGGGCAGATCATAGGTAGGCATAGTTGTTACCAGAAGCCTCACTAAGGATACTACTTCCAGGTCAAAGTTGTAACAGCTACCCATTACTTCTCCCCTTTTGTCTAAATAAGAAAGTCCTAACCTAATACAAAACTATATACAATAGGAATGATTATCAAGTAATGCTCAGGAGAAATAAGGGATAATGACTTAGACAAGATGGAACTACAACCAACATGAACAATATCAAACAAGAGACATACTAAAATACTAAGATCCAGAGAAGTCTGGAGCATAGGTAAATGGCACATTACAAAGATCATTCCAAAGGTTGGGTATTTCTATTATCCTGTAAAGACAAAAACAGAACCCTACCCCAACCCTTGTTTGTTAAGTTTCTCTTATAACTTATAAAGCTGTCACATTGGTCTATGAGCTTTTACTTCTCCTCATCAAGGGGTTTCTCAGTTTGAACTTAAGACACACAAATGGTAAGTCACTAGTCCACACAGGCATTGGTGGCAGAGCTTGGGACAGTGTCCTATGGGCTCATGTGAAGACATGCCTCCTATATCTATTCTTGATCTGCACTCATTGGTCCAATGTCAGCCTTTGTCACATCTTCTACATAACCCAGAAGGTTGGGGTCTCCTGTCTGGGTTATTTATAGAAGGAGTATTACTTCTAGGAGTACCCCATGTACAGTTTTTACTTATATGACCTGGTGTACCACATTTAAATCATTTGGTACCATGGGGCCTTCTTCTACCTCTGGGAATTGCCTCTCTTATCCAACCAAGCCTTATTACTATAGTTAAGAGACACAACACCATTAATATAATGAATCCATTCTTACAAAGGAACTGATCTGACATTTAATGGAAGAAGTATTCTTTTGCATTCTGTATTAGCATTGTTGAATGCCAAGTACTCAGTTAATACTTGTCTTAACTCTTTATCTGACACAGCTTTCATTATACCTGTGGTCAGCCTTTGTAAAACATCAGTGAAATGTTCTTTTGGTCCCTGAAATATCTTTGTGTATACCTCAGTTGGTTTTCCTGATTCTGGAATTTTTTCCCCCAAGCATTAGAGCTTCTGTACAGCATAGGGATATTGTATGCTCACCATAAGTGACTTGTACATTCCTATCAGAGAAACGTCCCTCACCAAGAATTTGATCTTGGGAGATCTCAAAACCTCTGAGTTTACCTTATTGCTCTAAATTTCTTGCCTCTTCTCTCAACCAGCTTTACCAATGTAACTGCTGGCTATATTCTAGAACAGCTGAAATTAACTGATGCTAGTCATCTGGAATGATTCTATGTGAGGTAGACCATGTTTTTAACATCTCTCTTACAAATGTTGAGTGTATTCCATACATGACTATCACTTCCTTCATATTTAAAAAAAAAATCTCTCATTGAAATTGGTTGTAATATATATATTCTACATATGGCTCAGGGTGTCTATCATCTGTTGGCCTCTCATGGATGATTACAGGATTAGCCATTGTATGAGAGCCATTTGGAGATTTACAACCTGTACTGTCTTGCCCTTAGGCTTATTAGGTCCCTTGTCACAGTTACTAAGAGTTTCTTCCAGGGCTTGCAAATGAGCAACTAGGGTCTTTTCTAGTGAGTAAACATCCTCTCTTGTAAGAGATTCTAGATTTCTCATGGAATCATTCAAACTTTTATGTTCTTCTAAAACACATGATTCTACAGAACTTACTTTATCAGTTAATGATAATCTTTCCTCCTTATAAAGTATCTGAGTAGCAACAACTTCACTCTGGAGAGTTATTGTTCTTGGATCTTAAGGGCTCCCATCTCAGCCCCACCCCAGGGGCAGGTCATAGGTAGCTGTGGGAGTTACTGAAAACCTCACTAGGGGTACTACTTCCAGGTAAAAGCTGAAACAGCTCCCCACTACATTTGTTTATACTCATTGGAGACCTTTCCTTTTCTGAATGAAAAAGAGGAGGAGTGGACTGGGGGAGAAGTAGGGGAAGGATTTGGAATGAGAGAAGGAAAGGGAAACTGTGGTCAAGAGGTAAAATAAATAAATTAATTTTAAAAGTACACTGTAATACAGCAAGAGGAATTAGAATGACTTTTATTCCAGAAGAGGAGCTGTGGTCCTTCAACAACAGGAAACTAAATTCTGCAATTGGAGAAATACAAACTCCATCCTGGAGAGAACATGGTATGAGATATAAAGGCAGTGTGATTTGGCAGATGACTGGGTTTCCACCTTGTTCTACTTTAAGCATCACGTGGTAGCTATGAAAGTATAGGGCCTCTCCCCAGTTCAGTTCCTCTAGAAGAAGAGCCAAAAATAAAGATTATCAACTATAATATTTATAGGAAACCATCTGAATCAAGCAGAGAAGTGAGAAGGAAACAAGGCAAAGAAGGAGAATGGTTAATTTTACGGGTAGCCTGAGCTCAAACGGTGTTTTGGGAGAAGTCTAACAGTGGAAGATTCCTGATGTGGGACAATAGGACTAACTTCTGCAGCGAGTACCGCCTAGAAGTTAACCATTACCTTATACTGAGGGAGATATTTATCTCTTGAATGTTCTTGGTGAATCATGCCCTTTATCAAAAAACAATTCTCAAGAGTAAAGTTAAGTTATAAAATGTGATTAATGAACACTCCAGCACCAAAGGATGGCTATCTGGATGAGACAACACACAGTTCCATGACACCCTTGCATTCCCTGAAAACCAAGCCTGGAGAGGGAATATGACAGAAGCTTCCCTAGTGTCCTGCTTTGCTTCTTAATAAAGCAAGTGTAGGATGCACCTTTGCAGGCTATTCATCTACATCTGTAAAATCCTATAGTCTCCCTAATACTTCCACCTTACACACTCAATAGTCTGTTTTGCACAGAAATGGGAACATGATCCTTTTCAGCATGTATTCCACAATATCAACTTTATAAGACAATACAATGTACTGATATTGCTCACTAACTTCCTGTTTTTAGTGATGCTATGTGCTTTATTAGAGGTTGCAGGATGGTGTGTACCATGTGTGTTATGGCGCTTACCATTTTTTACTCATGGTTCCCATTTAGCTAACAGTATGCCATCTCAGCCATACCATACTACCACTGGCAATCCTTGCCCATTCCTGAAGGAGAAATTATTTTCTTGTCTCTCGGTTTGTTTCTAGCACTCTATGTTGGATGCTAAGACAATGCTCTTGTTATATTTCATATTTTAATAACACAAAAGCAATGTTAAAAAAGAATGTGTTATTAAAAGAAAAAGAAAAAAGAATGTGTTTTGTTTGCCAAGCAGCCATTATTAAGGAAAACAAATCCACACTGAACACATAACAACTGTCTGCTCCCTACACTATTACTCACCTAAGCATGGCCTAGTTCTATACTGAATAGGACTTGATGTAAGTTGCAGAAACAAAGGAGTGAGAGAGATTTGTGA
Organism: Onychomys torridus; assembly: GCF_903995425.1. Lineage (NCBI taxonomy): Eukaryota > Metazoa > Chordata > Mammalia > Rodentia > Cricetidae > Onychomys > Onychomys torridus. The sequence continues at coordinate 51,160,921 of NC_050453.1, read as the reverse complement.
ATTACTGAAGAGCTAGTTTCTCTTCTGGCTCAATTAGCAGGCTGATGCTCAAACCAATAGACTGTGGCAGATTATAACAGGATATATGATCTTACCTAGTTGTATCACTGGGCATTTGTAGTTGGGGGCAAGTTAGATGGAGGCTGGAGCTTTTATTATAGAGTATAAATGTGACTTGGTCCATTACCTCATTTTTAGGACATTGCAGTATTTTGGTATGAATAATTTTCCTAGAATGCTATATTAGGTGTAGAGTAGGCAATCAGTCCTAAGCAAGTTAAGTTTTATGTTTATTTTCATATGGTAAAACTAAGGTTTTTGTTTTTTTTTTTTTTTTAAATGTTATCTTTCTACTTCATGTAGAAATTTAGTCATAATATATAGATACCTGGGAGGAATTCAACAATTATCCAGTCTAATAGCCAGAGAGAAAAGCAAAAATAGAATTTTCTGTAGAGATAAAGATAGACATTCATCAGTTTTAAAGGACTATGTAGGAGTTATGACCCTCTAAAAAGCAGATACCAAAACTGGATAAGAATAAAAGAGTGTGTAGGGGAAAATGCTTGTTATGGATCAAGGGAAGAAACAAGAGAATGTAGGACAAATGAGACCATTAAAGTAAAGGAAACTGGCCAAGAAAAATCCCATGGTATAAAACATTTCTAAGTAAATTCAACCAGGATGCTAGGGTGTCCCCCAGCAATCGTTGTCACTCCAGGTAGAATTAATAAATGAAAATGGAGGATGCCCAGCACAATTTGAATTTCAAATCAACAAGCAATATTTAGTGTAAGTATTCCCCAAGTGTTTTCTCCATATTCCTCAAATTGCTAATTGTTAATCTGAAATTCAAATTTAATTCGCTGCCTTGAATTTAATTTGACAACCATAGTTTCAAGAATTTCCTGGCAGTTAAGAATGGACTGGCACTAGTATGCACCTTTCTTTAATCACTGCTTGAAAATGAGTAAGTGGAGGCTCAATGTAAATACTATAATTGAAGAGACAGCAGAGGGGGCTGTCAGTCAACTGTGCTTCCCAGAGTAGGTGATCTTGAAGGAGATGTGAGCAGCAAACCTCCTAGACAACACATAATAGAACTTGGGGCTCCTGATACGCATTCTCTAAAGTCTGGAGACACCTACTGGTCTCGTGCTTTCACCTTGGCTGACAAACAGGACAGATGATGAATAACAGATGAGGGCTGCTGATGGGTAAGTTGAGGAGGCAATATGTAGAAACAGCTGTGTCATCAGTGTTTGTCCTGACAAAGAATATGGGCCCATTCCTAGTACCAGGGGCAGGACAGATAGAGAGGAAGATGACAACATATCCATGAACCTTTACACTGTCAATAAAATGATGCAATGACTAGACATGGAGCACAGATTAGTAAGAATTGGTTGGAGTCCTAACTGTACTCTTACCATCTCAGAATCTGATTCTATGGAAATAAAATTTATTATAGATGGGATAAAATGAAATCATGAGTGAAAACTATTATTGAATATAACTGACATCATTATTCAAAGACCAAATTCAGACATAGCAGCTTACAAGAGGATGAAGAAAAAGGTATCCTTTTGCAGATATCAAGTTGGCATGTCCATAGTACAAGTTTTAGCACTTAGAACAGTGATAGGAAATACTAGAAAGTTGGATAGGGGACAGGAACACATTCTCCATTTTAGGGCACAGGAGGGATTAAACCTGTCATTAAGTATTTTAGTCTTCCATTTCTCTGTTCTGAAAACAAATTTTTGATTCCTAAGCTGCATTTTTCTTACTTTGTTACAACAGATCCAGGAAACAACTACAGCAGTAATAGTATAATTATTTGTTAACTACTCTGAAAAAGCTTAGTTTAGATATCAAACAACTATAGGCCTCAATTTATCTTTCAACAATGAAAAGGAAGGATCTGATCTCACTTTTCTGGACACCCCATCCAATCTAAGGTCAGTACATAGAATATCTACTTGAATCCAAGCTTAAAGAAGCTATAAATGAAGTCAGATTTAGGATTGTGATTGCTATACATGATGGACAAGTCTGTTACTAAAGGCTGTGTTTCCAAATGATCAGAAGACTCTCCCATAACAACATTAAAACCCCAAAATTGAGATGCTGTTAGTTCTAAACTCTTTTATTCAGGACCAAAGAAAAACTTAACTTCAACACAGTTTTAGGGAAACAATTGGAAGCCAAAAAGTAAAATAAAAATAATCATATTAAAAATTGTTCTTGTTTGAAGAAACACGAGCTAGTTTTACAAATGAAGCAACTTATGCTTAGAAGAATTTAAATGAGTTGCTTAAGGTCAAGCAACTAATTAGCAACAGAGTTGGGACCAGATCCAGACTCTTCCACCCCCACCCTTTAAGCCCTTTAAATTCCACAACACTACTGATTTACCTTAGCGATGGAAGAGATATTTTTGGACTAGCTGAGCTCTGTTTCACTTTTTTCCCCCATTTAACTACATTGGAGAAGAGTCTGAAAGCGCTTCACACATGAAACATGAAGTAGCCTTTGAAGCGGTTCTCCCCTTTGCTACATGAGACATTTAAATGCATGTCCCCATGTAAAGTCACACATAACTCTTCAGAAGGCCATTACATCAAAGGGCCAGATCATGGGAAAAATCCACATGCCTACCAGTTGCTGAACACATAAGCAAAATGTGACATACAACATAATAGGTTACAACTTAGCTATAAAAGGGATAGTGTAATGTAATGACAGACATGCTATAATGTATATTATCCTTAGATATGGTTGGTGTGCAGCTATTTTCTCTAAATTAAAATATTTCCCAAGGGAATGGTAAAGAAGTTCATTGGGAAGCAAGAAAGCTTATCAGCCTCAAGAATTATTACTCTTAGAGGAGTCACAAGAATTCAATGAGTCATATAAACAGTTTGTACATGCTGTAGCAATGGCTATGGAGATCAGAGTCTCCAATGGCGCTGCTTACAATATGAGCAGAGTGTCCAGGTCATCTAGCTCTTTAAGTCTTTACCCATGCCGGAGTGTCTTTTCCAGTGATGTAGTTATCTTTGAATAACACAAGTTCCTTTCAATAACCCCAATAAACTCAATTGTTTACCTACCTAGACTTAGATGAAATCATTTCTTTGGTCTCTTATACAACCCTATTTTCATTGAATAGATTTTTGTTCACATTTTCCCAGGAAAAGTTATACAACAATGACATACACAATCCAAAAACATGTGACTCCTGATTATGAATACATGACTTCATTTACGCAAAATGTCAAGAATGAACAACACACCCAAAAAACATGGGAAACTTACTATGAATGAGGAAAATGTGGACATAAAGAAAATTTTCGCGTGTATACAGTTTCTTTTGGCAGGATGTGTAGCAACCTAACTTAGGGTGATATTTTCCCAGCTTCATGACAATAATAAAAAGCATTGAGTTTTGTAATTCAAACATCAAATTTATGACATGAGCATATATAGAGTATATGTCAATATATATGTCACTTTTATTTGCTCTGAAAACGTAACTGATAAAAAATGTATGAAGTTTTGTTTTTCCTTGTAGTCTCAGAGTGTAGTTACAGCTTGCTACAGTACCCAGCCTGCAGTGAGACATAACATCATGGTGACAGGAATGTGTGATTGAAGAGTCTTCTCAACTTATGTGGGCCAGAAATCAGAAATAAGAAAGACAAAAAGGAGCCAGGGATAAGACACGCCTTCCAAGGAACACTCGAAACTTTTCCAGCAAGGCCCCACCTCCTCAAATCTGCTAGTCCCAAATTATCTAGCTGATTAAGTGAATCTAGCACTTTTGACCCCCAATCCCTTCAGCAGTACTACCAGATGGATAAGCAGCCATCAATCCATGAGTTTTGGGGGATAGTACGGTTTATAGCTAAATAACGACTTATAAACAGGTATAATAGCAAAAGAACTAAAAGATAAATCTTTCCTTATATTAAAACACCAAGGGCATAGAAGCATCAGCATATTTTTACTAATTTTAATCTTTTCACAATTTACAATCTTTGGGTTTGAAACTTTGACAAAACCTTAGAGCATATTCAGCACAAAGTGTGTCATTGGATCCAAATAAAGATGTGTTGTGCTGCAAACACAAACAGGCAGCTTGTTAGTCTATGTAGAAGAAATCCCAATGAGCTTCTCCCAGGAAAACCAGTCCTGTCAACTGCTCTGACAAATCTTCAAGAATCTGAATTTACACCTATCCCTCAGTATAACACCTCAGCTCATATATTCATGCTCATGACTTAGCTCTAAGCAGCCAACTCTCAGCAAATATCGCTATGAGTTAAAGCTTAATGCATGATATTTTAACACTGGATAAAATAATGACCTTTAGACTCCTGGAAGACATGAAATGGAAATTCTCTCTCCATACCTTGTTCAAAACACTGTTCTGATCAAAGGAAGAAACTATATAATCTCAGGCATTGTATCTTTCAAAGTGGCATATCCATTCTCCACAGGTTACAAAGATGATCACTTCTTAGAATCTGATGTACTTATAGATAGCAAAATCTCAAAAACAGAACTCAAGTACAAGTGTTTAGCAAGTACACCCTCACAACTTTTACTTTCCTGTTAATGTCTCTATTATAAACACAATTAAAGATAAGGTCACTTAGCAAAAACCTTTCAATGATTTTGTAGGAAACCTTAATGACAAGAGGACATAAAATATACAGAAGGTAGTTAGCCCAGTCAACTTGGAATGCATTCTAAAATCAATAGAGATAAAGTAAGAAATGTTCCTCACAGAAAGTGTTTCACACTGTTATTGTGAAGATATTTTTGCATTTGGTCTGTTTGACCCTAATGCATCTTCAGGCGGCATTGATTACATTTACCTTGGCAAAATTCTTGTTTTTTTGGTTACATAATTACATACTGTGTGTTTCGTTCTCTGCCTAAACTATTAGATCTACCTAGTCATAGAATCATTCAGGTAGTTCATTCATATTTTACACACACACACACACACACACACACACACACACACACACACAATCTTTCTCTCTCTTTCTTTTTTCCTCTCTTGATTTCCCCTCCTTCCCTCCCTCCTCTTTATCTAACCAAGAAGTTCTACATTTTTTTCAAAGAAAAAGTACACATAAACAAATAAATGTACAGTGTAGGTGAGAGAAAAAAATGGTTTTCAATAGAGTAATAGCAAAACAAGTGATATCTGTTGAAGTAATATTTCATACATCTTTTGGGAAAGACATGTCACAGGATAATATCAGGGTTTGAACATATTTTTTTGCCTGTAGTAGGCAGAGTATTGAATTTTAATACTGTTACTTAACAAATATTTTATCTTATGCATATATATATATTTTTTTTTCTTGGAGCTCCAGCTTTTTGTGTGTAACCAGAACAAGTGTTAAGTTTGTATCTATATAACACATCTCTGCATGTGCTATAGAGATGTAAGACCACAGTAAAAATTTAGTTTCCAAAACCAAACTAGAAAATCAAAACAAGCAACAATTTCTACTGTGCCTTGGACACAGTCTTTTTTTCCATAGGCCTGACAACTATCATTTGAGCAGGACACAATTACACTTTCTAATATATACATAAGTGTTCTTACACTATAGATTATTGTTCCATAATTCACAGTATTAATTTTCCAGAGTCAATATGTGTGATTTTCACGGTGCTTAGAGTTGCAGAAACATGGAAAATGTGGCAGCACAGATGTGATTAACAAAGGAAATGTGACAGGAGAACATTTGAAATTTCCACCTACAGACAAAATAAAAATACGTGATTTTCATACAAGTCATTTCAAATTGCACAAAGTACCTGAAAATTAGTAAAATCAACAAAACTCTACACAGTGAATCTAAACAGTTACCCCTAGATTGCCTAAAGGAATATCTACCCAAATACTGTTTGAGCAGGTCTACAGTGGGGCACCATGAGAGTTTTTGAAAAGTCTTTGTAGAGGTTTTTCATAGTATTTGTAATCTTTACTCCACATAGAATCCCTTTATCCTGTTATGGAAAATGTAGGCCTCATGACTTCACTTTGAATACAGACTCTATATAAACTTGCTAGCTTGTCCTGAGCTTAATTTATACTCTATATAACTTGAATAACAAATTATTCCCATAGCATTCTGGCGGAATCTGTCTACTGTAGCATCATGTTGACATTTCAACAAACCGCAATAAACTAGTGATGAACACAGAACTCATAGATTCTCTCATAGTTCTGGCGGAAAATATCAGAATTTTTTTTTCTGGATTAAAGTATAGACAAGACTGCTCTCTTCTGAAGGTATAGAGGGGATCATTTTCCCTATTTTAGCTTTAAGAGGCCTCCCAAGCCCTTGGCCTTTTGGCCTGGTTCCTCTGTCTTCAAACTAGGGTTCAGGTATCTTTAAACTTTTCCTTCTCTGCTCTTCTGCTGTAATCACACCACCACCAATGTGGTAGGCTCCCATCTACCCATCTAGTAAGAACTATTAGCATCACTTTGAATGCAGCCAACTTGTCTTACTTGGTCTCCCCACTGTGAAGTCTTTATTTTGGTTACATCAGCAAATGCTTTTTCCACACAAGATGTACATTCATTTACCTCAGGGATGAGGACACAGACATAAACAGGGTACCTCAGCCCAGAACACTCCTTAACTCCCCAGTATGACATTACTTCATTTGCAACTAGAACTAACCTGACCTCTTCAAGTTGTGTTTATCTTATGTTTATCCAACTTCACTGAATAAATACAAAAGCAAATTATTAGATAATCATAATTATAATTATTGCAGCTATCATATATTTACAGTAAGTTGGTTTCATGCTAGATTTGAGTAAAGAAAGAGGAGAAATATAGTTCACATTAGGTAACAATGAATTGTCACGTGGTTCTTCATATGAAAGATGTGAAGTCATAAGATACATCATTGTTAGAACTTGCAAAGGGTGCATGAAATTCATGTTTTTATAATATGATAGATAATTATAATACATTTTTAAATTGAATTTTTAACATTTTATTTACTTGTTGATTGTGTATGTGTATGTGTGGGTGTGCATGTGTGTGCACACAACTCACCATGTCCCAAATGTGGAATCTGTCCTCTCCTTCCTCCATGTAGGCTCTGGGAATCTAATTCAGGTTGTCAGTCTTGACAGAAAGCACCTTTACCTGCTGGAGCCATCTTGATGCTCGTTGAGTAATTACAGCAGGTTTTCTAGTAATTATTTTAACTTCTTCAAGTTAATTTGACTTCATATTTTTGGGTAGATCTTTGGCGTCTAAGTGTTATATGCTAAGACAGCTACACAGTACATACTTAGTCATTTGTGTCCTCCACGTGTGTGTTTGAAAATCAATTAAAGACCTCCGCAGCGTTAACATTTTTTTACTTTAAATTTGTTATGTTTGAAACTTGATGACTGCTTCCTATACATAGCACTTTCAAACTTTCTGTTTTTGTACGTCTATTTAGTTCCCTTAATCATCTTCACTGTAGTCAAACATTTGTGTTTTTATACCTAACTTTTAAGAAACTGCTCTGTAGATTTGTTATAATGCCACAAAGCTACTAAAAATGGCTATTTTGTTTTTCAAAGTGATCAAACTTAGAATTATTGAAGAAGAAAAAAATGGTTGATCTAAGGTAGCTGATTTTTTCCAAAAGTATGTACACAAAATAATCACTGAGGAAACCATGATGTATAACAAAATGCAGAAATTATAAAACAAATGTTTCCTGACTTTCCCAAAAATTTTCATTCAGGTCTTCTTTGACCTCCTCACTTGTGTCACAGCAGGCACGTTCACATTCATGAATACACACACACACACACACACACACACACACACACACTCACAAACACATACACATACATGCATACACACATGCACACACACATGAATACACACGCGCACACACATGCATACACATGTACACACACATGCATACACACATGCATACACACATACACAGATGCACACACATGTATACATACACACACATACATGCATACACATATGCACATACATGCACGCACACTCACACATGCACACATGCACACACATGCACATGCTCACACACACAAACACACACATACATACACACACGAGCACACACACACATGCATGCATACACACACACACATACACACACATGTGCGCACGCGCGTGTGCATGCATGTACATACTCCTTTGTATTAAATGACATAGAGGGAAAACTCATGGTCCCAAATAAAAGATGCAAAATTGACAGTATTAAAGTAAATCACAATGTCAGGTGGATCTCTGTGAGTTCAGGCCAGCCTTGTGTACAGAGTGAGATCCAGGACAGGAACCAAAACTACACAGAGAAAACTTGTGTCAAAAAAACCAAAATAAAATAAAATAAAATAAAAACATAATGTTTATGCATTTATTCTGAATTTAGAAAAAACGTAGGTAAGAATTAAATTCACAAAAGTATTTAAGTACAGTTAAGGAAATTGAATATGTACTATCCATCATATGAATATAGTGAATAAAAATGAAACTTCTGATACTTGGAAATAGCACAATAGTAAAATTTGCATTCTTATGAGAACCATGTTGGGTATTTTAGTTGTTAAACATACATACACCCCTGTGAGAAAGAAACCAGATTGTTAGCAACTGGGATCTTAAATAAAAACTGTATTATTTTCATTTATTATTCTCGGATAGCTTCTTACATGTTTTATGCCATTAAAACTTTAATAGGAAAGAGTTGGAAAATATACCAGATAGAAAATTCAAAAAAAAAATGTACACCAAAGTCTTCTCCTTAAGGAATTCCAGACATTTCCATTTCTTACCTAGCATAATTTCAAACCCTTTCTACTTTAGTGGGTTAAGTATGAGTTTCTTTTTTCTATTTTCTACTTTTTTCCAAGTTTTTGAATTGTTTTGGAGAAGACAGGTCTTAGGTTTACCCATTTCCTTAATCATTCATTTTTACTATTTACATCAATTGACATTGTCTCATTGTCTCTTCAGTACTTAAAGCATCACTAGATTCTCAATTTTATTCAATAATTACTTTGACTACACAAACTCTTTGAGTCACCATTACAGCTGATTGTTACAAATTCTTAAGCTCCTCACTGATTTTTAGAATGACTGTAGTATCTTCCTGTAGTTCCTCTTTGTTCCACAACCTGGAACTGAGTCTACCTGAATGGCATTTACAACATGTCAATTCAGTGTTTGTGCAAAAGAAATGTGTTGGTTCATCTGGACATATGAGACATGGTGATGAAGCTAGAATCGAAGAGCTTGGCTGAATTTTAGCCCCTATTATCACAGAGCCTGATAAAAGTTGTGGGAAGAACAAAGAAAGTAACTGATGGTGCTTTAGAACAACCTCATGTACCAAGGAAGCTCTCTGTATGTTTTCTTCAACTGCATACAAGTTAAGCTTCCAATAAATGTGTAGAAATGAGCAGAATGGGTGAAGTGAACAAAAATGTCCCATGTGGAACATCAATTCCTGTAACCAAAAACTTCTGTAACCAATAATATACAAGTAATCAGGAGAAGTATAGGAAAAGCAGAAGAAGCCTTATGAGGGTCAGTTTAATGAATAATATCTGGTAAATAATTAAAAAGAAAATTACCCATAAGTTGAATATGACTACTACATGTGAACATATACTTGTCTAGAATTCAGAAAATATTCTAATTAAAATTTTTAGCTGTGTCTCTACACTTTTTGAGGGCATTTGCTAAATAATGGGTTATTTCAAAAACAATATTATTTCAATGTGTATCACAAAGCACAAATACAATAAATATTGATGATGTGTTATCATCTAGGAAAGTTACATTGAGAGCTATCCTAATTATTCTATTTGAAGTTTGGAAATGATCTTTTAATTCTTGATCTCATCATGTCATTCACTTATTTTTATTATGGATTATTTTTTCTCTGAAATATTTCTGTCCACAACTTTTAATCAGTTTTATGAAAATTCATTTGCTTATTACTGTTGTCTGACTCCTTGTATCCTCTCTTTCACCAAACATTCATATAGTTAAATTTTAACTCATAGGTCAATAGCATCAGAATATCTGACAATGACTTCTGACAAGTTCTCAGATAGAGAACACTGAGGGAAACTCTTGTCTCTTCTGTCAGGATACAGTAAGAACTATTCAGCATGCAACCTGGAAGAGAATCCTAGCCAAAAGCTATTGCTGCTTGCACCAGAGTCTCACATTTCTAGACTCTATAGCTGTGAGAAATGAAGTTCTATTGCTTAGCAGCATCACAGCCCACAGTAACTCATTACAGCATCCTAAACAGACTGAACTACTCATCCAAACTGAGTATGGGGCAGACCCCACTCTCTGAAGAACAACAGAATGCAGAAATTATGTAGACAGCTCCTTTAAGAAATTTATAGCATCTTGAGGCAAATAATACTTGAGTTATTAAACAATTTTTGAAAATCAAAGAAAGAAAAATGCGCAGATATGTTTTATACTTTAAAAGCTCTTCTAAATTATGAGGTTTAAAGTTGAAGATTTTATAGTGAATATCCTCAGACATTTTGAACCTTTTAGTAAATCTGTGAGCAATTGTAGGCTGTAATACAGTCTTGAAGTACATTGGAATGTGCATTATTGTGTGTTTCAGTTGTTCAGAACTTGCCTGTCTTGTATTAATCATCAGTCTCATCTCTACTTTCAACAATGCATTGCCACATTATTTTACAAAAAAAAAAAAAAAAGAGGAGAGAGGCATTTTCATTTTATCTTAGAGGCCTTAGAGATGACAGAGGTTTATCTCTTTTATTTTTATAAGTATATTTACATAATCCTTGGAGACTCATTTTCATATTATTTTGGAAGTATTAGGACTATTTTTATCAAAAGGTAAGATCTATTCTCCTCAAACAATTGCTCACATTTGTTTAGAAGCATTTCAACACTTCTTTGTCTTCAAGCAATCTTACAGTCTGGCTTCAGGATTTATATTCCCATTATAAAACAAAGAAAAGTCATGTCAAGGATTTCTGTGTGGGATTTCCATTAATTTATTCTTTATATCTTTTTATTAAATTACAGTTAACGCTGAATCTTTTACACGTTAGAGCCTTTTACCCCCTATTCTTAGCCATTACAATTTCAGAATTGTCTATTACTTGGATCTGTGCCCTATTTGCTTGTGTTACTTCTCTGTTTGGTTTAATTCTTTTGAGTTGATATACTACTTTTTTAGTCTCAGAGCAACAAAATGAACAATACAGAGAAGCTTGAGGTTTTATTATCACTGGTTCTAGGGAGATTCCAATACTCAAATCATCCAAATGCTGTGACACTCTTATTTGTTACTGATGGTACTGCTTAATAACTGCTTTGTTGATAGTGGTATCTATTGTGAATTATATACTAGATTTTTTTTTCCAAAAGCCATTTTAGTGGAACAGAGAGAAAACATGGAGAGTTGTAGTAATGGGATGTTGAACTATGAAGAAAACACCATAGAAGACCAGGAAAAGATGACAAAATCATATTCTGTTTCTGCCAGGACACCAGCAGGAAGAAATGACACGCAGAAAAGAAGTAATTGAATGATGTCTAAAGAAGAGAATATTTACAAGTTTATGTAAAGGGTTAAGGACAGGAAGCACAGCTCACATCCGTATAGAAGATGCTTCTAAACTAGTTTGCTAGGGCAGCCAAACCCAAGGGTACAGAAAGGGATAGAGGGGTGAACAGTAGCTCACCCTGCTCTTGAGGCTGGAAATATTACATCATAGTGCTGGCAGTTGCTTCTGAGGTCAATGAGTGAAAATCCTGTCCCAGGCCTTTCTTCTTGTTTGGTAACCTGTTTTCTCTCCTTTCTCATATTATTTTCTCTGTACACACGATCAGTGAGAACCACAGCTATATGAGAATGATGCCTAAGAGTGTATTCATGTAAGAGCAAAGTGCCAGGAGACTAAGTATGTCTTGTTAAATGAACATACTGTCAATCCTATCCTCTAATCTTTTCTCAGTGTCTACACATAGTATGAAGATCCTGACTGATTCTTTAGAGGAGGGCCTTTCAAAGGACAGAACAAGCAGAAAGATAGTGTATCAATTACTTTTCCTATTGTGTAACAAAATAAAATAGCATCAGAGATGTTTATTTTGGCTTATGGGTTGAGGGTACACTCCACAAGGGTGAGGAAATCAGTAGTATAGTTGTAGGCGTATTAGACAGCTCTTCACATGTGTTCACAATTAGAAAGCAAGGGGAAAGGGAGAGAGAGAGAGAGACAACAAAGAGAGACAGAGAGAGAGGGAGGGGGGGAGAGAGAGAGACAGAGAGACAGAGAGGGAGGGAGAGAGAGAGATTTTGGGTTCAGCTAATTCTACTGCTTTTTATTCAATTTGGAAGCATAGTCTACAGAATAGTAATACTCCTACCCTATGTGAGTTTTCCCATCATAGTCCAAACTTTCTGAATATGACCCCACAGAAATACTCATATGTGTGTTTCTTTAACTAGCATCCTATTTCAAGAAAACAACTTTTAGATCAGAGTGATAGGAAAGGGGAATGAAGTTTTAATAAGTGATATGGCAGCATATGTTTATAATCCATAAATGCCATCTTAAAACTTAATACTAGGTTCTGAAATACCTTTCTATAGGTTAAGGAAATATAGTGTGAGAATCACAGTAATAGTTTATCATAATTCCTCCTGATAGTATATCTCTTATTAATGTTGGGAAAATAATATTGTAATCAGTAACTTTAGTAGGGTTTGTTCTGGATACAATTTTAATTAAGAAAAAAAATATTGTCTGACGCATCTGAAGAAAGTGTCAATGAAGTGGCACACAGTCCTCTTTACCACATACCAGTTTCTACAAATCTTATCCTGAAAAATTCCTGTTAGAGAATAGTGCTTGTTTGCTGTAATGCATGCATAAAAATAAAGTATTAAATCAAGTGCTCTCAATGAATCCAGCAGTGTATTTCTTCAAACAATAATTTGTTAATTGGGCATCATTGGCAGAGGCTGAGAGGCAAAGTCAACAGTGAGCCTTGGGAGACCAGAAGTGAAGTAAAATAGAGAGCACCTGCTTTGATCTACTTAAAGTTGGGCATTTTTCAAGCATTGTGGGGTCAGTTGGCTGCTATGAGGAGTGGAAACCAACTGCTTGTAGCTGATGACTTGTCACTAAGCCAAACACACAAAATATCCAAAATAGGTTTCAGTTTAAGTATAATTCATGCTGAAGTTTGTTATAAAGGAGTTCAAAATGTGACAGGCTGGACTAATGAAATCAATTGTAACTCAGAGGGATTAAACAGGATATTTGCAAGAAACATCTATTCCTTGATGAGTACGACAAGAATTCAAGAGTCCTTGTTTTTCATACAGAATTTGGTGGGGTTTTATTTAATTAGTTAGTTAGTTAGTTAGCTAGCTAGTTAGTTAGTTACTAACACTGCTTATTTTCTAAAACCAACACATAGTTGGTTTATTAAATGGTCCTAATGATATACCCCTAGTGGGTATTTTATAAATTTCTTAGTCATACATCATTGTTTTAATTATTTATTGAGCTATATTTTGAGTTTCCTGAAGTGAAGACTGTGCCTGCTTAACCAATTAGAATGCATCTTGTGCTATGCAATTTAACCTACAAAATAGATAACTAAATATTAATGTTACATAAAACTGATTTATTCTGTGTTGACACCCATGGGAAGTTTGCCCCATTTTAAACAGAGGTGGAGGCAGGGTAGATGGGGGTAACAGCACACAGGTAAAGCCATGGGACACATGGCAACATATAGATTAACAAAAATGGGCTGAGTTTAAATGTAAGAGCTAGTCAGTGGTAGGCCTGAGCTAATGGCTGAGCAGTTTTAATTAATGTAAGCTTCTGAGAGATGATTTTATAGTGGCTGTGGGGTCCATGGGGCTGGGCAGGACCAGAAAAAACATCAGCTACAAGTGGCACCCAATATGTTGGCTGGTTTCCACCTGAAGCTTGAGAGAACTGAGAGAGAGAGAGAGAGAAAGAGAGAGAGAGAGAGAGACAGAGACAGAGAGACAGAGAGACAGAGAGAGAGAGAGAGAGAGAGAGAGAGAGACAGAGAGAGAGAGAGAGGAGAAAGAGAGAAAGAGAGAAAGAGAGGGAGAGAGAGAGATTCTAAAATGGTGCTAAAAACAACTCTCAGCTGTCTCTCTCAGGCCAGCCACAGCCTGCAGGCTTGAGCTACTCTATGGCAGGTTTGTGATGTGCAGGCTTGACCTGTAGCATGGCAGAAATGAGGCCTCCCCAAGCTACACATTACACTGAGTGGTGTATTTAGCCTTTGCTAGTACAGACAAAAAAAAAAAAAAAAAAAAAAAAAAAAAAAAAAAAAAAAAAAAAAGTTTCTGGGCTACACTCTGTTTTAATGGAGGCATAGACCTACTACTTCCAAGAGTTGGTAGTGTGCATGGCTCCCAGAGTAGGTGGTAAATGTACCACCACCATATTGGAAAGCTGAAATGGGCAGAATCAGCAGCCAAGGCTTCTGCTTCAGTACTAGTCACTGCAGTTTAAAGCAATAGATTCATAATAAAAAGGATTCTGATAAAATAAACCTCTAAATGGTTTATAATGTGTATAAAAATATACATAGGCCTGTAAGAGGAAAAGTATTGTAGACAGTGATAAAAAGAAATAGAAATTTTTAAAAAATAAAGTCTTTTAAGAAAAAGTAAAAACAATATAAAAAAAGACACATAAAGATGGATATTACACAGGGAATTTGGATTGTTTTGTCTTTGGGATTTTTAACTGCAGAAAGACATTTAATTGTAAAGGCTGCTCAGTTTAAAAGTATCTTGACTTCAAAATTTGTGTTTAAGTATATGTTGCTTTGGAAAAAGAGATTCTGCTTTTGTTTCCATAGAAGATGAGAACCTGTGGATTGCTTCCAGGCTAATATGGTTTGACCAGCCAAGACCCCCTGAAAGGTCTCCAATAACATGATGGCCCAGACGATCCAACATCTTCAACACAACTGGCTCAGAAAACACAGCATCACAGACTACTCCAGTCAGGACTTGACCATAATTCTTAATTTTCTCAGGATCTCCATTAGATTGCCAGCATCCTCATCCAGCAGAAAGTGGTATGAGAATCTATGCCCAAATTCTAAAATATTTTTTACAAATGCTTTTTTATTTAAAGCTTGTTGATTATAAATGCAATCTCTTTCTAAAGAAAGGGGGATAGTATAAATATGATAGGATAAAAGAGTAGATTAATGAACCTACTTTTTAAGAGCAACAACTTGTTTAAAAATGTTTTACCTTACTATGGATTTTAGTTTATTGATACAAATTTAAAGTTAATTTTGTTATATTATATGTATATTTTACTCTTGTCTAAGGTATTATGTGTATACAACTCATTTAAAATTGTAATGTATTATTAATAAATACAGATTAATAGTTAATCATCTGTGATAATCAAACTTATAGTCATGTCAGTTTAGTTTTCTAGGTATATATAGATTTATTTCAGATATATAGGTAATCTTCAAATACTTCAAAGACCTAGAGAATATGGCATTTAAAATGTTTTAAAAACTTAGACTTTCTGGACAGTGATATATGTCTGCTCCTGGCAGCACCAATTTACTTTATAGAGAAGGATGGGCATCAAAGACACTCCTCATGGAGTTTATCTTCTTCTTGGAAAAAATAGCCATTTGGGCAAGAAACTATTTTTGCCTGGACTGCTCTTGACAAAAATGATATATTGACTGGGCATGCAGGACCCATAGGAAGGTGACCACTGAACTTTTCAAGACAAGAAGGTCCTGCTTCACAGAAAAAACTGGCAGACATTCTACAGGACACAGGAAGAAGCAACTGAGAGACTCTAGATCTATGGGCTCAAGATGGATAAACCAACACTGCAAAGGAACTTTGGATGACTGTCCAGGCAGACAGCTGTCTCTGTCATTTCCAGAGTTTTGGAAGTTGCTTACAATGCTCTTCCTGTTTACTTAGATACTATTTTATCCTTCTGAGGTTTTGATGCAGTTGAATGTAGAAGAATTTCTAAACAGTCTTATTAAATAAGAAACACAGAGCCAAATATAGGGGTAACAGCCTAAGAGATCAGAGAAATAGCAAATAGCCTTGACTAGCCTTAGCTTACCACCACGCAGTATCTTCCCCAGAGAGAGAGCTTCTTCCTGTCTAACCTGTGCTTTTATTGCCTTTCTGTTCTGCCTTCTCATTGGCTCTAAGCCCAGCCACATCACTTCCTCATCATTGCCTGTCTATATAGACCTCCAGGTCTCTATGGTTGGTACCTGGGAAATAAAGGCGTATGTCACCATGCTTGGCTGTGTCCTTGAGCTCACAGAGACTCTGCCTGCCATGTGCTACCACCACCTGACTCCTGTTTATGGCTGATTATTTGACCTTTGATCTCCAGACAAACTTTATTTATTAACATACAAAAAAATCACATTTCAGCACAAATAAAATATCACTATAGTTAAAGGCTAGATAGTTATAATTATAATTTTCCTTGGTTATGATAAAAGGTAAATTAGATATGAAACTTTAGACTCCCAAGTATAGGATAGATGATAGAATGTTTTCTTTAATTTTACACAGTACAAATAGACTAGATATTGTAACTATAATTCTTTCTTGATAACTCTTCTATTATATGTAATTTTACTATGTTGAAGTTAAAACCTTCCTTTTAAATAGAAAGCAAACGGGAAATGATGTGTGATATCACTTTGTATATGCTGTGAATGTGTTGTTCTGATTGGTTGATAAATAAAATGCTGATTACCCAGTAGCCAGGCAGGAAGTATAAGTGGGATAAGCAGACAAGGAGAATACTGGGAAGAGAAAGGCTCAGTCAAGAGTTATCAGCCAGACACAGAGGAAGCAAGATGACAAGGCAAAACAAAGAAAAGGTACCAGACACATGGCTAAACATAGATAAGAATTATGGGTTCAATTTAGTGTAAGAGCTAGTCAGTAATAAGCCTGAGCTAATGGCCAAGCAGTTATAGTTAATATAAACCTCTGTATGTTTACTTGGGAGATGTGAGTGGGAGAAATTAGTCCTGACTGCCAGCTGGGAAACAGGAAAACTTCAGATTACAACTGATTTTCTATATTATATTGATCTTTAAGTGTTACATATAAAGGTCAAATTCATCAAATATCAAAATGATGAAAAATAAGAGAAATGACAATACAAACTTTCAGTGTGTACCCATAGAGACATACATGACTTGAACCAACATTCATCTGTGTCATGTAAAGAAGGCGCACAGGCCTCTCAGAGTCTGTCATAGATAGGCTTCTATCACTACAATAAAACACCACGACTGAAAGCAACTCCAAGAAGAAAAAGTTGATTTTGGCTTGCAGGTGATTGTACTACAGCATAAAAGGAAGCCAGGACAGGGGGATTACTGAAGATAGAAACTGGGAGTCAGAAACTCTAGCAGATTCCATGAAGGGATTCTGCTTACTGACTTGTTCCTTCTTGTTGCTCAGTCTGACATCTTATAAAACTGAGGACCAACTGGCCCCACTCCCACATGCCATGGGCCTGCCCACCTCTGTAGTTGATCTATTGCATACCCCAAGAAAATTATCTGGGGGTCAGAGAACAGAAAGGCCACTACTATATTAAACAAAGGTCAGGCAGTGGTAGCACACCCCTTTAATCCTAGCATTCCAGAGGCAGAACTCCATCTGTGAGTTCCACTGCCACACTAGAGAATAGAGCCAGGCATGGTGGCACACACCTTTAATCCCAGCACTTGATACTGTAGTTGGAGTTTTCCTCCTGGCCCCCAGTCAGGACAAATCTCTCTCACCTGCCAGGCCCATAGATGCTCAGACCCAACCAAGTAAACACACAGAAACTTACATTGTTTACAAATTGTATGGCCATGGCAGGCTTCTTGTTATCTACTTCTTCTATCTTAAATTAACCCATTTCTGTTAATCTATAATTTGCCACATGGCTTGTAGCTTACCAGTACCTTATGTATTTTCTGTCATGGCGGTGGCTGGCAGCTTCTCTCCTCCCCCAGCCTTCCACTTCCCAGCATTCTCTTCTCTCTTGTCCTGCCTATACTTCTTGCCCAGCATTTTATTTATACAGAGCAATATCCACAGCACTTCTCCTTTTCTTTTTTTTAAAAAGGAAGGTTTTAACTTTTACATAGTAAAATTACATAAAACAAAACAATTATCATGCAAGAATTACAGTTACAATATTACAGAAGATATCCTATCTATCTTATATTTTTGAGTCTAAGGTTTTATATATAACTTATCTTTTATCATAACTGAGGAAATTATAACTATCTAGTCTTCAACCACATCAAAGACCTCAGAAGGACATAATATTACCTGAGAAATTGGAGAAGGATGCAAGCAACTTTCAGGAGTCTTGCGGGGTAGACAGAGACAGCTGGCAGCCTGGACAGTTCCTTTGTAAAGTTAGGACATTTGTCTTCAGCCCACAGGGCTAGAATCTCTTGGTCACTTTTTTTCAGTGTCCTGTAGAATGTCTGGCAGTTTCCTCCGTGAAGCAGGAACCTGAAGGACCATTTTGCCAAGCAAAGTTCAGTGGTCACCTTTATATGGGTCCTGCATGTCCAGTTGATCAAGCAGTCCAGGCAAGAAGTTTCTGGCCCAAATGGCTATCTTTGCCAAGCTGAAGATTAACTCCATATGAAGTGTCTTCAATGCCCATCCTCCTCTCTGAAGTAAATCGGTGTTGCCAGGAGCAGACATATCTCACTGTCCAGAAAGTCTAAATTTAAAAAATATGTTAAATGCCATATTCTGTAGGTCTTTGAAGTATTTGGAGATTACCTATCTACTTGAAATATCTCTATGTATACCTAGAAGACTTAACTAACATGGCTACGAGTATGATTATCATAGATGACTAATTATTAATCTATTTTTAATTATCCATTACAATTTAAAATGAGCTATACAAACATAATACTTTAAACATGAGTAGAAATATACACACAGTATAACAAAATTAACTTTAAGTTTATATCAATAGACTAAATTCTATACCAATGTAACATTTTAAACGAGTTGTTGCTCTTTAGAAGTAAGTTCATTAATCTACCCTTTCATCCTATTATATCTATATTATATTCCCTTTTCTTCTTTAGAAAGAGATTGAATTTATAATCAACCTGATTTAAATAAAAATACTTGTTTTTCTCTGTCCCCAGAGGGCTCTTCTGATTTGGGACACAAGAATCTCTTAATCTTTTCTTTTAACAATATGCCTGGGTTTAGAGAAGGAGTGAGCCAATTCCATCTCCAAAGCAAGCTGGGAATTTGGGAGTAGTTTTTCTTACTATTTCCTGATGGAGGGGGGCACAGTGTCTTATGGGGACAGAAAGAAAATTTTAGGATTATGGAGTAGTCTGTGAGGGTAAACCTCTGAGCCAGTTGCCTTGAAACCATTCTGGATGTTGGATCATCTGGGCCATGGTGTCATTGGAGACCTTTCAGGTGGTCTTGGCTGATCAAACCTGATGTATCTTAATCTGGAACAAATCCACAGCCTCTGGCTTTCTGTGGAAACAAAAGCAGAGACTCCTTTCCAAAGCAACATATCCTTATATTCAAAATTTGAAGTCAAGGTACCTTTAAAATTTACATATTTGTTTAACTCAACAGCTTTTATGATCAAATCTTTTTCTGCAGTTAAAAAAGACAAAACAGATTCCATGTGAAATATCCATCTTTTCAAGACTGAAACGCCACTCTGTGCTGCTGGCTCCACCCACTTCAGCTTCCCAACATGGTGGTTTACTGCCAGCTCTGGGTCTGGAGCCATGTGTACCATCAACTATCAGAAGCAGTTCTATTAAAGCAGTGCATAGCCCAGAAACCTTTTGTTGTGGTTGTTGTTGTTGTTGTTGTTGTTGTTGTTGTTGTTGTTTTTAACTAGCAAAGGCTAAATCTACCACACAGCAGAGTAAAGTACCCCTTGTAGATTCCTCATTCCCGCCACACTGCAGGTCAGACGCACATGCCAGGAACCCACCATAGTAGCTCAAACCCGCAGGCTGCCGCTAACTTGAGAGAGACAACTAAGAAGCTGTTTTTAGCTCCGTTTTAAAATCTTTTTTTTTCCAGGTTTTAGGTGGAAACTCTTGCCAACACGTTGGGCGCCATTTGTAGTTGGAGTTTTCCTGCCTGGCCCAGTCAGAACAAATCTCTCACACCCACCATGCCCATAGATGCTCAGACCCAACCAAGTAAACACACAGAAACTTACATTGTTTACGAATTGTATGGCCATGGCAGGCTTCTTGTTATCTACTTCTTCTATCTTAAATTAACCCATTTCTGTTAATCTATACTTTGCCACATGGCTTGTAGCTTACCAACAGTACCTTATGTCTTTTCTGTCATGGCGGTGGCTGGCAGCATCTCTCCTCCCCCAGCCTTCCACTTCCCAGAATTCTCTTCTCTCTTGTCCTGCCTATATTTCCTGCCTGGCCACTGGCCAAACAGCATTTTATTTATACAGAGCAATATCCACAGCATGATATCTCATGTTTTGCTTGGGAAAGGCACATGCCTTTAATCCCAAGAAGTGATGGCAGAAAGCAGGAAGGTACATAAGGTGTGAGGACCAAGAACTAGATGCTTTTAGGCTTTTAAGCTTTGAGGCTTTTAGCAGCAGTTCAGCTGAGATCCATTTGGGTGAGGACTCAGAGGCTTCTAGTTTGAGGAAACAAGATCAGCTGAGAAGTTGGACAGATGAGGTTGAATATGGCTTGTTCTGTTTCTCTGATCTTTCAGTGTTCACCCCGATACCTGATGCCCAAGTTTTTTATTGATAAGACCTTTTAAAATCCATGTTACGATGGGTGGTGGCAGCGCACGCCTTTTATCCCAGCACTCGAGAGGCAGAGGCAGGCGGATCTCTGTGAGTTCGAGACCAGCCTGGACTACCAAGTGAGTTCCAGTAAAAGGCGCAAAGCTACACAGAGAAACCCTGTTTGAAAAACAAAAACAAAAACAAAAACAAAAAACAAAAAAAACAAAAAAACAAAAAAAAATTCATGTTAATACCTCTATCATTAATAAATAAAATACATTGCAGATGTGTCTATAAGTATTCTGATGGAGGCATTTTCTTGAGTGATGTTCTTCGAAGTTGACAAAAAATAATTCCAAGGATAAAATCATTTCCATATTTTTCTCATTCAGTCACTTAGGTATTGACTTTATTAATATCAGGCAAATACTCATGCAAACGTAACATTAATACAAAATCTTTTTTGACTACAATGGACTTATATTATTGATAAATAAGTACATATTTCTAATATATTCAATGATTTCCAACAATCATATGATTGTGTCTCTTTCTGACACTATAATTATCATGACTCAGAGAATTTCCCCCTTAAAAGGTATGTATGTGAAGGCATGGTGCTCAGCTGGTGATGCCATAGTTAGAGCAGAATGGATTATTAGGAAATAAGTGTATGTCTTTGAAAGGTTTTCCTCATAATTACCATTTCCTATTTCTCCCTGGCTCCTATCCTCCATGTGATGAACTTTTTTGCTCCACAGTAATCTCTCTACAATGATTCTGTTTCACCATGTGTAGTTCAAAGAGGATAGGGGCAAAAGAACATCAGCTGAAATCTCTCAAACAGTGAGTTAAACTATATACTTTCTTCCTTAGGATCATTTATTCAGGTATTTTGTCATAGTGATCAAAAGTGATTAACTAATATGCAGCAACAAAACTTGAGCAGATAATTTTTAGTGCAAATAGCCTGTGAGGTGAGGTGTGATTGCTAAGTATGTTGTTCTTTCTGACAACTGTCAGGATAGCAATTGCCCTACCAAAGTAAACAACAAACAATGATGTGCATTCCTTTTTCCTGATGTGTTTCACATATATTCATGCAAAACATATCTGATAAAAAAACATATGTGATAGCTTTAGAGAAGAAAAGAAAGATAATATTTTAAGGGTAGATGCTTTCAGACTCTTAAAGAAGATATAATTACTATCCAAAACAAACCTATGTACTAGCTATTATTATTACTGACATTTTATAGATGTTAAAAAAAGAAGATCTAGAGAGGTTAAAGACTTTCACATAGAGATGATCCTGAGGACCTGTGGAAGGGCAATGTTTCTAGCACATAGAACACACCTCAATATATTACTAGCATTTGGAAATGCATATTTGACTTGACAGTATTTATAAATCATGGGTTTCCTTCTCAGAATAACTGGTAGTGCAGAAATGCTTCCGTATGCTGGAGAGTTGGTGTGTGCTTCTGTTGAGGAGGGAGAGTGTCATTCCATGCTTTGCCTGCTTATGATCACTCAACTGCAGCATGTGTAAATTTAGAAGTGGCATTCCCACAGAATTAACTCCAAATAGCTTTATATTCCTACTGACTTCAAATGCCTGATAAAGTTAAGTATGCAGTGCAGCATTTCCAGAGTAATATAATTTTAGAGATTGATTCAATGTTTATGTAGGCAAGAGAAATTTGAAAATTAAAGAATATTTAAATTTCTAAATAAATTTAACCTCTAAACTTTTAATAATAAATGAGGAACTTTGATTTCTTGTAATTCCTGCTTTCCCACTTAATAACTATGGCATGGTTAGAACTCCCATTATAGTAACTGGAATCACTTTATAATCTGTCAAATGACATATTGACAATGAAGGATGATTTTGAAAACTCATTGACATATTCCATGAGATTTTTCATCAAGAGGTAATTATGATTAGAAAGATTAGCATCACATTGACCTCACAGGAATTCTCAGAAGTCGTATTCAGAAGAAAGGTTTATAGTCAGCCCTGGCTCATCCTGCTTCTCAGACCATGAAGAAGGACAATGCAATACATAATACAAATAAAACTATTTCATGATAGCTCAAAATATTTATATGTAAAACAGATCAATTTTCTAAATAAATTTAAAATGCCATTAGGCCATTTCAAGGCAGTTTACCAATTCTTTCCAAATCCAAAGCATAAAGGGGGGTACTGAGACCATCTTTCCTCTTTTTCCTCCCACAAACTCAAAAGAACCTTTTTCTACATCTCTCCTTCTTTGAGTGGTAAGTTGCTTACTGTTTCATTCTTAGTCATTCTCAAAGCACTATCAGGATTGACCTAAAACCCCCAAATCAAAATACTAGCAGCTTCTCATAGACCAGAAAACATATCCTTCTCATCTAAAAAGACAAAAATGTCTCCAGACAATTAAAGGCATTTCATCTTTATGAGACACTTTTCCGTATTTAGTGTTTAGAGATTAATGGATAAAGAAAATATAAAATGTATATGTGTGTATGTCATTATAGAAAGCTAGGCCCTGGGTTCGATCCCCAGCTCAAACAAAACAAAACAAAACAAAAAAACTGAGAAAATATTTAGTTGCAAGCATTTTATTTTAATCACACTATGTAGAACTCAAAATCTGTTCCTCTACTCCAGTGCCCTCATCTTTTAAGAGCAAATTAGAAATAGAGAAACATCTCAAAACAGTTCCTACTCTTTTTGTCTTTTCATGGTTCCATGTTGCTAAACTTTTTGTCACAACTTAGGAGTCACAGAAAGTTGACATATTATTTCAAATTAGAAAATGATAATCACTTACTTATATTTCATAAAAATTTCTATTATGTTCTTCACCACACATAGACTAAATACTATGAAAAACACACTAACCTAAAATCTGTAACAAAAAACACAAGATATTCTTTGATCCTAAACACTATAATCTCATCATGGTATATATCAAATTAAAAAAAAAATAACTAGACTATGGTGTGAGGAATCTTTGAATGTAAAAATTTAAAAAAACAGAACCTAATGTATAGTAAATGTGGGAATAAAAATCCTTGAGACTACACGGTAAGACTTTCAGTAAAAGTAATGATTTACTAATACTGAAAATACATATTGCTTTTTTAAGTAAAAGAATATAGATGCTGTCATACGACATAAAACTATGATAGATTCAGTTTCTTGATTTTTTTCGCTAAGATACTCAGTTTCTGTAAGTCCTACTAACTCTCTTTCTGCCAGTCTCAAAACTATAGTAAAATATCACAGTGCTTTTATTTCTGCATTGTTTAAAATATTTCTGCTAAAGTCATAAATCGAAACAGAATGAAAACTGTATCTGCTTTTGGAAATATTTTCCCATACAAAAAGAAAATTCTTAGAAATAAGAAAACATGACAATTATTTGTATTTAGTAGGCTTTCCTCCCACAAACTCAAAAGAAATGAAGAAAGTTAATTAATTCATTACTAAATAGTAAATCTTGCCAACCAGGTTTAAATGAATCCCCAGGGGAGTCTTGGTCCTGGAGGACATGAGAATGGAGGGGAGGGTCTGGAGGGAAGGTGGGGGTGGGGGCGGGAGGGGGGAGGACAGGGGAACCCATGGCTGATGTATAAAATTTAAAACACATATATAATATTTTATATAATATAAAATTTAAAACACATATAATAATAAAGAAAAAATAAAATCAAAATCCTATTTACTATGAAAAAATATTTTGAAAAGTTTCTCTATGCAACTATAAATAATTACTAAAAATGTGGTGGGCAGTGTATTTCATATACCCAATGATTTCTAAATGCATGTCTCCATTTATAAGAATAATAAACATACATGCATATGATTGTTATAGCATATTCTAGCAACTGTGCTAAAGATATCAAAATGCAGTTTAGAAAGTGGAGGAGTTGATATGAAGGCAATGGTGAAAAATCACAGGAAACCAGATGTCATCAGAGGCTCTGCTATCTTTGTGGAAAGATCACACAATTTTGTTAGGAAATGAAGGGGAAATGAATCAGTTCAGTGACCTAAATAAATCACCATCTTGCTCTTTCCCAAAAAGTTTGTTACTCTGAGTTAAAATGAAGTGTGCTTACTAAAATATTTCCATTAAAGTCATAAAAAGAACTTCCTGTAGCTCTAGCTAGGTATCTAAGAATAGGCAATTTGTAAAATTGGAAGCTTGTCTGGGGCATGGTGCTGAGGCTAAAAGGCACAGGAACATGTCCCTGGCATCTACTGCACCTTAGAACCTTAGTCCTGCATTATGACCGGTCAGAGAGTGTCCATGGCAACACAAGGTGAGCATGCTGGCCCTAGTCTCTTCTCTTCCAACAAACTGACAAATGTCATGAAAGGGCCCACACCACAAAGTCATCTAATCCTAATTGCCTCCATAGTATATCAGCAAATGTCATTAACAAAAATTGAGAATTTTGTTTTGTATTAGTGTATTTTTGTTGCCATAACAAGATATCTGAATATGTATAATGTATTTTAAAAAGCTAAATATTTATAACATATAGTTGTACCAAGGAAGAATACAAGATTAGGGTGATCCTATGCTTCAGCCACGGGTAGTGGCACCATTGGCTGAATCACAAAATAGCAGACGCCATCATGGAGAAAGGATGTGCAGAAAAGAGAGACCACCAGCTATCATGGGAGGCCAGCCAGTAGATGAGGCCTATTTTTTCTTTATTACACGGGGGGGGGGGGGACACAAAACACCCAACACACACACACACACACACACACACACACACACACCTACTCATCTCTGAAAGAAAACCATGGTAGATGGAGAACTATGTGAAAACATGAAGGAGCTTTGAGAATTTTGTAAGTTTCAGCTTACCCAGATAAGTGGTATTTGTTTACCTCCCAAGCCTCATGAACCTATGGAGCGAGCATTTCATTTCAAGAGAAAGTAATAGACATATAGAAAATGTTAATATGAGAATTACACTAACTCTTTCAGAGAGATGCATGCTTATCAGTGACCTAAAATTTCCCAATAGGCCATACATCTTAAAGTTACCACATTATTCAGCATTGCCATACTAAGGATCAAGTTGCCAACACACACACACACACACACACACACACACACACCCTTGAGGGTCTCAGACCTTGTCCTTGTCATAGCAGGCACATTCCTAAATGCCTAGAGCATTAACCAGTGTACATTTTTGCAATATAAGTTCCTAGGATTTCCAGAAAATTAAGAATTACACTCCTAACAGAACAGTAAGGAAAATAACACCTAAATCTGTGGCATAGAGACATCATGAACACAGAATGTGCCATGAATGTCTGTGTTCAACACCAGCTTAACTACCTAACAAACCTCACACAAATATGGAATTGTTGCCAAGGTGCCTGTGTGCAGATTGGGGCAGAAGCAGAGAAATGCTCCTGTAAGTAGTCACTTATCTGTTCTTTCTACAAAGAAAAAATAAATATAAATGTGTTTATGGGGATAAGAAAAGATCAAAGAACAAAGGGAATTTAGAAGTCATCATAAAAGCTGAATACTTAATGATGATGAAATGATGATACTTTTGAAGGTACAGGAACCAGATACATTTTTTTTTATCATCTGATAGATCTTCATTTCTATTACAATAAAGTTCATTGGGAAAATGACAAAATCAAAGCAGCTTAGAAACAATGAAGGTTTTTGCTTTTTTAGTCCTAGTGGATTGAAGATAAATTTGAGACGTCATGCAATGGGCCAGCCTGACAGGACCTAAACCCCTGTGTCTTTTCTGCTTCGTGACATCTAGCACTGTATTCAACACATATATTATGGCTGAAGAAACTCTTGATATCACTCTAATATTCCAGGTTAAAAGATAGTGTAAAAATGCCCTACACCACTACTGTTACCAACTTCTCAATAGTGACAAACAGGCATAAAGGTATCTAAAAAACTCAAGTTCTTGCTTGCTGTTATAACTATTCATAATGAAATCTTGCCAATTTCTGTTTGTTTGAAAAGAAAACACAGATATTATCTGTTATTGATGAATTTTTTTAGACTTTGTCTATCAATACATAGGGAATGTCTGCTTCAGAAGAAATAAGTTTTATGCTCATTTCTTCAATATATATTAGTAGTAGTAAATTCTCTGATCTGTTTAGTCAAGTTCTTTGAAAAATTATAAATTTTATGATGAAATAAAGAATGAAATGGCACCATTCCAACCCTTTTCATAAGCGTGTCTAATTTTCTTCCTTAACACTGTTATATAAAAATTATATAGGCTATATCTTTAACAGTACAAAATGTATATTTATAAACTTGATAATAAAATGGAGACAAGATATGTTTTTTTGTTTTGTTTTTTGTTTTTTTTTTACTATTCAGTAACTGAAAATGATTCTTGAGTTTGCCTAAACCAGACTAATTTATACTTAAAGTTAATTAGAGGATTATTCCAAGATGTTGGTCAAATGACAATAATTTTATAATGAAATGAATACATTGTTGTGTGCAAAATTGTCACTGAACTCAGTAGGGGAGATAACAATAAACTCATGCTAAATCACAAAGGAACAGTCAGTTAAAAAAGAAAAGGAAAGTCAACTCACAACATTTTGGAAATCAAAAGTAGTTTAATCTGTGTCACTGAAGTGGAAATACTCTCTCAGCTCTCTCTTCTCAGTGGGGAGCATGGAAGACTAATATATCACTGGTAGTTGTAATGAAAATCAAGATGAGGAAGGGTCTATTATTTTAAAGCTTTTATTCTTCTCTCATATATTACATCCCAACTGTAATTTCCCCTCCCTCTAATCCTCCAAATGCCTTTCCCCTCTCCCCTTTCCCCAGTGAGAAGGGTCTATTTTTTCTTTTTATAAACAAGCAAGAGCACTTAGGTAGTAACTAACTGAGTCAAAGAATATATGCATGAGATTAAGTTTAATAACTGCCTAACATTCAAATTCTAAACAACAAAAACAGAACAGTGATGATCAGTTAGAGTAAGTTATTCTAGGATGTAATAATTAGAAATCAACAACAAAAAAGTGAAAATTCATTAATATATAAAATGTTTATTTGGAAGCTAACAAACACACATTTGGAGGCTTTCTTTCTCTGATAAGCAAAAAGAAAGAAAATGTTTAAAAGTGTGGGCCAGCAAAATGACTCAGTGGGTAAAGGCCCTAGACTCCAAACCTAGCAAATGTTTTCAACTCCTACAACTCATTTAGTGGAGGAGAACCCACTCCCACTGACTGTGCTTTGGCCAACAAACACAAGCCATGGCATATACATGCTCGCACACTTACACACACCTAAACACATATGCATATATAAATAAATAAATGTAAAAAAATTAAATAGTATAAAGACATTTCCAATAATAAAAGGCTATCAAAATATAAATGTCAATATAAAATGGAGTTAAAGAAACCTTAGTGAACATATCATGCTTTTATACTGAACAAATAACAAAAGGACTTTGTACTACAAAAATTTAATACAGATAAAATAAAAATGAACACTCATAAATGAAATTATACTTACAATTACAGATATATACAGGAAACTTCAGATGAGTCCATTAAGGAATCACATCAAATAGATCAAACAAGGTTATTATCTCTGAATTTTAAGGGTTATAATGCAAAGTCAAGAAACAGACCTGTAGCTCTTGATGAGCAAGAAAAGGATCATGGGCCGCCTTCAGGAGAAAGAATGTAGTTCTCTAGAAGCCAGTGGAGATGGTCACAGTTTAGTCTGAGAAACATGAAGAAGTGTGTTCTAAAACAGGAAAAATGAGCTTGTAATTAAGCTTTTATGTACTATATCCAGTAAGAAGGGCTATGTAGTGGTCATCAACTTTAGCCTTATGAGAATTCCACAATGGAATGGTCATGTATATAGTGAAATAATACATGTGTTAAATCAATGAATTTGTGGATTATTTTCAAAAACAGTAGCAAACTCCATCTTCATTTAAATAGATTTGTGCTATCGAAATGTCTGTCATATAACCTATTTTCTAAAAACATGTTCTAAATTTTATGATTATCAAAATTATCCATTAATTCAGAATGATAACTTGGTTTTCATTCCAAAATGGTCACATTATTTTTATTTGAGTCATTTATATGGGCATAAACATCATTATCCTCATTAGACGGGGAAGTAATTGCTTGATGTGGCAATAGCTGCATTAAGCTAAACATAAATATTTTACAAGACATAATTATTGTTTTATAAAATGCAAACAGAAATTGTGAAGAAGCTCATTACAGTCACATCCTAAAAAGACACATGAGCCAAAAAGCAGACACTTTAAACGAGCTTTCCTGTTGGGTCAAAAAGGCATGTGGCTATTCTTGCATAACACAGAAAGGCCATTATGTCGACAGGAATAAATTCTTTCTATGTAAAAAACATGCCACTTGCCATGTGGCTGTGGGATTCATGAGGCAATTGAAAAATCTATTGTGTGTGACAACACAGAAGCTTCTTCCTAGTTATCCATGTAAGACCAAGTCATTTCCTCTCAGCATTCCATTTCCCTCAGGTCTCAAAAACATTTACATATTGTCTTTTATTTTGAAATCTCAGAAATAAAAAAAGACAATTCTCTTGACCCACAGCCTTTGGGATAGCCTTTCCAAATACAAAACACAACAAAAAATATTGTAAATGTTTAGGTTTTTGTAGAGTAAAATAGGCTGACATTTATAAATATTAATTGGTAAAGTAATATTAGAACATAACACAATTGAAAGAAGATATTTTTAAGTATTAGGATTTATTTTCTAAAAAGTTTTCAATTAATGAGTATTATATATCTATCTAAAGATTTATTTGTGAATTATAGAGATATATTGAAGATAGTTTATTACTAGTTTCCCTTCACTTGAATACTGAATTTCAGGAAAGGGAAACCACTGGGCATAAATATAAACCCTGATGAGATTCCTATGAGCATGAAACCCATGCCATATTTTATTTCCTCATCGGTGTAACAAATACTAAGTATCTTTAGACTAGACCCTACTGTTGGTGAAGGGTTACTATAAAGGGATCTCTGCATGAGTTCCATGGAGAGTGATAACAGCATGAAGGAAAAAAATGAATGAGCAAAATGCAATGATGCAACATGGTAGATGATTCAGATTAGAAAGTTAAAGTAAAGAAATGAAGTGGAGACTTAGTAATGGAAAGTCATGAAGTCAGAACTCCATCTACCCCTCTTGGAGGACCATGACTGAGCCTTAACAGGTTCAGCAGAAGATACCAAAACACTATACCTAAAACAAATGTAAGCAAATGAAAAAATTCAACACACAAGTAGCCTGGGTTAGATTACAGTGACCTTCTAAACATCCCAAGTTATAGATCACCATCATCTCAATTATAAATATAACAACATTATGGTGAGTGGTAAGACATTTACATTTTTATGCATTATTCTGGCTGCCTCAGCTTACATAAATTATGAGAATGTAAGCAGGGAGTCCAATAAAGTGCTTTGCAGTAACCCTAACAATGAAGAGTGATTTAATGGAAAAGTATAAAACTGTAGAAGTGAGGGAAAGGATAAAGACTACATTACAAATAAGAAATTTCAATTAAAATATGAAGAGTTTATGGGAATTTGATGCAAAAAAAGAAAAAAGATTCAAGACTGTCTGTGAGCTTTTTTTCTGAGTGACTGGTAAATTGAAGAGTTCTTTATTGAGATAAAAAGAACAGTTAATTGGCAGTGGGAAAAAGCATCATTATATCTTGGACCTTTAAGTTGATTCTTCCATAGCCAAAGGAAGCCAATTTTAGAATGGGAACTGAGTCTTAGGAAAGCAGTTCTAGCCTGAGACAGAAGCATGAATCTTCAGAAGTGGAATTTAAAACATAGGCCTGAGCATAGGACAAAGAGAAAGACAGAACAGAAATGAGAGGAAATATTACTATTCAGTCATGAGCCATTATAGTGTTTAACATACAAAAGAAGATAAGAAAGAAATAGAAGAGACATCATCACTGATATAGGAGCAAACTGCAATTTATACTATCACATAATAAAGGGTCTCAAGAAAAAGACTGATCACCTAAGTCAATATTATTTAGTAACTGGATTGTGATGAGAACTTCTGCCATGACAACCAAAGTCTTGATTTACACAGATTCAAGAAGGCAAGTGGAGAAAAAATACAGGCTTAAAGTACAAGTACAAAGAGAAGCCTCTGTGCTGTGGGAAGTTGTTCTGTATGTTGTGAATATGTGTTGCTCTGACGGTTGATAAATAAAACAATGATTGGCCAATAGCCAGACAGGAAGTATAGGCAGGGCAAGTAGACTAGGAGAACTCTGAGAAGAGGAAGGGCTGAGTGAGGAATCACCAGACAGACACAGAGGAAGCAAGATGACAAGGCAGAAATAAAAAAGGTACCAAGCCACATGGCTAAACATAGATAAGAATTATGAGTTAATTTAAGTGTAAGAGCTAGTCAGTAATAAGCCTGAGCTAATGACCAAACAGTTATAATTCATATAAGATTCTGAGTGATTATTCTATACTTGGACCACAGGACTGCAGGGGCGTGGCAGGACCAGAGAAAACTTCTGGCTATACCTCTGTGACAACTATACATGGATATAGCCTGTGATTCTCCATGTATCAGAAGAGTCCAAGTTTATGATGAAGCCATTGATAAGAACAGGCTGAAGATGCAATAATAAGCAAAATCTAGAGCAATGCTTCTCAACCTAAGATTCAAGATTGCTTTGGAGTTCAAGAACCCTTTCATAAGTGTTGCCTAAGATCATCTGCATTTCATATATTTACCTTATGATCCTTAGCAGTAGCAAAACTACAGTTTTGAAGTAGTGAAGAAAATAATTTTATGGTTGGGGGTCACCCGCAACATGAAGAACTCTATTAAAGTGTTGCATCATCTGGAACGTTGAGAATCAC
The DNA here is from genome assembly GCF_903995425.1 of Onychomys torridus. Classification (NCBI taxonomy): domain Eukaryota; kingdom Metazoa; phylum Chordata; class Mammalia; order Rodentia; family Cricetidae; genus Onychomys; species Onychomys torridus. The sequence goes on along the minus strand of NC_050453.1, from coordinate 51,129,039 downwards.
TGCTCTAGAGCAAGTGATGCTATTGTTCAAAGATGGATTTCAATAAACAATAAAACTTGACTTTTCAGAGAGCTCAAAGGGAGTTTAGAAAGTTTATAAAGGTTTGAGAAGCCAGGTTAGTGTATAAGAGACAAGGAGATAGATGCACACAATAAAATACATTATGAGAAATTACCTGGGAAAATTAAATGTTTCATGATCAGCAGGGCAAACACAGTTATTCATCATCTTAATCACAGAAAACCATTGTTTTTATTGATGAGCCCAATTCCTGGTTGAGACTCAACTCAAGTCATCAATAGCAGGAAAGGTATTTAATGTTTCTCATGTATATAATGAGCAGGGCTGGAAACCACTAGAGCCAGCTGGTGGTTTTCCAACTATTTTTCTATCATACTTTTATTATATAATTACCTTTAACATACCTCACTTCAAATTAATTTTCCTGTCATAGTGCATTGGATCTATTATAATTTAATCACTTACTTTTATGTTTACAGACCAATTTTTTCTCTACATAACTCTTTGGAGAGCAAAATATATCAAGTGTGGATCTTTCTCTCTAATCAAAAACAACAACAAATATTGTTTACTCTCCAAAGATATGAGTCTATATTGGGGTCTGGAGAGACAATACACAAAATCATATTGCCTATCTTTATAGGAGCTATTTATCTGAAACTTGGCTTTCCCTAATTTCAAAAGTACCTATATGTTTTAAAGTATCTATATGTTTCTTATAAATGCTAAAATCCAAGGTTTTTATCATTACCAATTCATTTTATAAAACACAATTTCCAAATAACATCTATTTTAATCACTGGATATAAATTTGAGTTTAGATTTATTTTTATTTTATAACATATAAGCATTTTGCCTATATGTATGTATCTATGTTTGTATGTATGTATGGATGTATGTATGCTCACTTACAAGTGTGTGGTACCTACATAGGCAAGATTAGGGAGTCAGTTCCCCTGCACCTTTAGTTAAACAAGGTTATGAGATAACATGCGGGTGCCAGGTACCAAACCCATGTCTTCTGCAAAAACAGGAAGTGGTACTATTTTAGGTGCTCTCTCCCTAGACCCTCATCTTGATTGTGAAAGTGTCTGGCAGTCTTTTAGTTTCCTAAAAAAATGAAAATAATTAAGACAGAGCCAGAGTCTTAACACTGTAAGATGCTGATTTTGTGTCAATAATTTCTTAATTGGCTATAACATCTCTGCAAATACAAAGTTCTACTGGATTAAAAAAGAATTTTATTCTGTTTAAAGATTTTGAATTACAAATAAAAAGACACTTGTAAGAGTCTCTTGTAATTCCTTTAAGAATGTTAATTCAACAATTTAAATATTCTCTCCAGGTATCTAATCCTTAATAAAATGATTTAAGAGATTTTGTATTTGACACAATCCCCTTTAAAAAAAAAGAGACAAGATTGCTTAATTTAGTCAGCTTAATTGCCTTCATAACACAACTTTCAAAAAGGTTTCCAAAATACCAGTGTCAGACCTTGGCTTTGGAAAACTAAATAACTGCTTGTGACTATTAATTCTGAGATTATTATGTCATTCTCAAAAGGATGTTTGGAGCTGGATGAGAGTAATTGTCCTTAATTTAAACAAATCATTTATATCCAAGACAATAAATAAAAAGGGATTATGATAACTTGTTTTTAAGTAATTCAATGTTACTTCTTTCCTACAGACCCAAAACATTTGATAGCATTGGTCCAATCCTGCACTGCCATTGGGAATTAAAACAAAGAATGAACCAAGAGCAAATGGGATCACTCAGTTTTGAATTTGCCATTAATTTACCTTCAATCATTCAGCCTTATCATTCTTTAAATAGTAAAGGAGTGGTGTGTTGAATTACAGAATCAGAATTACAAGGGAAAAATTCAGGAAACATTTGCAGTAAATTAGATGTGATGCAGACCACAATGACCTCAATTTGAATTGAAAAATTCACAGGAGACTGATTACAGAAGTGGAAAGTTAAAGATATGGAAATTGTACTTGATAGCCATGACACAATTTTTGCTAAGAATAAGGACAGAACTAAAAGCTACAAAAATGGAAGGTGATGGCCTGTGGGGCTAGGAGGGGGAATCAAAGGAGGAAAGAAGCATGATGCATCCATGCATATTCCTGGAAAGGTAAACTTTTACTGCCTATAAAATTATACCAATTGCCTTCATTTAAATGCTCATTAAGAATAAGATTCTGTGCCCATTCAGAATGTAAAGCTAAAAGTATTTGATGATGGCTTTACCAATTAAAATTCAAGTAAATAAGATTTCAGAACTTTATTTGGAAAGCTGCCTCAATGAATATTAATGAGGGAGGAACATGAAAGAATCTATGTTCACCAATTCACAAGTCAGCATATTTGCAAATGTTTAATGTTATGTATCTTCAAGTATTTGTGCGCAGGATCTGAGCTTCATCTTTGACTGTTAATACCTTCGGGGAATAACAAAGTTTTACCTAGTTTTAAAAAGTAGCTGGACATGAATTAGAAGTTCGCTTCCACTCCAGCAATGACTTCTATTGTCTCCATGTGACCTTTAAAGGTTCAAATGTTTGAAAGCATTCACACAGTGTTCTTCGATGTTTATTCTAATGGATTTTAAGGTCCTCTATAATATGAAGGATTTCAATATTGAAGTCATTTGTGCTCATATCTCTGTAGACTTCAAGACTTGTCTATGTAATAATGATCAACAACCAGCTCAGTGTCTTCACATGAAAGTCAAATTATTCACAGCTGGTGCTGCCAAAACAGGGTAAGTTTTCCTTTTCCTCATACCTACTAATACCAAAGATTGCACCTTTGTAGTAAATGACATTTTCAGCCAAACACCTAGGATAAAAATTAGATGTTACCCCTGGTGCTTCCTTCTTTCACAACACTCTGGCCTTTTCATAAGTATACCAAATCAGCTCGACCTTAGAAAACGAGACATAAAATTCAAATTCTCTCCACCTTCTCCAAGTCCGATCTTCCTTATTACATGTAAACTTTGAATAAAACCTAATAAAGTTATTAATTACTAGAGATCAAGGTGTTTCCCTAAGGACTTAAAAGCTGAGTATCTGTCATGCTCCACTTATCTTTTGAAGCATTTCTTCAACCAAAAGGACGAGAGAATCACAAATATGAAAGGGTATAAGCAGGGACCCAGTGCAGGTATGGCAAATGAGATAAGAGCCCTTTTGCTCTATGTAGCTGGACGTAACAACTAGGAAATGCATAGCTCCACTTGGGATAGCCACTTCAACCTCTGCATGGTGGAAACCTTCACTCTTACTGCTGCAGCACAGGGCCAGTGGCCCAACACTCTAAAGATGCAGATACAGTTCTGAAAACAGAGTGTGGGGGTTCCTCAGCTCCCAGTGTTGCAGCTCTGAGATACTAGCTAGCAGCTAGCACGTTGTCTCTGCAGCTTTCTGGAGTTCTTCCAATCGTCAGGGCTTCCCTTTTCTGCAGTCTCAGCTCTTGGCAGTCTTCCCCCCAGCAATCTCTCCTCTTCACTGCTCTTCGTTTTTCAGTTTCTGTTCTCTCTTATCTGTTGCTTTCTCAGCACTTCTGATCTCTCAAAGCTCTGCAATCTCTGCGCACTATGCTCAGACACTCCTCTGCTGCCCCGGAGCTGTTACAGGCTGCTCTTGGTGCTGGGAACTCTGGGAAATATTCTATGCCACCAGCTCAGCCCGCTATAGCAATGATAAAAGACCATAGATGGAAGAGAAAATCACTATGAGAAGTGGTTTTTGAAGGGGCAATGAACAGAATGGAGGTTTCTCTGAATGTTGCCTGGTAAATGAGAAAAACTCTATTTATATAGCCGTGGGCTCGTTCCCATTAGCTGCCATGGGTAGGAGAAAGGCTCCTTAGCATCCAATGTGAGGGATGGTATGGTAAGGTCCAGACTGGCTGTGAGAAAAATCATCTCTAGGAATGGTCAGGAAGTGTCATTCGGTAGTCATCTTAAGCAGTCATAGCCACATTGGAGGCTTCCAAGCCATGAATGGCAGTTTTTCCCAGATAACAGTTCAAGAAGTCAAGTGTAGCTGCTTAAGTCACATCTCTCACCACACCCATAAATGTGTAATTGTCCATTCCATGGAACTTCTGCATGGGCATTAATATACAGTGATATGGGCTGGGGAGCTATGGAGACAACCTTCCAGGAAGCCTGTCTGGGATCGTCATTGAGTTCTATTTGCAACAGCTGCCTCTATGTAAGCTGGACAAGGAGTGGTCTGACAAATGTCAATGAAACAACCACACTGTTCACACCCAGCAAGTAATGTCATTTAAAAAGGACTCTATCAAAGAACCTATGATTATAATAAAGATCTACCATGAAATTTAAATTATGGAAGTGTTAAGTCCCATCAAGGACCCTTTTGAGGGTGCAGGTCTTCACGCCTGTCTCAAATGATGTACAAAGCAAACAATTAAAGCATAGTATGCTAGGATAAAGTTCAAGCCATGATGTCACAAAACTATTATAGGTTTTGTTTTAAAGCTACCATACATCAGAATACGTTATAAAAACTCCCTATCAAAAGGAAATACCGCCGGGCGGTGGTGGCACACGCCTTTAATCCCAGCACTCAGGAGGCAGAGCCAGGCGGATCTTTGTGAGTTCGAGGCCAGCCTAGTCTCCAAAGCGAGTTCCAGGAAAGGTGCAAAACTACACAGAGAAACCCTGTCTCAAAAAAACAAACAAAAGAAAAGAAAAGAAACACCTATATTAGCATAAAATCTGACTGAACAAAGGAGCGCAGCATTCATTTAATCACTTGAAATACATTTAGTGGGTCCCTAGTACAGAACAGCTCCTTTCCAAGTACAAGGTTGACACCTATAAGCCTTAGAGATGGACGATACAGAAATTAATTAAGGTCATTAAGGTGGATAAGAGTAGCATAAGGAAAACAAAAGGAACTGATAGCGAATAACTTCATGCTAGGATCCCTTCTCAGCATTGAGGACCAGAACAGTAGGAAGGAGCTAGCTGTGCTCAGACGTGAGGGAACAGCGGTACCAGCAGAATGGCTTAGAACTGATATAAAATTTACTTGTCTCAGGACAGAAATGAATGTTACTGTGTTTGAGCATTGTTACCAAACTGCAGGCATAACTGTTACCAATGTCCACATGAGGTAAAAACCATGTAAGTTGTGATTTTAGTTGATTGTGATTTAGATGTAGGAAAAAAAAAAACTTCACTGGGTTGGGGTAATGAGAAGAATATTTTGTTTAATTAAATTTACCTATTTATTGATTTATTTCTCTTTTTTGGGTTTTTTAGGGGGGTATTTTTTTGAGATAAGGTTTCTCTGTGTACCCCTGGGTGTCCTGAAACTCAGTATGTAGACCAGGCTGACCCAAAACCTGGAGATCCTCCTGTCTCTGCCTCCAAAGTACTAGGATTAAAGGTGTGTGCCCACCAGCTACAACTGAAAATGTATTTATAAATGAAGCAAGTAAAACTGACCTTTGCAATAACTAAATTTTGTATGTTATACATTGACTGAACCCTCTATGGCTGTGAGAAACAAGTTGTAGTAGTTTGAATGAATATGGCCCACATAGGCTCATAGGGAGTGGCATTATTTACGTGTTACATTCTATTAATTTATATTTCTAATAATCTACATTTTGTATTACGGAAAGGGAGGCATAACAAATACTGATGATGACTTAGGGAGGAGATGATGGACACTCCCTTCCATTATGACTTTACAAATGTCCCACCCATGCAACCTTAGAAGTGCTAATAAGAAATAAAATGGGAAGATTTGAATTTCTGTCATTTCTTCTTTTTACAAACATTAATCACAAGGAATTAATCACTGAGGAATCAATTAAAAGTGTCTCTGTAACTTGAAAACATTCATCTGAGTACAGTCATCATTCATGCTTTGGTAAGCATGGCATGGTTTTTTAGAAACAACTTATTTGCTTGATACTCAGTCTCTGTATTTGTGGGATAAGCACATTTTCATTTTATGTGAACTGTTTGTTACCTCTATGTAGATGTAACCGTCTTGTTAAATAAGAAACACAGAACCAATTGTAGAGTTAAAAACCACGAGGTCAGAGCAAGAGCAGAAAACCTTAACCTTCACTGCTTCTGCTGTCTTTCCTCTCCACAAGAGACCTACTTCTGTGTGTCCTGTCTTTTTTTATAGACTTTCTGTTCTGTTTTCTCATTGGTTGTAAACCCAGCCACATGACCTCCTCATCACTGCCTGTCTGTCAGACCTCCAGGTCTTCCGTGGTTGGTATTGAGATTAAAGGCATGTGTCGCCATGCTGGCTGTGTCTTTGAACACACAGAGATCTACCTAGCTCTGCCTTCAAAGTACTGGGATTAAAGGTGTGTGCCACCACCACCCAGCTTCTGCTCTGGCTTGCTCTGATCTCAAGGCAACTTTATTAACATAAATAAAATCACATTTCAATACAAATAAAATATCACTATACCTCTAACATTGTACTTCAGGATAGCGTTCATTTCGTTCCTATGTGTGGCTTTCTTTTACTCAGCTGATTCTATTTCTCCACATAAAGTTCCATCAGCTAATGTTAAACTGAGATATCGTAACTGAAGAGAATACTAAACTTTTAGCTATAACAAACTTGGAAAAACAGACCAATTGAGTCCATTGATTTTTACTTAGGTGAGCCTCTTTTCACAACACCGTTAAATGAAGACCAATTTTGTAAGGATTTTAATATTGAATTTGACAACTTTCCCATGTATTCTGTAAAGGAGATATTACCAATAAATTTACCTGTTAATTTTTATCCTGCTTATAAGATTATTTATGATATAAAGCCTAAGTCTCTCATCTTAAAATGAGAAATATTAGTAGAACCCAGCTGGATTTGGGGCTTATATTGTTTAATCACATTTTCTACCAGTTAAAAAAGTCAATTTTATTGAATATTTATTACTTCTAATATACTTGATTTTACTTACTTCAAGGTTTAAAATAGCTATTCCCAAGTATTAATTATGAAACAATTCAATAAAATCTTACTGCTCACAGTTTTAAATTTCTACTAAAATATACTGGCTTCACTGACACATGAGATATATATTTTAAATCATAACACTTTAATTCCACATATTAGCCAAAATTAACTCAGAGAAGAACTTGTGAGTGTGAGAGGGCATTTGATGAAATGCAGCAAATTTCTTAAATTTTCTCTTTTAAAGTTGCCCAAATCATAGATGTTTGTTCAGTACAGTTAAACATTTGATGGAGTATAGTTATATTATGGAAAAAGTGATACTCTGTGCTGAGTTCCCTGAAGATGGAGATGTTTACTTGAAGGTAATTTGGAGTTAAGTCATTTCTTACATAGGTCAACTAGGTAGTTGGTTCATTTTTTACCCATTTTTCTTTTTACTTGTATAAAAAATGATGCATTTCATGTTGCTGTAGATTTTCCTAACAAAGAAGTTTATTCTGAATAATAGTAATTTAGAATATTTTCTCTATTGTAGTTAAATAAAATCACAAACCATAAAGGTTTAAACATCTATGTAGATAGCATGCAGCTTGCATTTTTAAATATATAACTTGGATTTTGAAACTGGGAGGTGTAATTCATGCCTATAATCCAAAAACTCAGGAAGTAGAAGCAGAAGAATTGCTGCCATCAATGTTTTGAAACAAAACACTGACAAAGAAGAGTAAAATTATCACAGTTTTAGAAAGAAAATGTATTATGTGGATTTATTATTATTGATAAATATAATTTTACTGATGTTAAAATTCCTATGTTTAAGAGTACACACATCTTTCTTTCTTTATAACCAGATATTTTTTCATTTTTTCTTGATATTTTCATTTTCTTTTTCTCATTTCATCTCTGTCAATATCATTATGACTTCTCACATGGCAATTTGTCTGGAACACCATGAAGTAACAGTGAGTTTCCCTTTGCAGAATCCAACCAGAAACGTTTCATCTCCTATTTGAGAGATAATTTGGTGTAATATTTCTACTCTCTGTTGCATTTTTTGGTCCACTTCTATTCAGTAGCAGTGTTTGCCAAGATAATTCAAACAAGGGAAAGCATGGATACAACATAAACCATAACGATATGCTTTGTCTTCAAAACATTGTCTTAAAATATTCAAATGAGGTCAACAGTGGCATATTCTATTATTGAGACAGTGCAACTCTGTGTCTGGGGTCAGAGCAGTGGTAGGCTTGTTCACATTTATTTTTATGTATTATACATAAGTATACTCTGTTTTGGTTCTTAGTTTCTTTACATATTAGACAAAGAAAAATACATAATTTAATTTCTTCCTTTTTCCTATTTAGCAATATATTTTATTGCTTTATTTTCCAAGACTTCGGTAAGACTGATATTTCCACAATTAATTTTGGCTAGACATGGGAAAAGAATTTATGAAATTACTGACAGGCTACTACAGTGTACAATGTACAGGAAATATTTTCAGTTATGTTTGTGTTGTGCTTTGCATCAAAATCCAATCAGTTTCTTTGGGATGCAGCAGCCATTCCTATGTATTCACACTCCATCCTGACTCAAAGTTTTGCTATTTTCAGCTGCATACCTACTTTTATTCTGTCAAAGTACATTCTTTCATTGCTAGAGTGCATCTAATGGGGCTCCCTTCTTCCACTGAAAGTCTCTAATAATTGATTACTTGCAGTTCCCAAAACATTTACAGCAATCACAGTGATTGCATTTTCATTCTAAATTATTCATTTCCCCTTCTGGAGAGCATCAACCCTACCTTATCACAGTAGTATGGTCATGAGACTTGATCTGGCTCTTAGAATATAAACAGGAATGATGCAGGTTGTACCTGAGAGGAAGCTTTAAATATATCACAGGGCTATGCTACTTCATTGTCTTTGCTATATAGAACATTGATGTTCTAGGCAGGGCCTTCTCTTGTCTGTATCCCAGTGAAAGATTTGTATTTTAATTAGGGTTTCTATAGCTGTTGAGAGGCACCATGACCATGGCAATTCTTATAAAGAAAAGCATTTAACTGGGGTTGAATTACAGTTAGCAGTTTAGTCCATTATCGATATGGTGGGAATCATGGTGGCATGCAGGCAGACATGGTGCTGGAGAAAAGCTGAGAATTCTACATCTGGACCTGCAGGAAGAGGTAGTGAGATAGATACTTGGCATGGCTTGATCTTCTGAAACCTCAAAGCCCACACCAGTGACGACACACTTCTCCAACACGGCCTAACCTACTCCAACAAGGACACACCTCGTAATTCTTTTTAGTAATGCCATTTCCTATGACCTATGAAAGCCATTTTCATTTAAACTACCACATTTCACTCCCTGGCTCTCATAGACTAGTAGCCATATAATAATGCCAAATGCATTTTGTCCACTTTCAAAAGTCCCCACAGTCTAATACAGTCTCAACACAAGCCCATAGTTCAAAGTCTCTGATACTCATGGTAATGTCTTAACAGTAACCCCCTGTAAAGTCAAAAAGTGAAAGCAGGTCACATACTTCTAAAATATAACAGTACAGGATATATATATATATATAAAACAATTCCAAAAGGAAGGAAAGGGAGCAAAATGAGGAAATATTTGACCAAAGCAAGACTCAAAGCCATTTGGGCCAACTCCAAACTCTGCATCTCCAGGTCTGATGTAAACCACTCCAGATTTCCAACTCCTTTCAGTTAGTCTGTTTTCATAACTGTTCTGCAACTCCCCTTGGCAAGTATCTCATGGCTGTGACATCTCCAGTGTCTTGGGGTCTCAAAGGCAATCTAGGCTTCACATTCACAGCTTTACTGAATGGCTTCTCTAGGCTCCTATGCAGTGGCACAGTGGCCACATACCTGGCCTCAGCAGCTATCCTTAGTCAAGAAGGAAGCCTTCATAATCCATTTCCTGAATTTGTAACGCTAAAACCAGAACCATGTGGTTGAAGCTCCCGAGTTCTGCTGCTTGTTCCAGCTGGAATATCCCCCTACCTCTGCCTTGTTCAATTATATCTGCATCAGCTTTCTGTTTTTGATTGTTTTCATTACCACCTAAGCTTGACTGTTCTGGAACTCATTCTATAGATCAGGGTGGCCTCTCTCTCTTCTTGAATGCTGGGATGAAAGGTGTGTACCACCATGTCTGGCCCCACAATTTTCTTTAACTCCTTTTCACTTTTCTTTAATTCTTTTTCACAAGTTGGGAACTTTGCTGGGTGGAGTTTGCTCAGAGGTCACTGCTAATATTCTGACCTGCCCCTTGAAATTCCTCCCCTTGGCGCTGCCCTGAATCCCTGTGTAAAAGCCGTAGTTTAAGGAAAAACCCTTCCCTTTCCTTTCTCTCTCCTGCTTTTCTCCCTTTCCCTGCCCTGAGGTGCACACACCTCAACGTTTTCTCTTTCTTTTTTCCTGTCCCCCTCTTTCCCTTTCTCTTTATCTCCCATTATAATAAACTCATTTCTGCACAGATGCAGCACTGGGGTTGTGAATGAATGTCCACCTGCCTGCCGCCCACTGCTGCATCTGCCCAGTGTGCCAGCATGTTTCCCTTCACAAGTGGGATATCCTGGCCAGCCAGGGTCCCATGCTTATAATATCATAACAGTCACCCCTTCTTTTATTCCACTTAGCATCTGATTTTTCTTTAATGTATTTACACTTCCCGGTGCCCCCTTTCTCCTTAAACTGTACATTTTGTATTTTTCCTTGCTTAGCTTGCTCTTTTTTTAATTAAAGATCTGCATAAACATGGCAATAATAACCATATGACACAGTCAACACCAGACTATTTTTAAATCTCCTTTGCCAACACAATTAATCCAAAACTCTTCAATTTAGCCTTATGCAAAAATTTGGGACAAGGGCAGAAAGCAGCCACATTCTTTGTAAAATACCACAATAATGTTCTTTAGGCCACATATTAATATTCTTCTCTGAAACCACTTGAGCCATAACATCTAAATCTATATTCCTCTCAGCACCACCATCTTTCATGCTTCTAGTATGGTCCATTAAGCCCCACTTAAAGAATCTAACTGCTTTCCTAATCCAAAGTCCACATTCTTCCAAGATAAAAGAATGGTCAGGATTATCACAGCAAAACTGGGGTCACTGGTACCAACTACTATCTTAGTTAGAGTTTCCATTGCTGTGAAGAGACACCATGCCCATGGCAACTCTTACAAAGGAAAACTTTTCATTCGGCTGGACTACAGTTCTGAGATTTATCCGTTATCAGCATAGTGGGAATCATGGAAGTATGCAGACAAAGATGGAGCTGGACAGGAGCTGAGAGTTCTACCTCTGGATATCCAGTTAGGAGAAAAAAAGAGTTATCTACTGGGCCTGGTTTGAGCTTCTGCAACCTCAAAGCTCACCCCCAGTAACACAATTCCTTCACAGGGCCACACCTACTCTACCAAAGCCACACCTCCTAGTCCAAAAATAATATCACTTCCTATGAGCCTATATAGGCCATATTCATTCAAACTACTACAACTTGTTTCTCACAGCCATAGAAGGTTCAGTCAATGTATAACATATAAAAATTAGTCATTGCAAGGGTCGGCTTTACTTGCTTCATTTTTAAAATACATTTTCAGTTGTTGTTGGTGGGCACATACCTTTAATCCTAGTACTTTGGAGGCAGAGACAGGAGGATCTCCAGGTTCTAGGTCAGCCTGGTCTATAATAACACATTTCTTCAGTAAGTATATAAATAACCGCTCCTAACATGTAGTTCACATTTGTTCTTTTTTCCCGAGGGAATATTATCAATGGTCATTTTTTTCTCTTGTATTATAATAATCCCACTTAACTTTAACTTTGTCTGAATATCATCTGGACAGCAGGCACCATAAATATCTGCTAATCTTATATACTAGGATAAAATGGAAACAGAACTGCTTTGACTTTAATAAAATGTGGTCCTCCCCCAACTTCAATTCTATATCTATGCAACTCTAGAAATCCATCATTAAGTAACTTGCCCATCTCTACCATACCTCTGGTCTACTCCTATCTAATCTGCCTTTACTTTCCAGATCTCTTTCTAAAACAATGCCACAAACAAACAAATAAATAAATGAATGAATAAATAAAAATAAATAAAACAATTATTTTTTATATACTTAGCATTTATCCCTTCTGGCATTCTAAATAACTTATATCAATTAAAGTTCTATTTAGGCTGTGAAGTTTATAACCCATATGACGGATTTCTTCTTTGCCTACCATGAGTTGGGTTCTGCCTAATTTGAAAACATTCCTTTTAATCACATAATTATTTTTCTAACTGTTAATATTAATTCCTAAACTTTTAGAGTCTACTTAATGAATATAATTTAAGGTAGCTCATTATTTGTATGTGTCTGTGTGAGTGCATGTGTGTATATGTGGTACATACACAAATGTTCAGTTGTGCATGTCCAATGAGTAGGTCAGGTACTTTGTTTATTGCTTTGTGGAATATCTTGAGACAGGCCTCTAAGCTGGATACTTTTTCCTTTTTTTTTTTTTTTTTTTTTTTTAGAACAGATATATAACAAGCTCTCTGAATCCATCTGTCATTATACTACCTTCAGCAATGATGTGATTATAGTGATGTGGTTGTGGTCAGGGCCCACATTTTATGTGGTGCTAGGAATTTGAACTCAGTTCCCCATACTTGCAGAACAAGTACTTTTAGCCTTCTCTCAAGCCCCAATATAGTTTATTTTTATGTTCAATTTTACATGTGGAAATTGATGTCATAAAGCTTTATTAATACTTAGTATACAAGAAGTGCTACATAATGTTTGTTATGAGCTTTCTAAATAAAATTAACAATTAACAAATTAACACAGTGAACCAGGATGGAAGCTATGAAATTCTATAAGTTTTATCCAATTATTTAAATTGACATATTAGTGACTAATAAAAGAAGAAAATATTGATTTTTCCCTAAAACATAAATCCCCTAGCAAAAGAAAAATGTTTTAAAAGTATTATTTCTCTCCCTTAATTCACTAAAATCTTTCAAATTGGATGATTCATGATGGCTACTCATTTGTTCTCATCACCATTTCCTGATGTTACACCCATGAAAACACAGGGTATAATAATCTCATACCAGCAAAATCAATAAAGGAAAACACTCACAAAAAAATACACCACTACCACTATCAACAACAACAAATAGAACAATAAAACAACAGGAATCAGCAATCACTGGTCATTTATATTTCTTAATATTAATGGTCTAAATTTCCCAATACAAAGATGGAAACTAACAATGAATGAAAAAATGGATCTATCATTCTGCTGTATAGAAGAAACATACCTCAACATCAAGAATAGACATTTCCTCAGGTTAAAGGGTTGAAAAGAAAGATATTCCAAGCAAATAGACCTAAAAAGCAGGTGGTGTAGTCATTTTAATAGCTAATGAATTAGACTTCAAAACAAAACTAATCAAATAGGGAAGGACACTACGCACACATCAAAGGAAAAAAATCTACCAATACATAATTTCAATTCCTAAAATTGATGACCAAAACACAAGGGTATCAAAGTTTATAAAAGAAACACTACCACAGTTTAAATCACATACTGAACCTCACACACTGCTAGTGGGAGGTATCAATATATTCTCTCACCATTTGACAGGTCACTCAGACAGATAATACCAAACAGAGAGCTATTGGAGCTTACAGATGCTAACAGCAAATGAACCTAAAAGACATTTACACATTTGACCCAAACACAAAAGAATATATATTCTTCTCTGCACCTCATGGAACTTTCTCCAAAATTAACCACATACTTGGATGCTGTGGGATAATGCTTTTGTACACTGGTTTAATAAAACTCTGATTGGCCAGTAGCCAAGCAGGTAGTATAGGCAGGATAAGCAGACAAGAAGAATTCTGGGAAGAAAAAGGCTGAGTCAGGAGACATCAGCCCACTGTCTAGGGAGCAGCATGTAATGGCACACAGGTAAAGCCATGGAACACAAAGAAACATAAATTAACAGAAATGTTCTGAGTTTAAATGTAAGTAGTAGGCCTGAGCTAATGGCCGAGAAGTTTTAATTAATATAAGCCTCTGTGTGTTTACTTGGGTCTATGTGGCTTACTTGGGTCAGGTGGAACATAAGAAAACTTCAGCTACACTTGAACACAAAGCAAGTCTCAAAAGATTAAGAAAGTTGACATAACTCTCTGCATTCTATCAACCAACCACAGATTAAAGCTGGATATCAACAAGAACAGAAACAACAGTCAGCATACTAACTCAGAAAAATTGAACCACTCTCTACTGAATGAAAAAAATGTGTCAAGACAAAAATAAAGAAAGAAATAAAAAAATTTTAAATTCAATGAAAACGAATACACAGCACATCCAAAAATTATGAGACACAATGAAAGCATTTCTAAGAATTAAATTTATAGCATGAAGTACCTATATTAAGAAACAAAACTGGAGATATCTAAAACTAGCAACTTAACAGCACAGCTGAAAGTTCTCCAAGAAAAGAAGATATAACACACACCCAAGAGGAGTAGACAGAACATCATAATCAAACTGAAATCAATAACATAGAAGCACAGGGGACATTAAAAAAAAAAGAGTTGGAACTTTGAGAAAACCAAAAAGATAGACAAATCCTTATCCAAACTAATGAAAAGAATGGGGGAGAATATTCAAATTAACAAAATTCAAAACAAAAATGGGGACATAACAACAGACACCCAGGAAATCCAGAGAATCAGACAGATATACTTTAAACATGTGTAATGCACAAAATTGGAAAATCTGAAAGAAATGGATAATGTTCTCAATAGGTAACACTTACCAAAGTTACATCAAGGTCAAATAATCAATTTAAATAGGCCAATCTCCCCTAGTGATTACAAGTCTCCCAACCAAAAAAGCCCAGAGCCAGGTGGTTTTGATACAGAATTCTACCAGACTTTCAAAGAAAAGTTAACACCAGTACTTCTCAAATTATTACATGAATAGAAACAGAAAGAACATTACTCAATACATTTGATCAGATCACAGTTACCCTGATACCCAAACCACATAAAGACCAAAGAAAAAGAATTACAGACCAATTTTCCTGAATAAAAAACTAAATAAAAAAACTTGCAAATTGAATCCAAAGATCACACACCATGTTAAATAGGTTTCATCCCAGAGATGCATGGATGGTTCAACATATAAAAATCAATAAATGTTACCCACCATATAAACAAACTGAAAGAACAAAAAAGCACATGACCATCTATTTAGATGCACAAATCACCTTTGACAAAATCTAACACCCCTACATGATGAATGTCCTGGAGAAATTGGGGATATAAAGGGCATACTTAAAGAAATAGAGGCAATTCACAGCAAGCACATAGCCAATATCAAATTAAATGAAGAAAAACTAAATGGAAATCTACTCAAAGCAAGCACAATATAAGGTTGTCTACTCTTTTTATATTTACTCAGTGTAGTACTAGAAACCTTAGAGCAATGAAACCACTAAAGGAGATTAAGGAGATACAAATTAGAAAGGAATAATTCAATCTAACTTTATTCACAGATGATATGATCATACATATAAGTAACCCTAAAAATTCTACCAGAAAACTCCTACAGCTGATGAACACTTTCAGCAAAGTAGCTGAATATAAAATTAATTCAACAAAAAACAGCATACGAATGGAAAGTAGACTAAGAAAGGAATCATGGAAATAATACCTTTCACAAAAGCATCAAATAATACAAAATATCTTGGGGTAATTCTAACCAAGCAGCAGAAAGGCTTGTATGATTAAAATTACAAGCCTTTGAAGCAATAAAATGAAGAAGATATCAAAAAATGGAAAAGTCTCACATAATCATTGATTTGTAGAATTGATTTAGCAAAAATGGGCATTCTACCAAAAGCTATCTATGGAATCAATGTAATTGTCATAAAATTTCCAACACAAATTTTCACAAACCTTGAAAGGACAATTCTCAAGTCCACATAGAAACATAAAAATTCAAACATAGCTAAAACAATCCTGAACAATAACAGAGCTGCTGAATGTCCACTATTTCTAATTTCACATTGTAGTGAAGAGCTACAGTAATAAAAACAATGTGCTACTGGCATTAAAAATAGAAATGTTGATCAATGGAATTGAGCTGAAGAAGTCTCAGACATAAATCCACACACACATAGAAACCTGATTTCTTTTGTAAAGAAGCCAGAAAGACATGCTGCAAAAAAGCCAACATCTTCAACAAATGGTGCTTGTAAAACTAGATGTCTACATGTAAATGAATTCAAATAGATCCATATGTAGCACTATGCACAAAACTTAAGTGTAAGTGGATCAAAGACCTCAATATAAAACCAAATATGCTGATACATATCTGATACAAGAAGCGGGGATCTTGAATGCATTGCCATAGAAGACTTTCTGAATAGGACACAAATAGTTCAGATAATAAGATCAACAATTAATAAATGGGATCTCATGACATTGAAAGGCTTCTGTAAGGCCATGGACACCATTAATCAGACAAAGCAGGAAGCCAGAGAATGAGAAAAGATTTTTACTAACTCACATGCTAGAGAATGAACATCCAAAATATATTAAAAAAATTCAAGAAACTAGATATTAAAAAACAATCCAATTAAAAATGAGGAAGAGATATAAACAGAATTCTCAATAAAGGAAACTCAAATGGCTAAGATAAACTTAAAGAAATGTTCAACGTTCTTAGCTATCAAGGAAATGCAAATCAAAACTACTTTGAGATTCTAACTTACACCTGTCAGAATGGTTAAGATCAATAATACAAGTAACACCTTATGTTGATGAGTATGTGGAATAAGGGGAAGCACTCCTCTATTGCTGTTGGCAATACAAACTCATACAGGCATTTTGGAAATCAATATGGCAGTTCCATAGAGATGGGAAACAATCTACCTCAAAATCCAGCTATACTCAAAGCAGGCTCAATCTTACCACAAGGACACTTGCTTAATGATGTTCATTGCTGCTTTATTCATAATAGCCAGAAACTAGAAACAATCTAGATGAACCTCAATAAAAAATGAATACTGGAATTCCTACCTGGACCAGAGGTGAGTGCCTGAGGTCACACCCAAGGAGCCCGCACCTAGGTCCCAGCCCTGGGCACCAGCCATTCTGAGGAAGACCTGCCCAAAGTAGCCCCAGGTTCTGGCCATAGGGCAGGACCCCCCAACCCTTTCCCCTTCTCCAAGACACTCTGGTGGACCCTCCAACCTCTAAGCCCTGCCCCCACACCCATGAGCCTGAGATGCAAGCCACTTCCTGAGACTTAGAAACCAGCCCCCAGCTTTTATCCTGCCCTGGAACTCCCATCTAGACCAAAGCTCCCATCCCACCCTGGAATACCCATCTGGACCAGAGCTCCCATCTGGACAAGATAGAGACCACAACGATTTCCTGGATCTTACAAACCAGCCCCCAGATTCCACCCTGCCCCAGAACTCCCCTGGACAAGATATGGAGACCCCAGCAACTTCCTGAGACTCAGAGACCAACCCCTAGCTCTCATTCAGGCAGCACTCTCATCTGGAACAGAGAGAGGCTCCCTAAATCTGCCAGCTCTGTCTGGACCAAGAATGATAAGACTAAGAATGAATCCATGAGGATATGGCCAGACTTCAGCAGAAGTACATACAACAAAATAAAGAGCAATACAGCATCACCAGAACCTAGCAATCCTCCAACAGGTAGACCTGAACATCACAGAATGGAAGAAGCAGAAGAAAACAACCTTATAAGTAACATCATGAAGAGGCTAGAGCCTTATATGGAAGAAATCAAAAATAAAGTGGAGGAACAGACAAACAAAAAATGGGAAGAATGCTGTAAAATCTAGAGGAAAGGACAAATAAAGCAGAGGAAAACAGTAAGTCCCTGAAAGAAAATCATGAAAAAGCAATGAAACCAATGAGGGAAACAGCCCAAGACCTGAAGAGGGAAATAGAAAAAAAAATGAAGAAGACACTAGCAGAAGGAATGCTGGAAATAGAAAATCTGAGTAAATGAACAGAAACATTAGATGCAAGTATAACAAACAGAATGCAAGAGATGGAAGAAAGGATCTCTGGTGTTGAAGATACAGTAGAAGAAATATATTCATCAATCAAAGAAAACACTAAAATCAACAAAGTCATGACTCAAAATGTCCAAGAAATTTGGGACACAATGAATAGACCAACTCTACGAATAATAGGGATAGAGGAAGGAGAAGAATACCAACTCAAAGGCACAGAAAATATATTTAACAAGATCATAGAAGAAAACTTTCCCAACTTAAAGAAGGAAATGCCTATGAAGATAAAAGAAGCCTATAGAACACCAAACAGACTAGACCCCCCCTCCCAAAAGTCCCCTTGCCACATAATAATTAAACAACTAAATGTACAGAATAAAGAAAGAATATTAAGGGCAGCAGAGGAAAAAGGCTAAGTGACTTATAAAGGCAAACCCATCAGAATAACACCCGATTTCTCAATTGAGACTTTGAAAGCCAGAAGGACCTGCATAGATATAATGAAGACACTAAGAGACCATGGATGCCAGCCTAGACTAATATACCCAGCAAAACTTTCAATCATCATAGATGGAGTGAAAAAGACCTTCCAAGACAAAACCAGATTTAAACAATACTTATCCACAAACCCAGCCCTACAGAAAGCACTAGAAGGAAAATTCCAACCTAAGGAAATCAGATACACCCTCAATAGATAACACCACAGCAGTAAACCCCAAAGAAGAGAAATACATACACACTACCACCAAAATATAAAAATAAAAACAGGAAGGAACAATCACTGGTCATTAATATCCCTTATTATCAATGGACTTAATTCACCTATAAAAAGACACAGACTAACAGAATGGACATGAAAACAGGACCCATCTTTCTGCTGCATACAAGAAACACACCTCAAATTCAAAGACAGACACCTCCTAAGAATAAAAGGCTGGGAAAAGAATTGCCAATCAAATGGTCTTAAGAAGCAAACTGGTATAGCCATCCTAATATCCAGCAAAATAAACTTCAAACTAAAATCAATCAAGAGAGATGATGAAGGACATTACATACTCATTGCAGGTAAGATACAACAAGATGAAGTTTCAATTCTAAACATTTATGCCCCAAACACAAAGGCACCCACATATGTAAAAGAAACATTACTAAAGATTAAATCACATATAAAACCCCACACATTAATAGTGGGAGACTTCAACACCCCACTTTAACCTCTGGCCAAATTGGCCAAATTGAAACTTAACAAGGAAATAATGCACATAACGGACGTTATGACTCAAATGGACTTAATCGATATCTACAGCACATTCCACCCAAACAAAAAAAAAAATATATACCTTCTTATGGCAAACAGACTCCAAGAACACATCAAAACAATTATCCACCATGATCAAGTAGGCTTCATCCCAGGGATGTAAGGGTGGTTCAACATACAAAATCCGCTACGCTAATGTAATACATATAAACAAGCTCAAAGGAAAAAAAAAAAACACATGATCATCTCACTAGACCCAGAAAAGGCATTTGACAAAATCCAACACCCCCTCATGATAAACGTCCTAGAGTGATCAGGAATACAGAGAACATAAATAAACATAATAAAGGCAATAGTAACACAGATCTTGGGGCAGCAGCCAACCAATATCTGATTTGAAATGAGATCTACTCCATGAGACAAAACCCATATTCAACATTTGGGTAACCAAGAACCAGAGATTAGGTAGCCCTGAGACCTAGGGTAAAACTAAACCCTACTGGTTTGAAAAAAACAAGACCTTTTGGTGGTTTAGGAGTTTTTTCCTGTTTTTGAAAGACTCTTGACCTTTGATGTTGGTGTTAATGTTTTTAAGTCTTTTCCATTTTGGTTTAATTTTTGTGCATTTTTGGCTGGGGTATCTCATACAGATTTCTTCACTGAAACTTTTTCTTCAGCTTCTTCATCATCAAAATCATCATCATTATCATCATCATCATCATCATCTTCATCATCTACATCATCATCCTCATCATCCAGGTCAAGTTTTACTTTTTTATGGGGAAACTTGTTACCACCTCCAGGAGCAAATTGTTTTCTAGACATACTTAAGAGTTTTACATCCTCCTCATCTTTGACCTCTGACTCTGCATCTTCCTCTACAGCTACTAGGTGCTGTCCACTAAGATGCACAGGCCCTGAACCACACTTCAAAGACCTAGTTCTGTAGAAGACATTAAGGCAAAAATGCAAGCAAGTATAGAAAAAGGTGATTCTTTTCCCAAAGTGGAAGCCAAGTTCATTAATTATGTGAAGAATTGCTTCTGGATGACTGACCAGGAGGCTATTCAAGATCTCTGGCAGTGGAGGAAGTCTCTTTAAAAACATGGTTTAAACAGTTTGAAGTAATTTATTCTTACTTAATTTCTGTAACAGTTGATATATCTGGCTGTCCTTTTTATAATGCAAAGTGAGAACTTTTCCTACTGTGTTTGATAAATTTTGTCTGGGTTCCATTGGCAAGAAGAATGTGTTGTCTAAAATGCCTGTTTAGTTTTCAAGGATGGAACTCCACCCTTTACTTGGTTTTAAGTATGTATGGAATGTTATGATAGGACATAGTAATAGTGGTGGTAGATGTGGAAATGGTAGGAAGGCAAATATACATGTGAAATAAACTCAATATCTTAAGGGAAAAAAGCAAAAAAAAAAAAAAAGACTCCTAATTATATCCTATCATCCTTATAGATCAGTGCTTTTTCTAGTCTTCACCAGAGAACCTTCCTCCTTCACCAGATGGGAACAGATACAGAGACTCACAACCTGTCATTGTGCAGAGACAGTTTAAATGGGAAGTCTCCGTTAAATCTCTCCCATCTGATCTCAGGGAACCCCTTGGAAGAGGAAGCAGAAAGAGTGTGAGAGCCAGAGGGGATGGAGGACCCCAGGAGAACAAGACCCTCTAAATCAAGTAAGTGAGGGTCATCTGAAGTCACAAAGACTGAAGCAGCACAGATCCTACACAGGTCTACACCTGGTCCGCTGTGTATATATTACAGATTTTAGCTTAGTGATTTTATGGGACTCCTGAGTGTGAGAACAAGTGGGTCTCTGATTCTTGTGCCTCCTCTTAGGACTCCTCCTTCTATTGGGTTGCCCTCTCTAACTTCCATATGATGGTTTTGCTTTATCTTACTCTATTTTATTTTGTCATGTTTGATTATTATCTCTTAGAAGCCTGTACTCTTCTAATGAGAGACAGAAAGGAAGTGGATCTGAAGGGGAGGGGAGGTGGGAAGGAACTGGAAGAGAAGAGGGAAGTGAAACTATAATCACCATATATTATATAAGAAAAAAATCTATTTTCAATAAAAGGGCAAAAATGAAAAATATTTAAAAAGTGAAACTATTTCCATCTACTTATTTATATTTTTAGTCATTTTCATATATTTTTATCATATTTTTTCTCTCCCACAATAGGGCTGATTCACATGAACTCGCAAAGACTGTAACAGCATGCACAAGACTTGCACAAATTTATGCTAGACCAAAATGCAGAATGAAAAATGAAACGTAGGCACAAAGTCCCACCATAGCCAATAAGTTATTTGAAATTGGCATCTGCTAGGAGAGGAAAAAGAATCATTATTCCCCAAGGAATTTGATAACTAATTGCAATTTTCAAGATCAATTTCTACTGCTTATAATATTAAGCAAAGCTCAAAATTCCATGGACAATAGAAACTATGTTAGACATTATTAGTAGAAATATCAAGAATTTTAGATTAAGAATTAGCTGTATAATAACGAGAGGGTTTGGCAAGTAATAGGTAAACATTTATGTTGATCGGTTACCTGCTGTAAGGCCTGTTTATCTCAAGGGATACTAACTTAATTATTTTAAAGAAGATGTATTCCTCATCAGATTAAAGTTTAATTAATTTACATTAATTTATAGCTTATTTTCATATGTGCAGTAAAACTTTCCTGCTATCTGTTCTGTGTATGCTTTTATAATATGCACAGTATTATCATGATATGGGTAGGCATAAATGAGGAAAAATAATTATAAGTGAATATAGATGATGAGAAATGAAAAATAAAAGGCAAATTATGTTGAGTACATAAACAGAGACTGATAAATGTTTACTTAATTTTTTCTTTCTTTTTAATTAGGGAATTTTTTTATTCATTTTACATACCATTCACAGATGCACCTTTTCTCCCTCCTCTCACCCCTCCGACCTCCCCACAACCCACCCCACCATTCCCTTCAACAAGGCAAAGTCTTCCATGGAGAATTTGCAGAGCCTGGTACATTCAGTGGAGTCAGGTCCAAACCCCTCCCCCTGCATCAAGGCTGTACAAGGGGGGAGCAGTGAGGGAGATACCATGATTGAGGGAGATGTCATGGGGATGGGGAGAGGCCAAGTGCTGGGGAGGTTCCCAGGAATCCACAAGGATGGCCTCAGCTTAGAATATTAGCAGTAGTGGACAGAGTGACTGAACTGGCCTTCTCCTGTCATCAGGTTGGTGAATATCCTAAGTATAATAATAGAGCTTTCATCTGGTAAATGAAGCAGATGCAGAGATCCACAGCCAAGCACCAGGCAGAGGTCCAGGAAGAGAGAGAAAAGGGATTCTATGAGCAAGGGACATCAAGATCATGATGGAGAAACTTAGAGAGACAACCAAACCAAACTAGTGGGGACTAATGAACTTTAGACCAACACCTATGTGTACTTAATTTTATCTAGGCAATGCTGCTAGAAATTAAAACTTTAATTAATGTAATTAGTAGTGCACAAGCAAGAGAATATTAAAACCAGACACATAAAGTTTTTCAATCAGTTCTGTATTTTATTTTGCTACACCTTCAAGAAAATATCAAATCACATATTACTATTATTAAAATGATTATCTGTTTTTATGTAGTTAAAATTGAGCTATACACATAAAATTTCAAAATAATTAACTGAACAAGATATAAATGTTTAACTCACTAAATATTGAGTATACTTTAGCAATTTAATTATATTATGACCATTTACAATTCTTCAAGGAAAATGCCTAGAAACATTAAAGTTTCATGATCATCTACTATAAAGCAATAGATTTTATATTCAAAAGTCTATTTATAAAACAGTATGTCAGCAGCTATTCAATAATAAATGCAGAAGATATTTCAAGTTATTTGAAGTTGACCCACTTCAGAAATAATGAATCTGTCATAATAAAAAGCAGAAAAGATTGTCTTTAAATAAAAGGATATAAACCTCATATGTGCAAACCAACACATTTGTATGATGAAAGAGAATAGCTCAATAAGACAGCTGAGTCATATTATCACTCAATGACATATAAACATACAAGATATACATTTTAGAATTTCAATTATTTACAGAATGAAAGCTCATATGATAGTGTTGTAACTGTTATGACAAATGTATCTTTCTCACTGTTTACTTATAGTCAATGTAAGATTCAAGGATTTCTGAAATTTATTACTAATATTTTCTCATGTACATTTTTATAAAATTATATTGCACATTCTAACCCACTGGTACTCAATCTTTAGTAATGTTCCCTAGTTTGGATTCTGTTATTTGCTTATACAATCTATTATACCCAGGAGACAAAGAGATAGCAGGATTGCTCAGCTCCCACTCAGGTATGTGAATGTCCAGTAACACAGTAAAACAAATTGAGTAATATGTAAGCATGCAATTGATAAGGTTGATCAGTTCTCCAGGTTTGTCATCAGCAAGGCTTGTGATACCTTACGGTAATGTTAAATCTAATTTATCACAATCAAATCATCTTATAATATTAAATATGTGTTCTACTAGTTTATTAATATAATTTTACTAAAAACTAATTACAATGACTTAATATTAAAGCCAAATAAATTTGCCTTATCAAAATGTGTCTAAACAGCATCTTTTAAAAAAAATTTATCTAATAAACATTTTTTAATTTAATTTACATACAGACTACAATTTTCCTTCCTCCTCTCCTTCCTTTCCCTTGCCCACCTCCCATCTCCCCTTCCCCATCCACTCCTTCTTGTCTCCATTAGGAAAAGGGCAGGCCTCCCCTGGGCTTGAACAAAGTATGGCACATCAAGTTGAGGCTAGACTAAGTTCTTCCACATGCATCAAGGCTGAGTGAGGAAATCCAGCTTGGGGACTAGGTTCCCAAAAGTCAGCTCAAGTGCCAGGGACTGCACTTGATCTCACTGCTAGAAACCATACCAACAGACCAAGCTACACTACTGTCACTCACACAGATACAGAGGGCCTAGGTTGGTCCCATGCAGGCTCACTAATTGTTGGTTCATAGTCCATGTGTTCCCAGAAGCTCAGGTCAGGTGTCTCTGTGGGTTCCCCTGTCATGACCTTGACCCCCTGGCTCATACAATCCCTCTTTCCTTTCTTCAGCAGGACTCCAGGAACTCAGCTCAGTGCTTGCCTGTGGATCTCTGCATCTGCTTGTATCAGTTACTGGATAAAGGTTCTGTGAGGACAATTAGTGTAGTTACCAATCTGATTACAGTAGATGGTTCAGGCACCCTCTCCACTATTGCTAGGTGTCCTAGATAGTCCTTGTGGATTCCTGGGAAATGCTCTGGCACAAGGCTTCTTCTTAATGCCAAAATGCCACCCCTTCCATCAAGATGTCTCTTTTGTTACTCTCCCCCTTGACCTGCCCCCAAGCCTAATCCAGCCTGCCTGCTCACTCAAGTTCCCATCTGCCATCCCCCAACTGCCCCCAGTTTACCCAGGAGATCTCTTCTATCTCCTTCCCAAGAAAATTCATGCTTTCTTCTTTGGGCCAGCTTCTCTGGGGCTGTGAACTGTAGGTTAGTTATCCTATACTTTACTACTAATATCCACTTATGAGTGAGTACATACCATTAAAAATCATCTTTTTAAGTCTGTAAGATACAGACATTCTTTTGTAATATTAAATTTACATCTTTTACTTAAAATACCAACAAATATTTATCCAGCACATATTAGTATGGCAATGATCTGTATAGCCCCCAATATGAGCTCTTCAAACCCTTAAAAATCTCACAGTTCTCATTCTTAAAATGAGAAAACAGGTATCACAATAAGTATGTCGCTTGCTATTATAAGCTACAACACGAACGCCGGTAATCTCAGGCCATAATATACTCATATCATCATGCTTCATATATGACAGGATCGTCTTACAGTTGCATTATTTTAATTTAAATATGTGTGGCTTTATATTCTCCCACATAATAAGTTGTAAGTTTCAATTTTCATCTGCAGCCAACTCTTCCATCATGAGTATATATGAGCGATTTTTCTATGGGTAGCTTCCATCCAAGACCTAACTCCAAAGAAGTGCCTTAGTAAGTACCATTTGATTTTTTTTGATAGTTTGGTAGCAAGTCAGTTTCCTGTTACATGAAGAAGAATTGCAGGCAGACTCATTAGGAATTAGCTTCACCCCCAGCTAACTGAACCTATACTTTATGCATAGCAGATTTAGATTTAATTTTTATTAAAGGAAGGTCAGATCTCTTTTTCTATTTGGTGAAAAAGTAAAGCTACTAAGGGCATACCAGATTAGTAGAAAATTTGATCACAGCCACAAGATTAAAACTGGATGCCTCAACTTCAAAAGAACAAAATTCCTTGTATTTTAAAATTCACAAAATAGAAGTAAATTTTAAAGACAACATGGACAACAGGAATAACACATCAGAGTTACTCATTTTACAGAATTTAGAATAGTACCAGACACTGGACCTTCAGCTTTATGATATAAGGACTTCCATGTTATGTTTTCCCTGATGCTTGATAATCAAATCTTCATTAATATTGATGACTTTTCACTTCTAGTAACTGCTAATAATATGTTGTCATAATTTCCTTATTAAATCCAGCAGAACACTAGAGATAGCTTATATCCTTAATGCACCAAAAAATTACCAAAAGACTAATCCTCATTATCTTCGCTGACTGCTAGCTCCTCTGGAGTCATCAATTATCAAGTCTGTATTTCTTTCAATTGACTGTGACTTCTCATGCTTGGAGATCCCCTCTGATAGCAAATAGTCTTTCTGTATCATCTAGTATCCTGGTCCCTGAATAACTACACGTTTTATTTTTAAATCTTCCTTTCAGCAATTCCACAGCACTAAAGTTAATGGTTTGCTAAACCCTTGCCTACCATTAAAAGCAGGAATCGGCACATTTGTCTTGTAACTTTGAGTCTGCTCTACTTTCCATTCTTCTTAAACAGTTGTTCTTCTATAAAGGCTCAGTGGGGGACTATTTCCCACAGGCACTATCAAGTGTTCACATCTACTTGGTCTCTTTAGCTCCAGATTCAATATATTTATTGGAACAAAATTAGCCTTTGCAACATGGGGGTACATTCTCAGTTTATCTAATGGCAAAACAATGAAAAGCAAAAAAAGAGATATTCTTGTATTTTTAACCATTTAATATTACCATGTAAAAACTTAAATGACCTCTGTAATCTTTTTAATCACTCCTTTTCTTTTGAAACTCCTAAGATACTAACTACTCTATGATATATCATAAGCCTGCCTAAATTTAGCTTCATATCATGTACCAAAAAGTTATTCAAACTTACAAACAAGTATTTGCTACACCATGTGATGTCATGCCTGGTGAATAAACATAAAATATTTGTCAATACTACTGATAGGCAACAAATTGTAGGTTTAGTGTTCTATGTAAATATATGACTAATAGATTTTGAAGAGTATATTTTATCATGATATCAGAAATAGAAGACCAAATTTGAAGTTCTCATATGATAAGAAAAAGTAATATACAACACTCAAGTATTTTAAAGCAAATTTAAAGAATGAGAATATCACCACAAAATCTTATTTACTTAAAATTGCATGAGAAGGTACAGCTTTTTGTTATTTTATTATTTAAAAAAATCTGTATCTTATCAACAGAAGTTCAAAAGAAGCCTACACAATTATTTAAATTGGACCTAATACAGTATTGGCAAGAGTTTTAAAAAATCAATGCTATTTTCTTATATATCTCTCTTTTTACATTTTTAAAAATTATCTTTATTTAGGTTTTTCTGATTCAGTACATGTATTAAAGACTGACCAACATAAAAATAAATAGGACATGAACTAGACATCTTACATCTCTCTAATCTCCAACAGAGAATGTCAGGATTGCCACCATTACCTGAACTCCAAGCTAGTGAAGCCAAAGACAGGCTATCAGAACAACATACAGAGCACACGGATATGCAGAGGCAGAGGGCATGCTAGCATTTGGCTCTCCTCTCTTCCTTGTCTACATCTGCTTTCTTCCCAAATCAAGTCCCAAATCAAGTTCTTGGAGAAAATTCAGATCGTATAAATTTTTCGCCTTTTTCTTATATATCTTATGTTTTCTTTTCTAGACTACTGGGTCAACTAGTAAAGTGGACTCCCATTTTTCAGTGCTGTACTAAAATAAATGTTAATAACCCTCCTCTCATGAGTCTTTTCTAGGATCACTTAATAAAAGTCTAGACTAAGGCTGTGTGATGAGTCAATCAATCACTTTAAAAATGGCAGGAGAGAGGCAAAATTGGATCAAGGGTAAGTGGAAACACATAATAGAGCCAAAATGTCATTTACCTATGAATTTTCAACTAAAGCCCTTGCTTTATTAAGTATTGTCTCACTTCTTCAACATTCTACATAGAAAATAGGAGATAATACCTATTCTCTGAAAACATCATCCTTATACCTGAAAATTTGACATGACATTTTTTTTCTTACAATGTGGATTCTTTACTAAGAGTATATTTTAACAGTATGCTATGCCATCCATATATTTTCACAATTTTATAATTGTAATAGACACCTTAAGTTCTGCATGATACGTTTAAATCATAATTGGTAGGAAAGACAATTTAAATTCACACTCAGTGTTTATACAGGATGGTTAGGACAATTTTAAAGTACAATGTAGTCACACTACTTTAGAAATAAATATGCAGGTTCTCAATTGTAAGTCCAGCTATCTGCAATTGATTACAGAGTGAGATTTTTGGTTTGTGAGACTAAGCACCCCTGACGGTGAAGTCTGAGCTTGAGTATGTATTATTTATTATACACCTTCTTTTTTTATACTCACCAAACACAGATGTTTCTAAACAGCCAAGCAGGTGGTGTGAGATAATAAAATTAAATACACTGCTGAAAGTCCTATGCCCATTTAACTCTCCTATTATACTTTACAGGAAAAATATAACACCTAATATCCCATCTATTATATGAAAATCAATAAAGGGGATCAAGGCACTAGAACAAATACTTCCCAAAATATAGTTAAATACTGAGATGCTAATATCATATACAGCTATATAGGGGATAATATGAAGTTGACATCAGTCAAAATATAATGTATAATTGACAACAAGGACAATATTCCTCTTTTTGAAGTTCAGGAGACACTGCTCAAGAACTGAGTCAAAGACTGAATAGAGCGTGTCTTTGGTAATCATGTTCTGTGATTCATATTCTAATATGTTGACTAAAACTTTGTGGAGAGAAGAAAAGAGGTTTCTACTGCTTAAACAAAATTCTTTGTGACATCACAACTCACTCCTCTTTTTACCTCAGCAATGATTTAAAAGGAAAAGAAAGACTAGTGAAACAGAGTAGGAGAAACTAGAACATTCTGGAGGTTAACAGAGAGTTATGAAGGATACCACAATGCAGAATATTCTGAACACGTGAACAATTTAGCTAGCCTGATAGAATTGCACAATCTCACTCATAATTTACCATCTCCCTAAAGATCAAGGTTACAAACATTTCCATGAGCTTGTGTTTTAGAAGTTGTTTGTAGCCCCTGTCAATGAGAGGAAATGGTATATTTCTGCATTTGAAATATATGCCAGGATCTGTTTAAACTGAGCAAGGGACAGCCTACTAATGCCATCTCAAAACAGTAATCTTTTAATATCTTCAATGTATCATTATAATGAATTGTTCACCAACTTTTCTCTCCAACATTATAATAAGAGTATTTTCTCTAAGTTTCTCTCTTCAAAGAGTAAATACCTACATGTATAATTTCTATCATGAGCCACATAGGAAGAGAGTACCACTGTACTATGATATTTTGAATCCTAATATTTTTGGACTTTAGCAGCTATGAACATTATATTATTTATCCCCACTGAGAACTTGTAGAAAACATTCATGCACTTAAAAGGGAATGGTGTAAATATTCTAAAATATTCTAAAATAGTCTATTAGCTGGCAGTAAATATGATTCAACCACCAAGTTATACTTTCATCTGAAGAACTGCTTTAGAGACTAGGAGCCAGAACAGCAAGCCTCCATTCCTTGATTTTCATTCCCATAGGAAAACTTTGTGTGATTAAAAAATATCCACTATCAATGGTGTTTTTAGCTTCATATTATGCAGCAGCACACTGAATGAACAAGTTTCAAAGAGAGCAAAATGGTCTCTTAACAAATACATTTGTTTTACATTAGAGGCCACTCAGGGCTCTGGACATCAGTACTGCCAAGCTGGTGGTACCTCAGCCTAGGCAGTAGTAGCATTCAGATTACTTAAATCCTCCCACATGGCTTTATTTTCCTGTGGTAGACCTCCTCTGCTGTTCTAAACTGCTGTGTTGTGATTTTTATACACCAGAAACAGCTGCTGTACTCACTGATGGGAAATGGAAAAAAGTGAGTAAACAGCTTGAATCAGTATATTAAATATTATGGAAACATTTCAAAGAAAAGAGCAATCCCATTACATAAATTAATATTTCAAATGGTTATATCTCAAAGGAGACTTTACACAAGACTCTTTCAGATGTCACTATTACAAGAAGAGTGAGGGAAAAATTATTTATTTTCAATATTTATACCATGTCTCCTCTCACAGTGTTCAGATTCTCAAGTTGAAGAATAAAAATTTTCAATATCTAAAGTCTGAAGAATTATGAATATTATTATTTGAACACATTTAGAATACTGTGCCATTCTGGATAGTTTTACAGTCATAAAAAATGGAGTTAATTCTAACAACATACATGTACAATCTAATAAAAAGGTTAAAGATTGGGAATAAGACTGGATTTAAGAAAACAATGAAATTGTTAAAGATAAACCCATCAAAAGGGCTAAAGTAAACAGATTTAGTAATACATGAGGCTTTTCTTGAGGAAGAAAATTATAGTAATTCTATTATTCCATAAAATTTCATAAAACTTTAGAAAAAGATTGGGAGTTATACACTAATGATTTTAGCTTGACAAAGTTTATGGAAATGGCCACTTACTAACAAAATCACAATAATTCTTATGAATACAAATTGATATCCAGACATGCATAGTCACCAATGCAATAAAAGTGCCAAGACCATGGCCAGTGATTCCTGTCAAGGAAGGAGGAAACAAAGAATTTGTATTCTTCTTCCTGCAACATTTTCTGTTTTATTCTAAACTCAGTCTTTTCTGCTAAATTTCTTCTCAGATGTGTGGGAATGAGTGGCTGTCTTTCTTTACAGATCCACTAGCACAGCAATTAAAAGCTGGAAGAATATTGCACCAGTAATCTGGAGTACACATTTATTAGTGTTACTACAGGGTGGTCGTTCTCATTCATTTTAATGAGGGAGGATGCTGGAAAACAGTGTGTTGGAGCTAGTTAGAGCTTCCAAATAAAACTCTATCAACCTTATTCTACAAGACAACAATACAATGGGTGCCTAAAGGTAACAGTCGTTTGCTCTTGAAGTATATAATAGTTATTAACTATATAATTATATAGTTTCAATATCTGGTGCTTGTAACAACTTTTCTAGAAACTAAACCTGTGTCTTGTATATATGTGTTTAGTATGGGGTGAAGTATATACACATGAGTCAAAAAACTTTGGTCTGGTGGTTTGATAGACTAAGCTATGGGGGTAAATCATCTTCATATTTAGAAGGACAAGATGATATCTTTTTTGAGCACCAGACAGCATTTACAGGGCAAATATATGTTTCTTGTATTAATTGTCTTAATCCTTGTTAGTATTCTACTTAAGTTATATTTTATCATTGAATTTCATAATTCAAGATTTAGTTCATATTTTCTGCTGTCTACAATTATAGTTGAGGGTGGCCATCCAGAAAGCAAGATATAAACAGCAGAAGATGGTAACACTGAGACCTTTTGCTCCACCCCATGTTAAAATGTACTTCCTTAACACTTTTGCTATTCTAACTCAGGATCTTTTGTTGTTAAATATAGGTGAAAATATGCAATTAAACTGTATATTTGGAACAAATACTAGGAAACCTAAGTGATACATCTGTAATGTACTAAGACTACTAGGCATAAAAAAGACAATCAAACCTCTTAAAACTGAGAAGCTTCTGTAAGGCAAAGGATGTGGTAAATAAGACCAAATGACAGCCTACAGAATGGGAAAAGATCTTCACCAACTCCATATCTGACAGAGGGCTGATCTCCAAAATATATAAAGAACTCAAGAAACTAGACATCAAAATATCAAACAATCCAATAAAAAATGGGCTACAGATTTAAACCAATTATTCTCAACAGAAGAATCTCAAATGTTAAGAAGACATTTAAGGAATTGCTCAACATCCTTAGTCATCAGGGAAATGCAAATCAAAATGACTCTGAGATACCATCTTATACCTGTCAGAATGACTAAGATAAAAAATGCTGATGACAGCTTATGTTGGAGAGGAAGTTGAAGAAAGGGAACACTCCTCCACTGTTGGTGGGAGTGCAAACTAGTGCAATCACTTTGGAAATCAATATGGTGACAGAAAATTTGAAATCAAACTACCTCAAGATCCAATGATACCACTCTTGGGTACATACCCAAGGCATACTTAATCATACCAATAAGCACACTTGCTCAATTATGTTCATAGCAGCATTATTTGTAATAGCCACAATCTTGAAACAATCTAGATGCCCCTCAACTGAAGAATAGATAAAGAAAATGTGGCATATATACACAATGGAGTATTACACAGCTGTAAAAAAAACAATGACATAAAATTTACAGGCAAATGGATGGAATTAGAAAAAAATCACCCTGAGTGATGTAACCAAGACTCAGAAAGACAAACATGGTATGTACTCACTCAAGAGCAGATACTAGATATAAAGCAAAGGGATAAGGAGACTACAACCCACAGCTCCAGAGAAGCCTGGTAACAAGGAACACCCTGAGAGGGACTCATGGATCACCTTGGGAAGGAGAAATAGATGAGATCTCCATGAATAAACTGGGAGCTAGGGGTGCAATGGGAGGAAGGGAATGGGAGATGAGAACATGAGGGAACAGAAGAGTCAAGCTGGATGAGGGGCAGAGTGAGAGAGCAATGAAAGAGATATCTTCATAGAGGGAGCCATAATGGGGTTAGGGAGAAACCTGGTGCTAGGGACATTCCCAAGCATCCACAAGGACAACCCCAGCCTAGACTACTAGCAATAATAGAGAGGGTATCTGAACTGGCCTACCCTAGTAATCAGATTGTTGAATACCCTGACATCATAGAGCCTTCATCCAGTAACTGATGGAAGCAGATGCAGAGATCCACAGTGAAACACCAGGCTGAGCAGTGGCAGTCCAGGCGAAGAGAGGGAAGAAGGATTCTATGAACAAGGGGGGTCAAGATCATTATGGGGAAATCTACAGAGACAACTGAACAAAGCTCATAGGAACTCACTAACTTTAGACCACCAGCTGTGGAACATACATGGGACTGGACTAGAACCTCTGCATGTGGAATACAGTTGTGTAGCTTTGTATGTTTGAGGGTCCCAGGGCAGCAGGATCAGGATCTATCCCTGGTGCATGAGCTGGCTTTTTGGAGCTCATTACCTATGGTGGGATGCCTTGATCAGCCTAGAAGAAGGGGGGAGGGGCTTGGTCCTGACTCAACTAAATGTACCAGGCTTTGCTGACTTCCCATGGGAGCTGTTACAATTTTGGGTGGTAGGGTTGAGGGGAAGCTAGAGGGGAGCAGGAAGAGGGATGAGTTGGCGATCTGTGTTTTGTATGTAAAATGAATAAAATATTTCTTAAATAAAAAAAGGAAAAAGAAAAACAAAACAGAAAAAAGACAACCAAGAAATCATAAAATCTTCAGTTATGTCTCTGAAAGTGACATTTCAACATATATCAGGTTTAAGGGGTGAAATATGCACATGTGTGTGTCTGTGTGTATGTATGTGACTTTGTCTGTTTTTTACCAGTATAAGAAAATTGTTTTATAAAAGGTGTATCATATTATCATTTTAATATCCTATATCTTCTATTTTAAACAACTATTAATATATGCATATAATATATATATATATATATATATATATGTATAAAATTAGACCCAAAAGACTACAAAACAACTTTCTTAAATAAATTACAGAGAATAAATACAGAATTACCAAATTAGTCATGTTTACTTCATCATCCTTAAATTCTCTTGAGAATGCTTTCAAGGAATATGTATTTGAAATGAAGCAGGGCAGAACATTGGTGGAGCCTGCTGCATAATCAAGTAGATGCATAACATAGGAGATAAATAGATGTTTATGAAAGCAAGTGATTTGGACTAAGTGTATAGCTTGTCTCTAGCACACCTACCATCAAAAGGTTGTTGTTCCCACATTATTAACCAAAGTACAAGGAGCATGTTTTTCTTTGGGGATTACAGACAGATAGATGTTCTCTCATCAGCTACAATAAAGTATTTTTAGCAAATTTTGAGACAGTGACTTACATTCCCTTCTGGTATGGACTGTAATTCATTATATATTCTGGGTTGGTCTTGAACTCATGGCAATACTCCTGAGATGACACAGTGATGAAACTGTTACAATTACAAGAGTGAGTCACCACACCTAACTCAGAAATTACATTTTTTTTTAGGAAGAAGAGTACTGTATTTCACAAAATAATTCAGTGGCATGATCTTCAATCATTTGTAATAATTAACCTCCTTCAACACATACATAGCAACCCAGGAGCAATGCTTGTCCACAGGAATAACAAGGTTTAGGGAACTGATTATTAGGTGAACCCATTTTTATGTGAAAATCCATGAATCATCTTTTGAAAAGGATAGTGAGGATAATATACATTTGGCCAAAAATCAACTAGACTTAAAATAAAAAATTTCCCTCATTGTTTAAACAGAATTGTAAATTAGAAGTATGCAGTGTTTTAAGAATAAAAGACTCATGGGAAGCAAAATGTCTATCAAAAAAATGGAAAATGTCTCCATGCAATTATCTTCATTTATATCTCATTTATATCTGTTTTACATTATATATGCATGTGTTTTAAATTATAAATAATCAAGTAAATTTTTTATTCTAATAGTGAAAGCACATCTTGTCATGACACAGTACATGTTTAAACAGTCTGTTTCCCACTTCTAGAATGACCTAGAAGTTTTACTGCTTCGTTTGGAAAATGATTGGAAGAAAATTAAATTTTAGCTATGAGCTCAATTCTATTGTCTTTTCTCAAATATAGATTCCCTATCTCAAGTATTAAGTTCAATATGTTAAATGAGAGTTAAAAGAATAGCTTTTAAGCAAACAAAATCATGGAAATTCAAAGCAAAAGCTAATATAACCTAGAGACAGAAAAGCACACATCAAAAATTCAGATAATCCTGTCACTTCTCAGCTTCAATAAAACTCAAATGCCAGGAATGAGCATTGAAATATTTAAATATGAAGCCTGACACTCTGAACTGCTATGATTTTGTCATTACATTTTATCTGTCTGTATTAATAAAGTATGATAACAAAAAGTTTTTAAACTTGTGCAGGTTTAAATAGTTGGCCATGTTGATACAGGCCTATAAACTTAGTTCTCAGGAGGCTGAAGCAGGAAGATCAGACATTTCTGTTCATACTAAATTACACAGACAAACCCTGTCTCAAAGAAATAAAAGAATAAATAAAACTGAAACTTCTTTTAAAACACACTGTTGGCAGTATTGATTCCTAGATTAATAATAGTCTACCCTGAGAGAGTTTGTAAATTAAACATACTTCTTTTCAGTGTATTATTGTGTTTATTGCTACTTTGGAGATCTTGTTTCCTCAGAAAAACTCCAACTACATCTATAGAAAGGCAAAGATGTGGGTTTTGTGTCAAAGGTCATGCCCAACACAGAAAGTCAACATTCCAGAAGTGCTTGAACAAATTGCACACTTGCTATAGCACATTTGTACCTATGAATTAGTTGTCTAGTCTCACTGAAAATTAGTAAGTTTCTAATGAATGAAAAAATAGGTCTATCAATGGAATTATCT
Source organism: Onychomys torridus (assembly GCF_903995425.1). Classification (NCBI taxonomy): domain Eukaryota; kingdom Metazoa; phylum Chordata; class Mammalia; order Rodentia; family Cricetidae; genus Onychomys; species Onychomys torridus. Next base: position 51,093,591 of record NC_050453.1, on the reverse strand, counting down.
CTCATTTGTAATACAAATTGACCTGGTATTTTACAGCCCTCAAATAAAGAACAAGAAATGATAAAAGCTAAGTATATCTCTGTGGTATTTACTATTTGTTTATAATCTGGAGAATACAACGTCTTAAGTTGCAGAGAAAATAACTCTTGTTTTAATAACTCAATACATTTGACATTTCAGTGTTTCAAAATAAACCACCACCACAATAAAAATAAGCCTGCTTTACTCATGTCATATCTTTTTGCTACATAATTAATGATGCAATATTAGTTTTGATAAAATTCTCAAGCCAAATCAGCACACATGTTCATTTTAACCATCTACATACAGCACATGTGTAACAATAGTGAGACTCATTACTGTTTTGTAGACAAAAGGCAGAGACCTTATGAGTAAACAGTACAGTTCTTTCAGATTATACCAGAACAATCTGTCAGAGAGAGTTACAAATTAATCAGAAGCCACCCCACCTATGGCACTAAGTTGAGGAATTCCTGACTGAAAGTATGTGAACACATCATCACAAATATTAACATTTGTTAAGAAAGAAAGCTCAAATTTCCATGCCTCAATAGGAAGGTTCAGCACAGCATTTTTGTAATTATATAAATTTTAGCTAATATTTACTATGTGTCAGCCTTTCAGCTGAACACTGCATATATTGCATAATTTAATGATCACAATGGTCTTCTCAACTTTCTCAGTTGACATCTCTATTTTTCAGCAGAGGAAAATGAAAATGAAAAAAATTAAATCATTGCTCAAGGTCATGAAGCTACCAGAATACAGACTAGATATTTGAAACTGAACTGGGCTGTCATTAAAAAGTACTAAATCAAAAGACAATGCTATCAAATTTCAATAAAGGAAAAGGAGATTAAATACATCTATTCTAACATTGTAATTTTATTTTGTCTTATTATTAAAATATATACCTTTTTCTTACATAATATATCTTGATTATGGTTCCCCTCCCTCTATTCTTCCTAGTTCCTCCTCACCTCCTCCACCATCCAGTTCCACTCCTTTACTGTGTATCATTAGAAAATAAATATACTTCTGAGGGATAATAAAATATAATAGCATGAGACAAAAACTATTGTATCACTATTGGGTACAAGAAACAGAAGGAAAGAAACCAAGAAGAACCAAGAGTTAGAGACACTGACTTATTTGCACACTCAAGAATCTCATAAAATAAAAACACTAACCCTGAAGCCATCTTATATATGTAAATAATCTAGTGCAGACCTATACAGGCCCTGTGCACAATGTCAGTTCACACGAGCTTTCATCATGTTGATTTAAAGGGCTTTGTTTTTCCTTGGTGACCTCCATACCCTCTGGTGTTGAAATCCTTTCTGCCTTCTCTTCTGCAGGTCTCCCTGAGCTCTGAGGAAAGGGATTTGATAGAGACATCAAGTTTAGGGCTAAATGTCCCTAGTCTCTCCATCTTCACATTATGTCTGGATGTTCTATTTTTGTTTTGCTCACATTTGCTGCAAGAGAAAGCTTCTCTGATGATGGCTGAGCAAAGCATTGATCTATGAGTATAGCAGAATGTCATTAGGAGTCATTTTATTGCAATATTTTTAGAAGAGTAGTATTTAGTTTTATACCTAGGTCCCTAGGCTATTTAGTCTCACATTTTTAGGCACCCCAGCAGTGTTGGTTATGAGTTTTATTTCATGGAGTGGTCCTTAAGTCAAATCAGATATTGATTAGTTACTCCCACAAGTTTTGTGCCACCATTAATTACCCTAACATATTTTGCAGAAAGGACACCATTGTAGATCAAAGAGTTTTTGGTTGGTTTATTACTTATGTATCATTTTTGGTAAAGTGCAGGGTACCTCCCCTTAAAAAAGACATTAAAACTCGGGATTAAAGGCTCTATGTAAGAATCACCTGGACTTCTTCATGTTCAATGAGTTGTGTATGTATTGTCTTCAGCAATGGAAGCTTGCTGTCAGTTTATAGAGAGCAACTTATTGTCTTGGCAATGGCCTTGGTTGTTTGAGGATCCCATGGGACCCTTTTGGCCAACAACTCCATTAAATATAACCCTGCCCCTGCACTTGAATCTTCATTTGGTGACAAGAGATATCATAACAAACAAGCAAAAAAAAATACATAGTACTTGGAAACTTGTGATTTTAAATAGCTTTTAGAAAACTCTGTAAAACCTCACTCAGACAATGGATGCTTATGTTTCACCTTGGTACATAAAAGTTATCAAGAAAAAAAAAGGCTTCTGTATATTCTGGTAGTGTCTCCTGAAATCATCCTGAAAGCCACTACAAGCTCAGTTTTGACATGAGCAGATATAAATACATAAGCCTTTATCTCCACCTTCCATCCAATAGCATAATAAAACACTTGTTACCATTGGACTAGTAATATTCAAATCTTAGCATTAATTTGAGAAGTATATCAAATATATGACTATTTTCACTTTAGTAGTTAGAATAACCTAGGTGCATTCATGCCTGCTGTTACAAAATTAAAAGAAATATTGTTGGTTAGTCCATCTGGAAAATTACATTTATAAATCATATGGAATGTATAATCTCATTTTGTGAATGGTTTTGGAATATATCTATTTCAATGTTCTAGATTTAATTTATCCTACTTAAAAGACTTACTTAAATATTAACAGAATGTCCTAGATGGAAGATAGAGTAGGCTGTTTTAGAAGTTTAAGTATTTAAAAATCAAACTAAAATCATTAAATTTGTAGATTCAATTTAAATACCACATGAAAATTCAATTATTAAAGATTATAAATAATATAGCCTATTAAGTCAGTTTAATTTTAATCAAAGATTAATCAAGAACTGAGAAACAATCCAACTTTTTAACAAAAACATAGGCAGTACCCTACAGCATTTAGGTGTAGGAAAGGACATTCTTAACAGGACCCATTTACTTAGGAATAGAGGCTAACAATTGCCAAGCAGGACCTCATAAAGTCAGTCTAGTGAAGAGGAATCCTGGAGAATAGGAGAGAATCTCTGTCAACTATGCATCTTCTAGAGGATTAATAGCCAGAATATACAAGGAAATAAAACACCAAAGCATCAAAAACAACTGATCCATTAAAAATGGTATATGAATGGAGAATTCTAAAAAGAAGAAATTAAAAATGGCTAAAAAGTTCTCAAATCATATATGATTATTCATAATTAAATATGAATCATATCCTTTTTAACTGAGAAGGACCCCCAAAAGGATGAGCCTTTACTTTCTGCTAACAACTTTAAATGTAAATGTTAAAATGGAGTTTCCCGATGATAATGGAACAACATCTCTACTAAACACTATGAATAAACAAAATAAAAAGCACATTGCTTGGAATATCTGGCCTCTTGTGAAGCTGTTGGCCAGACAGGTGCCAAAGCATCATAGGCTACTGACCATGTTCTTTGTTATCCTCCCCTAGAACGTAATGGGAAGACCCTATTGTCTAAGACACCACATAACTGAGTCATAAAATCTGGACACCTAGAAGCTTCATTTCTACTAGATGGCTTCCATAGTGCTGGAAGGTGGGACATATGCTACCTGGGGGCTGAGGGGAGTAGCCATCAATTTTACCAAGCTATGAATGAACCTTGCAAGCTATACTAGTGACTCTGTCCACAGGTGCAATAGCAGCATGAACATTAGGGTATTAACCACCTTCTTTATGATTAGACTTAAAGTTCAGCTCCATAAAATGAAACCAACACTAGTACCATTGTCAGGCCAAGAACTTTGTGCTAGATGGACCATAGACCCTAGGAAAAAACCCACTATTATTACATAGTAAACAGTCATTGTATTAAAGTGATTCCTATAGGCTTACTATTACCCCCATAAATTAACGCATCCCCCAACCTTCATTAGATAGACTTGTGTTTACAGGAGATGATATTTAATACAGAGATTCACATGTGGTCAACACACAGAAAACAAAACACTACAAAACGTTCCACCCAAACTGGAACACATACACTGCTGCCACCTATCTTCCCAATGCTCAGGAATCATTGCTGGGAAGGGGCAAAAAGAGTGTCAAAGCCTGAGGTGGAGGATGACTACAAGGGAGAAGCATCTTCTAGATACAACAGAGCTGCTACACAAATGAACTCACAGTGCATATGACAGCATGCACAAGACCCGTGCAAGCCTAGAGTAGAGCAAATCCTAACATGAAGAGGAGCATGGGAAACTAAATCACATCCCTGAGTAGATCTTCTCTGAGTGTAACCCTTGGCAAGTCAATCACATGTCAGTGGAAAGCCACACATTCAAGAATATTTGCTAAACACAGTTGTTCTGGATAGATTTTAAAAATAGAGATACAAAGTTGGGTTGCAAGTGAAGTGGGTATGGATTAGGGAAGAGTTGGGAGGTAAAGTTCCCAAAGAGCTAAAAAAAATGTTAAATAAAATAAATAAAACTTAGTAATTAAAAGTACCTTTTATTTAAAGTATATACCTTCATAACATATTTATTAAACTTAAAAAGAAATCTAAATTTGAAAATAGTTCTCTTTACTTTTTCCCTAGTTAATTAACGTAACTCATATGGTTCATTTATAAGGTTAGCTATTATTTTTTCTTTCTGCTTTCAATGAGATTTTTTCAATCTGCTTATGCTGTTATTATGTCACATATTACTATGAATAGATTTTCATTTAACCTTACACATTATATCTAATATTCATAGAAAAATAGTGTTTAGACAATTTACCAAAATGAATTTAATGCAATGTCTGCCGAAGATAAAGATAACAGGGCTTCAGAGAATCTTTTCATGCTTCCTTTGTGAAAACCAACACCAAATAGGAATGTTAAAATATTATTTTAAAAATAAGATAGTATTTTCATTATCTGCACTCAATTCTCCTCAGATTGTTTATGTCACCATCCATAGATTCTTTATGATGTTGTACTTTAAACATTTTCATATTTCCCATACCCAACCAGTGTTTTAATATTATGGTATAGGAAAGCCCAAGACTATTTCTCCAAATACAAAGCACAGATGTTTCTGTATTTATGTTACATTTTTTGCCCCCAAATATGTAACCCTCTGCCATGTACACTGAAGATGTAAATACCATCTCTCCTCCAAGAACAATCACCTGGAAAAAACAGATTTGTATCTAACCATAGCCACACTGCTACATAAGAACAATGCACGGTTCTGAAATAATTCTCAGTGTGTCCTCTAAACAGGGCCACAGTGACTGCAGACTCACCGATCAGGTTACTTCACTGCTTAGAGGAACCATATGAGAAAAGAACTTCAAGATTGGATTATTGTCATAAAGTCTCAATTCCATTCTTTATTTCCCTCCAGTGCATGCTTGTCCAGTAGAAAGGAGTGTATTTTCCCTCTGACCCACAGTTTCTCCAGACACTCTGAACAAAGGCATTTCTCTGTCATTCAGCACACAGAAGCTGATGGCCCTTTGCTCCCATTGCCTGCCTTTCACTGTTCTCACTACAAATTTCTCAGTGGTTCTTTAAATGGTCCCATGGCAATTTTCTTCTATCAGCTCTTTCTTTTTATTCACATTCAGGGATCACAATAAGGCAGAGCATAGTACAAGAGGCTGCAAAGAAAGACATCGAATCCTCAGACACTGAAATACTAAATCCACAATAGTGGGGAAAGACACACAGAGAGATTAGGGAACACTCATTGCTTCCAAGAAAAGGAGATGGTGTGGGTGCATATTATCTAGGATGATGTGTAACAGGATCAACACTTAGAGCAGAATCATCTCATGTCAGAGTTACCCAAATCTGCCTATCACTTAAATAGAGTCTTAACTGAGCATATAGTTATCTAAGTGATTTTTGACACTAGTTGGCTTGTGGTTGAGCTAATGAAATTATGGTTTTCCACTCCTAATACTAACAATAACAGAGTTGAATGACACTTACAACATCTGTGTAACTATCTCATAGGAAAGTCACCTCACCTCAGCTTTCCTTCTTTTTTTTGATGAAAGATAGGAGCATGGTACTGTAATGGCTTAGCCCTTCCTTGAGATGAAAACAACATTTTTGACATAAATAAAATGGATGGATGCAACATTCCTGAGTTATGTCCCCTGAACCCAGGAAGAGCCTTGCTATCCTCTATAATAATCATCAGACAACACAAAAGTAAGAATATAGCTTCTATTTTATTTAAGTAACTACAGTGTGGGATCCCTATTTAAAGATCATAGCCTTAACTCCAACTGAAAGAATTTTTTTTTCTAGAAACTTGACATGTATATTAAAGAAAAGTATTGTTTTAAAACTCAAAAGGACCATAAGGATAATCACACATGCCTATCCCTGCACAGGCAAAGTTGTCTAGTCTAATTCATTCAAGATGACAAAAGGAGAAAATGAATGGGAAAGCCACAAACACACATTTCTGAAGTCAAGATTTTAAAACTATAACTCCACAATTTGAATTATATGCATTTCTTATCAAAAACAGGAAATGAGCTGTTATACTCTAAGAAATAAAGATGGCTACCAAGTGAAATTGGCATGGCATGAACCCACACCCTCAATATGTTTGTAGCCACAGGGGAAATCAGTGCTGTTCTCAGTCTAAAAGAGAAGCCTTGCCAATGCAGTGTATAGAGATAAATCCAAAGACCTGTTGATTCACAAGATACTGAGAATAAAGGATAGTTAATGGGGCATGACCAGACAAGACATTTACATCTCTCCCTTAAGACACAGAAAAAAGTTCTGAAGGAGGCCTAACGAAAGAGCCAGAGGATGGGGAGCTAGCAGGATACTGACATGGAAACTATGAACTCACAGAAGCTGTGCATACTGCTACTATATCTTAACAGTCAGCTATGGAGAGGAAAGGGCTCATGGGGTCCTATCACATACTTTAGATCTATTGTCAAAGAACAGATTCCAGGAGATGGTGAGGTAGAGCATCCAGTTGTATATGCACTGGTGAGCCTGTAAGGATTTGATGGGTGGAGCCAAACTCAGAATTACAAGAACAGCTCTGCTAAAATGCTATAGAACACTTAACTAAAGCCAAATCATAGAAGCATAGATTTATAGGGAGAAGTGGGGGGCTGCTAGAAGGGAAATGGTAGAGTTACCATTTCTACCATATCTAATATATATATCATATGAATGTATGTATGTATGTAATTTATATACACAAATGGTGAAAGAACAGAAATTACTTATTAAACAAATCAATAAATATAATTTTTAAATGAATTGACACACAATATGAAAGGAAAGGTCATAATGTGTCATAAGAAAGAAGCTGAGAATGCAAAGAACATAAATAGTTACATTGAGTTGGAATTTGCTTATGGAAAGTTTCAAAGTATGAGGCTTCTTCAAAGGCAATAAACTCAGACAAAGTAAATTGTTACAACAAAATCTTATCAGAAATGTACAGAAAATTGAGCAAAAGAAAAGAAGATATAAAGAAAAATCTTATCAAACTAAAATAAAAATACAGTGTTCAAAATATTGAAAAGCACAATTGTGAAGCCTGGCAGACAGCTCAATGGGTAAAGGCTACTGTGATATGTAAAATGACATACCAAAGAGTGTAAAGACCCTGAAGCTGTCCTCCCAACTCTGTATATTACTGTGACACATACAGAGCTGTATTTACACACACACACACACACACACACACACACACACACACACACGTCATCATTATAAGAACAATGTTGCAATGTATTGTATGAGAGAACAAATAAAAAAGAAAAAATAATAGCAGTAATAGTAAGAACATGATTATGAAAATGTTTACAGTCACATCTTTAGAGAAAAAGAATAAGTTTCGATAAACATACATGGTGACTTAAAGAAAGCAACTCGGTCTATAATGGCTAATGAACAACTATCAAAACAAAATTAAAGAATGCTGAAGAAAATTCTAGTGCCAGACTTTTATCCCAGCATTCAGGAGGCAGAGGCAGGTGGATCTCAGTGAGTTTGAGGCCAGCCTGGTCTACAGAGCTAGTTCTAGGACAGCTAAGGATGTTACACAGAGAAATTCTGTCTCAAAAAAAAAGGAAAAAGAAAAAGATAGAAAGAAAGAAAGAAAGAAAGAAAGAAAGAAAGAAAGAAAGAAAGAAAGAAAGAAAGAAAAGAAAAATATAGCAAACACATATGTATACATCCCTATGGAAGCTGAAAAGTGGTTTGGGAAGTATCAGAAAATCTGAGAAATATCAGTTTACAAAAATAACTTGATCATCCCTTAATAAGCTAAAGGACATTTAGGTTGTTTCCATTCCATGGCTAATGTGAATAGAACAGTGATGAACACATATGACCAAGTATCCATGAGTAAGTTGCAAGGTCGTCTGGGCATATGTCAAGGATGCTATAGGTAGGCCCTATGGTATATTTATTTTTAGCTTTTCTGAGGCTTCTCTATACTGATTTTCACAGCGACTAGACCACCAACAGTGAATAGGTATACCTTTTCCCCTACATTTTCTCCACAATATTTATCATCTACTGCTTTGTTGGTATATGATATTCTGTCTTAGGTAATATCTCAAAGTTATCTTCATTTTTGTTTCCATAATTTCTATGAATGATGAACAAGTTTTGAAGTATTTCTCAGCTATGTTTATTTCTTCCTTAAGGAATTCTCTGTTCATATCCCATTTTTTCCTTTTTTTATTTATTATATTTCTGTTTTACATATCAGCCATGGGTTTCCCTGTCCTCCCCACTCCCACCCCCCCCCCCACCTTCCCCCCAGCCCCACCTCTCCATTCCCATCTCCTCCAGGGCCAAGACTCCCCTGGGGATTCATTTAAACCTGGTGGATTCAGTACAGGCAGGTCCAGTCCCCTCCTTCAAGGCTGAGCAAAGTGTCCCTGCATAAGCACAAGGTTCCAAACAGCCAGCTCATGCACTAAGGACAGGTCTGGGTCCCACTGCCTGAGTGCATCCTAAACAGTTCAAGCTATTCAATTGTCTCACTTATCCAGAGGACCTGCTCCAGCAATACTCAACTTCATATGGAAAAACAAAAAACCCAGGAGAGCCAAAAGAATCCTGTACAATATCAAAACCTCTGGAGGCATCACGATCCCTGATCTCAAGCTCTACTATAGAGCTACCCTAATAAAAACAGTTTGGTACTGCCATAAAATCCAACATGTGGACCATGGAATCAAATTGAAGACCCTGACATTAACCTGCACACCTATGAACATATAATTTTTGACAAAGAAGCCAAAAATGTACAATGGAAAAAAGAAAGCATCTTCAACAAATGGTGCTGGCATAACTGGATGTCAATGTGTAGAAGGCTGCAAATAGATCCATATCTGTCACCGTGCACAAAACTCAAGTCCAAGTGGATCAAAGACCTCAACATAAATCCAGTTACTCTGAACCTGATAAAAGAGAAAGTAGGAAGTAGTCTTGAACACATTGGCACCAAAGATCACTTTCTAAATATAACACCAGTAGCACAGACACTGAGAGAAAAAAAATCAATCAATGGGAGCTGTTGAAACTAAGAAGTTTTTGTAGAGCAAAGGACATGGTCAACAAGACAGAGCAACAGCCTACAGAATGGGAAAAGGTCTTCATATCCCATTTTTAATGGCTTACTTGCTTTTTGACACTTGAGTGTTTTTATTTCTTTATGTATTCTGGGTATTAATACTCTATCAGATGAATAGTTGACTGATTCTCCTCTATGATTCCTCTTCACTAGATGGGTTGTTTAACTGTGCAGAAGCATTTTACCTTCATGAGACATTTCTTGTCAACTGTTGACCTCAATTTTTAAGCATAAAAATATAAAGTATGTTCTTTGCTACACCTATACGCTGTAGGGTACTGCCTTTGGCTTCTTCTAAAAGTTTGATTGTTTCAGATTTCATATTTAGGTATTCGATCCATTTGGAGGCAGTTTTTGTCAAACTATACCCTACAGAATAGTATTCATCTTTAAAGGAAAATGAAATCATAAAACCTGCAAGTAAATGGAAGGAATTAGAGAAAACAACATTGCGCAAAGTAACCTAGGCCCAGATAGATGAGTGATGCAAAATAATAAGGAAGCATATTAATATCTATTTACCTAAAATTACATATGGATCTTGGAGGAAAATCTATGACTACAACTTTACTAAACCAACATATCTCCTATGTACTAAAAGTGTATTCTTATATGAATAGACAAGTATAGGTCTACCTCCTAATCATAGAAACATCTATTTGCAAGACATGGAGATCACTACAGCAAACCAAACCCAATAAAGTACAGAGAACAAGTTATGATGTGGTTACTAGCCCTAACTAATACATTCCTATAATGCAACTCCTATACCTAAGGTCGAGGAACTGTAATGTAAGGAATGGTGAAAAGATGATAGCAGCCAAAGAAGCAAGACGTTTGCTGTGAGATTCTGTGTTTCTGTAACTCACATAAATGTCAGAAAAGCTAAATGTATAAGGTTTTATCAGAATAGCTGCCTAAAACTACTTTATTGAGAATGACAATAGACTAAAATGGAAATAGGAAATCTCATGATACCCCAATAAAAACAAAACTACAGGCAACTAAGAAATGCTGAGAGTATAAGAAATAGTCTTCCTTATGGAAGAACACACCCACTGGCTATGAAATACCAAGTAGTCAGGCCATAAATCATATACAAACAAGAACATATGTGTGTGTATGCATAAATATATACAATAACTATTGTAATTATATATGTGTGTGTGTATGTATGTGTGTGCTTATGTGTTTTTGCATGTATGTATTACAACAATTAAAGAAAAAGGCTCCATGAATTTGAAAGAGATAAAGGAGTTACATCAAAGGGATTGGACAAAGGAAAGGAAGGAGAAAATAATGTAATTAGGACATGGGAATGGAGGGGAGGGGCTGGGGGAAAGGTGGGGGTGGGGGCGGGAGGGGGGAGGAGAGGGGAACCCATGGCTGATGTATAAAATTTAAAACACATAATAATAAAGGAAAAAAACATAAAAAAATAAATTCAACATGCATTATTATTCATTTTGCCGTAAAGGAAATAGTACATTTTTAAAACAAGAAGATGAAGTCTATTCATTTCCATCTAATGAGTATATTTTTAACTAGAAAAGATGAAAAAGAAGAGAAATGAGTAGTAATTTTATATTTATAAAATAAGATACTAATAACAGCTGGAAGACAAGGAGAGCCTAGGAGTGAGTGAGGAAGCCATAGAGTCACCAAGTTCTGAAGAAGACTACATGATGTCCACATACATGATGCTATCCATAGCATCTCCATAGGCTAATTATTTGGGGATACAGTATAAACCACTAGAAATATTTGTGCCATTTTGATATTACATACATACAAATTAAACCAGAGATTAGACTGATGGTAGTGCTTCAGAATGCCTCTGAATGGCTAGCCAAGCCAGGTGGCTCTTCAGAGCTGAGTGACTAATAACCTAACATTCAGCATATATCTTGTAGTCTACATTATTTTAAGAATTATCCATATCTGAAAAAAATACTAAAGAAGATACTCTTAACACTTAAGTTAATCACTCCCCAAACGGATACTGTGAACATACTTATTTTTAAATATGAAAGGCTAGAATCAGCCTTTGTATCTAACTTTCAGCCATTTTAGATATCTGTTAAGGGAAGGGGATCACTTCCTTGACATCACACTTTCTCCCTCAAAACAAAACAACACAGATGCCTCCTAGAGAATGCAAAACATTTATAATATGATTTCCAAAAAGGAATATACATTAAGATTGTAAAATAAGTGAGGATAATTAAGTTTCTAAATGAGCATTGAAGTCCAAAATCTATTAATTTATTCTGGGATAAAAAGTTCTATGTCACTCAGAGATTGTTCAGTTGTCTCAAAGTCTGACTACTTGTCATTCTTAAAGCTGTTGGACACACCCTCTTTTTTTTAGGTTTGTTGGGACAGGGTTTCTCTGTATAACAGCCCTGGATGTCCTGGAAATAGATTTGTAGACCAGGCTGGTCTTGAACTCACAGAGCTCTGCCTGCCTTTGCCTCCTGGGTGCTGGGATCAAAGGTGTGTGCCACCCCCAGCAGGCCACACCCTCTTAAAGTACCCTCTAGCTCCCTTGCATCTGTCACATCACTATCTTGGATTTCTTCTCTTGTCTTTTTCTTTCCCTAAATCCTTCTTTTCCATCCTCCTGAGCCCACAGACAATAGTTCCCTGAGCCAAATCTGGTCAGTTAAATTTTGTGCAGGCTAGATTGGAAAATAAATCCTTGGCAAAATATGATTCTATTTACAAAATGAACAGCCTATAGTACACAGCTACTTTCACACCAAAGTAGTAAAGTTTATTAGTTACAGTGGGGACCAGCAGGCCTGCAAAAACCTAAATATGTACTTTCTTAGTCTCTATAGCAACAGTTTACAGATCCTGGATTTAAGCTTTGTAATTCTTCTTGTCCCACTTCACACTTTCTGGGGCAATTAGTCAATTGTGAATATTTTATTGTGTCCACAAGCTACAATACCAGACTTACCTGCCTGCATATTTATCTTCAAAGGTCCAGGTCCCTGATTCTTCTGATAACATTCACTTGAGTTTTAGTTTCTTCACATTCTACTACATCTAACTCTAGGCCCATCATTCATTCTCTCTCTCTCTCTCTCTCTCTCTCTCTCTCTCTCTCTCTCTCTCTCTCTCTTTTACAAAGCCTTGGCATTCTTATATTTCAGTAATTATGCCCATATCCACTAGGCACTTGATAACACCTGTATTATAAGTATGTTTATACATAACAGTGTGTACATGAATATTTTACTATGTACATGGCATTCAGAAGACAGCTTGCAGAAATTGATTCTCTCCTTATATCTTGTTGGCCCCAGGAACTGAACTGAACTCAGATTTCTAGCTTATCATCATGTGTCCTTACATGCTAAGCCATCTTGTCAACCCCCATGTGATTTTGAAAAGAAGTCACAGGAGCAATTTTGCCAACTTTTTTCCTCTCCCCAAGATCCTACATTTACTTATTCTTGTGTGGGTATCAAATAATCTTACTCATATATTCAGCAACCTAGCTCTGATAGCACTATATTTTCTCTGCACTGCTGTACACACTTAATTCCTAAGTGAGTATAAGGCTTTATTTTTTTCAATTTCTTCTTCGCAACCAGCTAGCACTATTCTCTATACTAGGAGATTGAATTATTACTTCTGTTTTCATGTACTTCCTGATATCTACTAAGTGTTCTCAGCAACCACACACTATTAATGGTGAAATGCAACAACAACAAATATAGAAAATCCACATGTTCACTATTAGAAAGGGAAGGAGTATAGGATTAAAACTCATTTTATATCAGATATTACAATTTTTAGAATAACATAGCAAACGACTCAGATGATCAACACTGCTTTCTGGATATATAGACTATATTTTCCATTTTTGTTCTGAGTTTTCATTTAAACATGGGTATATAAAACATCCAATAGAGTAATATGGAATATGGTAGCTCTCTTCTTGAGGTCTGACTCCAACATCTACCATTTATTATCCTCTAAATCAAATCCTCTTATTCTTCACTATGGAAAGATAATAAGGAACTTGTGTTTACAAAATGCCAGAAATTGAACTTAAGAATCGCAACTTAAATGAAAATCACTGGAATACTGTGGTAGGCTCAATGTTGACTCCAGAAACTCCAACAAAAAGCCAGATAATCATTTTAGGAATCTCTACATTCTACCACTACATAAAAAAAAATGAATCCTGATATCAGATGAGACAGGATTGTAGATGAACAAAACATTAGTCCAAAGATCTTTGCAGAAAAGCCACAAGGAAAAGCTGGGTTTGAAAGTCAAATCTGAAGTGTTGATAGACACAGAGTGAAGAAAAGAAATGTGAAATATGACATTAGTCCAAGAATGAGTATTTCCCAGCAGAAGAAAAACTTAAGGGCTAAGTTCACCTGAGGTCTCTATGAGGAACAAAGAAGAAATATGCCCTGATGACATTTGGACTTCTAGCTTCTCCAACTAAATAGGTTAATATTTGTTGTCATTTCAGCTATGAACTATGTGTGGAATTTCTAGCTGTGATTACATGAAATTCTTATTAGCTCACCCCGTATAGACTCAGAAAGGATGCTGGAGTTGAAGTTAGATAGAAATAGAGTACAAAGAAAAAAGAGAAAGTGAAGACTGTAGCTGAAGTTTTCTCCAGGACTGCCTGGCCCACTGTCAGGACAAATCTCTCTCACCCACCAGTCCTGCAGCCACTCAGATCCAACTGAGTAAACACACAGAGACTTACATTGCTTAGAAACTGTATGGCTGTGGCAGGCTCTTGCCATCTAGTTCTTCTGTCTTAAATTAAGCCACTTGTATTAATCTATAAGTTGCCATATGGCTTGTGGCTTACCAGTACCTTTACATGTTGCTTGTCATGGTGGCGGCTGGCAGCATCTCTCTGTCTCAGCATTCCACTTCCCAGAATTCTCCTCTCTACCTGTCCCGCCTATACTTCCAGCTTGGCTACTGGCCAATCAGTGTTTTATTTATTAACCAATCAAGGCAACACATTTAACATACAGAACACCCCACAGCAGAAGATAGCAAATGCAAACAAGTGTCTCTGAAGACAGAATGCATTTGAGAGTGGGAAGTGCTGATGCAAGACAGATTGGAAATAGTAGAGGCAGAAAAGTCTTTGAAGAGAAGAAAATAAATTGGCTAAAATCATGTATAAATGCACAAGTCCTGAACATTAACAAGAGTTAACACTTGTCTCTCTTAAGACTACCAGAGCAAAAGTTCATTCTGTTTTATAGATATACAGATTTGGTAATGCAGGTGAAAGCCTTCATTTTCCAAAGGAAGCCAAGTTGACCAAGCTGAAATTCACAAACAGATCTGGACTTAGAAGTTTGGTGAGTTATGAAATAAAAGCCATGGGTGGGAAAATAAATTTATGGAGAAATTAATTCCTATTACAAAGTTGATGGTTATACATTAGTCATAGCATCAACATGGTTTTTCTTCTCTTTTCTCCAACAATATTCCACAGCAGTGGAGCAAGCACAGAGCATGGAGAGGACCAGCCTTGTGGGGATTTGCTGATACCAACAGAAAGATGGAAACATTTGAGATTTATAGAGGGGTAATACTTAGTTGCAAGTAGCATTAGTGAGGATAAATCACAGATTATAAGATAGAAAATAATAGGGATAAGAGACATTAACATTAAAAGAATGTAGGACTAAAGTTTGTTTCCAGCAGTGCTCAAATGGCCTCTGTCACATGATATCACCAAAGAGAACCCAAGCTGGATCTGAAAATAGAGAAGGAAAAAATGAACTGATTCCAGCTAAGAGGACTTAGCTGGAATTCACAGGCTGTCTACTGTGGACATTTTACAAAGAAATCTTATATTACCATTCTCCCAAACTACAAACTATATATCACATATGAGGGCAATATCCAGAGAAATAGTATTCCTGAAGTGTGACTTTTACTAGTGCTCTAAAACGTCAAGTGCACATACAAGACGTCAAAGGGACATATGCGAAGTTACAAGTGGAATACCATCATTTATAACCTTAACAAAATTTTAGTTTCACAATGTTTACATAATAAGAAAATTAAGTATATTCAAACATAAACATAAAAATTTATTTTTTCATTATGATAATAGGACTACAATATTGATGATCAAATCACTCCTGCAAAGTCACAATGATGCAAGTGCCAAGTGATCATCTTATTTGCAGGAATAACAGGGCACATTATAGAACCATAAGATCAACTAGAGAGCTATTGACTACTGCCAAGATGTGCATGCCACTACTGTACTCTTAGGACTGTTGTGTCATGGTGGTCACTGGCATGGTTCATAGGTGTATAGCTAAGTAGGACCATTGCTTGCCTTCCTCCTTTGAAAGTTTCATGGCACCTGATGGCAACATGAAGTTTAGTCCTCAAGGAGGGGCCTTTCTGGTCAGCTCCAGCGAGTGTTTCTATGCCTTGTTTCTGAAGTCTGAAGTGAGTAGTGTTATAATCTCAATTATAATCTTTAATAATAATTAAAGACTAAAAAAGAATAAACATCAGTTCTGTGTATCTCCTAATGGAAGACCTATAAAGAAATGATTACAGAGGGAGAATGAATGAATGTATTGAAAGAGTATTTGAAAGAGGATCACAAATAAAAATGCAAAGAACCACTAATTTACAAGCAGATTTTCAGAACAAGAGGCCTCAACCCAACACAAAGAACTACAGGCAACTAAGGAATACAAAGAGTTAAAGAAATAGTCTTCCACAGGGAAGAGCACAACAATCAGTTACCCAACGTGAAATAGCCCTCAAATTGCATAAAATCAACATTATACATACAGATCAGGTTAGATTAAGGAAAATGTATATTATGAATAGAACAACAATCAATAAGAAAAGAGGCCATGTATTAAAAAGTTGGGAGGGATATAAGGGAGGACTCAGGGTAGGAAAGCAGAAGGAGAAATAATGTAATTATATCATAATCTGAAAAAAAAGAAAACCATAACTATGCTACACTGACAGTTGAATAATTGAATTTAAATGTATTATGTGTTCATATGATGAAAGTTTTTATTACCAAATTACATTAATTCTGAGCCTTATTTTTATTTTTTCTCAAATTTATCACCAAAAATAACCAAACCAAATTGATTTTCAAAATCAATATAACATTCTATGATAGAAATAAAGAAAATTTAAAAATGGAAGATACAAGAAAATAAAGAGATGACAACTAATGCAGATTAAAGGACTATCCTAAGTACATCCATAAGAAATTAGTCTCTTCTTCCCCTCCATGTGAATTACCAAATTATGTCTATGTATTACCAGAACTTTGGGCTTATTCATAATATTTAGATAAGAGAAACTGAAGTAAATGGATTCTGTGTAGCCCTGTACCTCTGGTATTGTACTCCTGATAAGCGCAAGGAGACCATTTAATGGATATAGCACCTGAACACCTGATCTCCTTGGTGTATTAATCACAATATACTTGTGCTTATCAACTCAGCTTTGCTACCCAGTGTATTCCATACTTCTCTTTATCAGTGGAAGCTCTGGTACTAAGTCTGAGATGTTAATGTCATACAACAAACCAGTATCAGTTTTCAGGTCAGCCCTTACTCTGTCAGATTCAAGTTTTTTGTTGGAATGAAATAATTCCCAGATGCTGTGATTTCCAAATCCACCTAGTTTCAGTTGAACATTAACTTCTTAAAAATTATATTTTGTTGGAAAACAGTATAGATTATATGATCAAGTCCTAAATAGAAGTAGAACAACTGAATAGTTGATTTCAATGTTAACTATGTTCACAAATCACGGCGGAAACAGCATTATAAGAAAACATTTACAAAATATTATGCAGTTATATCTACAAAGACATCATTCTTTAAATGCATTAGATTAAAAGAAATCTTTATTATATTTTTTAATTAAGCTCCAGAAAAAAGTAAAGAAAAAGTAAGTCAAATATCTTGAATTTAGCTTATCCAGCATTATTCCCAAAGTTTAGAGTTAACAGAAGAGCTGCAACTCCTAAATTAAGTTTTCTACCAAGAGAAGTTTTATACTATGGTTTGGAGAAGAGCCTAAGGTTATATTTAAAGCTGTGATGAGAACCAAGAGTTTGCATAGATCAAAGAAACATCTTCTGTTTTATGCATCTCTGCAGAACAATTAAGGATTCTGTTATTAGCCATCTGCTTTCTTTTGGCTTTAGTTTTAAATGAAACTAAAAAGAATAGGAAACAGTTGAATCCCAACAAGTAACTGAGTTTATTTGTATTAGAGTTATAGATTCTGCCTTGGTCTTAAAAAGGAAGGCTTTCAACTGAGCTGACCATTTAGGTGTATGCTAAGACAAGGTAATGGGTCAGCCAGCAAATCTCTCATTAGGAAAGGCTCTGAGAGTTGGGAAGTTATCATAGGAGTGCCAATTAAAATGTCCCAAAAGCTAAAACTAAGAACTTCTCTTCCACGGCAGTACATCGTTAAAGGTCTTCTCTCTCCTTAATTCTTAACAGAAGTAGAAAAAAAATGTGCTAATCGCTTAAACAGTAAAAAATAGGCTTGCACTGTTGTATCTGGGAAGTATATTACTTACTGTGAGATGGCTGTGTCTACATTTATGGAGTGTGAGCTCTTCTTTCTAGTATCAATTTCTATGAAATTTCATGTGAAAATTGCTTCTTTTAATCAAAATATTTTCAGCTAATAATTTCCTCTATATCACAGGGGCTAGGAGAAAAAAAAACTAATGAGAGAAGAAATCTATCATTTGCATTTCATTAAAAGACTATGCAGAGAAATATTTAAATATTCAGGAAAAGGAGAAAAACTTGAAATGATATGGCCAGGTTCAGTCAAATTGCCCAAACAGTTTTCCACATTGCGGTCTCTCACCTGTGCACTTTGAAGCAGGAGTGCTTGATCACATGGGTGCTCACAGTGTGTCTTTTGAAGAATAGCAAATGGATCTATAATCAACTTGAAACATCAAAATTATGTTTTTGCAGATATCTCTTCATTCCATTCACTAAAATAAGTACATGACTGAAGACCCGACTCCTAAATGCCAGTTGAATCAGTACACACTGTAGAAAAAGAAAACTAAAGTATGCCCTGTGTTATTAAATCCAAGTTTTTAAAGGAAATATGACTTTACATTCTCAGAAGATTTAGAATGACAAAACAAAAGGCCTGGGTAGAATCTTAGTGAATACCCAGAGTAGTCAAGAGATGAAGACTCTCACCATTCAGAAAGCATGGTCAGTACTCTGAGTCCACCTGTATAATCATACAGACTCTCAGGCCTGAGGAACTGGAGGATCCACAGTCAAAGAAGGGCTCCTCGGCAGTTAATTAGGAGTCACGAGAGAAACACAATTAAACTTCTAGGGAAGGGAAGAATATTTTCCAATATGGTCACCTCTTAGCTGAGAAACAAAAACGGGATCCCAATTTTCAGGCCACAAACTTTCACTTAATTTGCTTATTTTTACTGTTTTCTACACTCTTTATAATTTAATTTTTTAGATAGACGATACATTGTGTGCATTACCTACTATAACTTTTCTTGCCTTTAACCCTTCAAATCTGTTCCATTTACTCTACTAGACAATTTAATTTTCATTTTTGTTAGATAGATTCATATGATATCTTGTGTGAATATAGAAAATCTGGGAATCACAAATGAGAGAAAACATATTTGTCATTTCTGAGCTTGGATTAGCTTTCTTCATGTGATCAACTCCAGTTCTATCAGGTTTCCTACAAATGATCTAACTTCACTCATCTTCATGACTGGAATCAGCTAAACTATGCCTACGTGTGACGTCTTATTTATCCATTACTCTATGGGTAGCTATCGCAGTCATGCAACGTTGCTGTTGTTCAATAAACACTACATTAAAACATCTCTTTGATGTGCTGACTTAAGATTTCTTTGAGATTACCCAGGAAGGTTAGAGATGGATCAAAGGGTAGATCTATTTGAGGTTTCTTTTTCTTTTCTTTTTTTTTTTCTTCCAGAAACCACCATTATAATTTCCAAAGAGACTGGACTAGTTCATATTCCCATCTGTAGGCTTTAGGGATTCTGTTCCTCCACATCTTCACTTGTTTTTATTATTACTAATGTTAACAGAATGTGCTTTTATTTATTCTTTGACAATTTTCTACATGTCAGCAATGAATCTTAACCATATATAACCACAACACCCCTTCCTAATCTACAGGAACATGCCCCCCACAACTCCTCCCTGCAAACTTCCCTGTCTACTCCCTACAGGAATGAGTAGAAGGTCCTTCCCACCACCCCAAGAACCTCCAATTCTTCCCATTCATCTTGGGCACTCTAAACATATCATTCTCTGCTCTCAGGTCCTCTCCTTTCTTTGTTAATTATTCACTGAGTCCAGACCTAGTTGTCTTTATCTCTTGTATTTAACCAAACCTGCAAGTACTGCCAAGTCCCAAAGGTAGCATTTCTCTCTATTCTCTGAACCTTCTATTCCTTTTGTTCCTCTTCTATGATATTCCCTGAGCTTTGGAGGAGGGGGAACTAATATAGATGATTCATTTAGTTAAACATTTATGCTTATACAGAGCTAAATGTCTGGGCAAGGGAAGGATGGGTCGGGTTGACCAAAACTAAGAATATTGAAAAATTCCCATGGAAATCCATTGTTTGTAAGCCAAATCTCAGTATCAATCTATTGGATACTTCCCAATGAATCATTGGTATGTTCAGAGGCCCACAAAAGAACACAGGTTATTGCTATTTTGTATCTTGTCCATCAGAACTAAATAGTAAGTCTCTATTGCTGAAAACACAACACACTTTTGTTGGAGGACACAAGGAAATCAAGCTGAAACTGACCTGAAATCTTCCTTTCTAATTACTCACTTTTATAGTGCTGGAAAATGCTGTAGCATCTATTGCAGGAGAGAAGACACCAATGGCATCCCTGAGGCCAAAACTCCATGTTATAATATCAATGTGCCATTTAAACTTTGCTCACAGCCAACATTGGTAGGAAAGTTATGAGAGTTACCAACTGCTTTTAGATCAAAGTTGAGGCCTGCTCCACAGGAAGGATTTCAAACCTAGTACTATAAACGTGGTGAACAATGAACTTGGCTCTGGAGATCACATGCAGTAGAGAAGAACCTCCTACTTATGAATTTATAGTGACTGCGGCATTGTACACAGGGGCTGTAGAGGTCTAAGCAAAATGGAGCCCAAGTACTGAGATGAGGGGACAGTAGCCCCTAGAAGAGAAGCTATCTCCAATTGTCAACTACTCACAAAGGAAAATGATTTTCTCTAATAGAGTTTTAGTGAGTATATAAACTAGACTCAAAGGTAGGACCCATGTCCAGCAGTATATGGCCAACTCAAAGCCAATTCAGTGGTATTTTTTAGAGATATTTTACCTCATAATGCTTTGGTTGAGTATATTTTTTACCTTATTGATTAGGTACTATGGTTTCTTATCTTATTTTTCTGTGGGTTTTGTTTTGTGAGTGTCCATATATGTGTGCCTGCATATGCATGTGTCTCCAGTACCTTCTTTCTCCCTTTTTTCTGTTTGTTTGCTTTTATTCTGGCTTGTTTTCCTTTTATTTGCTTATTTTTTTCTAAATAGGAAAAAAAGTTACAGACTTAAATGGATACAGAAACATGGAGGATCTGGGAAGAGAGGAGAGGACCTGTGTGATAGAATATATTGTATGAAAATATTTTCATTTACAAACTCAAGAAATGAAAGATACATGTTGTTGAATAGTATCCTAAACATTTATATTTGCACCCTTATGTTAATCTGGCCCTCACCCTTGACTAGAGAAGCTTCTCTGAAGAGTTCAAAGACTTGTAATTCTTACTGTTTTTCAGTGAGTGATAGTCTGTATTTTGATGTGTATTTTTCTCATGACTAGTGAGGTTGAACATTTTTTTTATTTCATTCTTGAATGACTGTTAATTCATTTGTTCGCTGGTTTGATTGACTTCTTGTTCAGATGGTTTATTGTAGTTTTTGTACACTCTATTAAACTTTATCAAATGTAGAGCTAGCAAAGATTTCCTCTCATTCTGTAGTTTGCCTCTTCATTGTATGAACCCTTTCCTTGGCTGACCAAAAGGATTTTAATTTCACAAAGTCCCCTTATCAAATATTAGCCTTAATTTCTGAGCAATGGTGCCATATTTAGAAGACTGTACCCATACCTATTACCTCAGAGTGTTTCTCTTACCTTTTTTTCTAATAGTTTCATGTCTTACATTAAGGTTCTGTTCCACTTGGAGCTGGTTTGTAAGTAGAGTGAGAGTTAGGGCGCATTAAGTACAACTTCTCCCATCTTTCTGGAAAATACTGTTGAGATATTTTAGATCACTCCACTGTCTTTCCTGCCATTTTCATTATTTTAGGTCAATACAGATTTTTTTTGCTGAGCAATAAAATTACATAATAAACTTCCAACCATTTCCCTCTTAAGATGTTTGTTTTTAAACTAGAGGCATATAAATATATGTAGATTAGAAGAGATGCTCAGTGAAGATTTGGTATTATTTTGGCTTCCATTTTTTTCATCAAGTAAAATAAAACACAAAAAATAACTTTGCATGAACATACACAAATTTACAGAATCAGAGCCTCAAATTCTATGAAGCATTCTCATGCTGTAGATCTGTATCACAGTATTTTTTATATTTACTCTTTTCTTAAAAAAATCTCATTGAAATATAATATTATAGAATGCAGTGGCACAGTAATTCTACCAGCGTAGTCTATACTATTGCTAAAAAGCAAGTGTACATCCTCTAAACGGACTGAAAAATAACTGGTAAGTTGTGTAATTATGTTCATGTTTATTTACAAGCCTATTACTACAGTGTCTAGTTTAAAAAGGGAAACAGCTTCTCCTCCTTCATTCTTTACAGTTGAGCTCAATTATCTCTGGGGATATATAAAAACAGCCACAGAGATAGAAAATTTGAGCAATAACCATGTTTTGGCATAAATAAAAAACTCTATCCTGAGTTGTACCATATATCCCTGTGGCAGATAATCACCACATATCATTGAGAAAAGGGACTACATTCACTTTGAGTGCTAATACATAAAATAAACACTGCATACAATTTAACAGGAAGTCTTGGAAAGATGTTTTATCCCTCTTTTGAGTTACTTAAGTTGGTTCTTATTTTTTTAAACTAAATCTTCAAACCAAAGTACTAACAGGTTTTTTGTGTTTTTTTTTTTTTTTAGTATCTGTCTGCCACTGCATTTTCCATCATTCTGCCTTTAAAAATATCTCTTACTGTATCTTCCTTTTTAAAGCTCTTTTATTATTTTTCAGTGATTAAAATATATTGGAAAAAACAGGTTAAATTGAGAAGTATGAAATTCAGGCTCCAGAATTTTATCTTTAGGGTATTCATATCATTTGATTGCTGAAATAAAGTTTTAGCAGTTGATGATTGAAAAAGACTAGATTGTTATAGAATATTAGTTGAATATGTGTTACATTTGTTTATGCTGTAGAATGTTTGTTTAATGATGTAAAGATGTGTTGCATTCTTTCATGTTGCATTTGTTTAACTCTGTGAAGCTATGTTATTTTGCCTGTCTAAAACACCTGCTTGGGCTAATAAGGAGCTAAATGGCCAGTAGCTAGGTGGGAGAAATAATAGGCATGGCTGGCCAACAGAGAACATAAATAAGATGAGAAATTTGGGAAGAGAAGATTGGGGAGGAAAAAGAAAAGATGCAGAGGGCCAAGGGCCAGCCACCCAACTTCACAGCAAGCTACAGAGTAAGAAGTAAAGAAATATGAGAGGTACAAGCCCAGAGGCAAAATATAGATTGAATAGTTTAAGAAAAAATTGGCTAGAAACAAGCCAAGCTAAGGCCAGGCATTCATAAGTAAGACTAAGAATCTGTGTGATTTATCTGGGAGGTGGGTGGTAGGCCCAGAAAAGAGAAAATAGTTAAAAAAATATCACTAGCTAGATGAGTTTAGAGTAATCTGAGAGTAACAGGGTTTCTAAGAATAGTACAGAAAGAAAGAAGAGAACAGCATTTAGAAAGGTGAGATTGCATTGGAGAAATTTTAATAGTAGGTGGTTTCCCTGTGATTCTGTTCATGTTGTACTCATAAGACGATCTACTGTGAGGAAAACTGAGTGTCTTTAACTGCCCATATATCACATGTACTTTATATCTGCCATTGTGTGTATCAGAACAAAGAAGCTCAGACAGGAGAAGACTTTATAATAAGGTTCTTTAAATAAGTGTTACTACTTTCAAGGGTTTTCCTAATTTGTCAAACAGTTAAGATATTAATACATTCAGGTTGGTGGCAGATTATTAAAGTAATATTATATTATAGCCAAAAATTTCTCTGGTCCCTGCCTGGCCCCATGGTCCCACAGTCACATATAAAATAATCTCTCAGAGATTTAATATTATTTACACACTGTATTGTCTATGGCAGACTTCTTGGTAGCTAGCTCTTATATCTTAAATTAACCCATTTCTATTATTCTATGTTTTGCAACTTTTTCTGTGGCTTTACTGGTCTGCTGGCATCTTGCTTCTCCTTTGGTGGTCCCTGGCATCTCTCCCTCTTCTCCATTTTTCTCTCCATATATCTGCTTTGATTACCCCCTCACCTCTAAGCTGTCTTGTCATAGGCCAATGCAGCTTTATTTATCAATCAACCAGAGCAACACATATCCACAGCATACAAAAAGGCATCCTACAACACTACCCCTTTTCTGTCTAATCAAAAAGGTTTTAACTTTAACATAGCAAAATTACATATAACAAAACAGTTATCAAGCAAGAATTATAGTCTTGCTATACAATATCTAGTCTATTTGTAATTAGCAAATTTAAGAAAATATCCTATCTATCCTATATTTGTGAGTGTAAAGTTTCATATCTAATTTATCTTTTATCATAACCAAGGAAAATTATAATTACAACTATCTACTCTTCAATTACATCAAAGACCCCAGAAGGATATAATATTATCTAAGTAAGTAAGAAGTGCATTGTACGCAACTTCTAAAAATCTAGAATGACAGAGACAGTTGGCTGCCTGGACAGTCACCCAAAGTTCCTCTCAAACATTGGGGCATCCATCTTCAGCCTATAGGTCTAGAGTCTCTCAGTCACTTCTCTCTGTGTCCTGTAGAATATCTCTAATAGTCTCCTCTATGAAGCAGGAAACAAAATGATCATATTGCCTTGTTTTAGCAAAATTTAGTGGTCATTTTTCCATGGGTCCTACATGTCTATTCTATACATCATTTTGTCAATCAGTCTAGGCAAGAACAATTTCTTGCCCAAATGGCAAGTTCTGCCAAGAAAAAGATAAACTCCATATGGAGTGTCTTCCTGTCCATCTTCCTCTTTGAAACAAATTGGTGCTGCCAGGAGCAGACATGTCTCATTGTCTAGGAAAGTCTAAGTTTTTAAAACATTTTAAATGCCATATTCTGTAGGTCTTTAAAGCATTTAAAAATTACTTACATAATTTAAATATATCTGTGTATACCTAGAAAACTTAACTAACATAAGTATAAGTTTGATTATCATGGATGACTAATTATTAATCTGTATTTCTTAATTATACGCTACAATTTCAAATGAGCTGCACAAACATACCTTAAACAAAAGTAGAAATATACATAAAATATAACAAAATTAATTTTAAATTTGTATAAACAAACTAAAATCCATAGAAATGTAAAACATCTTAAACAAAATGTTGCTCTTTAAAAGCAGATTCAGGGTGGGGATTTAGCTCAGTGGTAGAGCACTTGTCTAGCAAGCACAAGGCCCTGGGTTCAATCCTCAGCTCAAAAAAAAAAACAGATTCAATAATCTACTCTTTTTTCCTATCAAATCTACAATATCCCCTTTTCTTTTTTAGGAAATGTAGCACAAATTGTTAGAAGGTCTTATTAATAAAAACAAACCCAGAGCCAGGTATTGGGGTGAATGCTGAAAGATCAGAGAAAGAGAACAGGCCACAGCTAACCTCACCTCACCTCACCAATTCCCCAGCTGATCCTGTTTCCTCAAACTGGATGCCTTTGTGTCCTCATCTGAATGTATCTCAGCTTTTTGCTGCTCAAAAGCCTAAAAGTTTAACCAGGCTCTAGTTCCTCACACCTTATATACCTTTCTGCTTCCTGCCATCACTTCCTGGGATTAGAGGTGTGTGTCACCATACCTAGTTGTTTCCAGTGTGGCCTTGAACTCACAGAGATCAGAATGGATCTCTGCTTCTGGAATGCTAGGATTAAAGATGTGTGTGCCACCATATTCTGGCCTCTATGTCTGTCTAATGGCTATTCTATTCTCTGACCTTAGATAAGTTTATTAGGGTGCACAATATAATTGGGGAACACAATATCACCACAAGAAAGAGATTGCATTTATAATCAACTCCTTTTAAACAACAATAAACATTTATAAACAATATTTTGGGAATTTGGGCATAGCTTCTCATACTATTTCCTGCTGGTTGGGGGCACTGGTAATCTTAAGGGGATCCTGAGAAAATTAAGAATTATAGTTAAAGCTTGGCTGTAGTCTGTGAGGATGGGTTGTCTCAGCCAGTTACTTTGAAACTGATTTTGGTTGTTGGATCATCTGGACCATGGTGTCTTTGGAGACCTTTCAGAGGCTCTTGGCTGATCAAACCACATTAAC
Organism: Onychomys torridus; assembly: GCF_903995425.1. NCBI lineage: Eukaryota > Metazoa > Chordata > Mammalia > Rodentia > Cricetidae > Onychomys > Onychomys torridus. The sequence goes on along the minus strand of NC_050453.1, from coordinate 51,067,282 downwards.
CTGGAAGCAATCCATAGGTTCTCATCTTCTGTGGAAACAAAAGCAGAATCTCTTTTCCAAAGCAATGTATCCTTAGATACAAATTTTGAAGTCAAGGTATCTTTAAAATATACATATTGGTTTATCTCAGCAGCCTTTACAATCAAATGTCTTTCTAGAGTTAAAAATCACAAATACAATATAACCCAGGCTCTCTGTGTGATTTCCATCTTTACATGGCTTAATTTTTACTGTCTCTTTAAAACTCTATTTTTGATACTATTTTTTTATATAACTGCATATACTTCTTTTCCTCTCTTTCCACGCCTCCGTACATTTTTACATACATTGTAAACCATTTAGAGTTTTATTCCACCTGAATCTGTCTAAATATGAATCTATGATACTTCTCTGACCATGAGAGATGTTAAATCGTTAAACTGCGTGGTTAGGACCAACAAAGCAACTTTAGCTGATGACTACACCCACCCCAGCTTCCCAACATGGTGGTAGTATGTTTACTGCCAACTCCAGGAAGCAGTGTGTCTATGTCTCCAAAAAAAAATTAAAAAAATAAAATAAACAGGGTGTAGCCAGAAGTCTTTTTTTTTTTTCTTTTTGGTCTGTACTAACAAAAACTAAATTTGCTATGCAATGCACTGGATGGCTTGGAGTAACCTCTGTGTACCTCAGTGGGAATCCACCATGCTGTAGCTCAAGCTTGCACAGCACAAACCCACATAGTGTAGCTCATGGCTTGCTTGAGAGACACATTTAGTGTTTTGCCACATTTCCCATGGCTTTACTGGTGTGCTGGCAGGTTGCTTCTCCTTTGGTGGTATCTGGCATCTCCTTCCTCAACTTTCTTCTCATCATATATATACTTATGTTTTCCACCTGCCTCTAAGCTGCCTTGGCATAGGCCAATGCAGCTTTATTTATCAACCAATCAGAGTAACACATATTCACAGCATACAAAAAGGCATCCCACAGCATTTTATACTTACTGTTGGTTGAACATAGACCCTAATAAGGACTAACCTGTTATGGAAACTGCTGGCTATTTACCAAAATCATATTTTCTACTTCCATACATCACATGCCCAAGACTGCAGGCTACCCTTCATGATAGAAAAGCCATGTTGTAATGGCTATTCCTGGTTGTCAATTTGACTAAATCTAAAATGAACTAAAACCCAAGTGGTTAGATATACCTATGATTGACATGTTTTTCTTCTGAGTTAAACCATTTGAAATGAGAAGACACAGTTTTAAATCCAGATCTTTTGAGAGGGGAGTATATATCTTTATCTGTCCCACACCTTCTACAGGGAGCCTATATAAAAGACATGGAGAAAGGAAGCTTTTCTGTTTATCTACTTGCCCTCACTTTTGCTGGAAAGTCCATTCCTTCATTGACAATAAAGCCTAATTCTTCCTTATTTCACATATACTGAAGACCATCTGAGACATCCAGCCTTGTAGACTGAACAACTACTGGATTCTGGGACTTTCCTTTCATAGACAGCCATTGTTGGACTAGCTGTACAGGAAACGTGAAAACTGCTCTTGTAAGTGTGTGTGTGTGTGTGTGTGTGTGTGTGTGTGTGTGTGTGTGTGTAAAATATATTCAGATACACACATATATATTCATATTCAATGTGAATATATATGTACATATTAATTTTATCAGGTCTATTCCTCTAGAGAACCCTGACTAATAAACATGTATATAGTGACTATTCCATAAATATGGTGGTGTGCATTACTGGGAATTCTGAACTATTCTCTTTATTCTTTCCTGTCTTCTGATGAATCTAGAACCTGTAAGGCTAGGTCAACATATCATCAATTCCATGAACATGAATCTTCATCATTATGACTAGGAAATGCCTCTCTCCCCATTCTGAATGTGTGCAAACTGCTTTTAGCTTTCTGACAGTTTAATAAAGGACAAAATACCTTTCCCACATACCTGGGAAGTGCTTCCATAAGAATAGAAATAAGAGACAAGATATCACTCTGGTCTCCCAGGGTCTCTGACAAGGAAGAAGCCTACTTCAATGTGTGGTCAATTAGGAAACCCAAATGATCATTGAGGAAGATTGACAAATTCATAAATAACTCAGTACATTATCAACCTCCCTGTAAAAACACTCAGAAATTTCCTAGTGGCTTACTCTAGCACTTAAGCTAACCATTTGTTTTAGAGAATTTGGGTTACACTCTGCCTCTAACCTATTACAAAGAGTACCCATATCCTTGATAATCTTCTTCTTACCTAATACACAAATTCTACTTTGGTACCCTCAAAACAAGGAGAATTACTGACCATCTCTGTGAGAATAGTAGAAGTAGGAGCCTATATGTAACACAGAAATTGGAACTTTGTGTTAGAGAACATCAACAACAAACAAAAATAACACACAAGTGCAAAGACACACATAGCAACACAAAAGGAACATACACAGTCTCTATGAAAATATATTCAGCAGGCCTCAAGTATGATATGCAGCAAAAATACTAGCAAAATCCCCATTATCTTCAAATGCAGACCAAGGATAACTTTAGGAGGTTGTTAGAAAATAAAAGATTGCTGGGTTCTTGGTTTGGTATTAAAAGATAAGCTAGGGAAACAGTCTTGGGTATGACAGAAGAAATACAAGCAGTTAACAGGAAGAATTTACAGATTTCCTAAGTATTAAGAAAGGCACTGTTTATGTAACAAATAATAATAATAAATATCTTGGGAAAACCACGTGAAAATAGAAAACCATTTTAGAATTTTACAGTTTATTGGAGGGATGGAGCATTGATGCACAAAGTGATCAATTGGTTAATAGGTGAAAACACAAAGAAAGGCAGAAAGGACTGACTTCCACTGGGCAACCTTCACTCTTAAGAGTCTAACAACTTGAAATCATATTCCCAGCAGTGGCAGAACAATGGGTATATTTACAAGGATATAGTCATAAACTATCATGTTCACAAATACTGTGTTATTACAGTTGATTTCTAGAATTTCAAACATGAATTTCTTGTCTATTCATGCTGTGTTCTTTAGTAACTGCATCTGTCATTGTCTTAATTTCCATTTCAGTAATTAATACTAGAATCAATCCATAAGCTGCTTTTCCAAGATTTTTGTAGTTCCCACTAGGGTTTGGCAGTGACAATAAGAAACAAAATGGAGAGATGGTGATCAGATCCTATGGTTGATAATTTTAATCCAGTTCATTTGAAAAATCAAAGGACTTGGGATTCTTGGCAAGCTCCAAGAGCCTACTGAGAAAACATCTCAAATAACTGAGTATCCTGTGCTCCTCTGAAACCAGGCAAAATGGATGCACAGGCATGCAGATATACAACAGAAAGGAATACTCTGCAGTATGAGAGGTTCTTCAGATAGTGTTTAGAGCAGAGTGGTATGCTGTTCAAATATGTTTCCATTACAGAGGAAGTAAGAACAAATAATAATATATTTCTGTTCATTATACCGTGATATTTGTATATAGATCTTTGCAATTGATTAGAACAGAGCTAAATTTCAAAGCACAGCAATCTAGCTCTTACTGAGCTGAGTGGCCTAGATATTAATAAGGATATACATACTAATGATGATGAACCAGCTGTCCATGGAAAAGCTGATTTAGAGAGTATTCATTTTTATCATTTTGACAGCACACATGGGAAAACATACAGTATTCATTCCTTCTCCTTGTGCTACAGTCAAATTAGAATTTCATTTAAAGATAAGAAGCCAATATCACAGCATTTCACATTCTCATCTTTATGACCTACTTATTTTTAATACTTTCTGCTAAGAGATGGGTATTCTTCAATGTCAAATGGGAATAGTTTTATTTCTCTTGTTGTTTTCCATCTTAAAAAATAAAGATTTCTTTCCCCTCTCAAGTGGACTTTCTCAAATGCATCTTAGATAGCATTGATTAGTTGTGTTTATTTTCTTTTAAATATTTTGAAGTGGAACATTGTATTATATTTTTCCAACTTCTTAGTCCACAAGATTTATTTGTATTTAAATTCTCATTTTAGAATTTGTCATTCATTTCTAATTAGTGAGAGATAATTAATTCTAATTGCAAATAGATAACAGTAATATGTACCCCTGTGTGTAATATTTTCAATGACCATAATAACATTTTGATCACAACTCATTACTAATTCAACTTTTTAATGCCATTTTGCTTGGCAACCAAATTAAGGGGATTTAAAATTAGCAGAATGAATCAGGATGCAAAGATCAAAGGAAGAGAGAGAAGAATAGAACATTTCATTTCTGATTTTTTAAATACTATTTTGTTAACACAAATATCACTTGTAATAAGAACCAGGCAAAACTTAATTTTGCTCATTGTTCTCAAATCCACTTTTTTGAGCCCTACCCACATCATTCATGTTTTTTCTACAAAGCGCAATGCTTTCAAGTTACTCAATATGCTTGCTTAAATGAGATCTAGCCCAAGCCGGTCAACAAAGGATCAAAGGATATGCACTACAACAATAAAGATTTTTGGGTGGTGATCTTACAGGTAGGAAATGGGTAAATTAAGTGCCACAAATTAGACAAGACATGAGTATCCTATAAACACGTTTAGAAAATATCCTGCTCTGAAAAGCCTCAAACTGATAGTCATGTACATAATTTAATGATATTTATACATGATTGGGGCAGTTAAATATTTAAACTTCTAAGTGGCAGTTGGAAATGGCCCACTTGAAATGACAGGGCCAGGCTTTTAAGTCAAGAGCTAGAATTAGCCTATGTCTTATTGGGCAAATCCATCCTGCTAACAGTATTTGTGTAATAGCAAAGTAGGGGAAGCCAAACCCTAGATTACCCAGACTGTTTTTATATATGAAAAGCATTCTCTATTGCTCTCTTTTGTTTGAGATCCTAATTTTTGACATATAACTCACAAGTCAATAATTGTTACTGTATTAGGATGCTGTGTGGCTGCTACTCTATACAGTTAATGTAAAAATAAAGCCATAGCCAGAATCTGTATGAGAATAACAAACATATATTAGAGCATTACTGTGGTTAAAACAATAAGCTAAACTTCTGGGAGGTGTTTAATCATTTACTTCTTTTAAGAACCCATAAAATCTACTGGAGAGGGGAGATGGAGAAGTGGAACCAGGAGGAGGGAAGAAAGGAGGCTGCAGTTTGGATGTATTGTATAAGAAAAGAATAAAGAGAAATAAAATATAATAAAAGGAACCTATAAGATAAGTGCGATGATCAGTCACGAGTATTTGTATATCAAAATGATGCAGTAGTATGTAGTTAGAGTTTTCCTGCCTGACCTAGTCAGGACAAATCTCTCTTACCCGCCAGTCCCACAGTCGCTCAGACCCAACCAAGTAAACACACAGAAACTTATATTGTTTAGAAACTGTATGGCCATGGCAGGCTTCTTGTTATCTACTTCTTCTTTCTTAAATTAACCCATTTCTGTTAGTCTATACTTTGCCACATGGCTTGTGGCATACCAGTGTCTTTACATGTTGCTTCTCATGGAAGCAGCTGGCAGTGTCTCTCTCCAGCCTTCTACTTCCCAGAATTCTCTTCTCTCTTGTCCCGCCTATACTTCCTTCCTGGCCACTGGCCAATCAGAACTTTATTTACACAGAGTGATATCCACAGCAGTAATACATTGGGTCACCATTAAAAGGAATGAGTTGAAGTTAGAGAATTTGAATACTCTGTCATTCTGGATGGGAAAGACACATGAATTGAATAGATGGCTTTTATGTTTATCCAAATCATAACCATTCTAATTGCCTTTTATCCCTGTGAAGAGACACAAATCAGTGGCTTTCTGGAAACCAAGCTAAAATATCTGGACACAAAGGTGTGAAGAACAAAGTTTTGTGCCCAGAAGATTAAACAGAGAGATGGTAGCCCTCATAAATTAAACAGAATGATTGAAGTAGATATCCACCGTCTGGAGAGTACAAAACAATATAAAGTAAGTATTCTCATCTTCAATTTCAGTAGATGTGTCTTCTGAAATACATAATCCATGCATCTTCCTGGTCACTTTCTTGTCACTATCTTAAAGGAAAGCAGAAAGGAAGGGCCATTTTCATACTAATCAAAGAATATTTACATCAGAGCCAACCACAGTTCCCTAAATGTGCACAGTCAGTGTAAAAGCCAGAATGAGTTATTCAAGCCTTATAAGTTATTCAAGTATCAGAGCTGAAGTGGAGCGCTGGCATTTTTAAGAACAGACTGTAATAAAATGAAATAAAAATGTCACCATTCAATTTCCTTTAAGCTTTTCTTTTTCCCACTAGTTTTCCAATTAACAACCTCAGGTTTCACTAACGGGTTTTTGTATCCTGTGTTTCTGGGCCACTTCTGCAGGCAGCTCTTTGGCATCGTGAAGCCTGAGAAGTCGCTCTCATCTGTCCTTCTCTTATCCAACAGCAGATCGCTGCTTAATCCCCATCTATTTTTAAAAGGAGTGCGCCAAGATGGTTCAGATGGAAGGAAAGAATACTAAACACTATAATTGTCCTTAAAGTTTTTTTCATTGTCAATTTTCAACTTAGAAATACAGAAAAGACCTCCAAGCCTTGGGCTGAGATGAATACAGGGCAGATGTGATCAGCTCATGCACAAATGCTGTAGTTCCCATAAGTACACAAAACAGTAAGGTCACACACTGTAAACTACAACAGGAATTAACAATAGCAATCAGGAGGCTTCAATCTGTTCTCCAGGACTCCAATTCCAACAAACACAAAACCAGTGCACTATATATACTCAGAATGCCACAGCCTCCCTGTGAGGTTGTTGTCATTGTCACTGAGAGATGTTCATTTGGCAGCCTGGTTTCATTTATTCTGTGGGCTTCCAGGAACAGAACTCCTCCCAACTGCTTTGGGAAACATTGCCACAATTTAATAGATGTCACTAGCACAGAGGAACTATCATGCTGTTGTGACTAAATTCTTCTTTTCTTAATTGCATACCATTATTCCTAATTATGTTTACTGGTATGGTGCTAATTAATTATGCTCTATTCTTCCTGTTAACACCCTTCAGATATTAGTAACAGTTATGCCCCTCATTAATTTTAGCTGGGAAACCTGTGTATATTTTATGTTGTATTATTTTTCAGATGTGTGTCAAATTGTCCTCTTCTTTCAAGATATTTTAATCCCCAACATGCAAAGTATTTCTGGATCTTTATTAAGCATATTTTTATAGCATCTGATCCCTCTTAGCCTCTAATATTAACAGTGATTGTGTCTCACGCTTGAATTTTTACATCCAATCCTCTTTTATTTTTAGTCTTTCTTTAAATTCTTCTTACCTCCTTTCTCCTGCAGCTAGATGATCTAAATATTCCATTTAGAAATGTTGCCTGGAGCCCATCTGGACCAGAGGTGAGTGCCTGGGTTATAGTCAGAGAGGCAACAGCCCCTGTGTCCCACCCCTGTGCAGCAGCCATCTCAGGAGGACCTGCACAACTTGGCCCCAGTTTCCAGCCATTCAGCAGGCCCTGTGGGAAGGCTCCCCTTTTCCAAGACTGCAGGCAGATCCTGCAGTCTCCACACCTCTCCACACCCTGCCCCCACACCCATTTGCCCAAAACCCCAGCCACTTCCTGAGACTCAGAGACCAGCCCCCAGCTTCCATCCTGCCCTGGAACTCCAACCTGGACCAGAGATGAGTGCCTGAGGTCACACTCAGAGAGGCCCACATTTGGGTCCCAGCCCTGGGCACCACCCACTCAGGGGAAGACCTGCCGAACTGGGCCCCAGGTTCTGGCCATAGGGCAGGACCCCCCATCCCCACCATGAAGGTTCCCCCTCTCCAAGGCCCTCTGGTGAATACTACAACCTCCACGCCCTGCCCCCATGCCCATCTGCCCAAGACCCCAGCCACTTCTGGAGACTTAGAAACCAGCTCCCAGCTTCCATCCTGCCCCTGAACTCCCATCTGGACCAGAGGGGTGTGCCTGGGGTTATAGTCAGAGAGGCAACCACCTCTGGGTCCCACCCCTGGGCACCAGCCATTCCAGGAGGACCTGCCCAACTTTGCCACAGTTTCTGGCCATTCAGCGTGCCCTGCAGGAAGGCTCCCCTTTTCCAAGACTGCAGGCAGACCCTGAAATCTCCACACCCTGCCCCCACACCCATTTGGCTGAGACCCCAGCTATTTCCTGAGACTCAGAGACCAGCCCGCAGCTACCATCCACCCCTGAACTCTCATATGGAACAGAGAGACCCTCCCCTCTGGTGGAAACTACAACCTCAATGCCTTGCCCCCACACCCATCTGCCAGAGACCCCAGCCACTTCCGGAGACTTAGAAACAAGCCTCCAGGATTCTATCCTGCCCAGGAACTCCCATCTGGACCAGAGGAGCTACCATCTGGACAATATAAGGAGACCCTAGGGACTTCCTGAGACTCAGAGTCCAGCCCACAGCTCCTATCCGGCCAGCACTCTCATCTGGACCAGAGCTTCCATCCTGCCCAGAGCTTCCATCTGGAACAGAGAGAGGCTCCCTAAATCTGTCAGCTCTGTCTGGACCAAGTACACTGATAAGACCAAGAACGAATCCATGAGGACATGGCCAGACGTCAAAGCAGAGGTACATACAACAAAATAAAGAGTAATACAGCATCACCAGAACCTAGCCCTTCTCCAACAGCTAGATGTGAACATCACAGAATGGAAGAAGCAGAAGAAAACAACCTTATAAGTAACATCATGAAGAGGCTAGAGACTTATATAGAAGAAATCAAAAATAAAGTGGAGAAACAGACAAACAAAAAATGGGAAGAACACTATAAAAAAAAACTAGAGCAAAGGACAATTACAGCAAAAGAAAACAGTAAGTCCCTGAAAGAAAATCATGAAAAAGCAACAAGACAGACAAGGGAAACAGTGAAGAGACGTGAAGAGAAAAATAGAATAAATGAAGAAGACACTAGCAGAAGGAATACCAGAAATAGAAAATATGAGTAAACGCAAAGGAACTTCAGATGCAGGTATAAGTATAATCAACAGAATGCAAGAGATGGAAGAGAGGATCTCTGGTGTTGAAGATACCATAGAAGAAACAGATTCATCAGTCAAAGAAAACACTAAAACCAACAAAGTCATGACCCAAAATGTCCAAGAAATTTGGGACACAATGAAAAGAACAAATCTACGAATAATAGGGATAGAGGAAGGAGAAGAATACCAACTCAAAGGCACAGAAAATATATTTAACAAGATCAGAGAAGAAAACTTTCCCAACTTAAAGAAGGAAATGCCTATGAACATATAAGAAGCCTATAGAACACCAAACAGACTAGACCCCCCAAAAAAGTCCCCTCGCCACATAATAATTAAACAACTAAACGTACAGAATAAAGAAAGAATATTAAGGGCAACAAAGGAAAAAGGCCAAGTGACTTATAAAGGCAAACCCATCAGAATAACACCCAATTTCTCAATGGAGACTTTGAAAGCCAGAAGGACCTGGACAGATATAATGTAAAACACTAGAAGACAATGGATGCCAGCCTAGACTAATATACCCAGCAAAACTTTCAATCATAGATGGAGTGAACAAGACCTTCCAAGACAAAACCAGAGTTAAACAATACTTATCCACAAACCCAGCCCTACAGAAAGCCCTACAGAAGGAAAATTCCAACCAAAGAAAGTCAGATACACCCATGAGAACACAGGCAATAGATAACACCACAGCAGTAAACACTAAAGAAGAGAAGTACACACACACTACCAAAAATAAAAATAAAAATAATAACAGGAATGAACAATCACTGATCATTAATATCCTTTAATATCAATGGACTTAATTCACCTATAAAAAGACACAGAATAACAATATGGATATGAAAACAGGACCCATCTTTCTGTTGCATACAAGAAACACACTTCAAATTCAAAGATAGATACCTCCTAAGAATAAAAGGCTGGGAAAAGACTTTCTAATCAAATGGTCTTAAGAAACAAGCTGGAAGGGGGTTGGGGATTTCATACAAGGCCCAGGGTTCCATCTTCAGCACCCGGAAAAAAGAAAGAAAGAAAGAAAGAAAGAAAGAAAGAAAGAAAGAAAGAAAGAAAGAAAGAAAGAAAGAAAGAAAGAAAGAAAGAAAGAAAGAGAGAGAAACAAAGAAAGAAAGAAGCAAGCTGGTATAGCCATCCTAATATCCAGCAAAATAGACTTCAAACCAAAAATCAATCAAAAGAAATGATGAAGGACATTACATACTCATCACAGGAAAGATCCAACAAGATGAAGTCTCAATTCTGAACATTTATGCCCCAAACACAAGGGCACCCATATATGTAAAAGATACATTACTAAAGCTTAAATCACATATAAAACCCCACACATTAATAGTGAGAGACTTCAACACCCCACTTTCACCTCTGGACAGATCTGCCAAATTGAAACTTAACAGAGAAATAAAGGACTTAACTGATGTTATGGCTCAAATGGACTTAATCGATATCTACAGAACATTCCACCCGAACAAAACAGAACATACCTTCTTCTCAGCACCCCATGGAACCTTCTCTAAAATGGACCACATACTTGGCAAATCAAATCTCAACAGATACAAAACAATTGGAATAACCTACTGTGTTCTATTGGACCACCATAGTTTAAAGTTAGATTTCAACAACAACAACAAAAAAAAACAAAAACCACATACTTGGCAAAGCAAATCTCAACAGATACAAAACAATTGGAATAACCTACTGTGTTCTATTGGACCACCATAGTTTAAAGTTAGATTTCAACAACAACAACAAAAAACAAAAACAAAACAAAACAACAGAAATCCTACAATCTCATGGAAATTGAATAATGCGCAACTGAATCACCAGTAAGTTAAGGAAGAAATAAGAAAGATATTAAAGAATTCCTAGAGGTCAATGAAAATGAATACACCACATACCCAAAATTATGGGACACTGTGAAAATGCTAGTGACTTCTTAGCACACCTGAAAGCTCTTGAACAGGAAGAAGCAAAGTCTCCCAGGAGGAACAGATGCCAGGAAATTATCAAATTGAGAGCTGAAATAAATAAAATAGAAATAAAGAGTAGAATACAAAGGATTAATGAAACAAAGAGTTGGTTCTGTGAGAAGATCAACAAGATAGACAAGCCCTTATCCAAACTAACCAAAACACAGAGAGAGAGCATCCAAATTAATAAAATCAGAAATGAAAAGGGGAACATAACAACAGACAATGAGGAAATCCAGAGAATCATTAGGTCATACCTCTACTACACAAAACTGGAAAAATCTAAAAGAAATGGATAATTTTCTGGATAGATACCACATACATAAGTTAAATCAAGACCAGATAAACCATTTAAATAGTCCGTTTAACCCCTAAGAAAATAGAATCAGTCATTAAAAGTCTCCCAACCAAAAAAAATCCCAGGACCAGATGGTTTCAGTGCAGAATTCTACCAGATCTTCAAAGGAGACTTAATACCAATACTCTTTAAGTTGTTCCACACAATAGAAGCAGAAGGTATATTACCAAACTCCTTCTATGAGGCCACAATTACCCTGATCCCTAAACCAAACAAAGATGCAATAAAGAAAGAGAACTACAGACCGATCTCCCTCATGAACATTGATGCAAATATCCTCAATAAAATTCTGGAAAACAGACTCCAAGAACACATCAAAACAATTATCCACCATGATCAAGTAGGCTTCATCCCAGGGATGCAAATACGAAAGTCCTTCAATGTAATACACCATATAAACAAACTCAAAGAAAAACACCACATGATCATTCACTAAATGCAGAAAAGACATTTGACATATTCCAACACCCCTTCATGATAATGGTCTTGGAGTGATCAGGAATACAGGGAACATATCTAAACATAATAAAGGCAATCTACACCAAGCCAACAGCCAACATCAAATTAAATGGAGAGAAACTCAAAGCAATGCCACTAAAATTAGGAACAAGGCAAGGCTGTCCCCTCTCCCCATACTTATTCAATATAGTACTTGAAGTTCTAGCCAGAGCTATAAGACAACATAAGGAGATTAAGGGGATACAAATTAGAAAGGAAGAAGTCAAGCTTTCCCTATTTCCAGATGACATGATAGTATACATGAGTGATCCCAAAAATTCAACCAAGGAACTGATATAGCTTATAAACATTTTCAGCAATATAGCAGAATACAAAGTCAACTCAAAAAAATCAGTAGCCCTCCTATATACAATAGACAAACAGGCTGAGAAGGAAATCAGAGATGCATCACCCTTTACAATAGCCACAAATGATATATAATACCTTAGGTTTACTCTAACTAAGCATGTGAAGGACCTATATGACAAGAACTTTAAGTCCCTGAAAAAAGAAATTGAAGATGTCAGAAAATAGAAAGATCTCCCACGCTCATGGATAGGAAGGATTAACATAGTAAAAATGGCGAACTTACCAAAAGCAATCTAAAGATTCAATGCAATCCCCATCAAAATACCATCACAATTCTTCACAGATCTGGAAAGAATAATACTCAACTTCATATGGAAAAACAAAAAACCCAGGATAGCCAAAAGAATCCTGTACAATAAAAAAAAAACCTCTGGAGGCATCACAATCCCCAACCTCAAGCACTACTGTGGAGCTACAGTAATAAAAACAGCTTGGTACTGGCATAAAAACTGACATGTGGACCAATATAATCGAATTGAAGGCCCTGACATTAACCCGCACACCTATGAACATATAAGGTTTTACAAAGAAGCCAAAAATGTACAATGGAAAAAAAGAAAGCATCTTCAACAAATGGTGCTGGCATAACTGGATGTCAATGTGTAGAAAACTGCAAATAGATCCATATCTGTCAACGTGCAAGTGGATCAAGACCTCAACATAAATCCAGTTACTCTAAACCTGATACAAAAGAAAGTAGGAGGTACTCTTGAACGCATTGGCACCAGAGATCACTTTCTAAAGATAACACCAGCAGCACAGACACTGAGAGAAACAATCAGTCAATGGGACCTGTTGAAACTGAGAAGCTTTTGTAGAGCAAAGGACATGGTCAACAAGACAAAGTGACAGCCTACAGACTGGGAAAAGGTCTTCACCAACCCCACATCTGACAGAGGGCTGATATCCAGAATATATAAAGAACTCAAGAAATTAGACATCAAAATGCCCAACAGTCCAATTAAGAAATGGGCTACAGAGCTAAACATAGAATTCTCCACAGAGGAAGTTCAAATGGCTGAAAGGCATTTAAGGAATTGCTCAACATCCCTAATTAATCCAGGAAATGCAAATCAAAATGACTCACTAAAAATTTTTTAAGAAAGGAATTTGGCTTCTAGGATGACTGACTTGTTGTAATAGGATGTTCTCTGGAAGCAGAACATTCTCAGTGCGGAGAGCTAGGAGAAAAGTTTGTACAAGAATTCCGAAAGTCTGGTCAAGTTCAACATTTAAGCCTGATCCCGTTTAATCATTGACCGACCTCTGCGAATTATTTAAGAGCAGAATTCTTAGCAGATTCTTGAGATCTGTATTGTAAAGGGCATGCAAACACAGCTGCAGCTTCTCCTCCTTTAATAACCACACTCTGCAAAGTGATTGCGATACTCTACAGACCAACAGATAAATCTTGCACACAGGCTACATTTTTTAAAAGTTGTTTTATTAATTTATATGAATTGTAGATTACTGGGTTATACTGTAAACTTTCCATAGCTGAATACAGGGTATTTTGACCGCTCCCTGTTCTTCCCAAACTTTCTACGCCCAATCCCATCACAAGCTATATTCCTACTGTTTAAGGAATACAGGTCATTTTTCAGTTCTTCCATATGATGGGAAATGGAACAATTGTCTGGACTTTTGACTGGAGGTAGCTCACAAAATAAAAGGAATAACCATTCTTACTCCAAAATGAGCTGAGCTACAAGAACAAACATCATTGTTTCTTATCTTTTTGTTTGTTCATTTGTTTGTTTGTTTGGTTGGTTTTTGAGACAGGGTTTCTCTGTGTAGCTTTGTGCCTTTCCTGGAACTTTGGAGAACATGTTGGCCTCGAACTCACAGAGATCCAACTGGTTCTGCCTCCCAAGTGCTGGGATTAAAGGCATGCACCAACGCTGCCTAGCTATTGTTTTCTATCTTTATTTTTTTATTTTATTTTTTATACAGATATTTCTGTTTTAATTTTACCTATCAGCCATGGGTTCCCCTGTCCTCCCCCATCCTGCCCCTGTCCCCACCTTCCCCCCAGCTCCTCACCCACATTCCCATCTCCTCCAGGGCCAAGACTCCCCTGGGGATTCAGCTCAACCTGGTAGATTAAGTACAGACCCCTCCTTCCAGGCTGAGCAAAGTGTCCCCACATAAGCCCCAGGTTCCAAACAGCCAGCTCATGCACTAAGGACAGGTCCCGGTTCCAATGTCTGGGTGTTGGCAAGAAAGAGAAAGGATTGTATGAGCGAGAATTGTTGAGACCAAGATTGGAAAAAGCACAGGGACAAATAGCCAAACTAATGGAAACACATGAATTATGAACCAAAGGCTGTGGAGCTCCCAACTGGATCAGGCCTTCTGGATATGTGGGACAATTGAATAGTTTGTTTCCTATCTTTATTATAGCAAATGAGCATATACTGTCTCTCTAAAGAAAGGAAGGCTACCTGGAACAGAACTAAGTCAGCCCAGTTGTCCAGTTGAAAACCCTAACTTTTTTTTCAGCTGAGTTAGGATCCCCAAAATGGATGAATAAGTGGGGTGCTTCTCAGAACAACTCAAATCACTCCAGTAACCTAGATAACAAGTAGATACATGGGAAATATTTAGAGAGTATATTAAGTCATTGTTTGAAGTTATTTATATATAGTAATCTTTAAAGGCACACAGATGGACAAAGAGTTAATAAGAACTAAAATCAAAGTAGATCCATTACTAGAAAAATAATATTGTAAGTTGAGTATCTGAGCTTCAGGAATAGCAGTTAGGAGGACACTGTTCAAGAGTCCAGATTTTAGGAACATGAGAAATTAAGATGCCAATGGACAACCAAAGGAAATGAGCCTTTAAATCTGATAGTAATGTTTCTAAGATAAAATCCTAGTGATATTCTTGCTTTTTTAGCCTCGCTTTATACTTTTATATACTGAGATCACATGTGGCTCAGAAAACACGTAAAATAAATTTTAAAGAAACATCTCAGTTACATACATTTTACAAATGATCTGTAGCTAGTTGCCATGACCAAGAAGGACATCCTCATCAGGAAGCTGACTGGCTTTCTGAGCTTTTATAAAAGCTTATAGTTGTAGATCCATCCATTTGCCTGCAAACCTCATGATGTCATTGTTTTTCTCTCCCTTGTGTATATGTACCATATTTTCTTTATCCATTCTTCAGTTGAAGGGCATCTAGGTTGTTTCCAGGTTCTGGCTATTACAAACAATGCTGATATGAACAGAGCTGAGCAAATGCCCTTGTGGTATGATTGAGCATTCTTTGGGTATATGCACAAGAGTGTTACAGCTGGGTCTTGGGGGAGATTGATTCCCAATTTTCTAAGGAAGAGCCATATTGATTTCCAAAGTGGCTGTACAAGCTTGCATTCCCACCAGCAATGGAGGAGAGTTCCAGGCAAATGGATGGATCTAGAAAAAATCATCCTGAGTGAGGTAACCCAGACTCAAAAGGACAAACATGGTATGTACTCACTCATAGGAGGATGCTAGATGTAAAACAAAGATGACTCGACTGCTACACAACTCCAGGGAAGCTACCTAGAAAACAGAACCCTAGGAAAGACACAGAGATCACCTAATGACAGAGAAATGGATGAGATCTACATGAACAACCTGGATGACAGTGGGATTAATGAAGGGCAAGGTTTGAGGGAAAGAGAGCTTAGGGGAGCAGGAGATCCCAGCTGGATCAAGAACAGAAAGGGAGAACAAGTAATAACAGATCATGATAAATGATGACCACATGAGAACAGGAATAGGCAGATTGCTGGAGAGGTACCCAGAAATCCACAAAGATACATCCTCTGTAGACTGTTGGCAATGGTTGAGAGAAAGCCTGATCCTACCTAGTCTGGTGATCAGATGGCCAAATACCCTAACAGTCGTGCTGGAACTCTCATCCAATAACTGATGGAAGTGGATGTAGAGATTGTCAGCCAGGCCCCAGGTGGAGCTTCAGGAGTCCAATTGTCCAGAAAGAGGAGGGACTGTAAGAGCATGAATTGTTGAGACTAAGATTGGAGAGGCACAGGGACAAATAGCCAAACGAATGGAAGCACATGAATTATGAACCAAAGGCTGTGGATTCCCCAGCTGGAGCAGGCCCTCTGGATAAGTGAGACAATTGAATAGCTTGAACTGTTTGGGAGGCATCCAGTCTGTGGGACCAGGATCTGTCCTTGGTGCATGAGCTGGCTGTTTGGAACCTTGGGATTACACAGGGACACTTTGCTCAGCCTGGAAGGAGGTGACTGGACCTGCCTCTACTGAATCCACCAGGTTTAAATGAATCCCCAGGGAAGTCTTGGCCCTGGAGGACATGGGAATGGAGGAGAAGGGATGGGGAGAAGGTGGAGATGGGGGCAGGAGGGGGGAGGACAGGGGAACCCATGGCTGATGTTTAAAATTAAAACACAGATATAATTTAAAAAATGAAATAAAAGCTTGTAATTGACAATTGACATTATCCAAGCTGTATCTGAAAACCAAATGTTCCTAAAACTGTCCTGAAATGTGGGCTGTGAAGATGATTCAGTGCATAAAGTGAGTGCTGTACAAGCATGAGGACCTGAGCTGGGTCCTGGGAATCCATGTTTAAAAGCTGGGGATGGGTAAGTTCTGAGACATGCAGTTCACCAGGGTATTCTGAGCAGTCATTCTAGCACACACACACACACACACACACACACACACACACACACACACACACAACTGATTTTCAAATTCAGAAATAGAGACATTGAAATTAAGTTAAAGAAGAGATTAGGCAAATACCCTGATATCAAACTCTGACCTCAAGTACCCACAGGATTAGCGCACATGTGCAAACACTTATACACACACATATACCCTACACACACACACACACACACACACACACACACACACACACACACGTAATCCTTCTTAACTGTGGTAATTTTTAAATATCTGAGGGCAGCTAGTGCAGCATTACATTATTAAAGATTAATAACTGACAGTACTACTCATCTCCTCTTGGCTCATTTGTAAGTCCCTTCAATGCTTTAGTGAATTGTAGTATGGTTCCTAATTGGTCTTCATAATACAAATCCAGGGTCAGATAAAAGGTGAAAGCTGAAAGAGCAGAGCAGCAGAGCAGCCAGCCACTAGAGTCCTTACCTCTATGAAATCCTCAGCCTGAAAGGGACTGAGCTCCTTTCTCCTCCACCTTATATTCCTTTCTCCGCCCATCCATATCATTTCCTATTTCAAACACCCTAGTGCTGGGCTTAAAAGTATGTGTGTGTGCCTCCCATGTACTGGAGTTAAAGGTGTGTGGTACCACTGCCTGGCCTCTATGGCTAACTAGTGACTAGCTTTACCCTCTAATCTTCAGGCAAGCTTTACTTGTTAGATCATACACAAAATGTCACATAAGTAAATTTAAATTTCAACAAAACTAAACCAAAAAAAAAATGTGTTTAGTAATTAAAACTCAAGTAAAAGTCCAAATTCTAAAAAACTAAAATTCTCGATATTTATGCGCCCCCCTATATTTTAGTTACTGCTTCTATTGCTGAGAAGAGACGCCATAATCATGGCAACTCTTAAAAGGAAAACATTTAATTGGTGTAGCTTACAGTTTCATGGCTTTAGTCCATTATCATTACGGGGGGACTATGGTGGCATGTAGGCAGACATGGTGCTGGAGAAGGAGCTGAGAGTTCTACAACTTGAGCCACAAATAATAGGAAACAGTTTTACTATACCAAGTGAAGCTTGAACAAAGGAGACCTCAAAGTCCACCCCCACAGTGGCATACTTCCTCCAACAGGGCCACTTCTCCCAATAATGTCTCTCCCTTTGGGGGCCATCTTCTTTAAAACCACCACAACCATTTCTCCCATCTATAGACTCATCCCAGGCAACTTCACACCAGCAAATAGCAAGTCAGGATTTTCTATCGTTGTCTTTACTCTGTTTCTATAAAATGCAGCATCAAGTGTCACTGATTTAACAAAGATTTTCAATGACTCCTTGCTCTGAGTAATCATAGACTTTCAGGATGTCTTATTCAATGAATAAATATTTAACACTGCAAATACTATGAAGGAGATCTACAACAAATTCATATAAGCCTTCATCCAGGCCAGTACTGATTCATTTATAAGCTCTTTGATACAGTTTATCACCAAGTATGAAATCTCTTAACTGTCTTGCCATCCACCCCATTTATCTAATCTTACCTACAAGGAGGTAATGCTAGATTTGTGAATCCCTATGTCTACTTCATGACTAATCATTCATTGCATAATATGAAAAATAATTCAGGTTTCTTTTCATTACTCATACTATAGAAACTGAATTTTATTAACTAATAAAACAAATATAGGCTGGGCGGTGGTGGCACACGCCTTTAATCCCAGCACTTGGGAGGCAGAGGCAGGTGGATCTCTGTGAGTTCGAGGCCAGCCTGGGCTACCAAGTGAGTTCCAGGAAAGGCACAAAGCTAAAGAGAGAAACCCTGTCTTGAAACACCCCCCCCCAAAAAAATCAAACAAACAACAACAACAAAAAAAACAAATGTAAATCCTCAGATAATAGAATGTGTTTTGCAAATCATTAATACATAATACCTCTAAATTTACATTGGAATTATGTCTGTACTTTTCAAGTAAATTTTTATTCCAAATATTACTCATATAATTTTCTCACTATTTTCCTTTCCTCTCTATGATCTAATAACACAAAGGAACTTTTACTACCCTTAATGTCCTTGACAATTCATTAAAATTGGAACACACAAATATATAATAGACTGAAGCAAAAATAGCTCTTGAAGGGAGTAAATAACACATTCACAATCCTTAGGTAATACACACACACACACACACACACACACACACACACACACACACACACATATATATATATAATGGAAATAGTTGTACAGTTCTAAATTAGTCAAATCAATAAATATTTACTCAATCTCAAGCCATTTCCAAAATAATAGATAAGAACTATTAAAATATGCAATGCAACTGGTATTTTAGGGGAATGCTAAAGCATAAGCATGCAAATGGAGAAATAAAAATTCTTAAATAACAGCACCAGACAATTACAAAAGAGATGTCACAGAACAGAACATGATTCATTGTCAGATGAATTATTCAGATAATAAATATTGCAGGAGTTCAGGAGAGAAAGAGAGAGTGCTCACTTCAGACTGGGGTGCTCAATTCCGTGAAGATAAATGTGAGCTGTTTCCAAGGATGGATCAGTGAGTAAACTTTAGATGAGAATGTGTTAGAGGAAAGGACACTTTGAGAATTTGTCACAACATCACTAGAATGGAGTGACTGGAGTGTCAGGGAAGCTTTTTTGTTTGTTTGTTTTTTTGTTACAAGTCATCAGTAAAAGAAGCAAACAGTAAGTTTTTAGAGGAGCAGCTGGCATCTTTGGAAAGAAGGCTGAGAACATTATTTGAAGAGTTATGGTGACTTGGGAAATGACTTGGGAGCATGGGCTATGGTGAGAAAGGTAGTCTTATCAGTCATATAATTTGGAGTAGCTACAGATGAGAGCATAGAAAACTAATCAAAAATAGAAGATATCACTAAGTTCCTATTAAAATATAAAACAATCTGCAGGTGCTCTCCTGGAATCTGTTATGCCAACCAGGGCATCAGCCTTCTTCAATCACACCATTCCTTTGTCTCAAGCACCATCTCTCTTGGAAACACAGTGGCCAGAGAATCAGGTAGATAATCTTCACTGTCCCTCTTCTCCTCCAATTCTAATCTCCCATCATGGAGCAGACCAGCATCTGTGGCCTCTGTTTCTTCTCTGCCTCCATTCCCAAGACACTATGCAAATCCTTGTGGCATATTCTGTTTTATTTCCTCCTGTGGATCTTCTTAGTGCAATCCCCCTCCTAGGTTATTCCCCACTCCTTAGTATAAGACCCTAATACCTAGAAGCATGTTCTACCTGTAACTACCAGTGGCCACACCTGGCAGGATCTCAAAATCATTCACTACCAGTTTACACATATCCACCACACTCTCCTATGAGCCAGGGAAGACAATAGAAACCATGGAACAAAACTCCTACACAACAACAAAAGACCAGTTATCAACAGCTAGAATTACAATTATCCCAAACCCAGATGCCTAGACACCAGAGTAAAATCACAATCAGTAACATCCAGGATAATACACATCCACTAAAGCCCAGCAGCCCTACTAAAATAGGCCCTGAGCAATTCAATGTAACAGAAACATAAGACAAGGACTACAAGACATCTGTGAGTATGTTCAAGAATCTTAAAGAGGATTGGAGTGAATCCATTAACAAAATATATAAATACACAAACAAACAGTAGAGTGATATGAAGAAACCTGTTTAAGATGCATGAGTGGAAGTGGAATCAATAAAGAAACTAAAACTGGGGTAAATCTGGAAATTAGAAATACAGGAACTGGAATAGGCACCACAGAGACAAGCCTTACCGAGAGGATACAAGAGATGGAAGAGATTCTCAGGCACTGGAGACAAGATAGGAGAAATGGATACCTCAGTCAAATAAATGCTAATTTAAAAAACTACGTAAAAAACATCCAGGAAATTTGGAACACTGTGAAAAGACCAAATCTCGATAGGATGCACCTATGAAGCTACTAAAATCATGTAGAAGACCATATATACTTGACCAGAATAGAAATTCCCCATTACACATAATAATAAAATGTCTGAATGTGCAAAACAAAGGAAGAATATTAGAAGATGCAAGAGGAAAAGACAAAATTACATCTAATGGAGGACCTAATTGAATAACACTTGATTGTTCAATGAAGACTAAAAGACTAATGGCCTAAGCTGATGTTCTACAAATTCTAAGAGAACACAGATACCAGCCCAGACTATTATTTCTGCGGAAACTTTCAATCACAATAGATGGAGAAAGAAAGGAATTCTATGATAAAGCCAAATTTAAGGAGTATCAGTTTACACATAGATCTCTCTTGAAGGCCCTAAAGGAAAACTTCAACCTGAAGAAGTTAACATCCCCCCAAGAAAATACAAGGAGTAATCTGAGACAAGCAAATCAAAAGATGGGAGTGAATCCAAACTGCAACAACAGAATAATGGGAATCAAGAGCCATTGCTCACTGACAACTCTCAATATCAATGGTTTCAATTCCTTCATAAAAAGGACACAGACTAACAGATTGGATTTAAATCAGAATCCATCCTTCTGATGCATTAAAAAAATATGTTAACTGGGATAGACATAATCTCAGGGTAAAAGGATGCAAAAAGACATTCCAAGCTAATGGGCCCAAGAAGCATACTGGTATAGCCATCTTTTGTTGTTTTTGTTTTGTTTTTTTTTGTTTTGTTTTGTTTTGTTTTGTTTTGTTTTTCGAGACAGGGTTTCTCTGTGTAGTTTTTCGCCTTTTCCTGGAACTCACTTTATAGACCAGGCTGGCCTCAAATTCTCAGAGATCCACCTGGTTCTGCCTCCTCAAACTCACAAAGATCCACCTGCCTCTGCCTCCCAAGTGCTGGGATTAAAGGCGTGCGCCACCACCGCCCGGCTTGGTATAGCGATCTTAATACCTGACATATCAGTCTTAAAACCAAACCTAATCAGAAAGATAGGGGAGGGTACTACACACTCATCAAAGGAAAGATCCACCAAGAGACTACTGCAGTTGTACACTTCTATGCACCAAACACAAGGGCAACCAAGAACATAGAATCAACTCCACTGCAGCGCAAACCACAATTTGACCCCCACACGATAGTAGAGGGTGACTTCAATTCCCAACTCTCACCAATAGACAGATTATATGGACAAAAACTAAAAGGAAGAATTTTGGAGCTAAATAATAATTCTACAGCTTTCAGAAAACTTTCAGAAAAGTAGCCATGTTTTAACCTTACAAGTTATTTTGAATATATATTCTAGCTTCTGGTTTTATGGTATTGTATCTTTTGCTTTTTCTGTTTCTCCTTTTCTTCTGTTGTTTGTTTGTTTGTTTGTTTGTTTGTTTTGTCCTATTATAGTGTGCTTGTTTTTATTTCATTTTATTATTCATCTTTACATGCCTTTTTTTTTCTTTTTTATTATATTTGTGTTTTAATTTTACACATCAACCATGGGTTCCCCAGTCCTCCCCCTCCCGTCCCCGACCCCACCTTCCCCCCAGCCCCTCCCCTCCATTCCCATCTCCTCCAGGGCCAAGACTCCCCTGGGGATTCATTTAAACCTGATGGATTCAGTACAGGCAGGTCCTGTCACCTCCTTCCAGGCTGAGCGAAATGTCCCTGTGTAAGCCCAAGGTTCCAAACAGCCAGCTCATGCACTAAGGACAGATCCCAGTCCCACAGCCTGGATGCCTCCCAAACAGTTCAAGCTATTCAATTGTCTCACTTATGCAGAGGGCCTCAGTCCTGCTGGAACTCTCATCCAATAACTGATGGAAGTGGATGCAGATATCCTCAGCCAGGTCCCAGGTGGAGCTCCAGGAGTCCAGTTGTCGAGAAAGAGGAGGGACTGTAAGAGCGTGAATTGTTGAGACACCTTTTTTTTTCTAATGAGAGACAGTAAGTGTGTGGATTCTGATCGGAGGGAAGGTGGAGGGGAAACTCAGAGGAGTTGAGGGAAGGGAACCATGATCAGAATATATTATATGAAAAAAATACTTCAATCAAAGAAAAAAATATAAATGATTGCTTGATTTTAAAGTCAAAAAGAAAGACTGAATGTGGATCTATAATTTCCTTTTCATTTGGTTTTGTATGATTAGAGACAAATAATGAGACAGACTATTATTTGTGTCTGGGAAATATGTTCTCCTCCTATGGAATCGATTATTGAGAAACCTATAAGCCAAGTGTCATAATGCTTTTTCTACATCCATCCCATGTGAAAAAGAGACATAACTAGCTGAAAAGCTCTACATCAGTACAAGAGCAGACATGGTAAGTAATGTGTAACAAGCAGAAGGACCAGTGTAAAGTCAAGAAGGATATATGAGTTGTTCAGTGATCAACAGACAGATGCTCCCGAAAAATAGCTGTTATGTTATGCAGCTGGCTTCTGTGCTGACAGGATGGCATGCTCAAAGAACTGTGAAAGGAAGGAATCTTGGAACTGACATTTGAATTCAAATAATAGCATACAAGATCAAAGTATGTCAAAAGCACACCTCTAGATCCTGTGTCAATTGCCTGCTCTAGCTACATTGGTTGTTTTATGTTGCTAGAGGTTAGACCTTGTGCTTATACTAATTATTGAATTTAGAGTTATTATGTTTCTATTTTCTTCCCCTGATTTATTATGTGCTCTTATCCTGTCATGTGTGATCCAACTTGCTGTTATTTGTTCCACCCTTCAGGGAACTCTGCTTTCTTAAACATTCCTCCTGCACAGAAGGGATCCACATCACAATTTTGGCAACTTCTTACTGGAGGATATACTTTTTAATATACCATTTTTGTTTATTCTCGTTGATAATTTCTTATATTGTATTTTTACCATATTCACCCTTACTCCTCTGCTGAACTTCTCCCATTATCCTCCCTCAACTCTGTGTCCTCTTTTTTTGTTTAATAACTCATGGGTTCAATTTCTGCTATTTCCCATACTAACTAGGATATGTGGCTTCCTGATACTTTTATTTCCTAATCATACAATTATATTTATGTTATCTGAAATTTTAACTTCTTGTATTTATCTGCTTATCCTTTGTTTATTGGCTTATATGATATTTCCTGCTACCTGTGTAGATTTGTAAGACTCTAACATGTAGTTATATAGCACAGACATTTATGCACACTTATATAAAAAACAAGTAAAGAAAACTTTAAATTTTTTCCTTAGCCTAGAAGTTTTATCTATTTTTTTGATATTGAAAATGAACATTTTGGTTACAGTTTCCCCTCCCCCAACTCCTCCAAGATTCTCCCTACCTATGGCTATGTTCCGTGTATAGGCAGATGTTTTAAAGAAAATACATATATTCAATATTTTTTCTGAATTTCACTCAGCTCTTCAATCATAAATTATTACTCACATAGGAAAGCAGGTAGTCCACAATGAAGTTTACATAAAATCACTTCCTTTACCAACTGATTTTGAAAATGGCATTCCTGTTGGCCTTTCCCTAAAACAACCAGCAAGCACATTATACTTATGAGATTCCAGCTAAGAAAATAGGCAGGCTTTCAATCAATACTCTTAGGAGAACTTGTCCCACTGGTGAATAAATTACTGAAGAAGATAACAGCAATTAAATCCCCTATGGTGTACAGAAGTTATAGTAGAACAATTTCAAGTTGTTTCTAAAAGTTTCAGTATAAAACAATCCCGTCTAAGTCCATGCAGACTGCTTATATAGATTGCTATAAAAACAAATGGTGTGTAAACACTAGAAACATATTCCTCATATTGCAGAAATGTTGAAGGGCCATGAAGGTTCTGTTAGCAGATCTAACCTGAGTCCAGAATCCACTCCTATTCATAAATAGTTCTCATTTCTCTGTATCCCCATATGGTAGAAGAACTTTGATGGTCGTTTTTTGTCAACTTGACTGAAACCTGCACATATATTGAAAGAGCGAATCTTAACTAACAAAACCCCTCCATAAGATTGGCCTGTGGTCACATCTGTTGGGAATTGTCTTAATTAAGGATTGGTGTTGGGGGGGGGGCTAGTTCACAAAGGAATATCATTACTGGACAGGTAGTCTGATGTCTATAAGGAAGTGGGCTGATCAAGCCATGAAGAACCAGTAAGAAATGTTCCTCCATCGCCTTGCTTCATTTCCTGCCTTAAGTTTTCTTCCTGGAACTGCTGCCCTGGCCTCCTTGGATGATGAAATGTGATGTGGGCCTGTAAGCTGAAATAAATATTTTTATCCACAAGTTGCTTTTTGTCATGACATTTTATAACAGCAATAGCAACCTTACTATAACAAGCATTTAATCTCTCTACTACCTACATTAATAAGGGCACTAATATCATTCATGAGAACTCACCCCTCATCATGTAGCTACCTGCCAGATGTCCTACAACCTAACACCATGTCTTTAGGAAACTACATTTCAGCACCTGAATTTAAGGTTAAATATAAACATTTAATCAATTCCAACTTTATATGGCCAGATTACGTAAATTGAGTACTTCTACTGAGAACTTGTTGTGAGATATTTGATTACACTCTGGATAGATTTGTCACTGTGATTGGTTTAATAAAAAGTTAAATGGCCAATAGCTAGGCAGGAGGTATAGGTAGAACTTCCAAAGAGAGAGAGTTCTGGGAAGAAGAAAGAGGGAGTCACCAGCCAAACAGAGGAAGGAGTACTTGCAGGAGGACAGGTTAAAGCCACAAGCCATGTGGCAGCACATAGATTAATAGAAATGAGTCAATTTACATTCTAAGAACTATTCTTAAGAACAAGCCTAAGCTAAGGATGGCCTATCATAATTAATAAGAAGACTCTGTGTCATTATTTGGGATCTGTCTGGCAGGACAGAGAAAAACTCATTACAAGAATGTGGTGATATTGTGTCCCCCAATATACTGTGCACCCTGATAAAACTTCTTTGTAGTGGTATTGTGTTCCCCAAAATATTGTGCATGATAATAAACTTATCTGGGGTCAGAGAACAGAACAGCCACAATATTAAACATAGAAGATAGGCAGTGGTAGCAAGAGCCTTTAATCCTAGCATTCCAGAGGCAGAGGTCTACCTGGATCTCTGTGTGTTCAAGGATATAGCCAAGCATGGTGACTCATGCCTTTAATCCCAGAAAGAGAGCCTTTAATCCCAGGAAGTGATGGCAGAAAGCACAAAGGTATATAAGGCATGAAGACCAGAAACTAGAAGCTTTTAGCTGTTTAAGCCATCAAGCTTTACAGCAGCAGTTCAGCTGACATCCATTTGGATGAGGACTCAGAGGCTTCCAGTCTGAGAAAATAGGATCAGCTGAGGAATTGGTGAGGTGAGGTAGCTGTGGCTTGTTCTGCTTCTCTGATCTTCCAGTGTTCACCCCTAACACCTGGTATCAGGTTTGTTTTTTGTTATTAAGACCATTTAAGATTCATGCTACAGAGGCTGGAAAATGGTGGCACACACACATTTAATCCTAGCATTCTGGAGGCAAAGATATGTCTGGATCTCTGTGAGTTCAAAGGCCCACTGGAAACAGCCAGGCATGGTGACACAGGCCTTTAATCCCAGGAAATGATGGCAGGAAGCAGAAAGGTATATAAGGTGTGAGGTCCAGGAACTAGAGCCTTTTTAAGCTTTTAGCTTTTAGCAGCAATTCAGCTGAGATACATTCACATGAGGATTCAGAGGATGAGGAAACAAGATCAGCTGAGGAATTGGCAAGGTGAGGTTGAATGTGGCTTGTTCTGTTACTCTGATCATTCAGCATTCACCCCAATACCTGGCTCCAGGTTTGTTTTTATTAATAAAACCTTTTAAGATTCATATTACACAAGAGCAATGTCATACACTTAGCATAATAAATAGGTTTGCTGGAAAGATGTTCTTCCAGTAACGCTATTATCAGATAATTAAAATATAACCATAAGAGAAACAAACAAAAGTCTTTGTTGTAAAAAGATGAGTGAGAGAGGAGGCACAAGGATGTAAAATAAACTAGGCTGGGTTCACTGATTCATTCTGTGTAAAACAGATGGAGCAGGTTTGAACAGGACACCAAGGGTCCTATCAAGTGTCATCTAAATTAGTGTATTTATGAATATACAGAGCACTGAAATAGGCCGATTATTAAAATAGAAGATCTAATACAACTGCTGTGTAAATGTTGTATCTAAACTAGTGAAATTAGAGTCTTTTTTAAAGGATTCATTTTATTTATGTAGGTGTTTTTCCTGCCTTTATGTATGTTCTTTGCACACATTCAGTGACCTTGGAGACCAGAAGAGCTTGCCAAGTTCTCCTGGAACTAGAGATACAGATGGCTGTGAGGTACATTGTATATGATAGGAATCAGCCCCAGGTCTTCTGGAAGAGTAACCCCTACTCACAACCACTGTGCCGTTTCTCTAGGATCAAATTAGAGTCTCCTAAAATTCATATTTTTGTCAGGTATGGGAAACATGCCTTTAATTACAGCACTTGGGAGGCAGAGGCAGTCAGAGCTCTTTACATTTGAGGCCAGCCTGGTCTACATGCTGAGTTCCAGGATAGCCAGGATAGACTGTCCTTTAAAATGATAATATTTGTAAATGACTAAAAGTAATTTAATTGCAGGAGAAATCATACATGAAATAATATAAAGGGAATGCATATTATTGAAGCATTTTATGATAAAGAAATGTATTTATGATATAGGACATTATTATCTAAATATTGAGTACCACAGTATGTTGAAGTATAAAAGAAAAATATGTAAACATGAATTTGATTACTTTTTCTTCATAATAATTTATAAAAGAAAGTACTTGGTTGCTTATAAAATATAATCATGTAGAAAGATCAAAGTATTTAAGTTAATAATTATAGATTTTGAAAAAATATGACTAGCTGACCTCACTTTTTCTAGTTGTAAAATAATGCCAAAATACTTGGTTCCTTCCCTGCCATAATTTTGTTTTAGAATCAATTAAAAATTTACTATTTTACTTATACTTGAAATGTTACTTGTTGATATTAGGAAAGGGAAAATTGTTTCCAACTTCCAATTCATCCATAATCTCATCTCACTCTCCAACATTCACCTTCTCCTCCCCCTGACTTTATAAAGAAAATTTTCTACCCACTCCTTAATGTGTGTGTTTCTTTGTCTCTATCTCACTCTGTATAAAGCACTATTTTTCTTACAATGAACATTGTCTCAAGCCCTAAGAATAATAATATATATAACCCAATGACACAATGGTTAAGCTTCTTTGTCAAGTTGACTAGGACGGGCATAATACCTTATTTCTGGAGCATCTATGAGAGTGTTTTAGAAAAGGCCAGCATTTGAATCAGGAATATTAATAAAGGACCACAAAAAAGGAAGAGGAAAAGAAAGGAGTGCTTGTTCTCTTCAAGAGTTGCCACTTGCTTTTCTCCTTCCATGCCACCTCGGAGCTCAGTGGTTGAATCTCTGGCTCACAGATTTCACCAGTTGCCCAGGTTCTCACCCCTGTACTGAGCCCTTTAGCCATGGGCTGAATTATACACCATGAAGTTTCTTGGTTCTCCTGGTTATGGACAGCATACACTGAAAAGTATTTTCCTCTGTAACCCATGAACCAATAATCATAATCTCCTATTAACAAATTTATTTTTCCTCTGAAGAACATTGAAACCTTGACTGATATAAAGTTTTTCAAAGATTTCTCAAGCTGTTGGAAGAAACAATGACAGCAATTTCTCCAGATTTATGCTCTCCCTTTCATACTGAAACACTGTCACTGAGAAAAGCTGCTGAGTTGGGAAAAATGTATTTCCTACTCTTTGTACATGTCACCAGGGAGGGGCACATATGGTGTCTAGAATGTGAAATTTGAATATGTATTTATTCTCATAGTATTACAGATGTTGAACTTGTAGTACAGAAACCTCATAGTGGATATCTCCTTAAGTTTTATGCATGGTAGCAATATAAGTTCTCTCAGACTGTGGTATTTAACAAGCAGTGTGTGTCTCTGCTCTTCTCCATTCCATCTTTATTTTATATACCAGAAATGTCAGGAATTGGTTTTCTCTGTTGAGTACTTTCAATACAGCTTTATTTTGGAGATATTCCATGGCAAATATTAAAAAAAGTAAGTTACTTAGCGTCTCTCAGTGTATATAATGTCACTGCAGAACTATAAATACACACCATGCATATGCTCTACATATGTAATGTTAATATAGATAAGACTAGAGATTATACCTTTTAAAGAATATCTTACAAGACTTAAGTTAAAACCAAATTACTAACACTAAAATTATTTATATTGATATTCCATAATCCACACAGCTACTAGACTATTTTCAGCAGATCTTAAAAATTTATTACAAAAGCAATTTCCAAATTATTTGCAACAAATGTAATACCTTTTTGAGTAAAATATAGCTAAAGAATGTTTTTAATTTTTATATTTTAAAATACTTGACTTTGTTGTGTATTTTTCTCAGATAAAATATCCAGTTGTAGATAGTTATATATATCCATGAAGACTGTTTTAAACTATTGCATTACAAAGTTATTTACAAATCTCATGATTTTTGCCATCAGTCAACTATGGTTCTTATAACTAAGTTAAAAACATATAATAAAATTTTGTGTCATTCAGCTGTGTGTTTGCCTTGAGCTTTGTCCAGCCTTAATATGAGGATTTTTTTTTTATTGTATCTTGTTTTGTCCTGTGTAGCTGTTGTCTCTTGGAGGCCTGCTCTCTTCTGAATAGGAAATGGGGTGGAGCAGAGCTTGGAGTGAGCAGAGGTAGGACAAGGCTGGGAAAATCAGGAGTGGAAACTGTGGTCAGGATATATTATATGAGAGGAGAATCTATTTTCAATAAAAATAAAAAATTAATAAAATATTTAAAATTGTATTAAGTTTAAATATAATTTGAGTGTGCCTTCCTTTAACTGATAGAAGTTTATAGGAAACCTATTTGCCCTCTTACTAACACCCTTTCCCAATGTATCTGAGAAAATTATAAATAGCTCAAAATACAAACAGGAGTAACCCAGGCCAGGCACATAGGCCCAGTAGGCAAGAGACATTGATAACACATAGAAGCAATACACCAGAATGTGAAATTCCTTATTTAGAAACCTGGATGGCATGAGGGGGCATATTTAACTGTGCTGAGCTTCATTTTTATATACTCCATGGGAACACAGTGATATCAAAATATTTTTAGCAATGCACTTTTTAAAATTCAGGTATTCGGGTGGGAAGATGGCTCAAAGGAGAAGAACACCTGCTATACAAACAAAGAACATAGCTTCCCATCTTCCGAATCTGTGCAAAAAGCCAGAGATGTTTACATACATGTCTGTACCCTTAATGCGGTGGTGCTTTGAAAGGCAAATATGGGAGAATTGTGCCTGTGTCCTTTTCCTCCTGTTTCTGAGGTAATAGTATATCCTTCTGAGGTCTTTGATATAGTTGAAGACTAGATAGTTATAATTTCCTTAGTTTAATGAAAAATAAGTTATATATGAAGCCTTAGACTCACAAATATAGGATAGATAGGATATCTTCTTTAATTTTGCCAAATACAAATAGGCTAGATAGTGTAACTGTAATTCTTGCTTGATAATTGTTTTGTTATATATAATTTTACTATCTTGAAGTTAAAAAACTTCCTTTTTGAAAAAAAAAAAGAAAGGGGGAAGTGCTGGGGATATCAATTGCTGTATGCTGTGAATGTGCTGCTCTGATTTGGTTGATAAATAAAACACTGATTGGCCAGTAGCCAGGCAGGAAGTATAGTATAGGCAGGACAAGCAGAGAGGAAAATTCTGGGAGCAGGAAGGCTGAGTCAGGAGACACTGCCAGCCACCGCCACCATGAGAAGTAAGATGTGAAGTACTGGGAAACCATAAGCTACATGGCAAGGTATAGATATATAGAAATGGATTAATTTAAGATATAAGAACTAGATAGCAAGAAGCCTGCCACAGCCATACAGTTTATAAGTAATATAAGTCTCTGTGTGTTTACTTGGGTCTGAGTGGCTGTGGGCCCAGTGGGACAGGATAAATCTCCAGCCACAGAAAATTGCTAGGGCTTGTCAGTTTCTAGCCTAGTTCCAGATTCAATGAAATAATCTGTTTCAAGGGATCAAGCAGAGAATAACAGGTACCCTCATCCTTTTCTTGCCTCCAGACATAAACATGGACACAGGTGTATATACTACACTCACCCATAAACACATGGAAATGAATAAATCAATAAATAGTAGTCAGATATTACATAGACCATAAGAATTCACTTAAATAAGTTTCTCTTACTACTACTATGACCTACATTCAGTACTCCAAATAAGATAACATATTTCTTAATAAACAAAATATAACTTTGCAAGAGAAAGAATGTCACATGTATTATTATATTATCAGGTTTTTTGCTTGGTTGGGTTTTTTTTGGATTTTCTTTTTTTTTTCTTTTTTTTTTTTTTTCAAGAAGGGTTTCTCTGTGTAGTTTTGATGCCTGTCCTGGATCTTGCTCTGCAGACCAGGCTAGCCTCAAACTCACCAAGATCCACCTGCCTCTGCCTTTTGAGTGCTGGAATTAAAGGCATGTGTCACCACTGCCCAGTTATTATCAGTTTTTTAAGAATGAAAGTCTATTCATGTGTCATCACTTATATAATGATAAACGTCTCTTTCTGTTCATTATCAACATAGCAGTTCTCTATCATCAAGAGATTCTTTGTAGTTAAATAGACAAGAAAGATTTTATGTAAGACGCCTACAACAGACTTGAGACTACTGCAGTAACAGTAGGAGATTGAATTCGATTCCCCTATGAGAAAAAGTGGGAGAGTTTAAAAATACCCTAATGCGCGGGTGAGATCATAACCAAGAGCAGTAATGAGGCTTGGCCAGTGGAATGTTGCCATCTGGATGTGTTGATTTAAAATTTACCAAATGTAGCATTATCTCTGCCCTAGAGACCAGGAAACAGGGGTCCTATAAGTGTTTGATTATATTTTAAATGAAGGACTCTTAAGTCCCTTTAAAAAGATCCCCCTAAAGTATAAACTAATAAATATGTGGGAAAATATTATCATGACAAAGTATCAGGGAAAATATAGTTCAAAATTGCCTAAAGAAAGTGATCCAAGGCCTATCATGGTGGCATATTCCAATACTGGAAGGCAGAGGCAGGTGGGTCTATGTAAGTTCAAAGCCAGTCTGGTCTAGATAGTAAGTTCTAGGGCTACAAAATGAGAGCCTGTCTCTAATATATGCTCTGAGAAAATGTTGGTGCCCCTATAGTTAGAAGCAAACACACCTCTGCTTTAGTGAAAATGAAGACAGAGAAGGTTAAGGACAAAGTCTAGAATCAATAATCTACCCCTAAATATTCCGAACTCATTATATTTCTGCTTATTTAATTGTACATAAGTCCTTGAAATGGAAAATATATTGTTAGTTACTACTATGTAAGTAAACCCAAGCCCAGTGCCTAAAAATAACTCTTTTTGCTCAGCTCATCACGAGATGGCTGATCTATGAGAGTCCCTGGGGATTGGGCCCAGGTGGAAGGTCTGAAAAGCTCGTCCACTGGGCAATGATGGAAGTGGACAGATGAGTCTTCTTGTATTATGACTTCTTAAACCTTTATTACTAAAGTTAGGCATTTGGCTGATTTTGGTGTCAAGGAAACAAGAACAGTTTTACAAATGAGAAGGAGACTCAACTGTTTGCTATATATAAACACAAATTAATAGAAAAAAATCTTTCTAAGTTTCCTCATCATGTCTAGACAAATCCATATAAGTAATATAGTTGTATCTCCAGATTGTTAGTTGGATTTGTTTTTAATTCAGACATACTTCTTAATACCTTTAGCAGATGACAGACAGTGCTGGCATTACTGGTCAGTCACAATCTTGGAGAAAACAGACCCACTTGAGCCCTTCACAGAATATAATTTTTAAAAAGTGGAAACCAGTGAGGAATCACACAAAATATTTATGATTTTTAGAATGAACAGAGCCGTGGCAAACAAATACTTGACTTCATGATAGCTGGTTATGTGCATGCAAGAACTTAACATAGTCAAAAAGGACTTTTCTGAGAATGTAAGAACTGAGATCTCAAGAAGTTAAATCAATACATACAAGAAGGTAAAATCATTGTAAACACTTATAAGGGAAAAACATGTTCCAGACAGAAAAAAACATACATACAAATACCTAATGTAACATCTTACGGACATGGAAATAAGTATGGAAAAACTAGACAATAACAAAAGGGGGGGAACAAACTCTAGTTGAGATTATTTCTAGTTACATCCATAATGCTTGAGATTTATGCAATTTTTAGATTTTCTAGTAGCCATGACAAGCATTTTGGAATAACATGTGAAATCACTTTTAACAATGCATTTTATGTAGTATTTCTAAAAATTATCATTTTCATATTTGATCAATATGAAAGTATTAATGTACATTTTATATACTTGTTGCTCAAATTTTCAAAATGTGATGGATAATTTAAATTTGAGGTCCTATTTTGCCTTGCCTATTTCATTAACTACATGTTGGCTGCAAGTTGTATAGACAGTGCATATCTAGTCCATGAAGGTAATTTAAAGTCTATGATCTTAGTCTTAGTGACATCAATATAATGTTGTATATTTTAAGCATTGCTTATCCAAGATATATTATGGTATTCATGCAGTCAGATGTGTTTTCTGAACGTATCACTTGCTACAATGAAGACAGAGAAAACTCAGTAGACCTAAGAAGCTTAAAGGTGGCAAATTTAAGCTAGTATATATTTAACAGAAAATTTAGCAGAAATATCCCTTTAGATTTTAAACGAACTTTTCTGAGACTGTCAGGTATGAGCAGGGCATAAAAATCAGTTGAAATTCAACATGTTCAAAATGAACTGACTTAACACTAAAGGAATGGCAAAATTAATGACAAGTTTTCTCTGTTCAGTGGGATATAGACTCCATTTCACCTCATTTATCAATGGCTCATGAGGTGAGGGACATTCATTCAAGAAAAAAGACAGGAGGAAGAAGAGAAATGAAAGTGGATTTGAAAGACTTTAAGAACCGTGTATTGTTTTCTTAGTTCTTGAACTTCTTAATTAGAATCTCTCCTCTTGAATTGGCATTATCATTGCTCCTTTTAGGATAGCGGCATACACTGCCAAAGTGCAGGGATAATGACAGAGACTGGATTGCCATTCTGTGTTTTAGTTAATGCAGAAACACTAAACAGTTGGCATATGTCTGCATCCATACTCTATCTACTTCCTTCAAGAGTAATTGCTTATAACCAGTCTCAAAGTAATCTCAAACAATTGCAGAATAAATCCCTCAGCTAAGTGCTTTCTGCATGTAGGTTAGAAAGAACAATGAACAGAAGTGTGTACAAAATGAAATTGAAAAAAGGAACAGTGCAGCATTTCATGAATAGTACACAATAAATCACAATATTATTATTATTGAAATGTAAATGGGGATGTTATGTTATTTTTTGATAAAGGAAAGTGATTGATGGAAACTCAGACTGTTTGAGTCCCCCAAAGTCTATCAACTATGACATATTCATTCTTTTAAAATTATAAACTTAACCATGCTCATAGTATTTCTAGAAAACTGGAGTAGATGATGAGGGACAGGACCAACATCCAGCTATTTCTTTAACTGGAAGATGACAATGCATTTTCCTTGGGATGTCATAGAGAGATATCTTTGTCCAAAACCCTTTGGGTGATTTTCTTAGCCACACTTCCTATGCTTTATTTTCAGTTAGGATAAATTCACATCAACGAGAAAAGATAAAACACCAGCTTAAGTGCAGAGAGCCTGTTGTGAAAATTTAATCACACATTTCTGACTTCAGCAAAGGGAACAGTAGCACCAACATTTTCCTATCCATGATATGCAGTTGTGATCTGGTCAGCTTTTGCTCACAACCATTATAGTGACTTCATTTATTGTCTTATTAATAAATAATCTCAGGGGACAGTTATCAGGGTATTAACCCAATAGATAAACAGAGCAAAGGAGAAAAAGACCAGCCTCGCCACCTTCTCAGATCAAAAGGGCCCGCAAATCTTTTCAAGACCGTTCTTATTCCTCCCCTCTGAGTCTATCTTCCTCTGAGACCTCCAGAAAACTCTATGGTTCATCCAAGTCCACCGAAATTATACTTCACCTCTGAATCGAGGTTTAACCCAATTGGCAGTTTCAGAGAGGCAATATGCACAAATCTCCTGCAACAAACCACCTGTCTTTAAAGATAAATTAAAAAAAAAACAAAAACAAAAAACCTTCAAGTTGCCAATTAATATCTCAGAATCATCACACAATATATTTTTGGTTTGAGTAAGTCAATTCTAAGTTAATTTTCAATACTATTTAAATAGCTTTTAAAAATTCCTCATTTTTCCCACATCTCGCTTTGCGGTTTGTTTTCCTTTTCTCTCACCTTCTTAGATATATTGTGTATATAAAGGGAGAGAAGTGAGGAATCAAACATCCAGGGATTTTTTAAAAAGCCTAGTTATAACTTGTTTAGTTCTTGAAAGGATTACAGTAGCTTGTCCTTAGGAAGTACCAGAAATAGTTGTTCTGCCCAGATTAGAACCCCCAAAGAGACCACCAGAGACTGAGGATGTCCAGAATGCAAGAGCAAGGTTTCCTTCTCGGGCAATACATGCTAGCAGGGAACCCTGTCTGCAGTGCCCAGCCTAGCGAGGCAGGGAGGAGAGTTCCTCTTTCTTGGGGAGGTTAGCTTTGAAGGCAAAACCCACAAAATTCTTTAGAGAGGAGAGGATTAGTACGGGTCCATCCTTGATTGGTCCAGTTTTCCTGAGCCTGGACTTTATCTTATTTTAGTTTGTCTGTTTGCTCTGTCAGGAGTTTTATGGCCCATCTCCAAAGTCTGGTCATGTTATCTCGAGGGAGGGGGGCGTTTCATGGTTAGTCACCACCAGACATCTTAACTTTGTACTTTTAAAACTTCTAACTTCACCCTGTCTGGGAATGGGGAACTGACTCAATTCTAGTTATTTTAAGATGTCCCTTCCCTCAGCTCTCTAGGACTTAGGGGGAACTGGGGTGGGGGTCTCTCATAGTAAGAGTGAACGGTCCCACCATGGGTACATTCAGGCATGAGATAAACCATTCCATCAGAGTTCTGAATGACTAACTTTGTGTCACGAAGTTAAGGGGGCAATGCAGCCTCTGTCCTGAATGTAGCCCACTTATACAGCTGGTTAGCACGGCCGGAAAATGTTGCTACCTTTCGTCTGATGCAGGTTGAAGGGAGACATGCTTGACAAATTGTAGCTTCCTCCCATAGAGAAGTCACAATCACTCTTGCTAATTTAGCCTCAGGCTATTTAACACACTTCCCATCCAATGTCCAAAGGGTTGTTTCTAAGATGTGGGTCATCTGCATTTCTCTATAGCTCCTGCTTCCCTTCAACACAGCTTCTTTACTTCTTGTCTAAAATCTCTGGCTGCAGAGATGAGCATGTATTACCTTTCACTTCTCATGCACTTTCTTTCTTTTCCTGGACCATAATCAACTTAGTGGTGGTAAGGTCAGGCTTAATGTGTTAAAGTGGGAAATTTTTATAACCTTCCCAATTTATTTTTTTCTGAATATAATCAACAAAGGAAATTTCTTTCTGCCAGCAAAGCTTTCAAAATCATTCTCTTACACACAAAATGTGTTCTTCAGGTTAATAATATGAGATTACATATGCATATACATATACACAAATGTTTTTTCCTTTAATATCCTTTTACCCCTACAGATTTACTCTTCAAATCTATAGGTAAGAACAGAAATGGCTTAAGAATCTTGCCCAAGCTTAACCAGAGCTAACCTAAACTGAATTTCTGATATTCAACCCAATGTTGTTAACATCAAAGCTACTACTGTATTCGTATCCAAGCGTAGACTTCCCCAAAGGAAAAGCACAATTTATTCAAACATGTTTCCTCCCAACAATATTAGAAGATCTCTGAAGACATCTGAGCAAAGAATGAGATTTGACACAAGGTACAGATAAATGGTTATCCTGTCACCTTTGTGGTTTTGTGTACATTAACTCAGTGGATGAATCCCAAAGAGACCAAATAATTTACTCAAAGAGGTGGAAACCTACTAAGTGACCAGCCCTCAAAATCCAGATGATGTACCCATCTAATGATATAAAGATCTCTACTCAGACATTTTCATAATATACTTTTTCCCCTGTAGATTTTTATGAAGTTCAATAATTCTTAATCAAATTTTATTATTTTTGACATCATTATTGACTTGTACCAGTATTTAATTAATGCTTTGTTTAACATTTTATTTTTTATCATTTCACCCTATTGTGGAAGTAAAGGTCGACAAATGGCTTGATAAAGAATGTTATATACCACTGATTTACACACCTAGCCCTTTAAAAAACCTATTTCAAGACTTCAAAATGAAAATTGATAACACTTAACTATGAAATGACATTTAAATTAATATACTAGAAAGAAATTAATGATAAAGTTTTTTTTAATTCCAATTAGAATTTAAAATTCAATAAAGAAATTTCTTGAAAATACAAATGAAAATGTTGTGAGTTGTTTTAGTTGAGATAAAATTTCATTTATCCTAGGCCAGGTAATAATTCTTTGGGTAGACACTGCTGGCCTTGAATTTGTCATTATGCTATGAGGATGTCTCTGGTTTTTCCAAGGCAGGAATGATGATTAATATAATATGCTATAAATTTGTAGTTGTTTGGCTGTCCCCTACTTTTACTAAAAACATACAAAATGGTTCTATATTATTAAGATTACTTTACTTTACATATTTTTATCTAACTAAGAGGAACTGCTGGATTTGAGATGCAAATGTGATATTTTCACATTTTTCAGCACCCCTGCCTCATTTACCAAATCATTGCTATCTCTATAGCTTTGTCACGTAGCCAGCTGTGAGCCTGAGTCCATCACTAATGCAAGACTATATGTTCTTTTAGCTGCCCTTCCTCTCACTGGCTAGGCCATACAAACATACCACCAAACTCTATCTAATCAGAGGCTGCATCACCTTGTTCAATTCACTCCATTACTTAGCATGTAGTTATCTGAGACCTGGAAGACAGATTATCACTTCAACAAGAAGCAGTCCTGATTTGAGGGCATACATATAAGTTAGAGTCTCATGATTTTATTTACTGACAGGGTAGTATAAAGAAGTGACCCTCGGGGCTTGAGTTTGGGGATTACTCAAAGCACTCCACTCTCAGTTTATTAGAATGTGGTACTGGGGAAAAATTGAGCAATTACTGGGATTTCTAATGTGCCAACATACATACAGTAACAGTATAGCTTATTCCAGCCAAGCCAGCCTTGGAATATTTGTATTAGGATCAAGTCCTGGGTCAGAAGGTTTATGTTCCAACTCTTTTGTGCAAAGGCCTGCTATGCAAAGATTAATCCCCTCGAGGCGCCAGAATTCTTTCCACTGCCTATTGTTTCCAAGCCTAATCCCATTGAAGAAGAGATGAGGGTATGAGGGGAGGATTTGTAGGAATGCCTTTCCAATACTTCTCTTTCTATGAGTAAAGTTGTTGGGAAATATCAGAAGATCTAGGAGGTTGCATTGGACCTCTAGTTCTATGCAAAATGAACAAATGGAGGAAAGGATGAATGAACTAATGAAAGAATAGAGGAAGGGAGGGAGGGAGGAAATACAGAGAATGCCAAAATACTTAAAAACTACAACCATAATCTTTAATGATGTCTCTCCAATTCTGTTTTATAGCAAATGTTTCTCCAATAAAAGATCATCTCCTCATATGCATCTACCATTCCTTATTCTAATGGGCTGTATGTTCACACTCCAAACTAACTCTTAGCTATAGGTATTCTATGAAATTCTCTTAACCACTCATCATTTTCAATCAATGATCTTTCTAAATATTCCTCCCTCCAAATAATTATTATGTTATTCCCAAATGTACTAAAATGAATATATAAATACTAAATATAATTATAAGACTATACAAATTATTTTCTCTACTCACATTGCAATACATATCTCAGCTAAATTTTTGTCCACAGATGTATACACACACACACACACACACACACACAGACACTTAGTGGCTTTCTTTTGGAAGTATCTGTGTCTCTGCATGTGGAATGGGGCTAGACATATTTGATTGTTTGTATAATTAAACTGGTTCTACCTGAATTAGGAAGAATATTTTCCCTCTACTTTACAGTCAGAGCTGATAGGGAACCATATATGGTATAATAAACCTAAGTTTGAAATGTTCTTTTGGTCATAGAGTACTATATACAGGTCAATGAAGATAACCCTGCAGAAACTCATCTTCTCTCACATAAGTTTACATGTTTTTATTTTATTCTTCTGACTCAGCCACTCCCCATCTCTGATGGTTAGTATTTGCTGTCAACTTAACTGCATCTGGAATCAAATAAAACCCAAGCAGCTTTGCATATCTGTGAAGTATTTCCTGGATTGGATTATTGAAAATGGAAATATCCATCCTATACTGGGTCATTTTCAGTCAGAAAGCTCACACTAAATCTGGCCCCGCACCTTCTAGAGGCAGACCACATGAAAGAACATAGAAAAAAGATGCTTTTGCTTGTTGCCTGTTTACCCTCACTCTAACTGGAAAACTCATCTAGTTGTTGATCTATTTCTTTACTGGTATTAAGACATTACTTCTTTGGGACTCCAACATAGACTGAAGACCAGCCATAACATCTAGCCTTGTGTACTGAACAACTACTAAGTTCTTCCTTATCTATCAGGAGATAGTCATTGTTGGATTAGGTGGACAACAGCCTGAAAGCTAATCTAATACGTGTGCTTCACACTATAAGTTTTGTTCCTCTGGAGAACTATGATCAATTCTCCACCATACTAAAATAATATAAGCATCCTTCTTGACATTTGGAATATATACAACTTTCCTAATAGAGGAAAGACAATGGATCCAATAACAAAGTCAAAGGTTGAAGGCAGTGATTTTATTCTTTTATTTTATGTAAAAAAATAAATAAAAATATTTGAGCAGCTTAAGTTACCATATGCTTTTGAGGTGCCAAAATTGTAAACAGTTTATCACATTATCCCCTTGAACTATGCATAAGTAGTATGCAGTTAATACAAATCATTATATATGGTGTAATTCTTTTTTAGTTATCCCAATGTTTTTCTAAACAGGAGTACTCATGAATTAATGTATTTTGCTGAGACATCCCAAAGGAATGCACTTATTGAGATCACTTGCTGAGACACTTATAAAGTAAGCCACACTGAACAATGGGGGCTATAGTCAAGGAGACTAAAATAAGCCAGGATGACAAAAGGTAAAGTAGCTGTAGAATGTCATGGGACAGAAGAGTACCATTGTACAGTGATCGATTGTTGTTCATACTTTCCATATATAAAGGATACAAGAATTTGCAGGCAAACCATAAGATATTTAATCCTCAAAAGAACAAAATGGTGATCTTGATAAAGTAACCTGTGAGTATAGAAAGCTACCTATGTCAAATGTATCAATTCATATGCTTAAATATTTTCCTCCTTCATCTAACTTGATATATTCCATATAGTTATTGTTTTAAACAAAGAAACAGATCTCTAGAAACTACACTCAGATGTCCTTCAAACTAACTTCTAATATGATACAGATAATTAAGAAACATCCTTCAAAATTATTAAAACATATCAGACATCTTAATGATTGAATGCTTAGAAGTCGGAAACACAAGGCAGTGTATCACAAATGAACTGTTGATGAACTTTTTAATAAACTTTAGATTTAATATTATGAAAACATTTACTTAAACTAGAATTTAGTAGTAAATTAACCTAATACATCATCTGAATGAATTTATGACTATAATTGCATACATATGCAGCTTACTAACTCTAAATTTAATATATATGTTATAATATAATCATTATGTAGAATTTCCACTTTCAGTGTAAGTTTATTTGCTTAGTGCAACTACTACTAAATATCTGAAGTAACAACAGAAAGTGTTTTACTAGGCATTTTTATTATTAATATTCTATTTATATAGTTTAAATGAATAGCAAGTTAACTGTGGATGTATTTAAATAAGCTTTTGACTTGGCATTTAGAATGCTGAATTTAGGTAAAAAAAAAACATAACAAAAAATATACAATGATTTGGAGTTAGTGTAAAGACTTCTGCAGTAAGACTTTCACTATTTTATTTGCTATTGCCAATAAAGAAAGCCAAGATGTCTCTATAAACAAATTCAATACATTTTTATCTCATTATCTTCCCCTAACTACCACATATACACAAGAAAATATTTCCCTTCCCATGAAATATAATCTGCTCAGCTAAACTACCATATATCAACATGATTTTTTGTATCATGAAACTATAAAATAATCATGTTTGA
Source organism: Onychomys torridus (assembly GCF_903995425.1). NCBI lineage: Eukaryota > Metazoa > Chordata > Mammalia > Rodentia > Cricetidae > Onychomys > Onychomys torridus. Next base: position 51,025,904 of record NC_050453.1, on the reverse strand, counting down.
GCCCAAGAACTTAAGATAAAACTAAGATACTGACTTCTAAAAAAATCAGCTAAGAACTGGAATTAAGATAGAATACTCAACTACCAGTAGTTAGTGTTTATAAACTGTTTGATCTTTGATATGACTATGGAGGAAGAAGTAGACTCCATGAATATAGCAAAGAAAATTATTAATTGTAATAACTTAACCCATGTTATGAGAAGGTTTAGGTATACCTTAGAATTCTTAGAGCTCACATTCAAATCAATGTACACTCCACATACCTCTTAAGAAAGTCCAATAAATGTCAAGGAACTTGGCGAGAAACAAGACACAATACACAATAATACTTTTTTTCCTTCTATTACAGTCACCAACATTTGATGGATCCTTCTTGCATATGAAGAAAAAGGCACAAACCTTAGAAAGACATGAAAGCCAATGTGCACAGTGCTACAGAATAACATGTTACCCCTTGAGGAATCACATGCTCATCTCTTATGCTGGAGGCAAAGGGTCACTATTGAAAACAAAAGGGTATAAACAAAAATTCTCTGGTGCACATAGGGACAAACTTTTTTAATACAAATCTAGACAAAAAAGACTTTCCAAAATACATAAAACTTGCAATACTCATTTTAATAATTAAAAAACAACCCAATAAAAGTAATGGTAATAAATATCTGAACATACACTTAATTAAAGAAGACACGTGAGTGGTAAATAAGCATGGTAGTCATTGCTTTTAAAATTCAATCAAATATTCATATACTTGGTAAATACATAGTAATGTTTAAAAGATATCAATATTAATAGAAGTGCTATTATATATTATTTGTATAAATATATAAGAAATATGAGGAATTTGAAAGCTTTATAGCTTCTAAGAATGAATAGACATATACCTCAAAATGTGCAAACATATTCTTCAACATTTTCCTAAAAGAAATGAAAACTTGTATCAACACAAAAAGACTTGCACTATAATTATAGAAAATTTATTTATAATTGTCCCATGCTGTTAATTTTTTACTTACACATTAATTGATGAATACTTATATGAGTTGTGCATTCAATAAATTAGTCAATGAAAATAACTAGCTACCACTGTATTCAAAGACATAGATGAAATTTGAAAAGCATTACTTAAAGAAAGAAAAGTTAACAAAGCATGGCTGTCACATAATACTATTTATAAATTAAGGAAACAAACAAACAAACAAAACAGTGAGCCAGAAATCATAAATCAAGAAAATGCACTACAGGTATATCCACAGGCATTTTTCTCAACTCAGGTTTCCTATCTCCATGTGAGTCTAGCTTGTGTCAAGTTAACCAAAATTCCAACCATGTCACAGTCCTTGCTTGTACTTATCCTTGTTGTTAACTAGAAGTTTTTTCATATAATATATTTTGATCATATTATTTACTGTTTCTCAAGTCCCCTTAGGTCTTTGCTGTCTTGCTACCCACCCAAACTCATGTTCTTTTTCTCTCTCTGAAACAGACACACAAGAAAGGAAAATCAAAACTAGTTGACCAACACAAACATGATCCCATGCATTAACGTGTTTCGTTTTGGCTTTTTTTTTGTACCTATATCTTGAAAATGTATTCCTTTTATTTTTCATAGATGTTTGGGTTCCCAGTATTATTTTCAGTTCTTTAATTCATTTTGAATTGATTTTTGTACAAAGTGAGAGTTAGAAATCTAATTTCAGTCTTCTGTAAGTGAATATCCAATTTAGTTTTTTCATTCTTCTGTAAGTGAATATCCATTTTTCTTTTTAAGGATCATTTGTTTTTTCTCTCAATGTCAAATTTTGATACCTTGCTCAAAACTTAGGTGGATGTAATATTATGGGGCTTTTGCTGCATCATCTATAACGCTTCATTTGCCTACATATAGGTTTTATTTTTTGCCTGTCCCATGCTGTTTTTGTACTTTTTACATATGTTTTGTTTTCTTTATGAAGGGGAAACACCACAGCTCACATGTGGAGATCTGGGGACAAGTCGTTGAACTTCATCCTAGGGAAACAATTCAGGTTCTCAGGCTTATAGACAAATGTCTTACCTGCAGAGCCATTACCTGATCCAGGTTTTTTGATACTCCCAGATCTGTACTTTCTGATCAGGATTGCTTTAGGATACCTAGAATCTTGACATTTCTATCTCAATTTTATTATTTTTTATGGTTATTGGGATTTCCATGAGAACTGTGTTGTGTCTGTAGATCAGTTTCTTTATTGCAGCCATTATGACAGTATTAGATCTAATACTCTGAGTACTGACAGTCTCCCTACTTCCTCCTGCTCCTCTTCCTCCTCCTCCTCCTCCCCTTCTTCTTCTCCATCTTCTTCTCTTTCTTCAGTATCCTAAAATTTATATTATGGCAGTCTTTTATCTCCTTTGTCAGGCTTGTTCATATTTGATCTAATTTCTGTAAGCTAGTAAGAATGGGATATTTTTTCTAATACCTGCAAGTTTACATGATAGAAAAATTACTGATTTCTGTCTCTTGATGTTTTACCTTTCTGCTTTGCTAAAAGTAATTGTGAAGCCTAAGCATTTCCTATTAATAGTTATACTTTCAATTTTTTAGGTCTCTGAGTATTTAATATACTGTGTTTGATCATATTCACCCTCCCTCAACTCTCCCCCAGTTGAACCCCACTTCCACACCCACCTGTCTTTGTTTCTTTTTTTTTATTGTTTAAAGCAATTAAGACCAATTCATGGTGCCCAAATATTCCTGGATACAATGCTTTCCACTGGAGTGTGGTTGACTCCTCAGGAATTACATTCTTAGAGAAAACTGACTCTCCCTCTTCCAGCAGCCATCACTTACCTATATCTTCCCAGCTAACATTAGGACTTCATGTCCAATTCTTCTATCCATGCTGGAATTTAGCCTGGTTTGGGTTAAAACAGGTTTCATACCTGCTTTTACAACCAGTATGAGTTCATGTGTGCAGCTGCCCTGCTGTGTCCAGAAGAAACCGTTTCCTTGTAGCTATCCACCACCTCTAACACTTAAACTCTTTATGATTCCTCTTCTGCTGTGATTCCTATACCTTGGGAGAAAAGTGTGCCATATGTGTGTTTCATTTATGGCTGAGCATTCCACTTGCTTCTTCTCTACACCTTCCCAAGTTATGGGTGTCTGTGGTAATCACCACCCACCATAAATAGAGGTTTCTCTGATAAGGGGAGAGAGATTCATTATTCTATGGGTGTAATAATTCATAGGGAAATAGTTTAATATGATTTCATTTAGCACAGTAATGACGGATTCTTTCCTAAGGACTTTAATCTGCCTGGCCACATGTTCTTTGCCTGTTAACTGCAAGGGTATCATCTAATGGAATGAGACTTAAATCCAACCCTAAAGTGGTCCGTCACTCCCCTGATGCTCTTACCACTATTGCACCAGTGGACAGGTCTTGCCAGGCTGTTATCACTGTGGTTCACAGGATTCATAGACATGCAAGACTTATGATGACATTTCTCCTCCAGTAGCATGCATAGCACCCTTCAATCACTGAGAAAGTTTGCCAATAGGAATGAAGCTTCCACATCCACACCAGGTTGAATTTCATTATATTCTATGACTCACATATGATGTATCTTAAGCAATAGGGTCTTGGCAGGTAACAAAAGCATGGAAAATAGTCTGTAATATTTTGTGGTCCATAGACCCTCACTGGCCAACAACTGCACAAGAGATAACCTGTTTCTGACACTTGAATTTCTCTTAGCTTCCATGGTTTAGAGGTATGGTAACTGTCATAGGGTAACTCAACTCAATTTTAGTTCCTTTGAAAAGGTCTTATTAATAAAAGGAACTCAGTGCCAGCTATTTGGGTGAATTCTGACAAGATCAGAGAAGAACAAGCCACAGCTAACTTCACCTCATTAACTCCTCAACTGATCCTGTTTCCTCAAACTGGAAGCCTCTGAGTCCTCACCCAAATGGATCTCAGCTGAACTACTGCTCAAAAGCCTAAAAGCTTAAAAGCCTCTAGCTCCTGGTCCTCATGCCTTATATACCTTTCTGCTTCCTGCCATCACTTCCTGGGATTAAAGGTGTGTGTCACCATGCCTGGCTGTTTCCAGTGCGGCTTTGAACTGACAGAGATCCAGATGGATCTCTGCCTCCCAAGTGATAGGATTAAAGGTGTGTGTGCCACCATTTTCTGGCCTCTATGTCTATCTAGTGGCTGTTCTGTTCTCTGACCACAGATAAGTTTATTAGGGTATACAACATATTGTGAAACACGATATTACCACACATTGGAGGTGGGAGAGAGAAAAGCGAAAAGGAAATGATGTAATTATATTTTACTTAAAACTCTAACACTAGTTACAATGTGGCGACTAAAAAGCGTTTTTAACTGCTCCTGGGGCCATAAACTACTGCAGGTATCATAAATTCAATATGACTATTCCCCAAAAACTTAAGGGTAACCCCTATATTGCCCACTAACATCACTTCTAGTTATATTACCAAAGAATTCTAACCAAACATACCCCAGAGATGTTTGATACCCTGTTTAGCTAATAGAAGTAGCCTAGATGTCTACTGATAGATGAATAAAGGAAATATGGTGTATATACAAAAATTAAATTATAAAGAGAAATAAATGGGGCCTGTTAAATAAAATATGCCAGACTCACAAAGACATTAATATTTTCTCTCATACATGGATATTGAAACTAGAATTAATTTGTGTGTTATTTATACATTACATATATATGTGTTTTATATGTGTGTATATGCATGTATGTGTGTGGCATGAAATTAGAAAGGGGTCATGATATATGTGTAATATATATATATATATATATATATATATATATATGTGTGTGTGTGTGTGTGTGTGTGTATGTATGTATGTATATGTATGTATTTAATATGTGTATCTGGAATGAACCTAGAAAGGGGTCATAAGGATGAGGTAAGAAGAGACCATAATTGTTGGGTTGTAACTAAAAGTTTTCCTGTGTCCTGCAGCCACTCCGTCCCAAATAAACACACAAAGGCTTAATATTAATTACAAACTATCTGGTCTATGGCTCAGGCTTATTGCTAACTACCTCTTTTACCTTAAATTAACCTATTTATATTAATCTATGTATTATCATGTGTCTCATGGCTTTATCTGTGTTCCATTACATCTTGCTCCCCTGGCAGCCACCACTCTTCTCTCTGTATCTTTGTTTGGATTCCCTGTCTGGCTCTAACCTGCTGTGGATATTGCTCTGTATAAATAAAATGCTGATTGGCTGATAACCAGGCTGGAAGTATAGGCAGGAAAAGCAGAGAAGAGAATGCTGGGAACAGGAAGGCTGAGGCAGAGAGACACTGCCAGCCGCCTCCATGAGTACCAACATGTAAAATACTGGTAAGCCACAACCTACATGGCAACTTGTAGACAAATAGAAATGGGTTAATTTAAGATATAAGAACTAGATAACAAGAAGCCTGCTGCGGCCATACAGTTTGTAAGCAATATAAGTCTCTGTGTGTTTACTCGGTTGGGGACTGGCAGTTGAGAGAGATTTGTCTTGACTGTGGGCCAGGCAGGACTGGAGAAAACTTCATTAGAAGACTAACCTGTCTTGCCAAGAAGCAAAGCAGCTTCTTCTTCAACCAATGGTAGCAACACATATTCACAGCGAACAGAAAGACCATCCCACAGCAATGGGTGGCACATGCAAACAGCAGAGTAATGGCATGTGTGTGGCATTAAGGCAGAATGCAGCTGTGGAGGTTGGGGCAATCAACAGAAGAAGGTGAAGGGGATTGAATAGGTGAACCAGTGAGAAGAGCTGTGCATGGTGACAAAATAATGAAATTCATTTCTTGACTAACTTTAAAAACAAATATTAACATTTAAAGAAAAAAGAAAACAAGTATCCTGTGCACCAAGAATGTCCTACTGCATCTCTCCAGGTTAATCCTGAACCAGGAGGGGCTTTTTGACATGGAAAGGTTAAAGAGAGGCTCTTGACAATCTCCATTACACTACAGTCACCTGAAGCATTTGCTGCTGGAGATCACTTTGTTAGTCACAGATTCTGTACTCCTTTTAGGGAGCTGCTGCACCATCCTGGAGCTAAAGACTAGCCCATGCTGTGTTCTCCCCTAATGAAGTTACTGTGAACATTGGTTTCTTTATAGGGTACAGTTCATGTGATATTCATTACAACAATTTACTAAAATGATATCAGTTTTATTCTATTTTAATAAATACTTAACATTGTGTGTGTGTGTGTGTGTGTGTGTGAGAGAGAGAGAGAGAGAGAGAGAGAGAGAGAGAGAGAGAGACTGACTCATGCAAGTCTGAAATAAATCAAAGTCAAGTCTCTGCATTTGGAGTCCAAATCCTTGGGCTGTAGCTCTCTGCCAAGAGCTATATATAAACTTCTTAGAATCAGCCACTTGCAACATTTGGAGACAAAAACTGACTTGGGAAGAATAATTCACACTTCTGACCTAGCAACATGATAAATTTGCTTTAGTAAAAGCAATCAGTTTGCCATAAAAGGGTCATTTTTTGTGGGGGCTTTTGCTTCCTATGTCAATAGATCACTGTCTAACAGTCCAAGACATGTTACATTTCAGATAGGAAAAATACACTAATTATTTTGCAGTGCCTCATAACATTTCCCATTCCATTTTCCCCCAGAAGTAAATCTAATTAGTGCACATTTCTAAATGAGCTAAATCAGGAAGCTGTATTAAATAATTTAAACTGCTTCCTGAGCCAATAGAATAGAGCCAATAATTTTCAAGTGACATTAAAAATAATTGTAGTGTAAGGTTTGAAATAAAAGAGACAACATCTTTGCATATGCATGTTCCTGCAAAATGGTAATCACACTGGTACATATTATAGAAGTGGATATTTGGTGTTGTTACTTGCTTGAATTACTAGTTATTTCTTTTGGGTAACCACAATTTCTGTGAATTTTATTTTCTATGATAAGAAAATCAGGTATGTGAGGAGACTAGAAGGCTGACTCAATGGTTAAGAGCAATTGCTCTTGCAGAGGACTGAGGTTAAGATCGCAACATCCATGTAACAACTCACAACTGTGTATAGTTCCAGTTCCAAAGAATCCTTTAGGGAGTCTCCACAAGCACCACAGCCAGCAAAGTGTCAATCCATGAATCAAAAAAGTGAAAGTTCAGCTCAACATGATTCATTAACCAATGATGGCTCAAGAGTCTGATATGGGTAGTTTTATTTTAGGCATATTTAAATACAGCAAAATTTGGAAAAAAAAACTGTTTCTTGCTGATAATTAACTCAATCTCATGTGCACAATAAGGCTTAAGACACAACTACATTGAAACTCTCTGTAAAGTACATGTGACATCTTCCGTAAAGATGCATTCTATAGGTTGACTGTGAAAAACAATCTCATGATAAGGGTCTGGAGGTGACTGGTCTCAGTCATACAGATATAGAAAAGGTCACCAGGCTATTAATCACCTCTGCTCCTATCGTTCTCGGCAGAAAACAGGCTATCTTTCTCTCTTTGAAGAGGAAACCCCTTCCCGTGTGTTTAACATTATTGATTTTCCTGGTGTTCATCTGTGAGTACAAGAACCTACATACCTCCCACAGATTCTAATGCCACCTTCTGGCTTCTACAGGCACAAAATACACATATAAACATGAAGAGTGCATTAAAAATAAAATAGGATGACAGAGTCTAGAACCTTCATCCAGTAACTGATGAAGTAGATGCAGAGATCTATGGCCAGGCACCAGACTGAGCTCCAGGGATCCAATTGATGAGAGAGAGGCAGGATTCTATGAGCAATGGACATTGAGATCATGGTGGAGCAAAGTACAGAGACAACCAGGCCAAACTAGTGGAAACTCAAAAACTGAGGACCAATAGCTGAGGAGTCCTCATGGGACTGGACTAGGTCCTCTGCATGGGCAAGACAGTTGTTTAGCTTGAACTGTTTAGGGGTCGCCCCTGGCAGTGAGATCTGGATCCATCCCTGGTGCATGAATGGGCTTTTTGGAGCCCAGTGCCTATGGTGGGGCATTTTGTGCAGCCTTGGTACAGGGGGAGGGGCTTGGACCTGCCTCAACTGAATGTACAAAGCTCTGCTGACTCCCCATGAGAGGCCTTGCCTTGGAGGAGGTGGGAATGGTGGTTGGGTTGGGGAAGGGGGGTTCTGTGGTTGGTATGTAAAATGAATCGAAAATTTCTTAACAATAAAAAGGAAAAGAAAACAGTTTTAATGAAAGAAAAAAATATATATTTTAAAAACAAAATCCTATACCATAAGTTTATAGCTATAAATAAAATTTATAAAAATATTTCCTTAATAGCTCAGAAATACACACAAAAAAATTTTTATTGAATTTTACAAATATTTTCATATTAATTAAGTAAACTGATGGGGGAAATATTCAGAGGCAATGACTAATAAAATATACTTCAGCTGCTTAAAACAGAATTCAGAAGTTTTCAACAACAGGAGGTCATTTTTGTATTTAAGTATGTCTGCTCTCTCAGAAGGTATTGTTTGCCCCCAATCCACAAAACTGAATTTTGCTAAGATTCTATTAAGTATTTTGTGTGTTCAAGAGGTGCTTTCTTGGTGTTATTGCTCTACTCCACTAGTCGTGCTTTTTTTTTTTTTTTTTTTTTTTTTACTAAAATACTATTTTCAGAAGTCATTATTCATACAATTTACTACATAAGATAAATGGAGTTCAACTCTGAACATTAACCATTGAACACGAATTCCCTACAGTGAATCTCAAAGGGAACTACAAAACCACTTCCAAGTTCAAGGGAAGTTAGAAGCTAATGAAGCCAGGAGGATTTATTCAAAGGTTAGAAAGGATTTAGAAGTTGTGGAAGAGAAGGTACAGATGAATGATAATGAGTTGTTTAACTGGCATTTATCTCCCGAAAATATACCTGGGTGTGAGCATGATTGCGGATTTACAATAAATCTGTTCAAATTTAACAATATAGAGGCTATGGCTATGCCTCACATTCTTTTGGAACGTGTCAATGAGGCAGAAGTGTTCTCTCAGAAATGCCTCAGTGAGCCAAAGTTCTCAGCCATATTGATGATTCCTTTCCTTTTCACTGTTTTCATCGGTTTTAAAAGGATATGAGAACTAAAAAGGGAAAAGAAGGATTAAGGGAAACACTTGACTGTTCAGAAAGGGTCCTTTTCATGACTGCTTTCCACCATGCAGTGAAGACTATTCTTGGGGTTTCCAGCAACCTCTTCTGATAGGTAAAGAGTTAATGAGATTTCAAAATAGCATCTTTAGTCTGTTTTATTTTTATTGTACATTTTCTTTTTGTCTTTTATTTTCTTTTTGGCTACGTCTTGCTGTTGTATCTTATAGTCTTTTAGGTCTAAATTTTGTTTGGAATACAGGTGTCAGGAAGCAGGTCTTTGTTACTCTAAAGCAGACACACAGACAATATTCCCTTATACAAAACTCAAGGTAGACTTGGGAATTTCTCATTTTTTCCCCTTACAATGCTTCATCATCTTGCTCTTCCTCAGTCTCGAATCTTTCTTATTGGTTATGGAAGCATGCATTTATATGTCACAATCAGTAGCCTCTGTCTTATTATTAGCTTCTGAGTCTCTAATGCTTTTATGAAACTTCAGGCTAAAATGCCTAATAGTGAATATCATATTTTTCACCTTGATGTGCAAGTAATGACAGATAATTCTTCTCTTTGTTGTTGTTGTTATTGCTAGAGATCCTTTTAACTTATTTTCTTGAAGCTAAGTATTAAAATAAGGGGCTTGCTCATGCCCAGTAAAGCACTCTTCCACCCAACTATGCCTTCAGCCCAACTCAAAGATTTTAATCACAGGAATTAAATATCCATTTACTTATTAATTTTTAGAAGCCAATGGAACAAGGAGGAGATGGCTATGATGTGCTTGTGGGTATATAATAAATAAAAGAAGAAAAGATGAATGTAAGCTTCAGTAGTCTGCCCTTGATTCATTCACATAGGTGATAAATGTTCCACTCAATTTTCTGCTTCTTGTCTGGTAGAATAAGCTGGGATCCTATGATCATCTCTGTGCTAAAGTATCCATATACTAGTGATGTGTTGAGCCAAGTAACACAGTTTTACTTGGGTGCTTGGCTGATTAGTTTTTAGCCTTCCCTAGAGAATGAATATAATCTGAGGTAAAGATCTCCTCCCAATAAAATGGCCATTGTGGCTGAAATGACACATAGTAATTATGAACCTAAAACTTCTATTATTTATTATATGAGCTCATAAATTAAACTCTTCAAAGCCGAGGCAAAGACAAAACTGAAACTTACAATGGATCAACTTTCTTCTCAGTGTTCTGAATATCCAACTGATATTTTAATCTCATCAGAGTGATCTATATGCACTATGCCTCCCAAATCATCTTTTTGTATTATCAATTATGAACATAACTTTCGGAAAATATTATTTCAACACATCATTGAAAAAAATAAGGATAATTAACAAACTCTCTCACTTCCCCCTCACCCCTCCCATGTTCTGTATCCCCACACTCCCTTGCAAATTCATGGCCTCTTCTTTATCAGCATCAGCATCTTCAACATTACTGTTATTACACACATATACATGAATGAATAAATATATAAATAAAACCTACTGAGTCTGCTTAGTGTTACTTGCATTTATGTATATGCATAAATATGTTTTAGAGCAGACCACTTGGTACTGGATTACCAATTACAGAGTTCATTACTAGGGAAGACTAATTCTCTCAGAACAGCCATTAATTACCTATAGCTCTTTGACTATGGTTAGGGCTTTGTGAAGTTTTCTCCAGCCATGATATCATGTCTACTGGCGGCGGTGTCACTCTTCAGGACTTGTTTAGGCAGCCATATTGTTAAGATTTCTTGGGATCGGCTTCCCTGTCATATCTAGGAAGCACAATCTCAAGCATATTTCATGGTCTTCTGGCACTAGCAATCTCTTGCTCCTCTTTCTGTGTTGATCTGTGAGCCTGATATGTGGGGGTTGTACAGTAGATGTACCAACTGGAGTGCAGCAAACTCAGAAACATGGAAATAACTCCATGTATCCTATCTGGCCACAGTGCAGAGAAACTTAAAATCAATAACTAATGAATCTCTAATAATTACTCTATCTTAGGGAAATCAAACAACCCATTACATAAAAAAAAAATGACTAGATCTAAGAAAAAATCAAGAAATAAAAATAATCTGAAACTAAATGAGAATACAATATCACAAAAATCTCTGGGTCAGACAAGATGGAATTTTATACCTCTAAGTTGCTACATTGAAGAACGATTTTTTAAAAAGTGACTTAATAATTTAAGTCACTTAATAAGAATTTCCAAATTCTTCAACTCAAGAATTTAGAAAGCAATAACAAACCAAACTCAAACCCACTGGCCAGAAATAAATGAAATGAAGATCAGAACTGAAATTTATGAAAGTAGAAACAAAGAAAATAATACAAATAATCAACTAATCTTATTAGAGCTGGTTCTTGGGGATGACAAATAATATCAACAATATTTTTTTATTGGTTTAACATGATGCCACTTCAGAATGTCCAGACTAAGGATATTTTAAACAAATGGCATATTTTTCTATGTAATTCACCAGAAGTAATTTTACTTAGAATCAAATGGAATATTAAGTACTAGTTGTGAGTACTTAATTAGTTTCTGAACAGAAATAATTCCCCAAACAAAATTACCATATGTAACATTATCAATGTAATGCATCATGCATATCCAAACAGAAATGAGAATATTAATCTGTTTCAACTATCTTTTAATAACATGAGGAAATAACTATTCAGAAGCATGAGTTAGAAATGACTATTCAAAAGCATGAGTTAGAAATTTAAACATAGGACATTAATATCACCACATATTTCTCTGCAGAAAATTTATACATATATATATATATATAAAACTTGGATAAAACTGTAAATTAAATATGTGATATTTGATATAGTAATCATTAGTATATTGTCCAAATTTGGTATCAACTAATCATAGAAATGTCCAATTAATTAATATATACCATTGTTATTAGGAGAAACTAAAATCTAACCATATATTTGATGTTCTACATTTTAATTTGTTACATGATATATTCATAAGCTACAAAATTATTGTTTACTAATTTAGGATTCAGGATTTAGGAACTGTTCTCTCAAAGTCATATAACAACACAATACAAAAATAATGAAAGAAGTGTATTAGCATAATGAATCACAGTTTAATGGCAAACATGAGCAAAAATATACTTATTGGAGTGCTTAAGACATACCCTTTTCATTGTTCTGAAAGATGCTGCTGATGAGAAATAAAGTCTGTCTTACTTTGAAACTATTGGAGCAAATACAATTTTAATACTATATTTCTTATGCTATAATGTAAGTTGATATAAATGAAAATCACTACACATTTTAATTTTGAAGGACTATAATACTGAGAAATGAACTTTTATTATTAGTTTCCTAAATTGAAAACTAAATATTATTTATGATGTCTCCACATATTATAGATAATACCTTGATGTGTATTTTGTTAATAATTAATCAATTTATACAAGTTACCTGTCAGTCAAGGGGAAATTATTTGGATCCTTAAATAAAAGTAAAAGCCAATGTGATACATGATGTGGCTATCCATATTTTTGAGATTTGAGGCAAATGATAACCTAAATAAGCATAAAGAGAAATCCTTCACTTAGAGCATGAATTAAGAATAAGTCAAGATGTCTAGTCATCAATTTTCTCTCATTAGGATGGAAGTCATAATCCAACCCTGCTTTTTAAAGTGCTATTAGGATTACCAAATGAAGTGACATGTCAAATTGCTCAAGAAATGCTAAGAAAAAATAGTATTTCCGGCACTGCTACTTATGATCTGTGATTAAAATTTGTTTCATGAACATCAAAATAACATTTATGTACTTTATAACAAAAATTTATTTGACAAAGAATTTATGGAAAAGTAAATCATGTTCATTCTCACACATACATTACTTGATCTTTCACATTGTCCAATTTGAGAGTAAAATAATTTATGGTTTTAGGTGACCTAGAGACTGCCATAATCATATTATTGAATAATTTAAATTGCTTATTAGTGTTCATATTTGGAAAGAACTAAATCTAATCAAGTTCAATGCACAGAGAGGTATCTATGAAAATGTATCATACAGCTTACAGACTCTCCAGTTTGCCAGAGAGTTGGCTTACATACCAACAGTAAAAGTAATGAATAGCCTCTAGTCTAAGAAAAAAGGACTATACTATAAAACACAACATAACCATGGGTATTTATTCAGGACCTATCATGAATGGGACAAACAAAGAAACAAACAAACAAAAACCCAAAAAAGGGAAAGAAAGAAAAAGAAATTCACCAAATGTCCCAGAAACCATAATAATAGAATTAGATACACTTCCAGACGATCACATTTCCTCTTATATGACACAATCACATTGCTGACTTTTTCCTCCATTTTTTGAAAAATTTGACAAATTTACCATATCAGATGTGTCATATTTACATAGAGCCAGAAGCTTATTCTTGCATTTAGCATTTATTTACATCTTAGTAAGTGCCAAATATACTGACAGACAGTGATCGTAACATTATGTTGCTTAACATTCTCTCATTTGGTAAGCTTACAAATTGATGAAAAGGAGTATGTCAGATCTAGACTTTCAAGGCTATCTTTATTCTGAGTAAAGCACAAGGGACAGTGAAGACACTGACAAGACACATATACATATACATGCATATGCACACATACAAATGTGTATATGTATAACTCGACACACACATATATCCACAGCAGTATCATATCTAAAAAATTATTGTCTGCCTAATTAGCATGGTATTCAGTAATTCCTAATTTATTACAGACAAAGATACCCATGTTTACACAATACACAAAACACCAGAACTTTTTCAATACATTATTTGTTAGGTGGTGCCAAATGGAAGCTACTTAGGGCAAAAACATGAGTTTTACAGAATTTTTCATATATTGTATTCATGTTATCTATAAATAAATGATCACAGCGAAAAGATAACAGTAACAAAGACAGTCCATCAGGTATCTCACCTATTCAGATCACATATTATACTTCCAAACAGAGGAAAACAGTTTACATGCTGCTTCCTGGACAGCAGGCTGGCTTTTCCTCACTGAGCCTTCTCCTTCTCAGAATTCTATTTTTCTCCTCACTCTGCCTATACTCCCTGCCTGGCTACTGGCCAATCAGTGTTTTATTAAACCAGTATGCCAAAGCATTATCCCACAGCATTTCCCCTCTTCTGTTTAATTAAAAAAGAAGGTTTTAACTTAACATAGTAAAATTACATACAATAGAACAATTATCAAGCAAGAATTACAGTTACAATATCTAGTTCATTCATATTTGGCAAAATTAAATAAAATATTCTATCTATCCTATATTTGTGAGTCTAAAGTTTTATATCTAATTTATCTTTTATCATAAGCAAGGAAAATTATAACTATCTAGTCTTCAACTACATCAAAGACCTCAGAAGAATACAATAGTACCTAAGTAAACAGGAAGCACAATGTAATCAACATCCAAAAAATCTAGAATGACAGATACAGCTTGCTACCTGGACAGTAATCCAAAGTTCCTCTGTAATGTCGGGGCATCCATCTTCAGCCTATAGGTCTAGTCTCTCAGTCATTTTTTTTTCTTTGTCCTGTAGAATATCTGGCAGCTTCTTCTGTGAAGCAGGAACCTAAAGGACCATCTCACCCTGCAAAGTTCAGTGATCACCTTCCTATGAGTCCTGCATGTCTAGTTGATACAACATTTTATCAAGCAGTCCAGGCAAGAACAGTTTTTTGCCCAAATGGCTATTTTTGCCAAGAAGAAGATAAACTCCATATGGAGTGTCTTTGATGAGCATCTTTCTCTTTTACATAAATTGGTGCTGCCAGGAGCAGACATGTCTCACTGTCCAGAAAGTCTAAGTGTTTAAAGCATTTTAAATGCCATATTCCATCGATCTTTGAAGTGCTTGAAGATTACCTATCTGATTGAAATATATCTGTATTTACCTAGAAAACTTAACATGACTATTAGTTTGACTATCATAGAAGACTAATTATTAATCTGTATTTTTAATTATCCATTACAATTTAAATGAGTTACATAAACATAATACTTTAAACAAGAGTAGAAATATACATACAGTATAACAAAATTAACTTTAAATTTGTATCAGTAAGCTAAAATCTATACCAGTGTGAAACATTTTAAACAAGTTGCTTGTTAAAAGTGGATTCAATAATCTATCCTTCATCTTATCAGATCTATATCATATCCCCTTTTCCCCTTTTTTCTTTAGACAGATATTGACTATGACCAATAACAAATTGTAACCAACAACATAAACAAAGACAAATGTCCATAATCCATTCTTTTGGAAATGTGGGCATAGTTTTTTAGGCTAACTCCTGCTGATTGTGGGCACTGGTAGTCTTATGGGGATCCTGAGAAAATTTGAAGTAATGGTCAAATCCTGGGAAGACCATCTATAACCTTTGTTGATAGGTACCATCTGTTAAGGTTTAGAAAATCTGGCTTGATCAAATATGATCCATGTTATCCTGGAACAAATCCATAGCCTCTTGCTTCTTGTGGAAACAAAAACAGAGCCTTTTTTCCAAAGCAACATATCCTTGGATCCAAATTTTGAAGTCAAAATACATTTAAAATATACATATACATTGGTTTAACTGAGTTGTCTTTACAACCAAATGTCCTTCTGCAGTTAAAAATATCAAATACAACACAATCCAGATTCTCTGTGTAATATCCATCTTTAAATGACTTATTTTTTATATTACCTTTACTTTCTCTTTAAAGACTTTTTATTTTAAAACCATTTATTTATGTAACTGTCTATATTCTTTTTTTCTCCCTTCCAAGCCTATGTACATTTTTACACACACTGTAAACCATTTAAAGTCTTATTCCATCTGAATCTGCCTTATTGTGAATCTATTGCTTTAAACTGCAGTGGCTAGGACTGAAATGGCAGCTTTGGCTGCTGGCTCCACCCACCTCAGCTTCCCAACATGGCAAAACCATGTTTATCACTATGTTTACTGCCAGCTGTGGGATCCTTGCTCACTGCTGACTCTTGGAAACAGTGGGTCTGTGCTTCCATCCAGTAGTATGTATCTCAAAAATCTCTTTTTCCCCTTTTTTGTACTACCAAAAGCTATATCCATCATATAGTGTGTGCGCAGCTGGCAGACTCCACTGTGTAGAGTAGCAGGAATCTACCACACTGCACTCAAGCCATATTGCGAACCCATCATACTGTAGCTCATGGCTTGCCTTCGAGGCACAACTAGGAAGTTGTTTTTAGCTCTGTTTTAGAATCCTTTTTTTTTTTTTTTTTTTAAGCTTTCTCAGGTTTTAGGTGGAAACTCTTCCCCCACATTTTGATGCCATTTATTCAGCTAAACTTAATGGATTGTTTTTCTCTTTTTTTCACTATTATGAAGGCTTACATTGCCAGGCAAGTCTTCTCCACTTTGCCTGAAAATTATCTCATACCCAATCAGAAAGAAGTTAGCTACCACCACAAAGAGCCATGGAACAATTATATGAGTGGGCATGCCTTACCTGTCAAGTCATGTTTTGGGGAAGCTTTGGGCCTAGGAGAGGAATTTATTTCTGGTGTATAACTAAACTGTCAATCAGAAAAACTGCCTCTCAAATATCTATGCTTATATCTATAATCAAAACTCACTGTCAACCTTAATCAGAAAATACTATCCCTTACAATAAACAGTAAATGGAGAGACACATTCCCACAATGCTGAGAATAAGTGATGGTCATGAGCTTGGGACTAGACAATTACTCCCCCTCCTCCAAGGCCTGGAAAATATAAATAAAAAGTTGGAAGTATACTTAAAAAGATAGGGTGAAGGGCTACAAGAGATCATTCTCTAGGCTTCTAATAATCATTGTAACAATTTACTTCCAAAAAGTAGTTACCTGCACTGGACCCTCACAAGTCAGGTCCTATTAACATTCAGTCATGAGGCACTGGAGAGATAGCTCAGTGGTTAACAACATTGGCTATTATTCCAAAAGACCAGGCACTGTTTCCCATCACCAATGTGGCAGTTCACAGTGAGATATAACTCCAGTCACAGAGGAACTGATGCCTCTTCTGACCTCTATGGGCAACATACACACATTAAAAACATTCACACACAAAATAAAAATAATTCAAAAATGAAAAAAAAAAAACAATCAATTATGAAAAGAGGAAGGGATCACAGGGCCGAGGTGTTAGTGTTGAACTACATAAGCTACTGAGAGCTTATAAAAAAGACTGGGAATACCTATCTTTAGTTGTGTGCTCACTGCTGAGCCCACCAGGCTGGAGTAAATAGTTCCAAACTCACTGGGTCATAAAACAAACAAACATGAATATGAAAGAAATATTTTTTTGTGGCCAGACTGGGATAATAGAAATAAGAAAGAGAGATGGGGTGAGAATGGTCAGTCCAAATTGTGTATATATGTGACATTGTCTAAGAGTAAACACACACATATATGTGTGTGTGTGTGTGTGTGTGTGTGTGTGTGTGTATGTATGTGTGTTTCCTTATTGTATGTGTATAATTTCAAATTGAAACAATTTTATTCAAATTAACACATTTTCTCCTTTGAAAACATAAATGAATGGTAGACATGATTTGAGTTAAAGCAATTGAGAATCTACAGAGCAACTCCCATTAGCTATGAGAACACAGGAAATACAGATACATTGGTGTCTCAGACAACAATATTTACCCTTAAGTCCAATTCTAGCCAGCATGAGCTAGTTGTATACCCTACTTTAAAAAGAAAGTTATTTAATGCATGGTATTATTTGATCATAAAGTTATATTCTGAAAAAGAAACTTACCTAATCCCTCTACTGATTTAACCTTAGGAAAAACATTTAGTCATCTCTGCTTCTCAGACCCTACAAATTTGGTGATGGATCATTTTTTTTAATGGCTTTATTCATTTTTCTGTTGAGGGACATCTATGTTGTTTCCAGTTTCTGGCTATTATAAAGAGAGCATCAACGAACATGGTTAAGTGTCTCTATGGTAGGAGGAAACATCCTTTGGGTATATGCCCAAGAGTAGTATAGCTGGATCTTGCAATAGACTGATTCCCATCTTCCAGGGGAACTACCCCTGTGTTTTCCATAGTGGCTGTATAGGTCTACATTCCCAGCAGCAAAATGGATAAGTGTTCCTCTAACTCCATATCTTCACCAGCATGAGCTGTCACTTGCTTCATTGATCTTAGCCATCCTGACAGGTATAAGATGAAATCTCAAAGTTGTTTTGGATTTCATTTCCCTGATGGCTGAGGGTGTTGAGCATTTCAAAAGTGTTTCTCAATCATTTGGATGTATGTGTAAAGGTGCCCTCGTGATATTCACATATTGATAGTAACCATCAGTAAGTAATCTAAACAGACATAAGGCCCACTCAACAGGAGGGAAATCATGGCTAGTGTTAGAAACCTAGACACTTTTCCCAAGGCTAGTGAGATCATAGACGTTAGAAGAGAATGTACTACAGCAACTTTGCTATACCAACATAATTCTTTGACTACAATCTGAATCTCATCTTTATATCTACAGATTCATGTAGCTACCATGCAATGTTATAGATTCTCTCTATAGCCAACAGACAGAATCACAGAGAACTAGAGGTGAATACAGTTCAAAGATCAGTGGATTCGGGTAAGCCAGAACAAGTGGAAATATCCTTCGCATAATTTCTGCATTGATGGCTCCAAGAACAACACATAAGAGGGAGCAGAGAAACTGCTAAGAACCAGGGAAAGAGGGAGTCTGCTGTGTGACTGCCTGTCTCAGAAATGGCTACATAAACAAGAACAGAACAATGAAAATATAATTAGAATTACTAGGACAGGAGGGGGAAAATCTCATGAGGTTCCACCTGTATACAAAAGTACAGGTACCTAACGACTGCTGAGAGAGGTGGAAATATAGGAAATAGGGCTAACAATTTGAGAGTAGCTATACAATTTGATAGAGGGTACATGGGAGGGGCTGGAGGGAAGATGTGGGTGTGATATAATTATATTCCAATTTAAAAACATAAAATATAAAAACTCAATTGTACATTTTTGGCTTCTTTGTCAAAAATTATATGTTCATAGGTGTGCATTTTAATGTCAGGGTCTTCAATTCAATTCCATTGGTCCACACATTGATTTTTATGCCAGTACCAAGCTGTTTTTATTACTGTAGCTCTGTAGTAGAGCTTGAGGTCGGGGATCTTGATGCCTCCAGAGGTTGTTTTATTGTACAGTATTTTTTGGCTATCCTGGGTTTTTTGTTTTTCCATAGGAAGTTGAGTATTATTCTTTCCAGGTCTGTGAAGAATTGTGTTGGAATTTTGATGGGGGTTGCGTTGAATCTGTAGATTGCTTTTAGTAGGTTATTAGGATTGTACAGAAGTGGCTTTTTATTCTTGTGAGTGTCTTTACTCTCAAATCCTTTGAATTTCAGCAGCACCACTGCTACTGAAGTACATGAACTTCACTCTCACTCATAAAGGCATACTTGTCATTTCTACGGTAATCATTTCTTACCAGTCACTAAATCTCAGCTAGCACTGCTCTCCTGCTCTGCCCCAGGTGGACCCAACCATAGAACACCATGCCAGGATCTGTCTGTTCAACAAGTTCTTTTTCACTGCTTTGCAATATGGAACAACTAGACATGTACTTGACAGCAAAGTAAAGAAAGCAAAAGGTCTGTGTGGAGCAGTCTAGACTGACAGAGTGCTACCAGAGCATAGTATAGATGATACAGACTGGAGAGGGTGGTTAAGCACCCTGGAAAGAGTACTGAGAGGAACTAATACATGAAAGAAGGAGAAATTGTACAACACTGTCTGCACTGAGATTTTCCCCAATACTGTGATTTGGATAATATATTACTTATGAATACAACAAAGTGTTTTGCTTGTATAAAATCCTCATCTGCAATGTACTTTGAGAGATGGAAAAACTCATTAAAGATCATCAGTTAGGATACTTTGTAGAATTCTGTTAGAGATTACTATTAAATTAAAATATCATTATCTAAGAAAATGGTGTGAGTTCCAGCACGACTGTTAGGGTGTTTGGCCATCTGATCACCAGACTAGGTCAGATCAGGCTTTCTCTTGATCATTCCCAGCAGTCTACAGAGGATGTATCATTATGGATTTCTGGGGACCTCTCCAGCACTCTGCCTATTCCTGTTCTCATATTGTCTTCATTTATCATGGTCTGTTATTCCTTGTTCTCCCTTTCTGTTCTTGATCCAGCTGGGATCTCCTGCTCCCCTAAGCTTTCTTTCCCTCAAACCTTGTTCTTCATTACTCCCTCTGTCGTCCAAGTTGTTCACGTAGATCTCATCCATTTCTCTGGAAGTGGATGAAGAGATCCTCAGCCAGGCCCCAGGTGGAGCTCCAGGTGTCCAATTGTCGAGAAAGAGGAGGGACTGTAAGAGCATGAATTGTTGAGACCATGATTGGAAAAGCACAGGGACAAATAGCCAAACAAATGGAAGCACATGAATTATGAACCAAAGGCTGTGGAGCCCCCAGCTGGATCAGGCCCTCTGGATAAGTGAGACAATTGAATAGCTTGAACTGTTTGGGAGGCATCCGGGCTATGGGACCGGGACCTGTCCTTAGTGCATGAGCTGGCTGTTTGGAACCTTGGGTTTACACAGGGACACTTTGCTCAGCCTGGAAGGAGGGGACTGGAGCTGCCTGTACTGAATCCACCAGGTTTAAATGAATCCCCAGGGGAGTCTTTGCCCTGGAGGAGATGGGAATGGAGGGGAGTTGCTGAGGGGAAGGTGGGGATGGGGGCGGGAGGGGGGAGGACAGGGGAACCCATGGCTGATGTGTAAAATTAAAACACAAATATAATAATAATAATAATAATAAAAATTAACGTGAAAAAAAAAGAAAATGATGTACTATTAGTTTTCTTAGACTACTAGTTTTTCTCAGGTAATCACAGAGAATGGGAAGGGATCCAGTACATAATTTCCTGGGCATTTTGCAGAGACACAAAGGACAACAGAAGAGTTAAACTCAGGTAAGCGAAGTTTCAGTGTTCTAGAGATACACAAAAACAGGAGAAGGAAGATAATTTTCTGCTATGGAGAAATCTGAAATTCAATTTCTACACAGTGCATTATGTACCATTTCACAGAAATCTAGGGGAAGAGGCAACCCAATCTTGAAGCACTTACAAAATTCTTTTCAATAAGCTGAACAGTTGTTGAAAACCCTCACTATTCAATTAAAGGATCCTTTCTCCATTCCTTCCCCCTGCTTCTTCCAGCACTGGAACAACATTCTTAGGGAACTGCCTTCTGCCACCACTATAATTTCCAAATTATCAGCACTTAACATTATTTCATGTTTCTTTCAAGTGGTTTTCTAGTCTTAATTATGAGCACATATTGTTCTGTTATTACCCTTTCTATTAAGCTGTAGCTTGGATTTCAAGTTCAGAATACTTACAAATAATATATGGAAATTACTTGCATAAGGATTTGTTTGCTGCTTCAAATTTAATTTTAGCATTGATGGTAATGTCAGTGATTAGCTAGCTATGTAGACTACTAGTAAGTACAGCAAGCTCATTACAAACATCTCCTAAAGGATAAAAGCAGAAATACTAAAACTAAAATGAATTATTTAACCCAAGAAATATGATGCAAGGGCACCTTTTTTGATGACCATTAGTACATATAGTAAGATTCACCTCAATTTGCATGAATAAATTTACTTGAATTGACTTTGCAATAGTTTTAAGTGACAGTCATAAAATAGAGAAAATAAATTGTAACAGATGTACTTTTACCTTTTCTTTAGGAAGATGAACTTTTAAAAAATCAAGATACATAATCACTAAAGGCATATTTTTGACAAGGACAAACATTTAGGGCCAGAATTCTGTACCAGAAAAGAAGCACCAATTTCAATTTGCAAAATCCCACTCAGGTGTGAAATGTGGCTTTCTCCCAGAAGCCTCTGTTCCACTGGTGTGAAGCTCACTCAAAATCATATTCTCTGCCTCATCTCAAATGAAACAATAAAATGTGTACAAGTCCTCTATACTTTAAAATTATCCAGCCATGACTACATTAATTGTGAAGCTTCGGTGACTTTATTTTCATTTTGAGTATTTTCTTAAATTATAAGTCCAGGTGCTTTCATTTGGTGCTTTCTTATTAGTTATATTCTTAACCATAAATCTCCGGAATGCCGCTTTCAGAGAGAAAATGGCAGGAATATTTCACAAATTTACTCAGCAGCTAGTTGACAGGTGTGGTAATTCCATCAGTATTTACAGTATATTCTTCTGCATGAGACAAAATAAATTTGTTTTCCCAATTCAGTATAATTTAGTTTTAGATGAATGCAGTCTTATGAACTATCATAGGATAGTTTATGGCAAACAGTACAGAAGAAAATAAACCTTTCCTCACTCAGGCTAATTAACTCTCAAACACCAAAGGAAGGAAAGATTAAGAGCATACAATCAAGAAGAGGGTTAAAAATAAAAATGATTGAGAAATAGCCACAAATTGTTGATGAATTGGAGAAAAGCACTCAACTTATTATGGCTTTCTTTTATATGACGAAATATGGTTCAGAAAAATGAGAGCATCTTGCAACTCAAAACCCTTCTTTATCATATCTGCATCAGAAAACTTTTAAAATTTTTAAGCAAAGTGGCAGGATATAAACTATCACATAAACATCAGTATTCATATTTGTCAATAACAAACTCATTAAGGAAAAACATCAGGAAACAATCCCACTCATAATTCCCTTGAAAAAAATAAATAACTTGGAATAAAGTTAGTCAAAGGAGTTAAAGACTTTTACAAGGCAAAGTTTAAAATACTGAAGAACGAAATTCAAGATAACAGTAAAAGATGAAAAGACCACTCGTATGCATGGACTGAAAGAATTAACATAGTGAACATGGCTATCTTATTTTTTTAAAAAACCCTATAGATTAAGTACAGTCCCCATCAAATTCCCAACATAGCTATTCACAGATGTAGAAAAAGCAATACTAGATCCAGCGGGATCCCAGCTGGATCAAGAACAGAGAGGGAGAACAAGGAAAAAGAGACCATGATTAATGAAGACCCCATTGGAATAGAAAGAGAACAGCTACTAGATTAGACACAGAGTGGTGGCACACATGCCTTTAATCCTATCACTCAGGAGGCTACATTAGGAACAGAGGAAGGCCTGGTGGCACACATCTTAATCCCAGCACTTGAGATCTCATGTCTTTGCTTTGGAAGCACATATGCCTTTAATCTCAGGAAGTGATGGCAGGAAGCAGAAAGGTATATATGGTTGAGGACTGGGAACTAGAGGCTTTTGAGCAGTTCAACTGAGACCCTCATGGGGTGAGGTCTCAGAGGCTTTCAGTCTGAGGATTTTTGGAAACAGGATTGGCTGAGGAGTTGGTGAGGTGGGGTTGGCTATGGTTTCTTCTGTTTCTATGATCTTTCAGCTATCACCCCAATATCTGGCTCTTAGTTTTTTTTAATTAATAAGACTGTTTAGCAATTCATCTTACAGCTCTTGCCTTCTAGTATTTGATGCAAAGTCTCTTGTTTACCACAGCTGTGCAAACTAGGCTAACTAGCCTCAGAACTTCTGGGACCTCTACTGTCTCTACCTCCCATGTCCCATTGGACAATGGGATACAGATGTGCAGCACTGGATCAAGCTTTTACATAAGTTGTGAGGATCCAAGCTCTAGTCCTCACTGAGCCATCTCCACAAACAGAATTTTGAGATAATACATATCTCAATTATATCATTTTACTTCCTTGGCCATTCTCTTTCTAATTTTAGTATTGGTGCTTTTAATAAAATAGAAGTATTTTCTCATTCACTTTATTACAAGTAAAGTTATAGGACTTAGGTTTCAAATATATTCACACTCAAATAAAACTATAGGGGTTGGGGATTTAGGTCAGTGGTAGAGCATTTGCCTAGCAAGCACAAGGCCCTGGGTTTGATCCTCAGCTCAAAAATAAAAAAATCTATAAACACAGCAAGAAAGGATAGAACACTGTTCTGCAACTTAATTCTGATACAGGTACCAAGATTTCAGTCTTGGTACCTAAACCAACAAGGATGCTTTTGGTACTGGTTCTGAATAATGACAGTAATTTCTACAGCAACACCTTTAGATGTCTCACCATTCTTCAGTTCAGCTATCACTCTAACATTTCATCTAAAGTGCCAGTTCTGTTATCATTCTAAGTTTTCTCCTATTCTTACACCCAGTGCTCACATTTGATTTGTCCAACTGCTTCTGTGTTCTTCCTCACGGTTTGGATTCAAAGAAAACTTGTCTAGACCACTGCCATTTTCAATCTCAATGGAAAGATATCCAGGAAAATTATGCTTGCTACCACTGTTTTTCACAGGTTGAAGTTGCTTGGATGTCTCCAAGGCTTTGCTCTTTAAATCTAGACATTAAGCAAAATTCTAGGGTCTTTTCCAGCCTTACTCACTCTGACATGGCCCCTTTCTTTCCATTTTTTTTTCGCTGCTATACACCTCCTTTTTCAATGGCTATAAGTAGAAACACAGAAATCAGTCATCTCTTTCCTTCTCTTTGTTCATCCAGCCATTTAACACAATCTCCTGCCCTGGTGACAGTGATTGGAGCATATGGTTCTGTTTCTTTTTATTGAATATTTGTTGGAGCTTTCTCCCTAATGTTAATGTTTCAATGAGGTATAACTGAAGTACAATGAAATTCACCCACCCCCTTTATGTTCATGTATTTGTGTGTTTGTGAACAACTGATGCATTTCACACAGATTTTCATCCATGAAACAATCACACAGTGGTGCTTGAGAAAAATTCCTCTGTAATAATCCCTGGTCTCCTAATTTAATTTGCCAATTGGAAATTAAGGCTGAAAGCAGAAAATTTAATGGAAAGGCTCACTTTGTAAGTCTTTTCTGATATTAATTCTCAATTCATAATCTCACTTGAATTTAAAAAAAAAAAACATTTTCAGGAAATCAAACGTGTTGGCTTCTCAAGTGCTCAAGTCTTGCCCACAGGGGAAATAATACTTAATGAAAATGATATCTAAAACAAATGGAGTATTTGAATCTTATGACACATTGTTAGTGTGTAAACACAGTCACCCTATGTATTCTTTCCTGTTTCAAATCTGTATATTCTAAGGAGGAAATTTAAATGAATTTCCATCAAAAGACAGTTAGGCCTAAATGGTTCAAATATTTCCTCAGCTTAGGATGGCTCCAAAATTGACCATACTAAGGATAACTACATCTTGGTTTGTTTGTTTTTTAAATGTCCCAATAGGGACATTTTGTCATCTTTTACTACATTCACTGATTTCCGTAAACTGTTAATGTCACTAGTCATGGGTATACAATTTAAGTACATATATGTGAGTAAATGGGCTCATGCACCACAAAGGTCATCTCCAAAGTAGAAGATCTGTTGAGAAAAATACTACTTTAAAGTATGTTAACAATATTTGTCTTGTAGCATTATTCAAACCCCAAATTCTTTCTACAATAAAAACAAGTGTGTAAAGTATAATCCCAAAACATGCTTAATCAAAAAAGGAAGGTACTGTTTAGTAAAATCTCCCGTGTCTTCATTGGATTTAAAGTTCTATGTGACAGACTAGGGGGAACCGAAGTGTGATTGTGGAATGGGGACTATGTGTCACCAAGCCTCAAAATGTAAGAGAAATAGGAGTGAAGACTCTTCACAGTCAAAGCTGACATCAGTTCAGAGGTTAAAATTTACTTTGAAATGTCAACTTGTTTGCCAAGCATAGTCTTCAAGATTTTATGAATTCTAGCAGGATTGATTATTTCTTCTGTTAGTATCATTTTCCAAAACTGTCACCATATATGAGCTATTGCTAGGCATCTGTCAATTTTCTTTGCAAATGCAATTCTCCAGACAGCTCCTGCTGAAGCCCCAGAATGTTTAGAACTTTGGAGTTGAGTATTGAGTGTCATCTCTATACTGATAGAGACAACAGAAAACCCAACTAATGCCTCTGTTTTGTCTTGCTTTATTTTGATATAAGGTCTTAACTCCTGTGTTTAGGCTGGCCTGGAACTCTCATTGCATAGTCTAGGCTGGCGATAAACTCACTTCAATTCTCCTGCCTCAGCCTTCTACTAACCCTAGATGTACTTTTCAAATTAATGATGTTAATATGATAATTAGCACTGATTACATTCCTACAATATTTTAAAAAATTATTCCTTTCCTTATTTCACTGTAAGTAGAACCTAATGAATTAATTTATATTTACCTGTCATATAAATAGAACTGAGGTCCATGGAGATGAACTATCTCATTTTTCTTTTAGGTAGATTAGCCAAAATTGAAACTTGGCTGCCTTTCTCTACCTATTCATTGTATTAACTATCATACAACTTGTCTTCCTTCAAAGTCTGTGTCACATACTCCATTAGAACTCACAGAGGAAGAAAAAAAAATTGTCTGTTAAGTAAACCATCCATCTTTACACACACAATCATAGCTCTTTGAATTTGTGGTTTTGCTTGTGGGAATATATTTCCGTAGCAACAATTGTAGGGGTAACCTCTCCAGTTTCCACTCTGCTTAAATAAATCCTATAGGGCTCATTAACAGCACAATTATTTGTGTACGAATAATTATATGAGTGACAGAGGAAACAGTCCTCTTAAATACTTACATACTAAGTGTAATGTCCTTATATTAACTAAATACTTCATATGGTATATTTTTCAACTGTCTATGGCAAGAGCAGATACCCTGAAATAGTCAGCTAATGCAGATCAAAGCTTAAAGCCCACTAGTTGAACACATTGTTATTGAGCTTGTGGTGAGGGAACAAATGATATTGCAAAGGAAGGACTTCAGATCATATCCACAATGCAACTGTGAGTAAAGCAGGGTCTGGAGATCCAAAAGCCTCAAGAACATACCTCCAATGTCTGAAATACCATCAAAGAGGCTCTAACCCATATTGCTTTACTATTTCTTAAAGTGTTCCATTAATAAGACTAATTCTTTACCAAACAGACCTCAGGCATTTTAGAAGACATTAAATAAATACTCAAACTGTAGCACAGGAACATCACAACAAGATGACTGATGGCTGCATGCAAGCTCTTCTTCTAATATGGTGACAAAAAGCAAAGTTTTGCTACCCCAGAATCATATACTTGGAACAATAACTGTAGCTGGAGTATTCTCCAGTCCCACTCAGACCCAAGTAAATACACAGAGACTTACATTACTTACAAACTGCATGGCATGGAAGACTTTTTGCTAGCTAGATCTTACATCTTAAATTAACCCATGTCTGTTAACTTATAAACTGCCACATGGCTAGTGGCTTGCCAGTTCTTTGCATCTTACTTCTCAAGGTGGCAGCGGCTGGCAGCATCTCCTGACTCAGTCTTCCACTTCCCAGCCTTTTTCTCTCTCCTTATCCTGTCTATACTATACTTCCTGTCTGGCTACTGGCCAATTAGCATTTTATTTATCAATCAATCAGAGCAACACATTCATAGCATACAGAAAGACATTCACAGAAAACAACAACAACAACAAAAGTGTATTTTTCTGATGGTTGAAGGAAAGGATAGTGACAAGAAAGAAAGGTAAAAATAGAAAGTATCAAGAAAGAAAGAAGGAAGGAAAAAAGAAAGAAACAGAGAGAGCCAGAGGGGGAAGCAAGGAAGGAAAGAGAGAGAAAAGAAAGAAAGAAAGAAAGAAAGAAAGAAAGAAAGAAAGAAAGAAAGAAAGAAAGAAAAGGAAAGGAAGGAAGGGATGGAAGAAAGGAAGGAAAGGAAGGAAGGAAGGAAGGAAGGAAGGAAGGAAGGAAAGAAGGAAGGAAGGAGGGAGAAAAGAAAGAAAAAGTTAGTTTTCCGTACATTCTTTTATATTACATAGAGGAAGACTGGTGTGAGGTGCAAACCTATAAACCCATAACAGGAAACGGAAGCTTTTATAGTCCTATTTGACATCCAGTGAACTGGGGACATGTCTTAAGTGACTAGACAGAGACACTTGTCAAAAGTCCCAATCAAGAAGCAACTGAAGATGTGAGGCCTCTAGAAAAGGTTTATGTTTGAATCCTAGAAGACAGAGAGAAGTGAAAATAAACAAATTAATGAATAACAATAAAAAGTATACATAAATTGTAGCTGTTAGGATTCTGTACATGTGTAGCTCAGGGTCTTGTCTGGCGCCTTACATCATGCCTTACATCATCAGGTAGTGACTATGTACTGCCTTAAAAGCTGACATGGACCCTCCACACTCTCTCTGTGCTTCTCTTCCTATGTTTCCTCTCTCTGATCCCTCCTCCAGGCCTGGCTTTCTCTTCCCCCTCCCTCTTCCCTCCAGTTAAGCTCTAAAAAACTAATATAGGGTTCTGCCATAGCCCATGACTCTTCTGCCAACCAAACGGCACCACTTCATACTTTCAATAGCTATAGAAAACTGAGCAGACACATAGATTTAGGTTAATATTGATGAACTCTTATATGCAGTCTCCTATTTGAAATTCAAGAGGTGTCTCAGTGTGGCCTAATGTTCCAAAAAACAGCAGCCAAGATTCATGAAACCAGCTTGAAGCATGAAGACTGGAGAACACTGGCTTCAATTAAAGAAGGATTTTTATACCAGAGCACTTACGATATCCTGAGATTTTTTTCTCACAGAATTATAAATAATCAAAGATCACATTACACTATTTATAAATGGTGTCCCCAACTCCCTCAATATCCACTCTAAGTCTACTGCCACCAATCTTTAACCTCCACCTAAAGATGTGAGGCTACCAAGTGGCAGAAAAGACTCATCTGTAGCAGAGGTGCTTTCAGTGTCTCATGCATGTTTTCTGCTTAACAATACTTTTCAGACTTTTGGATCCATGATGACACACCTTCTCATGACGGAGCATTTGCAGTAATTTCTGGCTTAAGTGAGATGCCTACTCACTGATACTACATCCAGTTTTATCTGTAGCTCTTTTAATGCCCTGGTTTATGTATCTTAAGGCACGATGGCTACTATTCAGAAAAGTAACTGGCAGAATATGTCAGACAAATAAGCTGTGTCACGGATTCTCTTCCTGTCAATAATGACTAGCACAGAGTCTTTGTTGCGTTGAAGGGAATAGCAGACAAGGAAAATCTTCTGCTCTATGACTTTAAGATTCATCAGAAAGTGTTTTAACAGTCTTGCACTTGTTTCTGTTTTATGTGGCCTCAATACCAAATTCATACCTTTCTAACATAAATGCACATTTTATGTAAGAATAAGGGGCCATTTAAGATGAGACTTTTCATGGAAAATTACTATCCAGTTTTTTAAACCTAGTTTAATATCTTAAGGGAAAATGTTGTAGATATCTTGTAAATATAGCCTTGTTAAGTGTGCAGTTGACAGGAGACTTTTATATTTTCCTTTACCTGGAAGACAACTATTTTTACCTCCTTAGGAAGATTGATTTCAAAATATTAATCGTGGTTTAAAAAATGATA
Organism: Onychomys torridus; assembly: GCF_903995425.1. NCBI lineage: Eukaryota > Metazoa > Chordata > Mammalia > Rodentia > Cricetidae > Onychomys > Onychomys torridus. The sequence goes on along the minus strand of NC_050453.1, from coordinate 50,996,184 downwards.
ATTAAAATCTTTGACAGGTATTTTCAATCAAAATTGGCTTGATTTATGTAAATTTTCCTGTGGCGGTAGACTTATACAAAGTGTAATCTTTGGAAGCTAGCTATCTAAAGATATCCATAGTAGTAGAAGAAAATCTTAGACTCACATTCCACCCAATTAAAGTCCTGGTTTTGTCTCTAATTCTGTTGATTTGACAGTGAAAGGGTGTTTCTGTGGCTCTTCCTTTATTCAAGCTCTTCTTGTAAGTCTGGTCAGGTCCTATAGAAATAAACCACACAGTCCGTTACACTCTTAAATTTGGATGTATGACCTAGATTATCTGCCTCATAATGCTCATAAGAAGGTCAGAAAAGAAAATATTTCTATAAACCTTTAAAAGTAGATAATATAATGAGAATTCCAAAAAGATCTAAAATCTACATCACACACTAAACGTGTCCTAAATGTACCAGTGTGAATTATTTCACTAATCCTCACAATACCACAATCAACAGAGCACCTTAACAGCCCTATTTTTAGATATGCACTCCTAAGCCATATGAAGTGTTAAGGTGCAGGGATGGAGAGAGGGCTTGATGGTCACATAATTTGAGCAAAGCATGATCATTTAATCTATGTGCATGCTTGGCATAGCTATGAAAGCCCATATGCACATGTACATGGTAACCCAATAAAAGCAGGCTCCACCTGCTCCCTGACCCTCCTGAACTATTCTGTTTTCAGTAGGCCTATTCATGTTCCCCTTGCCCTCCCCTAATTAAATTGTTATAGTGGGTTCCATTGTACCTCGTGTTCTCTCTAGCCTGGTAAATAACACCGCAAATAAATAACAACTAGTCCCATAAAATAGTCATAAAAAAGATATATTTAAAATGTGAAGTTGGAATCATTAATTTTCACCATAAATGCACATCTTATCTAAGAATAAGAAATCACTTAAGATAGAACTTTCTATAGAAAATCATTATCAAGTTTTAAGCCTACTTATTAATATTTACTAAATATATAAAACTGTGTTATTCTTGAAGTTTGGATATTTGGTCAGCCACATTACCTTGGAAATTCCACTTAAATAGGAGAAAATTATCCCAAAGATTGGAAACTGGAAGAGGTCTTGGCTATCAAAGTGCTGATGATTAAGGAGAATGTGTTTATCCACAGGTGCAATTCAGTATAAGAATGTTGTGTAGTCATTTCATGTGAAATGAAACACTATTATACAGCTTAAGACTCAGATAATGAAATTAAAGTCTCAGGAAGCTCAGGACACTTATAAGAACCTTCAGAGGTTCAAAAAGGAAAGATTGCCAGTTTCCTTTCCAAAGCACTCAACAATCACTGGGAAAAGAAGACTATGAGGCTGCCTGCAAGTTGGAGAACACTGTTTCTTTGTTTGGTCATCAGTGCCCCATAGTGTATAGACAATTGTTCACATCCCCCCAGGAAAGATTATAGGAGGAGAGACACACAATTGATGGTACTCAAAGAAGCAAAGAGGAATTCCAGCTCTCAAAGCATCAACAAAGAACATGGACTTTATAGACAGAAAGGTAAGGCAACATAAACAGACGAGTGTGAGCAGCAACAGAGGAAGATTAACATGGCAGACAAAGATCACTTACTACCACTTTTTCATGCAAGTTCCCAAGGATGATAAGGGTCCAAAGACTTCTTCAGTGATTGGTTTTGGTGCTCCCTGTCCATGGCACAACTGAGGTTGCTCAGCTCACATGTTTTTCTCTATACTCTCTTTTTAGGAGGAGGACAGGTACAGTGGGCAGGGAGAGACTCGGATTTAGCTCTTACTTGTCTTTGTTTGGGGAAGCATAGTGCAGTCTCCTAGACAGTGATATAAATGAAAACAATTGTTTAGTTTATTCAGTGGGTAAACCATATTATCTTAATAACCTAACATAAAATTTCAATATAGCTGCATTAAGAAAACTAATGAATAGAGTATAGACTTCATGCTGAGAAATGAGGAAGACAGAAAATCTGCTTTCATCATTTTAAATATAGTGTGAGCACAGATTGTAACTTACAGAATGCCAAAGAAATAATGTGAGATTACCAGCGAAAACAATGAGAAAGATATGTGGGTGTGGGAGTGTGGAATGGTACTTTCTTGATGCAGATTGTTTTCCTAGGAGCTTGTTTTCATTTTGGCATTCAAATGTCACTATCAGAGTAGTCTTCCAACTGAAACTCCAAATCTTGTTGACCTTCTGTGACAAAGGATGCCAATAATCAACATTTGAAAAGAGAAGATCTACTGTCTCTTGTGATTTCAGTCCATAGTCACTTAGGCTACTGGTTTTGGGCCTGTGGCAAAATAGAACCCACGTGTTTGGAAAGTCCATAGAAGGTCTTACAGCAGATGACAGTAAGAAAGCAAGGAGAAAGAGGAAGGGCCTGATTCTTAATAATAACTCCTTTGAGGTAGGCTCCCTGTGACCTAAGATCCTTCCATTAGGCTCTACCTGTTGAAGGCTGTTGATAGCACTATGGGTTGTTTACCAGACACTTAGATCATCCTTGGGAAGTGTTGGAACCTTGCTCTTTACAGAAAGGTCATTTAAAGTAATGTGTGATATATATAATAAATAACTGCTCTATTTTCTCCAACTTTTAATCATTTTTATTAAATAGTTCTAATTATCATTCTATATTCACACAAGGTAATAAATTGATTCTTCAAATACCCTTAAATGAGAGATTGCAAGTTGTTTGGCTAAATTCCTTCATTTTTTTTTTTTTTTTTTTTTTTACTTACCTTTTGCACTAACTACAAGCAAATGCAACTTCAAAAGATTTTTCACATTTTCAGAAAGAGAAAAAAGATTGTATTTTCTATGTTGATGAAGAGTTCACAGGCTGTAAGAACTGGAGATCTGAGAACACAATCCTGCTGTTTTGAAAATTGTGTGGGAACCCCAAACAAGGCATGCCATCTGATCTTGTCTACTGTGGTGTTCCTTATTGCTATGTATAATACTTTGGTTCATTTTGTAACCCCTTCCTTCACACTGTCCTACAACCCTGACATCACTAGCATACATTCTCACACAGCCCATGTAAGCATGGATAGAGAAACTAGCAGATCCTACTGGGTCGAAGACAGAACATTATAACCCTCCAGTAGAGAAGTCAATGTTCAGTAAGTACCAAAGACACAGATAGGGAAATTATGCCCATGATGAAAATGGAATTATCTGTTTTCAGGTCAATATCTCAGATTCAAAGTAGATGAACATGGTGATCCCATTGATCCATACTAAGACGACAAACAAAACGAGCAGAGAGCATAGACATTGGATTGACTTTCTGTAGGCTAATCCAGCATTTCTTCACTAAAATGTCAAACATACTATTCTAATCTTCAAACATAGGGCTAATTCTTATGGATTTCACGTTAGCAGCATTACTAGTTTCAGGATTATAATTAAGCTATAACAGTAGGGCATGGGATATCATCACCAATACAGATTCCAAAAAGCTTCTACATATACTGCCAGTTGCTAGAGGCTTATCACCTTGGTATCACTGGGTTTTATATCATTTCAAAGAGAAAAGTAATGCATTTTGTGAGTTGTTAAAATTTCACTTTCAAGAAAGTTTTCAGAATAAACACCCATAAAGTATATTAACAGAGCCTACTTCAAATTACCACATGAACACAGCTTTCCTACTCATATTCAATATCTATATGGTTAGGTAGTGGGGTTCTAAAATAGTTTAAAAGCCTCCAAAACACATACGCTACTCATTCAGAGTACTGTGTTCCATTATTGCTATTATTATCATGGAGAGTTTTTTTTTTCTTTGTGTATGTGTGTGTGTGTAAGAGCTCATGTTAGGTGGTAGCACCTCAAGTACTGGATGTGAGTTCCTCCCTTTGTGATTTAATACAAGGAGGGATGTGTGTGGATCTGGCCATTATGTGAGTGACTTAGCACAACAGGAAGTTCCTCATCTGACAAGGAAATCAATTTAGGTTCTAGGCTTTGACCTGGGAGTCTCAGTTCTCAAATATTACAGGCATTGTGCTGATTGGAATAAAGCCAACACAAAGTTAGCAAATACAAATATGAGAGGAAGAACAGGAGAGGTTCTAATATCTCCTCATTTATAACAAACGAAAATTCAGTCTCCAATTTTAAGTGATGTAACAACAGTCAGTGACTACTTTCCTGAGAGAAATAAAACAGACTATCCTTGTACCATAAGAAATGGGCTTTGCAGCATGCCTATTAACTGGTTGTGTTTTATTAAGCCACCATGTTTGGGCAATGGTTTCTTGGGCAGGATTATGAAGAAATGGAAGAAGGAGCCTCAACAGATGTATATATAAAGGAAATTAAGAAATTATCAAGATTTGGCTAAGATATAGAGACCCATAGCTTTGGAGATAGTCCTTAATGTTCTTTAGCCATGGCGGGAAAATAATATCAATATCTCCATCCCCTTCCTTCCCTCTCCTTCCTTCTGTTCCTCTCCTTTAAATTTTCTCCTCTGGAGGTTTTGTTAGAAACAAATAACCAGAAACAGCAATTTGGCAGAATGGGGAGGCTGGGGCTGTTGCAACACAAATTCAAAGCCAGCCTAATCTACAAAGAGAAATCATGCATTCTTGTGCTCTTACAAAAATGATAAAACAAAAAGCTATAAATTATTTCATTAAAAAATATGAAGCATTGTCATCTGAGTGGAATTAGAGAACAGGTGTGATCTATGGGGATGCCTCGGACACATCATAACCATACGGCTCTGCCGTGATGCTATACTGGGAATACTTTGCATCTCTAAACATACTGAGAAATGTGTACATACTTCATATGCACAATTTCATGCCATGTGCTTGAATCTTTCTTACTCAGTCTTCACAAATCCTGTGAAAAGAGCTGCTATTGGGAATTTATATTAGTGATCCAATACAGCATAAGTCACAAAACAACATTACAAAACTGATTGCAAATACAGTTTTTTGTATTCTCCCTTAACAGATGAAATTTGTTACAGCTTGCTGATGGCTTTCACAAGTGAAACATTCCCTCAATACAACCAAAATTATACTTTTAAATAAATAACATAGACACAAATACATATACTCCTTTCCTATAGCTACTGTTTTGACGTCACTTCTTCTACCTTCTTACCTCTTCCTTTAGACAGACAGTATCCAACTCTCACTGATGGGCAGTAAGTTTCTCTTCTCAGTTTCCACACTACATGCAACTTTAATATACTGTAAATATAGTTACTTATGATGTAATTTGGTTGATTTTATTGTTGTAAAAGAATTGTGCTGCTTTATATTGCAAAAGACAGTGTTTATACAAAAGCAAATGAAAATCACAGAAAGGAATGGCTGTGTGTGTCTGGCTATATGACAATGAATATTTAGACATATTCCAATCTGGGTAGAACATAGCAAAATACAAATATTCCTGGCCTAGAATCTGCCTTAAAACCATCTTCTATCAACCATATCAAACTTCCTCTGAAATATCATTTGGTACTATCAAATTCTATTCCACATAAAAAGCAATAGTGCTGTTAAGGACGATACCACATTAATAATTCTATTATAAAAATACACTAGTGTTTTTAATGCCACTGGCCTTTGATAATTAATTCTAACACAATTAAACTTATCATACTAACAAGCTATTCTACAAAATAGCAAAGATATGATATTTACATCAATGGTGCTTTGAAACTAACATTTTCCTTCAGGGATAAATAGTCACAGTTTCTAGTCTATTTTCTTGACAGGTTATAAATATTCTCAGAAGTAACTGCTTTGATCTTGCCTTAAAAACTAGGGGCACAAAAGGGGAAGGAATACTGGGGCTACATGCATTGTCACATGAATTGTGCTATCACACTTGACAGTTTAATTACACTCTTCTTATTTGCATTTCTCCTGTTACTTCATTCTTCAGAATCCTAGCTAACAGCTTTCTACAAAATGATATTTTGCAGCCTATTTAGACTTTTTTTTTCTGAATAAAATCTTATCTTAGTTTCTTACTGAGCTAGATAAATTCAATCAACAGCAACCATATGCCAAAAGTTTTGAAGTTCGTTTGAATCAACAACTTCTCAATGTCTTCTTTCTTGGTTATGCATAATGCATGTCTACAAATCAAAGAACATTCCATAACAGACAGGGAATTCAAGGGAATGTCTATGGAAATACATTGGGAGAAATAATTAAATTGTGTTCAGCAGACTTATAAAATGGTTATATACCATTTCCTCTCTACTATCACCCACCTAAGGGTAAGAAAAATGTCATCCAATCAGTGTGCAATTTCCCACACTGGCATTCAACAATGCATAAATTATTTGAATACTGTATGTTCTGTGCCCTTTAATAAATGTTAACTACTTTCACATTGTAACCAACATGAAACATGTTATTTTAGTCCTGTTTGAGGACAAGTAGAACCACCTCTGCTTGTCACATGGCACAACACAGATGTATCTGAACTGGCAAAACCCCACTTTCTAATTTCTCCATATGATCAACTATTCCAGTTACATTTTCACCGTACTCTGGAGGACTTGTGTTATGCTGGGGAAATGAAGCCAAGTGCCACGTAACATGAGTCTGTAGTGCTGAGGATATCACTCTGTGTAAATAAAGTTCTGATTGGCCAGTGGCCAGGCAGGAAGTATAGGCAGGACAAGAGAGAAGAGAATTCTGGGAGGTGGAAGGTGGGGTGAAAAAAGACACTGCCAACCACCGCCAGGAGAAGCAACATGTAAAGACACTGGTAAGCCACAAGCCGTGTGGCAAAGTATAGACTAACAGAAATGGGTTAATTTTAGATAGAAGAAGTAGGTAACAAGAAGCCTGCCACGGCCATACAGTTTGTAAGCAATGTAAATTGCTGTGTGTTTACTTGGTTGATTCTGAGCATCTATGGGCCTGGCAGGTGAGAGATTTGTCCTGACTATGGGCCAGGCAGGAAAACTCTAACTACAAATGGCACCCAACGTGTTGGCAAGAGTTTCCACCTAAAACCTGAGAAAAAAGATTCTAAAACGGAGCTAAAAACAGCTTCCTAGTTGTCTCTCTCAAGTTAGCGGCAGCCTGCCAGTTTGAGCTACTGTGGCGGGTTTCTGGCGTGTGCATCTTACCTGCAGTGTGGCGGGAATGAGGAGTCTACAAGCAGCACTTTGCTCTGCTGCATGATGGCTTTAGCCTTTGCTAGTTTAAAAAAAAAAAAAAAAAAAGTTTCTTGGCTATGCACTGCTTTGATAGAACTGCTTCTGATAGTTGATGGTACACATGGCTCCAGAGCCAGAGCTGGTGGTAAACTGTACCACAGTCATGTTGGGAAGCTAAGTTGGGCAGAGCCAGGAGCCACAGCAGTGTTTCAATCTTAGAAAGATGGATATTACACAGAGAATCTGGTTTATGTTGTCTTTGGGATTTTTAACTACAAAAAATTATTTCATCATAAAAGCTGTTGAGTTAAATAAATATGTAAATTTTAAAGGTACCTTGACTTCAAAATTTGGATATAAGGATATGTTGCTTTGGAAGAGAGTCTCTGCTTTTGTTTCCACAGAAAGCCAGAGGCTGTGGATTTGTTCCAGATTAAGATACATCAGGTTTGATCAGCCAAGACCACTTGAAATGACACAATGGCCCAGATGATCTGACATCCAGAATGGTTTCAAGGCAACTGGCTCAGAGGTTTACCCTCACAGACTACTCCATAATCCTAAAATTTTCTTTGTGTTCCCATAAGATACAGCGCCCCCTCCAGCAGGAAGTAGTAAGAAAAACTACGCCCAATTTCCCAAAATTATCAAGCTGGCTTTGGAGATGGAACTGGCTCACTCCTTCTCTAAACCCAGGCATATTATTAAAAGAAAAGGTTGAGATTCTTGTGTCCCAAATCAGAAGAGGCCTCTGGTGTGGGACATAGAAAAACCAATATTTTTATTTAAAGCAGGTTGATTATAAATGTGATCTCTTTCTAAAGAAGAAAAGGGGATATGATATAGATATAATAGTCTGAAAAGGTAGATTAAGGAACTTACTTCTAAAGAGCAACAACTTGTTTAAAATGTTTTACATTGGTATAGATTTTAGTCTATTGATACAAACAAAGTTAATTTTGTTATACTGTGTGTATATTTCTACTCTTGTTTAAGATATTATGTTTGTACAGCTCATTTAAAATTATAATGGATAATTAAAAATAGATTAATAACTGGTCATCTATGATAATCATACTCATAGCCATGTTAGTTACGTCTTCTAGGTATACACAGAGATATTTCAGATAGACAGGTAATCTTCAAACACTTCAAAGGTCTACAGAATATGGTATTTAAAATATTTTTAAAATTTGGACATTCTGGACAGTGAGACATGTCTGCTCCTGGCAGCACCGATTTACTTCAGAGAGGAGGATGGGCACTGAAGACACTTCATATGGAGTTTATCTTCACCTTGGCAAAAATAGCCATTTGGGCAAGAAACTGTTCTTGCCTGGACTACTTGATTGACTGGAAGTGCAGGACCCATAAAAAGGCGACCACTAAACTTTGCTTGACAAAATTGTCCTTCAGGTTCCTGCTTTGCAGAGGAAACTGCCAGACATTCTACAGGACACTGAGGGAAGTGACCGAGAGACTCTTGCCCTGTGGGCTGAAGACAAATGCCCCAACTTTACAAAGGAACATTAGGTGACTGTCCAGGCTGCCAGCTGTCTCTGTCTACCCCGCAAGACTCCTGAAAGTTGCTTGCATCCTTCTCCCAGTTCTCAGGTAATATTAAATCCTTCTGAGGTCTTTGATGTGGTTGAAGACTAGATAGTTATAATTTCCTCAGTTATGATAAAAGATAAGTTAGATATAAAACCTTAGACTCACAAGTATAAGATAGATAGGATATCTTCTTTAATATTGTAACTGTAATTTTTGCTTGATGGTTGTTTTGTTATATGTAATTGTACTATGTAAAAGTTAAAACCTTCCTTTAAAAAAAAAGAAAAGAAAAGGGGAAGTGCTGTGGATATCACTCTGTGTAAATAAAGTTCTGATTGGCCAGTGGCCAGGCAGGAAGTATAGGCGGGACAAGAGAGAAGAGAATTCTGGGAGGTAGAAGGTGGGGTGAAAAAAGACACTGCCAACCACCGCCAGGAGAAGCAACATGTAAAGACACTGGTAAGCCACAAGCCATGTGGAAAGTATAGACTAACAGAAATGGGTTAATTTAAGATAGAAGTAGAAGATAACAAGAAGCCTGCCACGGCCATACAGTTTGTAAGCAATGTAAGTTGTTGTGTGTTTACTTGGTTGGTTCTGAGCATCTATGGGCCTGGCAGGTGAGAGATTTGTCCTGACTATGGGCCAGGCAGAAAAATTCTAACTACACTGTAGATTCTCTATTCTGGCCAAAATCCCCACATAATCCATATTCTAGAACTGAAGTATGGATGCCAAACCACCAAACTAAGTCACAGACTGAATAAGCTGTGTTCTATGGTTAGCAAATTATCCAATCAGTAGCACTGGGTGAGGTGTTTGTTCTGTGAATTTCTGATAAACATCCTTTCTAACAAAGACAATTCTGCTGATGGGTGGAGACCACTGAATGAGAAGGATTCCCTGGAGAAAACTGGACCCTTCTTGATAGTCTTTTGACAAGATTTCCTGTCTACTATTAGGGAAAAGATAATTTCTGAGTTTTGTTCTCCCTCCTGTTAACTGAAGAATTACATAACTGCTGAGACTAAGTCAATTTTCTTTTCTTAGTGAAGGATTAAGGAAGAGATGAGGGGAAATAAAGAAAATAGAAAATTAAGAGCTTCGAGGACTTCTGGAAGATGAACTGTCTCAGTGTGATAGCAAATACATGCAATTCTTTTTCCTGAAAAGAATGAGAGACAGCTTCAGTCTGCTGCTTCTACTAATTTTAGAATTTTTATCTACTGCCCTTCAATATGTTTTTTTTTCTCAATTTTTAGGGGCCATATAAGTATACAATTAGGGTAATTTGTGAATAGATTGACAGGCAGTTTCTCTTGGGGACTTATAACTAAGTTATTAAAATGTAAACAGAAAGTCCCTACAATTCCTGTTTTCTTATGAATGTTCTAATAAGTGAACAGTTATGATGCTACTTTTAAGTAGAACCTTTCTACAAATTTAAAACAGTTCACAGAATAGTATCCTAATTGTTAAGTTTATTTTGGTTATGGCAGAGTATTTGATACAAATGCATTTTAGCTACCACAACTGCAAGTCACCTGTCAAAATATTCTAATCAGTCCTTAAAGCAAAACCATCAAGATACTATTAAAGTTATCAAAAATGCTTGATAGCTCACAATGAATGCAAGGCTTTCTATATATGCGATTACCCTTTGTCAAGCACAGGGACATCTCAGATCACAGAAAGAAATGGAACTTTTTCTGGTCTACATGTTAATTATTTATGAACCTGAAATCCCCTAGCTTTGGCATAGCATACACATATAATTCAACATGAAGAACTATATGTAATGGTTGGTGATGATGATAGTAAGATGACTATGTGAAGTCAGGAAAGATAAACAAAGTACCAGGCCCTAGAACAAGAAAGGTTGATATGAATAACAGAAATGGTTATCCTTGACATAAATAAACGGGCCTGCCTCAGTAATATAGTGAGCGTAGAGAAAAGGGTGTATTAGGTAGAACAGCACAGACGTAGTCTCCATGGTCAGCATACAGCAGAGGTTGAGAAAGGAACTGTGTATCTCACCATTACAAGACAGTGACACATATTTCCTACCCTGTTACCTCATAGTTGATACTGAATAGTAGAATCATGGATTTTGAATGTGTTGGCTTTCAAATGATCCCAACATATTAATGGTTAAATAAAATTATTTAAGCAGCAAATAAAATGGCGTGTCTATATGAAATGCTAACAGGTTATTAAACTATTTTCATATTTTAAGTGAACAATATCTAAAAGCACTTCTATCCAGCTAAAATGGGTAGTTCATGTTCATTCCCATCTTCATACAATGATTTTTTATCATATCATTTTTGTACAAAGCTCACACCTGAACACTCTGCAGCTTTCTTGCTGGAGTGATTTGATATATTACTGTTCTATCATTGCTGGTTTTGCTTTAGGCAACTTAACATCTAGCTATTTAAGGTAAACCACAATGCATTCATATAAAGTATGTATAAAGCTGGCTAAAATCTCACTTTCAAAATGTTACAAATAGAGTATTAAAATGTAAACATATTCTATAGCCATAAATGTGGTATATATGCCAGTGAAAAAACACTCACACAATGAAGCTCAGTTTCAATACTACTGAAGAAGGAACTGTTATTCTATTTTCTGAGTCCCTGGCAGTCTCCATACAGAATAAGAAGTTCACATAAGCACTGGGCATTGCTGAAGGATTCTGCAGATGATGGCAAAGAGATAGCATCCCTCAAAAGTCACAAATGTGCATTGTAAAATATATGTAGAGAGATGTGACCTCAGCAGACCCAGCAATGGGACAATTTTCAAAAGAGTAATGACTCTGATTGTTCTGCCAAAACCAAAGAAAGTGAGAAGATCCAGTAAATTAAAGGTCTTCTTCTGAACAGTTGGTCTTTAAATATGCCTTTTATATGATCTACACCCTTTCACTGTCTAGAAGAAAACATGTGACAGTCTGAAAGACATGTATCTGTACCTCGACATCTCAAAAATAATTATATTTTAAATAAATTGGACATGTGTTAATCTCTAAGCAACTCATTATAGGTAAGAAATGTTTTGGAGACTCTAAATATTGCAAATAAACATTTTATAGCTTTATCTCCACTGGTTAGCTTTGATAGTTCTAGAAGGAGACAAAAGTCATGATCCTTCTTATCCCTATTGTAAACCCTCTAACATACTACACATCACATCACAACACAACATAATACAATACTGGCTGTCTTGGAAAGACATGACCACTGTAGCAATAGTGGCACTACACCAAGGTAATAACCAACCACTTTGAATGGATTTAAGGTCAACTCTACAAGATGAAATTAATACCTGGAACCATTGTTGAGCCAAGAACCCTTAGCTATACAGGTAACCTACATTTATTATTCTGCTAAATGGTCAAAGTAATAAAATGACTTCTAGTGATTTATTGCTGTACTCAATGAATAATTTATGGCTCAATGTTCATCAAAGAAGTTTCTATCTGCAACACATGTTTAACACAGAAAACCACAATTGGCCATGGAGCAGAGAATAAGAACCAGTAGAATTCTCAGTCCTAAATGAAACATATATATTATATTCCCTCTTCTTAAGGCTCAGGGATTTTTGAAGGAGATGGAGTGAAGACACTGTATGAGCTATAAGTAATAAATAAACAGCAGGAAAAGTTTCCTGCAGACCCAATAGGGCAGCTGTCCTTTTCGAACTCACAGTGTGTATGACAGAATGCACAAGCCCGTTATTACTACAATTACAAGCACAGAAAAAAAATGAGCACCCTACATTAGATGAAAGAGTAAGTAGAGGAATGATTCAACTTTGAGATTATCCAGGCTAAGGCAAACATTGTTTGAACTATCAGGATAATTAAGGTCAGAGAATTGCAGCAATAGTTGACTAAAGCTTTTATCTTGTACACAGGTAAAATGAGCCTTTGTTTTAGTAACATCAAACCTGATTCTTCAGGAACAGAGTTAATATTAAGTTAAAATTTTATTTCATAGAAACACAGGGGACTTTAGTGGGCTTGTTTTCTACTATCTCAGTTAGGCAGCCATGGATATAAAATCATGAGCACACAAATCTGTTTACACAGATTGCATCTGTGACCAAAATAACTTCATTTCCACAAAGAGAAAAATACAAATGTGCACATAAGCTGAAAGAGCCAGACTTTCATCCTGCAAACTTTTAACATAAGTTTTCAAAAATTTGGATGCAATATGCAATCTATTATTCTTGTTATGTACATACAGCTAGTAAACAGTCTTTTCTAAGTTAAATTAGGGCTACTTTAAGATCATAGGAATTACTATAAAGCCTTGTGTCATATCAAAATCACTCAAAATGCAAGAATAGAATGGTATCCTTGAAAAGCAGCTGGGACATTTTTTTACAATGAATTTTGTGATTATACTTTACTTGATATTTTGATTCAACATAGCTCTAATTCTAGGGATTGATACAGAAAAGATATGATGTTTAAGTCACTGGGGTTGACACACACAATTCCTACTTAATAAAATAAGGTGTCAATAAAATAGCCTTTGTCTTTCTAAAGATATTCTAATTTTAGTATTTTGTAGTCAAACAAATGAAAAACACTTACAGCTACAAGATTAGCAAAAGTCAAAATTTGCCAATTAAAGTAGTCTTTAACCCAAAATCCAAATCTCTTTTTTCTTGAGTTCTGAGATGACAACACAAGAAGAAAATTCCATGCCATACCTCATCTGTAGACTAAACATAGATGCACACATACATACAAACAGAAAAATTGGATGTAACATGTACTCTAAATTTGCTTCCATCCTTACCCCTGCATATTTCTTTTGCTCAATACTTACCTTTCAGCTACTCCTTTCTGTTCCCTAAGTCAGTTTTTATTCTACTTAGTGTTACTATATCTACATAATTGTATTTATCTGTAAAATCCCTTGGACCCTCAAATGAGAGAAAGTATGTGGTATTTGCTTTGTTAAGGCTTCCTTAATTTGTTTAATATGAGCAAATTCAGTTCCTTCCATTTTTATGCAAATAATGTAGCTTTATTCTCTTTTACAATTGAAAAGTTTCATATATATTTATTCTTTATCCATCTCTCTGTTGATAGACACCTATGTTGCTTCCACAATTTAGCTATTGTGAATAATGCTATGACAAATATTTATATACAAGTATCTCTATGATATGTTGATCTCTATAGACTTATGGATAAATATCCAGAACAAGTATAGCTAGGTAATATGGGAAATCTATTTGGGGATTTAGACTCACTCTGTAGTACCTGTAATAGACTACATTCCCATCAACAGCATAGGAAGGCTGCCTTTTGTCTACATCCTCACCAGCATTTCTTAATGACTACCATTCTGATTGAAATACAGAATCTCAATACAGTGTTAGCTTGCATTCCTTTCACAGGTAATGAGATTACTAGTTTTTGATATGTTTACTGACCATTTGTACCTTATCTTTTGTTTCCTTTACCAGGCAGAAGCTTCTTAATTTTATAAGGCCCCCTTTGTTCATTCTTGGTCATTATTTTGTTAATGATTGAAAGCCTAGTAAAGAAGTCCTTGATTATACCTGTATCTTGAAGTATTTCTGACACTTCCTCCTGTAAATTTGAGTCTTAATAAATACTATTGGATTTGTGTGTGTGTGTGTGTGTGTGTGTGTGTGTGTGTGTATGTGTAGAGTGTTTGTAGAGATCCAGTGTTTCCAGAATCATCCATCAAAGAGGTTATCTTTCTACAACCATATAGTTTTACCCTCTGTCATAAAGAATGTGCCTACAGTTACATGTGTTTATTACCAAGCTTCTTCTAGTGAGTTGACCTTTGAATTTTTTGTGACAGTATCAGGCTGATTTTTGTTAATTCTGCAAATGTTGTAACCATTTTCACAATGTTAATTCAGTGGGCATGAAGTTATTTCCATCTTTTAATAAATTCAATTTATTTCTCCTGAATATTAAAGTTGTCATTATAGAGGTCCTCCTCTTCCCTAGTTGGCTATTTCATGGTATACTGTAGCTACAGTATACTTTTTTGAGGTAACTGTAAATTGAATTATTTTTCAGATGACTTCATCAGGATTATTTGTTTATTTCATCAGGATTATTTGTTTATTATTTGTATATAGTAAGGCCACTCATTTGTATATATTAATGTTGTATATATTAATGTTGTATCTACAATACCAGTTACAGTGTTCACCAAATTTAAGACCTTTCTGATGATTTCTCTAGAGTCTCCTAAGAATAGAATCAAATCATTGTCAAGTTCTTGTCTCTATTTCTTTGTTTTCTATTTATATCCCCTTTATTTCCTTTCTTGTCTTATTACTCTTGATAAGGCTTCAAGCTTTATGTTGAATATGAGTGGAGAGGATGGAGACCCTAATTTGTTTTTCCAAATTCTACATTGCTATAAAAACTAGAGTTATTTGAGCATCACCTACTGCTCCAGATAGCATTTATCCCAATTTCCATGGTTTATTCCCCAGAAATTCTAACACACCATAGATGTAAGTCACACACTGCTTTTCTAGTCTTCCATAATACTTTCTTTTTGAAATATAAAAATTCTGAAAGCTAAATGCTTTTACCCGGTGAAATTCAGATAATACTTGTAAACAATATTGGAAGGAGAAATTAGTAGAGCGACTATATTTGAAAACTACTCTGTAATAAGATATCAAATATATATCCAAAGTCTAACACATACAGCCTTGACACAAATTTTATAGTCTATATTAAACATAAATGCATAAAACAGTGATATATTTTTGTGCTTGTATAATAATATGCATATAAAGATATTTACCACAAATTATTCATCCTATCAAAAGCCTAGAAACATTACCATCTTTTAAAATTGTTACAGCTAATAACACAACTCAGTAAGAAGAAGTAGTAGCTGACTATTAGAAATAGGAGAGTGGAGCTCTTTATGGAGGAGGAGGAATTTGGAAAAAAAGTTTTTAAATCAGAATGGGAGAGAACAGTTGATGGAACATCTCAGAAGGATTGGCATCATTAGGGCAACTTTCCCTTCCCAGAGAGAGGGAGTTAATGCTTATGGCAGATATTTATACAACTTGCACTGTGATTTCAGAAACAGACTGTGTTAGCATGTTTGTTTTGATTGACACTCTCAACTTCATATATCATGGCAGGATCTCTCATTTGAACACAGAGATTGCTGAATTAGCCCAGTTTGTTGTCTTTTTCCAGGGATTTCTAGTCTCTGCCTCCCAATGCTACAATCACAGGCAACACGATATGTCCACCTAGACATTATATATGTGCTAGGAATCGATATTGTGATCTTTAAACTGTGTAACGATCACTTTACCAACATCATTAAATAAGGCCGCTCATTGTGATCATACTGTCTTCACTTGAAGGTAAGCAGGGAGGGATATATGGGATGATTTGGAGGGAAAAAATGGAAGGGATAAGTGTAATTATATTATAATCTCAAAAAATTAAAAGAAGATAAATGCCTAAATGGTGGCTACTGTTAAACGTGGTGGTAAATGACCCAGTGCTTTGCAATTTTGAGGCAAGAGGAACATGAGTTTGTTCAAGAATCAACTATGTAGTAAGAGAAAGGTAAAGTTTGGCTATGTAGTAAACATCTGTCTTGATAGAAGTGAGCCTAGAATGTAGTTCAGTAGTAGAACAGCTTGCTCTTACATAGCATAAACAAAACCTTAGGTTTGATATCACTAATGCTAAAAGTTACATATGCATTATATATTTTAGACAATACATATATACTCTAAGCATACAAGGTTTAAATGGTTTCTAAGATATAAAGTGATAATTTAGCCTAGGGTTAAGTATAGTTATTGCTACCCTAGTTATCATTCTATATTAAGGCAGCATCTACACAGTGATATATCTGGCTAGTACTGGAATATTTGGTATGTAGATCCTGGGGGAAAGTTGTTAGATCACTGTGGATATGGCTTTGCAAGATAGTTCTCATAAGGCTAATATACAATGAGCAAACTTAGTTCTATACATTCCCTCTCCCTCGTCTCCTGCGGGAGGAGAGAGCATGTAGTGCATTGTGTGTTACTGTGTTTGTCATTGGCTCACAACAGTTTTAAACTACTATAGATTCTAGGCCCTTAAGCTTCTAAAACTGTAGACTTAAGACGACTTTATTCTCTGTGTCTAATCCATTAGACTCTAATGTGTTTTGTCACATAGTACAAAGCTCAGATATAATACATATTAGATATAACAATTTTAATTACATTTGTGTGTAAACAAAATGCATCTGTAAATCTATAAATTTATAACAAACCGTGGAAATACACACATGGATTGGCTTTTGAGTTTAATCAGAAAGTGATAGCGAGGCTACGGGTGGAGTAGTGGGTGTAGTAAAGAAAGATCTTGCTTTTCTCAAACTTACTTGCATCAATATACATCCACAAATTGAGAGAGACAAAAATTTCCCTTAGTGTCTGTCCCCGGCACGCCAGTGAGAAATTACATGCCAGAGGTACACAGTGATAAGAAACAATCTCCTTCACACATAATATGTATAGTATCCATGTTTATGAACTGATGTAGAACCTATCTCTAGTATACAGAGGAGAAGAAACCTTAGACAAAAATGGAAATTTGAAAGCAGGGCCTATATTTGTATTCAACTGTATTTCCCTTCAAAGCCTGTGGTCTAACTTCTATATAACACATACTCTTTAAAGATTAGTTACAAATATGTATCTCTATACTTTGTTTTGAACTTTTGAACAGATAGTTAATGTTGAATTTAGCCCTCCCCCAACAATTTCTAAATAGATGGTGCCCTTTATAACAAAGACTCCATTTCTGGTAGTAAAGAATGAAAAGCCAGAGAATGGGGAAGAGTGCAGGGAAATGCTGTTTTCTAGACATGCCATCACAGCCAGATTTCTTGTGTCCCAGACTGGCGTTCTGGACAAATCTCTCCCATTCACATCCCCCAAGTAAACACACAGAGACTTACATTAATTATAACTGCATGGCCATTGCTCAAGCTTTTTGCTAGCTAGCTCTTATATCTTAAATTAGCCCATAACGAATAATCTATGTATTGCCACATGTTTTGTGGCTTTACCTGAGTCCCATTACATGTAGCTCCTTGGGTGGCTCCTGGCATCTCTCCCAGACTTCTTCCTATCTCTCTCTCTCTTTGAATTTCCCACCTGCCACTAAGCAGCCTTGGCATAGGCCAAATCTTTATCAACCCATCAGAGCAGCACATATTCACAGCCTACAGAAAGACATTTCCCCATCATGCCATGGCAGTAGCAAACACAAACTTATAACAACTGAGATTACCTGTACAAGACTATGGAAGTTAAAAATTCCAGCATTTTGTGTTGGAGAAAGGGATCAGTAGTTAAAGGAATTTAGCCTTAAGGACCTGAATTTGTTTCCCAGTACTCACATTTGGCAACTCATTATTGCCTGTAACTCCAGTTCCAGGAGGTTTAACCAACACTCTCTTCTGGCCTCTCTGGGCACCTGTACATGCACACACACACACACCTAGAAAAATAAAAGTAAAACAATAGTTTTTAAAATTGTATCTCTCAATGTCCCACCCTGAGCTGAGGACCCTGCTGGCCTTTGGCGGCTAAGGGGAAGTGTGAATCATTTCCTTTATTGGAGGTAGCCACTGGTACATTGCCTGTGCCTCAGGAGATGAATCCACCCCAGTTCATATATGGGAAGCATTGCAGGATTCAGTAGGATAGAAACATATACTATTAAAATTCAAAACTAAAGCACAGAGGAAGTGCAGTAGGAAAAGATATGTCCTGGAGTGGTCCTGGGTGAGACTAGAGGGATAGAGTGAGGGATGGAGCTTTTCAGCACTTATTTTCTAAATGGGTGTCATTTTCAAAGAATGCATGAAGATAAACATAATTTTCAAATAGACATCTCTTATTGGTGGTGGTTATTTTGGGGGCTTTTTGGGCTCTCTTGTTTTCTGGGTTTTATTTTGTTTATTTTTTTTTTATTGTTGTTGTTCAACTCTTTCTGCACTGGGTTGGAAGTAAGAGCCATTATCAGGCCTGTGTAGAAAGCTTTTCTGAAGCACATATTACATTGTGCTACTTTCGTTTCAAAGCTCTAAAAAATAAATAAATAAATAAATAAATAAATAAATAAATAAATAAATAAATAAGGTCAAAAATTATTGTGATTATTTACACACAGTAAGAGGTAGTGAGTCATGGTTGATATAGCTAGTAAGTAATAATTTTGAATCCGACCTCTGTTCATAGCTTTACAAATGCTTTTGAAGTATGACTTTACCAAGCCTCTTAACCTCTGCAAATCTTCTCTTGAAAAGGACAGCTACAAAATGTACTATTCTCTGTGGGGTATTATGAGCTGTCAGTAATTAATGCTTTGTAGAGCACTTTTAGATTTGCTTTGAATGATGCTACATCAATGCAAAGTATCAGTGAGCCACTTAAAAATCAAATTGTCACCTGCTCCAGGGACTCAGGCAAAGCCTGTACTTGGCTGATAATGAAGCCAGTTCACTGTGCATGTTCTGTTTTTTGTTTTTTTTCCTGAAGTTAGTCAGGGTGGAGTTTACCATACTTGCATTTTAATGAGGCCATTTGCAAGTCTAGGAATAATATAAGTAAATACTTTTAATTATCAGTTACTTGAGTTGAAAAGTTATTTCACAGATTAACTGTGGTACAAATGGGGAAGGGTCTTGATGCTTGCTCAATGCTCTTTAGTAGCCAGGAAATGACTGACTGGTCTTGTAGGCCTTCGTCAGGGGGCAGAGTAAGAACAAGGATGCCTAGAAAGTCTCTCTGACAGTGAGGGGAGGCCTAGGCTTCCTGACTGCCCTTTCTCTGCATATGCTTCTTCTGTCTTTAAGAAGCCCAAGGCTTAGCCTTAGCATCTCCATAAGCAGCCAGCATAGAAAGAAAGAGAGCAATCACATCATCTCAACTATAGTCAGCTCTAATAACTCTGACTGTCCCCCAAAAGACAACACTGCTATACCTCAGTGGAAAACAGAGGCACAAATTCAGTAGTCCATCCAATTATATCATCTGAAAATAGATCATTGACTTATTTTAGTCACTCTATAGCCTGCGGTCTCCTGTCTACTCACTGAACAAAACCTCACACTTCTATATTTACTAGTATTAACAAAGGCATATATTCTCTGTGTAGAGGAAAATTAATGCAATTTACTTCAAAACCATTAGAAAGAAAATTGTGTATTAAAGTCACTATCTACTGCTCTTACAGTGCTATGGTTTTATGTCTATCATACAATCCCACCAAGTTAATATCCATGGCAAACTGACATTTGTCATAGTTCATTTAGCTGAAGAGTCTAGTTTGTATCACAATTGTTTATAAAACTAGCTGCTCACCACTTTTGAAGAAATAGGGTTATTTATGAAAACTAGAACAAAAAACCATTCAAATTAGGTTTTATTAAATAAATAATGTTTTCCAGTAATTTACAAAGTTTTAACAAAACATTTCACATGTAATTTCAGGAAAAACTTAAAATACAGCAGGAACTGAAAAAAATGTATTTAGCCTCAAAGGTAAGAAGTATTTATGGCAAAATTTCTTTAAGGAAATCTAAAAGAAACTGCATTATAATTATATGTTATTATTTGAATTTTCTTTCAACATGAGAAAATTAGATACTTAGTATTAAAATATAATTAAAGAAAATTAACACTAGAAATTCCATTAGAATTAGGATCATATTTCCATTAAGTTTATTATGAAAATAATATAGGTTTAAGTATAAATACTTGCTAGTCAACATCAAACAAGGTTTTGGTTATACAGCTTTTGTACTGTAAACCAAAGTAAATGGTTGTATTGATTGAAAGTACATGTTTCTAATTTTTATATATTTCCTAATAGAAATAATAGAGGTTAAATTCAAGAACAAAAGTAGTATAAACTATCATTCTGCCTAGCACAGTTACAGTTTACAATTACAGGGAATCTAAGCAACAAAAACAAAGTAAATCCCATGATATACAAATGAAAATGTCCCTGTGAATATTCACATGTAAGCAAGAAACTAGACTACCTCTATCACCATAAATAATATCAAAGCAAAATGGACCAGACAAATATGACTCAACACTATGAAGTTAACAAAAATAAAAAAAATTAAGAAAAATGCTTCATGACATAAAAGTAGGCAACAAATTTTTACCAAAAACCTCAAAACCTGGGGTAACAAAATTCAAAGCTAACAAGCCATAGATACGGAGTCAAATTGAAGGGCTCTTGTACAGCTAAAAGAAGAATTAGCAGAGATGGGGATAACTCAGAGCAAAAGAAACAATAATTCTAAGTAATTCCCTTAACCAGAAGTTAATAAGTTAATATCCAGAATATTTTTTTTTTTGTGTGTGTGTGTGTGTGTGTGTGTGTGTGTTCAGATTTTGTACTAGAAAGGAGCCACAGAGGGGAAGAAGAAACCTTAGGGATGGGAAACAAGAGAGGATGACATAATGTGTATATGTGACATAATGAAAACATAAATGAAGAGTTTCTGTGGGAAAAAAAAAAAAACAGAAAGAATGATGGAAGGTGGATGTGAGAGGTCAATGAAAGAGAAATGAATAAGGAAAATAGAACAATGATATAAATGGATGAAAAGATTCCAGTGAAACACATCAGTTTGTGTGCTAACTTTAAACAAATAACAAGGGCTGGAGAGATGGCTCAGGGGTTAAGAACATTGACTCTTCTTCCAGAGGACCTGAGTTCAATTCCCAGCACCCACATGGCAGCTCACATCTGTGTGTAACTCCAATTTCAGGGGACCTGGACACTCATGGAAAAAACACAAATGCACATAAAAATAAAATATATTTAAACAAATAATAAAAGCAAGTTAACATTTTTTTTAATTTATTAAATTTTCTATTCATTTTATATACAAACCACAGATTCCCCCTCTCTTTCCTCCTCCAGCTCCCCAGTTAACTATTATTTAAAGACCTGAATACACATATTCTCAAAAGAAGATATATAAGAGACAAAAATCATACAGAAAATATGCATTGGTAATTTTTTAAAATGTAAATCAAAACCACAAAGAGATATCATTTCACTGCTGTGGATATTGCTCTGTGTAAATAAAGTTCTGATTGGCCAGTGGCCAGGCAAGGAAGTATAGGCGGGACAAGAGAGAAGAGAATTCTGGGAAGTAGAAGGCTGGAGAGAAACACTGCCAGCCGCCTCCATGAGAAGCAACATGTAAAGACACTGGTAAGCCACAAGCCATGTGGCAAAGTATAGACTAAAAGAAATGGGTTAATTTAAGATAGAAAAGGTAGATAACAAGCAGCCTGCCACGGCCATACAGTTTATAAGCAATATAAGTTTCTGTGTGCTTTCTTGGTTGGGTCTGAGTGACTATGGGTCTGGCAGGTAAGAGAGATTTGTCCTGACTGTGGGCCAGGCAGGAAAACTCTAACTACAAATGGCGCCCAACGTGGGGCAAGAGTTTCCACCTAAAACCTGAGAAAAAAGATTCTAAGACGGAGCTAAAAACAGCTTCCTAATTGTCTCTCTCAAGTTAGCAGCAGCCCGCCAGTTTCAGCTACTATGGCGGGTTCCTGGCGTGTGCGTCTGACCTACAGTGTGGCGGGAATGAGGAGTCTACAAGCGGCACTTTACTCTGCTGCGTGGTAGATTTAGCCTTCGCTAGTTTAAAAAAAAAAAAAAGTTTCTGGGCTATGCGCTGCTTTGATAGAAGTGCTTCTGATAGTTGATGGTACACATGGCTCCAGACCCAGAGCTGGCGGTAAACTGTACCACCGCCATGTTGGAAAGCTGAGGTGGGCGGAGCCAACAGCCATAGGCGTTTCTGTCTTACAAAGATGGATATTACACAGAGAATCTGGTTTCTGTTTTCTTTGAGATTTTTAACTACAGAAAAAGATTTTATCGTAAAAACTGTTGAGTTAAACAAATATGTAAATTTTAAAGGTACCTTGACTTCAAAATTTGGATATAAGGATATGTTGCTTTGGAAAAGAGTCTCTGCTTTTGTTTCCACAGAAAACCAGAGGCTGTGGATTTGTTCCAGATTAAGATATATCAGGTTTGATCAGCCAAGACCACCTGAAAGGTCTCCGATGACACCATGGCCCAGATGATCTGACATGCAGAATGGTTTCAAGGCAACTGGCTCAGAGGTTCACCCTAATGGACTACTCCATAATCCTAAAATTTTCTTTGTATTCCCATAAGATACAGCGCCCCCCTCCAGCAGGAAGTAGTAAGAAAAACTACGCCCACATTCCCAAAATTATCAAGTTGGCTTTGGAGATGGAATTGGCTCACTCCTTCTCTAAACCCAGACATATTGCTAAAAGAAAAGGTTAAGACATTCTTATGTCCCAAATCAGAAGAGCCCTCTGGTGTGGGACAGAGAAAAACCAATATTTTTCTTTAAAGTAGATTGATTATAAACACGATCTCTTTCTAAAGAAGAAAAGGGGATGTGATATAGATATAATAGGATAAAAGGGTAGTTTAAGGAACTTACTTCTAAAGAGCAACAACCTGTTGAAAATGTTTTACATTGGTATAGACTTTAGTCTATTGATACAAACAAAGTTAATTTTGTTATACTGTGTGTATATTTCTAATCGTGTTTAAGGTATTATGTTTATAGCTCATTTTAAATTGAAATGGATAATTAAAAATAGATTAATAATTAGTCATCGATGATAATCATACTCGTAGCCATGTTAGTTAAGTCTTCTAGATATACAGAGAGATATTTCAGATAGATAGGTAATCTTCAAATACTTCAAAGACCTACAGAATATGGCATTTAAAATATTTTTAAAATTTAGACTTTCTGGACAGTGAGACATGTCTGCTCCTGGCAGCACCGATTTGCTTCAGAGAGGAAGATGGGAATTGAAAACACTTCATATCTTATCTTCACCTTGGCAAAAATAGCCATTTGGGCTAGAAACTGTTCTTGCCTGGACTGCTTGATCGACTGGACATGCAGGACCCATAGAAAGGTGACCAGTAAACTTTGCTTGACAAATGGTCCTTCAGGTTCCTGCTTCGCAGAGGAAACGGCCAGACATTCTATAGGACACTGAGAGAAGTGACCAAGAGACTCTAGCCCTGTGGGCTGAAGACAGATGCCCCAACTTTACAAAGGAACATTAGGTGACTGTCCAGGCTGCCAGCTGTCTCTGTGTACTCTTACAAGACTCCTGAAAAATGCTTACATCCTTCTCCCGGTTCTCAGGTAATATTATATCCTTCTGAGGTCTTTGATGTGGTTAAAGACTAGATAGTTATAAATTCCTCAATTATGATACAAGATAAGTTAGATATAAAACTTTAGACTCACAAATATAAGATAGATAGGATACCTTCTTTCATATTGTAACTGTAATTCTTGCTTGATAATTGTTTTGTTATATGTAATTGTACTATGTAAAAGTTAAAACTTTCCTTAAAAAAAAAAAAAAGAAAAGGGGAAGTGCTGTGGATATTGCTCTGTGTAAATAAAGTTCTGATTGGCCAGTGGCCAGGCAAGGAAGTATAGGCGGGACAAGAGAGAAGAGAATTCTGGGAAGTAGAAGGCTGGAGAGAAACACTGCCAGCCGCCTCCATGAGAAGCAACATGTAAAGACACTGGTAAGCCACAAGCCATGTGGCAAAGTATAGACTAAAAGAAATGGGTTAATTTAAGATAGAAAAGGTAGATAACAAGCAGCCTGCCACGGCCATACAGTTTATAAGCAATATAAGTTTCTGTGTGCTTTCTTGGTTGGGTCTGAGTGACTATGGGTCTGGCGGGTAAGAGAGATTTGTCCTGACTGTGGGCCAGGCAGGAAAACTCTAACTACATTTCACTATAATCCAAATGACTTTTTTGAATAACCAAAGATAATTTGTCATGGGAATATGGAGCAAGTAAAACCCTCATATAATGTCAGTGGGAATACTAATTAGTAAGGCCATTGTAGAGAATGAAAATGAATTTGGAGGGCATTAAGTAAAATAAGCTGATATTAGTATGTTCTCACCTCAAAAAACAATTGGACATGTATTGAAATTTTCAGAAAGTATCTGCACAAGTTAAAATATTTGCACATGTTAATCATTCTGTTTTCATTATTATAACATTATTATAACAACATGCAAATATAAAAACACCATACCTGGCTCTAAAAGTATGTGCAATTATTGTGTATTGATGAAAAGAAAACCTTAAAAATTGTGTTCTAGCATCTAAACTGGCTCATAGTACAAAATAAGAAAAAGAACGTTTAAAGACTTTAATGTTATTAAATTTTTAACAGACAAACATTTTGGATGGATTTAGAAAAAAGTATATTATTTAAAGCAGAAAAAATTTATTATTATTATTATTATTATTATTATTATTATTATGTGTTTTCATTTTATACATCATCCATGGTTTCCCCTGTCCTCCCCATTCCCGCCCCCATCCCCCCTTTCCCCCCAGCCCCTCCCCTCCATTCCCATGTCCTCCAGGACCAAGAGAACCCTGGGGATTCATTTAAACCTGGTGGATTCTTACAGGCAGGTCCTGTCCCCTCCTTCCAGGCTGAGCATGTGTCCCTGTGTAAGCCCAAGGTTCCAAACAGCCAGCTCATGCACTAAGGACAGGTCCTGGTCCCACAGCCTGGGTGCCTCTCAAACAGATCAAGCTATTCAATTGTCTAACTTATCCAGAGGGCCTGATCTAGCTGGGGGCTCCATAGCCGTTGGTGCATAATTCATGTGCTTCCATTTGATTAGCTATTTGTCCCCGTGCTTTTTGCCTCTGTAGACTGCTGGCAATGGTCGAGAGATAGCCTGATCTGACCTAGTCTGGTGATCAGATGACTAAACACCCTAGCAATCATCTTGGAACTCTCATCCAATAACTGATGGAAATGGATGCAGAGATCCTCAGCCAGGCCCCAGGTGGAGCTCCAGGTGTCCAACTGTCGAGAAAGAGGAGGAACTGTAAGAGCATGAATTGTTGAATCCAAGATTGCAGAAAAATTTTAAATGACTGTAACAACATTAATTTTTATACTCTTTTTTCCCCCAAACTTTATTTATTATGTATATAGTGTTCTCCCTGAATGTATGCCTGCAGGCCAGAAGAGGGCACCAGATCTCATTAAAGATGGTTGTGAGCCACCATGTGGTAGCTGGGAACTGAACTCTGGACCTCTGGAAGAGCAGTTGGTGCTCTTGACCTCTGAGTCATCTCTCCAGACCAACATCAATTGTTCATTGGTGAAAATTTAAATATTAAATAATAATATATGTTGCTAACATTAGATAAGACTTTAGAAAAAAAAGCTGTACATGTTATAATAGGTGGAGATCATAATTTAAAGATTTTTTTTTATTTGGTAGAAACACTCTTCTATATCTTAAAAGTATTCTTGTGGGTTGGGGATTTAGCTCAGTGGTAGAGCATTTGCCTAGCAAGCGCAAGGCTCTGGGTTCGATCCTCAGCTCAAAAAAAAAAAAAGTATTCTTGTAACCTCCATGCAAAATCAAAATTGAACTTTAGCAAGGGTGGTTCAACATATGAAAGTCTGTCAATGTAATACACCATATAAACAAACTGAAAGAAAAAAAACATATTATCATCTCACTAGATGCTGAAAAGGCATTTGACAAAATCCAACACCCCTTCATAAGGTCTTAGAGAGCCCAGGAATACAGAGAACATACCTAAACATAATAAAAGCAATTTATAGCAAGCCAACAGCCAACATCAAATTAAATGGAGAGAAACTCAAAGCGATTCCACTAAAATCAGGAACAAGGCAAGGCTGTCCCCTCTTCCCATACTTATTCAATATAGTACTTGAAGTTCTAGCCAGAGCAATAAGACAACAAAAGGAGATCAAGGGATACAAATTGGAAAGAAAGAGGTCAAGCTTTCGCTATTTGCAGATGACATGATAGTACACATAAGCGACCCCAAAAATTTGACCCAGGAACTCATACACCTTATAAACACCTTCAGTAAGGTGGCAGGATACAAGATTAACTCAAAAATATCAGTAGCCCTCCTATATACAATTGACAAACAGACTGAGAAGAAAATCAGAGATGTGTCATCCTTTACAATAGCCACAAATGATATAAAATACCATGGGGTAACCCTAACTAAGCAAGTGAAAGACTTATATGACAAGAACTTTCAGTTCCTGAAAAAAAGAAATTACATAAGATATCAGAAAATGGAAAGATCTTCCATGCTCATGGACAGGCAGGATTAACATAGTAAAAATGGCAATCTTACCAAAAGCAATCTACAGATTCAATGCAATCCCCATCAAAATCTCAACACAATTCTTCACAGAACTGGAAAGAATAATACTCAACTTCATATGGAAAAACAAAAAACCCAGGTTAGCCAAAAGAATTCTGTACAATAAAACAACCTCTGGAGACATCATTATCCCTGACTTCAAGCTCTGCTATAGAGCTACAGTAATAAAAACAGCTTGGTACTGGCATAAAAACCAACATGTGAACCAATGGAATCAAATTGAAGACCCTGACATTAAAATGCACACCTATGAACATATAATTTTTGACAAAGAAGCCATATCTGTACAATGGAAAATAGAAAGCATCTTCAACAAGTGGTGCTGGCATAACTGGATGTCAACATGTAGAAGGCTACAAATAAATCCATATCTGTCACTGTGCACAAAACTTAAGTCCAAGTGAGTCAAAGACCTCAACATAAATCCAGTTATTCTGAAACGGACAGAAGAGAAAGTAGGAAGTAGTCTTGAATGCATTGGCATAGGAGATCACTTCTTAAATATAACACCAGTAGCACAGACAGTGAGAGAAACAATCAATGGCAGCTCTTGAAACTGAGAAACTTTTGTAGAGCAAAGGACATGGTCAACAAGACAAAGCGACAGCCTACAGAATGGGAAAAGATCACCACCAACCCCACATCTGACAGAGGAATGTTATCCAGAATATATAAAGATCTCAAGAAATTAGACATCAAAATGACCAACAGTCCAATTAAGAAATGGGCTATAGAGCTAAACAGAATTCTCAACAGAGGAAGCTCAAATGGCTGAAAGACATTTAAGGAATTGCTCAACATCCTAATCATCAGGGAAATGCAAATCAAAATTACTCTGAGATACCACCTTACACATGTCAGAATGGCTAAGATCAAAAACACTGAAGACAGCTTATCCTGGAGAGGATGTGGAGCAAGGGGAACTCTCCTTCACTGTTGGTGGGTCTGCAAGCTTGTACAGCCACTTTGCAAATTTTTTTCTTTTTTCTGGAGCTGAGGATGGAACCTAGGACCTTTTGCTTGCCAGGCAAGGACTTTACCACTGAGCTAAATACCCAACCCCTTTGGAAATTAATATGACATTTTCTTAGAAAATTGGAAATCAATCTCCCCCAAGATCCAGCTATACCACTCTTGGGCATATTCCCAAGGAATGCTCAATCATACCACAAGGGCACATGCTAAGCTATGTTCATATCAGCATTGTTGATTTTTTGTAATAGCCAGAACATGGAATCAGCCTAGATGCCCTTCAACTGAAGAATGGATAAATAAAATGTGGCACATATACACAATTGAGTACTACTCAGCAGAGAAAAACAATGACATCATGAGGTGTGCAGGCAAATGGATGGATCTAGAAAAAAAATCATCCTGAGTGAGGTAACCCAGACTCAGAAAGTCAAACATGGTATGTACTCACTTATAGGTAGATACTAGGTGTACACAAAGGATGACTAGACTGCTACTCACAACTCCAGGGATGCTACCTAGTAAAGAGGACCCTAGAAAAGACACAGGGATTGCCCAACAACAGAGAAATGGATGAGATCTACATGAGCAAACTGGACATGAGTGGGGGGTAATAAAGGACAAGGGTGGGTGAAAGAGAGCTTAGGGGAACAGGAGACCCCAGCTGGACCATGAACAGAGAGGGAGAACAAGGAACCAGATACCATGATAAATGATGACCCTATGGGAATAGGAAGAAGCAAAGTGCTAGAGAGGTTCCCCAGAAATCCACAAAAATACCTCCACAATAGACTACTGGCAAAGGTCAAGAGAAAGCCTGAACTGACTTACTCTGGTGATTGGATGGCTGAACACCCTAACTCTCGTGATAGAATTCTCATCCAATGACTGATGGAAGCAAATGCAAAGATCCACAACCAGGCCCCCAATGGAGCTCCAGGAGTCCAATTGGCAGGAGAGAGGAGGGAATATATGAACAAGAGATACTGAGACCATGATTAGAAAAACCACAGGGACAAATAGCCAAACTAGTGGAAACACATGAACTATGAACCAATAGATGAGGAGCCTCCATGGAACTGGATCAAGCACTCTGGATAAGTGAGACAGTTGATTAGCTTGAACTATTTAAGACGCCCCTAGGCAGTAGGACAAGGACCTGTCCTTAGTGCATGAGCCAGCTTTTTAGAACCTAGGGCCTATGCATGGACACTTTGCTCAGCCTAGGTGAAGGGAGGAGGGGACTAGACCTGCCTCAACTGAATCTCCCAGGCTGAGCCGAATCCCTAGGGAAGTCCTTGCCTTGGAGGAGGTGGAAATGGGGGGTGGATTGGGGGGAGGGTGAGGAGAGGGGGCAGGAGGAGGGAGGAAAGGGGAATCCATGGCTGATATGTAATATTAAATTAATTATAAAATTAAAAAAATAAAGATGTGTGCACCACCACCTGACCTCTAAAAAATAAAAAAGAAAATTGAACTTTATCTTTTTTTTTCACCAAAGAGTTGATGAGATTTTCATAAACTTGCTTTTAACACAGAAGTTTTCAAACTTTCTAATGCTGCAACCTTTTAATACAGTTATGTATGTTATTATGACACATAACCTGAAATTATTTTCATTGCTACTTCATTACTATAATTTTGCTACTGTTATGATTTGTAATGTAAATATTTGAAATACAGGATATCTGATGTGCAACCCCTCTGAAAGGGTTGTTAGACCCTCAAATATGTAGCAACCCACAGGTTGAAAACCACTGCTTTAAGGATATATGTATATTTTGTACTCTGTAGTTGGTTGTTCTTTACTCTTTACTCTTTGGGGGACCCACCACCCAGCTCCCAAATAAATATACATGGAGACTTATTATTACTTATGAATGCCTGGCTGTAGCATGGCTTGTTTATTGTTAGCTTTTCTTAAATTCTTCTGTCTATGTCTCTGAGCTTTCATCTTTCTCTATTTCTGTATTTCTGCTTCTTACTCCATGGTTTGCTGTGTAGCTGGGTGGCTGGCACCTGATGTTCTCCTCCTTTTCTTGCTCCTGTTTGATCTTTTCCTCCCAGATTTCTCCTCCTATTTATTCTCTCTGCCAGCTAGTCCCACCTATCCTTTCTCCTGCCCCACTATTGGCCATTCAGATCTTTATTAGACCAATCAGGTGTTTTAGATAGGCACAGTAACACAGCTTCACAGAGCTAAACAAATGCAACATAAAATAATGCAACACATCTTTGCATCATTACACAAATATTCGACAGTATAAACAAATGTAACACATCTTTAACATTCTAAACAGCTATCATTCACTTGAAGTCAAAAGACTACTATATAAAGTAAAATCCCAGGTAGTCTCCTCAACAAGACAGGCCATATGACAGACAGCTTCTTTTCTTCAGCCAATATCGAGTCCCAGCATGTAGGTAGATTAAATGAGGTCATATTGGAGAGTCTTTAGAACTAGACAAAGCTGTGGAATGGCTGTGACCACATAAGTGTTTCTAAGCTATGCCAGAAGAAAAAAAAAATCTAGTAAAAGAAATCTTGCACTGAAGACAGGTGCTATAATTTAAATATTAAATGTCCAAAGAAGACCCATTGTGATTAAGACTTAGATTAGTGCTATTAGCAGTAAAGGTTTAGGGTTAGGATCAGACTTAGGAAAAATTTTTCAGTCACTGCAGACCTCCCCTTGAAGGCAACAGTGGGGTCCTAGGCCCTTCCTCTTCCCAGCTTTTGTACAATAGCCATGAAATGAAGAATTTGGATTGGCCTCATGTTCCCACTTTGCTGTTTGCCTAAAATCAAGAGGTCAATTGATCAGCTCATCCAACCCCCATACTAAGATGAAAAGTAAAAAATTTCTGTTTATGTCAATTATCTCAAGTGTTTTTTGATGTGTGGAATACTAAATAAGACAACTGACAAAAGAATGCCCAAAACACTGTTGTTCATAAAGCAAAACTGAAATGAAGAACCAATGGTACGTAAAGCAGATGCTGTCATAGTCATAGGAGTATGGTAACTGAAGTTAAAGTCAAACCCATAATAGGGAACATAATTGAACTATTCTACATATAATTAAGACACACGAATATGAGTAACATAACTAATAATTGGTTAGCAATGCTAATTATTAGCCAAGTCACAGAGGAATAACTGTGGTTTGCTACATAAAATGTAAAAACATGAAAGTGTAACTATCTGAGGTGAAAATAGTCAAAATCCCCTCTACTGGCTATATTGAAATATTCAGATAACTCTTGTCAATGATAGTTACCTTACAGAATGTACTCTTGAATACTGAAAGTTATAAAGTTATTCCTCCCATCCAGCTATACCCATTTTGGTTTCTCTCTTTATTGCTATGTAAATACATTGGCAAAAGTAACATATGGCATGATGGGTTTTAGTTTTACTCACAGTTCAAGGTACAGTCAGTCCATCATGGTAAAGAAAGGCTGGAAGCAGTGTGTCATATTATGCCCACAGTTGAGAACAGCAAGCCATTAATGCATAAGGTTCTCAGTTCCCCTTCTTAGTTTATATAGTCCAAGATCCCAGTCAGGAAATGGTGCCATGATACTGGGAAGATTTTCCTAACTCAGTTGAACTAATCAAGATAATCCTCCATAGGAATGCTCAGACCTATCTCATAGATGATTTCAGATTCTGTAAGTAGACAATGAACACTATCATAACTCTCCATCACTCTCTTCATGCCATAGGTGTCTCACTCTTCCCAGACTCTGGCAACATTTCCATCCTCTATGTTTATAAGATCAAGATTTTAAGACCCTACATGTCTGATCTGGACACTACATTTAACATACTGCCCTTCAGGTCTACTGATGGCACAAAAAAGATATTATTTTATAGCTAAATTACACACCACTGTATACACAGGAGAATAAACAAAGATACAGAGGTAAGTAGCTATAAATATATTTACAACATTGTATAGATAGATATCTCACATTTTAAATCAATTGTAACCTATAATAAGTTCCTGTCTTGGCTTCTATGAAATGTACTCTAATTAAAGACAGGAATATGATCTCTTAATAGACTGAGCTCCTTTTATTAACATATACTATACACATTAGTGGGATCACTGGATCATATAGCAGGGGTTTTAGTTTCTCATTGTGGGAGGGGGGATAAGAGAGAGAGACAGACAGAGACAGAGACAACATGCATATGAATGGCTTCCATGTGGAGATCAGAAAACAGTTTGGGATAATCAGTTCTCTCCTTCCATTATGGATTCAAGATCACATATATCCTGACATGCTGAGTCTGCCCACCAAATTATTTTATTTTGTTTCATTGAGGCGAGGATAGTCTCTAGTGAATGTTTGTCTGGCCTTGCCTCCCTATAATAATGATTAAATGTATGTGCCACTGTACCCAGCTCAGTGCATCTTGGATTTCAGTTCCCAGATGACTAATGATGGGTAACCTCAGAATTTGGATGCTTAGTCACCAGAGAATGTAAGTATTTGATAGGAATAGAAGGATTATGAGATACGGTCTGTTGGAGGAGGTGTGTCACGGGGTTGGGCTTTCAAGGTTCAAAAGCCATGTCCAGTCTCTTTCTCTACCTGTGGATCAGGCTGTTGCTCTTCTGCAAGTTCTCCAGCATCATGCGGCCATGTCAGTCACCCGCCATGTTCCCCACCATGATGTCAATGGACTAAGGCTGTGAAACTGTAAGCAAGCTCCAGGTTTCCTTTTTAAGAGTTGCCTTGGTCACAGTGTCTTTTCACAGCTGTAGAACACTAACTAAGAAAGGTCACATACTATTCTCTAATAAATAGTTCTATTCCTGCTTGTGCAGATGGATGTGGTTCAACTCAGTAGGTCACAGAACAAAGTAAAGAGATGCAAATATGGGAAAGAGACACTCCAAAAAGAAATGTGAAGACTAACAGCGTGGGAAGGAGACAAGAAAGATGAGGATGAGAGTAATCAGAATTCATTATATAGATATATATGATATTAATGCATATGAAATTGTCAAGGAATAAATTTAATAAAAATACAAAATTAAAATAACTCACTTTAAAAATGACAGATAATAAATACATCTCATTTTACTTCGCTAAAATTTATTTATACACTAATGAGAATAACACTTTTTGATAAATATATATGCTCCATTTTGAAACTACTGGCTACTCTTCCAGAAGACACAGGTTCATCTACAGAAGTCATGTGGCATCTCATAACTATCTGTAGTTCCTGTCCCAAGAGGATCATAATTCTCTATAACTCTAGTTGTGGGGAATCTTATCACTATATATCCCCTCCACTGGCACTAGGGAGAAGTGTTGTAAAGAGACCAATGTGTAGGAAAAGTCACTGTAGACATAAAATAAAAATCTTTAAATATGTCAAATAAACTCATGATATTGCATTTAATGAGTGAAATACAGTGAAAAAATAGACCTAAGATTTACAACTCGGACAATTTGAGGAATGAACTGACAATAAAAGGAAATTTTAAGCTTAGAAACGTTAAGAAATAATTAAATTTCAACATTATAAACATGTATAGTGTTGAAAGATTTATAGTGTATGAAAGTTTCTCTTATATAGCTTTCATTTAAAATCCCAACTTTCAAGTAATTAGGAATCTAAAAAGTAGTTCAATTTAAAATACAAATGTTGGAAAAAATTCATAACATTTATTTTTTACTATCTATTAAAACAGAAAATAACTGGAAAGTAATCATTTTCTTATTTAAATACAAGGTATTTCAGTTTTCTTTATAAAACTTAGGTTTTCTGTCAGGATGAACAATGTGAACAAGAAATAACAATGACTAAACAAATTACAGGAATATATGAAGTTTGACCCTCATATAACAATTCAAAGAAAAAGAACATGAAAATATTATTAGCTAAATCACCAACTGGCTATAAATTCATTTTTAAGTATTTTGTCCTAATAAGTCATATTCTATTAGCAAAAAAATCATAATCTTGAATAAAGTGAATGAACATTTCATATAAGGAAAAACAGCATCAGAGTATGTAAATATATTCTTTGATTTTCTTGAAACTGGACTTTTTAAAAGGCCTGCACACAATTGCACACACTTATATGCATACTCTTATTCTCACATTCAGTTTTGAAAATACAAAGACATAGCTGATGAGATGACTTAGTTGGTAAAGGCTCTTGTTTCCAAGTCCCAGAACCCACATGAGAAAAAAAGAAAACCAACTCCTATAAGTTGTTCTCTGACCTCCACACATACACACAAACTATGACATGCATTCAACCACACCAATACACATACATGCATGCATACACGCATACACACACACACACACACACACACACACACACACACACACCATATGAAACTAGATAGATAGATAGATAGATAGATAGATAGATAGATAGATAGATAGATAATGAATCAATATATTTTAAAACCTTTAAAAAGAAGAAAGCCCCAAGGCATCAGGGATCAGAGCCATAGTCAACACTTACATAAGTGCTGGAAGCTGAGCACTTTCAACAGCACCAGGAAATATACCCCCTCTTTATTTCTAGGATTTCTTAATTACCTAACACTTCATTCATTATGAATCCAAAAGTAGCCATGAAAACTAATAGCAACACACTGAAAATTTACTGTAGCACAAATCTTAAAAGGTCTTATTAATAAAAACAAACCAGGGGCCAGGTACTAGGGTCAACACTGGAAGATCAGAGAAGCAGAACAAGCCACAGCCACCTCACCTTGCCAATTCCTCAGCTGATCCTGTTTTCTCAGACTGCAAGCCTCTCAGCTGAACTGTGCTGCTCAAAAGCCTAAAAGCTTAACCAGCCTTTAGTTCCTGGTCCTCATGCGTTATATACCTTTCTGCTTCCTGCCATCACTTCCTGCGATTAAAGGCGTGAGTCACCATGCCTGGCTGTTTCCAGTGTGGCCTTGAACTCACAGAGATCCAGGCAGATCTCTGCCTCTGGAATACTAGGATTAAAGGCATGTGCTACCACTGCCTAATATCTGTGTTTAATATTGTGGCTGTTCTGTTCTCTGACCCAAATAAGTTTATTAGGGTGCACAATATTTTGGGGAACACCATTTACAATAGAAACTATACTCGAGTCCATACATGACAGGGATGCTCATCTACTTAGCTCTAAAACTGAAAAACCAAAACAAAATATTTCAGATGCTGAAAATGTTTGAGATGTGTAAAAAATAGCATTAAATGGCTCAGCAGGCAAAGGAACTTGCTGCCAGGCTTACTGACCTAAGTTCAATTACTGGGACCCAAGATGGTTTAGGGAGAGAAAGAGCTTCCCAAATTGTCCTCTGACCTCCATACCACATGTGTGCCATGAGACACCACACACAGAGACACAAATACAAGTAATAGTTTTAAAAAATGTTTCCTGAAACATTTTGAATGTGAATAATTAATCTGCATGGCAACCAGCCAAGCATATTAAATATATCCCATTTTGTTGATTCTGTTCGTGTAGGAGGTTTAAATTTTCTACATACTGCAAAGTTGGCTCTGTGAGTAACTACCATCAACAAAAAGAGAACAGAAATCACTTTGTCCTTTCCTGGAAGATACCAGCCAGTGACTGCTTTAACACTTGCTTTCCTTTCCTGCCTCTTAGCTGTAGAAACCATCGTGCTCAGAGAGTCAGTGAAGTTCCAGAACCAGGCAGGAGGACTCCAGTGCACACAAGTAGAACTCGTACTTGTGTATATTATAGACATGAAATAAATTTTAAGTCCTTAAATATGTTAAAACAGCTTAGCCTCTAGGATCAACTAATAAGCCTGATTTGGAAAAATGGCCCCCAGTTCAGGTTTGTGCAATAATTGACCCTTTCGGGCATCCCAAATTATTTAGAGGAACTTAACACAAGCCAAAAGGCATTTTAATCTGTAAACAGTTTTAATTGGCATGGCACTGCTTATGTGGTTTTGACCTTTGAAGAAGCTCTACAAAGTATTCATGAAGCGTTAGGGGAAATACACACATTTG
Organism: Onychomys torridus; assembly: GCF_903995425.1. Classification (NCBI taxonomy): domain Eukaryota; kingdom Metazoa; phylum Chordata; class Mammalia; order Rodentia; family Cricetidae; genus Onychomys; species Onychomys torridus. The sequence continues at coordinate 50,960,058 of NC_050453.1, read as the reverse complement.
CCTCTCATGCTTCAGTTGGTCTGTGCTTTAAAAAAAAAAAAAATGAGAATTTGCTGTGCTCAGAATGTCAATTTACTTAAATGACAATATTTTTCTACTGAGATTTCCTTAGACAATGGATCTAAAAAAAAGCCTTTGGGTTTTTTGTTTGTTAGTTTTCTTTGGTTTTTTCACTTTTAGCTTTGTTTATATGACCTGGCACAATTAAAATTTTAAATAATCTGAAAATACAATGCTTTCTTGTGTTTCATTTATACCTACTTTAGATGGTAAACTCATTCTGCTTCAGAGCTGTCAAAAAGCATGTGTTTCTAGTTAAAATTTTCGGCATCTAGATTGTGAAATGATCATAATGTGCATATCTTAAGGGACCTGAAGAGTAGCTACTCTAACACACAGCATTGTGGATCATCCTTTGAGAGAGACCTATGAGCTCCTATCTGATGCAATTCTCTATGAAATTCATCCCATTAAATTCTAAACTGAAAAATTGAAATGGTTAATGTGTATGTTTTTACTAAATGTGTATTTATTTTGGTGAAAAATGTTAATATAATAAAGAACCATGGCAATAGTCTGTAGTGTTGGGAACCTATGTGCCCCACTGACCAACAGCATGAAAGGAAGTGGCCCATGTCAAGCACTGGACTTTTAATTTGATAGCTTATGGTCCCTGGGAGAAGTACTGTCCCCTCACCCTGTTATAGAGTAATTCCATTTAAACTACTTTTATATATGAACATGTGTATTTTAGGAAGCCTCTACAATGGAAGGTTTCCATATATCTTTTCAGAAGTCATTTAGTGTTATCTTTTCACAAACTCTCTTCTCTACCAGGCCTTCCTATTTTGTATACCATTTGAATCTCCCTAATTTATCATTCCCTTTCCCCCATTTATACCATCTGACTTTCATCCACCTTCCATTGAAATCTCCCCCTACTTTATGGCCCCTTACTGATTTCATTCCTTCTGTGGTTACTTTACTTTAAACACATATATCAAAAGCAATGGTTCTCAACCTTCCTAATGCTGCAACCCTTTAATACAGTTCTTCACGTTGTGCTGATCCCCAACCATAAAATTATTTTTGTTGCTACTTCATAACTGCAATTTTGCTATTGCTACTAAGTGAAGTGTAAATATCTGTATTTTCTGATGGTCTTAGGTAACCCCTGTGAAAAGGTCCTTCAATCCCAAAGGGATTGTGACCCATGAGTTGAGAACCACTGAATTAAAAATTCAAAATGATCATCCACACAAGAGAAAAAACATGAAAAATTTTTAAAAGTGGGGGGAATTATAGGGAGAAACTTGAGATGAAGGAATGGGGTGGATTTTACCAAAACATATCACAAGCAGTTTGAAAATTCTCAAATATTTAAAAGATATTGTATAAAACAAAAAAAAATACACATATCTTGGTCAAGAACACAAATATCCTGCTAAATTTAGCAAATATTCAAACATGTTCTAATATCAAAACCTAATAAACTGTCCCACAAAATTGAAAAGGAAAGAACACTATCAAATATATTCTATTAGACAGCGTAACTCTGGTTCTAAGACATATAAAGGCACAACAGAGAAAACTACAGAGTAATCTTCTTGAAGGTTTTTGCATCTGTATTCATCAACAAATACTTGCAAACTCAATTTAATATTATTTCAAGCATATCATGTATCACAACTAAGCTAATTTTACCCCAAGAATTCAAAGTCTGTTCATCATATGTGTCAATAAATGTAATACAGCTTATTAATAGACTTAAAGACAAGAATCATATGATCTCAATCAATGCAGAAAAAAAAACATTCTACAAATTTCAACACAACAACAGTTATAATAAAAGCTCTTGAATAAACTAGAAATCTAGAATGATGTAAGGCATTTTCTCTCTGTTATCATTCAATATAATGACAGAGTGATACAAAAAGATATAATGGACAGTCATAATATGAAAAAGATATAAAGGAGAATAATCACTATTTCCATTTGGCATGATCATATATATTTTAAGAAATCCATAAACTCCAACAACAATTTCCTAATCTCATAAATACTTTTAGTCAAGTAACATTGTATAAAACCAACATATAGAAATCAATAGCTTTCGTGCATATCAGCAACAAACTTGTTGAGAAAGAAAACAAGAAAAATACTATATTCATAATAATCCACCTACCACAGCCAAAAATATGTAAGAAGAAATGAAGAAGGTGAAAAGTGTTTTTAAGGAAAACATCAAAACTCAGAAAAACAAAGTTGAAGAAGGCACTAGATAATGAAAAGACATGTTTGAATTGACAGATTAATATTGTGACAATGATTAAGCTATCAAAAGCAATCTATAGATTCAATGCAATTCTCACCAAAAATTAATGACATGCTTCACAAAACTAGAAAATAACTCTAAAATTCATATAGAAACAAAAAACACCAGTGATACCCAAAGAATTTTAAGCAGCAAAAAACAAAGTTGGAGGCATCACATTATCTGACCTGAAACTAGATCCATAATGATAATCTCAGCAAGGAACTGGTCCAAAAACAGAAATAAAGATCACATACTAATTAAAGACCCATAGATAAACCCAGAAAGCTATGGATAACTACTTTTTTAAAAAAATGTAAAACAAACTGCTACACAACTCCAGGGAGGCTACCTAGAAAACAGGGCCCTAGGAAAGACACAGGGATCACCCAATGACAGAGAAATGGATGAGATCCACATGAACAACCTGGATGAGAGTGGGAGAAATGAAGGGCAAGGCTTGAGGGAAGGGAGGCTTGGGGTAGCAGGAGATCCCGGCTGGATCAGGAACAGAAAGGGAGAACAAGGAATAGTAGACCATGATGGATAAGGACCACATGAGAACAGGAGTGGGCAGAGTGCTGGAGAGGTCCCCTGAGGTCCACAGTGACGCATCCTCTGTAGACTGCTGGCAGTTGAGAGAAAGCCTGATCTGACCTAGTCTGGTGATCAGATGGCCAAACACCCTGACGGTCGGGCTGGAACTCTCATCCAGTGACTGACGGAAGTGGATGCAGAGATCCTCAGCCAGGTCCCAGGTGGAGCACCGTGTGTCCAGTTGTCGAGAAGGAGGAGGGACTGTGGGAGCATGAATTGTTGAGCCCAGGATTGGAAAAAGCATGGGGACAAAAGGCCAGACGAATGGAAGCACATGAATTGTGAACCAAAGGCTGTGGAGCCCCCAGTTGGATCAGGTCCTCTGGATAAGTGAGACAGTTGAGTGGCTTGGACTGTTTGGGAGGCATCCAGGCTGTGGGACCTGGACCTGTCCTTAGTGCATGAGCTGGCTGTTTGGAACCTGGGGTTTACACAAGGACACTTTGCTCAGCCTGGAAGGAGGGGATTGGACCTGCCTGTACTAAATCCACCAGGTTTAAATGAATCCCCAGGGGAGTCTTGGCCCTGGAGGAGATGGGAATGGGGGGGGAGGGGATGGGGGAAGGTAGGGTTGGGGGTGGGAGGGGAGAGGACAGGGGAACCCATGGCTAATGTGTAAAATTAAAACACAAATGTAATAGAGGGGAAAAAGGAGGAAAAAAGAAAGGGAAGAAAAAAAGAAAAAAGAGGAAAAAGGAAAAAAAGCTAATAACAAAATTAATTTGAAGTTCATAGGGGACATATTGTAAAACATGAGGTATGTTGTATGAGGAAAATGAGCTAACAATATGATCGTATTTAATTGTATACCTGCATGAAAATCTCAGTAATAAATATGATTTTTTTGAAAGAGGAAAAAATAATAAAAAAAAAAAGGTGCCAAAAATCATTCACTTAAGAAAATACAACCTATTCAACAAATTGTTTCAGCCATAGAGGGTATCCACCTGCAGAAGAATGAAGTCAGATCCTTCTATCTTACTCTGAAGAAACATCAATTCAAACTGCATCAAAGAATTTACTTCAAAACTGTAAATGTTGAAAATGCTAATATAAAATAGTAAAAAGACTTCAGGACATAGATGAAACAAATTTCTGAATAGAACCCTAAAAGAACAGGAAGCAGCCCTAAGGATTGACAAATGGGATTCCATGAAATTCAAATGCTTCTGCACAGCCAAAGAAATCTATCAACAAAATGAACAAGCAGCATAAAAAAATGGGAGAAAGTTTTTTTCAACTATACTTCAGACAAAAGATTAATATATAAAATATATAAATAATTTTCTTAAATACTGAAAAAAACTGTCAATCTACAGGTTAACAAATGATCTGAACATACAGTTGTGAAAAGAAATACAAGTGGCCAATATATATTTTTGAAGTGTTAAGTATTTCTTGCTATCATGAAAATGCCAATCAAAAGTATCTTGAGATCTTATCTCACTCTAGTAAGAATAGTCAGATAAAGAAAACAGATGCCAAAATGATGGTGATCATGTAAGAAAAGAGGAACCCTTATATACGGTTGATGACAATTAAAAGTTAGTGGAGCTACTATAGATCAGTGTGGAGAATTCTCTAGAAAGCTAGAACTAATAAATGACCCTGCTAAAGCACCTCTAGAACAGAGGACTCTCCATCCTACTACCAAGACACATGTCTATATATGTTTTATCTCCATTCTTTCCACAATAGCTATTTAAAAGGAATCAGCCTGGATATACAACAACAGATGAATGTACTATGAAAATATGATGCATTTATACAGGAGAATTTTGTTCATCCATGTGGAAAAATGAAATTATAAAATTTGCAGAAAAAATGGATGGCACTTAACAACATCCTTTTAATCAAAGTAGCTGAGGCTCAGAAAAAAAAATCATGCCAATTGAGTATCCTAGCCTATAACTGATAAATACATGTATCCAGAAGACAGTTCATATGGGTAAAGACTAAATAATTCAAAAGGGACCCATGTGACTAGAAATGAAGAAGAGTTTAAGGTGACATAGGTGAAGGGGAAGTAGAACAAAATGGAAGAGGAAATAGTAATGATGAGATGGTAGGTGCAACAGGGAAATAGCAAGCAGAGGTATGAGGAACAAGGGAGGGAGATAAAGATAAATATGAAAATCCAACATGGAAAACTCTTATTTTGTAAGTTAATTTAAAATATAAAAACAAGCGTTTAGATTTTTATTTTACCTACAAGTATGTGGGAGTTGTGTGCACATGACTGCAGTTTCCTGAAGGGACCAGAGGTGTCTGATTTTCCTGGAGTTGGAGTTACAGGCAGTTGTGAGGCACCCAACATGAGTGCTAAGAATTCAGCTTGGGTACTCTGCAAGGGCACCACACATGTTTAACTGTTGTGCCTTTCCTCTCATCTCAAAATAAAACACAGAACCATAAAATAAAATGTTACACACAACTGTATTTCTAGCCTGGCTCTTGTACATTAAGCCCAACATGTTTAAAATCTTTTATTTGCTTGCTGAACTTGTGTTTTAGAAATTTTTGGACTCTGTGTGACAGATAAACTTGCACCAGCTTATATTATACATCCTAACTCAGCATCAGGGGTAGACTTCCCTGAATAGTAAAGAGGAATTTTTAAAGTACGTGTGTGAACATGGATACTATCATGAGTTAAACTATGAGTCATAGGCTCAGGCTCCTTTGGGAAGAATGATACTTCCAAAACCTGCAGTTTTCCTAGCTACCTGATTCTAACCCATTTCATGTGCCTAGAAGCACAATAAGAATACTGGTGGGGTGCTGTTATGATTGTTGTGGTGTTTTGGGAGGAGGGTGAATTAGCATGGAAAGAAAATGGCTGTATTTCTTTTCATTCCTCTTTCCAAGACTGCTTCTAATGTTAACAGCCATAGATTGAAATTTTTGAATTTGTTGAAAGGATAACCTAGAGTATTTTATCCTGAATCACTTAATTTTATGAAATTAAAAGTGTTTGTTTAGCCCCATTTCCAAAATACTTGAACCTGGCCTTCAAGTGCAGAAATCCACTGCATGTTATAAATGACAGGTTTAAAAACCATAATTCAGTCTTCATATAGGCTGAGCTTTACTATGTCAAGGTCATGCAAAGATATTTTGAATGTTTTTCATATTCTCTCACTTGCAGTGGTTTGAATCAACTGTCTTTCTCAAGTCTCCTAAAGCCTCAGGTTTCTCAATATTCTGCACCCCTTTCATAACTGCTTAAAAGTTAACCAACTCTTATAAATATATCACCTTCTGATGATACCATTCATAATAAACTTAGCCAAAAGTAAAGATTAACACATTTTTCTAAACTTTTTTTCTCAAAAGCCAAACATTTCTTACAAATATATCCTGCTTCCACATTGCTAGAGACAATACTTTTGCTAAAGGACTTGCCACTAAACAAGATGATCAATTATCTATCAAGATACATGCTAGAACATATACTAAATAACTCCATTCTCTTCTCTTTTTTTTGGTAATTTATTTTATTATTATTATTATTATTATTATTATTATTATGTGTTTTAATTTTATATATCAGCCATGGGTTCCCCTGTCCTGCCCCCTCCCACCCCCACCTCCACCTTCCCCTCAGCAACTCCCTTCCATTCCCATGTCCTCCAGGACCAAGACACCCCTGGGGATTCATTTAAACCTGGTGGATTCAATACAAGAAGGTCCCGTCCCCTCCTTCCAGGCTGAGCATGTGTCCCTGTGTAAGCCCAAGGTTCCAAACAGCCAGCTCATGCACTAAGGACAGGTCCTGGTCCCACAGACTGGATGCCTCCCAAAAAGATCCAGCTATTCAATTGTCTCACTTATCCAGAGGACCTGATCTAGCTGGGGGCTCCTCAGCCATTGGTTCATAATTCATGTGCTTCCATTCAATTGGCTATTTGTCCCTGTGCTTTTTGCAATCTTGGATTCAACAATTTACTCTCTTGCAGTCCCTCCTCTTTCTCGACAGTTGGACACCTGGAGCTCCACCTGGGGGCCTGGCTGAGGATCTCTGCATCCACTTCCATCAGTTATTGGATGAGAGTTCCAGCCCGCCCATCAGGGTGTTTGGCCATCTGATCACCAGACTAGGTCAGATGAGGCTTTCTCTTGACCATTGACAGCAGTCTACAGAGGATATATCATTGTGGATTTCTGGGGACCTCTCGAGCACTCTGCCTATTCCTGGTCTCATGTGGTCTTCATTTATCACATCAAAATGCCCAACAATCCAATTAAGAAATGGGCTATAGAACTAAACAGGGAATTCTCAACAGAGGAAGTTCAAATGGCTGAAAGACTTTTAAGGAATTGCTCAACATCCCTAATTATCCGGGAAATGAAAATCAAAACGACTCTGAGATACCACCTTACACCTGTCAGAATGGCTAAGATCAAAAACACAGAATACAGCTTATGCTGGAGAGGATGTGGAGCAAGGGGATCTCTCCTCCACTGCTGGTGGGATTGCAAGCTTGTACAGCCTGCTTTGGAAATCAATATGGTGCTTCCTTAGTAAAACTGGGAATCCATCTCCCCCAAGACCCAGCTATAGCACTCTTAGACATATACCCAAGGAATGCTCAATCATACCACAAGGGCATTTGCTCAGCTATGTTCATATCAGCATTTTTTGTAATAGCCAGAACCTGGAAACAACCTAGATGCCCTTCAACTGAAGAAAGGATAAAGAAAATATGGTACATATACACAATGGAGTACTACTCGGCAAAGAAAAACAATGACATCATGAGCTTTGCAGGCAAATGGATGGATCTAGAGAAAATCATCCTGAGTGAGGTAACCCAGACTCAGAAGGACAAACACAGTATGTACTCACTCATGGGAGGATACTAGATGTAAAACAAAGATGACTAGACTGCTACACAACTCCAGGGATGCTACCTAGAAAACAGGACCCTAGGATAGACACATGGATCACCCAATGACAGAAAAATGAGATCCACATGAACAACCTGGACAACAGTGGGAGTAATGAAGGGCAAGATTTGAGGGAAAGAAAGCTTAGGGGATCAGGAGATCCCAGCTGGATCAAGAACAGAGGGGGAGAATGAGGAATAACAGTCCATTCTCTTCTTACCCAGTAGTAACAACACTCCAATCTTGGAACTAGATGTGTATTTTCTTACAGGATTGCCTTTCTCATAATTATAAAAGTCCTTACTAAGTTTTAAATATGAACCTAAGTGGGCTGACTGATCAATTTCTGATGCTACTTTTTTGATGAAGACAAGATTTTGACATCATTGTATACCAACATTCACATTTTCCTACACGATTACTGCTGTTGATTTGAGAAAACTTTCCTCTTTCATGGGTTAATGTATTCTGCTACTGATGCACTTTTAGGCTTATAATCAGTACACGTGTTTATCTTACAAATTTAGACTTGATGTGAGGTTAGATTCACTTTTTTCCATAAGGATATTTAATGACTGTTCAGCATACAGTAATCACTACTGTCTTAGAATCTTCAATATCTTCATCATAAATATTCTGTATATTTATTAATTTCTAGACATCCATTCTTATATCAGCCATACTCAACAGCCTATGAAAAGTCACACTTTTAATGACTCTGTCTATGTATTATTTCTTGACATGTATGATATGTTAATCCTTTTCTGCTAAAACTATTGACAATCATCTATACATTTATTTTAAATTTCCATATAACTTATAGAATATATTTAACAATTCTAAAGTGTAAGGATCTGCTTTGAAGTGTAAAGACTAAAGGGAAATTACATGGCAATTTATGGAGAAGTAAGATTTACCTGGTATTTGGTGTTTGATACCTGAACACTATGCATTCCTCTGTTTACTTGGGCTTTCCTTAATTTATCTCAGTATTATTTTTTTCTTTGAATTAGAGGCTTAGCCTTTCCTGCTATTAAAGAAACTGGTAAAGGATCCCTCATGAGAATACATTTCATCTACAAGTCCTTTTCTCCTGATTGATCAATGCTTTGTTTCTAGTCTTCTATTTGCTATTAATATCTACATTTCTATTGATTTCAACAAATGTGCATAGAAAAACAATGCATAAAGAGTTGCCATCTTCTTATTTTCTCTCTTTAGGTAGTTTTCCAACTTCCTCACAAGTTTAGATATGCATTTAGTGCTGTATTCACTTTCATATAGATTTCTTAGAGCTTAATATTAAAAGACGAATCAGAGTTTTAGCTATTACATAAGGAGAGAAAGCTATCAGAAATACCATAGTTTTTCATTGGGTAACCATCAGTAATGTATTAGTGACTTTTATCATTGCTATAACAAAATGCCTGGCAGAAACAGCTTAAGGGAGTAAGGATTTACTATTGCTTCTAGTTTCAGAAGGTTGCATGCCTAGTTACTTAGCCCATCCTCTTGCCCAAAAGCATCAGAGTGACAGGGGTCTAGAGCAGCAGACACTGCTCATCCTAGAACAGATAGAAAGTACAATGCAGTCAAAAGGAACTGAGGTCTCTACAGAACTGTTTAAGCCATGCCCTAGTAACACATTTACTCTAGCCAGACCTAGCTCCTAAACTTTCATAACTTTCCAAAATAGCATCATGAGTTTAGGAACCAAACACTCAATACACAAGCCTGTAGGGGATATTCCAGACTTATTTAGATACTATCTGATTTATATATTAATTACTTTAACAAACTCATAAAGTTAAGTCTTAGATATCTTTATTTGATCCCATAAATTAAAACTAATACTGATTCTCTTTGTTGTACCCTTAACTCTTCTACTTTGAACTTTCCCACAAACCAGCAATGTTTAATATATTTTAAGTTATTTGATCCAATAAAATATTAAGATTTTATATATATACATATATAAATATGCATGTATAAATATACATATATATATATATATATATATATATATATATATATATATATATAAATTCTAAACCTGTAAATGCTATTGATGAAGTTTTCTTTATCTCCCAAATGTATCTGATGGAGATCAATCTGTAATCTGATACTACTCAAAGATGGGGATTTAGGGAGCTAACAGGCATGAGGGTAAAACTGTCATATATGGGATTAATGTCTTGTAACTAACTAAAGAGACTCTTTCTGCCAAGGGAAGGTAAATTGAGCAGCCAGGCAGCCTACACACTACAAAGAGGGGACACACAGATACCTGATCTGTTGGTGCTTTGATCTTGGCATTCACAAGTTTTAGAACTGTGAGAAACAAACACACACATTTTTGAAACCACCTAAGGTCTGCTATTTTCATTGTAGCAACTAAGGCAGTGTATTGAGAGCACAGAGAAGGTTTTATAAGCCTAGTTACCCTGGGGTCTAAATATATTCCTCAGCCAATTTCTGTTAAACAACTACTACCTATACTCTTGGAGACTTGAACAGCATATTTAAAAAATACAAAGTGGCCAGATACACATGTAATAGGTTATCACATCAAGTCAACTTTGGCTCACATTTCTTAGTATTACCCACAAATATCCTGAATTATGTTTTAAAAGTTAAATGTGCTGTCTTCATCTGTCAGTTTCTAACTCCTGATTTATTTAAACTGAATTAAATACAAGTACTTGAAAAGCTGTGACAGACACCACAATCAATATTTAGACATTATCCAGTTCCTACGCAACACTGTTGTCTTATTCACAGGCAACTTCATTAAAGGCTTTGAAAATAAAATATCTTGGTTCAAACTTGCCAAGGGACCTGCTCTGAGACTGAGAAATAATAATTGGAGGCAAGTTACCACACAAGTGTGTGGTTGTTTAGTAATAAATGAATGATAGTATATGCATTTAGCATAGCTCTATAAAATTTGATATCAGGTAGAATGAGAAGGCAGAATTAAATAACTGAGCTCATAATAAAAAATAAATTTCACATAATGTTTTTCAAATAAAATATCTTAGTTTCCATGACTTAATACTCACCTCTTTCAACCTTGAATTTCTCCAAATTCTCATGATGTCCTGAGTGAGTTAGGGAGACATTCTTTGAACATCTATTGATTAATTCTAATATACATTTCTGTCATTTCTCTGTAACTCCTGAATTAAATAATGTCCCATATAAGATGTATGTAAGTACATCAGTAAATTTTATACAATGAAAAAGATAATAAATGTCAAGTACATCTTGATCATCTACAAAATATTCAGTGAACATGTGATATATTTAAAGGTTTAAATAGCAAAGGATAGCCATAAAAAGGGATTTAATGCACAGATAATCCTTACTAGGAAAATATGGTAAAAGCATTAAAGTTACAATTTGTAATTGCATTTTAAGCATTTCAGGTAATTTCTCTAACATCAGAGACATTTGCAGCACTAAAAGTAATATTTAGTCTTGTTTCCATATTTTCAAATAGTTCAGGGAGATGATCTTGTGTTCCATTATGTTTGGTGTATAAGTGACAAAATGCTATTTAATGAAGTCTAAGTGATATTTATTTTTAAGTTGTTTAGAGTAAAACCTTACCTGAAATTGTCAAATTCTACAGATGGAAAATGTTAAAAGTTTAAAATATTTTTTCTATATCAGACAGCATAAAAAAGCAAAGCAATGTAAATTAATCCATTAATTAGGATAAAATAGGCAGGAAGAGAAAGAAGGAAAAGAAAAAGAATATGGCATAAAAGGAAGTAAGCAAGGAGATGGAGAGAGGACATCAGAGAAAGGGGGAGTAGATAGCAAAGAGAAATGTCAGGCAGCTCACCTGGGTTCTCTCACTCTCACATGTCAAAGAGACAACACAGCTTTAATACTCACCAACTACAGAGCAGACTCAGTAAAATGTAATCTTTGTTATATAAAGTTTAAAATCCCATGTTATCTCAGTTAGGACTACCTACAAACCTCACACTCTAATATAACCCACCCTCAATAATAACAACTTCCTATAATTCACAATAATACCAACCTTTCCCACACTACAAGCCACACTATGTATAAGCCCTGTCCTTTCCATGTCTTTCTATCTCCTCATTTTATGCCTTCTCTAGTCTTCTTGATACTCTGCAATGTTTGCTCTGGCCTTGACTTCTCTGTCTAATGCTCCCTTATCTGCACCACTCTCTAGGAAACACTGAGCTTTGTCTCTGGTTACTCTGGTAAATCAAGCAAATGTTGGCTCTCCAAGGCTTGCTCTGTGCTTCACACAAACACCAGCTTGCATCATAAGATATTGAACTAAATCATGAACACTAGCAAGGATAGGTAAACTTAGTGACTCTCAGGAAACAATGGATGCTTATAATTATGATAGTCAGTCATTGTTCATAATTGTAACATGAAGTAAATAATTAAATCTAATTATGAACTTAATTCCTGTTTTAAAAGTCATATATAAATCACATATTCCTTTGTATGTGGTAAAACTGTTAAGACATTTCTTGCATTTTATAATAGTTTGTTTATCATAGATACAGACTAACAGTTAATAATTGCAAAATGAACTCTCTATGAAGGAGCAAGAATGCTGTGAATATGAAGTCTACAGAGGGTTCACAAAGTTCAAAAACATGCCAATTCTTTAGAAAATAAAGTCTGTAGAGCTCAGGGTTCTGTTGCTGCTGATCTTGCAGGAGCATTTGGTAATTAATCTGAGCTTTGGGGAATTTTGAATGTTGGCAAACACATTGCAAATTTTCAATCTGTTGTTAGATGGGGCATCCCCAAATAGAGGTCATTTTATAGGAAAAATACTTGAGCTAAGTTTTACTTTTTATTTGGTAAAATAAACACAAGAATTTATGGAAATATAGTTTGATTCCAAATAAAGTTTATGGGTTCCACTGAACACAGTACAAAATCTTTCTGTGTAATGATTTGATTATGCACAAGCTAGCTATGGCTATAATTTAATTTTTAAACATATTAGATTATATTTAATTTTGTGATATTAACTCTAGACTCAGCAGAAGCAAAGGGTTTGTCATCATCTGTCTATGCAAAGCAAGCTTATATTTGAGTATCCATGGGATAACCATGTAAAGCCTTCTTGTGCTTTAGGAGCAAATATAACCATAACTAACAGCTATAGGGCAAAATTAAGTACCAAAAATATATTTCATGAAATTAAGTACATGTAATTGATATCTAATGCCCAAACTGAGAAAGATCCAGAGGACTTTCAGAGAGGCAACAAAAATTAATTCGGAGAGAATAGGTGATTTATGATTAAGATGATAGCTTTAAATGTATACATGATGGGTAAAGAATATATAAAGCTATACAAATAATACAAATATTTGTAAGTATTTATATTGATCAGAGATAAAAATTGCCACCATCATAAAATGATATATATAATTTAAAAGGAGAAACATGGATAATTAATGTCTAGGAAAAATTTGAAAAATATTAATCTTTCATTATAAATTCAAAGTATCTCTGCAGGTGTACTTAAGGGAATTTTATACAGCCTTAAATAAGAGTGAAATTGTGGTATTTGTAGGAAAATGCCATGGAACTAGAGATCACTATGTTAAGCAAAAGAGGCCAGAAAAGAGTATTCAATAGTAACTGTTTTCTCTCATATGTAGAACCTTGATTTACACATACAGTAGGTATATACATATACACGTGCATATACACATACACACACACACAACTACTCACACACATTATACATAAACATACAAAATCAGAGTAGAAGGGAAGGGTACATAATCGAGAAGGAGGAAGATAGTATTAAGCTGTTAAGATGTTCCCAAGTGAAAGCAGAGAAAGTACTATTTGAGAAGAAGACAGGGAAAAAGAAATGAAAGAGAACAGTAGAGTAATAACAGTATATATATATATATATATAATGCAACATTTTTACAATGAACGCCATTACTTTTTATGCTTCCTTAAAAATGTAAAATGTTTAATGTTTGAAAAATAGAGCATAACTCTACAGCAATGTTAAAAATACTACAGACATCAATATAAATTCTAAGTTAACATAAAAAAGTACAGCCATATTTAATTATACTTGCAAAGAGATTCAAATGCTACCTTTCAAATATCATGCTCAGTGATACACATGTTTATAACATAGTTTAAAACTTTACAAAAAATAATGGAACTTCCAAAACTCAAATCAGGAGACACAAATTACGTATAAATATTAGGGAAGATGAGTCTGGTTTGATCTACTATTATCAATGACATTTTTAAATAAATGTCAGAACTAAATGATTATAATACAATGTGACACTATCTACATGCCTTTAAGGATGCAGAAGTCCTCCTCCATATAGATATAGATATATATGTTCTCTAAAGAAAAGGAGCTGATAGTTCACACACACACACACACACACACACACACACACACACACGGTATTTATTAGAGTGCATTATGGGTTGAGAACTACATAGTCCAACAATGGCTGTCTCTTAACAGAAAGGCAAAAAATCCAGTAGTTCAGTCCTTGAGACTGGACATCTTAGCAGTCCCAATCTGAGTTGGATGTTGGAGTCTAGAAGGATTCCCAGAGACCCGCTGGTTTTCAGTCTATCTTAAAATCCATTTGCAGCAACAGAGCAGATGTACTTGCCAATGTGATTGAAGGCGAGTAGGCAAAAACCCAAAGCTTCCTTCTTTCATGTCCTTTAATGTGGGATGCCACTACAAATTGTGGCTCATATTTAGGGTGGGTCTTCCCACCTCAAATAATCTAATCAAGAAAATGTCTTATGTGCCTGCTCAGCCATTTGAGTTTTGTTTGATTCCAGATAGAGTGAAGTTGATAAACAAGATTAGCCATCATAGCAGAACACTAGGGCTGGCACTCATTCACAGGCAATAATGACACTTTGAACTTTATGTGAATTAAAAGGCAATTTCCCATGAAAGAAAATCCTATTTGAAGCCAGGCACATGGCTTGCTGGATAAAGCAATTGCTGACTGTACTCTTGACTTTCCTATTGGGAAGTTAAAAATCCATGACCAAGGCAACTTATAAAAGAAAGGGTATAATTGGGTGTATGGCTCCAAAGGACAAGAATCCATGATAGTGGAATGAATTCATGGCAGCAGAAGCAGCTGAGAACTCACAGCTCAAACCCCAAGCAGAAGGCAAATAGCTCACCAAGGATGGCAGGGGGCTCATGCAAGCTCTTCTTTTGTGATACATATTTTCCAACAAGGATGTACCTCCTAATCTTTCCCAACAGTTACCCTAATCGTGGAGCAAGGATTCAGATGCCTGAGACCAATGGAGCATATTTCTTTCAAACTACTGCAATGGCCAAGCTTGACAACCTTGTTCAGACTCCTAGATCCCTCACAAAGAGGAGTAAGAGCTCTTCTGTATACTCAGTACTCCTAGGGCAAGATGAGAGGCAGACATATTGGAAAAGCCTGGAAGGTCACTGGTGTATATCACAGATACGAGGAACAATAGAGATCCATAGAAATAAAGATGGAAAGTGAGAACCAACTACTGAAAGTTGTCCTCTGACATCCACATACACCATGACAAAACACACCCATCATACACCCATCATACACACACACACACACACACAAAAAAAAAAAAAACTCACTCACACCTAAGAACTAAGAGACAGGTGAGATAAAAGATGATTGATAGATAGATAGATAGATAGATAGATACATAGATACATAGATAGATACATAGATAGATACATAGATGGGTGGGTGGATGGATGAGTGCATGGATGAATGGGTGGGTGGGTGGATGGATGGATGGGTGGGTGGATGGATGGATGGGTGGATGGATAGATATATGAGCATACATATAATTTTTAAAACTATTTTTAAACAGTTAGGAGTCTATGTTTTGTGGCTATATTAAGCTTTAGGTACTGTTACCATGGTTAAAAGGCTAAACTTGAAAACTTCATCTTTTTAAAATGACATACTTATTTAACACAGCCTCTAGTTTGACTTGACTCCCTTTTAAATTACTAAGTATAAATAAAACATTTTTTGAGGATTTAGAGAAATCCACTTTTGTAACTGTTCATAAGACTACCCAATCAGATGGAGGAGAGATTATTTTTTTCAGTGATTAGAAATTGCCATGATGTACATTTGGGATGGGTATAAGAAATAATTTCTAAATCATAAGAACTGTTATCCACAGGCCCTCTGGATAAGTGAGACCATTGAATAGCTTGATCTGTTTGGGAGGCACCCAGTCTGTGGGACCAGGATCTGTCCTTAGTGCATGAGCTGGCTGTTTGAAACCTTGGGCTTACACATGGACACTTTGCTCAGTCTGGAAGGAGGTGACAGGACCTGCCTGTACTGAATCTACCAGGTTTAAATGAATCCCCAGGGGTGCCTTGATCCTGGAGGACATGGGAATGGAGGGGAGGGGCTGGGGGTAGGTGGGGATGGGGGCAGGAGGGGGGAGGACAGGGGAACCCATGGCTGATGTATAAAATTTAAAACACATAATAATAAAGAAAAAAATTTAAAAAATAACTGTTATCCATGTAACTGTTGTAGAAAGAAATGAACTCAGTGACCAGAAGTGCTCAAGTAGATGCTAAGTGACCAACTGTCAGAGATGCTATGGAAAGGAGTCTCTCATTGAGTGGGAGGCTATGCTAAATTATCTCCAAGGCTATTTCTAACTCTGGAGGTTCTGTAATTCAATGAAGGAGAGCCCGAGGAAAGCCCCCAAAGAACTATTAACTAACTCTGTATACCCATATATCTATCAGCAGTTAATTCCAAGCCAACCATTAACTTCATCTAAGCATTTAATTTGTCTCAGAAATTTGAAGAAAATGGTAATAAAAGAAGGAAATAGAAAAGTCTCTTGCCTGCATGGTTGATCTACTAAAATTGGCTTCAAATTGTGCTTCTCAGATCTCTAGAGAGCAGACAGGATGCTCAGAGCTTCTTAAGAGATAGCTTTCTGGCCAAGGTAATTTGGAGGCAGAAAAGGCAAACTAAGCAGGCAAACTTCTGAACCCAATATATTATTTGAAAAAGGGAATACAGAGATTAGGTCAGGAATTTTGATCATTACCTAAATAGTTCTATTAATAGTGCTCTAAATTAGAACTTTAATAGGAAATAACAGACTATTACACGTCTTGTGAGAGATATTTTTTTAAAAAATCAGTTCTGCCTCAAGACCTAATCATTTAAATATATTATTTGATCATCTATTTCAAAAGTAACACTTTGGTCTATTGGAATATATGGGCCATAGGTAATACGATATTTTACTTACAGCTATATTTCTTGAACCCAGAACATTTTTGTATACAGAATAATCCCCAAAAGAAAATTCACTGAGTGACAAAAAGGTCATAAAAAGGAAGCACTTGAAAGTAGAATGAGAAGATATTATTATTATTATTATTATTATTATTATTATTATTATTATTATATAAGAATGATGAACCCCTAAAGTAAAATCACACACAACAATGAAACTACCTTACTGTACCTACCTGAACAACTACCAGACCAGACATTATGGGAAATTTACTGACAAATTCAGTCTTCAATGTTATTTTTTAATGCACAGTTAATATATATAATAAAATTTAATTAGAAATATTAAGATAATAAAATATTAGACAAAATGACTGTTAACACTGAGAAGAAAACAATGTAGTTAATAGTAGTTACCTATGTATATACACATATATTAATTATATACATATAATTCTATATACATTGTGTAGTAATGTCTTTTGAAAATAAGATTTTCAGATTCGCTTTACAAGATATGCTGAGTAGTATAATAGTGGCACCAATGTCATGGGAATACCCAACTACTTTAGGAGTTGATCTAAGGCCTGTTCCATGAGATTATAGTCATAATTATCACTGTTAACCTATGATAAGACATGTCACAGGCTCTAGGGTAGAACCCAATATTAATACTCTGCTAAACTGACATAGTGTTAAAATGACTCCTAATGACATATTGCTGTACCCATAGATCAGAAAGAGCATCAGTCAACCCCCTTAAGAGAAGCGTCTCCTCGCAGCAGTGGAAGTCTAAATTTTCCCCATCTTACAACTGGGCCTGAGTTTCAGTTTCCTAAAAGGACATCAAGAGACATAGCACATACTAGGCCTGAGCCAACCCCTAAGTACCTCAAGGCAGTGAACAAATCTTCCTAAAACATACCCTGCCTTGCCCAAGTATGCACAAAAATAGTAAAACTATAACCACAACCAACTAAAATTGTACTAATGTAGCTATAACCTGCTTAACCAATTATGTTTGAGATGATCTAACTGCTCACAGAATTCCCCTAGCTAACATAAAAGGGCCTGTCTGCTCCTCTCGGGGTCACTATTTTTGTACAAGTGGTGGCCTCGCATACTGGAATAAACACTCTTTGTCTTTGCATACTATTTGAGTCTGGAAACTTCCTTCAGTGATTCCTTCAGACTCTTACAGCAGATGGCAATTAACATTCCAATGTAGAGACTTCCAAGCGGTCAACATGCAGAGAAGAGAATAAGGTATAGTGCTCAGCCCTAAGTGGAACATCCATATCATGTTCCTCCCCTCATGGCTCAGGTATCTTTGGAGAAGAGGTGGTAGAAATATTTTAAAAACCAGAGCTAGTCCTTATAATCAAGGAAATGGTGTTTTTCGGATACAATAGGGCAGATGCACATCTGTCTATGGACTCAATGATTTCAACAGCAAGGATAAGACCTGAGCAAACTCTAGTCACACAAAACTCTAGCACAGAGAGAAAACGGACTTAGCACTAGCTGACTAGCTGTTAGCCTTTGGGAGTTTCTGGAGAGGGAAGATTAGTCCTCTTTAATGATGGAACCCTTGATAGATTGACCAAGCACCAGGGTACATCCTACTTCTAAGACTAGCTGGGCAATACAAATTAAACAGTGAAAAAAGAAGAAACCTCGAAGATGAGTGAGAAGGATGGGTGGGTTAAGAGGAGAAAAAGAGGAAGTGAGGGCTTGAACATGACCCAGATAGAGTGTATGAAATTCTCAAATTAATAAAAATACTGCTAAGTAAATAAATGAGTAAATTTAAGTAAAACTAAAAAAATTTTTTTTTTAAATGACAGAAAATTAAAAGTGGAAAAAAAAAAACTTTTAAATAACCCAAAGAACTCTAGAACTAAAATGTCCTCTTAAAGTGAGGAAATCGTTTAATGGACTTACAGAATATTAGATGCAAAAAGGAGAAATAATGGTGAACTCAAATGGGGGCTAATAAAACATGATTCAAATGGAAACATAACATACAAACTAGAGTAAAGCCTGTGTGTGTGTGTGTGTGTGTGTGTGTGTGTGTGTGTGTGTGTGTGTGTTCATGAATGTAAATACAGGAGCAATACCCAAATTAAATGTGCTTCAAACATCAAAGCAATAAAATAAGTGTTCAAATAATACTGAAATAATTTCCTCTATATATCTATAGATTTAAAAATCCTCAAAAGCACCTTCTTATCAAAAGGCAAATAAATAATATGGAAAAGAGCCCAGATTAAGGGAAAGAAAGAAAAGAAAATAATAATACAAAATGGATATACAGAAAATAAAAATTTAATTCTTATTTGAAGAATATTAACAAGGTAAAAGGATGTATTTGATATGTTCAGTATATAAGAGTAAATTATATGTGAACAATAGCACACAGAAGAAATGGCAGTAATATGCAGTCTTTATGTTGACCACAAACTATATAAGTTCACAGTACTGTAACAATTGCTCAGCTTCTAGGGTAATCACCAAGAATATAATACCAGGATGAATAGTAAAAGTGCTAATGGAGGAATCAAGTGGAATACAAAAACATCAAGTAAAAGGAACAGACAGGAAACAGAATAGTAAAAAATAAATAAATAAATTTAAATCTAAATATATTAGGAAGAGTTAATTAGGAAGAGTTAATATTTAGGAACATTCAGCTAATATTCCTATAAAAATACACAGAACACTACATAGCCACTTGTAAGCGTGACATTTATAAGTCACCCTGACTGTAAAGAAATGGCCAAAACCCTAAAAATGGTAACACAGTAACACATACAAGGCGAAAGGGATAAAATACAAGGTAAGTTTCAAACAAGACATTATCATAGAGTATTTCATAAGAAAATAAAACAGCCAAAGAACCAGAAATAGGTTTCTTCACATCCAAATGTTGAACTTTCCTCCATCCCCTCTTCATAACACAGTAGTAACTGTACATAATGTTTTCTCAGCCTTCAAATAAATCTGCTACTGATCATCAAGAACACAAACACCTGTGTTATAAAGCACTTTTCTTCAAGATTCATCTGGCAGGGGAGCTCCTTGAAACAGAAGATAAACAACTCAAAATAGCTTCAGGAAGTCCCTGAAACTAACCAGATTCACTACTCCCCTTCCAAGAGCAAACAAAAAGGAATCTGAGAGTCGCTCTCAAACAAGCTAAATTGTAAAGAAGACTCTCAGATTAGCCAAACTCCAAACAAGAAGTAGGGGCCAAGCAGCCTGGAGGAAGTAAAAGCCAGCCCAGCTGCCTGGAGGATGTATGTAACAATTGAGCCACCTGGAAAGAACACCCAATTTGTTGAGCTGCCTGCAGGCCATGCAATGTACTCCAGATATTCAGCCTTTGTTGACTGACATCCATGCTGTGGTGAGTTTTGGTGATACAGTTGTCTTGGAGTCATTTCTACTCCTTTTTAAGCATCTTCTCACCCATATTTCTGGAAGTAACTCTAATTTTAAAAAAAACGGTTCATCAATTGGGCCTTTCTGGGACTTGTACTTTGGTCTTCTATGGGCTTCCAATCTGTCTTCCCAGGAAAATTCTTGTCATAGAATAATGGGCCAGCAAGATGGGTCAATACAGCTTTCACCATGCAAGCCTGACCACCTTTGTCAATTCTCAGAAGCCCATAAAGGTGGAAAGTGCAAAGAGAGAACTGACTATATAAAGCTCTCTTATGACTTCCACATGTATCCAATGACACATACCTGACCACACACATCATGTATATACACAAAATAATGCATACATACATACATACATACATACCAAACATTTCAAAAAGAACATATAATTAAGTCTGGGCCATAATTTTCTTTTAGCATTTGTAATTTTGCATTCTCTCAAAATTCATTAGCAGATTACTGATATTTAAAACTTTTGCTCAGTTCAAGATTATTGAATTTTAATTCTCAACATGACAGTTTGTAAATGAAGTTGATTTCAATACTACCCAATATGTCACTCTATTTACTAGTTAACTAGCCTCTGGAGAGTTTTGAGGATTCCTATCATTGAACTGTCCAAGGGCAGCAGCAGAGACAAATCAGATTGATCATAAAGCTTTATAAAAGATGGGTGCAGGGGTTGGCTATTTGGTTCAGTGGTAGAGTGCTTGGCTAGCAAGCGCAAGGCCCTGGGTTTGGTCCTCAGCTCTGAAAAAATTAAATATATATATATATATATATATATATATATATAGATAGAGAGAGAGAGAGAGAGAGAGAGAGAGAGAGAGAATATGGCCGCAGGTTATGCAGAAGATGCTATGCTGATACAGACAAGCCTGAGTCTTTTCAGATTCCAAGAAGGGTAGTTGGGAATGTGCAAGGATGTGTAAGATTGTCCTGTACAGTACACTGTAAATTAGAAACACATTGAGCACATCAATTTTCTCTGTGTTCCACCAAAAGCACTTTATTAGTATTATCAATTAAGTACAAAACACATTTAAATACAAAGTCTAAATTGAAACATATGAGTGATGCAAACAAAGAGAGACTGAACAAAATTAAGCACAACTCACTAAAATACTACTTGGCTTAATCAATGCACACTCTGAATGTACTTATTCATTTCCTGTATGACAAATTCTGTCCTCTTATTTGCACATTTCCAGGAAAATTAAATCAAGGAAGTCATATCTATCTTGGTCAGTTAAATACATTTATATTTATATAGTCATTTCTTTTTAGGCACATGAAAGACCTGGGATATATCAAAGGTGATAAATATCAAATTTTTAATCCAATTTTTTGCACACACCAGAGAAAAGAAGATATGACAGATGTAGATACCTAATTCTTTTAATCAACTTTTTTACATACACCAGAAAAAAAGAAGATATCATAGATGTCATAGATATGTACAATTCAAAATGTCCAATGAGATCAATAAATCAGTCATTAGTCTATTGCCATTTACAACAGCTATGTGAGTTTCCTCTTTTCTTCACCTCTTTTATCTTTTATTTTGTTCGTTTATTTAAAGAGATGTAATTACTAAGCAGCCAGATAAATGTAGAAAGAATATGTGAGACTGTTAATAATCATGTTCTCATATTATCATAAATGTATACTATAAGCTTCATGAGAGTTCACAGAGGACTGGAATAAAATCTGATACAGCTGGTGACTACACAAAACCTAGCTGACTATCTTGAATATACAAGCTGTTGAGTTCTTATTGTAGCATGAATCTTAAAGAGTCTTGTTAAAAAAACAAACCTGGGGACAGGTATTGCGGTGAATGCTGGAAGATCAGAGAAGCAGAACAAGCCACAGCCACCTCACCTCGCCAGTTCCTCAGTTGATCAGTCCTGTTTCCTCAGACTGGAAGTCTCTGAGTCCTCATCCAAATGGCTGTCAGCTGAACTGTGCTACTCAAAAGCCTAAGAGCTTAACCAGCCAGATGCTTCTAGTTTCTGGTCCTCATGCCTCATATACCTTTCTGTTTTCTACCATCACTCCCTGGGATTAAAGGCTCTCTTTCTGGGATTAAAGGCGTGAGTCACCATGATTGGCTGTATCCTTGAACAGATGGATTTCTGTCTCTGGAATGCTAGGATTAAAGGCGTGTGATACCAATTCCTGTCCTCTATGTTTAATATTGTGGTTGTTCTGTCTCTGACCCCAGATAAGTTTATTAGGGTGCACAATTTCAGGGAACACAAGAACACCACATTTTTATTAAATATATAATTATTTTTTCTATTTCTTGCAATATATATTCAATATTTTTACTGTATGGTATTTCCATACAAAATAATGAATATTAAGGTTGTAAGCCTTAAATTTTAGCTTTTCTTATAAGATATTCTTCACTTAACTGCCTTAGTTTGAATTTATATCTAAAGTATCAGGTGGAAGAAAATGAATCCCAAGATTCATTCACTTATGGTGTTTGTAGATTGTACTTATACAAGGAAATAAATGGAGTAATAGACCACATTTACAGGTTCCTACTTAATTGGCTTTGTTTAAAAAGTGAATTCTCTAGACACACTTGGTCAGCTGCTCACCCAGGTGCCCCCCACTGTGTTGGGATGTAGCAAGAAGGCCCTCTCCAGGTGCTGAACAGTGCTAGTGTTCTGTTCTATGTCTTCCTGGCATCAAGACCTCCAAAGCAAATGGATCTTCATGAAGAGTTTGCACCTTACTTGGTTGTTCACTATAACAATGGAAAAAAAGAAATTGCTCACTGAAATATCATTTCTAAAAGACTTTTTTTTATTTCCACAGCTTGTTCTGTTGACTTCAAATATATCTTCTGAATTCATATCCTCTGGATTCTGCTGGGAACTCACTTTCTTCTGTTTCTTTCAGTGTCTTAATTAAGGCTTTCTCTTTTTTTTTTAACCTGTCTTTTTACACCCACATTATGATTCTGTGTGGATCCAATTCTGAATATTCTGATCATTTCTACTAATCACCCTAGTTTGGATTTTCCTTGTTTGTTTCCTGACAAGCTTGTACTGTCAGCTTTTATCATCAAGTATCTATCAGACTTAATGGTGGATTTTCCTAGAGAACATTTATATTTACACTTGCCACACAATAGCACATTCATTAAAATTACCTTTTAGGGTTTTAGAGTTATAGTGCCAGTTAGTTCCCCAGGTAGCTTGATTCCTTAAAGTAGGTCAATTTGATACCAAAAAATCAGATTGTTATTCTCACTCTTAACTGATAATATTCAATGAATTCTGATCCTGACAATCTTTCTTCCTTCTCTTGTACATGGATGTGTGAGCCTTGAAGGAAGGGTTTTGATAGGGACATCCAATTTAGGGCTGAACGCTCCAAAATCTCTCACTCTTTGTACACTATTCAGTGGGACCCTTGCTATATTCTGATTTCTACAAGAAGGAACTTTGCTGAGGAGGACTGAGTGAGGTACTAATCCATGTGTATATCAATATATCATTAGGACTCAATTTATTGCTATGATACTTTAGGAAAATAATAATAGTATGTCTTCCATGGTTTCATGAATATCTAGTCTCAGGGTTTGGGCCACTTTTTCAGTGTCAGGTGCTGGTTCCATATCATGGAGAGTAAACTAACTCTAAGTCCCAAGGCAATTGATAACTCACATAACATGAATGAGTCAAAGAAGAAGTCAAGAAAGAAGGAAAATTTTTCTAGAACTAAATGAAAAAGAAAAAAACAGCACAACAAAACTCTGGGACATATTGAAAGTAGTCCTACACGCGAAATTAACAGCTATAAGTGTCTACATAACCAAATAAATTGAGCAAAATACAAATGAATCAAGGATGAATATCAAATAGTTGCATAAACAAAGAGGAAATTAAACCAAGAATAAATTAAAAAAATTAAAGCAGAAATTAATGAAATGGAAACAAAAATATACACAGAATCAATAAATCAAAATAACAGGTATTTTGAGAAGACAAACATGATCAATTGACCCTTGGACCAACTCACCAAAAGAAAGAAATAAAGGACTCAAACAGAATTGGAAATGAATAGGGAAATATTTCAACAGACACCAAAGAAATTCAGAATAGTCTACTGAGTGCAATCCAGGAAAGGCGCAAAGCTACACAGAGAAACCCTGTCTCAAAAAAAACAAAAAACAAAAACAAAAAAAAAGAAAGAAAAGAGAATGTCAGTAAATATAAACCATTAATTTGGAAAACCTAAAATAATTATCTATTTCCAGATTCAGCCAAACATAAGCCAAGAAGAAGTAAAGAATCTAGTGAGACCCATTAAAACTGAGGCAAATGAAAAAGCAATAAAATGTATTTCCACTAAAATATCTCCAGACCCAGGTGGATTCACAGAGGAATTCTACCAGATGTTTGAATATCTACAAACAATTCTTCATAAACAATACCAAAGTGAGAGGTGGAGGGAGAAGAGGAGGAGGAGAAATAACAGGAGTACCACTCCTTTTTTGAATCCAGAATCACCATAGTAGCAAAATCCATGGCCAATATAGATGGTGAACATAGATAAAAAAAAAAAAGGTTCCATAAAAATACATGCAAATCTGTAGATGTAACCAGCTTGTTAAATAAGAAACACAGAACCGATTGCAGAGTTAAAAACCACAAGGTCAGAGCAAGAGCAGAAAACCTTACCCTTCACTGCTTCTGCCGTCCTTCCTCTCCACAAGAGACCTACTTCTCTGAGTCCTGTCTATTTAAAAACTTTCTGTTCTCCTCTCTCATTGGTTGTAAACCCAGCCACATGACCTCCTCCTCACTGCCTATTTGTACAGACCTCCAGGTCTTCTATGGTTGGTATTGAGATTAAAGGCATGTGTCTGCCATGCTGGCTGTGTCCTTGAACACACAGAGATCCGCCTAGCTCTGCCTCCCAAGTGCTAGGATTAAAGGCGTGCCCCACTACTGCTCAGCTTCTGCTCTGGCTTGCTCTGACCTCAAGGCAACTTTATTAACATACAAATAAAATCACATTTCAATACAAATAAAATATCACTATATTTCCCCTTTTCTATTTTAATAAAAAGAAAAAAGGAAAAAGTTATAATATAAGAAAAACTATATACAAAAGTAAAATAACTATATATACCATATATACAAACAATAAATACCTAAACAATGTCTAGTCCATTTGTATTTGACAAATTCAGAGAAAATAATTCCATTATCTATCCTATTTTGGTAAGTCCAGAATGTACCTGAATCACCTTTTATCCTAACTTATATAGCTAACAGAACTGTCTTATAACGTCTTTCAAATTTATACACTTACAGCTCTTACTGAGTTTTTCTGAAATCCTTAACAAAGATAATTATAACTATAACTAACTGATCTTCAACTCCCTCAGAGACCCAAGAAGGAAATAATACTACCTAATAAAAAATAAAAACAAGAATGCATGCAAGCAGCTTCAAAAAAAAATGTGAGTTGACAGAAACAGCCAGCTGCCTGGACAGTCACCTGAGGTTTCTCCACAGTGTTGGGGCATCATCTTCAGCCTACAGGCTTAGCGTATCTGACAGACTCTTTTGTGAACTAAGATGTATACAAGGTCAACAGTTTGACCTCACATTTGGTGAGAGCAGTCCATGTACCAGAAACACCTGAATTCCATTAGTGTCATGTCATGATTCAGGATTTTAAATTCTGGAAATTATTGATGTCTTTTCAATTCAGCTGTCCATTTTCTTGGCTGTGTATATGTGGCTTCATCTTGGCATCCTGTTCTTCTCCACATCTCTCTATTAAATGCCAGTCTACTATTGAGAGAGGTGAGCTTAGTTATTCCTCAAGAATAACTGTTTCATCTGCTGTTCCATTGCACATCAGAAGCCATTGGCCCACTCCCTGTTCAGCTGCCTTCGAAGAAAAGGGCATGGTACCTTTTACAGATTGCAAAGGTCACTCACTTCAGGGATGGCGCCATATTGTCCTGGCTTCAGAAGTTGTCTTTTGTTAAAGCCACAACCACACTTGTTTTGGCAAGAATTGGTAGTCCTTGGTTTCATGTCCTGTCTGTCCTATTTGTCAGCAGTTGATTCGAGGATACTTTGTTGTCTAGTGGCTAACTTTTGCCACAATGAAAGTTAGCTCCATATGCAGTTTCTTCAATGCCCATATTTTCTCTGAAGTAGATTGGTACTGCCAGGAGCCATCATGTCTCATAGTCATAGCAAAAAAAGAAAAATTCTTAAGTTATTAAAACATTTTAAATGCCATATTCTGTAGATCTCTGAAGGGTTTGAAGATGACCTGTGTATCTAAAATATATCTGTTTGATCTTGAAAACACACCTAATATGACTACAAGTTCAATTGTAATGTCTAACCACTAATTTTCATTTCTATATATCCTAATAGTTGGTAATACTAAATTCAAGGATTAGCAAATTACATTACATTGTTAGATGAATGGTATAAATACAATATCTCGAGCAAGATTAGAAATACGTATATGGTATATTCTAACAATCTCAATCTCAATAATAATAATTTGTATACAATATAAAACAATCCAATTGAATGTAAAGTATTTAATTTTCTTTTCTTTTTTTTTTTTAACAAGCACCTTTTGCCTAGCCCTTTTCCTAACCCTTAACAACAACTTGTAACCAACCCTCCTAAACAATGAAAACTATCCCAGACCCAATACCCATAAAAAGACCAAAAAACCACCCACCCCACAACACCCCTTTGGGAATGTGGGAGTCGAATTCTTAAAATTGCTTCCTGCTGGGTATGGGCGAAGTTATCTTTATTCTGAAAAGAAAAATTTTGGATTAATTGACAAATTCTAGAAAAGATAACTATATTCTTTGTTATCCATAATGCCAAAGTTCAGGGTTTATCTCAAGTCCTTATTCAAGTAGTCTTTGAAAATGGATCATCTCAGCTAGCCATCTCAGAATTGCTCTAAGCACTTTGTAGTCCAAAGCTGATCTGTAGGTGATGTTTGTCAGCTTAGTGATATTATTTTCCATGTGGAATTGTTGTTGTGGGGCCCCATCTTCTTCCTGGAGATTTCAGTTGATGTTCGGCCTGGCCGTGATTTCCTGCAGTAAACTGATAAGAGACTCGAACACAAAGACATGTATAGGCAGCTAATCGAAGCCTTTTCTCTAGAATTAATTAGTACTCTATATGACCATTATTATCTTAACAAAGTTTAAATATCTATATCTATATATATCTTGTAAATTTTGATCTAAAATTCATACTTTAAGAAAAGTTTAAAGAATCAGAATAGAATCAAAGAATTGAGATTAGTAATAGAATAGTCCCTTAATTAATTTGGTTTTTCTCCTGTCCCATGTTAGAAGATGGCTCTTTCTTCTGGCATGATACAGTGAGTTTTCATTTTCCTTTTAACAACATGCTTGAGTTTAAAGGAGGAGAGAGCCATTCTCCAACTCCAAAGTCAGCTTTAAACTTTAATTGAACTGGGACTACAAGAAGACCAATAGTATTAATTTTTTAGAGAAGAGCAGAAACAAACATTTAGGAAGATTTATGAAATTTTGTAGATGATATACCAATAGGCCATTTTACTCTTTTTCTTGGGACAGATGATTTGTCCTTTTTCTTCAGTTGTCTCATTTGTCCAGTGTTCTTCAGATTCCTTAGTCTTCATTCTCCTAAACGACAAAAACAAAAACCCTTCCCCAAGACTAATTTTGGGGAAGTTCCCTTTTGGTAAGTTACATCTGATTAAATGAAAAGGCATGTGTTAATGGTATAAGTGAGTTTAAACTGGATGGTCATGTTGGTTGATGAACTATCACCTCCTCTAATTAAGAGGTCTCTCTTGTTCAAATCGAACCTTTATCAGTTTTGATGGTACCCACAGCTTATCTTCTGCTGCAAAAACAAAAGCAAAACCTCGTCCCCAACGTAACACATACCCTGGTTTCCATTCTGAGGTCAGCACATCCTTGAAGTATATAGGCTGATTTAATTCTGTTGTTTTTTCTATTAACCAATGTCTCTCTGCAGCTGTTGTTCCTTTCTCATTAGCATTGAGAAAATTCAAAGTTAATAGAGCATTGTGCAGTCTATTTCTGGGGGTTTTTGTTACCCCTTTCTGTTTATTTATCATGTCCTTTAGAGTTCTGTTGGATCTTTCTATAACTGCTTGGCCTGTAGGATTATGTGGTATACCTGTAATAACCTTTATATTATAATAGGCAAAAAACTGTCTCATTTTAATAAAGACATATGCTGGAGCATTGTCAGTTTTAATTTGGGCAGGTATTCCCATGATGGCCATAACTTCTAGCAAATGAGTGATTACAGAATCAGCTTTTTCAGAACTCAAAGCAGTTGCCCATTGAAATCCTGAATAAGTATCGATAGTATGGTGTACATATTTCAATTTTCCAAATTCTGCAAAGTGAAACACATCCATCTGCCAGATTTCATTCCTCTGAGTACCCTTTGGGTTCCATCCTGCTGGTAATGGTGTCTGATTGTAGAAGGAACAAGTAGGACATTTCTTTACAATTTCCTTGGCTTGTTGCCAGGTTATGGAAAAATCCTTTTTTAAACATTTACTATTGACATGATGTTTCTTATGAAATTCTGAGGCCTCCAGCACATTTCCTATCAATAATTTATCAATCTCATCATTACCTTGTGCTAGAGGGCCTGGCAGACCAGTATGGTATCGGATGTGAGTTATATATAAAGCATGACTCCTTTCCCTGATTGTATCTTGTAACTGAATAAATAGTGAAGTTAATTCTGAAGCATCAGGGATAAATTCTGCAGTCTCAATATGTAATACCACTCTTTCAGCATGCTGAGAGTCAGTAAGTATATTGAGAGGTTCTGAAAAATCCATTAATACCAACAGAATAGCATACAATTCCGATTTTTGAACTGAATCAGAAGGTCTTTGAACCACTTTACTTAAATTTTCTGATTTGTAACCTGCCTTTCCTTGTTTGTTGGCATCTGTATAAAATGTCCGAACTCCAGATATGGGTTTTTCACGTACAATTCGAGGCAAGATCCAATCAGCTCTCTTTATATGATCAATTCTATTGCTTTTGGGATATTTGCTGTTAATTTCTCCCAAAAAAATTACTGCAAGCTCTTTGCCAAGGTTCACTTTCTGTCCATAATTTTTCAATGTCCTCTTTAGTTAAAGGTACAACAATTTCTGCTGGGTCTATTCCTGCTAACTGACAAAGTCTCAATTTTCCTTTCAAAATTAAGTCAGAGATTTTTTTCCACATAAGTTTTTAATTTTTTATTTGGTTTATTTGTTAAAAATATCCATTTCAATATAATATCTTCTCTCTGCATTAATATTTCTGTAGGAGAATGCCTAGAAGGTAAAATAACCAAAATGCAATCCAGCTTTGGATCAATATGATCTACATGTCCTTCATGTACTTTTTTTTCTACCAAGGCCAATTCTTTCTCAGCTTCAGGTGATAATTCTCTTGGACTATTTAAGTCCTTGTCACCTTCTAAGGTTTTGAACAAATTATTCAGTTCATCATTTTTTACCCCAACAATAGTTCATAGATGAGAAATGTCCCCAAATAATCTTTGAAAGTCATTAAGAGTCTGTAGGCGATCTCTCCTAATTTGTACCTTTTGAGGTCTAATTTTTTGTAGCTCTATTTTATATCCTAAATAATTAATAGAATCTCCTCTTTGTATCTTTTCAGGAGCAATTTGTAATCCCCAGCAAGGCAATATTTTCTTTACTTCTTCAAACATTCTTTCTAAAGTATCTGCACTTGAGTCAGCTAGTAAAATATCATCCATATAATGATAAATTATAGATTTAGGAAATTTTTTACATATCACTTCCAAGGGCTGTTGTACAAAATATTGGCACAGGGTTGGACTATTCAACATTCCCTGTGGGAGGACTCTCCATTGAAATCTTCTAACTGGTTGAGAATTATTGTAAGTAGGCACGGTGAAAGCAAATCTTTCTTTGTCTTTTTCTTGTAGGGGTATTGAAAAGAAACAGTCTTTTAAATCAATAACTATGAGAGGCCATCCTTTAGGTAACAGAGTAGGCAAAGGAATTCCAGATTGTAGAGAGCCCATTGGCTGAATTACTTTGTTAATTGCTCTAAGGTCTGTTACCATTCTCCATTTACCAGATTTCTTTTTAATAACAAATACAGGAGAATTCCATGGGCTAGTAGATTCTTCAATATGCTGAGCATTTAACTGTTCTTCTGCCAGCTCTTCTAAAGCCTGGAGTTTCTCTGTTGTTAAAGGCCATTGATGAACCCATTTTAAAGGGTTAACCATTTTAAAGGTAGAGCTGTTGATGTCTTTGGAAGATCATCAGTTTTTCTGCCCTGTTCTTGTATAATATGGATGGCTGGTGACCACTCATTAGAATAATACCCTCTAATATTTCTCTCAGAAACATGTGCTAGTTTATTATTTATTTCTGAGGTTGGAGGGATGTTATTCTGAGTATTCCATTGTTGTAACAGGTCTCGACCCCACAGGTTCATGGCTATGTTAGCCACATATGGTTTTAATCTGCCTCTCTGTCCTTCTGGGCCTATACATTCAAACCATCTTGCACTCTGTTTAACTTGAGATAATGTTCCAATTCCTAACAGTAGAACATTTACCTCCTGAAGAGGCCAAGATGGATGCCAAAATTCTGGTGCAATCATGGTAACATCAGCACCTGTGTCTACCAGACCAGACAACAAAACACCATTTATTTTTATTGTTAATTTTGGTCTTTGTTCATTTATAGAAGTTTGCCAAAAAATTTCTTTATGGTTTCTCCTGAATTTTCTGTTCTCTCTGTCTCAGTTGTTCCATTACTCTGAGTAGCCTGGTTTATTCCAATAGGCATTTGGTCATTTAACTGCTCTGAGTAGGGGTCTCCTCTATGATTGCAGGAAAGGTCTGAACTGGATTCACTGTAGGGGCCTGCCTGAGGCCCCTCTGGGAGTTTCCCAAAGACTGAGGCAAAGTATTACCTTGTCTGTCCCTTGTTGATCTACATTCATTGGTCCAATGTCTTCCCTTACCACACCTTCTACATACTCCTGAAGGAAGGGGCATTCTGTTGCCATTGTTCCTTGAAGAAACATTGTTTCTAGAAGTGCCCTGTTTACAGTCCCTTTTCAAATGTCCTTGCTTTCCACATCCAAAACATCTGACATTCCTCAAACCTCTTGAAATTGCTTCTCCTACCCACATATTATCATGATCATGAGCCTCAACATTAACCGTGTCTCTAACCCAATCTTCCAAGGGTGCAGATCTCGCCTTTAACGGCCTGATTATTCTCTTGCATGCTTCATTTGCGTTCTCAAAAGCCAAAGATTCAATTATTATCTGGCTAGCACCTGAATTTGGGACCATTCTCTTTACTGCTGAAGTCAGTCTTTGTAAGAAATCTGTGAAAGATTCTTTTGGGCCCTGTATAACCTTTGTAAATGACTCAGTTTTCTTCCCTGGTTCCTCAACTCTGTCCCATGCATTCAAGGCTGCCATTCAACATAGAATTAGAGTTTGCATATCATATAAACATTGTGTTTGTACTGCAGCATATTGGCCTTCTCCAACAAGCTGATCCTGGAAGATTTGTATACCACTATCGCAACATTGTTTTGCTATGTTTTTAGCTTCCTGTTTGAACCACATTTGCCACTGGAGCTACTGTCCGGGTTCCAGATCCGCCTGTGCCAGCTCCCGCCAGTCCTGTGGTATAATTCTATTATAAGTTGACCAGGAGTTTAACATTTGTTTTACATATGGAGAATGCATGCCATAAGATACTATTGCTTCCTTAAACCTTTGTAAGTCTAACATTTCAACTGTAGTCCAAATATTTTGTGTAGTCACTTGACCAGGTTGTTGTTGTATGGTTACAGGATAAATTAAGGGTGATTGTGTGAAAACAGGCTTTCTTTCTGTAACCTTATATTCCAATCCTGAAACAACTTCACTGTTAATTTCTTCTGTCTGAATCTGAATTTCCCTATAATTCATTTTAACAGGTTTAACAAGTTTTTTTAAAATTTTTATCCTGGCACTTAAATTGACTATCTTTTTAAAGTGTAAAATATGGATAAGAAGAATAACAATGTACATAATTCGATCAACATTAATCTTCTCATATAGTTGTTCCATTACCATACTGCCTAAAATTTCAAACAAAGCCCAATTTTCTTCCAATGTACACATAAAACCCATTTTTTTTAAATGTGGAAAAAATCTCTTTTAAATAGTTTCCTTTAAAATATCTGATATAAATGACTTACCAATTCTGCGTAGAACAGTAGAAATCTGAGGGAATTTCCAAACAGCTACCTAGCGTCCGAGGTGGGAATCCAGAAAGAGAGAGAGAGACAGAGAGAGAGAGAGAGAGAGAGAGAGGGAGAGAGAGAGCAAGAAAGCATAGCCACATTCTGGCTAAAAGCTTGAATCCAATGGCTTCAATGTTCTGGTCTGAGCCGAGTTGAGCCTAGGCTCTGGCTTCCTTAAGCTCTGACCAACCACGTGCGCTGGCGTTTCAGCCAAAAGCAGCCTATCTGCAGTTGCGTGTAGCTCCTGCAATTAGCAGTAGCTCCCGCAGGCCTGAGTTGTTTGTAGGACCGGCTTTTTAAGCAAGTAACTCCAGCTGCGGCTGTAACCGCTCGTAGCTAAGGTAGGTTGGGCCTGAGTCCTAAGATGAGATAGGCCCGGGTTAGGCCGGGGCTAAGCTGGAGCTAGGGAGCCAGGCCCGCCCAGGCAGGAAGCCGGACCCACTGCCAAGGCAAACGGTTTTTTAATGAATTCTTGCCACATTGGGCGCCAAATGTAGATGTAACCGGCTTGTTAAATAAGAAACACAGAACTGATTGCAGAGTTAAAAACCACAAGGTCAGAGCAAGAGTAGAAAACCTTACCCTTCACTGCTTCTGCGGTTCTTCTCCACAAGAGACCTACTTCTCTGAGTCCTGTCTATTTAAAAACTTTCTGTTCTCCTCTCTCATTGGTTGTAAACCCAGCCACATGACCTCCTCCTCACTGCCTGTTTGTACAGACCTCCAGGTCTTCTATGGTTGGTATTGAGATTAAAGGCGTGTGTCTGCCATGCTGGCTGTGTCCTTGAACACACAGAGATCTGCCTAGCTCTGCCTCCCAAGTGCTGGGATTAAAGGCGTGCCCCACTACTGCTCAGCTTCTGCTCTGGCTTGCTCTGACCTCAAGGCAACTTTATTGACATACAAATAAAATCACATTTCAATACAAATAAAATATCACTATACAAATCAATTACAGATGTAGATCAAAATATTATTCACCATGACCAAGGTGTCTTTATCCCTGAAATGCAAGTATGGTTCAACATATACAAGTCAATAAATGTAATAAATATCATAAATAGGCTTAAAGACAAAAATTACATGATTATCTCAATAGATGCAGAGGTCTTTGACAAATTCCAACCTGTCTTCATCATAAAAGTCCTAAAGAGAGTATGAGAAACACAAATCCATTTTAGAAACACTAAAATCAATAATAAAACAGCATGCACTATCCCCACTCCTTTTTAATACTTTCCTTGAAGCATTAGCTGAAACAATAAGTCAAAAAAAGGAATGGATGAGATCTACATGAACAACCTGGATGACAGTGGGAGTAATGAAGGGCAAGATTTGAGGGAAAGAAAGCTTAGGGGAGCAGGAGATCCCAGCTGGATCAAGAACAGAAAGGGAGAACGAGGAATAACAGACCATGATAAATGAAGACCACATGAGAACAGGAATAGGCAGAGTGCTGGAGAGGTACCCAGAAATCCTCAATGATACATCCTCTGTATACTGCTGGCAGTGGTCGAGATGACTAAACACCCTAGCAGTCAGTCTTGGAACTCTCATCCAATAACTGATGGAAGTGGGTGCAGAGATCCTCAGCCAGGCCCCAGGTGGAGCTCCAAGTGTCCAACTGTTGAGAAGGAGGAGGGACTGCAAGAGTGTGAATTGTTGAATCCAAGATTGCAAAAAGCACAGGGACAAATAGCCAAACTAATGGAAGCACATGAATTATGAACCAACGGCTGTGGAGCTCCCAGCTGGATCAGGCCCTCTGGATAAGTGAGACAATTGAATAGCTTGATCTGTTTGGGAAGCACCCAGGCTGTGGGACCGGGACCTGTCCTTAGTGCATGAGCTGGCTGTTTGGAACCTTGGGCTTACACAGGGCTTACTCAGCCTGGAAGGAGGGGACAGAACCTGCCTGTACTGAATCCACCAGGTTTAAATTAATCCCCAGGGATATCTTGGTCCTGGAGGACATGGAAATGGAGGGGAGGGGCTGGGGGAAGGTGGGTGTGGGGGCGGGATAGGGGAGGACAGGGGAACCCATGGCTGATGTATAAAATTAAAACACATAATAATAATAATAATAATAATAATAATAATAATAATAATAAATCAACTGAACACACACACAAAAAAAAGGAAATTAAAGGAAGCAAATAGGGAAAGAAGTCAAAGTATTCATAATTGCAGATGATGTGAGCAGGTAAATAAGAAAAACAAAAATTTCTACCGGAATGATCAATGGGATACAAGTGAATGACCTCCACAAAAATTTTTAGTCTCTAATGTGGTGGTATTGTGTTCCCCACAATATTGTGCACCCTAATAAATTTATCTGGGGTCAGAGAACAGACAGCCACTAGAACAAAGCCAAAAATGGTGACTAGAAAATGAATCAGAGCAAGCAATAGCAGAAGTTGGGTGGTGGTGGTGTACACCTTTAATTCCAGCACTTGGGAGGCAGAGCTAGATGGATCTCTGTGTGTTCAAGGCCACATTAGAAACAGCCAGGCATGGTGACCATGACTTTAATCCCAGAAATCCAGCCTTTAATCCCAGGGAGTGATGGCAGAAAGTAGAAAGATATACAAGGCATGAAGACCAGAAACTAGCAGCATTTGGCTGTTTAAGCATTTGGCTGGTTAAGCATTCAGGCTCTGGAGCAGCACAGTTCAGCTGAGACCCATTTGGATGAGGACTCAGAGGCTTCCAGTCTGAGGAAACAGGATCACCTGAGGAACTAGCAAGGTGAGGTAGCTGTGTCTTGTTCTGCTTCTCTGATCTTCCAGCATTCACCCCAATAACTGGCCTCAGGTTTGATCTTATTTATAAGACCTGTTAAGATTCCTGCTACACTCTTAAGAAATAGAAACAAACAAAAGAGACATCCCATGCTCATGGTAGAATTAGTACTGAGAAAAGATTTGTTTTACCAAAAGGCATTTGCAGACTTAGTGCAATTACTATCAAAATCCACATTTCATTCTTTAAAGTAATTGAAACAGCTAACCTAAAATTAATATGGAACCACAAAACAGCCAAAAAAAAAAAAAATACCCAAACAGATACCCAAACCAATCATGATCAGAGAGCACAACACTGGAAGGATTACTGTTACAGATCTCAGATCTTGAGATATATTACGGAGTCACACTAACAAAAAACAAAATGGTGCTGAAACAAATATAGATATATCCTCCAATGGAATAAAACATGAGTATGCATATATATAGCCATAGAATATTAAACAAAGAGGCCAAAGGCATATTCTGGAGAAAATACAGCATCTTCAACAAATAGTTTTGGGATAACTGAACAACCCAGTGTAGAAGAATTAAATTAAACCCACATATATTACCTTGCACAAAAGCTAACTCCAAATGGATAAAAGAGTAAATGTAAAACCTAAAAACAATGAAATTGTTAGAAGAAAATGCACACAGTACCCTATATGATATAGGTGTCAGAAAGGACTTTCTGAATAGGACACCATTTGCCCAGGAATTGAGACCGACAGTTGACAATTAGGATCTCATAAAACAAAAAAAACTAAAAGCTCCTGTACAGATAAAGAAACGATAAAAACTGAGTGAAAATGAAAAACAGAATGGTAGAGAATCTTTGCCAGCTATACATTTGACAGAGGATTAATATTCAGACACACTAGGAACTCAAAAAAATCTGAGTCAAAATTAAAAAGAATGACCCATTCAATAAATAGGCTGCTATCTGAACAGTGTAACTTCAAAAGTAAAAATAAAAATGATTAATAAATGTTGCAAAAAGTGTTCAGAATTAGAGTTTTCCTGCCTGACCCACAGTCAGGACAACTCTCTCTCACCCGCCAGGCCCATAGTTGCTCAGAACCAACCAAGTAAACACACAGAAACTTACATTGTTTACAAACTGTATGGCTGTGGCAGGCTTCTTGTTATCTACTTTTTTCTATCTTAAATTAACCCATTTCTATTAATCTATACTTTGCCATGTGTCTTGTGGCTTACCATTAACTTACATCTTCCTTGTCATGGAGGCAGCTTGCAGTATCTCTCCACCCCAGCCTTTACTTCCCAGAATTCTCTTCTCTCTTGTCCCCCCCTATACTTCCTGCCTGGCCACTCGCCAAACAGCATTTTATTTATACAGAGCGATATCTACAGCACTTCCCCTTTTCTTTTTTTTTTTAAAGGAAGGTTTTAACTTTTACATAGTAAAATTACATATAACAAAACAATTATCAAGCAAGAATTACAGTTACAATATTAAAGAATGTATCCTATCTATTTATATTTGTGAGTCTAAGGTTTTATATCTAACTTATTTTTTATCATAATTGAGGAAATTATAACTATCTAGTCTTCAACTACATCAAAGACATTACAAGGATATAATATTACCTGAGAACCGGGAGAAGGATGCAAGCAACTTTCAGGAGTCTTGCAGGGTAGACAGAGACAGCTGGCAGCCTGGACAGTCACCTAATCTTCCTTTGTAAAGTTGGGGCATTTGTCTTCAGCCCACAGGGCTAGAGTCTCTTGGTCACTTTTCTCAGTGTCCTTTAGAATATCTGGCAGTTTGCTCTGTGAAGCAGGAACCTGAAGGACCATTTTGTCAAGCAAAGTTCAGTGGTCACTTTTCTATGGGTCCTGTATGTCCAGCTGATCAAGCAGTCCAGGCAAGAACAGTTTCTTGCCCAAATGGCTATTTTTGCCAAGGTGAAGATAAACTCCATATGAAGTGTGGACCCATACTGATCTGCCAGTCCCTCTAGCACAAGGTAATGATGAGATTGATAAATTATTGATAGGAAATGT
This sequence comes from Onychomys torridus, assembly GCF_903995425.1. Taxonomy (NCBI): domain Eukaryota; kingdom Metazoa; phylum Chordata; class Mammalia; order Rodentia; family Cricetidae; genus Onychomys; species Onychomys torridus. The sequence goes on along the minus strand of NC_050453.1, from coordinate 50,922,291 downwards.
GCTGGAGGCCTCAGAATTTCATAAAAAACATCATGTCAATAGTAAAGGTTTAAAGAAGGATTTTTCTATAACCTGGCAACAAGCCAAGGAAATTGTAAAGAAATGTCCTACTTGTTCCTTCTACAATCAGACACCATTACCAGCAGGATGGAACCCAAAGGGTACTCAGAGGAATGAAATCTGGCAGATGGATGTGTTTCACTTTGTGGAATTTGGAAAACTGAAATATATACTCCATAGTATTGATACTTACTCAGGATTTCAATGGATGACTGCTTTGAGTTCTGAAAAAGCTGATTCTGTAATTACTCATTTGCTAGAAGTTATGGCCATCATGGGTATACCTGCACAAATTAAAACTGACAAAGTTCCAGCATATGTCTCTATTAAAATGAAATCGTTTTTTGCTTATTATAATATAAAGCATATTACAGGTATACCACATAATCCTACAGGCCAAGCAGTTATAGAAAGATCCAACAGAACTCCTATGTGTTATGCTGAGGACGAGTTTTGCTTTTGTTTCTACAGGAGAAGATAAGCTGTGGGTACCATCAAAACTGATAAAGGTTCGATTTGAACAAGAGAGACCTCTTAATTAGAGGAGGTGATAGTTCATCAACCAACATGACCATCCAGTTTAAACTCACTTATACCATTAACACATGCCTTTTCATTTAATCAGATGTAACTTACCAAAAGGGAACTTCCCCAAAATTAGTCTTGGGGAAGGGTTTTTGTTTTTGTCGTTTAGGAGAATGAAGACTAAGGAATCTGAAGAACACTGGACAAATGAGACAACTGAAGAAAAAGGACAAATCATCTGTCCCAAGAAAAAGAGTAAAATGGCCTATTGGTATATCATCTACAAAATTTCATAAATCTTCCTTAATGTTTGTTTCTGCTCTTCTCTAAAAAATTAATACTATTGGTCTTCTTGTAGTCCCAGTTCAATTAAAGTTTAAAGCTGACTTTGGAGTTGGAGAATGGCTCTCTCCTCCTTTAAACTCAAGCATGTTGTTAAAAGGAAAATGAAAACTCACTGTATCATGCCAGAAGAAAGAGCCATCTTCTAACATGGGACAGGAGAAAAACCAAATTAATTAAGGGACTATTCTATTACTAATCTCAATTCTTTGATTCTATTCTGATTCTTTAAACTTTTCTTAAAGTATGAATTTTAGATCAAAATTTACAAGATATATATAGATATAGATATTTAAACTTTGTTAAGATAATAATGGTCATATAGAGTACTAATTAATTCTAGAGAAAAGGCTTCGATTAGCTGCCTATACATGTCTTTGTGTTTGAGTCTCTTATCAGTTTACTGCAGGAAATCACGGCCAGGCCTAACATCAAATGAAATCTCCAGGAAGAAGATGGGGCCCCACAACAACAATTCCACATGGAAAATAATATCACTAAGCTGACAAACATCACCTACAGATCAGCTTTGGACTACAAAGTGCTTAGAGCAATTCTGAGATGACTAGCTGAGATGATCCATTTTCAAAGACTACTTGAATAAGGACTTGAGATAAACCCTGAACTTTGGCATTATGGATAACAAAGAATATAGTTACCTTTCCTAGAATTTGACAATTAACCCAAAATTTTTCTTTTCAGAATAAAGATAACTTCACCCATACCCAGCAGGAAGCAATTTTAAGAATACAACACCCACATTCCCAAAGAGGTGGTGTGGTGTGGGGTGGGTGTTTTTTTAGTCTTTTTATGGGTTTTGGGTCTGGGATTGTTTTCATTGTTTAGGAGGGTTGGTTACAAGTTGTTGTTAAGGGTTAGGAAAAGGGCTAGGCAAAAGATGCTTGTTTAAAGAAGAAAAGAAAAAAGAAAAAGACAATTACTAGTTTTAAATACTTTACATTGGATTGGATTGTTTTATATTATATACAAATTATTTTTATTATTGACATTGAGATTGTTAGAATATGCCATACACATGTTTCTAATCTTGCTCGAGATACTGTATTTATACCATTCATTTAACAATATAATGTAATTTGCTAATCCTTGAATTTAGTATTACCAACTATTAGGATATATAGAAATGAAAGTTAGTGGTTAGACATTACAATTGAACTTGTAGTCATATTAGGTGTGTTTTCAAGATCAAACAGATATATTTTAGATACACAGGTCATCTTCAAACCCTTCAGAGATCTACAGAATATGGCATTTAAAATGTTTTAATAACTTAGGAATTTTTCTTTTTTGCTATGACTATGAGACATGATGGCTCCTGGCAGTACCAATCTACTTCAGAGAAAATATGGCCATTGAAGAAATTGCATATGGAGTTAACTTTCATTGTGGCAAAAGTTAGCCACTGGACAACAAAGTATCCTTGAATCAACTGCTGACAAACAGGACAGACAGGACATGAAACAAAGGACTACCAATTCTTGCCAAAACAAGTGTGCTTTTGGCTTTAACAAAAGGCATCTTCTAAAGCCAGGACAATACTGTACCATCCCTGAAGTGAGTGGCCTTTGCAATCTGTAAAAGTACCGTGCCCTTTTCTTTGAAGGCAGCTGAACAGGGAGTGGGCCAATGGCTTCTGATATGCAATGGAACATCAGATGAAACAGTTATTCTTGAAGAATAACTAAGCTCACCTCTCTCAATAGTAGACTGGTGTTTAATAGAGAGATGTGGAGAAGAACAGGATGCCAAGATGAAGCCACATATACACAGCCAAGAAAAATGGACAGCTGAATTGAAAAGACATCAATAATTTCCAGAATTTAAAATCCTGAATCATGACATGACACTAATGGAATTCAGGTGTTTCTGGTACATGGACTGCTCTCACCAAATGTGAGGTCAAACTATTGACCTTGTATACATCCTAGTTCACAAATGAGTATGTCAGATATGCTAAGCCTATAGGCTGAAGATGATGCCCCAACACTTCGGAGAAACCTCAGGTGACTGTCCAGACAGCTGGCTGTTTCTGTGAACTCACATTTTTATTTTTTGGAAGCTGATTGCATGCACTTCCTGTTTTTATTTTTTATTAGGTAGTATTATTTTCTTCTTGGGTCTCTGAGGGAGTTGAAGATCAGTTAGTTATAGTTATAATTATCTTTGTTAAGGATTTCAGAAAAATTCACTAAGAGCTATAAGTGAATAAATTTGAAAGATGTTATAATACAGTTCTGTTAGTAATATAAGTTAGGATAGAAAGTGAATCAGGTACATTTTGGACTTACCAAAATAGGATAGATAATGGAATTATTTTCTCTGAATTTGTCAAATACAAATGGACTAGACATTGTTTAGGTATTTATTGTTTGTATATATGGTATATATAGTTATTGTACTTTTGTATATAGTTTTTCTTATACTAGTTATAACTTTTTTCCTTTTTTTTCCTTTTTATTAAAATAGAAAAAGGGAAATATAGTGATATTTTATTTGTATTGAAATGTGATTTTATTTATATGTTAATAAAGTTGCCTTGAGGTCAGAGCAAGCCAGAGCAGAAGCTGAGCAGTAGTGGGGCACGCCTTTAATCCCAGCACTTGGGAGGCAGAGCTAGGTAGATCTCTGTGTGTTCAAGGACACAGCCAGCATGGCAGACACATACCTTTAATCTCAATACCTACAATAGAAGACATGGAGGTCTGTACAAACAGGCAGTGATGAGGAGGTCATGTGGCTGGGTTTACAACCAATGAGAAAAAAGAACAGAAAGTCTATAAAAAAGACAGTACACACAGAAGTAGGTCTCTTGCAGAGAGGAAGGACGGCAGAAGCAGTGAAGGGTAAGGTTTTCTGCTCTTGCTCTGACCTCATGGTTTTTAACTCTGCAATTGGTTCTGTGTTTCTTATTTAACAATACAGTTACATCTACATAGCATCCCAAATGATTAGGGAAATGCAAATCAAAACAACTCTGAGATTTCATCTTGAAGCAATCATAATGGCAAAGGTCAACAAAACAACTGATAACAAATACTAGAGATGATGTGAGAAAAGGGAATCATCACTCACTGTGGGTGAGATTGCAAACATATCTAACATGTCTTGCCATTCTAGAAATCAAGATGGAGACCCCTGAAAAAGCTGAAAATGAAATGGTCTATCTACCAAATGACCATGCCATATCACTCCTTGGCATATTACTAAATGATTGGACATCCTACTCCACCAATACTCCATCATCCACCCATTGCTACTATATTCACAGAAGATAAGAAATAGAAACAACCAAAAGGCCCTTACACTGATGAATGGATAATAAAAATGTAGCATAACTCAATAAAAAGTACTGTTCTCCTATATGAAAAAAAAAAAAAAAGGCAGGGTGGGGAGGGAAGGAAATTTGCAAGTAAATGGGTGGAGGTGAAAAAAGATCCTAGTGAATCAGGAAATCAGATCCAGGAAGACAAAGTGCATGTTCTCTCTCATCTATGGTTCCTAGATCCAAGTCTTCAGATGTGAGTATATACAATTTAGAATAATCACAGAAAACAGGAAAGCAAAAAATGACCAGGAGTGGGTAAGGAGAACACTAGAGGGAGCAATAACAGGGTACAAGCTATTTGAAGGAAGAAATGTTAAAAATGTGATTATTTAAGGAGAGAGGATGGAGATAAATAGAGAAGGAGAGATAAAATAGCAGTTAGGGGTCTGAAGGAATTTTTATATCTACTTACCTAAAACTACATATATTATTTGTAAGTCTATACATACACATTATATATAATGTATATGCATAAATATTATACTTATATTATATATAGACAAAGAGAGGAGAGGAAAGAGATAAGGGAGAAAGAGAGGGAGAGAGTGAGGGAGGGACGATGAAATTTACCATATGGAGTGACAATAGTCCCACCCAGAGTCAGACTATCTAAAAAATCCCCAAAACCAGGCTTGAGAATTCCTTTTTGAATTTTTGGTCAGAGCTATCAAAGAGATGCTCCAAACATAATAGACTATTGCTGCTAGCCTTGGTTACCTCTAAGAAGTGGAATGTAAGCCCCTATTTCTGAAGATGGATGTGCTTCTGACAAAGGACCCAGAGGCTCTGAGCTGGATCTGACCAGAAAGCCTTTTTCCTGTGATCTAGCATAGATGGTACCAGAAGGTGCCATGTAAGCTTTCAAGGGAAAATTGTAACCAACAGTCCTATCCAGCTAATACATCTGTGAACTACAATGACCAACATAACATAATAACACAAGGATATAATATTGGCACACATACCTTGGCATTAAGCAACAGCTCTTTAATTGGACTTAAAGCCCATTCAATAAGAAAATCATTCCAGTTACTAGAAAACTAGCAAACTGCCCATAGTTAGTGAAACCATGGCTCTGTGAGAAGCTGTAACAACTACCCACTACAAGAACCTACAAACATCAATATACTAGACAAGAATAATTCCTAACTACATTGGAATATTCATCTACCTACAGATAAATATAGGTCTCATTCCTTATCAAAGAAATATCTCCCTTCAACAAATGAGACCTTTAAAGAAAACCACCACCAACAAAAATGATGTTAACAAGTGATCCTGTGGTAGCCAATCACATCTACACTTCTACAAAACAACTCCTGCAATTCAGGCTTGAAGAACTGTACAGAAGTGAAGACTGAAAGACTAAGATTCAGAGGAAAAGGAAGGTTGTGGTTATATCGGTATTTCATAGAAATGTCCAGAAGCTACACTCATCAAGTCTTTTCAAAATGACTCCCTAAACAGGACCTGAACAGGGACAACAGCACCAGAGATGCTAACATGAGAGGGGGAAATCTCACTGGTGGGGAATCTCTTGCACCAGCCCTAGATATAGAACTAAGGCAATAAACCCATAACACATTAAGGAATAGTAAGAGTAATAGTCCTCCTCCTATGAGGAACCCCACAATTGGTTATCTAATACCAAGTAAGCCCTGAAATTATATACATACAAGTAACATTATATGGACTGAAAATGGCAGATAGATGAGATAGATGATAGATAGATAGATAGATAGATAGATAGATAGATAGATAGATAGATAGATATGACATAACAACAACAAAAGAAAAGGAGGTCATGAATTTGAGAGAGAGGAAATGGAGTGTATATGGGAGTGCTTAAAGGGAGAAAAGAGAAGAGAAAAATGATGTAATTATATTGTAATTTCAAAAAATATTCTTCAAAAAGAAGTATGTATTAGTTTCCTTGGAAAAGTCTAGCAAAATACTACATATGTAATGATAAACATTATTGTCATATAGTTCCATAAATCTAAAGCTGCAAATGAGCAAAATGAAACAGGCCACTGTCACATTCTCTTCTGGCAGCTGAAGCAGGGAACTCCCTATCCTGTGCAACTACCAAATACCTCATTTTGTAACCCTCTTTCCTATTTGAAAGACTGAAGTAGTCAATTGTGTTTTCTCACAGTTCATCATTCTAGCACTCAGAATTGTGCTTTCCTCTTGTATTTCTAATTGTGATTGCATTGGACTCAACTGGACAATTCTGAACATTCTTCCTAGTTTAAGAAAGGATAATCAGCAAATATCCTTATATTATAATAATATATCCATAGGTTCTTGGAAGTGACAGGTCTTTAAAAGGAGCTTTAATCTAGTTATAATACAGTGTTTTTCCATCTTATCATAAAAGTCCTCAAAATGATGGTGAGTGACAATCAATTGTGTCGGATTTTCTAGATGCCTTCAGGGAAGACAGCAGCTGCAGTGTTCTGCTTACTAACTCACTTAGCATTTGCCTGAGTCTTGATTTGTCTTACATATCACAAGTACTATAATGCATTTAACCATTTTGTTTATAATTTTTCTCCAACGAATTAGAAGAAAGTTGATCAAGGTAACTTATGCTATATAGTACCCTATATAGAATACAGCATTGTAAATATTTAAACATTCTAATTAGCTAACTTCAATTAAAATGTGCATTTTTATTAGAGTGAATATAATTGAAATATGCAGCATGTATATATTTATATGTTATCATTGCAAATTCTTCTTCCATCTTATATTGTTGTTTTAATTTTCATAAACTTCATCAATCAAAGGGTAGTTGCCTTGCATCCATTTTTGGGTTGCCAAAGCTTTGCTAAGGTATCATAATGACTTTCATTTCTTAACATATTCTCTGAGATAGAGATGAAGCACTGGCTTCTTTAAGTTCTACTTCATAAACTTGTTATAAGTACCTGTATACAATTAATTTAGTAGTTCAAATGAAAGCCTGAGTTGAAATAGAATACTACAATTTCCTCTCAAGGAACTCTAGACCTAACAGGAAATACAGCATGTAAGGCAAACTAAGCTGCCGTGTCCCTATATACCGTAAAACACAGTTTCTAGATAAAGTGGTAGCACAAGAGCAAAGCTACAAAGCACATTCCAATATATAACTGGAGATAAATCACAGGAGAACAAGCCCGAGCTAAGCCTTCAAACCAAGAAGTCTGCCAACCATCCAAAAGGAAAACCACAGTGTTAGAAAAGCTCAAGGCTCTGAAGCCAATTGTGAATTTCCAAGCAGCTAGCAGGACTTGAAGAGTTTATGCATTTTTATGGGGTCAGGAACAATAAAGTTAGGACAGGTTTACAGGGGCCAGATCTTAGAAGGTATTAGCTAGAGAAATAACCATTTTCAAAAGCTCCAATATTTTCCAAGCCTATCTGTTCTTGCAATTTCCTGTGCAGAAACTTACAGATGTAGTTTGCTGACAATAATCTCCAGAGTTACTAGAACACAATCACCTTCAAGTAAACAGTTTCATAAAGCTCCCAGTGATGCTGATATAATTTCATCAGTTAGGATGCTTAGGGATGAAGGCCACACACAACTTATCAAATAGCTTTAGAAGAGACAATTTAAACTCAAGCCTTAAAAAAAGATACCTCCACTGTTGTATCACGCAATGTTCAAATATGTCAATAAGGATTCAGACTATTTATGCTCTTATGCCTTGGCTACTGCTGGGTGTCAGCTACTCTTGAAAGATGTTCAATAACCATAAGCATCTTGCCTTCAAGTATTATGCTCAAAGAAATAAATCTTCATTTCTGCATCTCTCATCTTGTGGACATGACTAATTATGTCATATGTCTCTGCCCACTGGTACTTTCTCATTTAGTTATCCATAATTGCATTAGCCAGGACCCTGTTTCTTAAAACAGCCACTGGTGAGGGCTATGACATCACCACGTCTGGATAAATCTATATTCACTTCTGTTGCTTAGGAATGGCAAGCACTGATGTTCTATGAAAAACAAAGATGTTCAATACCTAAACAAAAAAAATGGAATAAATTCAGAGTTCTTGTATGACAATTATGTTAGTTAACACTGCTGTGATAATATTCTACAATTTAGGCCATAATTGAGACCTATTGTGTAAAATGTTTTAAATTTAATAAAAACCATAATTAGGTTGATGTATTTAAGAACCAATAGATACATAAATAATGACAGAACTGAGTCAGATCCTTTCTAGTTTTCAAGCATAGTAATTCTGACTAGTTAGCTAACAAAAGTAATATTTTCATAAAATAATAATATTGGTGAACAAAAAGATGAATATTAAAGATTTGTATCACAGTACAGTCAAAACTAATTAGGATCCCACTGAACTTGGAAATGGCAAGCACTCATTATCATCATAAGAAGTTCTGCTGTAGGGCTTATGGAGCACATTACATTAAGATAAGTATCTATGAGTATCCCATAGGGTAACAGGCAAAGAAACTGTTTTTGTTCCTGCTGTCTTTTTAAACAGGACAAATTTGACCCAAAGTATAATTGAATAGAATGAATGCCACACTAGGCCTAAAATGTATGTTTTTATTTATTTATTGTACATCTAGACCACAGTATCTCCTCCTTCCTCTCCACCCAGTCCTTCCCCACACCTCCCCTCTATCCCCCCCATCTATTCCTCCTCCATTCCTATTTAGAAAAAGGCAGGCTTCCCATGGATATCAACAAAACATGGCACATCTGTAGCTGAAGTTATCTTGTTCCTGACCGGCTCCTGCAGCCCTCAGACACAAGCAAACACACAGAGGCTTATGTTATTTACAAACTGTATGGCCTAATGGCTCATGCTTTTGCTAGCTGTTCTTAACATCTTAAATTAACCCATTTCTATTAATCTATAAGTTGCCACATAGCTAGTGGCTTACCAGTACCTTAACATGTTGCTTCTCACCAAGGTGGCTGCCAGCGTCTCTCTGCCTCAGCCTTCCACTCCCCAGACTTCTTCTCTCACTTTGCCCTGCCTACACTATCCTTCCTGCCTGGCTACTGGCCAATCAGCATTTTATTTATTAATCAATCATAGCAACAAATATTTACAGCACACAGGACATCCCACAGCACACATTAAGTTGTAATAAGACTAAGCACCTCCCCTAGTATTAAGGCTGGGCAAGGTGACCCAGTATGAGGAATAGGGTCCCAAAAGCCACTAAAGGAATCAGACATAGCCCTTGCTCCTACTGTTAAGAGTCCCACAAGAGGACCAAGCTACACAACTGTAACACATATGTAGTGTTCCTAGATCAGTCCCATGCAGGCTCCCTGGTTGTCTCTGTGAGCCCTTATGAGGCTAAATTGATATCCATGAGAAGTCTGACCTTTTCTGAAGAGAAACGGAGGAGGAAAAGTGGAATGAGGGAGGGACAGGAAGGAGAGGAAGGAAAGGAAACTGTGGTGGGGATTTAAAAACAAACAAATTTATTTATGTATTTATTTATGTTTTATTTATTTATTTATTTATTTGTTTGTTTGTTTATTTATTTATTTGTCTGTTTGTTTGTTTTTTTAAAAGGAAAGCTACAGTGGTTCAGTTACCTTCCAAGAATGGGCAAGAAGCTAAATTGGATGCTCAACACTAGAGAACCACACTATATGGATGTCTGAGCCTTTATTTTAATTTAAGAAAATTTTTTATTCATTTTAATACCAACCATAGATCCCCCTCTCATCCCTCCTCCTGCTCCCCCACAGCCTTCCCCCCCACCTTCCCCAATCCCCTACAGGTATAACATCCCATGGGGAGTCAGCAAAGCCTGGTACAATCAGTTGAGGCAGGACCATGCCCCTCCTCCCTGCATCAAGGCTGAGCAAAGCATCTCACCATACATAATGGGACAGGCCTAATAATGTCACTCTTTTTTTGGAGACAGGGTTTCTCTGTGTAGCTTTGGCATCTTTCCAAAGCTCACTCTGTAGCCCAGGCTGGCCTTGAATTCACAGAGGTCCACCTGGCTCTGCCTGCTGAGTGCTGGGATTAAAGGTGTGTGCCACCACTGCTCGGCAATAATGTTATTCTTAAGGAGTGCAATTTTGCAGCAGTAACTCTCTGAAATTAGCACCCTTGTCCCTTAGGTGATGATCTATTAAATGTGAAGGCTAATGTTATAATGTACTCAGATAATGACACAGCAGATGTGTAAATAAATTCTGAGTTGAATAAAATTGCTGAAGTTATGGGGGGAAGGAAAGAATAGCCAAAGGCAAAGTTTCAAATTTGACAGAATTAAATAATCCATAAGGCCAATCTCAGAGGATGTAACAAAGCAAGCAGAACACTATTTTCGTTTGAATGTGAACTCTACTCCCAAAGATTCATTAAAAGCTTGGTATCCCTTTCTCAGGGGCAGGAGGAGGGAGGACGGGGGAATCTGTGGTTAGTATATAAAATGAATAGAAAATATATATACACATGGGTTTGGTCTTCAGCAAATCAGGGTTCAAACATAGAGCCTTGAGAAGAGATTAGGTATCCGAAGGATCTAACCTAATCAGAGGATTAATCCATGAATTCATAGTCTACTGGAGAAATGTAAGTCACTGTGGGCTGGTCCCTGCAGATACCTTGTCCCTTGCTTTTCCTCTGCTTGCCAGAAGCCAGGCAGTGACTAGCTTGCTGTGCACATCTGTCATCATCAGGATGACGTTTGGCCAGATACAGAGAAATGTGAAGACTGAAGGACAGCAAGATAAGACAGTCAAAGAAACCCTTTATAAAATACAAGAACACACACTGGAAATGAATACACCTTGTAAGGATTACAAGAGAAGTGATTACCTTTGGGATATTCTCCAAGGACAATGGGAGACCAAGTTGAACTTGTATTTCAAAACCATGTTTCTGAACACAATTTACAAGGAGACATTTCATGATCTGGATCTTACATACAGAGAATTAGGGTATAAGTTTAAAGCAATGTCTTCCTTTCATGCTGGAATATGCTCTTGCCTCACAGGTTGCCTAAACTGTCCACTTACTATAACATAGGGCATGCAAAATTAGAGTCTTTTCTGAAAAAGAAAATAGATCAAAATAAAAGTTGTCAAAATTGTGACATTGCAAATCTTTATCTAAATCAGAAATCTAAAAGCAAATTTGAACTGAATATTACTTTGATTTACAAAATTCTCCAGGGAACTTTGAGGCCCATAAATCAAAAGAGATTAGAATGTTTTCAACTGTGACAAATATTACTTTGTTCCAACACTTCAAAAATTATTTAAAGTACAATAGAACTCTCACTGCTCTAATATTGCTATATTCAGCAGTCTTAAAGGTCAATGCCACAAAATAAATATAAAAAATTAATGAAAAATATCAAATATAGTCGACACAATTTACTTTCAAATGCTCTCAGGTACATCTGTGCAGCATTTCCTCTACAAACTTCATAAATAGGCACACACTGTTTTTTGCACACATATGAAGCATTTATATTTGTCTCTAATTAATAATTTACTGATGAAAAACTCCTTTATATGTCATATGAGCACAACTTGGGCATAGTGTGGTGTTTACAAACTACTATTGACAAGCTGTGAAATATGTACCAGATTTCATGGATTCTTTAAAATTAGAGTTTTTTTTTAATGAGCTTTTAATTTTGATTTGATTAACTCAATAATTTTAAAAATACATCAAGCTTTCCTATAACTAGCCTGATTTAATATTCTTCAATGCAATCAATAGAGTAGCTTAAAATAATTTATGAAAGTTGGCCAAGAAAACCATTTCTCTTCGGTTTATCTTCTAAACTATAACAGAGAGCACTGGTGTTTGATTCACACCTAGAAGCATTTTTTAAATTATTTGACATAAAATCCAAGCTTTGAACAGACAACTGAGAAAAATAACAAGAAAAATACATTTTATTAAACAACAAAAGGTGAAATAATTTAACATTGGTTTGAATTCTTTCTGTGACACTATATATATATATATATATATATATATATATATATATATATATATATATATATATATATATATATATATATATATAGTCTCAGGCTAGCTCCTGAGAAGCCCATCCTCTGGTCTCTCACTTGAAAGGAGGGCAATATGAGCCATCCCACATGGTGTTCACTGAGGTAGGCATCATATGTAACAGACAACAACATGTCAGAGACTATATTAATAAGCAGAAGTTATTTCATTGTAAAAAGGAAATTACGGGTGAGATTTAAAAGAAAAAAAACATTTGCCAAGTTTTTGTAACCAAATATAAAAAATTTGGTCTGTGTTTTGTGATTTAGCCATTGGGATGAATTATGACAGATTGCCTATGAAATAACACGGGTGTCTCCCTCGTTATTAGCTACCATGTGATCAATACTGATGGTGTGAGAAATGAATGAGATGATACAAAGTTGGCAAATGTCCTATACAATCAGTGCATAAAGAGTTCCATACAAACACGGTGTGTTTCTATTTCCACCAGTTAAATGGCAAAAGAAAAAGGACTGAATTTTCTGGATTGTTCTTAAATGTATTGGGAAAGACTGACTGATCATTTATTTTAAAGTAAATAAAAGTTGTGAAATGTTTTTGCAATTTTTTAATTAAGGAAACTTAGCAATACATGTCTAAAGAAATGACAGAACTTGAAGTCAGTCTCTAAGTTCATTCTCTGTTACTATATAAACCGCTGGCCAGAATCAAGTCACAGTTCCTTCTGTATTAATTAACTATTAATCTAATTAATAAGTTGAGGATGCAGACTTTTCCTCAGGCATCCTATGAACAGAAGCCTAGGAAGTAACCCTTGCTTCAATGGACTCTCAAATGTGCCATAATTTCCCATACTTACATGGAGAATCTTCATTGTCCACACGACACCAAAGTGACCAAATGGCCATTATTTGTTACTATACTACATCAGGCATCTCTGGTTTCTGTGTTCAAGACCATTCATTATGAATGAGAGGGCCTAAGTTCAGCTGTGACAATGACAGCCCTAATACATACATTGTTGGGCATGGTGACTAATAATGAGGGAGACACACAGGTGTAATTTCACAGGCAACCTGTTATAAACCTAAGAGAGGTTTCTGCTGGTGTGCTGCTCATCCCTTCAGTTATTCCTTAGCCAGGCATGCCCATCAAGTGAGCCCAGGAATCACAGGTCCACCCTTAATTCTTTCTTTGGCTCCTACCTGTGGGGTAACTTTTAGGGGTTGCCTAAAGCAGAATACACAGACTAGAAGCCTATGATGTGAGATACTAAGTACCTGAGCCGAGATCTGGAACCACTTTAAACTACACATTCTCATAAACTTAATCTGACCTACCAATTGGAAAGCTGTATTTTATTGTTCAGTGCATCTAGGTGTATGGGGTAAAATAGAGACCCTCTCGGCATGATTTTCAGTTATCTGATTGTCCCAGCACCATTCACTAATTTCTCCTTCCCTTATTGATATAAAGTACTATATTTGTAGTGTAATAAATTCTGGTGCTTTCATAAACAAATCTGTTTGTATATGAGAAACTCAGTGTGGTAGATTATAAATGGATTAAATATCCCTATACATTTTATAAATGATCTGAGAGGAATAATATTCCAGGTGCATATTCCAAAGCCATACAACACATTACAAGGTTATACACTCCACCACTGGTACATGATCTGGAAATATACAATGTTAGAACATAATGAAAATAATAATAATTAGAACACCGGCTTAAAAATGTTATGCTTAATTTCCTTTTTTAGTGTGTCTCATTAATTTCATATTCAAAATGTGTACTTTTCTGCCTTCACCACTACTAATAAAAATTCCACACTCCAGTTTGAGATTTGATTGGATGTAATTGAGTTTCTCTGCCTTACATAATCACCACAGGAGAGGGCACTGACAGTTTTATCACTCTCAATTCTCTTCTAAATTATGCAGATGCTATTGGTTCTTTTAAATAGTCCTCTGCATCATTCCTTATAAATTGCTTAGAAACCCAAGGCTGATTAACTACCAGAATGAGTGAATATGCAGGCAATGGTGCTAGTTAACCATTATGCTCAGCTGCTCCTCAATTAGCCTGAGACAGGCTCTAGCCTACTCAGCTGCACAGCCTTGGATATGCTCCTTAATTGCCAGATGCCTCATTTTCCTCATCTGTAACATGGGATAATAATAGTACCTACCGCACATGATTGTCACAGGGATTGAATGTGTCAATACTTGCAGGATGCCTTAGAAAAGAAACTTGCACAAGCTAAATGCTCTGTCGTGTTGTTACCTAGTTGAACTTATATTTAAACTTATATCCATTTCTGCATCTATATTATGTCCCAGTCTGTCCTCATAATCCTGACTCACTATCCTTACTCTATTATATTTCCAATAAAAAAAGAAATAATGATGTCACCAAATAAAAGTATGCATACCTAGTGAGATTATATTCATTGCCCTTCCTTGGGGAGTCTGGATTTAGACAAAGAATAAATACTTGCTCTCCAGTGTATAATTATAAACTTAGAGGGAGTGGAATATCAGGAAATCTAGACACACAGACTTTTCCAGAATTTCTGAATCTATATCACAACACAGCTGCCAAGTACATAGCAAGGATTAAAAGCAGTCAGAGGCAGAAAGGTCAATTTCTACTGTTTACATAATTCAACAGACTATTTCTACGATGTTCCAAACAAACAGAACAAACTTCTCTCACAGCAACTCTGCTGTTTTCAAACTTACACTCAAACCCCATGCTTGAAATTGTAGGTATATATAACACACCCTTTCCATTGCCAGTGTTCTGTCAACTAAGTCTACTGACAGGATAGCTCAGGAAGATAGGTTTGCAGTTCCAAGATCTTTGCTACTTCCCACACAGTGAAGAAGCAATACCACATCCTACCCACATACACAACAAAATCCTCAAAACTGGCTTTATAGCTGTTATCTTACAGTATACACATCTTCACTTCTCTCATTGCAGGCCAGTTTTACTCCCAGAATTCTCCAAAGGTACAGGAAACTGGGAGCACCAAGTATCAATTACTTATGTCCCCAAAGTCAAATGCTCTTCACAGTCAATCCTGCTGTTTTCTAACTCTTCTGTGGTGATATTGTGTTCCCCAATATACTGTGCACCACAATAAATTTATCTGGGGTCAGAGAACAGAACAGCCACTAGACAGATATAGAGGCCAGAAAATGGTGGCTCTCACACCTCTAATCCTAGCATTCCAGAGGCAGAGATCCATTTGGATCTCTGTGAGTTCAAAACCACACTGGAAACAGCCAAGCAAGACGACTCATGCCTTTAATCCCAGGAAGTGATGGCAGAAAGCAGAAAGGTATTTAAGGCGTGAGGACCAGGAACTAGAGCTTGGTTAAGCTTTCAGGCTTTCAAGAAGCAGTTCAGCTGAGATCCATTTGGATGAGGACTCAGAAGTTTCCAGTCTGAGGAAACAGGATCAACTGAGGAATTGGCAAGATGAGGTGGCTGTGGCTTGTTCTGCTTCTCTGATTTTCCAGTATTCACCCCAATACCTGGCTCCTGGTTTGTTTTTATTAATAAGACCATTTAAGATTCATGCTACACTCCTCCTATATTCTTTTCTTTCCTGTTTCTTATTTCCACTATTTCCTCCTTCTCCATTCTATGCCAAAACTCAGTCTTCCATTCAGTCAATGATCTTCAATTCTCTACCTCCTTTTGCTCTGCATAATCAGAACAAAGTGACAACCAGAGCATCATGCTAACAAAGATCTGAAGCTTTGTTAATGGAAAGACAGTTGGAGTTGGATTACTGAATGAATTCATAGATATGATAAAGCCAGCAAGTCATGTTTTCCCATAGTAAATAATTTTTCTTCAGTAATAAGAATTTCACAATATCTATATGTTCTGCTCTTAATGCTCCTTATGCTCTCACTGGGGGATCTCCACATGCTAATGGCACAATATTGCAGATCCCATAAAAGTCTTCCCCCAAACATGTGCAGCCAGGATCTAAGTCATGTACTGCTGCTTTCCATGGGAGGCTTATCTCTTTTCCTCCTTGGCAAATACGGTTTCACATTTTAAGTTGAATATTAAAAAATATTTTTAAAAATCTAATTTTGTACTTACAAACTAGAAAAAAATGTATGTGTGGATATGCTTTTGGATCTAGAATGCCAAGTCTTGATAATTAACCTTTTTAGTCAAGAAGGGGCATGAATGAATGGGTGAATATGAAATTTACTCATTCAAAGTAGAGTCCAAAGAACCAAGACTAATACTGATCAAAAAGTACAGGTACTATGGGAGCTGACATAGGAATTGTGGAAACTCAAGTTCAGGCTATAATCTAGAAAAATTATAAACTAGATGCTGAAATAAACAGAAACTGGAAGACAAATGACGCCCTCGCCCATTCTAAAGAGACAGGGTTTTCAGATGCCAGAGACTACCTTGCCAATCGTGTTGTGGACTACATTTCCCCTCACATGTTAATGCCATTTTGTGGTGTAAAGCAGCACAATTTGTAAGAATCAGGGGATTCCCCACTCCCCTAATGCATCTCATCACTTATAGATACAAGGCTTTGTTTGTACATCACAGTATTTATTTTCTCTTTACTTCTTTCAACCTCTCCACCTTAGCTATGCCCATGCTACCAGCATTTGCTCATTTCTTACTCTTCAAATACATAAGTGACTTCTTGAAATTTTATTTCCCTTTCAACATTTGCCCTCCCTCTCACTTTGCGGTAAAACTTCAAAGAATTTCTTTCCTCCTCCTTTCTGCTTTTGGCAATTCATTGAACTGTGGTTCCTCTTCCTGTTACTGTTGCGGTCCTATTGTCAGAGAGAACTCAAATTCATTGCCAACTATTTCAGGCATCATCTCAATTGACCTCACAAGTTTATATTGCTGGCTATTCAGTTTCCAAACAGTCCTCCCTTCCCCAAGTTTCTCTGTTGTGATTCTCTACTTTTCTTCCACTTTTCAATCTTTCGCAAAGTCTTTTCTTGCTCATAACATTCCTTAAGGAACATTTTCAAAATTTTGTTTTTCCATCCTCTTGGAGCTTGCTCCAGGATAATCCAGCCCTTGTCCTCTGCTATCTTTTGCATATTTGCGTTCCTACAAAATTCATGTTTAAATTTAAACATTGGTGAATGAGCAGTAGAGGAAGATCCTTAGAAATTATCCAGTTCCAAGGGGTGCCTCCCCCAAGAATGGAATCTTTACCCTTTCAGAGTGGCTTCATAGCACCAGACATGCTTTGTCCTTCCAGCATGGGAGAGCTCAGTTTGTCATATCCAGAGAACAGAGCACTAAGTTGCCAGTTTGGAAACACAGACCATGGCTTCACCAAGCACTGGACCTACTAGCACCTCCATCCTGAACTCATGGTCTCCTGAATGTGCACACATAAATATCTATTGTTTAAAAAATACCTAGATTTAAGCACTTTTAAGTTTGTAAATAAACTGTGAATCCCAAACATCAGCAATACTTCCAGGTTTCAGGGAGAGAGAACATCAGACAGTTATACTGATGTTTAGAACATGCTTCACTATTTTCTGTCCTCATGAACTATCTAGGCCTCAACCCCTCAGTCTCATCTTAGAATAATGACAACAGGTAATGCCTAGGTAATACACAGCTCAGAGAAAGTTCATGAGTTGTACTTTTGTCCCATGAGTAAAGATTCTACTTGCAACTGAGTCCAGATTTCTCACTTGACTCACTAACTTTGCGTTTATTTTCAGGTCACTCTGACCTTCACTGAGAACTAACTACCAATTCAGTTATTTTGGTTAAGGTGTCAGGCAATTTGTGCATTCATTGTAATGGGAAATAAGCTGGAAAAAACATTGACTCCTCCCTTAGGATATCTTCTCCCTCTACAATTAACTATCTGAGAGTGGCTCATCCCTTGGATTAATTTACCACTTTGTGTGTGTGTGTGTGTGTGTGTGTGTGTGTGTGTGTGTGAAATTTTTTTCATTTTTATTTCTCTTTAAATGAATCCATCCCTTTTAGTCAAAGTTGATTCTACCACTACGAAGATATATTCTCTCTTAGAAAAGAATAAACCTTTTCTTGAAAAGATTTTCTTTTAATAATTTCTCTCAACAGCAGGGTTAACACAAAATCAACACAGTTAATATTGGGCATTCGAGTGTCCAAAGTGACTCTCCTATTTTCCTCATATGCAATATGACAAAAAAATTTTTTAGTTGTTCACATGTGATCCAACATAGATCACTATGAAACTGTTGGAGTATGAGGTTAAAACAGCAGCTTCTTTCACCCAACCTGGTTGTGAGAGAGTAATAAGGAAACTGAATTGCAATTTTAGGAGGGTGATCAGAAAACCCTCCCCTAAGGAGATGACTCCTGAGTAGGGGGTTAAATGAAGTAGAAAGGAAAGAAAAATAAATTCCATAGGAAACAAAAGGAAAAGGGGGAAATGCCAATTGGAAAGTCTATCAGAAGTGACATCCTTGGCATGGAAAGCTGGAGAAGGCTGAGCAAGGAAGGAGTGAATGAAGAGGCAGATTGCTCAAGATTAACCTGTATAAAATAGGAAGCCATTAGAAAATCTAAATACAGAATAAACAGAAAAAAAATTGGGAGTTGTAAAGATAATACCCTGGCTGCATTGTGGAGAGAGTATGGAAAGGCAGGAGGGGAAACAGAAGGCCAACATTTTAGCTAGAATCTTGAAAGTTTCTACAAGAGCAAGAGACCAGCTTTACAAAGGTCAGCACCAAATAAGCAAGTGAAATGAGGAAGGAACTTGCAAGAAGGTGGTCACTGGTGAACCTGAAAATACTGGGTAAAGAATGAGTGAAACAATTCATTAAACTCTTACTCAGCTAGAAAGAAATGGTAAGCCAGCATCTGTGTTGGTGTGTAAACAATATTACTTTTTACCCCGTTAAGGCTTGTATGGAGACCTATGAGAACAATTCAGTAAGAAAAAGAAAAGTACAGATGACATGGAGATAGTATAAAAGAGCAGGATAAGGCCACTGAAAATGAGTGTTCCCAAGTCCCAGGTACAAGCAGAGGGTGGGCCTGGGTTCTATCCCAGCAATGAAAGTGAAACAGTGTATGGAACAGACATGGAATGAGACAGAATTGCTAGGGTAAACACATGGAAATTTTCCTCAAATTATTTTTATTTTCCCACTGATGTGTATGAAAGTGAAGAGTAGGAAAAACTGCTATAAGCCCTGAAGAGAAAGAAAAAAGGTGTGAATTATACAAAACATATGCTGAAACTAGCTCTTGTGAGCCCAAGGGAGCTGAGTGTGCACACTCTGCAACTCTAACTCTAGGGACGTCACATGGATAATTTAAAATTAGCCCCAACACAAACATTTATATCACTGAAATTAGTCAGTGTTCCACATCAAAGCTTTTACCCCTAGGAGAGGTGGCATTTAAGCGTCTATCAGCACACGAGTGGATAGCCACATAGATCAGTAGGAGGGATGAAGGCACTAGAGAAATGCATCATAATGGGTGCCAGGCAGCACTGGATCATGATTACGGATGAAAATGAAAAAAGTCAGCAAAGGTCACGTGCTTCTCCATTAACATCTAACTGCTTTGATGAGGCTCTAAAATGAGGAATTTCACCAGAGTTGCAGCTTTCCTGGTTGAGTGCAAGGGAGAGAAGAGAGGGAAAAAAGAGGGGGAAAAAAAAGCAAGGATGGGAATGATTATAATAATGATTCAATAAAATATATTCTGAACAAAAAAGAGAAAATTGACATGAAATTATACAATGTATGGTGCATTAAAAGATTACAAAAACAGTACATTAGAACCCGTGATTGCCAACTGAACAATAAATTACAGACCCAGATTTCATCTTCTTTCTTGATATCCTGGAAAGCAAGCATAGTTTCCTGGTATATTCAGAATATGTGATACAATTACTGTGTGAATGCTTCCATGAACCTCATGAAGAACTAGGTGTCACAGCCTCTGATGTATACTTTATAAATTTATCCATGATGGATATAGTGATACATTGCCCAGACCCTTCTACAAGGCATGAGTGGTGGCCATTACTGCTGACAGCACTGTTTGCAGGAAGTCCTCAGGTTTAGTGCAGCTTGAATGTCCTCAGCAGCAGAATTCCATCTCAACAAAAGCCACACTCTTCCGAGATCTACTCTTATTCATTGAGCACTTAACATATTCAGGTCAAAAGTCTAGTCAAGGGTAGCTATTTCCAAAAGTATGCTGGGTCTCAGAACGCCCCATAGGTCAGCTCACAATACTGTCAGTGAAACCGTATTTGATTGGGCCTCTCCTAATGTTGTATCTGCCCCCCTCTCTCTGCTTCTCACATACATTTATTCCAAAGGCCATTATTTAATAAACATTTTGAAAACTATAGAGTGTCCCTTAGCCTTCTTACTGAACACAATGTAATTGCTAGTACTTTTATGAAAAAAATCCTATTCTTGACATGAAAGCATCAATGTCCATCAGTGTTTTTAGTCCCCAGATTGGCCCTCATCAGACCCATATGATTCCAGTGTACATGCACTGTTATTCACAAAAATCAGGAGAAGCATGACAGAACAAATTCATTTTTTATTAAAAGTAAAAAAATGTGAAGTTTAAAAAGTAGGGTTAGAAGGGAAGTTAATAGAAACATTTTTCATCCAAATGCTTTAGTCATCTAATTGTTCCAATTTATCTTCTAGACTTTTCCTCTCAAATAATGACATTGAATAAGCAGCAGAATTCACATTATGCCAGCATGAGCTTAGCCCATGTAATATTCGTTTTATTATTATCCACTTAAGAAATCTATTAACTCCAAATTTCATAGCCAGGGGTAGTAGAATTTTTTGGTTATTTTTTTCTCCTCTGCCCATTGCATAAACACTATTAAACATTCAGGGAATGTCTTAATCACAGATCATTGTTAACTAAAATCTATGAGTAATTATAAAGAGGCCTTTGGTTCACAGGATAATTACATCACAAGTTTATTCTTAGAGTGACCTACAAAGCAAGCAATGTTTCTTATTAAAGGCTCAAATAGCAAATACAGAAGATAGGTTTAAATGAATTTTTATTGTAATATTTGACTATCATTATACATGCCACCCAATGTTAATCCTAAAAGATGGTATGAATTGAGCAGGAAATTTCTCCTGTGGTAAACAAAATTTCACAGTATCAGAAAAATATTAATCTATTTGTAGCATGCTATAGAACTGGTTTTTAACCAATTCTTTTGATATACATGAGCTTAACTAAAAGGTTTTTCATTTTGGTGAATTTATTCAAGCACAAAAGCCAGAGAGATCGTGAAATAAAGCATCTTGTCAGCAAGTGATGTAAAAGTGCAAGCTCTGAGGGATTAAGTTCAATTCACAGGACTTGCAGCACAATTTGGAGGTGAAGACACCTTAGAGATCAAGCAAGCCCACCCATACACACCAAATGTAGAAACCAAAGAAGGGAGTTCATGACAAACACAATGGCCAGATTCTAGTCCAACAGTGCCCAGAAAAAAAAAAAAAAACATAGGCAAGTCACATGATTTTACAAGTCCTAGCATCCACAATGAAAAGATTGCAAAAACTGGAAAGATGGTTGAGTCTATAAAATGCTGCGTACTAAGTAGGAGGACTTCAGTTTGATCTCTTTCCCTGCACCCATATAAAAAAGCCTGGTATGACATGCATGCCCATAAACCCAGTCCTGGAAAGAGCTTGCCTAGACAGTCAGAACATCTGATCAAGGAGCTCCATTTTTAGTGATAAATCTTGTCCCCCAAAACTAAAGGTGAGAGAGATTGAGGAATAATCCAGTGTTAACTTCCAGCATGTACATACACCTGTACACATATGCGTGTACACGCGCCCGCTCACACTCGAGGGTGCGAGCGCATGCGCGCGCGTGCACACACACACGCACACACACACATACAAACTGATGCTAATTTTAGTAATAAATGCAATTAAATGTACTTAAAATGGTAATAAAATTAATTAAGAATCAATGTTATATTTATTTTTCCTTTGGTTTTTTGAGACAGAGTTTCCCTGTGTTGCCCTGGCTGTCCTGGAACTTGTTTATATTTAAAACAATATATTTATATTGTCTTCCCACATATACAATATCTGAACTTGAGCTAGTTTGCCTCAAGTGCTTAATAATCACATGCCTGTGGTCACTGCTGTGTGACACACACAGTACTTCTTCATCTTTGGATTGACCTTGAAGAAATGTTCAGCCTCCTCACATCAACCTTCTAGTGTGAAGATGTGATTCATTTATAAATCATTTTCTCACACCTGCTAACAATCAGATGTGTTTTATTTTACCCTCAAAAAAAATCAAATGTGTTTAAGTATATTTTACATGCATGTACTTAAAAACCCTGCTTGTCTTAGTTATGGTTTCTAATGCTATGAAGAGACACCATGACCACAGCAACTCTTGTAAAGGAAACCATTTCATTGAGGCTGGTTTACAGTTCAGAGATTTAGTCCACTATCATCACAGCAATTGGCAATGGCAGCGTGCAGGCAGACATGGTGCTGGAGAAGGAGCTGAGAGTTCTTCATCTTGATCCACAGGCAGCAGAAGCAACTGTATGTCATAGTGAACATAGCTTGAGCAAAGAAGATCTCAAAGCCCACCCCCCACAGTGACACATTTCCTCTAACAAATTACACCTCCTAAAAGGACTACTCCCTACAGGGGACATTTTCTTTCAAACTACCACACTGCTTTATGGAAATAAATTAGGTAGCATTGCTTTACAATATAGTGTGTTCTTGCTCATACATGTTTTAGATTTACTATCCTTTGAAAATGTCATGAATTTACTGTTTGTAGCTGCCTTCTTTGTAATTCAATTGATACGCCATAGAGGTACTGGCTTTGTTTTATAAGTTGCTGGCATGATTATTCTCTTAGTTTCCCAAGACAACTGCCAGAATACATTGACTCATAATTGCTTACACTGATTTTAGACAGTCTTTTCTCTAAGAAATGATACCACAATAATTTAAATATATATTTATTATAAATATATATGTAACTATTATTTTATTTAAATTATATATTTATTACAAGTAAAATAAATGTAAGCATTAGAATTATATTAATATTATAATATAATATAATATGAATATATTAATATGTATTAAATGACTAAAGAAAGAGATAAGATAGGAAAAAATTAATATACTAAAACAGCACTGGAATAACTAGGTAAAAACAGCATTTCTTAATATTAGTGTTTCTAGACTTAAAGTAAACACACTTCACATCTCTCTTATGACAGAAAATAACAGACAAATCCAAAGACCATGTCAAATGCACTGATACATTGCATAAGCAGAGGAATTTATGATGCCACCACAATATGATTCCTTAACTGTCACTGATGCTGTCATGAGAGGATGGAAATCACATGTGTGTGCAAGCCAGCCAGTCAGTCACTGTTTGATATGCACTGCTTTACTTATTCTTTGTGATAGAATTTCTAAGAATTATTCTCTACATATTGCACATATTCTTCAGAGCAAATTTAATCCTACATTTGTTCTGGAGATTAAAGAATACATCATATAAAATTTTGAGTCATGGACAAAGGTGTCTTGAACACAGAAGAAATTCATTATACATGTATTACATAAAAATCACAGTGCTCAAAAATTAGTATTCTATTACCTTAAAAATCATCAAATGTGGGCTGGAGAGATGGCTCAGAGGTTAAGAGCACCAACTGTTCTTCCAGAGGTCCTGAGTTCAATTCCCAGCACCGATATGGTGGCTCACAACCATCTGTAATGAGATCTTGTGCCCTCTTCTATATACATAATGAATAAATAAACCTTTAAAAAAAAATCATGAAATGCTTAAAGTCCTCAGGAGTAAGAATGAGACAACAAACATTCATCTCATATGTGGCCATTAATAACTTTTATCTCTTAAATGGTATTATCATCTTCCAACCTTCATTTCACCATCTTGACAAGAGGTATATTGTGAAATTTCTCAATGAGAAATACTATACAAAGATCATCTTAGAAACACAGACTTAAACAGAAGAAACTGCAAACCATGGTGAGCAAATTTGCAATGTCTAACACATGACATGGAGAATGTATAATTAAGGAAAAAACCTATTTTCAATGAATATTATTTTCTACTCATTAATCTTTGTAATTTTGCTCCATTTAAATAAAACTCTTTCTGGATGTTTCTAAGCTCCTCTTTTTCTCATCAGAAGTGTGCTGCCTAATGCAGCCATGCTGTGAAATGTTGAAACTCAAGAAAAGTACATTTTAGAATGGCTTAGTGAGATTATAGGCAATTGAACTTTACAAGCTTCATTTTATTTTAATGCAAATTACTCTTCATTTTCAAATGCATATTTTTCACCTTATTAAGCATATGATTCACTTGAGGGAAAAAAGCATTGGTTCTAAGTAAGGTTACATGTAAGTAAAATATGCTTTCTACTTAAAATAAAATAAATATATTTTGCATGGACATTTCTCGATCTACCTTAGTAAATTACATTATTTAATGGAGAGGAAGCCACTTCAGGATAAAGTTGTTCTTATCCAATTATTTGCACAACTGGCTCTATCTTTGTCTATGGGTACTGCCTTGGTGATAAATAAATAAATGTCCTTGAAGATTAGGATTCTACTGTGAGATGGAGACAGGAAGCTGTCTGAATATACATAGCAGTGAATTGCAAACCCTGTCTGGAAATAAGGTGAGAACTAATACCCAGGGTTTTTCTCAGAACTGCAACCCATGCAACAGTAGATGTACACCTGTACTCACACAAATAAAATTTAAATAAAAACTTTAAAGACATGCAAGAATGTATTATAGTAGATAGATAAGAGCCATTTTGCAGCAGTAAAGAAATGGAGTAAACACTTTTACAATAGCCTGCCTAAGATAACTACACAGGAGGAATCTTTTTTGACACACTGTCCAGAGAGATAAAAGGCAAGCACAAAGTTGAAATAAAAAATGATTAGTATCTCTATATGCAGGCATGACACTACTATAAAATTTTGTAAAAGGGCGTGGATTTGGCTGTCTGTATTATTGATGGAAGGTTAAAGAGAAAAGCCTAAAATACTGTAGTGTTAGCATCAAAGAGGGCCCTGAAACCCTTCATATACAACCTGAGGCTGAATTTCTAGTAGTAGATGGGTAACACACTGAACTTAAGACCACAAACCTCAATTGTACCATGTCTTGCCAGTCTATCCTCGCCTGTTCACTACAACAGCTCTTTAAAGCTTTCAGGTAGCTGTATTGTGCTTCTTAGAGTCTGTTAATGAACCTACTTCCCAAGACAGAAACAAAGAAACCATCAAAACAGAACTCCACACCAACACACCCTTCCTGACATACATTCCCTAACTGTGCAATGAAAAATTTTAGTGGCTTAAATAGAGCCCCTACCAATTTACTTATGTATAGAAACCGCTAGAATCTAGTAAAATGTAATTTCCATCTTTTGAAATGATCTTCAAATGTTACTTTCTCCCTCTGAGGTGCCAGAGAGACTCAGCCTTCCCAACACCTTAATTCCAGATCTTTGCTCCAGAATTACATTAGAAGAAATGTATCTTGTTTTGATAAACGCAGATTGTTGAAATTAGTTGTGAAAGCACCAGTAAACTAAAGTAAAAGATGATCTTGAACAAATGCTGAAGAACAATACTCACGTGATCTTGTTAGCACACTCTATTGCCTAAATTCCTGTTTAATCTTTTAAATATAATTGACTCTCTTTCCCTCTCTTTTATTGTACTTTTTTCCTTTATTTTATTGAAAGTAGATTTTTTTTCCATAGGATATATTCTTTGGTTTCCCATCTTCCAGCTACTTCTAGGTTCCTCTCACCTTCCTCCCACCAGGATCCATACCATTTCTGTCTTCTAAAACAAACAGGCACCTAAAGAACAGTAATAAACTAAGGTAAAACAATAGCAAACTGAAATACTACAAAACAACGACAAACAGAAGAACAAGAGCAAATTTTCCAAAGACAGCAATGAGTTTGCTTTGCATTAGCCGTCTACTGCTGGCCATGGGGCCTGGCCTTACAGTAGTTTGCATCCCCAGTGAGACTCCATTAGAGAGACCCAATTTATTTGCTAAATGGTTATCAGTTCAATACAGTTTCTGTCACTGCTTCATCTTCAAAATTTCCATAATATAGAAGTAAATCACTTCGTAAAGCTTTCCAATATTTTGAAGTCATCAATATGACTGTGTTTTTCTTACTGCTCCCTCTAAGATGGGGATTTATGAGTGCTGATTTTGTTGTGATTATTATTATTATCATTATTAATCTCTCAATCTCACACACACACCAGTATTCCTTCTGGGAATGTGGTCTCTGATAAAGACTCCAGGCCCAGATGAAAGCCCAGCAGAAGACTGGAGATGCAGTAGTGACGGGGAGGGGAGCTCCAGCTGGAGGGGGTTGTAGGCATAACTTTAGCTCTGCCAATTTAGGCTGCCCTGACTTGACTCTTCACTCAGCAAGGTTGCCTCTGTCTGTAGACTTAGGAGTTATTACATGAGCACACTTAGTGAGAAGGATAATTACCCTGTCATATGTCCTTTGGCCTCTGCCCACCTACACTCATTTGCCTGGTCCCCTACCCAGCTACATTTCTTCTTGAGGGCTGCCTATAGAGAAGGTTCTTTTACATATAATAAAATAGGCATGTTTGATCTGTCCCTCATCAGAGTCCCTCTTGCTCTGCATAATGAAGAATTCCTCAAATTCTCCCATGTGGTAACAGCACCCTGTATTAGGGTCAAGCTATGATAAAGTTCCTTCCTGAAATATCATATTGGTTATTTTAATAAGGATTTCAAAGTGGGGAAAATATTTTAATTTGGAATATCACTTTAAACAAAATCAATGACTAAAAAATAAAGAAACAAATTATCTTTAACAATTCCACCCTTTATCATTTTCTTCAGAATGTTTGCATGTTTCATTTAATAAAAAAAAAAAATTGGAGCTCCTTTTTATTTTTCACCATCCCACCAAAACTGAAAGCTGTTTATCAACTTCACCTGTAGTTTCTTAAAAGAACCCACAGAGAGAACCATGAGTCTTCTGACCGCTCTTAGCCAATCTGTGCCTGTTTCTATCATATCAACCACACTCCTGCCTAAAGGACAGGGCACCGTCTCTACAAGAAAGCCAGCTGACATAATCTATGAGTCTAGTATAGTTATACTTTTTTGATTATTCATATAACATCACAGATTTCTAGATCCAAGCATGTTTGTCCCAAGTCTCCTGTTTGTTTAGTTGAAAATATTTAAGATTCTGCACCACTACATATAGTTTTTTAAACCTCTTCTCATTGAGGATCCAATCTTTTCTCAATGTCATTCTTCACACAGTAGACTTCTTCATCCACATGCAAACTCTCCAGATGCCCTCCCTCTTGCAAGGCACCATTATCTGAGGAAATTATTTACTCAGTAAAATCAATTTCTCCAAATGCCTATTCTTATTTGTTCTCACCTAATTAGCTTATAATACATTATAGAGTTTTCATTTTTGAGGCTTACCTAGTAAGATATAAGCTATACCAACCTTTTTTCTAGCACCATCAAAATGTGCTTTTTTTAACATTTACACGTCTCTATGCTGTTCTCCACCTCTGGTTTTCAAAATTTCAACTAATTGTTGTCACTTCTGTATTTTTTCCTTCACTGTATAAATATGTAAGATACTTTCTGAGAGATGAGTATATTATATGCCTAATTATCTTGTATTTAGAAACAGTGTAACTTAAGTCAGAAGGGAGCCTTTCACCTTATCACTTGACACAGTGCAAAGAGTTTACAGGAGCTAGCACCATTTGACCTCCAGTACAGGGCCACCATTAAGTACATATCCTCTCTCATATTTCACTAAGCCCATAACACATTACCAGACCTAAATCAGGCTCCTAATTCTTGGAAACAAATTGATATAATATTCTCATGAAGGAAAAGTATACCTTATAGTTTCATTGTGTACATCTTTCTGTGATTGATTCAAATGGTTCCTTTAAATTTTTATTTTGAATTATGTATGTATTGGGTAGGGAGTTATGCAGTGTCCCTCTGAGGCCATAGGAGGGTGTCAGATTCCCTAGAGCTGGTGTTACAGGTGGTTGCAAACTGCCTCAGATTGTTGCTGAGAAGCACACTCAGGTTCTCTGGAAAAATAATACATTTTTCAACTCTTGTGCCATCTCTCCAGCCCCAAATGGTTCCTTTATAATAAAATATTCCTAGGCATTGTGAATGCTACTTAATTCATTGTATGGAGATTGATAGAACCAAATTTTTGTCAAATAGGAGTTTATGAAACAAAGAATAAAATAATCCTTCAGAATATTACTCCTCTTCCCACTTCAATTCTATTTCTGAAACAGAGAGGATTTAGAAAATGAAAGCAGAGAGATGGGAAATAAAGTTCTATCCCAGGTATCCTTCCCAAGCATGTTTTCCTTTCAAATTTCCTTTTCTTGCCTAGTATTAGGAAGGTATAGAATTGAAAATGAAACTCACATATAGTCAAAGTATAAAACATGATAATTTGGTCACCAGACTAGGTCAGATCAGGCTTTCTCTCGACCATTGCCAGTAGTCTACAGTGGATGTATCATTGTGGATTTCTGGGGACCTCTCCAACACTCTGCCTATTCCTGTTCTCATGTGGTCTTCATTTATCATGGTCTGTTATTCCTTATTCTCCCTTTCTGTTCTTGATCCAGCTGGGATCTCCTGCTCCCCTAAGCTCTCTTTCCCTCAAATCTTGCCCTTCATTACTCCCACTGTCATACAGGTTGTTCATGTAGTTCTCATCCATTTCTCTGTCATTGGGTGATCCCTGTGTCTTTCCTAAGGTCCTGTTTTCTAGGTAGCCTCCCTGGAGTTGTGTAACTGTCGTGCTGGAACTCTCATCCAATAACTGATGGAAGTGGATGCAGAGATCCTCAGCCAGGCCCCAGGTGGAGCTCCAGGAGTCCAATTGTTGAGAAAGAGGAAGGACTGTAAGAGTGTAAATTGTTGATTGGAAAAGCACAGGGACAAATAGCCAAACTAATGGAAACATATGAATTATGAACCAAAAGCTGTGGAGCCCCCAGCTCGATCAAGCCCTCTGGATAAGTGAGACAATTGAATAGCTTGAACTGTTTGGGAGGCACCCAGGCTGTGGGACCAGGACCTGTCCTTGGTGCATGAGCTAGCTGTTTGGAACCTTGGGCTTACACAGGGACACTTTGCTCAGGCTGGAAGGAGGGGACTGGAGCTGCCTGTACTGAATCCACCAGGTTTAAATGAATCCCCAGGGGAGTCTTGGCCCTGGAGGAGATGGGAATGGAGGGGAGGGGATGGGGGGAAGGTGGGGGTGAGGGCAGGAGTGGGGAGGACAGGGGAACCCATGGCTGATGTGTAAAATTAAAACACAAATATAATAATTTTAAAAAATCTTAGGAAATGAAAAAAACATGATAATTTAGATAATCATAAGGAAATTATTACCATAATTATTTTATTTCTGTTTATATTTTGAATAAAATCTATTCCTTACAAATCTGTAATGTAAATTTACTCAGAAACGAATTGTCACCACAATATTTGCATCAAAATTAACTAGAGGAATGCTTTAATTTTGCAGATAAAGGGAAAAGACAATACAGGAGGAGGGAGGAAGAATAAATAGTAAAAAATGTTTAAAATAGCCAGAGTCATCATATTTTATATTTACCTAAGACTACACACACACACACACACACACACACATATATATATATATATAGTACATATACATACATACAATACATATACATACATATATATATGTGAAGTTATGCCACTTAAGATGGTAATGCCAAGAGCAACAGACTAACAAAAACTCCAGTACCAGGCATGAGAAGCTTCCTTCGGAGTTGTTGGTCAGGAGAATCCCAGAGACCCCTAAAACCATATAGGCTATCATTGTTGTTCTTGCTTGCCCCCAGAAGTGAAAGAATGAAGAACCAAAGCACCCCCATTTCAAACAAGCCCGTGACACCAGCTTGAAACAGGCCTGAGTTTCAAAATTCTCAGAGCTGCTGACATAGGTCCCAGGACAAAGTCAGGATGTTTGAAGAGCCATCTAATTAACCATAGAATGCCCAGTGCCGGAGGTAGTCTATAAAGTTTGACAAACAACTGGTTAAAATTACAAAGAAAGATAACACAGAAATTCTGGAAAGCCCCTGAAACTTGAGCCAATCAGAATTGTACCTGTACTAGTACCTATATATAATGTAATCTTATGGTTTTTGCCTTTAAAAACTGAGCTTGCAGAGGGGCAGGCACCTCCTCCAGCCTCTACCGTGTTGGACGGCCTGATGAGGTCCCTGCCACAGGGCTTGGACAGCTTCAATAAACCTTGCTTTTGCATTTTGGTGAGTTCATGTCTCTGGTGGTCTCTTTGGGGGTCTCCTGCCCAGGGCATAACAAGATAAGACCTAATTGTTGAAGATGCCATGAATTTTGGACAAAGGACTTAGATCTGACCTGATGGATCAGTTTTCACAGTACTGGAAGGCACTATGCAAATTGCCAAGTGGGGAAAGCAATCAATATTCCTACCCAGCTGTGATGTCTATGGACTAAAACAATGACCATCATAGCAAAATAGTCTTAAGTTCAATAGTGGCACCTATATTTCAGCTTCTATAGCTGTCTAATTGTACTTAAAATCCACTCAACAAGAGGGAAATGATGGCTGTTAGTATAAACATAGCCAACCACCGATGCTTTGAGAGGTCATCCATCTTTGAGAAAAATGTATACTGCTATTTTCCCAAACCAGTGTAACTCCAACATAAATTCTAAATACCTAGCCTTATACACACAGTTAAAGTGTTTTTCTCTCCCCTCATCAATGAAACTTCTTGCAGCAGATGAAGACCTTTACTGAAAACCACAACTTGTCAAAATGCAGAGGAAAAACTTACTATGGGATTCCCATTCCTAATTGTTACATCTACAACACAACGCTTAATCCTAAGGCACATGGAACAGCTCAGAAGAGAGGGAGGAAAGATTCTAGGAACCAGAGGGCCAGGATTTCCACTGTGAGATAGGACCTTCCAGATATGACAAGGAGATTCAACCAGGAAATCTTAATATGGATGTTTTAACAAGAAGTGAACAGTGACGACAAGTGTTGTGTCATCATGAATGGGGGAAATTCCACATGGCCACACCTAGATGAATGACAATGGTCAATGAAGAACATCTGAGAAAGGGAGAATTTGTCTTCTCTACAGATAAGCCCCTAAATGGCTATCCTATATCAAGCAATCAGTCCTAAACGTGTATACACACAAGCAACACCAATCAGATTCAGAAGATAGTATTTATATATGCATTCATATGGGGGGGTGGTTAAACATAATAATTAAAGAAAAAGAGGCCATGTATTGTAGAAGGAGCCAGAAAGGTTGAGAGGTATGGGAGAAGTCAGGAAGAGGAGAGGGCATGAAAGTAATGCAAATATATTTTAAGTAAAATCTGATTAATGACTTGGTTTCTGTAGCTACTTACATATTTAAACTACTAATTGATGCTCTGTTATATAAAGTTCCATATATGCTAAAATGACTTGTATATCTACCTGCAAGCTCTTGGTCCAATCTGCTCATATGTTCATTGTTTGCCTTGTGTGCTAGAAACATAGCCATCTTTTCTTTTTATTCTAAAACTCCTTGTACTAACATCCATCCTTGTTGCCAAAGGCAGTCATGAAATACTTTGATACATAATGAGGGTCAAGTCTATTGTCTTCAGGCAAAGAAACAAAAACAACATTATTATTCTAAGACACAAAAGGAAGGTTTCTGGCAAAATTTTACTTTCAGAAATCAACTCATCCTATAAATGTAGCATCCTTAAACCATTCTCTTCTCATTTTTTACTCTTATTAATGGTCAATACAATAATATAATATCAAAATGAAAAAAAGGTGACTTACATTTGAAAATTCACATTGATAAAATTGCATTTTAGTGGTAATAATTGTTTTAAAAGTAAAAGTCTTGTTAAAAAATATAAAGTTCATTAGATCTAGGCATTAGCTTTTTTGTTTTTGTTTTTTTGTTTGTTTGTTTTTTGTTTTGGGGTTTTTTTTGTTTCTTTGTGGGTTTTTGGAGTTTTATTTTTTGTTTTTTTTTTATTATTATGTGTTTTAATTTTATACATCAGCCATGGGTTCCCCTGTCCTCACCCCTCCCACACCTGCTCCCACCTTCCCCCAGCCCCTCCCCTCCATTCCCATATCCTCCAGGACCAAGACACCCCTGGGGATTCATTTAAACCTGGTAGATTCAGTATATGCAGGTCCTGCCCCCCCATTCTAGACTGAGCAAATTGTCCCTGTGTAAGCCCAAGATTCCAAACAGCCAGCTCATGCACTAAGGACAGGTCCTGGTCACACAGACTGCATGCCTCCCAAACAGATCAAGCTATTCAATAGTCTCACTTATCCAGAGGGCCTGATCTAGCTGGGGGCTCCACAGCCATTGGTTCATAATTCATGTGCTCCCATTCAATTGGCTATTTGTCCCTGTGTTTTTGCAATCTTGGATTCAATAATTCACACTCTTACAGGCCCTCCTCTTTCTCGACAATTGGACACCTGGAGCTCCAGCTGAGGGCTGACTGAGGATCTCTGCATCCACTTCCATCAGTTATTGGTTGAGAGTTCCAAGATGACTGTTAGGGTGTTTAGTCATCTGATCACCAGACTAGGTCAGATCAGGCTTTCTCTCGACCATTGCCAGCAGTCTACAGAGGATATATCATTGTGGATTTCTGGGGACCTCTCCAGCACTCTGCCTATTCCTGTTCTCATGTGGTCTTCATTTATCATGGTCTGTTATTCCTCGTTCTCCCTTTTTGTTCTTGATCCAGCTGGGATCTCCTGCTCCCCTATGCTTTCTTTCCCTCAAATCTTGCCCTTCATTACTCCCACAGTCATCCAGGTTGTTCATGTAGATCTCATCCATTTCTCTGTCATTGGGTGATCTCTGGGTCTTTCCTAGGGTCCTGTTTTCTAGGTAGCATCCCTAGAGTTGTGTAGCAGTCTAGATATCTTTGTTTTACATCTAGTATCCTCCTATGAGTGAGTACATACCATGTGTGACCTTCTGAGTCTGGGTTACCTCACTCAGGATGATTTTTTCTAGATCCATCCATTTGCCTGCAAACCTCATGATGTCATAGTTTTTCTCTGCTGAGTAGTACTCCATTGTGTATATGTACCATATTTTCTTTATCCATTCTTCAGTTGAAGGGCATCTAGGTTGTTTCCAGGTTCTGGCTATTATAAACAAAGCTGATACGAACATAGCTAATCAAATGCCCTTGTGGTATGATTGACCATTCTTTGGATATATGCCCAAGAGTGCTACAGGTGGGTCTTGGAGGAGATGGATTCCCAATTTTCTAAGGAAGTGCCATATTGATTTCCAAAGTGGCTATACAAGCTTGCATTCCCACCAGCAGTGGAGGAGAGTTCCCCTTGCTCCACATCCTTTCCAGCATAAGCTTTTGATCTTAGCCATTCTGACAGGTGTATGGTGGTATCTCAGAGTCATTTTGATTTGCATTTCCCAGATAATTAGAGGTGTTGAGCAATTCCTTAAATGTCTTTCAGCCATTTGAACTTCCTCTGTGGAGAATTCTCTGTTTAGTTCTATAGCCCATTTCTTAATTGGATTGTTGGGCAGTTTGTTGTCTAATTTGTTGAGTTCTTTATATATTCTGGATATCAGCCCTCTGTCAGATGTGGGGTTGGTGAAGACCTTTTTCCATTCTGTAGGCTGTTGCTTTGTCTTGTTGCCTATGTCCTTTGCTCTACAAAAGCTTCTCAGTTTGAACAGGTCCCATTGCTTGATTGTTTCTCTCAGTGTCTGTGGTACTGGTGTTATATTTAGAAAGTGATCTCTGGTGCCAATGCGTTCAAGAGTACCTCCTACTTTCTCTACTATCAGGTCCAGAGTAGCTGGATTTATGTTGAGGTCTTTGATCCACTTGGATTTAAGTTTTGTGCACGGTGACAGATATAGATCTATTTGCAGCCTTCTACACATTGACATCCAGTTATGCCAGCACCATTTGTTGAAGATGCTTTCTTTTTTCCATTGTACATTTTTGGCTTTTTGTCAAAAATTATATGTTCATAGGTGTGCAGGTTCATGTCAGGGTCTTCAATTCGATTCCATTGGTCCACATGTTGGTTTTTATGCCAGTACCAAGCTGTTTTTATTACGGTAGCTCTATAGTAAAGCTTGAGGTCGGGGATTGTGATCCCTCCAGAGGTTGTTTTATTGTACAGGATTCTTTTGGCTATCCTGGGTTTTTTGTTTTTCCATATGAAGTTGAGTATTATTCTTTCCAGATCTGTGAAGAATTGTGTTGGTAATTTGATGGGAATTGTGTTGAATCTGTAGATTGCTTTTGGTAAGGTCGCCATTTTTACTATGTTAATCCTGCCTATCCATGAGCATGGGAGATCTTTCCATTTTCTGACATCTTCTTCAATTTATTTTCTCAGGGACTTAAAGTTCTTGTCATATAGATCCTTCACATGCTTAGTTAGTTTAACCCCAAGGAATTTTATATCATTGTGGCTATTGTAAAAGGTGATGTATCTCTGATTTCCTTCTCAGCCAGTTTGTCTATTGTATATAGGAGGGCTACTGATTTTTTTTGAGTTGATCTTGTATCCTGCAATATTGCTGAAGGTTTTTATTAGCTCTATCAGTTCCTTGGTTGAATTTTTGGGTCACTCATGTATACTATCATGTCATCTGCAAATAGGGAGAGCTTGACTTCTTCCTTTCCAATTTGTATCCCCTTAATCTCTTTATGTTGTCTTATAGCTCTGGCTAGAACTTCAATTACTATATTGAATAAGTAGGAGGAGAGGGGACAGCCTTGCCTTGTTCCTGATTTTCATGGTATTGCTTTGAGTTTCTCTCCATTTACTTTGATGTTGGCTGTTGGCTTGCTGTAGATTCCCTTGATTATGTTTAGGTATGTTCCCTGTATTCCTGATTGCTCCAAGACCTTTATCATGAAGGAGTGTTGGATTTTGTCAAATGCCTTTTCTGCATCTAATGAGATGATCATGTGGTTTTTTTCTTTGAGTTTGTTTATATGGTGTATTACATTGGCGGACTTTCGTATGTTGAACCACGCTTGCATCCCTGGGATGAAGCCTACTTAATCATGTTGGATAATTGTTTTGATGTGTTTTTGGAATCTGTTTGCCAGAATTTTATTGAGTATTTTTGCATCAATGTGCATGAGTGAGATCGGTCTGTAGTTCTCTTTCTTTGTTGCATCTTTGTTTGGTTTTGGAATCAGGGTAATTGTAGCCTCATAGATGGAGTTTGGTAATATTCCTTCTGCTTCTATTGTGTGGAACAATTTAAAGAGTATTGGTATTAAGTCTTCTTTGAAGATCTGGTAGAATCCTGCAGTGAAACCATCTGGTCCAGGGCTCTTTTTGGTTGGTTGACTTTTAATGACTGATTCTATTTCCTTAGGGGTTATTGGACTATTTAAATGGTTTATCTGGTCTTGATTTAACTTAGGTAGTGGTACCTATCCAGGAAATTATCCATTTCTTTTAGATTTTCCAGTTTTGTGGAGTAGAGGTTTTTGAAGTATGACCTGATGATTCTCTGGATTTCCTCATTGTCTGTTGTTATGTCCCCCTTTTCATTTCTGATTTTCTTAATTTGGATGCTCTCTCTCTGTCTTTTGGTTAGTTTGGATAAGGGCTTGTCTATCTTGTGGATCTTCTCAAAAAACCAACTCTTTGTTTCATTAATTCTTTGTATTGTTCTCTTTATTTCTATTTTATTAATTTCAGCTCTCAATTTGATAATTTCCTGGCGACTGTTCCTCCTGGGAGACTTTGCTTCTTCCTGTTCAAGGGCTTTCAGGTGTGCTGTCAAGTCACTAGCATGAGATTTCTCCAGCTTCTTTATGTGGGCATTCAGTGCTATGCATTTCCCTCTTAGCACTGCTTTCATAGTATCCCATAAGTTTGGGTATGTGGTGTATTCATTTTCATTGATCTCTAGGAAGTCTTTAATTTCTTTCTTTATTTCTTCCTTAACTCCTTGGTGATTCAGTTGAGCATTATTCAGTTTCCATGAGATTGTAGGATTTATGTAGTTTTTTCTGTTGTTGAAATCTAACTTTAAGCCATGGTGGTCTGATAGAACTCAGGAGGTTATTCCAATTGTTTTGTATCTGTCGAGATTTGCTTTGTGGCCAAGTATGTGGTCAATTTTAGAGAAGGTTTCATGGGGTGCTGAGAAGAAGGTATATTCTTTTTTGTTTGAGTGTAATGTTCTATAGATACTGATTAAATACATTTGAGCCATAACATCAGTTAAGTCCATTATGTCTCTGTTAAGTTTCAATTTGGCCGATCTGTCCAGAGGTGAAAGTGGGGTGTTGAAGTCTCCCACTATTAATGTGTGGGGTTTTATATGTGATTTAAGCTTTAGTAATGTTTCTTTTACATATGTGGTTGCTCTTGTGTTTGGGGCATAAATGTTCAGAATTCAGACTTCATCTTGGTGGATCTTTCCTGAGATGAGTATGTAATGTCCTTCATCATCTCTTTTGATTGATTTTAGTTTGAAGACTATTTTGCTGGATATTAGGATGGCTACACCAGCTTGCTTCTTAAGACCATTTGATTGTAAAGTCTTTTCTCAGCCTTTTATTCTTAGGAGGTGTCTGTCTTTCAATTTGAGGTGTGTTTCTTGTATGCAGCGGAAAGACGGGTCCTGTATTTTTATCCATTCTGTTAGTCTGTGTCTTTTTATAGGTGAATTAAGTCCATTGATAATAAGGTATATTAATGAACAGTGATTGTTCGTTCCTGTTGTTATTTTTATTTTTTGGTGGTAGTGTGTGTGTATTTCTCTTCTTTGGGGTTTACTGCTGTGGTATTATCTATTGCCTGTGTTTTCATGGGTGTATCTGCCTTCCTTATGTTGGAACTTTCCTTCTAGTGCTTTCTGTAGGGCTGGGTTTGTGGATAAGTATTGTTTAAATCTGGTTTTGTCTTGGAAGGTCTTGTTCACGCCATCTATGATGATTGAAAGTTTTGCTGGGTATATTAGTCTAGGCTGGCATCCATGGTCTCTTAGTGTCTGTATTATATCTGTCCAGGTCCTTCTGGCTTTCAAAGTCTCTATTGAGAAATCGGGTGTTATTCTGATGGGTTTGCATTTATGAATCACTTGGCCTCTTTCCTTTGCTGCCCTTAATATTCTTTCTTTATTCTGTACATTTAGTTGTTTAATTATTATGTGGTGAGGGGACTTTTTGGGGGGGTCTAGTCTGTTTGGAGTTCTATAGGCTTCTTGTATCTTCATAGGCATTTCCTTCTTTAAGTTGGGAAAGTTTTTTTCTACGATCTTGTTAAATATATTTTCTGTGTCTTTGAGTTGGTATTCTCCTTCCTCTATCCCTATTATTTGTAAGTTTGGTCTTTTCATGGTGTCCCAAATTTCTTGGATATTTTGGGTCATGACTTTCTTGGTTTTAGTGTATTCTTTGACTGATGAATCTATTTCTTCTACTGTATCTTCAACATCAGAGATCCTCTCTTCCATCTCTTGCATTCTGTTGGTTATATCTGAAGTTCCTGTTTGTTTACTCAGATTTTCTATATCCAACATTCCTTCTGCTAGAGTCTTCTTCATTTTTTCTATTTCCCTCTTCAGGTCTTGGATTGTCTCCCTTGCTTTTTCATGATTTTCTTTCAAGGATTTATTCTTTTCTTCTGCTTTCATTGTCCTTTCCTCTAGTTTTTTTTATAGCATTCTTCCCATTTTTTGTTTATCTGTTCCTCTACTTTATTTTTGATTTCTTCTATATAAGGCTCTAGCCTCTTCATGATGTTACTTATAAGGTGGTTTTCTTCTTCTTCTTCCATTCTGTGATGTTCAGGTCTAGCTTTTGGAGAAGGGCTAGATTCTGGTGATGCTGTATTGCTCTTTATTTTGTTGTATGTACTTCTGCCTTGACGTCTGCCCATCTCCTCTTGGGTTTGTTCTTGGTCTTATCAGTGTACTTGGTCCAGAGAGAGCAGACAGATTTAGGGAGCCTCTCTCTCATCCAGATGGAAGCTCTGGGCCAGATGGTAGTGCTGGTCCAGATGAGAGCGCTGGTCCAGATGAGAATGCTGGCCGGATAGGAGCTGGTGGGCTGGACTCTGAATCTCAGGAAGTCCGTAGGTTCTCCTTATTTTGTCCAGATGGGAGTTCCTCTGGTCTCTGGTCCAGATGGGAGTTCCAGGGCAGCATGGAAGCTTGGGGCTAGTCTCTGATTCTCAGGAAGTGGCTGCGATCTTTGCAGATGGGTGTGGAGGCAGGGTGTGGAGACTGTAGCGTCTGCCTGCAGTCTTGGAAAAGGGGAGCCTTCCAATGTGCCCGCCGATTTGCCAGAAACTGGGGCCATGTTGGTCAGGTCCTCCCGGGATGGCCTGTGTCCAATGGTGGGACCCAAGGGCAGTTGCCTCTCTGACTATAACCCCAGGCACTCACCTCTGGTCCAGATGGGAGTTCTGGGGTGGAAGGGAGCTGGGGGTTGGTCTCTGAGTCTCAGGAAGTAGCTGGGGTCTCAGGCAAATGGGTGTGGGGGCAGAGTGTGGAGACCCTGCAGTCTTGGAAAAGGGGAGCCTTCCCACAGGGCCTGCCGATTGGCTGGAAACTGGGGCCAAGTTGGTCAGGTCCTCCTGGGATGGCCTGTGTCCAGCGGTGGGACCCAGGTGCAGTTGCCTCTCTAGGCATTAGTTTTAAAAGTCAGCCTATATGACATCATTAAATCATATCTAAAAGCTTACAAAATGTCAGCTCAATGAGATTGTGCAATTTGGCTTGATTCAGTGATAGACATATATAATCCAAGTAGAGTAATGCAACTCAAAATTATGCTACTACACTCTTAACTTCATGTAAAATTAAAGCAGAAATTTAAGAACTAAATAAATGTCTATTAACATTTATAAAGGGAAGACATAGCCACAATATTGGGGTTAATAACAGACAACCTCATGTATCCTAGCAAAGAGAAGATGTCAAATTGCTACCTTGTGATGAAAATGAGGTTAAGGTCTTATGAATAAATAAAACTCTAAAAATAAGCAAACAAAACTTCAGAAAATAGCACACAGAAACTGCCTAACAATGTTAAAGTAAGAAACATAAAAAGAACGAGCTCATCGTATACACTCTGTCTCTGTGTGTAAACATGTTAAGGAAGACAGCTCCTTCTGGAATATGTCAAAACATGAAAAGCTCATTAATAAAAAATGATCTCATGCGGTGCCATATTCTGTCTTTAAGATTTTTTTAATCCATCATTATTATCTACATATATTCAAGCTTTCTTCTATAATTAAAATTTTAGAAGTGTAAACATTAATATAAAAGCTATGATTCCTAAAGCCAAAGTTTCACCTAGTAATTAAGCCTGTAGGAAGGAATGATATATTTCCACAGCAACCTACAGAGAAAATCCTATATACACTTTTGGTGTGAGAGACTATGTCCCTATTCACTTCAGCTTTCAAGATAAATGGTAAAAATAATGGGAGTAGGTGCTGAGTTTTGAGAAGGGAGTAATGAATGAAGGCAGAAATAAAAGACCAGCAACAGCAGCTAGAAATCTCTGACTTTGTCAGCTCAAGGAGGATAATGTAAGATAGCAGTCTTGCTACTGAGATACAGCTTTCACATTCTATGAACCCTGCCTGATTCCAGGAAAACTGCAATGAGATGTCAATTTGCATTGTTCTCAAAATTTTATCATTTTCTTTGTCACAGTCCTCAAAATGTTACTATCCTTGATATTATGTAGAAAAAAAAAAGATTTAATACTATTTCTATGGAATTTTTGTTGTAAGCAATCAAACCACAGGTTGTTGTTACAATCAATCTACTGACTTGTTTAAATGAAGAAAGCAAACAGACTAGACACTAAATTTACTCACACACATGTGTGCACAAACACACACACAATGGTGCTAAGAAATTCAGTATTATATTTGCCAGATAAGGTACAAGGAACAACATATTGAATAAATTCACATTAAAATATTATTTAAGGCTTATCTGAAATTCTAGCTTTATTAGTTTTTAATTATTTCTCAATGTAAATCAGAGTCCCACTTTTCATGCACTGATGTGTTATTATTAACTTACCATTTTCCAGAAGTAAGTATGTCATGACAGTCAATTTAACAATGATTCCAACCATTTAGTTAGACACGAGGGATCAGAAATACATAGAAGTGTGATGTGTATTTAACCTTAAGACACTCTCCCATACAGACAAATCAAACTAGACTTATGCTTCCTTATCATATTTCTCACAAAAGATAAGTCTGTGAGTACTGAGCCAATGCTCTCTGTCACAGACCCCACATATTATCAGGCTACAATACACAGTCTATGCTCCTCCCAATCAACCTGGCCACCAAAGGTCAGCTGGGCTTTCTATCTTCCCTACAGTCCTTCAATAGTGTTTCAGATGACTCAAATGTTTACCTTTACCTATGTTAACGAAGACATTCTAAGACATTCAATTTGCTGTTCCCCCCACTTTCCTCTCTCAGATCTGCCCTAGGAACCATTTGCATGATGTCTGTCACCACTGCCAACTCTTCCTCTCATTCTTCACGCTTTCCCACAAGAATAATGTCCATGAGTATCTCAAGCATGTGCAAGTCCAGAAGAGTAAAGTCAAACAAGAATAAGAGTAAAAGGACATATAAAAACAATTGCTAAAATGAAACATTTATGATCCTTGGACCGAGTATATGGATGTGTATTGAAAGCAAGTTCTGGGACCAAGGATGCTGCTTAGTGTAGTGTACTAACCTAATATAAGCAAGGCCTGGAGGTTCAATACTCAGTGCTGCAAGGAAACATAAATGAATGCAAACTTGGGGTAGAAGATACATAAAGTAGAAATGCATCTGAAGATAGCACTGCATGCTTCTTTAATGCTTTTAAACTTAGTCTTACCACTTTTTCTTTTAGGTTATATTACATATTTTTATTTTCTATTTTAAGAGCATGTGTTTTATCTTTTTGTGTGTATATATGAGGGAGGGTTTTGTGTGTGTGAATGTATATGTGTGTGTGTGTGTGTGTGTGTGTGTGTGTGTGTGTGTTTATTCATGTATGTGCATATATTTGTGAAGGTGTGGGCATGTAGGATAGGGGGCTAAAAAACAGTGTGTAATGTGTGTGAAACTTTTTCCTGAGAAGACAAAACACACAATACATGTATACTCATCACAGAAATGAAACCCACAACAGACCAAAGTAAAGGCTATGCCAATGCCCAACTTGGTAAACCAGTTAACAGGAATGTGGTTACAGAGTTACTTAGAAGAGTCAAAACAACTGCATCATTTAAAGCTCTTTCCTACGAGGATGGTAACTCATGAAAGTTGCAACCCTGCAGCTCTCTGTCCACCTCACAGGCAGCTCCAGGTCAGGGTAATGCCACTCCACAGCAGTAGTTGACTGCTTCTGTAAACCTAGAAAGGAGCCTTCATGAATCTTGCAAGTTTCAGTTTTTCCCCAGACATGTAAAGTTTATATATTTCTGATGTATCATGAGTCTTCTCCCTCCATCCTGGAGAGAATGTTTGAATCCACAAGAAACTGCTATATAACAACAGTGTTGTCCTTAGGTTATTGTTACTTTGTTTTTAGACACAGGATCTCTTACTGGGACCTGGGGCTAATTGATTAAACTGGGTTGGCTGGCCAGAGAGTCTCAGTATATACCTGTCTCTCCCTCTTTGCTGGGATTAAAAGGACATGCTACCAAGCCTGGCTTTTTACTTGGATGCTGAAGATCACACTCAGGACCACAGACTTGGCTGGCAAGCACTTCACCTACTGAGCAATTTCCTCATCCCCATTCCAGTTTTCTAATTATAAAGAGCAACTCTTGCATTATACACAGATTATCACATAGCCTTACTCTCATGCTGATGATATTTACTGTGCTACCATGTCA
Organism: Onychomys torridus; assembly: GCF_903995425.1. Lineage (NCBI taxonomy): Eukaryota > Metazoa > Chordata > Mammalia > Rodentia > Cricetidae > Onychomys > Onychomys torridus. Next base: position 50,879,842 of record NC_050453.1, on the reverse strand, counting down.
AAATGATTTGTACATCTACAATAACAACATGTAACTGAATAATACCACAAAAGAAATTTGATCAATAGAATTTACCATAAAGCTTTTACATCAAGACAATCTCATTTATTAAAGTAATTAAAATGCCTTGTATGTGGGTTAATTAGCTGAAATAATATATATTAAAGACATTTAAATTTAAAAGCTCTTTGTAAGTCCAAGGCAGCAAATAAAGATATTTCAGCATGTTTTATATAGTAAAATTTTATATGCTTGCAGAAATTATAGTAACAAGTTTTTACTTATGAAAAATATAATAATTTCTAAACCTTATTAATTATAAGTTCAACAATTTTAAAGATGGTATATAGCTTCATAAAATATTTGCACACTGAGCCAGGCATTGGTGGCACACGCCTTTAATCCCAGCACTCGGGAGGCAGAGGCAAGAGGATTTTTGTGAGTTCGAGGCCAGCCTGGGCTATAAAGCAAGTTCCAGGAAAGGTGCAAAACTACACAGAGAAACCCTTTCTCGAAAACAAACAAACAAACAAAAAAAAAAAAAAACTGCAGGCTGGAAAGATGGTTCAGTTGGTCAACTCCTTGCTGCACAGCATGATAACCTCCTGCACCCAGGTAGTAGGCCTACGTGTGATAGTATGGGCATGTAATGCACTAAAGAGGTAGAGACAGAGAACTCCAGATTCCATGAAAGTCCATGTCTCAAAAATAAAGTGGGTAACTACTGAAGCAGACACTTGACATCCCTCTCTGTCCTCTACACACTTGAGCACACAAACATGTACACACATTTATATCACACATGTATACACACGGTTTTGCTATCTTTATGTGTGAGTGTTCTTTTTGTTTCATTGGATACATACTTGACTTTTAAACTTTGAAAAGGAATTCATCTCAGAAATGTATCCATGTTCTAAATTCATATGTCTGTTTTGTATATATGGGTATTGTGTGGATGTACATGAATCACAGTTAGTATGTGTAAGTCAGAGAAAATTTTCCAAGAGTTTGTTTTCTTCCTCCATGTGAGTTCCAGAGATCAAACTCAGACCCTTATGTTTCACAATAAGGACCTTTACCCACTGGGCCAATTCACTGGTATCATATTGTTTATTATGAATTTTTTCTGTATTTATTTCCCCAGAACAAATAAAGCCATAGTATTATTTGCTGATGTAATATATTATCCTACATAGATCTGGTATGATGGATATGATTAGATTAACAATAAAAACAACAGATTCCAGCATACCACTGTCCACTGATGAGTGAGCCATGACAGCAAACAATACAGGCAAATATTAAACACCAAACTGACAGAAATGATTCGTGTTGACAGTTGAGTGTCTGAAGAGATCCACAAAAGCAAAACATGTAGAATATTGCCTAGTTCCTAGAGGGCTAAAATATGTAGTAAGTATGAATAACCCCAGGGATTGACTCAACTCATTCTAAGAGTGAATGTATTTGCACATTTACTGTTTTATGTAAATGTACATAATCAGTCTTTTTATCATCAACAGACTGTGAGCTGGCCAAGAACCATAGTGTCGATGCTAATTTTATCTGTCAAAGAACTTGCTTGGTGATCATTCCCTCTCCCTTGCAATACCATCTTCCCTTTACTTCTAAAAACTAGTAAGACCTTCTTCCTCTCTGCTATTTCCTTTTGAAGTTTGTATATGGACTCTTCTTCCTCCACTGACAAATATTGGTTTCCTTGTACACATTATGTAATGCAATTTTTCTCCTTCATTCTGCTTCATTTGCTAATAGTGTAGCAGGCAAGGAAATGGGCAGTGCATGATGGGCATAATGCCAGCTCCTCAATATGCGTCTATAAACTAGTCAAGTTGGTCAGTGTCTGAGTTTCCTCATACGTCAGATAGGAGTGATGAAAAAGATTCCTTTCTTCACAAGTAGCGACTACTTGTATAACCATGTAAGGCAGATAGAATGGTACCCGGCATATACTCCTTAATGTATTGAGTTACCAACTCTCTTAGTATTATTTATGAGATTATCTGTCACAACCACATCAATGCCAAACTCCATATTATAAGTCTGAAGAAGATTTTATGGGTTGCATTCAACCAATTCTACGTGTGGTTTGGGTAGTTTAACACTAATTTTCTTCCAAAACCTGATTTTCTGCTTTGTAGTTCAGTTGGAATCTTTAGTATCCACTCACACACTCAGATTAGCAACAAATTGCAACCAACTGGATTACTTCCATCTACACATCCCTGGTCTCCTTGCTTTCTCCCTCATTTCCTCCCTCTCTGTCTCCCTGCTATCCTCACTGCCCTGTGTTCTTCTATTCTGTCTTCACCACAGCTGACTCCACGAAATTTGGCTATAAGGATAAACGTCCCCAAATTAAAATTCCTATCATAATCTCTTGTAAACGTAATCATAGCAAACAGTCCCCCACCCCTGCTTCTTAGCCTTCTCTTTTTGTCTTCACTTGACAGCAAACATCCACACTGAGTTGTCGGGTCTTGGAAAGTACAAAAGTGGACAGGGCCAATAAAGCACATTGGAGAATGAAACACGTCAGAAGTCAGTCTCCAAGACTCAAAGAAAAAAAATGTAAGAGCCATACTTTAAACAGGAAGCCAAAAAGCACACACTAAATCTGAACCAAACTGTCTTGATTTCCACTGAAAATAGAGGAGGAGGAGGAAGAGGAGGAGGAGGAGGAGGAGGGGAGGAGGAAGAGGAGGAGGAGAAGGAGGAGGAAAAACCCAGACATAAAAAATAAATAAATAAAGGAAATAGATAATAGGCAATGATAGGCACTCTTTGTGACTGAAGGGAAAAAAGGTTTTGCCTGTTACTTGATTTCCCCCCCTTATAACTGCCTCAAAATCACCTTTGCTACCAGCAATAGCAAACCAAACTACTTCCCCAGTACAGGATGGGTGGATTCTCTTCTCTTCCCTTCTGTCATTCATCTAACTCACTGCCGCCTCCTCAAGGCACAGCTTTGGTCAAGAGGAATTTCCTAACCTGCTTGTGAGCCTGAATATGGGCACCCGCTTCTAAACTTCTGCCTGACCATGATGTTGGATGTTGTATCAGTTGGTTTGCCCAACTACTGAGTCCTCTTTCAGTTGTGAAATAATCCAAGGTGAGAGCTGTCACTTTTCTCTGCATTTAACAGAAATTCTGAAAAAAAGGTTGCTTTTAAAATACAAAATCAGGAAAAAAAAATGGTAAGTTAGCTATACTATAGATCTAAATCTACCTATCCACGCCATATTCTTTCTAAATCCTTTTGTGTTGTAGACTATGTAGGTACCACACCAAATTTAATTTGTGTTCAACTAACATTAATGCTAAGGATTCCAAAATGCCATTTGGAAAATGGAACTTTACTTCATTTGCAAAATTAAGCTTGGAAGCTTCACAAACACTGACTGTAATAGGTAATTATAGTTTTGTTAGCGTTTCTTTTTATTTAAGAAAAGGCTAATCTTCTTAATCCCCCACCAATTTAAATTGAAATTTCTTTAACAATAAGAGCCATTAATGATTAGTTAATTCAATTCAGACTACCACAGTAGAAGGTACACTTCACAGAATGCAATGGATTACATGCAATCAAAGTAGAGTGGATAACAGGCTAAGATATGCCACATTCACATAAAGACAAAAGCTAGAAGTATAACACACTCTACAGTTTTTCCTTGGGGTTTAACAGAAAATTTGATTCTTGAGTTTCTAAGGAACGCTGAGAAACTAATAGACCAACTTATCTTGGATTTGACTACTAACAAAAGCATTCATGAAGAATGAGTTTTCAATGCCATGTACAATCAAGTGGAGAGAAATCTGAACTTTAACAATAACTACACTGTAAGATAGAAGTAAGGCTGTACTATGAATGCTGTAAGGATGCATAGGAAGAATTGTGGAGACAATGCTTCATATGCTCTACCAACTAATGTGTCTAAATGGGAGGACTCTATAATACTTATTTTTTTCCAACCTGATACAAATAGATAAAACTAGACACTATATCCCATAAAAATAGTTTAGACTATCATTTTACTAACTGGCCTTATTCATGATTTACAATGATTTTTTAAATATTTTATCCATGAATACTTCTCTGAAATGTCTGTCTTCAGCAATGGATATTACAGATAATATTTCTAAATGATTTAGGTTACAGTTTGAAGGTGGAGATTACCTTCTCTCTGGGACTTTATTACTTCTGGAAATTTTCATTTAAAAATTAAAGACTTTCAAAAGTGACAGAACAAAATGTTTCTATGAATAATTCCTTATATCAGTATTTATAGTTTTTCTTATCTGAAATTTGTTTAGCTTAGGCCCTCAGAGAAGCAGATGTCAGAACAGAATTGGTGGGTGACTATCGCATGCTCATTGCTGCTGCTGGAACACATTGCCTCCACAAACTTAGGGCTTTATACAAATTTATTGTCATATAATTCTCGAGGTCAGAATTCTGAACCTGTCTTACTAAAATGACAAAGATCATTCCTCCCCCCAGGGCTGTGGGAAAAACTGTCTCTCTCTTTGCTTTCTACAGAGCCCCCAGTCTCCCGGCTGCACCATCTAGCTTCTTCCCACAAGTCCATTTCCCATCTTCCTCTGCTTTTCTTGGCATAATGCCATTCCTTTCTCTAACCATCTGCCTAAATTTAAGGATGTTTTATTGATACTAAGTACAAAGCCGCATTCTCTCCATCACTAAACTCTTGTTATAATCCCATCTTCAATTCCCTTTTGGCATGTAACATAACATACAAGTTTTGGAGATTCCGGCAAAGGCTGTTATTAAGTCTACAACACTGTGCAAGGGCCTTATTGAGTAAATCCCAATGGAGGAGAAGAGGAAGCCAACCACCATGAAAGACTGCTTGATACGTGTTATTGCTGTAAAGGGAAAGGAAGGAGGAAAGGCAGCTGGTAGCAGGAACCCCAAAGCACTGCTAAGGGAATTTTGTGTGAGTCCTCAAGCCAAAGGCACCTATCAAAGGAATAAATAAATGGGTATAAAGAAGAAAGAACATTAGCTCCCTGTCAGGCCAGATTCAGCTTAAGCAATAAGGCACATGGGCCAGAGTGAACTTGTGGTGTTATAATGCAGCGGGGGTGGGGGGTGGGGGGTGTTCAAATAAATCTGACCTGAGAATGAATGTACCTAAGTGGTATATTTTGAAAATTCAAGATATGTCAGTTACTTTATAATGTGAAAGAACCATAGATTTTCAACTCTTTTGGCCCCCTTTTCACACATATCTATTGCAATTCATTTTCATTTCTTTTCAATAAGCATTTGTGACATGCCTCATACTGAAGGCTCAGGATCAAAAACATATTATCACTTCCATCAGTATGACTACAGTATAAAGAAAAACACAATGTTTATGAGGCATGCTGGAAGATGACCATTTATCCCAGTTTCCTTAGGAAAATCCCCCACATATCACCTGGACAGCATTGTCTTTAAATCTGTAAAGTCTTAGGATCTCTATAGCCATTGAAACAAAATGCTTCCTCTATTTCATGGTGACAGAACACTTTCTTATTACTTCTAAGATGAAATGCTGAATCCAGTTCACTTTTACAAGAAAGTTAACCAGATATATACCTGGGATTGGTAGAAGAGGCTTGTAATCTCAGCTACTCATAAGGCTGAGTCAGGAGCATTATAAGCACAATTCCTTCCTGGGATACAGAGTCAGGATGTCAAGGCAAATCTTGGCAATGTACTGATATCATGTCCCATAATAAAAAATAAAAAGATGATGACAGAGCTTAGTGGTAGAATACTCACCTAGAATTCCCAAGGGCCCAGGTTCAAACATCAATACCTCTCCTCACCAATAAGTAAATAATAACAAAAGGCCAAACACGTGGTTGTGCAGTGCAAAAATAATGAACTACAGAAGCAGCTGGTACAAGGGCTAAATTTCAGGCAAAACTGATGTTTTTTCAAAAGCCAATAGCCCCCACCCAACAAATATCAAATAGAAATAAACATAAATGTACATACAAGGAAGTAGGACTAGATAAGCAAGAATGAGAACATGACTTTCCTAAATGGGTCCTGTTAGGTAGTGACTTCATGTAATTGCTTCTCCACTGTCATTTATATTCAAGGGCAGAAGTAATGTTGCTTAGTTAGTAAAATGTGACTGCCTACTTCAGTACAACTGTCCTCAACATTACAACTGAGAGAGTAATGCTGAAAAGGCAAACATCTTCTTAGTTTAAAGGAGAAAAATGGCTACACAAATTTATAATAGAGAGATTGCTATGTTGTAGCAGACTTTCTTTTGGCCACTAACCAGCTCCCAAATCAAGAGACAGAGACAATATTAGTTATAAATGCTCAGACTTATCATATGCTTATCCCACCAACAATTATAACTTTTCTTCATCTACATTTTCCCTTGGGGCTTCTTACCTTTCTTTCCTTCTGTATGTCCTACTATGTATCTGAGTGGCTGGTGGCTGCCTGGCCCCAAGAGTCACCCACCTTGGGGCTGCCCTTACCCACCTCTCTCTTTCTCTCTCCTTCTCTTCTCCTCTGGAGCCTTGCTCAATTCCTCCTCTTATTTCTTCTCTCTGCCCACTAGCCCCACCTATCCCGCCTCTGCCTAGCTATTAACCATTCAGCTTTTTATTAGAACAATCAGGTGCCTTAGGCAGGCAAATCAACACACCTTTACATCGTTAAACAAATGCAACATGAACAAATGTACCACACATTTACATAGTTAAAGTAATATTCTGGAACATAAATAAATATAACACATCTTTACATAGTTAAAGTAATATTCTGAAACATAAACAAATGTAACACATCTTTACATAGTTAAAGTAATATTCTGGAGCATAAATAAATGTAACACATCTTTATATAGATAAGTAATATTCCACAATACTATGTAGAGACTTTGTAACTAAGAAACATTACAAAGATCTGCCAAATAAATAATTCATCCATAAAAGCAAATTTCTCTAAACCATTCATGGGATGCTTATTTTTTTAATGGTTCCATGTCCTATTAAGATCTCTAAAAAAAAAACTTTTGGAAAGGAAAAGTATTTGATTAAGATGACCTCATTATTCTGTGCCATTTTCTTTAAGTTTCAATAAGATAATGGTACTGCCCCAAAAGGCACTCATCTTATTTCCATAGTTATATTTAACCTTTATAGGAGACAAAAACAAGACCCTACATACAGCTATATCCTAAGACAATTCCTAGAGTTTGACAACAGAGCTGGAATTATATCATGGAATATGATAATATATGAGGCATTGTTGTAGGAGCCAATGTTTATCTACTGTAGTTCCATGGGAGAATACTCCATTATTAAAATGGATCATACTAAGTGTTTAATAATGTCAAGTTTAAGAATTACTTCATGTCTGTATGAAGAATATGTAATATTTTATATATATATATATATATATATATATATATATATATATTATGTACAATCATTTTTAAATTGTACAATATAACTTTTATACTTCAGTCTCTAGCTAAGAAAAAAATCTTACATGAAACAATAAATTTCCCAGGCAGCTTTTAGTGAACAATGTAAAGAAATCTAGAGAGCATCATCTACTTTTATAATGACTTCAGCTCTCCAGGAAGTAGTCTATAAATTAATGAATCCTTAAAAGGGATCCTAAGAGAATCAGATGTTGTCCTAACATCTTTATGTTGTTAAAATGTATTCACTTTAATGTAATTAGTTTAATTCTCCCTTGAATGTTGGCCTAGTCATTTTTGTTGCTTTGCATGTGATTTTTTTAAAAATCAGAAACATGTCAGCAATCATGAACATGATGAAGAGTAAAATCTGAGGCTTTTCTGGGGTTAAAATTCTTAGTAAAATTCATTTCATCTGAAGTCTCCCATCAGATAGTCTCCTAGATAAGAAGGAAGAAGCCAGAAATTTTAACTGGTATTTTAATTTTACAGTTATATATTAAATGTGAGCACACACTTAAACTAATGCATATTCCTAATATATTTATAAATGCAAACAACTGTACTTGATCTAGTCAGACTCATCAAACAGGAGTGCTGGCAAGAGAGGTAATGCACATGTCCCCTGGGACTTCACAGAGTGGCTTACACGATGGAAATCCACTGTTTCAGATTCAGCAGAGCAGAAGTCTGAAATCAGGAGTCAATGGTGTTGGTTCATTCTGAAGACAGACGGAGAAAAGCTCCACACCCTTTGTCTAGTTTCTAGTGACCTCAACCATTCCCTGCATTGTAACTTGCATTACATTTTCCCTGTCTCCCCACCTTTCCTCTGTCCATGATTATCCCTAAACTCAAAAGTCTTCTTTTAATAGGAAGAGTAATCCATACTTGATTACAGACCAGCTACCTTTCCACTTAAGGTTACAGATAGGGACACTGGGCACTGGGACTTCCACATCCATCATTTGAAGGATGTATAAAAGGTAGGAAGACTTTTTGTGTATCTGTACAGTGAAGGAACCCATTCAAAACAGAAAAAATATGGTTCGCGAGAAGTTTTTCACATTAAGAATAAGAGGAAAACCATAGAATTGTTATCTAAATCAGTTTGGTAATAAATTCTCTAGAAAGTATTTTTTTCTATTGAAATCAATATCCTGCCAAAACTAGGAATGTGAAACTAATGCCTCACAGAAATGAATTGTAGCTGTTTATAATTGGAGTAATATTACTCACATGATGGAAACCTCAAGAATAAGACTGTACTTGGTCTAAAATTTAACTATATAAATAACAATTCTTCATGGACAAATGAGCACTGTACTTAGTGAGGTCCACTAAAAGTAATAATCTAGGTTTTAATACTAATATAGATAGATAATTTATATTAATAAAATTATAGATATCTATAAAATGATCTTTAAATTTTCAATCTTTTATAACATAATTGACCAAAATTTTTAAGTATATCTCATAGCAGAGAGTTTATTTTACTTACACTTCAATTATTTTTAATACACTGATAATAGTATATTGAGTTTTTATATTAAAGTTATGTGTAAGTCCTATGTCATATTACTGTGAATATAACCTTATTTACAAATACTATCTTTGTGGCTATAACCAAACAAACTTGAGATTGTATGGGATAAGGGTAACCTCAAATGCAGTGATTAGTATCCTTATGAGGGAAAGGATGTGAATCTTGGGTGTCTAGGACTCTCGTACAGGGAAAGGGCATATGACAACTAGTGTGAATCAATAAGTCAAGAAGCCATGGGCTTAACACAATTTCTCCCCAGCAGCTTCCAGAAGCCACCAAACCACAGCGCTTTGATTTCAGACTTTGAGCTTCTTTATTGTCCTTCTTGTAAGGATGCCCTTCTGCTGGGTTAAGGCAACAAATTTATGGTAAAATTTCAAGGCTAGAACAGGAAGCCAAAACTCATTTTGTAAGCACAGCCCGTCAATGAATCCACATTTAATCTGCATGCTTATAAACTCATTGGTTATAAAAACAAATGGTTCATTTTCCAGATAAACCTTCAAACTCAACTTTATAAGAGTAAGCTTCCATGAACATAGAGGAATTCAGCTCAGACATGCCTCCTATAGATACTGAAGCAAGACCTAAGGGAAGCTCATAGTAACTGGAAGCATTGCTATTATGGATTACAGTGACTTTCCCTGAGAACATTTCATTTTAATAATATTCAAAATTATTAAACTAAAATGTATCTATTTAAAATGAATGATTCTATAGAGCATGTACTTTGATTTTAAATGGCATCTTAAGCAATTAAATTAAGTAGCAAATTAGAAGAATTCAGAACTTGCTGACCATGTTCCTTATGAAGCTTTCTTCTAGAAGATGGGTATTAACTTAAGAATTTTAAATTATTTTGGAAAATATTAAAGACACATAATTTGAAATAAATCAATGTTTACCGTTAATACTTTTCATATCAATGGGTTGACTATGTTTTCATATGCTATTAAATAAACTTTAGGTTTTAGGCTTTTTTCATATAACTTTCTCTTTGTATAGCTTTTTCAACTTGTGAGCGAGATGAGCGGTGAAGTTTGGGGAGCCATCAAAGTGGCTATGACCAAAAGGCCACAAACAATTTCAGTGCACTGTGATCCTAGGAACAGTCTTTGTTGCCTTTTAATTTCAAAGGGTTTGACCCTCTTAGAAGGTCTCAATGCAGCGTTCCTGGCTGCTAGAAGATATTGGAGCTCTGTAGAACAGCCACCACTGGAGCACTGGAGCAAGAGAGAGAAAAGGGCCACAAGTTTGACTCTATGAACAAACGTCAAACTTTTTTTTTCAAGAATTCAAAGATATTTAAAGTACAAAAACACGATAGATATAAGAGCAGGAATGATGGTGTGCAACACAAAAATAATTTGATTTAAGGCTAAGAATACATATGCACTACATGTTTATCAATGGGCCAGGTTGCTTGTACCTCACAAGGTAAGAGAAACACCATGCCATGAATAACAAGATAAATAATAAATCCAAATGGCCTCAAACTTCTAAAATATGAAACTGGGCTTCTAGAGACCATTTTATTCCATTTAGAATTTATTCTGACCTCAACATGACTGACAATCTCACATCTAACCACTGATTAAGATGCTGTAAGCCAATAATACTCAAGACTTTTAGCTCAAATTGCCTGAACTTCATGTCAAACAGAAAGCTATACAAAGTGTGAACATGCAGGTATGGATATATCTTTGAGATGATCTTTCAGACACAGGGAATCACATAGGTCTAGACTGAAGAAAGACTTCCTGTTCCTCTTAAGAGAAATACAAGCAAGGTGGCTTTGGAATTTATAGTTGACATTTGAACTCAGATGACCATTGTACATTATGAAAAGGAACTGACCATGCATGTCAGGGATTAAGAGGGCCAGGAAATACTTTGTTGCTGAATCAATAAACAGGAATATGTTCCCATAAAATAGTAGAACAATCTTTGAAGTGAACCAACAGGATACAGTGTTTAAAATGATGACAGTGAGTGTATCTGTCATGGAGATCTTTTTTTTCTTTTTTCTTTTTGTTATTTATTATATTTGTGTTTTAATTTTACACATCAGCCATGGGTTCCCCTGTCCTCCCACCCCCACCCCCACCCTCACCTTTCCCCAATCCTCTACCCTCCATTCCCATCTCCTTCAGGGACAAGACTCCCCTGGGGATTCATTTAAACCTGGTGGAATCAGTACAGGCAGCTCCAGTCCCCTCCTTCCAGGCTGAGTAAAGTGTCCCTGTGTAAGCCCAAGGTTCCAAACAGCCAGCTCATGCACTAAGGACAGGTCCCGGTCCCATATCCTGTGTGCCTTCCAAACAGTTCATGCTATTCAATTGTCTCATTTATCCAGAGGGCCTGATCCAGCTGGGGGCTCCAAGGCTTTGGTTCATAATTCATGTGCTTCCATTTGTTTGGCTATTTGTCCCTGTGCTTTTCCAATCTTGGTGTCAACAACTCACGTTCTTACAGTCCTTCCTCTTTCTCCACAATTGGATACCTGGAGCTCCACCTGGGGCCTGGCTGAGGATCTCTGCATCCACTCCCATCAGTTATTGGATGAGAGATCATCCAGCATGACAGTTAGGGTGTTTGGCCATCTGATCACCAGACTAGGTCAAATCAGGCTTTCTCTTGACCATTGTCACCAGTCTACAGAGGATCACAATCCCCAACCTCAAGCTCTACTATAGAGCTACTGTAATAAAAACAGCTCGGTACTGGCATAAAAACCAACATGTGGACCAATGGACTCGAACTGAAGACCCTGATATTAACCTGCACACCTATGAACATATAATTTTTGACAAAGAAGCCAAAAATGTACAATGGAAAAAAGAAAGCATCTTCAACAAATGGTGCTGGCATAACTGGATGTCAATGTGTAGAAGGCTGCAAATAGATCCATATCTGTCACCATGCACAAAACTTAAGTCCAAGTGGATCAAAGACCTCAACATAAATCCAATTACTCTGAACCTGATAGAAGAGAAAGTAGGAAATAGTCTTGAACGCATTGGCACCAGAGATCACTTTCTAAATATAACACCAGTAGCACAGACACTGAAAGAAACAATCAATCAATGGGACCTGTTGAAACTAAGAAGCTTTTATAGAGCAAAGGACACTGTCAACAAGACAAAGCAACAGCCTATAGAATGGGAAAAAGTCTTCACCAACCCCACATCTGACAGAGGGCTGATATCCAGAATATATAAAGAACTCAAGAAATTAGACATCAAAATGTCCAACAGTCCAATTAAGAAATGGGCTATAGAACCAAACAGAGAATTCTCAGCAGAGGAAGTTCAAATGGCTGAAAGACTTTTAAGGAATTGCTCAACATCCCTAATTATCCAGGAAATACAAATCAAAACAACTCTGAGATACCACCTTACACCTGTCAGAATGGCTAAGATCAAAAACACTGAAGACAGCTTATGCTGGAGAGGATGTCATGGAGATCTTTAAAATGGTATGAGTACATGGTATGTTGTACAACCATCTCCATTTCTGAGACTTTTCTTTGACTAAAACTAGAAGTTAAATTCTATCACTGTGATCAAATGTCTCTGACATGAATGTCTACAAGAAGTTTCTTCATTACCAGTGTTTTAAAAGCTTTGCAGACAAATCTTCTCAACCAGAAATGGTAAAATTGTGTGTTGTTTGTTTTGTTTTCTAGTCTTCAGGGAAGGAAAAAAAAAACATCAAATCTCATAAAGAAAAATATATTCCCTGATTTCTTTTTTCAATTTTGAGGCTCAATTTTAACCCCAAGACTCTTCCCCAACCATGTCAGGTATAAGAAAATTCATCTTTTAGTCACTGTAACTGCCTAAATTTATCTTAAAAGATAGTATTGACTTAGTAATAATGTTTTGCATCAAGCTAATGAGAAAATATACCTCTTTGATATCACTGGAAATCACTGACTGACAAAGAGACCATTGATGAAGTCTGGCTTTCACACAGTTACACAATTCAGGTTTTACATGAATATTGATTGTTAAGACTTTATGTGGAGCTGATTAAAGTTAGTCCTTAACAATTTCTCTCTCCAGAACCTAAGACTGAGCAAAGTCAGTAAAAAGTAAAAATCTATTATTCCTGACAGTTTTAAGTTATAAAGAAAATAGTAGTACCCTGTACTATACAAATTTACCATGAACTTTGTGGCTTTTTACATAAAATAGACTGAAAAACAGATTTGTTTGTTCTAAGATTGGAAAATACTATTTGTGAATGCATAGAATATTCTATAAATTAATCAGCTCTAACAGAATATATTTAATTTTGGCCTGATAAAGGATATAATTAGTTCTAAGACATCCAAACAAAAAAGTCATTAGCTGAGTTCTAAAGGCAAATGAATTTGCAATGCCTTAGGTTAGTCATTACTGACCACCTGACCATCAACATGTGACCACAGCTGCTATGCAAAACAGTAAAGAATCAGTATTGATATGTGTATTTGTAGGAATGAGAGAAAACCAGTGATAGCTGACTAGTACACAGTAAGCCTGTTATAAGCTCTGAGTGCTAATCCATGCAGTCATCACAGCACAAACTTGGCAGAGGAGCCACACTGAGTCTAAAATATACATAAAGAAACTGAATGAAGGAGTAAATAAATTAAGTATGCAATGAGCACATATTGAGGCCATTACTGAGGGAGCTTGGCTGAAGATTCAATGTAGTCACCACCAAAATACTTTGATGTCATTTAATAATGTTATTAATGCTCAGTCTCTGGAAGAACCCACTAGCTTCCATATTAATCTCTTCTGAAAACAGTCAATTTCCTAATATCATGTTTTTAATAATCTTGCATTTTTTTATTTTCCTAATTGTGAATGTGACAGCAAAGCAAACAAAGTTTAAAAAAAAAAAAACAACTGAACTTTTCCTAAACTCTTAAAAGAGTTAGTTAAAATTTCTGCCCATCATTTGTGAATACAGAAGCAGTGATATCTTTACAGAGAAGGCATTATTATGGAATAGAAACTGCTAATACTTACAGTATACCTGCAAACAAATGCATCCATTTCAGTGAAAAACATTAAGCACAAAAGACTATAAACTGCAGGGTGCTGTTTCCAGAACAGACTAGAAAAGGCAAAGCCACACAAACGAAATGAGAACAGGGTTGCCATGGCCCAGAGATAAACGCAGTATACTGATGACAAAGAAACACAAGGGAAGTCACCTGGATCATTAGTGGTATCTAAACAACTGCATCACTGGCCCAAACACACCGACCCATAAACTTTAAAAGGCAGATTTTGCTGTGTATTAGATTTTATTTCAAAAAGGCTAAGTTTTTTAATACTTCCTCAATATATCAATTTGTAATAGGCTGTGAAAGTTTCTATAAGAACTAGCATGTATTTGGCAGTGAGAACTTAAATAGCTTATAATATATGATTTATATCTAATATCCAATAACCATCAGAAGTATATGACTACCAAGGATGCATTTGGCTGACTTGGCAGTTTAGTCTTACATCTCAATATTTTTGTTGTCGTTTTGTTTTTTGAGATGAGGTTTCTCTGTGTAGTCCTGGCTATCCTGGAACTCAGTCTGTAGACCAGCTTGGCCTCAAACTTGGAGATCCACCTGCCTCTGCCACCCTAGTGCTGGGTTTAAAGGCATGTGCCACCACCAGTAGGCCTACAACTCAATGTTTATTGTAAGGAACATAACTATTATAGAGAGAAGTCATGGATCAAACACAAGTCCATAGACACATGGAATAGAATTAATTATGCAAAGAGATATGTCTGCAAGCTATAATATATGCTACAGGTCACATTTCTGAAAGAAGTCAGTCACAAAGCAAAAACAGAAGTACAATAAATAGATCAAAATGGCTAAATATTTAGACATTTACAGACATGTGTGTATGTATATAGATGTAACAGTAACAGCTAAAGGAAAAGAAGCCAAACTTTCAAAGGGGGAGGATATATTGGATAGATTGAGAGATGGCAAGAAAAGGGAAATATTATGAAATTTTATTTATTATTTTTTAATTATTTCAATTAATGTGGGTGGGAGGATAAGGAAGTATGGGAATTAATGTGACCAGAATGCATTACATATATTTATGATATTGGCAAAGAAGAAAGTAGTAAAACAATTACATCAAAAGCATCATCAGCAGACTAAATAAAGGGAAAAAGATCAACTTAAAAGTAAGACTTTTGAAATATCTCATTAAAAAAAAAAAAAAACAAGAAAAATACCAGACCCTTATATAATATCCTGTTCAAGGACATCAAAATATTCATTCTTTTCATCAGTACCATGTAGCTGAACTTTTACCTGTGTCCTGCCCAGCCAGTGATTGGGACAAATCTCTCCCACTCATGTCCCCCAAATAAGCACACAAAGGCTTATATTAATTATAACTGCTTGGCCATGTCTCAGGCTTTTTATTAGCTAGCTCTTATATCTTAAATTAGCCCATAACTATTAATCTTTATACTGCCACATGTTTCATGGCTCTAACTGCATCCTACATGTTCCGTGGCTCTACCTGCATCCCATTGCATGTTGCTCTTTGGGCAGCTCCCTGGCATCTCCTGACTCAGCCTTCCTCTTTCCAGAATTCTTCTACTAGCCTCGCCTATACTTCCTGCCTGGCTGCTGACCAATCAGTGTTTTAGTGAACCAGTGTACAAGGGCATTATCTCACAGAAGTACCAAGTTTTTCTTATCCAACCACAAAAGTCTTAATAAATTCAAAATAATAGAAATTATATCCTCTGTCTTGTCAGATCACAAAGGAACAAAGATTTAAGTCAGCAAAAGAAAAATTATAGCAATTAAACAATGCATTGAGGCAGAACTTGGCAAAACATTTGTGAACCATGAGTCACCAAGAAGTCAGAAGGGAAATTTAAACATTTCTTGAAATGCCAAAAATGGAAACACAACATAGCAAATCCTCTGGGATATAGTATAAGTAGGACTAATATGGAGAGCTCTAACGAGTGCCTACATTACAAAAAAAAAAAATTTCAAATAGAATCTAAAGATGTGTCTAGGACTTAGGGATGCATGAAGAAGCAAAACTCAAAATAAGTAGAAGGAAAGAAATGAGACCCCCAATAGAAAAAAGCCAAAATATAAAAGATCAATGGAAGATCAGCTTCTTTGAAAAAAAATTAAAACTGAAAAGGAGTAACCAAGAGATAAAACTCAAAGAATGAAAATGGTACAATAAATAAGATGTTACACATGGTACCCACAGATGCCCAAATTACTATAAAGAATTATTTCCCAAGTCATATCCTGCTTAATAAACTGGAAAATCTCAAAGAAATGAACTAATTTTTGGACACACATGACTAGCCAAAATTAAACCTAAAATGTTAAGGAAAAACCTAACAGCCCAATAATAAGACTGAACCAGTCACAAACTCTCTTGACATAGGCAAATGAAGACTAGATGGAGTCAGCATTGCTGAGTTTTTACCCACCTTTTAAAGACCAATACTTCCCAAACAATTCCAAAGAATTAAAAGTAAGGAAATCCTTACATAGTTTTTGAAGCCAACATTATTACCAAAAGCAAACAAGAATACTAGAAAACAAACAAACAAACAAAACAATGACAAACCAGTATCTTTGGTGAACACAAATGCCAAATTCCTCAATAAAATGCTAGTACATCAAATTCAACAACACATCAAAAAGATAATGTTTCATCCTGGGGACACTAACATGATTGAATATACACACAGACAACTTCACATAAAAAGAAGGTAAGATAAAAGTCATAGAGCAACCTCATCAGAAATACAAGAACAATTGATAATACTCAGCATACCTTTCATGATAAAAGCCATAATCAAATTTGGTATGATGTCATACCTTAATGTAATAATGACTATGTATTACAAATGCACGCACAATATAATACTGAACCAGGACAAAACTGAACAGACTTTCATTAATAGTGGGAACCACTCTCATTCAACATAGAACCAATGTTTTGAGCTAAAGGAATTGAGCACAAGGAATAAAAGGTACACATACAGGAAAAGAGAAAGCCAAATTACAGGTAGTCCTGGAGAGCATGACTCTGTACAGAGAAAACCTAAATTCTCCACCAAAAGACTGTTAGAAGTGATAAATTCAGAAAAGTAGCAGGATGCAAAATCAATATTTAAAAAACTGGTTTTCTATACATTGGTAACAAGTTTACTGAGAAAAATTTTAAAAGTAACTTCATTCACAAAGTTTCAAAAAAATTAGAAAGAATACCTACATATAAACAGGAAATAAAAGACCTCTATAGTGATAATTAGAGAATAGGAAAGAAAGTGGAGATACAAAGACAGAAATATCTCTTCTGTTAATGGACTGAAACAAATGTCAACATGTCCAAACTACCCAAAGCATTCTACAAATCCTCTACTATTTTAAATTAAAATACCAATAACATTCTTCACAGAACTAAAGTTCTAAAATTCATGGGAAAGAACAAAAGACCTTTAATAGTCACAGAAATCATGTGCAAAACTACTGAAGTTAAAGGTCAAAGTTAAAAGGTAAATGATTTCTAAGTGTGCTACAGAGCATAACATTGGCATAAAAGCCAATGAGAGAGTAGGAGACAATGGTGGGAGAAGAACTGATCATGGTGAAAGCATGCTGAATGCCAACAGAAAGACCGCACTGACTCCCTTTAATATGTAAAATTAATGCATGCTAGTAATTAAGTTCTTGTGTACTTTCTATCTGTGACAAGTTTATATTTAGAACTTTCTTTTCTTCTTTAATATGCCCTTTTCTCAATATGGAAGATCCTTCTTACCTCTATAGAGGTAGTTTTTATGTATGTGTTTGTATCTAAACTACACATCATTTAGACCATGTAGAGTTGGATCCTATCTCTTATTCTGAGAACATTTAGTTTACAGTTGAAGTGTCTAGGTCACTGTTACTTCAAGTAAACACCAACTTATGGTTGGACTACAACAGTTTTTAAATCTGTTTTCCATTTTTTCACCTTTCTCAATTAATTATCCTTTAAAACCTTATGTTAGCACCACTATGAGTTTCTCGCCTTCTGATTCTCCATTATTTCTCTATTATTGCCCATGTGTAGCATGTCATGTTCTACCTTGACATATGAGACTTTTAAAAAGAATACTTCAGCTTCTCTACTTCTAGTTTTGATAGTTTTTTAAGCTTTACTTTTATGAATACTACAGTTTTCCTGTTATGCTTATATATTTAATTAATGTTCAAAATTTATAATTTTTCTCCTTTAGTATCACTTTCCTTCCTCCTGAGGGAATCTGTTTAATAATACTTCAAATGGTGCCTTTGCTGAATACATTTCTCTCCATTTTTTTGTTCACAAACATCTTCAGGTTAGGTCCTCATTTGGGCATCTTCAAGGGATAGAGTATTTATGCTATTTACCCATATTTGAAGATGCAGTAATGTTACCTTTTAGCGTATCATGTTGTTAATAAGCTGTACACACTCTTTCAAACCTTGATTTTTTATTTGGTTCTTCTTTTCTGCTTTAACGATTGTCTGCTATTTCTTGATATTGCTGTGAATGCAACATGTCTTTGTGATTTCTTTTCTTTCTTTCTTTTTTTAAGTTTTTTTTTTTTCATTTTACAAACCAACCACAGTTCCCCCTCCCTCCCCTCCTCCAGCTCACCCTCAACTCCCCCCTACCCCACACCCCATCCACTCCTCTGAGAGGGTAAAATCTCCCATGGGGAGTCAACAAAGTCTGGCATATCAAGTTGAGACAGGACCAAGCCCCTCCCCGCTGCATCAAGACTGAGCAAGGTATCCCTCCATAGGGAATGGGCTCCAAAAACCCAGTTCATGTACTAGTTGTGCCACCCAGGATTCTTCACAGTTTATTAGGAGCTCACATTCTCACAGATTTGAAGGAAGCTGGACTGTACTATATCAGCAAGTGTTTCCCTGCCCCTTCTGCCTCTCATCCCTCAGAAATCTGATTACACGGATATCAGTCTGCTGTTGCTGTAACACAGGTCACTATCTCATGTTTACATTGTCATCATTACTTTCTTTGTCCTTTAGCTTTGGAAGTCTACCACTATGTTTTCAAGTTTACTGGGCTTTTCCACCACAGTTTCTTCTATATAAGTGTTCATTTCTACCAACGACTCTTTGAAAAAGTGCTCTGATCTCAAAACCTCAAAATTTTTGACCCTTTTTAGTGTATTTCCAGGCTATGCTCAGGTCACAATTGACAGTTCCACCAAATCTGTCTTTATTAGGTCTATTGCCCTAACAAATGCTATCCCTGCTTATGGATCGCCTTTTACGGCATCTCCCCCACAGTGTTCATTTTTCTTAGAAGTTGTTCATTAGGAGTTTTCAATATTTTTCTTGAACAGTACTGAAGTTCATTTTCGAAGGTAGTCAAAGGTTATAGGGAAAATAATGTTTCATGACAAAATGCCCTCCCTAGTACAGCATACCCAGAACGTTGTCAACAAAGTTCACTGATCCATTCTGAACCAGAGTGTTCTTGCATATTTAGTGTTTTCCCTGTTTAACCTTACCAAGATTTCTACAGAAAACAGCAGGGTCTGGCTCTAACTAAACCTTTTGCTTAACATCTTTAGATGAGACTGCTACAGCCTTAGCTCAAACACCACTTTTTGCCACTTTCTGCATCATCTTCAGCACAAAATAGGATTAACAAACCCAAATCAACATCATAATCAACATCATAATTTGAATCCAATTTTGGTTCAGTTTAGCCATCTCTCGTAGAACTCACATGACACTAGAGTGTAGGAATGATGGGTACTTGGTAAGTACTCTGCCCTACAAGTTTCTCACAAGGGCCCATTGTATAATAGACACAGAAATTTCCAAATCTCATGTTGTCCCTTTTTTTTTTTTTCAGCTAGATCCTTCTAACAAAGGGCTGGATATGAGCAATAAACAGTACTATCTTAGTTCACAGAAAGCATTCAAGCCAGCCATGACTCACTCTATAATCTGTTCCTCTTTTCAAGGCAGAGTATAGATGTATAATCCTTAACATATCTATTTGTAATATCAAACCAAGACATAAGTATAACAGTTTTTACAAAAACTATGCAGAGAGCCACCTTGCTTTCTAATGTATAATTTAGTGGTTTGTGTTTGTTTTACTGTTTAAGGGTGAGATTTTAGGTTCTCCTTGTTAGTTGTAGTTTACTGATATGAGCTTTAACTAAATTTTCCATTTTATGAACAGCTAGATGTGGCTCCTTATTCTGCTAGTTTTATTAGTCAGGATAGTCAATAGAATGGCTTAACCCTACAACTATGATGACGTTGTAATAGATTTTATCCAAATTCCATGATTATTCATAATGGTCTTTCAATTCCTAAGGGTGCAGTTGACTTCCAGCTCATGAATTACCTCACAACCTTCCTTCCCTTGAATTTGTAGTGTTTCCTACTATGCAAAGACTTGCTAGGCCTACTTGGTTGACATGTGGATTCTAATTCAACAGCACTCTGTTCACAAATGCCACTAGCTGTGGCATCCCTCAGCTGCTCACTCTGCTCTTCAAGTCAGTCTGAGCTCTAGGTCTGTTTAAAAACGTCCTTCTGTGTCACAACCTGGACATCTCCTCTTGCCAGAAAGCTGCCTTCTTTCATGAACCATAATCCTATGCTTCCTATGGTTTCATAACTCTAATAAATGTTTCAGATCTTTTATTTAATTTGCCAGACTCTTGTACCTTACTGGCCAGTCCTATATAATTAAGTCTTCATGGGAAGAAGATCATAGTATTTCAAGGTTTTCTGTGGGGTAGAATTCCACTTAAATATATTTTCCAAACATTTTTGTTTTCTATGTATAATATGTTGAATAATTGAGTTATTTGTATAGTTCCTCTCCAAATAAACACATATTTTTGAGCCTTTCAACTTTAGCACCTATTTCTCCTTTTATATATTTAAGAGTTTAAAAACTATGGCTTACATTAAGTGTACAAGTGCTCTCTTAAATATAAATAAACCTGCCACCTAAAACTAATAATTTGCTCCAGTTCTATGAAAAATCCACATTCTATGCTCCACCAATAATTCCTTTATTTTCTTAAGCCAAAATGAAGGAGTACAAATTTAATTTAATGCTCTGTTCAGTCTAGACACACTCTATTGAATTCCACATTTAATTTTCACAGGAGTAGGGCTAAAGCTTATGCTTTCATTAATTCACCAAATACCATCTCAGAATCCATGACATGGCACTGTCTATACATTATTAAAGGGAGGGAATGCCTGATTTCATCTGCAAAGAGCAAATAGAATGAGGTATCCATTCTTTTCTTCTTAACTGAATAGACACGGATGTACTTCATTTGACTGTAGAGCCGTAACTTTTTAACTCTGTCCAAGAAAAGCAGTCACAGAAACCTAAGCCCTGCTTAATAGCAGAATAACAGTGAGGTTCTGTACACTAGCACTCCACCAAAAAACAGGAGTTTAAGCAGTAATATTTTGCTAGCCTATACCATTATCAGACATCACCAGAGATCATCTTGTTGAGAACACTGTCGTTAGTCACAGCTATGCTTCGTGTTCCGGACTCTAAATTTAAGATACATCCATTTGAACCAGCAGTGTAACAAAGGGCCATGGCTGATGTCAGCTGACAATTCTAATATCTTTTCCCACATATCAGTGATACCTCTGAGGAATTCTATTTTTAATAACATAAGCCTATTTTTGTAATCAGGAGCTAAATTTTAAAGAGAAATATAAATGCTACCTGATATCTTTTAAAAATCATTTAAATGAGTCTCAGAAACAGATACAAAAGCATGTAAATAAAGATCATTCAATAACAGATCTATACCTCTTTTCACTGGACAGTCTCACTGTGGATGAAAGGGAATCCATCTTTACGCTGTCAGCCCTTGCAAATCTATACCTAATGATTTGCAGCTGTTGCAGACAGTTGTTGCAGGCCTGTACTCATGAACCATTGTAATCAAAACCACCCAGGTTCTTCAGAAGAGTGTAGTTTGTGTTGCTATAAAAGGAAATAAGCTATGTGTTTGCACTCTTGTTTGTGTTGCTTTTCATGCTGCATATCAGAAGATCATGTGATTATACTATGGATAAAAATGGTAGCTGGATTCCAAAAATTACAGTTTTTACATATGGAATTCCCTTGGATGACTCCCTAAGATCTCACATGATGCCACAATTTGTACCTATGTGGTAATTTCTTTTCATCGTGCTCCTTTTCTCCAAGCAGATGAATAGAAGTTTATCTCCGGCTCTATCTTTTGACTCATGATTACAGACTCTTTCTACTCAAAGGTACTAGAGATTATGATATGCAATCAAAATGACATTTTGCCCAATTACTTCTAGCATTTTAATGACTCATGGGACCAGAAACTAATAATGTGTCAGGAGAGTACTGTCTACCTCAGCCTACTTCTGGAAAGCCAGAACATAAATGGAATGTTATGTGGCAAGCATAGAATCAGAGCAAAAGGGGTAGGACATAAATCCCATGCTTGGGGAGGGAGGTAAGATCACACACTACTCTTCCAGAAGAGCATATTTCAGCCCCAAATACTATCTTCAGGTGGTTTTCAACCACCTAGAACTCCAGCTCCAGGGCACTGCAAGGCCTCTGGCTTCTATGAACATATATATATATATAAAATATCAAACTACAATATTTTTAAAGTACTAATGTTTAATAATATCAGACAATTAGAACTCTACTATCTTCAATCAGGATATACTAAACAGTCAAAAAGGATACATCACAAATAAATTCAGATCAGTAAATTCTCTTTCCAGAATTTCTAAGGTGAGCTTTATATGTGTCTACACCCATTTCATCTTACCCTAATACTATTCATCAACCCTTCTCCTCAGTTACAAATTTTTTTTCATTTATTAATATCTTAAACAGTAATGTTTGTGTGCTCTTGTTTTTATATTTTTTGTTAATTTCATACATTCATACAATATGTTTAGATCACATCCATCCCCTCCACTACCCTTTTTCCACGCCTCTCCCACACAGGTCCCCACATTGCCTTCCCAAGTTAACATCTTCTTTGTTTTTTAAATATCTTCTTTGTTTTTTTATAACCCAGTGATTCCAATTATATTGTCCAAATGTGCCTGGGTATAGAGCTATTAACTGATTGTAGAGCATGGGCAACCTACCATGGGGTCACACTCCTGAAGAAAATGGACTTTCCCTCCCTCTGCAGCTATTAGCTGCAAATACCTCCTTGTCCATGTTGGACTCTCATATTGGAGTGTCAATCTTGTGCATGGCTTGATTTTTGTGCAGTCTTGTTCAGGCAACCACAGCTGCTGTGAGGTGATGAATACAAGGGCTCTGGGATGTCCAGAAGGCAGGGTTTCACGCTTTTTCTCTTCTATTTCTGACTCCTTCTCCTCTGATGTTCTGTGAGCCTTGAGGGAAGGGGTGTGGTATACATATGTCTCATTTATGATTAAACATTCTATAATCATTTGTACTTCTCTGCACTTTGAACAATTGTGACTTTTCATGATAACTGTTATCTACTGCAAAAGGAATGTTATCTAATGAGGGCTGAGAACTGAACTAATCTATAAGTATAGGTATATGTATTTAGAAGGCAGTTCAATACTATGTCCATTTAGCAAATTAATAGTAGTAGGTTCTATTTTAGCACCTATGACCCACCACTGTCCAGCCTAGGATTCATGATCAGGTTTATGTACCAGGCATGAATTCATTCCTAAAGAGTGGGCCTTAAATTCAATCAGAAAGTTGTTACTCTTTTAACATCAGTGCACTGTTCCACTAATGGGCATATCTTGCTAAGCTGGTTGTTACCACAACTTGCAAGGTTCACCGATAGATAAGTATACTGATGACTTTTCTCCCCAAGCAGCCTCCATAGTATCTTCTAACACCATGAAATGAGGGGTGAAGATTTCAAGTCAGTACCAGGTTGATTTCTTCACATTCTACGACCAAAATGTGTGGTGTCTTCAGCAATTGGATTGTGCCATTATGCACTTGGTTCTTTTTTTAAAAATTATTATTATGTGTTTTAATTTTATACAGCCACTTTGGAAATCAATATGGCACTTCCTTAGAAAATTGGGAATCCATCTCCCCCAAGACCCACCTGTAGCACCCTTGGGCATATACCCAAGGAATGCTCAATCATACCACAAGGGAATTTGCTCAACTATGTTCATATCAGCATTGTTTGTAATAGCCAGAACCTGAAAACAGCCTAGATGCCCTTCAACTGAAGAATGGATAAAGAAAGTATGGTACACATACACAATGGAGTACTACTCAGCAGAGAAAAACAATGACATCATGAGGTTTGCAGGCAAATGGATGGATCTAGAAAAAATCATCCTGAGTGAGGTAACCCAGACTCAGAAGGACAAACATGGTATGTACTCACTCATAGGAGGATACTAAATGTAAAACAAAGATATCTAGACTTCTACACAACTCCAGGGAGGCTACCTAGAAAACGGGACCCTAGGAAAGATCCAGGGATCACCCAATGACAGAGAAATGGATGAGATCTACATTAACAACCTAGATGACAGTGGGAGTAATGAAGGGTAAGATTTGAGGGAAAGAAAGCTTAGGGAAGCAGGAGATCCCAGCTGGATCAAGAACAGAAAGGGAGAACAAGGAATAACAGACCATGATAAATGAAGAACAGAAATACTTTTATTCTTTAGACTACTACCTGCTAATTAGTTTCTTCTCCGATCTAGCTTTGGTTTGAAAACCACTCTCTCTCCTACCATTGATTGATTGTCTTCTCACTGATCTCTCAAGATTGATCAGGTCATTTGGCTTGTCCAAAGTTATCATAGTTTTCTGTGCATGAATAATATTTCTTTGTCACTCCAGAGTTTATGTTAATTCAAAAGATACAATGAAGCAGCAACCTGTACACAACTCGTTCTCTTCCTGTGGCTTTTGCAGACCTTTGCTTATGACAGGAGTAGCCCTACTGGAATAGGAAGGGTTCTGCTATGCATCTCTTGCTTGGTTTGGGCACTGAGGCATTATATACAAGAGAGATGTTACAAGGTCCTGAAGCATTGTTTAACTACAAACTGACCTTGGCGGGAAGAAAGCAAATTTAACCCTGAGTGAAATGTTTCCCTGTTAGACTTTTTTAAGGTTTTTCTTTTCTGAGATTCCAAAACTATGTCTTTGCTACCCAACAGTGACATAACTCTTGCAACAGCTGCTCTGACAAGCATTACAGACAGGGCCTTCCAGGGAACTTTCTGTGCAGAAGGAATCTAAATCTTGTACCAAAAGCCCAAATATTTCATTCTAGATCTTCCTTTGACCTTGAACCTTTGACCTTGTGTGCCTTGAACATTATCTTACTGGTGACACAAATTTTTGCTTAAAGTGTAAAATGGATAAACTTTTACCAAAAAGTATCTAAACTTAATCTTATTACTATCATGGTGCAAAATGTTATTAGAACAAAACCTAGTGCCAATCTGAAAACAGCTGTTAATAACACCATAGTGAATTTGACACCCCTATTTTTTCATTTATCACTACATTAATTTATTCAATGTTTAATTAAAATGACCATTTATTAAACATTTAACAGAACTAGATGAAACTTTTGAGCTCTGGGTTATTAGTGTAGGAGGTCTGTGGGCACTGCTGCCACAGCACTCCTGTTGACATCAAGGACAACTTTATGGAGGTGATTCTCTCCTTGTACTTTAAAGGGGGTACTAGGGATCAAATTCAGGTCTCTGGGCTTCAGTGACAAGTGTTGTTAACCATTAAGTTATCTTGCTAACCTGATAACATTTTCTTTCAGAATACCTTTGTCTTAACCAGGTAGAGTTTGGTGCCTACATATTGTTCTACTTCTTCATCCCTCAGGAAAGATGCAGCACTTACCCTTTCTGTCTTTGCAATACATCTTGTTTCTTCCCATTATTATTCCTTTACTTAAGCATACGCTGCTGCTACTGAATTTAAGTGTTAGGAAATGATCCAGCCATGTTTGTGGATTAAACATACAAGCCAATTAAACATACCTTTAAAATGTTCTGTTATAATTAATAATGTGGAAATATATTGACAGCCTTTCAACTATGTGTGCAGGGTAATTCTGTACAGAGAATTCTCAGACAAAAAGTGCTTGAATAGTTCTATAAGCACATGAAAAAAATAAATATGCCTCAACCATTATAAGTACACAAAATTTTTATTAAAGTGCATCATAGATCTGGATGCAAGTACAAGAACAATAAACATATAGCAGAATATTTTTGTGACCTTGAGAAGTAGCAAAAAATATTTAATATCTGATACCAAAAGAACCATAAATATAAATCACTAATTAAATGCCTTTCTCAAAATCAAAACTGAGCTCTCTTTTAGATAGTATTAGGAAAATAAAAGGGCAAGCCAGGTAGAAAACATTCTAGACATATGCTAAGAATTCATATTTAAAATATAGAAAAAGCTTCCACAAACTAGTCATAGGAAGGCATAAAGTCCAGCAGACAGTTTGAAAAATAAGATGAGATAATCTAAAATACAAGTTGTTCAACAGAATTAATCACCAAGGACTATAAATTAACACTACAAATTTGTATGTTTACACATTTCATACAAAGACAGAATCTTAGAGTCTATTTTTTAGAAAACAGATGAGGACCAATATTCATAGATTTAATTACCATAAAATGTAGAAATAACTCAAATACCCATTGAGAGGCAGGTGGATAAACAGCTTGTGTAGTCATAAAATAGAATTTACTCAACAATGAAACCTGTGGTGATATATTGTGTACCTTAATAAACTTTGCCTGAAGATCAGAGAACAGAACAAGCCACTAGATTAAACATAGAGGCCAGGCAGCAGTGGCACACACCTTTAATCCTAGAGCTCCAGAGGCAGAGATCCATCTGGATCTCTGTGAGTTCAAAGCCACTCTGGACTACATGAGATTTACTCAGTATAGGAGAGAAACAGAGCCATGCAGTGGTGGCACACACCTTTAATCCCAATACTTGGGAGTCACACACCTTTAATTCCAGAACTTGAGATCTCATGCCTTTTCTTGGGGAGCACACACGCCTTTAATCCCAGGAAGTGATACCTGGGCGAAGGATGGTGTATAAGACATGAGGAGACTAAAAACTAGAGGGTTTTTCAGGCTGAGGAGTTGGTGAGGTAAGAGGTGGTGGCTGTGGCTTGTTCCTTTGTCTCTCTGATCTTTCAGCATTTACCCCAATATCTGGCTCTGGGTTTTTTATTAAGACCATTTAGTAATTTGAGTTACAAAAACCTAACACTATGCACTTAAGATGAATGACTCTCTAAACCAGTGGTTCTCAAACTCCCTAATGTTGTGATCCTTTAATATATAATATCCTCATGTTGTGGTGACCCCCAACCATATAATTATTTTGGTTGCTACTTCATAAATGTAATTCTGCTACTGGTATGAATCATAATCATGTAAACATTCTTTGAGGTAGAGGTTTGCCAAAGGGGTTGCATGTTGAGAAATGCTACTCTAAAATAATATGTTAAGTGAAAGAAACTAGACCCCGAATAAAAATGTTACATGATGTGATTTATATGGACTCCAAGAAAAACAGTACAGTAAGTGTAATACAACTTAAATCACTGATTGCCTAAGTATAAGGAAGAGGCTAGAAAATAACTATAGAGCCACAAAGAGCCCATAAGTGAAATATTTTGTTCCTTGAATGCATTCATAATTACACAGTATATGTATTTGTCACACTCTACAGTTACACTAAAATGAATGGTTTTATTTTACTTGTGTTACACAAAAGAGTTGTGAGGTGGGTGTGTTACAGACCAGAACAGCTTTTTGTTAGAGAACATGCTGATCTCAAGATCCTATATGTCTTCAAAAGAACTGTTTGGAAATCAATAAGGACCTTGCAGTGTAGAATGATTGAAACCCCTCCAGAGATAACTTTAATGTGACATGTAAGTACCCAGTAGCAAATATGAAAATAGTTCCAGCAATATTAAATGTAAAATGATTAAGAAAATATGATATTACTAAACCAATTATTTAATTTTTGAAGTATTTATGTTAACTTGCACACAGCTGCAACCAGATAATTCAAGTGAGAGCTGTAATTCACAAGGCTGAATCTTTGATTTAATATATAACAATTTTGAATACATTTACAAGCCTTACTATCAAAGGGCTTATTTTCACCATATCACTAACACTTTATTCTATAATTAATATATTCTATTATTTAAAAATTGTAATAATGCATGAGCTACTCCTATGTCATATTTGATGATCCACAGCATAGAAGCAGTAAAAAATTCAATATACCTACTATTGTATCAGTTCTCTACTGCTAGGTAACACTAACTCTAAACTAGGTGAGCTAAAAATCAACATCTTTCTAATTGTTCACTCAGCTCTGCAGCTCACAACTGGGGCAGGGTTTCAAATGGTGAGATATTTCACTGGTCTCACCTGAGGTCATTAACGTGACCAAAATCAACAGGCAGGTCTATTACAGCTGCAGCATCTAACGTAGTTCAAAAACTCATCTGGCAATGAGAATTGATGTTCACATGGGCTGCTGTGTTTCTGGTCTCCAGTGTGTAAAGAGGATAGCTTGGCATCTTCAGTGAGCAGAGTGACACAAAAATGACCAGAGAGCTGCAATCAAGGTCTTTGGAGGCTGACTCAGATGGTCCATTGTTTCATTTCTGCTCTGATGCCCTGGCCATAGAGTTGGAAGGCCATCTCAGAATTATTTGGGTGGAAGAATAGACTTCACTAGTTCACACGGAAGGAGTTACAAAATACGCAGTTTACAATGAGAATAGAAAGGTGAGAAGGATTACTGTCAGTTTTATGTAATCTGCTCGTACTAAAATTCATGCAACAGATCAAAATGTAAAATGTAACATTTAATTTCATTACAAGTATTGTCTCCTACCCATGCTGCATTAATCATATCTTTTAACAGTAAAAACTATCTTAGGCTCTTTCTCCCAGAATTAAACTGAAGTTTTCATTAATCATCTCTTTTAACAGTAAAAACTATCTTAGGATCTTTCTCCCAGAATTACACTGAAGTTTTCATGCTAAGTAAGATACTATCATAATAAATTTTTCATTCTCCTAGAAGTCATGAAATTACAAATGGTATTTTCAAAGCATCCACACCAATTTAAGAAACAATTGAACTTTGAATTTCAAAGTATAGAAAGTGACTACATTCTACATTAAAGACTGTGCAAAATCCAGTAAAGAAAGAGGGACTGGGACTGAAGGAACACAGCTGGAGCATCGGAACAGGTGTTGACAGCAATACTCTTTATGAAGAGCTGCCTACCCAGAGAGAGGGTGAGCAGCAAGTGTAGGAGGGAGGGAGAAGGGGAAGGGAGAGAGGAGAAGGGGAAGGGCAGATGGGGGAAGGAAGGGAGAAAAATGAAGTTAGAGGGAGAAAAGGAGCAGTAAGAGGAGGAGAAGGCTGAAAAGGAAGAGAGGGTGGTGGAGAGAGACAGGGCCTGGAGACAAAGAGAGAAAGAAATCAGTTGAAAGACTCATCTTCCAGCTGGGACTTAGTCAGTTTCTGTGTCATTTTACCTTGAGAAAGTGGGTAGCTAAGGTTGTAAAGACTATCAGACTCCATCCCCAAATGGAACTTTGAAACTTATTTCCAAAGAGTCTATGAAAGGGACATTTGTAACAACTTTAGGCTACAAATTTACCACAAATATACCATATGAAAACTGCAGAAAACCAGAAAATAATTTTAGTGAAAAAATATGAAAAAGAAAATGTATGAGTACTGATGAAAATGTTACTATATATTCTTTTATTAAAAATAAGCCGCCGGACAATGGTGGCACCCACCTTTAAACCCAGCACTTGGGAAGCAGAGGCAGGCAGATCGCTGTGAGTTCGAGGCCAACCTGGTCTACAGAGCAAGATCCAGGACAGGCACCAAAACTGCACAGAGAAACCCTGTCTCAATATGAATAATGAATAAGACAGAAGAAGAGATATGTATGGATAACTCAGAAAAAGAATTTAACAAAT
This sequence comes from Onychomys torridus, assembly GCF_903995425.1. Classification (NCBI taxonomy): domain Eukaryota; kingdom Metazoa; phylum Chordata; class Mammalia; order Rodentia; family Cricetidae; genus Onychomys; species Onychomys torridus. The sequence goes on along the minus strand of NC_050453.1, from coordinate 50,849,670 downwards.
TATATAAAAATCCTTAACAATAAAGATAATAGTTTTTATAATGATGAATACTTCAGAGAGCACAAAGTGCCTATAATTATGGGGGAAGTGAAAAGAAATGAAAATCATTAAAATAAAAGACAAATTTAATATACATACTGTTCAAAAAAGCCAAAAGTACAGAATAAAGGAAAATTGTCATTTATGATTCAAGACCAGTACTATAAGTAATTCAGTAATGCTGAAAGAGACATGAAGCAGAGGAAATGGATTTACAACTTCCTCCCAAAGACATTATCTGGTGCAGATACCAGATGCTGAAATAGGAAGAGGAAAAATAACATTAGAAAACACTGATAGTCAGCCTAAGAGGAAGGTTTATGCTTAGTGAGGATTCACAAGCATCTCTATAGAAATCATGAACAAACTGATGCCCATTACCATTATTTATCCACTTGTCAAAAGTACAAAAGTATCAGCTAATTTAGTTAGACAAGAAAAGTATTTCAATGAAAAAGGAAATGCACAACTAATAAAATAAAAACTGTGCTTCTTCAAAATCAAAATTATAAGCTAAAAGCTCTACCAACAATGAGAATTACTAATGTATAATTGACAATAAACTGTCTTTAATTAATGATTTCAACAATATATTTGAATATACAGGTACAGGTAAAGATAAAGGCCTATATTTTTAATATCTGTATTTTAAAAACCAGTCAAACTAAACTTATACTTTCATCTTGTTTTGTGACAGAGTTTGCTTTCTTCCTCAAATCTGCTATCTTCCTGCCTCTGTCTCCTAATAAGATTACTTGTATTTAGCCATGATACTTAGAAATTTTCATATTTTGAGGTACTACTTCATCGTCAAATTGGTATTTTCTCTTACTGTGATAATTCATCTGATTACATCTGATTTTACCCATCAAAGCCTGTGATCATATTTGTGTCCCCAAAAATATTGTACACTCTAATAAAGCTTATCTGCGGATCAGAGGAAAAAGCCAGCCACTATTTTAAACATGGAAGTCAGGCAATGGTAAAGTCACACCTTTTATCCTAGCATTCGGGAGGCAGAGGTCCACCCAGACCTCTGTGAGTTCAAAGTTTGGGAACAGAGCCAGGCATGGTAACACACACCTTTAAGCCAAGCACTAACCATAAAGGTCTAGAGGACTGTATAGACAGAGAGGAAGTAAGATTGCAGAACAGAAAAACATACAGGTGTGGAGACTGAGGTGTCAGTGAGGTAAAGTTGTCTGTGGGTTTTTCTATTCCTCTGATCTCTCAGGTTTTTACCTCAATATCTGGCTCCGGGTATTTTTTATTAATAAGATCATTTAGCAATTCATGTTACAAATGCCTGAGGCAGGTGGGAGAGTTGGCCCTGAGATCATAAGAACAGCAGTGCTGCTTCTGCCCTCCACCAGATGCAACACTCGGGAGTGCAGGTCCTGCACCTTGCCTGGGCAGCATAGTAGACCTGACCCTGATGGTGGTGGTGTGGGTGAGTCAGCCCCAACACTGTGAGCATAAGAGAGCTGTCATCTTCTCTCACTTCTTAAGTGCATCTTAGACTTTTGATAATGCTCAAAGATAGAACATTTGTGTAATACGTACAATACCCTGGGTTCTGTCCTAGCACCAACAATACACACACATACAAAAAAGAAAAGAAGTTTTTAAAAGGCAATCCCATTCATTCTAGCAACAACAATAATATTAGATGCTTGGAAATAAATTTAACTATGTAGGATAAAAGTTGTCCTCTACAATGAAAATGCTGGATCGCCAGTGAATGATCCTGAAAAGGAGGCAGGAAGGTATGAGGAACTCCCATCTTCATGGGCTAACAAAAGAAGCACTGTTAAAATACCCATTCTATCCAAAGCACACCCTCTTCCCAAAACTAGAAAAAGGAAAGTTCTATAATTCCTGAGAAAACACAAATGACCCTGGACCACCAAAAGAAATTTATAGAAAAAGAGAAAAATTTCAGACATCACAGTATGTCATATCAAGGTAGAGCCATAGTAAACAAAGCAGCATGGTATTAATATCAGAGCAGACAAATAATCTAATGAGCAGAATAGAAATCTCAGTTAAAGTGTCAATAGACATCTAACAATGTATAGGTTTTTAAAATAAATGGTAGTGGGAAAACTAAATTTCTATATACGTGATAAAACTCACTGCTAAATCTGATTTTGAGTAAGAATAAAAATGGATCCATGGCCTAATGTTCATAGTTCATAGAAGAAAACAAATGACAAACATCTTAAGACATTGGGGCAAATGATACAAACAGATGCTAAGTTGAATAGGTATACCTACACAACACTGAGCGAGGCAAGGAAGAGAGCTTATAGCCAGGTATGGGACAGCAAGACAGTCAAAGAAGAACAAGGAAAACAAAGTCAGGTTTAGAAGCCTCCAAATGGCTTCCATGAACATGGCCCTAAGGAACACATCCAAAAATCAGTTGTCCTTTATCATATTTGTAGGTTTAGGTAAGAACAGTTATTTAAATCTCAACCTATTTGATGAAGAAGATCAACCCAGACTACTGCTCAGACAAGACAAAAAACTATGTGATAATGAAGAAAAACTGCAGCTTCATCTTAGCAGCTGCATTGGATTAGCTACTAGTTGGTAGTAAAGACAAGAAGACGTTATAAACTCCACCCTGGTCATGTAACTGGAAATGAACATGAACGGATAATAGTTAACAGCTAACTGACATTGCCAAAGTTGGAGACAAGGAACGCTTATAAGTTCAGTGACTGACAAAATTACCAAGGCTGGAAGTGGGAAAAAACTAAGCCAAGGTGAGCAGTCAATTTAATGAGCCAAGGATAGATGATGGAGAGTTTCAACAAATGACCACTTCATATTGAATAAACATAGAAGTGAAAAGTGATCATCCCAAGAATACATACCAATTGAGCTTCTTCTGTTGAGAACTCTCTGTTTAGCTCTATGACCCATTTTTAATTGTTATATTCATTTATGCTGTGGAATATTTGTCTAATTATGCAAAAATTGTTGCATTCTGTTATGTTGCACTCGTTTAACTCTGTGAAACTGTGTTACTGTGCCTGCCTAAAATACCTGATTGGTCTAATAAAGTGCTGAATGGCCAATAACTAGGCAGGAGAAAGAATAGGTAGGGCTTGCATGCAGAGACAATAAATAGGAAGATAAAAGGGAGGGGTAGAAAAGGAGAAGGAGAGGTAATCAAGAATCAGAGACTAGGTAGCCTAGAGACCTAGGGTAAAACCAAATCCTGCTGTTCTTTAAAAAAAGAAAAAAGTAGGGATAAAGTGATTCCTAATGACATTCTGCTATACTCTTAGATCAGTGCTTTTTTCAGCTATCATCAGAGAAGCTTCCTCAGCAGAAGGGAACAAATTCAGACACACACACACACACACACACACACACACACACAGAGAGAGAGAGAGAGAGAGAGAGAGAGAGAGAGAGAGAGAGAGCGCGAGCTTGGAACACTCAGCTCTAAATGGAATGTGTCCATCAAATTTCTCTTCTCAGAGCTCAGGGAACCTCAAAGAAGTAGAGGTAGAGAGGTAATAAGAGCCACAGTGGTTGGAGGACACCAAGAGAACAAGACCCTCTAAATCAGCTGAACAAAAGCTCATAAAAACCACAAAGATCAGAGCATCAAGAGCAGGGCCTACATGGGTCAGCATTGAGTCCTCTGCCTATATATTATAGCTTTCAGTTTAGTTTCTTGTGGAACTCTGGAGTCTGTAACAGAAAGGGTCTCTGACTCCTGGGCCTTCTCTTGGGCCTTTTTCCTTCTGTTAGTCTTACTCATCCGAATTCAATGTGATGGGTTTTGTTTTATCTCATATTTCATTTTGTCAAAAAAAATGAAAATAAAAAATTTTAATTAGATTTAAGCAAATTAAATAATATATGTTTATGTTAATGAAATATATATATTCTGGTATCCCATGGCACTTGACAATTATTTTAACTTCATGAAGTATGAAAGAAATGAGAAGACACCTAAGTTTCAAAATCTATGGCATGGTTTTCGATTTTTCAGTTAGAAAATCCACAATACTCTTTGAATGGTTAACTTTGTAGGGTATTCTACAAATTGAGAGTTTCATCAAGACATCTTCATAGATATGTACCATTGTACTTTGTTCTAATCTGTTCCACACCCAAATACTCTCCCATGTTCCCTCTATCTGATTCTTTTATTTCCTGTAAGTCCTCCTTCTGATTTTTTATCATGTATATTGCATTGTTCTCTGTATTTCTTACTTCAAGACCTCTTCCTCCCCTCTTTTTTTTCCCCATTCATGAGTTATTGGTGAAACTATTAAGGCCACTCCACATAGTTAAAAGGGAGGTTTATTTAGTGGCATAACTTACAAATGAAGGGATAGGTAGGTTGCAGGGTCTGGGAAAGGTGTGTCACAGTCCAGCGGTGTTCGGTGTTCTTTGGAGAACTCTGCTCAGTCTACCTGCAGCGTCCAGGGTCCTGGAACCAAGAGAGCCCCGGCATCCAGAACTCAGGTTTTCAATGTCCTCTCTCAGTCCTGCTTTGTAGGCATGACCATTAGCAAAAGCCTCAATGGGGGTTGGAACTTCCCAGTCAAAGCTGTAATGGCTACCCACTACAATGAGTTTTGATTTGGGTATCAATATTAGATTTGCAGAACTCTAAGATTTAATAGAAAATACAGGAAAAATTTAATACTTCACAAAAACAGAAACCGAAATTTTTTTAATTAAATATCATTGCTTTTAGTAAAATTAAGTAAATCAAGTCTGGCTTAAATCAAATACTATGTCATGATGGATACTAGGAACCATGTTAACATGCCTGATAGGACAGGACTGCAGCACAGGACAAGTGGGGCACGGATGCTTCAGTTCCCATGTTTACACTCAAAGCCCAACCCTCTGTCTTTCTCTAAGCACCTCATATTCTCTTGTCTGAAGTTTTGCTTTCTTTCCCAATGTCGTCTTTCTTTTCTGCAGCTTAGAATTCGAGATGTATTAGATAAATATGGGAAGCATCTTTTTGTGGCCTTTCCATTGTCTTAAAATCAGCATCCCTGGAAGAGCAGAGTCAGAAGGGAAGGAAGGCAAATCTTAAAGCTGACAGGAATCTGTTAACCCCAAACAAGCCTTCTTAGCCTAAGCTAGAGACAAAAACAGAAGGAATCCAATTTTCCCTAAGTATATTCCTATTTGTGACTTGCCAGAATTTGAAATATACTACACCTGAAAAAAAGGTATGTCTTAAATAATTGTCTTTTTAAAACTATGTATGATGTATATTGGTAAGAACCTGAGAACACAATTCCGGTATCAGATTTTCTTAATTCTTTCTATGTATTCTTTACTGATTTCAAATACCCAATAATAACATATAAAGAAAAATTAAGTTTACTGACAATTGAAATTACAATTTTAAAATCCAGATGACATATTCAAAATATGTGAGCTGCTCTGATCTCAAGCTATGTAAGCTATCTTGTGGGGAAATTATATTTATACTTATTAATCCCCACTGTACTCAAGAAAGAGTGAATGTCTGTAGCCAGAGGGAGATTTGTTAGAACAGCAGAACACAAAAATTGTAGATGTGTGAATGGAGAGGTAAAACAGCTAAACTGCTCACATTTCAAGGGGGATAGAGAGAAGTGCATAGCCTGAAAATAAGTTGAGAGTTGGTTAAAAATATTTAGAAAGGGACTAGAGTCACATGGGAAAGGATGGAAGGCTGGGTGAGAAAGAGATACTCTAGCAGATGAAAGCAGGCTATGTTTTTTAGAAATGCAAAGTATCCAATGAAGATTTCATAGAGTCCCTTGCTGTATTGGCAAGTGACAACCATTTCCTCTACTCTCATCCAATGAAATCTTCAACATCATCTTACAGCATTAACAATACGAAGTATAATTTTGTACCAAAAAGGTGAAGGCATGGGCTAGTCCTACTTCAAAGATGAAAACTTGATGAAAAAGGAAATGACAATTAAAGAAAGAAAGGAAGGAAAGAAGGAAGGAAGGAAGGAAGGAAGGAAGGAAGGAAGGAAGAAAGGAAGGGGGAAAGGGTGTTGATGCTCTGAAAGGAAAAGCAAGGTATCTTACCCAAAGTCCTGGGATATTCCTGTATTTAGTTATATTGTCTGGAACACAGAGTTTCCTGGAATCTCTAGGCTACTTGAGGACACAGAATGAAACAATCTGTGTAATCTCAAGCTATAAAAAAACTTGGCATATTGTGCATAACAAATCCTGGTGAAACTGGGGAAAAATGAAACTCTGGACTGGAAAGTAGTGATAGCACATACCTATAATTCCATACCAACAATGATAGGAAGTTTGAGGTCAACTTGAGCTACATAGTTAGCTCAAGGTTGGACTCCACTACACCAAGAGGCCTCAACTCAAAATAATAGTAACAACAATAAAGGCAGAGATGTGTTGTGCAATGAGATTGCATGTTAGCTTTGACATTGAACAAAATGAGTAGTTTTCATGATTGTGAAAAACCCAGATGCCAAGCACAAAGGAGACAGTAACTGGAATCACAATGATAAAAGGGAAGGCATTTTTAGAGAAGAGAAATATAAGTGGACAATGTACATAGTAGGACATAAAGTTTAGATTGCAGAATGTATTATACCATTTGAACAGCACATTGATATGTTCCTGGAAACACCACCTTGTCCCTAACCCTCTTTCTTCATTTGTCCATGTCAACAGGAATAGTGGCATATGCCTGGCAGCACAAATTGATTTAAAAATAAAGTGTATATTAATCACATTTAAAAATTAAAAATAATATCCCAAATTAGCTCACATGTGCCCAATTTCATCAATATAATACCCAGCATAATTATTAATGAGAATAACTAGACTTGGCCTCTGTGAATAAGGATGCCATCATATTCATGAGTGCATATAAGTAGTTGCTAAATGCTTGATGAAAATAAACTAGAAGTAACTATAGAGTGCTAGAAATAATAAAAAATAATTTTAAAAATCCATTAAGTGATTGTTAGGCAGTAAAAGCAAGGAATTCATGGGGTAAATCTACATAGTAATCTCAACTGAATCATGTTTAGCCATACTTGGACCTAGAGTTTTTATCTGTTCTCTAATGAGAAATAACTAAAAGCAAATCCATATTGGCTGTGTGCTATTATTCAAAATATGTTACGCCTCTGTTTAATGCATTGATTTCCATTATTAAATTTTTCACCGTGGTAGAACTATTTGACCATTTGCTGCTAAACTCACACATTAAACAGAATACCCACAGAAAAGAGAGGAGTGTTTCTTTGGAGCTGACCTTCAAGTGTTAAAGCTTATGCTTTGACATTTTCCTGTGTGCCCCAAGGACCATCTGTATCCCCAGTAGAACTCTTCAGTCACTCTGGGTGCTGGCATGAAGACAAAATGGAGCAAGAAAGAATCCAGCTCACTCTTCACAGAAAGGGAAAAGACTTTGGTTTGAGGAATTGAGATGCCCAGGTTGTTGGTCTCTGAGATAAGTTATCTGAAAACAACCTGGGGTAATGGTAAGGCTTCTCTAAATTTGATCTGTGTATGCTTATACACACATACTTAATTTTACAGCAAAATTCCTATACTTTTCATTTTGATTTCTTTAGTGGCACATCTATGCTAGTTCTTCATATATTTTGTAAATCATTTTTAAAAGAATCTTCCAGATATTACCAAAATGAACATGGAATCAGTACTAAACAGATTTCAGCATGAGTCAGTAGGGAACATATTAGCAACTTCCTAGCCTAATATTTTTAAGATGTTCTTTTGAGACTTGTTACTTATTGGCATTCATATCCTTTTAGTTACTCTGTTACTTTATGTGGAGCTGGTGGCACAGGCCTACAATCCTGGGTACTCAGGAGGCTGAGACAAGAGAATTGTAAGTTTATGACTTACCTAGACTACAAGGTGAGTTCACGTACCCTAGGCAACTTAGGAGAGCCTGTCACAGGATAAAAGGAGGATAAAAATGAAAAGCCTGGGGATAAAGCTTAATGGCAGAGTCACTTGCCTAACATGCATTAAACCATGGGTTCAACTCCCAAGAACACTTCTATAACTATGAAAAATACTTTCATAGAATTTTAGCTACACTTTCAAGGTAAATCTTGACCTTAAAAGGCACCAGTCTCCTACCCTTAAGCCAAATTCCTTACATTTTTTTTCTCAGCAATAAGCACAACTACGATTATTTGATGGAAAGATTTACAGTAATATATACATTGAATTTGACATTTCAGCATAGAACTGTTCTATACAACATAGAAAGTGAATAACACTGTCTTATAATAATAATTCTCAAAACAAAACAGCAATGCAATAAAGTATAATTTACATAGTGACTTTGAATACAGTCTTGAACTGCTTTGGTAACACATAAGAACTTATTAATTCTTCTGGCACCTCTGAGGTACTGTTTAAACACTGCTTATCACTGTACTATAACCATCTGTAAATTCTACTTATCAATGTGTTCCCTGAATAGAAGGACTAGAAAGTGAAGACCAATAAGCATGGAAGAATGCTGTATTCTAACTGCAGACCAGTTACCAGGACTACGAAGGTGCTCAAATGATTAAGACTTTAAAAATATTCTCCAAGATGTTGGCATTTTTCTACATGTGAAACTATCATCTTCAAGACCCTGTTTTTCCCAGATAAACATGTTTTATGTTTCATAACCATACAAAAGAGAATTTGTTATATTTGCCTTCGTAGACATCATTCAGATAATACCAGTCTGGTGTGATGTTCTAGTGAGAAGCCTTATGGTAAGATGAAATGATTCTGTGAATTGTCTCATATTTCATAATGATTCAATTTCATCCCACTGAGTAAATCCTAATGAGTTCAGGAGAGCTTCATCTCACAAACTTCTCCCTAGGGCAGTTCTGAAATATCTGCATATTACAACATCTCATTGCAAAGTGAGAACATGAAACTACTGAGTTGCAATCGAAGAGATTTTGGCAGTTTTCTTTAAAAAAAAAAGGAAATATTCTCATATTTGGTAATTAAGGTAATTAAATTAGGTAAATAAAAATAAAAGCTGAGAAGATAGATCTCAAAGATAGATGGTGCATACTACCATTTTAGACCATCTACTGTCTGAGCTATTACCTCTATTTTACATAGGTTTTCCCTTCACTTCAGGTAATCCATGTATTTTCTCTCAGTGGTAATATCCAGTGTAATTGTACATGAGATGATCATACAGATAAGATTTTATTGCCCTCTCTGCTCTTTTTACATAGCATTTGTTTATTGTGAATGATACTGAGGCAGTATTCCTAATGAAAGAGTAGAAGGCAAGTGATGGGCAGGTAGACATTTTCTTCTTAGTACACACCCCCTCCTACACCAAGTGTACTCCTCAAAAAGGTTGAATTATGTCTTTTCCCTTCTAGAAATCACTACCATTAAGATTTCTTTTTACTTACATCAAGGTCATAGTAAAAAGGTAAGCTCTTCTCTATCCACCCTCTGCCCTGCTTGCAGTAGTAGTGAACCCTGCTCTAGATAAACAGCTTTTAAAACATTGTGTGAACCGCCATGCTGAATTAGTGATCATAGAATTCGTGGGTTGACCACCCCACTTTGGATGCTACTTTCTCTTTTCTTTTTTCTTCTTTTTTTGTTTTGTTTTGTTTTGTTTTGTTTTTTTGAGACAGGGTTTCTCTGTGTAGTTTTAGTGCCTATCCTGGATCTCACTCTGTAAATCAGGCTGGCCTCAAACTCACAGAGATCCACCAGGCTCTACTTCACAAGTGCTGACATTGAAAGGTGAGCCACCACCACTTGGATGCTACTTTTTCTTCTCAAAGTCTGCAAGGGCTGTTCATTCTTACTATTGCTGAAGTTTGGAGTCTCTCCAAAGGTCTGTGTGCTGATGGCTTATAAAGTTCCTTGGCTCTGGTTAAGAAAATCAATAGTTGGAGTTTAATACAAGTTATTTAGATCAGGGTAAAGTGATCCTAGAGGAGATGCAGAGGAGGCCCAGGCCCCTTCTTCATCCTTCATTGCTTTCAGAAATAGTGAACACACTATACTTCCTGCACCAGGTGCATTGGTAATACTGTACTGTGCCAATACAAGCATAAATGAGACCAAACCACCAAAGAGTAAAACATCTAAAACTGATCAAACAAAATAAACCTTTCCATGTTTCAAGTTGACTCCATTATCAACTATCAAAGAGAGGGAAACTAACACAGTCCTGGGTTCTGGAAACCTGCTTTTAAAACTACTTTCCACTTGGCAACCATAGCATGAGGAACACCTGGTTAGGTGGTGTCATTAGAACATGTAACAATTTTGTGATTTCTTCTCCATGTTGTATAATAAATTACCTCATGTCAAACTCGTTTGAGGTTTCTGTGGAAACATAAAGGAGTTGGGAGTAGGGGTGCACACCTTTAATCCCAGCATTCAGAAGGCAGAGGCAGGCGGATCTCTGTGAGTTCAAGGCCAGCCTGGTCTACAAAGCAAATTCCAGGACAGCCAGAGCTTTTACACAAAGAAATCCGGTCTCAGAAAAAAAAGGTATGTAAAGGAAAAACAAACTCTATAGACTGTTTTGTTTGTTACTAGATTACCAAGGTATGGATTTCCCCTACTCTTCCAATAGAAAATCAGGATATGTTAATATCAATTCTGCAGGTGGATGTAAGCTTTCTATGAATTTATCTCCCAGAAAAATCTAGTCTTCATCCAAGAACACATTGGTCTAAGCTTTCTTCTACCAGTCTATGCTCAGTGATTAGTTGATGGGTACAATTTTTGAAGTAACTGTGTTTTTTTATTTAATTGTAGGTAGCACATACATACATAAATAACATTACAACAAATAGGAGCAACCTATTTTTAAATGAATTTTTTTAAATGAAAGGTTATATCTTATATATGAGCTAACTCATTAATGTGAGTGAAATAATGACATTAACTCAGTAATCATGCATGTGACGGAAACAGAAGTAAAGAAACATGAAGGTTCACCTTCAGTGATATTTTAAAAACTGATTTCCCATCACAACTTCTCACATCCATGCTCTCTTGCTTAGGACCTGAAACAAAATCTAAACCTTGTCCTTTTTTCATATCCCAGAATACATAAAAATTGAAATTAACAAGTCAGTTGTTATTGGTTGTTTGTCTACATAAACACATATATTTGTTAGTTATCTCAGTAAGGTAACATATATGTAGTTTTGGGTAATATTCTGCTTTAAAGGTATATTTAACCAATTTAAATATTACTATTAATGAAGTACTTATCTATTTAAAGAATGTTATGGAAGTCATTTTTGTCCAACATGATATTGTGAAGTAAGAAAATAAGGAGAAACATATAGTGTGTTTTATAAGACTAAAGTTCACATAGTTAAGATTATTGATAGCATTACAACACACTGAGAGTTACTACTGTTAAGACAGAAAGAGCAGCAACACATTGTCCTTCATAAGAAAAGCTTATTGCTGTGAGATGGTCAGCATAAGCCTCCACTGCAGTGTGTTACCTCATATTTCCTAGATGGTACAGCTTCTAATGGAGATCATTTTGCCAGACTCTGTAGGATGAACTGCTTTAGATATTGATCTCTGTTGTTATTCAGAAACCAGCATCTAAATATAATTAAGAAGTGTATTTATGAAGTGTTTTGGGGGAAGATTTTCCTTTCTTCTGGTAGATAAGTCCACATGAAATTTACATATTTCTACATCACTGGCCTTTCCATATTCCAATCCAGCTACAAACATTGGCTTTGTGTCAGCTCTTTCCAGTGAGTGTTCTTGACATGCTGAGGTCTTACAAAACCAGATTAAGTTTTTACTGCTGCATGCTTACTTCATTCTGTTTCATGTAACTGAAAAGATCCACTGAAGTGATGGCTTAGAAGAAAACAGAATGACCAGGAAATGGTAAATACAATGATTAGGTAGTTAGATAAGGTAAACTTACAGGTTAAAAAAAAATTAGATGGTAATAGAAATACTACTAGATGCTATAAATATACCGTAAATCCACCTAACTTAAAATGAGTAATTATAAAAGTTATTAAAAGTTATTTCAGAGTATGTATGTATACATTTCTGTATCCACATGTGTGTACATATAATGCATATATACACATATGTTTCTGTAGATGTGTGTATTCATGTATATATATATATAAACATAAATGTCACACTATATAAAATTTCATTTGTGGATAGAAAGTTTGGTATCACCAAAAAAGAGCAGAAAACATTTCCTTCTTAGAAAATATTTTCTTTCATTTGGGATTCATGTAGTCTGTGATCAAATAACAATATTAATTATAGAAGTTCATTTTGGAATGTTGTTTGGTGAAGATGGTACTCCTAAGGTGATGGTACCAGAATCCAGATTTTAATGAGATGGAAGCTTTGCTATGTTGACAAGTGAGTCATGGCTGTTAGAAACTCAACTCAGATAAAGAACCCACAGATGAAAGGTGAGCAGAAGTCATCTTTTTCTGTAATGAGGGTCACAGGCACTACATCAGACAAAGCTGAGTTTTATAAAGTAAGAGATTTAAAATAGAATGGAGCTGTCTGTCAATAAGAAGCAGGATAAGGAAATTATGGGGACCACATGTGCCTCCCTGAGAATTCTGAATTTTAAAGCTGAGTGCTTTGTGAACATTAATAACCTAAAAGTACCTATTTAAAAGTGCATAGTCAACATTGGAATAGTAAATGATTCATTTTTCTTACAATAACAGAATAAATTGGTATTAACATATTACAGACTATAACAGAAATATGAATGTGTTTTGGGATTCAATACTGTAAGTGAAAAGTCAAAACCTCACTTGCCAGGACATAGATCCATCTTTCAATCGTTTCCACGCAAGCCAATGTGATCCCAGGACTAGTTACTGCATGACTCATTTTCTCTCTGCTGAACTGAAATTTTGCCATTACATGCAAATAGTTATAGAGGCCTATTCCTAAATAAAATTCTGTTCTGTGAATCACATACACATGGAGTCTATTATATGAATCATGGGCATCTATCCCCTTAGCACTGTGGGTATAGAAGACAGGAAGGTGGCTCGGGATGGCTGTCTGCCAGCCTAGCTTCAAGCTCAGAGAGCAACCCTATCTTAAGGGAGTGAGACAAAAATGTGTGAGAGGATACTTGCTGTCCTCTTCTGAACACACAGAAACACACACACACACACACACACACACACACACACACACACACACACCACAAATTGTAGTATGAAATTAATGTGGCACTGATGAATGCTCCATGGTACTATATTAAAATATATAAGGTGGAACAAAAGATATAATATTTTATGATGTAGAGCTTGAAATAGATAATATGTGAATATATTAACGTGAAGAGGAAAGATCCATGCTGTTTAACAGGTTACAATATCCAGTGACATATTTCACCTGATCACAAGATACTCTATCGAGGTGACTTGTATGGCACAAAATTGTCAACTAGTCCTGGATATAAAATCAAAAACCAAGGCTTCATTTTGCAGCTGTTCAGCTAGTGACTGAAGTTCTAAAAACAACATCAGGAAAGTGAGGATAATCCTGCCAATAAAGGTTTCCATGGATGTCACAAGGAGGCTGTGCTAAATTTGCTCCATGAAATATAAAACACATTACTAAATAGAAAAACATCCCAACTCAGTGTTAGTGAGGCCAAATAAATTTTTCATTAAAGTTATACAGCTAAGGCTTAGGGAAGTGGCTCAGTGTATAAAGCCTTGCCAGGAAGGCATGAAGATCAGAGTTTGAATCCCTCAAACCCACACAAAGCCAGGTACAGCAGAACACATCTGCAGTACCAGTACTTCTATGGAAGCTAGCCAGGTATATGCCACAGCATACCCCAGACTCTGTCTTAAATAAGGTGGAAGGTGAGCACCAACACCAGAAGTTGTCCTCTGACCTCTATAGTTGTGCCATAACATATGTGTGTCCATATTCACACACATCATACCTGTGCCCTCCCACATTATATATATATATATATATATATATATATATATATATATATATATATATATATATATATATATATGGTAAAAATATATAGCTCATTTCTCAGATGTATTGCTGTTCTAGCTGGAGTCTATAGCACAGTAGCATGAATCCAGAAGGCTCTGCACTGATTTTGATTTTTCCTGACAGCTTGATACTTTCTTGAACATCAGGCATCAGCATGAATTTTGTTAACCTAACTGCCAGAGATTTGGCAAAGAGTGGAGCCATGTGAGAAGCATTCAGTTTAATCAACACTTCTGAAAGTCTCTTTAGCCAGGCATCTCTCCTTCAATCCTGCCACCTTAGTCTTTTAGGTTACTTAGAAACAATTAATTTGGAGCACATTAATGACCAATAAAACACAGTCCTCAGCTTGTTTTGTTAACTTTGCTAGTCTGTATGTTAATATTCAGCACACACAATTCATATGATGGGAAATCTGAGGTCTATTAAAGACAACACAAATTCTTTTTCAAGAAAAGGTTAAACAAGTTCATTTGCCTTCCTTCAATCAAAATCAAGTACATATGACAAGCCGAGGCAAATCACTGCTGCTCAGGGGGTTGATGAAATTTATTTCTTCCCACCTCAGAGTGTTTTTCAGTTCATTAGTAAGCTCTCAGGAACACTGCATATACACTTGGTATACTTTATTTGAAGTTGGGAATTAACACTTAACATTTCTTCAAGGTTGAATAAAACAGATTCAAATTATGCATGTTCTCCCCACACTCCTTGTGCTCACACTGCCTGCCCAAAATGTTTCACAGTTTGTCAATCCAAATTATTCTGCTAAGAATATTTAACAAGAAATTGCCTAAGAAGACAGGTCAAGGTCCCATATCAACAAGGCTACACAGTAGCCCAAGGAAAGTCACAACTAAATCTACTGTATGATAAATCATATGAACTTGCTATTTTTAGGGGGTGGACTGTTAATAGGCTACAAGGCAGAAAGAAAGAAATTGTCACTATCAGAAGTGAGTTTATTGGAAAGGATTGTATTTATCACCAAAAATGTTCAAAACTTGGAGTACAAAAGAATTTATTAGTTTCTCATGTACTACCTTCCTTCTATAAGCAAGGAGTACTATATCCAAGACTGGATACATGTCTTATGTTAAGAACTGTGGATTAAAAGGAGAATAATTTGAAACAGAGTAAGAGAGTCATGTGAGAGGGTTTGGAGAGAGGAAAGAGAAGGCAAAAATTTTATATAAAAATCTCAAAAGTAAAACAATAAAGCAATTATCATTGTGACCTCCAGAAATTAGTACTATTCCAAATTTTATTGCAAAAACTATTATAATCACTTGATATAATTTATATAATTACCTTTCTATAACAAGACTCAAATACAGTAGCAAAATAAAATTGTATATTATTGTAAATTTAAAGTTTTGTTCACTGAACTTTTTAACAAGGAAGTAGAACTACTTCAAGTTATTCTAATAAACCTATGATACCAGTTTGTTCTGGAAAACAGAAGTTATTTCTGAAAAGTTTTTAAAAGTTATCAATTTAATTGATATTATCAAGAATTCAAGAAGGTCATACTTATTGTAAGACTAAGAATGTACATTTAATCATCTCTGTGATGTCATTATTTAACGCAGTTAGAACTAAGTGGCCTTGGCCAAGTTTTTTGCAAAGAAAGCAAAAATACCTGACAAAAAAAATCAAATCGTAAGATACACAGCCCGACACAAAGAGATGAAGAAGTGAGAGGTGACAGAAAGATCATACTGGATCAGTGTTTCTCAACCTAGGGGTTTCAAGCCCTTCTGGGGTCAAATGATCCTTTCATGGGGGTCACCTAAGATCATTAGAAAACACAAATATTTATGTTTAGATTCTTAACAGTAGCAAAATTAGAGTTATGAAATAGCAACAAAAATAATTTTTGATTGGGGGTCACTACAACATGAAAAACTGTATTAAAGGGTCACAGTGTTAGGAAGGGTGAAAACCTAGACTGTAGCATCCAAAGTCAATAGTTATTTTTAAAGTATGTAGAGGCTAGAGATCAATACCAGGTGTCCTTTTCTATAGTTCTTCATCTTATTCTTTGAGACCAGAAGCTAACGAGTTTAGTTAGGCTGTCTGGACAATAAGTTCCAAGTATCTTCCTTTCTCCACCCCACCACACATAAGCCCTCCTATTACAGACACATACAGCCATGTCTGGCTTTTATGTGGCTACAGAGCTTGAACTCAGGTCCAAAATGCTGGTGTGGCAGCCTTAGATTCGACTATCTCCCCAACTACAGTTCATTGGTTCTTTTGTGCTAGACACTAGATAAGCCATGACAACTGATAACTAACTCCATAGCATTTGACTTATTATAATATATAAGTATCAATTATAAAGCTTCAAAGACAATATGAAGACAATCATCGATGTTTCAGGATACTGGAAGAAAAAGTGGATAAGGATGAAGAGGGAGCAACCCATTTACTTCTGTGATCTACAATATTTTGATGTACACACAAAATATGTTTATAGTTAGTGTACAAGACATTATACAAGACATATATGTACAAGACAGTGCTTTGATACGTGTATTTATTGCATAACAATCCAATCAGAATAACTGGGACATCATGTCAAATACTTACCATTTCTTTTTCATAAGAGTATTCACAATACTTTAGCAATCTTAAAATAAGCATTATTATTGACTATAATCAGACCCCTGTGCCAGAATTTATTTACTTATTCCACTTATCTATAACTTTGTACCCATTGGCCCACCTCTCTGGATCCCCTTCCTCCCCTTATATCAATCTTTTATATTTAAAAGATGATTAAGATGTAGCCAAGCCAAAGGTAAAAAGAATTCATTCCTTTTAGCATGCACTCTATGGATGATAGATCAAAGTGACCACATCTGTACGACCAGAGCTTAAGGCAAAGGGAGGTGTAGTCAATGCACAAGAGGGATAGTCTAGAAGGATTAGACATGTCCAACCATGGAGCTGGTACTTTATGCATAAATCTGAGGAAAATCACTGAAGATATTTACAAATTCCAGTATTTAGTAAAGTGTCTCTGTGTGTTATGGAAAAATATAATTGAGAAGTTTGGGACCTATGAATAGGTACAACTCAGGATCAGATATTTTTTAAAGGACTAACTTAATTTCAGAAACAAATATAAAATTCAAAATAGTTACAGTCAATTTAAAGTTTCTAAGCTTACTTCAGCCATCTAAACATCTTGGCAAGTTGAAGGTAATTAATAAACTTAAGTATTCTTTTCTTCTGGAACCTATCCTGGTTGCTCACTCACCTTTCCCACTTAGCAGCTTCTAAAGAAAAGAAATCAAATGTAACTTCACCCACAAATCTGCAGTGACTCTGTTTAAGATGCCAATGTTTTCACAGTTGCAGAAATTTGAATGCCCAGAGGAAAATCAGGTCAGCAGAGGGGCAACTGGTGAATGGAAATCTCTAATGAAGGGGATGACTTTGCTTATAAAGAGAATCTTGATGAGCATCATTTGTCTAGACATTACTATAATTAAATGGAAAAACTAAGTGTGCTTTCATGTAGTCTGTAGTCTTTACTTTGCACTCATCTAAAATATATTGGAGATTCTGTTATACAAGAAAATAAGAATTCATGAATTGCTTCCAATTTCCTATTACAGATCTCTGTGCGTATTCTTGGATGCCTGCAGGGATGAAATCAGAGACCACACTGGTTTTATAAGCTAGAGAGGTCACAAATTGATGCTCTGGGCCCAGAAGTGTCACCAGCCAGGATTACTGAGAAAGGGTCCACAAAGTCTGACATGACTGTGTTTTGAAATATCGATTTGGTTCCTCTTCTAAATGCCTAATAGAAACTAAATAATTATAAAAATTAATGTAACAGATTTTGATTTGCTCTCCTCAGCAAAGGAACATTTAAGCATTAGGAAAGCTCCCATTACCATACTGATTTGTATGTTTTGGTATTAATTAAAAGTTGGTTGTAATCCAAATATCAAACAGAAAGAAGACAAACACTTTAGAAAATTAATAAGGTCATCTAAGGAATCATGTGAAAAATTTTCTTTGGATTTAAGTTTTCCTCGTTTTTTCAAGTAGAAATTCATAAGATGTATATAATTTTTCCATTTAAAATGTACTCATTACACAAACAATTTTAATACCTGTAAGTTTCTCTTACTAAGTTTTAAAAACACAAATATATGATGACTTTTATGTTAGATGGTTGGATTCCAAGTAACCCACAAGGTCCATATTTGTGAAACAAGTTTTGTGATAGTGAATGTTATATAACTCTGTGAATGAGTTAAGGGATGTCCATACGGATAACAAACATATTATTTTGTCTATGTCTGTGAGGGGAAGATATAGGTTTTGAACTAAGAAAAGATCTACCCTCATTCAGTGAGTATCAGAATATCAATCATTCAATCCATTAAAGGCCAAAATAAAAAAGCAGTCAGGAGGTGAAATCTTTCCTTGAGATGGTCTACTAGCATGGGACATCAAAAGCCCTGGTGCTCCAGTGGCTTTTCAGACCACACAACCCTCACCACAACTCTAGCCTCACCTTTTTCAACATTTCTAGGTCTTCACATTAAGAGTTAAGGATGGGACCATGGGCTGTCCTGAGATTTCAGCATATAGTATCATAGAATGGAACTATTAGGCTTCCATAATTCTAAGAATCATTCTCCATAATAAAAATCCTATGAGATATTTGCATCTATTTGACTATTAACCTTATTGATGTTGTTTCTCTTAATATTCCTGATCAATATGCATCTTTTCAGAACCAATCACACCATCAGATAAAAAAAGAAAGATATGTCTTTATTTAAAAAGGGGGTAGAGTAGACAGAAGATATAGATGAAGAAAGAGGTAGCCACTTGTCAACCAAGAATAATGTATGGATACTTTTGATTCCCATCCAATGCTGCTGAATAAAATACAAGCTAACCAAGTAAATATCAATACTTATGGGACATTAAATAGTAGATAAGAATTAGAATATTTAATATTTTATGTTAAACATAACACCTGATAATTTTATCATGGCTATTTTGTCTCTTTTGGGGTTGCATACTAGAATGTGTGAAAAAAATCAAAGCTGTATGATGTTTGGAACTTACATAAAGCAATCTGGAGTGGGAGTGAAAGGTATTATTAAGGTCTGTTGAAACAGATCAGTAGGTTAAGTTGCCTGGTGCTAAATCTTGATTACTTGAGTTTGATCCACAGAAATGCACATATGCAGATATATGGGTGCATGTAGAATATTTTAAAATGTAATGGAAAGTATTTATTATGGATTAAAGGCTTAAAGCTAATTAGTGTCGGTATGGCTTTGGTACATTGTTGATGTATTGTAAATTTATAATTTTTCTCCAATAACATGTATTACAGCAGCAGTTTGGTGACCAACTATATATGGAACATAAGAAGGTCAACTAACCACTTTTTCATTGTTTCCTCATTGAAACAGTGCACACAAGCCATCACTACACATTCACTAACAATTTTGATACACATTCCATTTCAAATAATAAGATTTTCAATTTCTCCAAGTCTACTAAAAAGTATAGCTATTAAAAAGTAGATTCACTATCTAGTCATTTTAATAACTAATGAATCATTTAATTGTTTATTCATTTATTATCAGTCATCATGCTGGAAAATATATAAAGATACAATTACTTCATAACTTTTCACTATTTTCTGATCTCACTGTACAGCAATAAACAAAAGAAATTTCATAAAGTGATACTGATAAACAAATAAAGTAAAGAGTTAAAATAGCCTTATTTCTTATTTTTCTGAGGTATAAAAAATAAAATTTAAGAGATATCCATCTCTCCACTTCCATTCTTAATCCCCTGGTTGTGGGGAACCTTCTTCATGATAAATGTCTCTTTTTTTTATTAATAGTTTTCATTCATGTTATCTGTGATGACTAAATAACTTTGATAGTCAGCTTGATTGTATTTATAGACACCTAGGGCATTATTAATGAGTCACATTTTAGGGTATCAGCAAGGATGTTTCCAGAGCAGTTGGATGAGTGAGGGAACTTTCAGCCTGAATGTGGGCAGCACCATCCTATTGCCCAGGAATGCAGACCGAGAAAGTCAGCTGGGCAATAGCAAGCCCCTTTCCTTACTTCCTGGTCAGCACCACATTTCCTTCCCACCACAACAGATCCTAACTGTGGACCAGAAATAAGCCCACCATCCCTTAAATTGCTTCTGACAAGATATTTGGCCAAAGAATGGTGGATTCCTGCTTATAAAGCTAGTAAAACAGGAAGTAGGAAATGATCCAATCATTAGAGCACCTGCTGCACAAATATGAAGATATCATTTAGAATCCAAGTCATGCACATAAAAAGCTGTGACTGACAGAATCCACCTATAATTTCTGCACTGAGAAGTGATGATAATTGCATCCCTGGTGCTCACTGGCCATCCAGTCTAGCCAATTGGTGAGTTCCAGGTTCAGTGCTAGACCTTGTCTCCAAAGATAAGGTTGAGAAGCAATTGAAGGCAACAGTCAACATTTCCCCCTGGCCTGCATAAACATGTGCACAAGAAACCCATATGTCTTCTATCTGTACCTACACACACACACACACACACACACACACACACACACACACACACACACACACCTCTGTATCCTGAGGACAAAATTCAAGTTTATAGTTTATATTAAGGAACAAAGAAAGATTCAAAACTTAGGTCTCTGTTTCTTCACCCTTCATTTCTCTCCTTTACAAAAAATAAAATAATCACCAGGGAAAGGGAGGACATATTATGAGAAAAGGACTACAGAAAATGTAAGGTCTAATTTCAGCTTCTTCACATCGTTGCAGCTCTTGTGTCTTGGTGCTTTCATAACCCCTTCTTTAAGTGATTAGAATGGGTTAGCAAAGGGGACCATACTCCAACCTGCACAGAATGGAATGGGCCTCCATGTCTGTGGATTGTTCACACTGAGACCAAAATAAAAAAGGCTACAGTGCGATTTCACTCCATTGAACACAAAACTATCATCTAACACTTGGTGAACACAGATAAAAAACACACATACATCATTCTCTTTCTTTCCTTTTTCCTTCTTTCTGTTCCTTCTCCATGAACCTGATTCCAGCACAATATGAACTTTGAAATTTTTGCTTTCTTAGTTTTGTTTTTCTTTCCAATCCTTGCTGTACACAGAAAATCTCTGGTTTCTCAGACCTCTTTGAAATGCAGAAATGAAGAGACATTACATCATGTTCCAGAAGCAGTCTTGCTTATTTTCTCTATTTTGAGAAATGTTTCTTTACAATGTCATACTTTCTGGGTGGAGACAGACAGATGTTAGTAGACGTCTTATTGAAAGCAGCATGTGACCAATTCAGATTTCAAGAACTAGGGATACTGAAATACAGACAACACAGGTTCAGATGCACAGGCACAGCAATGTTCAGTCTTCCAGGGGCCATACTACCTTTTAAATGATCTTAAACAGACACTGTCTTTTAAATATTGTTTATTCCTCTTAGTACAGTGGAGGCTCCCAAATTCATTTTTCTTTGTTATCATCTCTGACACTAATAGAGTTTGTAAGTTCCAATTTTTAGAAGCTTTTCTTTACCAGAGAAACAATAACCAATCTCTCCTACATTATTCCACACAAGGCAAATAAGTACATTCTGCTTGCTTGCGGAATGTGCTTTAGAGGCTTGTCTGAATATGTGCAGCTTAGCTTTTCTTGACCCCTAGACTGCAGCCAGTTTTCCTATTATTCTTTGTTCTGAATCTAAGCCTAAGTCCTATTTTTACATCTTTTAGCCTAGGCTCCCTATTATTTAATGCCTTGCTGTTCCATTAGAAATGCATGCCTAATACTTTCTGAAACAAAGTATTCATTGATATTTAGAGCCATAAGAAGAGAATAGATTTAGGGCACTTTTGGGTCCAGGGAAAGAGATGATCTCCTAAACTCAGTCACAGAACCTGAGATGCGCATAGCCTTCCTCCAGATTCATCAGTAATTTTCATGCAGTTGTGTGCATCAAAGCTGCTTGGGAGGCTTCTTAAGCCAGAGATTTGTTGGCTAAACCTGGGGAGGAAGTCTGGGGAAAGCCCATGTAATAGCATCACTAGAGAATCCTTCCCAGGGTTTTGGGGCTGGCCAGAATCATTCCTTGGAACATCCCAGACTGAATACACAGATATTGTGCATCTCTGTGATTACCATCAAACTTTCCTACTGTCTAATTATAGTGTCTTATTTATCTGAGGTAGTTTAAAGCATTCTAGCCAGAGAACGGAAGGAAAAAGAAAGGAAGGAGGGAAAGAAGGGAAGGAAGGGGGAGAAAAGGAAGGGGAGAAAGGCCACACCCCAGTAAGAATAGTAGCTAATACTCTGCACAATTTTACTTAATTGCAAAGAATATTCATATCTATAGTAAACGCCATGGTCCCAGAAATGTGGAGATATACTTATATTATGTTGTGTTTCTAATATTCCTATCAAGCAAGCTCAGTATCACAGTTAGGCAAGGTAAAGATCAGAGCAGTTAAGAGACTTGTGTAACAATAGTCACCTAGTAAATGCTGTTAGGTTATAAATTTTGATTCCCATGGAGTACTTTTCCTACAGTCCTTTCCTACTCCATGTGTGGTTTCCAGGCCATCAGATCTGCCCTTACGTGGAATCGTATTAGAAACTCAGGTACAGGTCCCACCTCAGACAGACTGAGGCAGAATCCATAGTTTACAACTCTCGGGTGATTCCTGAACATATTACTATTTGAACAACACTATTATAAAATACCAGGAAAAAACAAACTTTTAATATATGGTAACAAAATGAATATTAGCACCCAAATATCCTCCATAAAATTTATTCAACTTCAGGGACTTCCCCCTACCAAACTGAGTGCTAGTTTTCACTTTTCAGCAAAAGTTTGCCCCTTTCTGGGGTTAGTGGGTAGATGTTAGTAACTATGTCTCTATATTCTAGTTTCCTGTAAGCCAAAATGATGGCAACAATTATGTCTATCTTTTGCAATAGTATTGTACTAAGATCTAACTATTTGGAGATTATAAATGGAAACTAATGTTTTCAGATCATTTTAATCACAAAACAATCCAGGAGAAGGTTACTATGCTAGCAGAGGTTAAATCATTTTGGGTTTTGTTTCCTTTATAAAAAAAAAAAAAATGCTCTACTATCTAAAGCACCTCATGACAGAGCTCCTAGAAGTTACAGCCCAATAATGTCCATTTACTTGTATTAAACTAAACAATACATACAAATATAGTGTATTATAAAGCAGTTAACAAATTAGGCATGCTTGAATTATTTCCCATTTTTCAAATAAGATCTTTCACCAAAAATTAGCTCAGTGAACTGAGTGAAATTGTTATTTTAACAAATGTTATTTTTCAAGCTAACATAAAAACCCAGGCAAAGCAAAACTGCACCAACAGTGTGCCAAAAGACTCCAAAGAGGCATGGAGATCTACAGAGTAAATTAAATTTTCTGTTACTATCTCAGACTCATGACCCTCTCCCTCACCCCTTCATTTAAAATTGCCACGAATGTTCTGTAACTGGGTCAGGGCACACTTGCTTGGGGGAAGAAAGACATATTAAAGAACATTCAGTTATGTCTCAGACATAAGGAGCAAGTGAAGCAAATGTAATATCCTGTCCTAAGAGTTGAGCATAATTTTCTTCAGTGCCCTAGCTTTCATCCTCAATTGTCAACATGTGACTATCTTTCCTGACACTTAGCAGGAAGGTTTTGAACAGGTCTCTCTAACTTCTTTTTATTCAGTATTTGATTTCATTACATATACACACATGCACACATATACTAAATATTGGTTCTTATTTATTAATTATATAATTTGTCATATTAATAAAACTGGTCTTCCCATGAGATCAGCATTATTTCTACATATTAAAATCAAAATTTGGCTCCTTGGTTCTATTATATTTGCTATGCCTCTTGATCATAGCTGCATTTTCCTTAAATGTCAGTCTGAGACCCAGTGCTGGCCAAGTTTATTGTATCACGAGGTCACTGCAAGGTGGGTACTTGGAACTCAGCAGGCCAGTGCTAAATTGCCTGTTCACGACTCTGAGCTTACCCAAGGTCAGCACACAAGGTAAAGCAGAGCAACTGGCAAGCCTGACTTCATCATTCACGGGACTTCTGCCGAATCATTAGCTCCTTGCTGGCATATTCAGCAGCTTTTTTATGTCATATGTTCCAAAAACAGTCTCTAATGCACACACCCTAGACAGTCAGGGAACCAAAGAATCAATAGATGCAAGAAAGGAAAAAAGTCAGATGAAAACACAGACCTTTGCTATAAATTAGAACCAATTTATTAACCAAATAAGCAAGTTTCAAAATATGCCTGACATGGCATAAATACATAAATACACAAAAGCATTAAATTAAAATGTAAGTATATCCTAAATATATTATGCTGAATTAAATTTGTTGATAGAACATGGCCTATAACCGTTTCTGTGAACTTTTAAATAATCTTCATTTTATTGTCAATAAAATAAAAACTTACATATTCCTTTATCAAAACCACAAACAAAAAGGAACCAAAGTAATAAATAAAACTATAAGTAAATACAAATATTGCTATGTAGAGAAAAAAGATATTTTAGGTTCATTCAGTCTTACTATAACAGACTACCACAGACTATGTAACTTATAAAAAATACATTTGTTGGTTCATGATCCTGTGGGTTAAAAGTCAATAGACACAAGAATTGGGGAAGCGAGATCAAGGCACAGTACTTTACTATAATAAGGCAAGACTGATTTTCTTAAACAAAAATTTTAAAAATGTACAAAGCTAGTTATCATATTAACATAAGTAGAGAATAGAGCATTTGTATTACCTTTTCCATAAATAATCTGATGTGCAAAAAATGTATAACTAGGAAGAGAACATGCATAGGTAGATAGGTACAGAGCCTCCCACATCAGCACTTAAAGTGCAAAGAAATATTTAGTTAGAAGAAATGAGACCACAGGATGGGGCCATTCAGCTTAATGACACTTTCCAAAGAGTCATGAGAGTTGATCATTATTCCTCACTCTCCTAGCAGTGCATGGCAAGCCAGGACAGATCATACCAAAGTGTCACCTTGAGAATAAAGATTAATTAATCATTGAGCAAATGAGACTGCTTCATACTTTAGATATTACAAGTTAATGTGAATATGTGCAGCTCTGGAGTGAGACCACTTGGGTTCAAATCATTTTCTATTAAGCTATGATTTTAGAAATTTTATGTTAGCCTTCCCATGTATAGTTCCATGTATAAAATTAAAATAAATAGTACCTTTTACTATGATTACTAAGCAAATTGCAAATGATAAGGCATGGAAGTAGCATGTCACATAGTGCACCCAATAAACACTAGCAATGATTATTAATCCACAACCTATGTGTACAAACATCCAAAGACATATCCTAATACATTTCTGCACTAACCACAATATTTGATCCAGTGGATAAATAGCTTAATGGAAATATGGCAAGGCTGTCAAGCAGAATGTAGTCAGGCTTGCTTCATGCTTCAAGCACTAAATTATATTTGGCATTTTGTTTAAAAAATATCAGAGTAACATAATGTAAGTCAAACCTCCACAGCTGCTTTAGAAAGATGTGGCTTTTAAAGAGATAAAAATCTTCCTCATTATTTGCAAAATGGTGAATTTAATATAGTTTTATGGACAATTTTCCCGTGTAATCTAACACCTTTACAGGCCATTTTTAATATCATTTTGGGATATTTTTTTATCTGTAATTCAATGAGCATAATTTTACACTGTGAATTGTTTAGTTTTTGCTAACATTGGAGGATCTTACAATTCTGATTTTAAATGCCACAGATTGGAGTCAGATGGAAATCCACTAAAATTCCTACTCTAAAGAAGAAATGAGGAGACATCAAACAGTCCAAAGATTCAGTCACAAGCGGGGAGTAAGGTCTAAATATCTAAAGTAGAGTAGGATCTATAGCTAATAATATAACACTGTATACTTTAAAATTAGCTAAGGGGGGTGGCGTGCTGAAGAGATCACTCAATGGTTAAAAACACTAGCTGTTCTTCCAAAGGACCCAAGTTCAGTTTCCAGCCCCCACATAGCAGCTCACAACTATCTGTAACTCTAGCTTGAGGAGATCAGATGTCCCTTTCTTGCCTCTATATGTGCTGCATGCACATGGTATGTAAAATACGTACTTGCATGTAAAACACCCATATGCATAAAATAAAAAGTACATAAATCTTTTAAAATGAAAGATAAAACTAAGAAAAATAGTCAAGAGTGTATGATGGTTAATAATGATTACCAACTTGACATGACCTAGAATAACCTAGAAGACAAGTCTCTGAACATATATGTGATAAGATATAGGTTAGCCTCTGGCCATACCTACAGTGATCACATTAACTGAATTGGGAAGAACCACCTGCATTATGGGTAGGTCTATTCCCTGGGCTCAGGCTACAGACTGAATAGAAGGAAGAAAGTAGCTGACAACAATCACTAGTCTGCTGTGGGATGTCATTCTGTATGCTGTGAATATGTTTGCTCTGATTAGTTGATAAGTAAAATGGGGATTGGCCAGTAGCCAGACAGGAAGTATATGTGGGGCAAGCAGATGAGGAGGATTCTGGGAAGAGGAAGGCTGAGTTAGAAGTCACCAGCCAGACACAGAGGAAGCAAGATAACAAGGCAGAACTGAGAAAAGGCACCATGCCACATGGCTGAACATAGATAAGAATTATGGGTTAATGTAAGTGTAAGAGCTAGTCAGTAATAAGCTTGAGCCAATGGCCAAGCAGTTACAATTAATATAAACCTCTGTGTGTTTACTGGGGAGACGCAAGTGGGAGAGATTTGTCCCGACCACTGGCTAGCCAGGACACAGAAAAACTTCCAACTACTTTTGGCTGCCCAATGTGGAGCAAGAGTTTCCACCTAAAACCTGAAAAAGTTTTTTTTTTGTTATTTTTTTGTTGTTTTTTGTTTGTTTGTTTTGTTTTTTTAAAAAAAGATCCTAAAAGGGAGCTAAAAACAGCTTCTTAGATGTGTCTCTCAGGCAAGCCATGAGCTACAATATGGTGAGTTTGCAGTGGCGTGTAGGGTGCAGGCTGCTTTGAAGGAGGCATAGACCCACTGCTTCCAAGAGTTGGTGGTGCACATGGCTCCCAGAGCTGGTGGTAAATGTACCACCGCCATATTGGGAAGCTGAAGTGGGTGGAGTCAGCAGCCAAGGCATCGGCTTCAGTCCTAGCCACTGCAGTCTAAAGCAATAGATTCACAATAAGGCAGATTCAGATGGAGTAAGACTTTAAATGGTTTTACAGTGTGTGTAAAAATGTACGTAAGCTTGGACGAGAGAAGACAATGAATATAGACAGTTATGTAAAGAAATAATTTTTAAAAAATAAAGTCTTGAAAGAGACAGTAAAATTAATTTTAAAAAAAGCCATGTAAAAATGGATATTACACAGAGAATCTGGATTGTGTTGTCTTTGGGATTTTTAACTGGAGAGAGACATGTGATTATAAAGGCTGCTAAGTTAAACCAATATATGTATTTTAAAGATATCTTGATTTCATCATTTGGATCTAAAGATATGTTGCTTTGAAAAGGAGGCTCAGCTTTTGTTTCCACAGGAAGCAAGAGGCTGTTGATTTGTTCCAGGTTAAGGTGGATCAGATTTTGTCAAGCCAGACCTCCTGAACCTTACAGATAATACCTATCAACAAAGTGTATAGCCGGTCTTCCCAGGACTTGACTATTATCTCAAATTTTCTCAAAATCCCCATAAGACTACCAGTGCCCACAATCAGCAAGAAGTAGCCTAGAAAACTTTGCCCACGTTCCAAAAAACTGGATTATGAATATTTATTTTTGTTTAGAAATTGATTACAATTTGTTATTGGTCATAGTCAATATCTTTCTAAAGAAAAAAGGGGGATTGGATATAGATATGATAGGATGAAAGGGTAGATTATTGAATCTACTTTTAAAGAGCAACGACTTGTTTAAAATGTCTTAAATTGCTATAGATTTTAGTTTATTACAAATTTAAAGTTAATTTTGTTATATTTATGCATATTTCTACTCTGCTCATTTGAAATGTAATGTATAATTAAGAAATACAGATTAATAATTAGTCATCTATGATAATCACACTTACAGTCAAGTTAGTTAAGTTTTCTAGGTATACATAGATATATTTGTTAGGTGGGTAGTCTTCAAACACTTCAAGACCTATAGAATATAGCATTTAAAATGCTTTAAAATCTTAGACTTTCTGGCAGCACTGACTTACTTCAAAGAGGTAGATGAGCATCAAAGACACTCCATGTGGAGTATATCTTCTTCTTGGCAGAATTGGCCACTTGGGCAAGAAACTTTTCTTGCCTAGGCTGATTGACAAAATGTTGTGTAGACTAGACATGCAGGACCCATAGAAAAATGACTGCTAAATTTTCCCAAAATAAGGTAAGATTGTCCTTCAGGTTCCTGCTTTGCAGAGTAGATGATCAGGACACAGGGAGAAGCAACTCAAAAGACCCTAGGTCTATTGGATTAAGATGGATGCCCCAATGCTACAGGGGAAATTTGGATGACTGTCCAGGCAGACAGCTGTCTCTGTCATTTCCAGAATTTTGGAAGTTAATTATAATGCATTTCCTGTTTACTTAGATAATATTATATCCTTCTGTGGTCTTTAATGTGGTTGAGGACTAGATAGTTATAATTGTAATTTTTCTTGGTTATGATAAAAGATAAATTAGATATGAAACTTTAGTCTCACAAATATAGGATAGATAGAATATTTTCTTTAATTTTGCCAAATACAAATAGACTAGATATTGTAACTATAATTCTTGCTTGATAACTGTTCTATTATATGTAATTTTACTCTGTTAAAGTTAAAACCTCCATTTTTGATTAAACAGAAAAGGGGAAGTACTTTGGGATATCATTCTGTATGCTATGAATATGTTTTGTTCTGATTGGTTGATAAGTAAAATGCTGATTGGTCAGTAGCCAGACAGGAAGTATAGGCAAGGCAAACAGATGAGGAGAATTCTGGGAAGAGGAAGGCTGAGTCAGAAGTCACCAGCCAGACACAGAGGAAACAAGATGACAAGGCAGAACTGAGAAAAGGTACCAAGCCATGTGGCTAAATATAGGTAAGAATTATGGGTTAAGTGTAAGAGCTAGTCAGTTAATGGCTTTACCTGTGTGCCATTACATGATACTCCCTGGACATCAGGCTGGCATCTCCTGACTCAGCCTTCCTCTTCCCAGAATTCTCCTTGTCTGCTTACTTATCCAGCCTATACTTCCTGCCTGGCTACTGGCCAATCAGCATTTTATTAAATTAGTGTCAAAAGCATTATCCCACAGCATTTCCCCTTCTCTATTTAATTAAAAAGGAAGGTTCTAACTTTAACATAGTAAAATTACATATAATAGGCACTCTGGGACATGTCACTGGTGGGAGACACAGGTGAAGCTGACAGCAGAGCTGATTGAGCAGGTGACACAGTACACCAATGCTGTGCAGGATCAAGAGCTGGACCTTTGTGGATATAAAATTCCTGTCATTGAAAATCTAGGTGCTACCTTAGACCAGTTTGATGCTATTGACTTTTCTGACAATGAGATCAGGAAACTGGATGGTTTTCCTTCATTGAGAAGACTGAAAACTTTACTAGTGAACAACAACAGAATTTGTCGAATAGGTGAGGGACTTGGTCAGGCTCTTCCCTGTCTGACAGAGCTCATCCTCACCAGCAACAGTCTAGTGGAACTGTATGATCTGGATCCTTTGGCATCTCTCAAATCACTGACATATCTAAGCATCCTAAGAAATCCTGTAACGAATAAGAAGCATTACCAACTTTTTGTCATCTATAAAGTTCCACAAGTCAGAGTACTGGACTTTCAGAAAGTGAAACTAAAAGAGCATCAAGAAGCAGAGAAAATGTTCCAGGGCAAACTGGGTGCGCAGCGTGCAAATGATATTGCCAGGAGAAGCAAAACTTTTAATCCAGGTGCTGGTTTGCCAACTGACAAAAAGAAAGGTGGGCCATCTGCAGGGGATGTAGAAGCCATCAAAAATGTCGAAGCATTTGCAGTGGTTGAGAGGCTGAAGGGCTTGCTACAGTCCGGGCAGATATCTGGCCAAGAGCACAGATCAGGACCAGGTGATGATGGTGAAGAAGAGATAGAAGAAACACAGTCAGAACTGGGTCCTGAGCTCTGTAGCAGAGGCTCTCTAGACAGGTCTGGCTTTTTTGAGCAAGGAGTAACAACCTTGCTTGTATGAATGAGCAACGTAGAATCTGTCAGCATTGCTGAATGCTCAGAACGACTGCCAACAATTTTTAAATTTGAACCCTGGGATCCAAATGCCTGTTTTCTACACATGGTAAAATAAAGGCCACTTTCTGTGCTGCCAAAAACAATTACATATAATAGAACAGTTATCAAGCAAGAATTACAGTTATAATAACTAGTCTATTTACATTTTTGTAAAATTAAAGAAAAAATTTGCTATTTATCCTATATTTGTGAGTCTAGGGTTTCATAACTACCATATCTCTTATAACCAAGGAAAACCATAATTATAACTTAGTTCATTATCCAGAAGCCAAATTCAGACTAAAGAATGCAAATCAAGAGCAGTGGCCTAGTTCTCAGAACATGTACACCCAATGGCCCACTGCTGTCTAAGCTGTTAAACAGTAATAGCTGTAAGTTCCACTTGGTAGTGAGGCATCCAAACTAACCATAGCAAGGCATCTAGAAGTTCAGAAACCTATCAAGTTTAGTTTTAAAAGCCAGCAGCAGCATGTTTAAAGGTTGAAAACTGAGAAACTATTGAATCTTCTGATAAGGTACTCCTAATATTCCAAACTTTGCCCAGCTTCTACACATTTAAGGCATGTCATCTCATCTTGACTTTTGGTCTGGGTATGTTTAACATGGTTACTTTATGTCTTTGAGACTCCATCTCATCCAAGTTCACCCACAGTTTTCAAATCATCATAGTCATACTGTCTACACATAAAGCTTGCTCCCTTTACAAGACATACCCATGGATTTCTATCCCTCCCACAGGTAGAGCCAAGAGTCTTCAATCATCTTTGAAGCAGTTCTTGAGGTACCCCTAAGTTTAAAGAGCAGAAAATCTTTGAAGAAAGGACAGAAGGAGACCCCTGGAGCAAGATAAATTCCCATGTTCTACATCCATATGCAGCCTGTTAGCCCCAGAGTTCCGTTCCTCCCTTGTTAACAGTGTACCTACCCATCATCTGTACTTTCTGCCTTCATCCGATCACCAAGGATATATATGGTGTCCCAATAACAAACTGGCCACTGCAATGTACTGAAATCTCTTCATGTAAACAATATGTTCATATATGTGCAGCAAAGGGCTTCTTAAACAATGAGGTATCAATTTAACATGAAGAATAGAAATAGGAAGAAGAGGAAGTGAGAGAGGATAAAGACAGTGCTATCTTCATGACTAATGAATCCCAGATTCTTATGGGAATCCAACCTCTTCGCTTTCAATTAAAACTTAAAACTTACATGAGAGTTTGCATTCAATCTCACTTTTTATTTCTGTCACCACTGGGACATGTTCCCTTGCATCCAGCTGGGAGAATATTTTCACATCACTAAATATAGTCTTTTGATTTAGAAGTGATGAAACTTCAAACAAATCCCACAGATATATGAGCCAATGAGTAGCAAAGCTGGACCAGAAACAAAATCTTCAGGTGTGAATTGTGCCCATTTGACAACCAAGCATCTCCTAACTACCCATTACTAGTTAACTATCTGGCAATTGATTATATACTGCAGGGCTCACTTGCACAGCAGGACCTCTTGGAAAGTCAGAGTATCTCATCTTTGGGAGAAGAGAACAGACTTTAACATCCTATTGAACTCTACTGTTCTGGATTTTTCCCATAAGATAACATCTCATTTGTGGAATTACACTAGAACAAAGGGTAGACAGACAGACAGACAAATAGATAGATCGCACTTCCTAGCAAAGCTTGCATAAATTATGACAGGAAAAGTGTTGATAATAAATTGAAATACTGAGCAAATTACTGGCAAACTTACCATCCTAGTCAGTCATTGCCAGATCTGAGGCATTCAAAGAATGTTTATAATGAGTATGCTTTACATCTCAGTTGCCTTCATTTTTGCATTTCTGATTTGTTTACATGAAGATATCAAGAAACCAAAGGAGGAAACCAGAGACCAAAGCATGTCCTTTGCCATGAGTTCTGCCTGCCTCCTGGAAAAGTCACAATTCCATGCAGAGCACATGACAGTAAGGTTACTGGTGAAGTTAAAAAAATAAAAATAAAAATAAAAAAAAAACAAAAAACAAAAAAAAACACATTTATATAAAGAATGATTTTATAGTTTCAGACTTCAACATAATACAATGCTGCTTTAAATCTTGGACCACACATCTCAAATACTTAATGCTGCTGTTCAGAATATTCTTAAAATGTTCCATCCTGAAAATTAAGGTCATCTTCTAAAAGCATCCATAAGGCTGCTCAATAACCATGTCCAGAGCTGTAAACTACTGCTATTACCAGTCAGCAGCAACCGGTAGAAATGTGGGCCAATTCCTGTGAACAATAACTGCTTCTTAAAAGCAGACATCTTATGCTCAACTTGGACAACTTCTCCCTAATTTTTGTTAGTGTCACTGTTGCCTAAGTTACAAAGAAATAAACATTCAAACCTTCACAACAGTGAACTCATAAAAATTATTTCATTCAGCAACATGCCACCCAAAAGCTAATTTTGAACAGAAAGCTATTCTTTATATACATACTAATGATTTGTATGTGTACATAATCCATCCATGTTATACAGTAAAGTGACAGTTTTCCTAGTTGAGCATTTTAAAATAACAGTTACAGCACATTAACTTTTTCTAAAATCCTCTGACATGGGCATTGTTTTAAAATATTTTCAACATCATTTTACCCTCCATCAACAAGGTACTAAGGTTATCTTCAACCACATCATCACACACTATTTTACAGTCATCAAGTCCATATTTTCATCATCTCACCCAATGGCAACAACCACCACATCAATCGACCGTAAAGTGAGTTTAGATGGTAGCTTGTAAATATACATGAAAATTTGGAGGGAAGGCCCTCCAGAGGCTTCTCTAAGCTCAAGAAGAAAGGAGGAATGATTTCAGCAGTGAAAGAATCAGCAGGGACAGAAAAGTGCCAGCTCTGATTAGAAGCCTTGAAAGAACTAATGCCGGCATCTCAAGGTAAAATGGGATTTTTCAATAACTCACCCTGCATCTTGATGCTTGTAAGTGTTGAGAGGTGATTGGAGGGCAAAACAGAAGTTGACCTTTTCTCAGTGAAGTAAAAGGAGAAGTTCGTCCATTGAACTGGAAGCTTTTAGTGGAGTTACTGGAAGACAAAGCTGCACGCTTGAAAGGAACAGAAAGTGCAGAGTTTTACAGCTTTATCAGAGAAGGTGCTTCAATCAGTTTGCATTTGATTTTGAAACTCAAAAGAATTCCTGCAGAACCATTGAACTCACTTTGAAGAGTCAATGTTTCTCGTAAATTTCTCTTTATTAAATTCTACACACAGAAAAAAATGCAAAATGCATTAAGTCCTTCAGAAAATGCTACTGCATTGTGTAGCCTATCAAAGCCTATTAAAAATTACCTCTGAAAGAAGAAACATTGAAATGTGGTTTGTGAAGTATTAAAAAAAAAAAGTATGCCTTACATTGAGAATTGCACATAAAATAAAACCCGTCCCTCTTTCCACGTAACTTTTCCTTTTCTCTCCTTCCATGAAAAGTCTCAGGTCTACTTCATATTGCATTATCTAACTTGATCATGAAATTTTAGTTTTTCAAAAGTGAATTTAAAAAGCAATGGTAGTTCTGAAAAGGAACATAGTCCAGGTGTTAAGTGAAAGGTTATTTTTTCCAATATGTTAAAAATATTAACAAAATTACGTTTCTCTGAGTCAACTAGCTTCTGAATGCATCTTTAAATCAGCAAGAATATGATCAGAACCCTGAAATGTATCCAGGGTTAGAGAGACAACCAACAGCAAAGAACAAATCAAGTGTCTTGTTCAACTCTGGTTCCTGGCCAGGAGAAATCTACAACTGTAGGCACAGTGGGAGCAGTCCAAACACAGAAGCAAGCTGGGCTTCCTAACATCAAGATAACTCCACAGTTGTTAACAAGATTCAAATCCAGTTTGAGGAGCTTGCTGTCCTGAGAGTAGCTGAAGAACACCAGAGGAGTTCACTTTGGCTATATCCCAGGCCACAGATTCCAAGATACTACAACTATCACCAGGACAAAACTATCTTGGCTTAAATGTCAGTAGAAAATCCCCTGATGAAACCAGATGGTACCTTAGACCATGTCACACTGAGTAGAACCCCTCTCCTGCCTCAGTGACATGTAGATTCAAGATGTGGCTACATAGGCACAACCCCCAGTACGCCCCCAAGCTAGACTTGTAGGTACCATCATTAACACACAAACTTGGAATTAAAATGATTGTATGAAGTTGCTTTCACTGATGACCACCTATCAGGAGAGGAATGTTCCCCTCCAAGACCTATACCTCAACAAACGTGAAAACAAGTAGATTTATCCCTCAATATAATCTGTGTTCAACTGGCACAACATAGGAAAGGTCTCCTTTCCAGACTATGGTCCTAGGAATTCAGCAGCTTATGAAAAATACCTTAGTATTGACCACACATGTCCCTGAAGATCATTAGAAAGCCCCATTTAAGACAATGGTACCAAATGCTACATATTTTTCTTCTATAGCCTATGTATCCTGGAGATATTAAAATCATTTTCTTAGGTTTTAGAACCACACACACCAAACACTCAGCTGCAGTACCTTCTGTGCTCAAACTGTAGGATCTAGAGAAGGTTTTCCTACAGCTTACATCGTAAGAACATGGATATCATTACCATAAGCCAATATTTTACCTTTATTGTAGGACCTGAAGTACTACAGCCCATGGAGTTTATAAACCACAGCTGTTGGTGAAAAAGCTCTAATATGGTTTATGTTTGCCCTTTATGACCTCAAGAACAAACCATTTTGGTTCTAAATCTCCATAAAAATTGCTAACAGTGTTACAAGTTCTGGACTGTAGAGAAAGCCCCCATGATGACTAACACTGACTATCTACTTGAAAGGATCTGCAATCATGCAGAGACAAGTCTTTGTACAAGCCTAGGAAGGATTATCTAAACTATGTTATCCACTGAGTATGTTTATGAAGGATTATCTGTATTAGATTAATTGGGGTAGTAAGAACCACACTGAATGCCTACAGCACCTTTACTTTAGCTTGACTATATAAAAACAAGAAATGTGGCTTATCATAAGTATTTCTCAGTGTCTTTCTCCTGAATGGGAATGGAATGGGACCAGCTATTTTATGTTCCTCCCACTATGTTGGAATTACTCTTCAACTAGAAAACCAAAATAAATTCTTTTTTAAGTTGCTTTGTCTATTACATTGTTAAAAAAAAAATAAGGTAATTAATACAACCTCCTTTTGGTTTTAAACCTCAAGTCTATGATTACCAGTACAACTGAACCCAGACCACATGCGTTCATCTAGGAGCAGGCTCTGCACTATATTGTGCTTCCACAACTGTAGGAGTTGGTGCCAAACCCTCAGAAATTTCCTACTTGCATTTGAAGACCCATGGAGGAAAGGATTGTGGCTACCATTGTCACAATTCTTGATGTTACCTATGGTTGCTAGTAAATTTACTTCATGAATTGCCATAGCCTCAATTAATGAGGCACTTGTAAACATTTCTGATATTGATCAAAGAATGAAATCACCAAGAAACTATATGGTTACTCCTCCAGAATCAAATGACATAAAAATACAAGTTCCAAAAAATATAGAAAAAAAAAGGAAAAATAAGGCTATAAAAGCATAAATCAAACAAAAAAAAAATGACAGACGAAAATTCATATCTTATGGTAAAAAGTCCTGAATTAAATCCACCAATCAAAAGACAGACTCAAGTACACATGAAACTCAGTTCATTAAAAAGATTAAGCATAAACAAAAGTGATAAAGTTGGAAAAAATGTATGTCATTCAATAAAAATTAAGGAAAACAGTGGTGCCTATAACCTTATCAGATAAATTAGACTATAAAACATTGAAGTCAATATAGATTGGTGAGAAGATAGATTCAGTAATAAGATATAATATCTATAAATACATATGTACCCATAGAACCACCCAAGTATGGAAAGCAAATATTATCACATCCAAAGGAAGAACTTTTAATTCAATAATAATTAGCAACTGCAACACCCTACAACTCACAATGGAAAGATTAAATTAGAGCATTAAATAAAGAAATGTTTTAAATGAACCATCGTATAGACAACAAATATATCTAATAAACAATTTAGAACATTTCATCCAGCAGCAACATAATATATATTTTTTTCACCAAAACATGCAACATTCTCCAGGATGGTTACAATAGCTCACAAAACAATTCATAGCCAATTCAGAAAAATTACAACCATATATCTTCTCAGGTTGGAGCAGAAAAAAAACCTATCCATTAATATAAAAAATACTTGAAAGTATAGCCAGGTGGTGGTAGCACATGCCTTTAATCCCAGCACTCAGGAGGCAGAGCCAGGTGGATCTCTGTGAGTTCAAGGCCAGCCTGGTCTACAAAGTGGGTTCTAGGAAAGGCGCAAAGCTACACAGAGAAACCCTGTCTCGAAAAAAAAAAAAAAATAAGAAAAATATATATATGAAAGTATAAAAATCAAGATAAGTAGTCTAAATAAGAAAAGTTTAGTGAAAAAAATTGAAAGAGAAATGATAAGTGAAAAGTACAACACAAAACCTAAAAATGTTAAATAATCTTACAGTCATAGGCTCGCATACCAAGAATAAGAGTCACTAATGATGGGTCTCACTGACCTAGGGAAGTGAAAGTAAATAATAAATTGGTAAAAAGGAAGGAAAAGAAATAAATATCAGAAGAAACATGCTGAAATTTTTTAAGTTAAAAATGAAGACAACCCTTCATTTTCTGAATTCATGACAAAATTAACAAAATTGTAGTTAAACTAAGAAAAAACAAAATTCGTAGTTCCAAGTTTTTGCATCTAAAAAGTTACAGAGAAAACAAATGACTTAACAATATAACTTAAAGCCTTAGAGAAATTAGAACCAAAAGCAATACACAAGGGAAACAATTAAGATCACAGCAAAAATTCATGAAAGTGAAATGGAATATATATATAACCAATGAAACAGAGTTGGTTCTTTGAAAAGATAAGTAAGACTGGCAAACCTATGGCAAAATAAAGCTAAAGGAAAAAGGAAGACATAAGTAAAATTTGAGACAAAAGGGGAAACATTACAACAAATATTAATGACACTGAGAAAAATCATAAGGTTTTTAAGTATAAAAACCTTTATTTCACTAACTTGGAAAATTCAAAGAAATGGATAAATTTATAGTTAAATATAACCTACCAAAATGAAATCAAAATCAAAAAATAATTTAACCAGCTCTGTATCAAACAGGATTAAAGCATGAATAAAAATAACTCTCTTTCTCCCCAGTTCCAATCCACCAGTCTCCCCCCCAGCTCTGCAACAGAATGCCCAGGGGAGCTTTCCTCTGACGCCCACCTCTTGTGGATCCCACAGATCTTTTCCCTTCTAACCTTCTTTTCCTCACTTGTTGCTTTGTCCCAGACTCAATTAGAACATAGATCTCTGCTAAGGCAAAGTCCTTGTTGGCAGAAAGCCAGGTAGGCTGCCCTCAGACTTTCTTTTCTCTGTTCCCCCAGATCTCATCCCCAGCCTCATTCCCAGCTCTGAGGCAAAACACCCCTAGCAGCCTTCCCTGGCCCCTGCTCCCATCTTCTGTGTATCCCAAATATCTTCTTCCCCTTCTTTCCTCCCCCTCCCCCCGACACACATATACTTGTTGCTTTGACCCAGACTCCAACTCTAGCAGGCATCCCCTGCTAACTCAAGGGATGCTCCTCCCAGAAAAACAAATAGGCTAAAGATAGACCCACCCCTCTCCTATTGCTCTTGGGATCCAACTCCTAACCTCACTTTCATCTCCAGCTCAATAGCTGGAAACTGGTTGTGGCTTCCCTTTCTTCTCTGATCCCAAACTAAGGGATCATGGAGATCTTCTTCTCCAACCTTTCTTCCTCCAACTCAGCCCAGTATTCAAAGCTTCCAACACCACCAGGCATTCTCTGTGATCACCCCATCTGAGTAGTCCAAGAAAACAGACAACACACATCCATTACAACCCCACAAAACTGAGAGAGGAAACAGAAACCAAGAAACAAAACATTCACCCAACCAAGACAAGTCCAGAAATCAGCACCTAGAACTTCAATCATCCCAAGCCAGATGCCTAGATGCCAACATAAAAACACAATCAACAACAGCCAGGGCAATATGTCTCCACTAAATCCGAGCTACCCTACCACAGCAGGCCCTGAATATCCCCAAATTGCTGACGCACAAGAAAAAGACCTTAAAACCAACTAAATGAAGATAATAGAAGTCCTTAAAGAAAAATGAAAAAAAATTTCCTTAAAGAAATCCAGAAAAATACAAAGAAACAAATGGAGGACATTAATGAATCCCTTAAAGAAAGAAAGACTTGAAGGAAACAAACAACAAATAAAAGGGTTCAAGACCTGAAAATAGAAGCAATAAGGAAAGCACAAACCAAAGGATGCTGGAAATGAAAAATTTAGGAATTCAAACAGGAACTACAGAGGCAAACATCACCAACAGAACACAAGATACGGGAAGGTGAATCTTAGGTTCTGAAGACACAGTAGAAGAAATGGATACATTTGTCAAGGAAAATGTTAAATCTTAAAAAAGAAAGAAAAAAAAAAACATGACACAAAACATCCAGGAAATCTGGACACTACGAAAAGACCAAACATAAGAATAATAGGAATAGAAGAAGAAGATTCCAGCTCAAAATCCCAGAAAATAATTTCAACAAAATCATAGAAAAAAATTTTCCTACCCTGAAGAAAGAGATGGATTGGATCAGAACAGAAAGCAGTGGACTTGCCATATAATAATCAAAACACTAAACATACACAACAAAGAAATATTATCAAAAGCTACAAGGGCACAGAGCTAGTAACATATAAAGGCAGATCTATTAGAATTACACCAGATTTCTCAGTGGAAACTCTGAAAGCCAGAAGAGACTGGATAGATGTCCTTCAGACTCTAAGGGACCACAGAGCTTGTTTAGCATACTACACCTTGCTGTGGAATGGTCTTTCTGTACGCTCTGAATATGTGTTGCTACCACTGGATAATAAAGAAGCTGTTTTAGCCTATGGTAAGAGAAGAGACAGCCAGGCTGGAAATCGAAAGGAAATACAGGTAGAAGAAAGGCAGGTTCAGAGGAGACACTGTGACCCTCCCAGAGGAGCAAGATGTAATAGCCAGGAGACACGTGTCAATACATAGATTAACTGATAAGGGTTAATTTTAAATGTAATAGGTAGCTAGCAATAAGCCTAAGCCACAGACCAAACAGTCTATAAATAATATTAAGCCTCTGACTGGTTATTCATGTACTAGCAACAACAGCCAGCTACAACAGCCAGCAAAAGTTTTGTCACCATAGATGGAGAAAATTAGATAATCAATTATAAAGTTAAACTTAAACAATATCTAGCTACAAATCCAGAACAACAGTAATGCTAGAAGGAAAAATACAATTCGAGGAGGCTAACTACACACATGAAAACACAGGAAATAAATAATCTTACATCAGCAAAATCAAGAGAAGGGAAGCACACACACAACATCACCACCACCAACAGCAACAAAATAAGAGGAATCAATCATTGGTCATTAATATCCTTTAATATCAATGGTCACAATTCCCCAATTAAAAGATTCAGATTAACAGAATGGATATGAACACAGGATCTATCCTTCTGCTGTATCCAAGAAACATAATTTAACATCAATAATACACATTACCTCAGGGTAAAGTGTTGAAATATTCCAAGCAAATGGACTTAAGAAGCAAGCTGATAGGATAGCAATTTTAATATCCAATGAAATAGACTTCAAACTAAAAGTAATCCAAAGAGAAAAAAAAAAAAGAGGATATACATACTCAAAGGAAAAATCCACCAAGATGACATTTTAGTTCTTAATATATATGCCCCAAGCACAAGGGAACCCAAGTTTGTAAATGAAACACTCACACACTTACACACTGATAGTGGGAGATGCCAATACCCTGATGAACCAATAGACAAAACTAAACAGAGAATTACTGGAGCTAACAGACATAAAGCAAACAGACCTAACAAATATTTGCAGAATATTTCACCCAAATACAAAAATATATATATACATTCTTTTCTGCACCTCATAGAACTTCTTCAAAAATCGTCTTCTCAGAATAAAACAAATCTTGATCGATATAAGAAAATTAAAATAAAACTCTATGCATCCTATCAGATAATCACACCCAAACTGATGAGACACAAGGAAAATGGTGATAAAGGAAAAGTTCCTAACACTAAGTGCCTACATGAAAAATTGGACAGATGTCATACCAGCAACTTAACAACACCTGAAAACTCTAGAATAAAAAGAAATAGTCACACCAAAAAGGCATAGACAGCAAGAAATAACCCAACTCAGAACTGATATCAATTAAATAGAAACACAGAGAACAATACAAAAAAAAAAAATCCTGAAACACAGAGTTGATGTTTTAAGAAAATTAACAAAGTAGACCAACCGTTATCCTAACTAACTAAAAGGCAGAGAGAGAATAAGGAAATTAACAAAATCAGAGACAAAAATGAGGACATAACCACAGATAGTGAGGAAATCCAAAGAATCCTAAGGACATACTTGAACAACCTATACTCCACAAAATTGGAAAATATGAAAGAAATGGACAATGTTCTGGATAGATACCACTTAACAAAGTTAAATGAAGATCAGATAAAAAGTTTAGATAGTCCTATAACCCCTAAGGAAATATAAGCAGCCTTTAAAAGTTTTCAAACCAAGAGAAAGAGAGAAGGGAGGGGGACCTAAAGGTTTTAGCACAGACTTCAATCATACTTTTAAAGAAAAGTTAATGCCAATACTCCTCAAATTATTCCAAAAATAGAATTGGTAAGAAGGAACTTACCAATTCTTTCCACAAGTCCACAGTTACCCTGGTATCCAAACCACATAAAGACTCAGCAAAGAAAGAGAGTTCCAGGCCAATTTTCCTTATGAACACAGAAGCAAAAATACTCAATGAAATACTTGCAAACCAAACCCAAGAACATAAACAAAAAGATTACCACCATGATCAAATAGGCTCCATCCCAGAGATGCAGGGATGATTTAATATACAAAAATGAGTAAATGTAATCCACCATATAAGGAAGCAAACAAACAAAAATCATGATCATCTCATTAGAGACAGGAACTGCCTTTGACAAAATCCAACACCCCTTCACAATAAAAATCCTGGAGGTATTAGTGATATCAGGGACATGCCTAAACATAATAAGAGCAATTTATAGCAAGCCTATAGCCAACATCAAATTAAATAGAGAGAAAAACAAAGCAATTCCACTAAACTCTCCACAAACTGACAACAAGTCCCCATTGCAAAGGACAACACACACACACACACACACACACACACACACACACACACACACACACACACACACACACACACACACACACACACACACACATACACACACACACACACCTCACTGAACATGAAGATGT
The DNA here is from genome assembly GCF_903995425.1 of Onychomys torridus. Lineage (NCBI taxonomy): Eukaryota > Metazoa > Chordata > Mammalia > Rodentia > Cricetidae > Onychomys > Onychomys torridus. The sequence goes on along the minus strand of NC_050453.1, from coordinate 50,807,630 downwards.
TGAGCTGGTGCCTACATGGAGTATTCACCCCTATGTTCTAGTCTCTTTGGTGCCATGAGGTACTCTGTAAGCTAGCAAAAGAGAAATGTGGACACCAACCCAGCCTCAAAACCTTTGGCATACACTCTGTCTTGCCTGCAAAATTTGCTAAGACAACGGTGATATAGAGCATGTGAGAGTAGCCAACCAATGTTTGATTTGACCTAAGACCTGATTCATGAGGAGGAACCAACACAATACTGTTTGGGACTATAACCAGGGACTAGATAGGTCAGAGATCTAGGGCAAAACTAAACACTGCTGGTCTATTAAAAAAATCAATACAATGATTCCTAACAATATTCTACTATATTTATATATCAGTTCCTTATACAGTCATCATCATCAGAGAGGCTTCCTCCAGCAGAAGATTAAAACAGATTTAGAGACCCATTATCAGACAGTATACAGAGTAGAGTCTAAATGGGAGGTCTCCATTAAATTCTTCCCCTCAGAACTCAGAGAATCCCTCGGAAGGGGATGTGGAAAGATTGTAAGAGCAAGATGGATGAAGGATACGAAGAGAACAAGACCCTCTGAATCAACTAAGCAAGGCTCGTATGAGTTCAGAGACTGAAGCAGCAAGCACAGTGCCTATATGGTTCTACACCAGAACCTCTGTATGTGTATTACAGCTGTCAACTTAGTATTTTTATGAGACTCCCAACTGTGAGAATTAGAAGGTCTCTGACACTTGTGCCTGCTCTTGGGACTCTTACTCCTGTTGTGTGACTGTGTCCAACTTTGATATGATAGTTTTTGCTCTCTCTTATTATATTTTATTTTGCCATGTTTGGTTGTTATCTCTTAGAAACCTGTTCTTTTCTAGTAAGAGACAGAAGGGAGTAGATCTGGAGGGAAGGGAAGATGAGGAGGAAGAGGGAGGAGCAAAGGGTAGAGTGTAGATGTAATTCTAAATGGTCTTATTAGATAAGAGACACAGAGCCAAATGCAGAGTTAAAAGCCCAAGAGGTCAGAGCAGTAGCTGAGAGCTGAGACTTGAAACCGCCTTCTTACCCTTCCTGCTGCTGCTGTACTTCTCCTCAGAAAGAGACCTTCTTCCTGTGTATCTGTCTTTTTATTGACTTTCTGTTCTGCCTTCTCATTGGTTATAAACCCAACCACATGACCTCCTTGTCACTGCCTGTTTATACAGACCTCTAGGTCTTCTATAGTTGGTATTGAGATTAAAGGCATGTATCTCCATGCTGATTGTTTCCTTGAACACACAGAAATCAATCTGCCTGTCATGTGATCAGGATTAAAGGTGTGCACCACCACTGCCTGGCTTCTGCTATGGCTTGCTATTAGCTCTGACCCCCAGGCAACTTTATTTATTAACATACAAATAAAATCACATTTCAGTACAAATAAAATATCACCATAGTAGAGAAACTAGAATCAGGTTGTATTGTATGAGAAAAGAATCAGGTTTTGATAGAAGAAAAATAAGGATAGGAAAAAAAGAAATAAAAATTCTTGGTGGACCTATAATTTAGTACTCTAGTGTCATTTGCTTTATTTTCAGGTCTGTTTTATACATGCATCTGGTAAGCCATCTGTGTCTGATCCAGATTGCCTTCCATCTCTCTCCAACTTTCACCTGAACTGGGACACTGGATGGCATCCATTGCATACGTTCATGGGCTCAAAAAATGCCCAGACCACCCTCTCCCTTCATGAGGTCAGGGAGTTGCTCATCAACTCAACCCTAACATGTTTTTTTTTTTTCCCTACTAGAATCCTACAAGTCAATCTTAATACATTTTCCTCTGTTTTTCTAGTTTTCTGTGTACTTAGAGTAATAAAAAAATAATACTGATTTAGACTCAGCTATGTATTTTTGAAAGTCATGGATTTACTTTTTTGCTACATTGTGGGAAAAGTCCACATGATAAATGCACAGAAATAGAGTTGATGCTGCTGATGGATAAAGTGGAGGTTTGTCCATTCTGGTCTTGAGATATATCTCCTTGATCCCTTCTCATTTTAAAATCAATATAATGAATTAATCCTTATCCCCAGAACTGCTCCAGTTTTAAGAACAGCTTCTTTATGTGTGTGAATTCACCAAGTAAAACTTTAACAGACATTTTCTGGAAATTTAGAGAATTTTAAAGAGTTCATTTGCTTTCCTTAGTATTCATGCCCTTAAAGAGGGAAAAAATTGTTGACATATTACTTTCATTTCAGAGACTGCAGTGGCTATCAACATGTGCTTTTCTCAGTGCTCCCATTTAATCTCTTTAAATACTTCCTAAGACTTGGCCGCCAACCATGGAATCAAAACTAATTGGTCTATAATTTCTTCAGATGTCCCCAGATACTGCTGTACATAATGACAATGCACTGGCCACTTGCCAGTCTGAATAAAGGGACCTTGTAAAAATATTGGGGGGAAAATGCATGGATAACAATAGCATTTAAAAATGATCAGTTAATTTATTCTGTGTATGTGTGTGGTTGAGTACATGCCAAAGAGATCACGTGGAAGTCAAAAAAGACGTTGTTGGAGTCAGTTCTCTCATCCCATCATGTCAGTCCCAGGAATTGAACTCATGTCATCAGGTTTTGTGGGAGGTGCCTTATCCATTGAGTCATCTCTGTGTCCTAACTATAGTGTTTCTATACACCAACAAAGGACTTGTTTTAAAATTTCAGAAAATATTGCTATTTATGGCAGCTATAAAACCACTTAGGAATTTTCATCAAAACACTGGCAAATAAGATAAAGCATTATAACATACATATCCAGAAAATAAAAATACATATCTTGTTTATGTACCACAAGTATTAATACTGTTCAAACACCTTAACCTCTAAAACAAGTGATATATTCACCATAATTTCTCAGCAAAATATCAATGACTTTCTTCTAAAAAAAAAAATAGTAATGAATCTACAGGTCATGCTGAACCCGAAAAGACCTAGAATGGTAGAAAAAAATCCAAAGAGAAGAATATATTATTCCTGACTGCACATCCAGAAACTGCTCTGTGAGGCTCAAAGTATGACTGTGATCAAAGATGGAGGCTGTTGCCAGCACCCTTCACACCACTGCGGAGTTCTGGGGAGCCTGAGAGTCACCCCATGGAGACTTCAAGAAGGGACTCAGAGGTGGGAGAGTCTGCAGAGCCTGTGATATCCCCAGAACAACTGAAAAAGAAGGCAGATTCTATGGGAAGATGCTTTTAAAAAGTGAATTCAAGAAATTGAAAGGAAAAATGGACCAGAGCTGTGCTCACTGGAGAGCATGGCAAAACCACAGACATGGCAGCAGAGGGTATGGAAGCTATATGGGAACACAGACACAGTGGACAAAGAGCATGACATTATTGAATAGGGCTGGTCCTTGGCCTGCAGGCCTGCCCACAGCATGGAGCCAGCTGCTGGAGCTGCTGCTGCTGCTCACCCTGCTGGAAGAAGGGAAGTATGTGCCTGAGAAGAAGTCAGCAGGCTGCAAGTACAATGGTCATGCCTGTTAGCCTCAGGATGCCTGTGTTGAGGTTGGGGAGGTGTTTTGTGAACTGGAGCTCAAGTGGATTCTTTCCTTGGATGCTCTGCCTAGATGTAAGACCACTCTGACTCTTGGAAACAGCAGGATACATGTATGAGAGGAGTCTCAATGATGGTCCAGTATTTATGGTGCTTTATGTACATGTCTGTGGCCTGGGTTGCTGCTGAAGGCCTTGTCGATATATGATATCCAAGGCCCATGCTGCTGGAGACAAAGTGGACACCCGTAGTCTGTGCTACAACTGTGGTCCATGTTAGTGTCCATGGTCCCGGTTGCTACCCAAGTTCATGTTGATGTATGTGGCCTGTGTTGCCACAGAGGGCCATATTGACATCCATTGTCCTGCTGACAAAGGAGTCATATTGATGTCTGGGGCAAATATCACCATATAAGGCCATGAGGATTTCTGTTATCTGTGCTGCCACCTGAAGATATATTGATGTCTGTGGGCCATGTTGCCATTGAGGGCCATGAGGGTGTCCATGGTCCATTTGGAGGGCCATATGTGGTCTGTATTGCTGTCAGAGACCCTGTTGAGGTCCATAGTCCAAGCTGACAATGGAGGCCATGTGGATACTAGTGATCCGTGCTGCTACGTGAAGTCACATTGATGTCCATGGGCTGAGATGCTGCAGAAGACCATATGGTGTCTATGGCTTTTGTTGCCTCTGAAGCTAAATTGATCTATATAGTCTGTGCTGCCACTAAAGGCTATGATGGCATCTGAAGCCCATGCTGCAGCACAGGGTTGTGTTGATGTCTGTTGTCTGTACTGGCAGAAGAAACCAAATGGAAGACTATGATTCATGCTCCCACTGACTGTAAAGGATAAGGAAGCTTCTTTTGCAGTGGTATCAATGACTAAAGACTCATAGTTGAGAATGAGAGAATTAGAAGGTTTCTGTGACAACACTCCCTTCCTACCCCACCTCACTCCCCCCCAAAAATGAGTAACAGCCTCAGCAGGAAGCCATTGAAGGGAACTCTTAAAATCTGTGATAAGGATGTTGAAGTGTAGCTCTCCATAATTGATGGCTTCTGGTGGGGGAGCATGTGGGGATTAGATTTCTTTAAGGAGCTCGCCACTGGGAGTATGACCATGCCTCAGTGAATATAAGGGCAACAAAAATTGGACTTGGTTTTGTTTTTCTTTGCTGTTGTTGTTTTGTTTTGGGGAGGGTTTTTTTTTTCCAGGGAGAGTCACAAAGGTGGGATACAGACCTGGGAGGACTGGTAAGTTAGTATGATCAAGGCATATTATGTGAAATTCCCAAATAATCAATAAAAATATTGTGTTGAAAGAAAGGGATATATTTATTATTCCTTGACTACTGGAAATAAAATTAGTCAATAAACATAATACCAAACTTAGGAAATAGTCTATATTCAAACAGTCAACTAATTTTTAACAAAGCCTTCAAGACACATTGTGGAGAAAAAATAATCTGTTCAATAAGTATTGCTGGCAAAGTTGAACGTACATATATGTGCAGAATGAAATTAGATCTCTTACCCCCACCACCACCATTATCTACAAAAATCTATTTATTCCTAGTACATCAAAATCCCAAATATGCAACCTGAAACTATAAATTTATTTTAGGAATATATCGGAGAAACTTTTTAAGACATTGATGGCCAATGGCTTTTCAGATAAGACCCATAACTATAAGCACTCAACATAAAACTAGTCCATCAAGAAGCTCCTGTGCAGCAAGGAAAACAATCAAAATTATTAAAATGGAAGAAATATCAAAATGGAAGAAAAATATTTATAAACTATTCACCTACCAAATGATTGCTATGCAGAATTCATAAAGAACCAATGAGACCCAACACCAGAAAAATAAACTCAATTTTCAAGAAGCTAAAGAGCCATGGGCTTCACCAGCTATACAGTAATCAATAAGAATAAGTATGCATAAAGATGCACAACCTCACCAACCATCATGAAAGCACAAGTTAAAACCACAGTGGGATAACCTCTCACCCCAGAATTAACTTTTGACAAAAAAATAAATGTAGGAAATAATGCTGAAAGGGTAGAGACTCTTAGGCAATATTGGTGAGAGCATAAAGACAACTCAGCCTTGATGTAAATGATACAGAAGTTTCTCAAGAAACCTTAAAAGCTTTCTGATCATCCATTGCCTGTGTCTCTTACACTCTTTCAACCTAATCTTCTTCAATGATTCCTAAACCTCGGCATTGAAGGCTGAGAATTCCAAGGTTTCTTTTTCTGCCTTGGCTAGTTGTGGGTCTCTGTGTTAATCACCATCTCCCGCCAGTAGAAGCTTCTCTAATGAGAGGTGGGAAATATGTTAACCTATGGGTATAGGAGTTGGTTTATTACTATGTCTCTTTTGTACAATAATAGCAGGTTCTCCTCTAGGACCTATGACCTGTCTATCCAGAGATTCTTCATCCAAGAATAATCATTTCATCGTGTAGAGTGGTACTTAAATCTAATCAGAAAATGGTTGGTCACTTCCACGACAGTGCAACTGTACATATAAACTCACAACAGTCGTGACAGCAAACATAAAACCTATGAAAGCTCAAGTTAGAGCAAATCCTAGCATGGAGAGGGAAGTTAGACAATGGATTCCCACCTAGCTGGGGAGCTATTGTCAAGTGATAACTGCTGAGAAAGGAAGAATCAATACCTCTAAAAGAGTAGCATCGAGTAAGTTAACCACATTCCTGAGGAAGACCACACACCCAACAATATATTGACTTAATGGTTGGAAACAAAGAGAAAAGGGCCCTAAAGTCAGAAGAATAGAAAATGGGGTATATCTTGAAGAACTTGTGCTGTGGAATGTCTTTCTGGATGCTGTGAATATGTGTTGCTCTGATTCTTTGATAAATAAAATACTGATTGGCCAGTAGCCAGACAGGAAGTATAGGTGGGGCAAGCAGATGAGGAGAATTCTGGGAAGAGGAAGGTTGAGTCATGTGGCCAGCCAGACACTGAGGAAGCAAGATGACAAGGCAGAACTGAAAAAAGGTACCAAGCCAAGTGACTAAACATAAATAAAAATGATGGGTTATTTTAAGGGTAAGAGCTAGTCAGTAATAATCCTGAGCTCATGGCCAAGCAGTTATAATTAATATAAGCCTCAGAATGATTATCTTATAAGCAGGCTGTGGGACTGCTGTGGCTGGGCGGGACACAGAAAAACCTACAGCTACAGACTTGAGGGGCAGATGGTCAACATACATTCTATAAAATTCTTCAAACAAAAAGCCTTGATGATAATATATTGTATGAAAAAAAAGTTGTTTCAAAGAAAGTATTTTAAAAGGAAAAAACATTCTCAAATAACCTTCAAAAAAGAACTTCCATAAGATCCAGAGGTGCTACTGCTGCACATAAGTTTGTGGCAGCAGCAACAAGACACTAATGCTGGGCTGTTACATAGTCCTACATTTGCTGTCAACTAGACAGTGCCATTTTTATTCAAAAATAAAGGGTGATCGATGTCTGCCCTGTCCACTGTAAAGGGTACAGCCTAATCCCTCATGAGCATAAAGCAGCAGAATGCATGGGCAGTAGGTTTGCCTATGATGATCTGCTCACTCACACAGGACTTTTAAGGCAAAGTTAGTTAAGTTGTTAATGCTTTCTTACTACCTGTGAATTTTTCTGTCTTGCTGTTCAAAAGACAGTTATTTAAGAATAATTTAGGTTTCCAATTCAGAAATGACAATTGCCTTATCTCCTTTGTTGAATCCCAATCAGCAAGGAAATGTATAATTAAAAATAACCCTAAACTTTGAAAGACAGGAAGCCATCAGTTCCATATAAATATGCAAATTTCCTTTATTAATCTTTTAAATGAACCTGCTTTCTTCACTGTGCAAGGATCATAAGTATCCTATTGCACTAATAACCCTTCAGTATTATTAACTATGTTTTTCAGGTCTAAAATAAATACCTGGTTACTGGTTAAGAAAAACCTCCCCAGAGGAATAGCTGCTAAATGGCGTTTGTTTCTATAAACACAAAATATGTCATTAATCCATTTTTATCCCAGAGAGGATAGTTGTTTACATGCATTATGGTGATTTTATTGTATCTTATTAAGGAATAATGGCGAACTAAAGCAACTGCATTAACACACTCTTGTAATAAAAGCTAACGCTTTCACTATTCTAATTAGTTACACTCATTTCATGACAGAATGAAGCCAGATATGTTCATCTACGTGTGAGGCTTTAAAAAGTACTTCCTTTGTAACTCAGATATGAAATGCTCTAATTTTAGCACAGGGATGCTATGCTATAGTGCAGGACTAATACAGAATCAAGGCCAAATCTCGCCTGAAAAGATCTGGACATGCCTCAAGAGACTTCCCAACTACTCAAAAAATAAAAAGCTTCCCAACAAAAATTCTATATTGCTCTAATTGTTCCCCTGTGTAATTAGTTAGTTAGCTAGGTCATTGGTCACTGTCTTTCTGTAGAACTAACTATAGGCACAATTAGTTACACTTAAGCTAGTTACCTATGGCTCTGATTAAAGTGTGAAAACAGTAAAGGCATTGAAAAAAATTGCTCTCACCAATTTCCATCTCACTTCAAATCTAGCTATGTATATGCTTTAAGTTATTTTTAAGTAAATACACAGGATAGGCAAGGGCATGTCAATCAGTTGCTTTTTCTCCCTTCCCCACACCTGCTACTTTCCATAATCCTCAGAATTCTTTATAAATGAGTGATGAGATCAATTCTGCGTGCTGAGAGCCTTTTTGTGAGCAAATGTAGGGGAGATATTTATATGGAAACAGTTACTCTGAGCAGCATGTCACAGCTTCCTTTTTTTACAACCTATTATGAGACTATATCTTTAATTTTAATAAGATTGATTCCTTTTGGATTACCTTAGCAACAAAAGCATGGTACTGATTTAATGTGAGCTTTTGTGTTATCATCCTTACAAGCATGGAAATTAATTGCCAATGACCCATGGCCTATCAGAGACCAAGCAGGATTCATTTTAGTATCTGTATGAACCTAATGGCTTTAATGTTACAGGTCCACTAGATCTACATATTGTGAACTAGCAACCCAGGTGCTAGATTCATAATCACATGGTAAAAAATGGGTAGAGATGTATACTTAAATAAGTGAAAGATTGCATTAGTAATAACAACTTGATAGACTTAACTAATAAATTATTGCAGCCCATTCTAGACTACGTAGTGAGTAGTATTGTTACGTGTGAGCACATTGTTATACAACTGTAACAAGGAACTTAACTTGAGAAGGGCCTTGAAGAGTAGTGGTTGGATCAAGGAAATCCATCAAACTAAAGAATATTGTTTCTGTCAACAAAGATTATCTTTCCTTGAGACAAAGCGTTCATATAAGGAATCATAAGAAGGCAGATCATATAACCAGGCACCAGTACAGTTACTAATGTAGAGTGGTCTGCTCCTAGTGCATCGACTGCTCACCTTTATCTATATGTCATAAGATATCCTGTATTTTGTAAATCTGATTCACATAAGTACTGATTAAAACATCTCATGGCTTATCTTTGGTTCTTCCCAGGAATAGTTAGTTTTAGTTAATTATCAGGATGCAAAAAGATTCTTTTTCACTGGGAAACAGAGAAGGGTAGTGAAAAGCTATTCTACTTTGGAGGATGAGAAGAAAAGGAAACGGCCACTTGAAAAAGAGGAAAACTTTACAATAGAGGACAAGGGAAAGTTCTGGAAAAACAGCTTCTGTGGAATCCAATAACAAATTCAACCTTTCAAACATTAACCTCTCTACTGCGAGTGACTCTGAGCAACTCAGAGTCACTGTTTCCATGCACATATCTCTCCCACATTTGTTAGTCAAAGACGTCACCCTAGCAAACGCCAGTGTAAAACATCATCCTCAGGTGTGTGGCCTCCAAATTAATTACTCTCAAATCAACTAAAACCAAGGTGAAGACAAGGGCTTACCTAGCTAGGTCTTTTCTCAGTAAAACAACTCTCATCTCTCTATAGGGAGAGGACAGGACTTGGAAAAAATAAATATTGGTTTTTTGAAACTTATTTATAATCCAACCTAATATCTAAGTTCTGTTAGAACATTGAAGTTACACTATGTTTCTATCTGATATCCACAATTAGCATATGCCTTGTATGCAGTAACTATTTCCTCAGTCAGTATAGCTGTACAATATCCAATAAAGGCTCATCTGATGATCTTTAAGAGTATCAGAAAAAAAAATTTTTGAACAAAGCTATGATTGGATTTATAATCTTAGGGGAGAGTACAATCCTAATAGATACATTGTCATGTTCATAAGGAGAACATTCTATAGGAACATATTTATAGACTTTATACCTCTATATGAGTGATTTTAAGGTGAGTTTCAGAAAACAAGGAACTATCCAAGATGGGGTATACTTTAATAAGAAAACTAGCTTTGGTATAATGTTAGAATAATCTAGAAAAATGTTGTTAAGCAAATAGTAACGTAGGAGTACTCTAGATAAACAGCACTGAGAGATGGTAGATGTAAGTGATGGCATGTATAAGTGAAGAGTTGGGTAGTATATATTGAATAAAATTAAAATTTTAATTTTTAGACTGATTATAGTATACTTCCTTAGTTACATTTTTATTGCTGTAATAAGACTCTTTGATCAAGGCAAGTTATAGGAGAAAGAGATTTTGTGAGCTTACAGTTTCAGGATTTGCCTGTGGTCATCATGACAGGGTGCATAGCAGTAGGCAGGCAGTCATGGTGCAGAAGCAGTAGCTGCAAGCTTACATTCTTATCTACAAACAGGGGGCAGAGAGAGCTAACTGGGAATGGTGTGAATGTTTTGAAACCATAAAGATCACCCCCGTCCAGCGACTGAAAGTCAGATTATAAAATTACAGAAGTTGGTAAGTCCCAAAATTTACAAAGTGAATAATAAATGTTGATGAGCTAGAACCAGACCAAAGAACCAGGAGAGCCAAAGGCACATTTGAGCTTCCAGGGCCAGCAGATGTCAGTCCAGAAATAACACCATCTTAGTAGAGTTGGAAGATAGGAAAATGGTAGATATCTTGAGGGAACAGAAGGACACAGGAATTCTCTCTTCAGGAGGAGCTTTTGTGAGCTACAATATGGATGCTATCTGTGAATTTAGGGAGGCCTATTTGTGAAGGTACTTGTATTGGTTTGAATGAGAATGGTACCCACACACTCATGTACTTGAACACTTGGTCCCTAGTTGGTGGAACTGTTTGGGAAGGATTAGGAGGCATGGCCTTGTTGAAGGAGGTGTGTCACTTGGGGGTGAGCTTTGTGGTTTCAAAACATTCACACCATTCCCAGTTAGCTTTCTCTGCCTCCTACTTGTGGATAAGAATGTAAGCTTGCAGCTACTGCTTCTGTACCATGACTGCCTGCCTACTGCCATGCACCTTGTCATGATGGCCATGGACAAACTCTGAAACTGTAAGCCCCCAAAATCTCTTTCTCCTATAACTTGCCTTGATCAAAGAATCTTATAACAAGCAATAAAAATGTAACTAAGGTAGCACACTTTATTCAGTCTACAAGTTAAAATTTTAATCTCATTCAAAATTATCACAGAAACGACCATACTTTTTGACCAAACATCTAGCCACCCTGTATTTTAATAAGTTGTATAATAAAAATAACCATCGCACTTGAGAACTATTTTACTATTTGATTTACAAGTCACCTTCTAGGAGTATCTTAGGCAGGGTTTCTCCTCCTGTGAGAAAACACAAGAGAAAGAAAACCAAAGGCAACTCGGTAAGGAAAAAAAATTTATTTTGTTCATATTTCCACACTTCCCAAGGCAGTAACTTGGAGGCGGGAACTGAAGCAGAGGCCATGGAAGACTGCTGCTCAAATATTTCCTCATAATGGCTTGCTCAGCCTGCTTTCTCATAAAAGCCAGGACCACCTGACCATCAGTGGCACAGCACACGTTAATTAAAAAACAAGAAAATGCATCACAGATTTTCTCCTACAGACCAATTATTTGAGGCATTTTCTCCATTAAGATTCCTTCTTCCCAGAAAAGTTTCTAGCTTATACCAGGCTGACACAAAAAAGCCACCAGGAGTTGGTAAATAAGGTACACTTGTTTCAACTAAGTAAATTTTGACATAGAAACAAATAAAAATTTTTCAGTCAAGAAATCTTTTAATTATATTGGTTTAAGTTCCCAAACTTTTATTCACAAATTGAGTGCTATCCAATTTCCTACTCTTGAGATCTGATGTTTAGCAAATTTGGCACCTTGCCTTAAATATGGAAATAACATTAAAATATCCATGTTACATAGAAAACTACTCAGTATTATCATGCAATACATTCATGAGGCTGAAGAAATATTTTGGAATTTGTAACATCTACATTAATTGACACTAGCCACAAAGGTGCACTGAAATTCACCTGCCATCATCTGAACAATACTAATAAAGGAAAGTTTGGGAAACCTCAAGTTAATACAATCAAACTAGAGCTAGTAAAGAGAACTTTTGCTCTGAGAAAATTGGTTGTTGTGATGATCAAATCTTATTGCTACAAATACAGTTCTGGCCAACTGCAACTCTATGAGCTGCTTGTCAGCAAATGGTTACAGAGCCCTTTCTGTCCCCTCACATGGTATCTCCAGTTTCTTCCTAACTACAACAGTGTCAAAGTTCCATCATTGCAGCAGAGACTTAAGGACCTACAGAACTTCAATTTATTTCATGTATTTTAGGAAAAAAAAAATCTTTCAACCTCTGACCTACATAGATATACATAGTTACTTCTGTGACATATCATCCTATGTATAACATGGCTAAATAATGAATGTGCACAGTGTTTCCCCTATTAATTATTGGTCAGGTATCTTGGGTCCTCATTGAAACTGAATCTTATTCGTATTCATACTTAGTATGTATATTATTTGCTATCAACTCTTCTGTTAAGCTTTTCTCATTGAGAAAAATATCATGGTCTAAACTAAATGTCAGCTAATAATTATAGAGGGTTTAGTGCAATAGAAGCAACATATTCAATATTTAGCAGCAAGATGTCTAAAAGTATACATATATATATATATATATATATATATATATATATATATATATATATAAAGTATTTTCATGTTCTGAACTTTGAGCTATTTCAAAAGACATTTAATGAACTGCTAAGAGTTATGTGTTGATCTCTCAAATGCTTATTTGTTGATGGAGCATCCTTAACTTGGTCTAAAAAGCAGCAGAATAATAATCAAGTTTTCATGTACAGTGAGTATTCAGTTAACCCCAGACCTTCACCAGGCTGGTAAGACAGCAAACTGCTCCTTCTTGCCCATTTCAATCCTGAGTTCACTTAGTGTCTCTAAAACTATGCCTTTATCAAGGTAGATACTGCATACTGTAATTTGACTTGGCAAGTTTTAGTCTGATCAGTGTTATTTTCTATATTAGGTTTCTAGTAGATACAAAATACAGCTCTGAGTACAGTGATTAATTGATTCACAGATTTGCCATCTGCTTCATTCAAGCCCTGCAAGGTGAGAAATGACAAATTTGGACTAAAGAAATTGAATATTAATGAGGCTGAGCTTCTGCTACCTTTTGAAACAAAAAAAAAAAAGAGGCTGAGGTTTCTATGTCAGTGATATGTTGATGTTTGTCTAACAAATAATAGCACCCCCATCTTCATTAAGGTATGACTAACAATTTGAAAATTATACAGATTTAAAATATATAATAATATTTCATCTTTTCATTGCGAAATAATAAGCATATCCAAATTATTAGACTATGCCTCACCTCTTATAGTCATCATTTGTGTATGTGGAGAGAACACTTAAGATCTTAAGCAGACTTCAAGTAATGCTGCTGTAATGATTATAATCACCATGCTATACATTGTCTAAATCCTAGTCATCTGAGATAATGAAAACACTCTACCCCTTCTCCAATATCCTCCCAATTTCTACTCCATTTCCTCGCAGTTATGCCACTCTGCTTCTATGAGCACATTTTAGACTACATTGAAATCACATGACATTACCTTTTTTCCATTTGACTAATTTCACTTAGCATGTCTTCCAGTTTCACCTAAGTTGTCATAAATGAAAATATTCAGTCCAATATTAAGGCTTAAAAATATACTGCTTTATATGTACCACACTGTTTCTTTTTAATTAAAGCATCAAATAATAGTTACAGGAATTCTGTGTCTTGAGCAACGCTCACTAATGATAGTGCAGATAGCTTTCCACAACACTGATTTTATTTCTTTGGAAAATGCTCACAAGAATGAGATCATGAGAGCACATTAGAGCTCTGCTTTTACATTTTTGAAGAAGCATACTGTTTTCTACACTGGCTATGTAAATTTACATTTTCATCAATGGTGGACTGGAGTCTTCTTTCCAAATATACAGCTATTGTCAATTTAATACAGCCATTCTAACCAATGTTTTTTGAGGAATACACATATATCCCATTGTGGATTTTAAATGATGAATCCAATATCAGTGAATGAAAAATTGCAAAGAGATAAAAGTAAAATGTCACTACATAATTGTTCCTATATGTAGATACATGTACATAAACCCAAGAACATAGAAAGCATCAGACACAGTAAGTATGAGATGATACATTTTAACATTTTACTCTTAAGATTATGTGTTTAATTTTAAGTTAATTATTAAATTTTAGAAATTAATTTCAGTAATTTAGCAATTATCTCCTGTTGGTTGGTATAAATGAATTTCCATGAGCATATCCTATTCATCTATACTTAAAATTTTACATTTTGAAAAAAGTGTAACCATGCTGCTTTTTTATATGGAAGTAACTTTTCTGTTAATAAAGTTAAAAAAAAATATTACCTCACCCCTCAGACATACGTGTGTAGACACACACATTGTCCTGTAGATTCAAACTTCTGTGGTACAAGTGAATGGGGAAAAGTCCATGAGGCCTTAAGCCTACAGTAAGAACTCCAGGCATCTGAGGAAAACTGAGGACAGGAGAAGTGGTCTTCCCCAGGAAAAAGCATACCAATGCATTGTCCGCTGTCAAACAGCCAGACCTGAAAACATACATGCAACTAACATTATAAGGACTGACGAGGTAATATTCAGTAATATATGTGTATACAAATATGCATGCAATAACAATTAGTGAGAAGAGAAGGAAGGTAGTATATGAGAGGATTTGAAGGGAGGAAAGAGAAGGGAGAAATACAATTATATGCTAATCTCAAAAATGAAATTAAACAAAAAAAGAAATATATTCACTGGTAGCCACAAAAAATAATATGAAATTGGAAATTTTTCCTTGTTTTATTCGGTGAATACATGGAGCTATTACTTCCTAACTTTCACCAATAAATCCTACATATTTTATGCTCCAAACAGGCACACAATCTCCTTTGAAGGCAAAGATAGTTTCTTAGTAACCTTTATGTTTTCAGTGCATAAAAAACTATCGTTGACTTAGATACCTTTTTATTGCTGTGGTAAAAAAACCTGACCAAGGCAACTTATGAAAGTGTTTAATTTGGCTTATTGTTAGAATTTAGCTTAGTGTTAGAATGCATGCCTGCTGAGCAAAGGAGCAGCTGAGAGGTGACATGCTGATCCACAAAAAAATGAGACAGAGATATACACTGGCAGTTACAAGAGTCTTCGAAACCTCAAACCTCACCCCTAGTGATACACCCTCTCCAACAAGGCCACACCTTCTAACCCTTTTCACAGAGTCCCACAGCCAGAGCTATTTAAATATATTAGCCTGTGAAGACCATTCTCATACAAACCACAACAGAAACAAAAATATCTGGACAACTTATTAACGAAATTACAAATTAATGAATCAATATTACTCTGAAAACATCCTTTTATTATTCCCATTCAAATTGGCAGGGGATTGTATTGTTTTGCGTTTATTGAAAATAAATTACTTTTCATATAATATATGCTCATTACAGTGACCTCTCCCTCTACCCCTCCTCATTCCTTCCCAAATCCCCTCCTAACCAGATCCACTCCTTTTCTGTCTCTTATTAGAAAATAAACATCCCAATTTATGCAAAGAGAATATTCAACAAAATATAACTATTCCCTGGAAAGTTAGTAATGACAATATTGTACCCTGTATTTAACATAGGTGAAAAAATGGGGATATAAATAGCATTTTAAGGATTTTAAAAGATACTATCTGCTTCAAAGATTCAATTTAAATATGGAACTTGCTGGTACACATGAATGCCTGATAGTGAAGAGTTTACATTATTCTGAAGCCATAAGAAAGGACCCAATACACAGTAACTTCAACTAACTGTATCAGGAGAAAAAACCCGTAGTGAAAAGGAAGCAAAGTTGTAGTGGGTAGCAATTCCAGCTTTGATCTGGAAGTTCCAACACCCATTGAGGCTTCGGTAACCGTCAAGCCTACAAGGCAGGGCTGAGAAAGGACCCTGAAGACCTGAGATCTGGATGGGCCAGCTCTCTTGGTTCCTGGACCCTGGATGCTGGAGGTAGACCAGAGTTCTCCAGAGAACACCTCCGCACTGCGCTACACCTTTCCCAGACCCTGTTACCTATCCCTTCACTTGTAAGTTACCCCACAAAATAAACCTCCCTTTTAACTACATGGAGTGGCCTTAATAATTTCACCAATACACAGTCATTGTTCATCACATCATTAAGTTAAAGCCACTGCATGACACATAGGAATAAAAAAGATAAAGAAATACAACTTGACCAAGTGTTTTTATTTTATCTAAAACTAGACTGATCTTTCATGTGTTCTCGGCCTCATATTGTTATTTTTTCTCCTTTTTTTATTTATTATATTTGTGTTTTAATTTTACACTTCAGCCATGGGTTCCCCTGTCCTCCCGCCACCTCCCCCCCACTTCTCCCCAGCCCCTCCCCTCCATTCCCATCTCCTCCAGGGCCAAGACTCCCCTGGGGATTCATTTAAACCTGGTGGATTCAGGACAGGCAGGTCCAGTCCCCTCCTTCCAGGCTGAGCAAAGTGTCCCTGTGTAAGCCCAAGGTTCCAAACAGCCAGGTCATGCACTAAGGACAGGGCCAGTTCCCACTGCCTGGGTGCCTCACAAACAGTTTAAGCTATTCAATTGTCTCACTTATCCAGGGGGCCTGCTCCAGCTGAGGGTTCCACAGCCTTTGGTTCATAATTCATGTGCTTCCATTCCTTTGGCTATTTGTCCCTGTGCATTTCCAGTCTTGGTCTCAACAATTCACACTCTTACAGTCCCTCCTCTTTGGACTCCTGGAGCTCCACCTGGGGCCTGGCTGAGGATCTCTGAGGATGAGAATTCCAAGACGACTGTTAGGGTGTTTAGTCATCTGATCACCAGACTAGGTCAGATCAGGCTTTCTCTTGACCATTGCCAGCAGTCTACAGAGGATATATCATTGTGGATTTCTGAGGACCTCTCTAGCACTTTGTTTCTTTCTGTTCTCATGTGGTCTTCATTTATCATGGTCTGTTATTCCTTGTTCTCCCTTTCTGTTCTTGATCCAGCTGGGATCTCCTGCTCCCCTAAGCTCTCTTTCCCTCGAACCTTGCCCTTCATTACCCCCACTCATGTCCAGGTTGTTCATGTAGATCTCATCCATTTCTCTGTCATTGGGTGATCCCTGTGTCTTTCCTAGGGTCCTATTTGCTAGGTAGCTTCCCTGGAGTTGTGTAGAAGTCTAGTCATCTTTGGTTTACATCTAGTATCCTACTATGAGTGAGTATATACCATGTTTGTCTTTCTGAGTCTGGGTTACCTCACTCAGGATGATTTTTTTCTAGATCCATCCATTTGCGTGCAAACCTCATGACATAAACTCAAAGCAATACCACTAAAATCAGGAACAAAGCAAGGCTGTCCCCTCTCCCCATACTTATTCAATACAGTACTTGAAGTTCTAGCCAGAGCTATAAGAAAACATAAGGAGATTAAGGGGATACAAATTAGAAAGGAAGAAGTCAAGCTTTCCCTATTTGCAGATGACATACTAGTATAGATGAGTGACCTCAAAAATTCAACCAAGGAACTGATACAGCTAATAAAAACCTTCAGCAACATAGCAGGATACAAGATCAACTCAAAAAAAATCAGTAGCCCTCCTATATACAATAGACAAAAAGGCTGAGAAGGATATCAGAGACATTACCCTTTACAATAGCCACAAATGATATAAAATACCTTGGGGATACTCTAATTAAGCATGTGAAGGACCTATATGACAAGAACTTTAAGTCCCTGAAAAAAGAAATTGAAGAAGATGTCAGAAAGTGGAAATATCTCCCATGCTCATGGATAGGGAGGATTAACATAGTAAAAACAGCGATCTTACCAAAAGCAATCTACAGATTCAACACAATCCCCATCAAATTACCAACACAATTCTTCACAGATCTGGAAAGAATAATACTCAACTTCATATGGAAAAACAAAAAACCCAGGATAGCCAAAAGAATCCTGTACAATAAAAGAACCTCTGGAGGCATCACAAGCCCCGACCTCAAGCTCTACTATAGAGCTACCATAATAAAAACAGCTTGATACTGGCATAAAAATGACATGTGGACCAATGGAATAAAATTGAAGACACTGACACTAACCTGCACACCTATGAACATACAATTTTTGACAAAGAAGACAAAACTGTACAATGGAAAAAAGAAAGCATCTTCAACAAATGGTGCTGGCATAACTGGATGTCAATGTCTAGAAGACTGCAAATAGATCCATATCTGTCACAATGCACAAAACTTAGGTCCAAGTGGATCAAAGACCTTAACATAAATCCAGTTACTCTGAACTTCATAGAAGAGAAAGTCTTGAACGCATTGGCACCGGAGATCACTTTCTAAATATCACACCAGTAGCATAGACACTGAGAGAAACAATCAATCAATGGGACCTGTTGAAACTGAGAAGCTTTTGTAGAGCAAAGGACACGTTCAACAAGACAAAGTGACAGCCTACAGAATGGGAAAAGGTCTAAAACAACCCCACATCTGACAGAGGGCTTATATCCAGAATATATAAAGAACTCAAGAAATTAGACATCAAAATGCCCAACAGTCCAATGAAGAAATGGGCTATAGAACTAAACAGAGAAATCTCCACAGAGGACGTTCAAATGGCTGAAAGACATTTAAGGAATTGCTCAGCATCCCTAATTATCCAGGAAATGCAAATCAAAATGACTCTGAGATACCACCTGAAACCTGTCAGAGTGGCTAAGATCAAAAACACAGAAGACAGCTTATACTGGAGAGGATGTGGAGCAAGGGGAACTCTCCTCCACTGCTGGTGGGAATGCAAGCTTGTACAGCCACTTTGGAATATGGTGCTTCCTTAGAAAATTTGGAATACATCTCCCCCAAGACCCAGCTATAGCACTCTTGGGCATATACCCAAGGAATGCTCAATCATACCACAAGGGAATTTGCTCAGATATGTTCATATCAGCATTGTTTTGTAATATCCAGAACCTGGAAACAACCTAGATGCCCTTCAACTGAAGAATGGATAAAGAAAATATGGTACATATACACAATGGAGTACTACTCAACAGAGAAAAATAATGGCATCATGAGGTTTGCAGGCAAATGGATGGATCTAGAAGAAATCATCCTGAGTGAGGTAATCCAGACTGAGAAGGACAAACATGGTATATACTCACTCATAGGAGGATACTAGATGTAAAACAAAGATGACTAGACTGCTACACAACTCCAGGGAGGCTATCTAGAAAATGGGACCCTAGGAAAGACACTGGGATCACCCAATGACAGAGAAATGGATGAGATCTACATGAACAACCTGGATGACTGTGGGAGTAATGAAGGGCAATGTCTGAGGGAAAGAAAGCTTAGGGGAGCAGGAGATCCCAGCTGGATCAAGAACAGAAAGGGAGAACAAGGAATAACAGACCATGATAAATGAAGACCACATGAGAACAGGAATAGGCAGAGTGCTCAAGAGGTCCCCAGAAATCCACAATGATACATCCTCTGTAGACTGCTGGCAATGGTCAAGAGAAAGCCTGATCTGACCTAGTCTGGTGATCAGATGGCCAAACACCCTAACAGTCATCATGGAACTCTCATCCAATAACTGATGGAAGTGGATGCAGAGATCCTCTGCCAGGCCCCAGGTGGAGCTCCACGAGTCCAATTGTCGAGAAAGAGGAGGGACTGCAAGAGCATGAATTGTTGAGACCAAGATTGCAAAAAGCACAGGGACAAATAGCCAAACGAATGGAGGCACATGAATTATGAACCAAAGGCTGTGGAGACCCTAGCTGCATCAGGCCCTCTGGATAAGTGAGACAATTGAATAGCTTGAACTGTTTGGGAGGCATCCAGGGACCCAGACCTGTCCTTAGTGCATGAGCTGGCTGTTTGGAACCATGGGCTTACACAGGGACACTTTGCTCAGACTGGAAGAAGGGGTCTAGACCTGCCTGTACTGAATCCACCAGGGGAGTCTTGTCCCTGGAGGAGATGGTAATGGAGGGGAGAGGCTTGGGTGGAAGGTGGGGGAGGGTAGGGGGAGGACAGGGGAACCCATGGCTGATGAGTAATTTTAAAACACAAATATAATAATAATAAAAAAAATTTTAAAAAAGAATATTTTTTCAAGAGTTCTTTTGAAGTATATTCATACTACAATTGATGGTTGGAATAGTAAATTGAAGATTGTGGCAAATGAAACATCAAAAGATCTAGCTACATAGCACTTCTGAAAGGAACTGCTATTATTCATATACTCTGCAAAAAGTCTTAGTTCAGGATTATAAAAGTTAAATGGCAATAACTCAACATTTTACTCACAATTTGTATGAGGAAATAAATCCTAGTGATCTGTCACACTATGGTACAATGATAAGCCTTTTTCTTAGCCTGTGTTCAATCCCTGAATTCCTACTGTCAAGTGTGGGTAAGTGTCTTTAAGCAAGTCAAAAATGCTACAGGATTTTTGTAGCTATTTTTTCACTTTTTTCCAAATTAAGAAATTTTTATTCATTTTACATAACAACCACAGATCCCACTCTCATCCCTCCTCCTGCCCCCCCATGGATCTCCCGCAACCCAGCCCCTAGCCCTTCCTTTGAAAAAATAAGGCCTCCTATGAGGAGTTAACAAAGCCTCGTACATTCAGTTGAGGCAAGACCAAGCCCCTCCTCCCTGTATCAGGGCTGTGCAAGGTGTTCCACCATAGGTAATGGACTCCAAAAATTCAGCGCATGCACCAGGTGTAGATCTTGATCCTATGGCCAGGGGTCCCTTAAACAGACCAAGCTACATAACTGTCTCCCTTATGCAGAGGGCCTAGTCTAGTCCCATGCATATCCCACAGCTGTTTTTCTATAATTAATGAATTCCTCCTAGCTTGGTTCAGTTGTCTCTGTAGGTTTCCCCATGATCTTGACACCCCTTGTTCATAGAATCCCTCTTCTCTCTCTTAGACTGGACTCCCAGAGCTCAACCTGGTGCTTGGCTGTGGATTTCTGCATCTGCTCCCATCAGTTACTGGATGAGGGCTCTATGATGACCATTAGGGTATTCACCAATCCGATTACTGGGGTAGCTCTCTCCACTATTGCTAGTGACCTGGGGTCACCCTTGTGAATTCCTAGGAACTTCCCTAGCACCAGACTTCTCCCTATCCCCATGATGTCTCCTTCTATCAATATGTCAAGGTGCAGGCCAGCATGGAAGACTCCTGGGGGCAGTCCTCACCACCAACACCCCCATCAGATTCTGCAATCTACAAGACCCATTCCCCCCTCCCAAGCCCCCCCACCCCTGCAACCTCAGAGGCTCCCTGAGACACACACACAGCAATCACAGATTGGACCAAGAGCTTCTCCCTCATACATAGACATGTCTTGCACCAACTGGAGGAAGAAATGGGTAGACCCCAGTGCAAAAAATCCATACAACATAATGGGGACTTTGAGGATTTTTAAAATAGTGTTTTATACTCTGTTCACTATCAATAGGCCAGCAACGACTCTGGAGCTTCTTTAGTTTAAAATTATATCACATACCACTCAGTTCTCTTTGGCTCACCTACCCTGTAGTTGCAGCAACATTTATGTTTTAGAAATTAATTCTTATTACCTAGAATACAGGCCAAGAATAAGAAAGAAATGTCAAGTTTATTCAGGTGGCATAATGCATGGTATACTAGAAACCACAATTAAAAAAAAAAATGTCCTGAAATGATACAAGCAGGTTCTTTGAGCACTTGAGAGAAGTACAACCACTTAAATTAGAGATACTCTGATTAAATTAAATGATTCATTTTTAAGGCAATGTTGAAATCTAAATCCCTCTTATCCACATGATGAGATGACTGAATGTATCTCCAATTATAGTGACCTTGTTCACCAGTGATGGAGACCTACACACATAATGCAGTCAAAGCAATTGCCTGCATTATAATATGAACAGGATTAGACATGACAGAAAATTGATCATTTTCCAGATAGTTTAGGCCAGTCACAGAGTGATCAATCAGACTGTTGTACAACTGATGACACAGAGGTCAGACAGTCCATATAACCAAGCTCCGTTTCACAACACTGTAGTTCACACAGGTAATGCAGTCATTATGACAGCCCCAAATTGATGATTGATTAGCTGACTTTCAGTTCAGTTTCCAGACAGCCTCCCCATCTCCACTGTTTACTGTTCAGTACAGCACTTTTCCATTTGAAATGAAACTGTTCTTGAGCAGCAACTTTTAGGCCATACTTTTCAATAATTAATCAGTGGAAATGCTGGCTGAACAGTCATTAGTCTACCTTCAATCCACTTCCAAGAAGAACAGAACTGTACTAAGGCAATTAATCTTCCTAATCAATTGTGCAATGGTCAAAGGAGAATTATGATCTAATATTGATTGATAAAAGTGAAAGGTAAGTTTAATTCAAATAATCTGAGTCTTCCAAAACATTTTCAATTAGAATGCAATCTAGGAGCCCCCATTATATAGATTTCCTTGGGGAGGTATCATTCAGAAGACTGTTAAGGGGCCTATTTATATGCTGGCAGGAGAAAAAATGTTGGAAGCTTATTCCAAACTTTAGCAGAAGAGGCCTAGGAATATGAACTAACATACTGTATCCAGAAAACAACACAGTTCACTACAGTTGAAGCAGGTGTTATGTTAGATTTTAAGAAATGAAGAGGTATGTTCAGAAATGCAAGTTAGAAGTATCAACCTAAACACTGTGTGCGACGGTCATTGCACTAGGATGTGTCATCAAAAAGTATGGCCTAGAGGAAAGACACTGCAATGATCTAGGGAAGAAAGCTGGCCAGAAATGATACAGTAGCTGGATGCTTAGAAAGGGTCAGAAAATTACTGAAAAAATTAAATGGATCAAAATTAATGAGCTATAGAATTTGCATAGATTTACCACAAACAGTACTCTAGAAGGAGACCTAAGGTTCTGCCTCTAAGAGAAATAGTTGTTAGACTGGAGATGAGGAGAAGGAGATGATGGTGATGGTGGAGAAGGAGAGGAGGAAGAAGAACAAGGAGAAGAAGAACCACCTGAGGTTCATCGCTAAGGAGTGTCAGGGTGTTGAGACATAAAACAATAGAGATATGTATGAGGCAACCATTAACATATAGTGGTGTGGTGATATTTGTGTCCCCCAACATATTGTTCACCCTAATGAACTTATCTGGAGTCAGAGAACAGAACAGCCACTAGATAGACATAGAGGCCAGAAAATGGTGGCACACATACCTTTAATCCTAGCATTCCGGAGGCACACATCCATCCAGTTCTCTATGAGTTCAAAGCCACACTGGAAACAACCAAGCATGGTAACACATGCCTTTAACCCCAAGAAGTGATAGCAGGAAGCAGAAAGATATATAAGGTATGAGGACCAGAAACTAGGGCTGTTACTAAGCTTTTAGGCTTCTAGCAGCAGTTCAGCTGAGATCCATTTGGAGGCTTCCAGTCTGAGGAAACAGGATCAGCTGAGGAATTGGCAAGGTGAGGACAGCTGTGGCTTGTTCTGTTTCTCTGATCTTTGAGCCTTCACCCCAGTGTCTGGCTCTTGATTTGTTTTCATTAATAAGACCTTTTAAGATTTGTGCTACATAGTAGTAATTGAAGGTATAGACAGGGATGTGATCCTGGGAAATCCTACTTTTTAAAAAAGGTTACAAATCTGGAAAACTCCAGTAGGATCATAGTACATGAAAATGAAGGAATCACGGAATGACATAGATTTATCTCATCAGATCAGCCTTGACACAGAGTCACTCTAGGGATAGTCATTTGAAGCTGTAGTTTCTGTTCACTTAGATGAACACTGATTCTTCATCATAGGAATGCTGGCAAGCAGAGAAACCTGGCTCTCAGACTCATTGTGCTGTGTCCATGCCATAGAAAAGCAGGCTATTATGAAGACACGAAAATTGTCATTATGTATGAAAACGTAGGAGTCTTCAGTGCTGGGGATCAGAATCCTGGCCTGAAAATAAGCACAGTCGCTTATTAAGAGTTAAATTCTGTTCTCCCGAAAGGATACCTCAAAACCAATCTCCAGGACATAAGAATATGGCCTCACTTGGAAATTGTGTTGTTGCAGATTAATTCATTAAGATGAGTCCATACTGGATTAGAGTAGACCTTTAGTCTAAATGGAATCTTTCCCAACAAGGAAAAAGGCATGTGAGGACTCAGACACACAGAGAAAATGCCATGAAAATTGGAGACATAGAATTTGAGGAATGCAGATACAGGTCAAGGAACACCCACAGTGACAGCACCCTCAGAAACTAGGAAGGTACAAGGCTAGAGGAACACTGAAATGATTCTCCTGACATACCTTATTCATTTACACTTCAACCTCTAGAACTACGAGGAAAGTAAATTCTGCTGATGTTTTAAGCTACACAGTGCATAGAACCACAAGAAAAACGGTACAGCATGCAACTGGGCTCGAAACTCTACACCAGGGAATGACAGAAGTGTGAGCCACACACATTTGATCAGCTTTTCTGGGGTTCTTGGTCATGATATGCTGCTGAACTGATTCTGGCCAAGGGCTCCAGTTAGCTAAAGTTAAATTAAGAAATATCAATATCAAGAAATGGTTTGAGTGACTTTACATTTAAAAATCATATTCTTCTGGTTCTATGGCTGGCTAAAACTTTGTTACATATGCAAGGTTAACTGGATAATTAAAGTCATTTCCCAGAAGTTTTAGGTCAGAAAAATAATTAACCTAGGTAATAAGGAGGAAAGGTATTGTTCTCTTGACCTGTATATTTTTTAAAATAATGCTTCAATTTCCATGACTTTTGATGCATAGACATGACTTTATTTAAAATCTAATAAAAATAAAGGTCCATAAAAATAGGTACTTTCAATTGTCCTATTTT
Source organism: Onychomys torridus (assembly GCF_903995425.1). Taxonomy (NCBI): domain Eukaryota; kingdom Metazoa; phylum Chordata; class Mammalia; order Rodentia; family Cricetidae; genus Onychomys; species Onychomys torridus. Next base: position 50,782,632 of record NC_050453.1, on the reverse strand, counting down.
CTTTGAATATATATATATATATATATATATATATATATATATATCCATTAACCCTTCAGATGTCTGACTTCACATATTAATTTCCTAGTTATCCTTGCATTTCTCATCAATTCATTCTTTATTTTTTTAAGCTAGTAAACCATACATCAAAGATCTTAGAAGGGCCTCAAAGTTCTTGGAATAGCATATGTGTTTTATGTTTATATTTTTTCATGAGAGAAAATGGTACATATACATAAATATCAGTAAAGAAGAAAAACAACACCTAAGGCAAAATGTAAGGAGAGAACACTCCAACAAAATATAACCAGCACAGTAAATCTGTTCTGTCAGATCCTTGACAAGCAGGTTTATGTTGACCTCTTTCTGTTTGGAGAGAAAGAGGAAAGAAACCAGTGTCGATCAAAGGTTAAGCAGAATAAAAACTAAATTGGGACACAGAATAGCTACACAAGCTTTCCCCTTCAATCAGGGTTTTGTTATTTTTATTTTATTATCTGTACAAAAGCAGACTACCATGAATTTTCTATTAGATTTTCTTAAAAATGCAATTTCTGATGTTCCTTTCTTTGTAAATCTTATGAAAGTTGGAAATATTAAAATTAAAATATTAAATTTTAATTCTTAATTATGGGTGTCTTCAGACTGCTAATCATGATCTGAACAGCAAAAACACTAAGAAATTATGCGCCTTGTTTATTATAACCTACAAAAAAAGAAGAAAAAGAAGAAGGAGGAGGAAGAGGAAGAGGAGTGGGGAGGAAAGAGGGTTTCTGTCAAATCTATGTCTGCTCCATTATAGCACTGTAGATTTCATTTAAAAGACAAGCACTCCTGCCATATAGAGTACCATGGTATGAACCAGCAGAGGTAAATGTGTCTGCTGGTGAAGCATCTGCATGACCCAAAATGTAAAACGTTGTTGCATTTTTTTAAATAAATTCTGGCCTAAATCCTCTTTTAATCCTCTTAAATAAAAAAGCATATATGAGATAGCAGATCTCACAAAGCAATCCTGTAAAAATCTAAAAGGGAGTAACATAGCTTTATGTACATACACACACACACACACACACACACACACACACACACACACACACAGACACAGAGAGAGAGAGAGAGAGAGAGAGAGAGAGAGAGAGAGAGAGAGAGAATGCAGTTCTTTGAGAGGAAAAGGAAAGAAGGAACAGGGGTGTTGAAACGAGGAGACTTTTTCACACACATGACATTTCTAGTATTCTTTCACCAAGGGCCATTTATAATCACACTGGTCTTTGCACAGGAAGGATGTGATGTAATAGGAGTGGGTATCTTAGGGATAAAATGTGTATTTCTTTATCTAGTGACTGCTTCTTCCTGGCAGTCTGAGTGTGTACTGGGATGTTGGCCATTTGGAATAGCACCTGTGCTGTTGAAACCTTATTTCTGAAGCTCACACAGGTTTGAGGCAGACAACAGACCTTTCTCATGACCTCTGTTTAACAGGGACTGTGGTAGGCACTATGGTTATCTGGACTCAGAAAGACATAAAATACAAAATATGCATTTCCTGTGCAAGCCTGAAATCAAGGCAACTAAAAGAAGAGATTGCTTCCTTCAGTGAGCAGGGGAGATCAAGAAAGTCTATGGGGAAGAAGCAACATTTTAACTGACTTTGAAGGATGTTCAGGATTTAAAGACACATCAGTGAGGATAAAAGATCATCTTGGGCTGAAGCTGTCTGTAAAAATGGAGATTATGGGAGCATCCACTTCACAATAATTGAGAGGATCAAAAGAGATCCTTATATGAAACTGCTTTCTAGAACCTAATCTTATAAAGATGACTACTATCCAACTGAGGTATAGCTTGAATATGCATTCTCCCAAATTTAACTTGACACTTAATCCCCCCTGTGGTGGTACTAACAATCAGGCCCTTTAGGGAGATGATTAAATTACCAGGGCTCCACCTAATACATGAATTAGAGCTGAATAAAAGGGCTGGAGCAGTGAATACAGTTCTTCAATACCCAATCTCAGCCATGTTGGGACACAATAATTAGGTTCCACACAGAAAGCAGAGGCCAGGGCCTCATAGGATGCAAGACTCTAAGAACCCCAACTTCTACATGCCTTCAGGTATGTGAGAAATGCCTGTCCTTTATAAGTTACTCACTTTCTCATATTTTGTTATAATACAAATGAACCAAGCCAGGATGAAACAGTAGGGTGAGTTCTCAAGTTCACACATTTGATAATTCTAGCAAGTTACAAGCTGCTTCATCATACCTATTGCAGAAAAGCACCTTTGAACTCCCATCTGAGTAAAAGAGCCACTTGAAAAACACAGAACTTTATTAAGTGATATAAATGACTTTTAAGAACTTGAGAAATAAGCACTGAGATGTTTAATCTTCCAATTAACTCAAAGCTTTAATGAAAATCCAATAGATAAAAATAGCATTAAGAAATTGGAAGCATGTTCTTAAATTAATGTGAAAATATAATGATAAGTTTCAAATATGGGAGAACTATTAATAAGAACAGCCTGCTTCTAGCAGGAGAACACCCAAGGCTATATCAGGAGCAGTAGTGGCAGTCCCATGGAGCAGAACAGAAAGAATACAACCAGCAAAAGTTCAGTTAAATAAGCCATATTCAATAAAGTCAAGAATTTGGATAACCTGGGAAGAAAGAGACATTTATCAGTAAAATTTGCTAGATGAATGAAGTTCCTAACCAAACATGTAAACTTCAAAACACATGTGTGATTTACATCTGAGGTGATTTTAAAAAAAAAAAAAAAACTATTCACAACTTACCTGAAACAACCAATCCTTAGAGCCAAAGATCATCAACTTCCTAAGTCTTGGCTACTATCATTACAGCTTGGAATATGTGGGACCAGAAAAAGATTTAAGTGTAATCCTAGTAACACAAAAATGCCAGAGAACAGTGCAATAAAATGCTATACAGAGGAGCTGTGTATGTATATCTCTGCAAACTCACACCACTACACAGTCTTACTATACAATTCAAAGCTACAGATGCTATGGGAAATCACCTTTTCTAACAGACTGATTTTTTATTTTATGTAATGAGTATTTTATCTCCAGGCATGTATGTGCACCACGTGTGCCTGATGCCCACAAAGCCAGAAGAGGATACTAAACACCTTGGATTGGAGTTGTAGACAGTTGTGAGCCAGTATGCGGGTGATAGCAATAAAACAAACTGCTGAGCCATCCCTCCAGAACCTGCTGACAAGAACCTTAAGAGGTAACATCTATCCATCGATGGATGACACGTCAGACCTTGGATATAGCTGCCTCCTCAGATTACTTTGACCATTGAAGGGGATGTGACAATAGGAATTAGTCATGTGTACTGTTATGTCTGCCTCAACTTTTTTGTCTGTTTTCTGTAGTGTTTCTTGTTTTTGTTTTGTTTTGTTTCATTTCCATTCCCAAACTAAGTTCCCTAAAGGACCGTTCTTGTTTACACTTGGATCACCAATGCCTAGAGGAGAATTCTGTGTGAAGTTAAACTAATGTTTAAATTTATATTACATAAGTACAAATTAAGGAATATTTCAATTAAACTAAAAACCTTATGAGACTCCAAAGATAAGCTTTCTTTATCCTCCCCCAATTCTGCTCAATTTGTTATTCCTCTTTTACAGTATTAGTTCTAGTGTAAGCTTGTCTCTTCACACTTCCAGAACATGCATTGCTAGTGACTTGCAGAAATGAGGGGCTCTATGACTTAAGCAATGCTCTCAAAGAAAACTCTGCAGTATAAAGAGCTGCACTAGCTATTAAGTGTTACAGGTTTTCAACTTTCAACGCAAGTATTAAAAAATGAGGTATGAAAGCCAGTGAGATGGCTCAGTGTTTAAGAACACCTACTGTTCTTATAAAAGACTCAAGTTTGGGTCCAAGCACTCACAAGACAGCACACAACCATCTGTAACTTCAGTTCCAGAGGAACTGATGTCCTCTTTTGGTCTCTGTGGGTACCAGACACACAGTGCAACAGACATGCATGCAGACAAACACTCCTGTACACAAAATAAAAATAAAGGGAGATCATTTTAATGAGACATGTGTTCTTTATGTCTCTTCTCAACTGCTTGAGAACATGACTTGACCTTAAGTAAAGAAACTCTCATGTGTATTTATGTATGGAATACATTTTTTATGTACTTCTTCCCTTCCTAGAGGTTATAGAGACTAAGAAACACACACGAGTCACTTCAAATTCTTCATATAAATTTGGTAGTGCTCATTTGGCATGTTGAAAGAAAAAATTAAGTGCCCTCTCCAAGAAAAAAAATGGGAGCCTCAAAGAACAAAGATACTTAAATTGATTTTTCTCATTCTGTTCACATTAATATACCCCAAAGATAAGATTTTTAACATAAGTCTCTTATTTTAATAAAAGAATATACTTCAAAAATTCCCCCTTCGAAGCACAGAAAACTAGCAATATTTAGTAATTGCCATCAAATGCTGTAGCCCCACAGTGTTACCTCAGCAGTCAAAGTCATTTTTCTGTGATCTAGAACTACCTCTCCTGCCTCTTGACATATTCACCAGCGTATCAAAGTCCTATCTTTATTCTTACTCCTCCAGAGCTCTTGGAAAACAGCAGAAACATTTACTTCAAAGAGCCCCAGCTTCAAACGCACTGAGAGACCCCCTACACCCTCCATCACATCTCTGATTTCTGTTTCTGAGTGACTCAGTCAATTGTACGCCACAACAACAGAATCCCTAAGACTGGGCAACCTGAAAGGAACAGTAGCTTATTCTTATAGTTCTGGAGGCTGGAATACCACAAGCAAGAGGCCTATATTAGATGAAGACCTCCATGTTGCATTGTCCATCTAGAGAAAAAAGGTTGGAGTAGGGCTCATCTTTGATCAGAAATCAATTAACATGCTTATAGTATTAATGCATTAATTCAAGAGTCACAATGGCCTAATCTATTATAAAAGTTCTCAAGTCTCAGTCAGCGTCATTGCACTAGGGTCTAGAAGTCTAATTTGTGACACGATCTGACAGCAATCTCCCTGGAAAGGGGAAGGAGAAATGATACAATTATATTATCTCAAAAAATATATTTTGAAAGAGGTTATTAATACAAATACATTCAAACTATAGAAGCTTTTGAGTTGAGACCAGTACTCTACTCACTATTTAGATACAACTGCCTTATGCTGAACAGGGTGTGTGTGTGTGTGTGTGTGTGTGTGTGTGTGTGTGTGTGTATGTGTTTGTGTGTGCTTGTCCAGTCCTCTAAATAACCACATTACCATATAATCTTCTTCTCATGGCAGAGAAAATTAAGGCTTACAGAGTCATAATCATAGTTAATGACTGGCCAGGATTGAATTTGTTCCTTAGATTCCAGAGCTGATGTTATTAACAAAGCTGCCTCCTCAGGGAAGGCATTCAATCAACACACACACACAAAAAAAGAAAACAAAAAGATATTCCCTTCCATCCTTCTCTAAATATATACACATATTGATCCAAGAATGAAGGTATTCTATTTTTATGTGCTTAAGTAGCTGAGGATTACCTCACCTGTCAAAGATGCTCTTCCCCATGGGGCTTGGATTGAATAAATTTACTAACAGTAAGTTTTCCTCACATATAGGTGAGCTTTCACATACACACACACACACACACACACACACACACACACACACACACACACAAATAGAAGTAGCCATGAAAGATGTCCTTTAATTGGTTTAATTCACAGTAGGTGGATTTTTAAGGTGTCTCATTACAAAAGAAGAAATGAAGTCTCTTTGACTGGAGCTTTATCTTCTCATCAGTTCTTGCTCAATCCCATGGGTAATCAGATTTCTAAATTAAGTCCTGGACTGGACACAACAGACCATTCTTATGTTACTTCTTTTCACAAATTGCAAATTTGTCCCTTTTTTTCCAGCCATCTTATTCTATCTTCAACACAACACTTAGCCAGTACTTTAAAAAAAAAAAAAAAAAAAAAAAAAAAAAAAAAAAAAAAAAACTCAGATATTCTAGAGGAAATTTTCCCTTAGTAAGGAAACCATCTAAACTATTCTTTTTATTATAAAAGAAAAAGGCCAACTTATACAGCCTTTTACACTGAATACCTGTATTCATGCTCCCTTTTTGCCTTAGTTAATGCTTTTATATAATATGCTGTTTTACATAGTGTCATAGAGTGTATAGGAGGAAACAAGTTTTCTTCACTTTATGAAACATGTTCTATGCAAAAAGAAGAAATCAATGAAGAGATACATTAGCAAGAGCATTTCACAGATTGGTGTGAAAGAAACAAATGATGTGATGTGATAGGTTATGAGAATGCACACCACAGAGGTGTGGGGAACGAGATAGGACAAGACATGTGGGACAGAAAGAGCAGGCCTTACCAAGAGATGTAAGCAATGAATAGGAACTAGCCATAGGTAGTGCCAGATAGCTGTATTCTACATATCAACTCATTCATTCCTATATGAGACCTTACAAAATAGCAACTTGAGAGAGAAAAGTATATATTTCATAATTAAGATCATGAAGCTAACACAACTTACACAAATAAATCTAACAATGTGTTAGTCAAAGAAAACGCAAGCAGAAGGCACAACTCACAGCAATGAGACCTGAAGTCATTCTCTTAGCAATTCTCAACCTTAGTTATACCCATCTAAATTCCTTTACTTTTCTGTGAAGGAATTTTTGTAAGACTAACACTAAGATGTAATCTCAATAACACCCCTGAGCACTGTATCAAAATTGAATCATCTTATACATGACTTGTGGGTAGTTAAGTTGAACAAGAATATGTCAACAACTAATACTTTAGAATATTATATTTCTGAACTCTTACCATTTACTTTTTAATTCTACTGAATACACTCTAGTACAAGAAATAGCATGTGTTCTAAGTACTTGAAGACAACTCTTGCTGTCAATGACACATATGTGAAAAACACAAATACCTAAATACATAAGGGCAATCTTTATAAACATGTTATTTATTTCTCTTTAATAGATGGTTCAATGTATGATTTACAAAAAGAAAACCAAAATAATAAATTGCTCATATACTAGGTAGGAATGCTGCTAACCCACAGCTAAAATGAGCATTTACTCATGAGAAGCCTCAAATTACGTGTTCAGGCATTCTCCCAACCAGGAGACAGGTTTTCCAAAATTTGCAAACTGCTATTTGCTCTCCACTTACCACTTCCTAAACACAGATACAAAGATATCAAACATTGTTTCCTTTCTGACAGTCAAGTCATTCTATTATCTCAAAAATTGGTCGAGACAGAATGTAAACAGTGCTTTATAACTTCTGTGTTGTTGGGAACATGCAAGCTAGACAAAACTTAACAGGTGAAGTGTTTTAACATATAATACAAAAGATATAAAAGTCTGTGCTGGGAAGCAAGTGAGGGGAAAAGAAAAGAAGCCATTCTTGAGGACAAAGAGGCACCTAACATCGACAAGTTGAGGCACTTGGGTTTGAGACTCTCATTCAGCTCCTGCCTTCTACTTGAATATGGACTTTGGTTCACACATACTAGTGGAATACTATTATTCTCTAAGTACCAGGCATTCCTTCCTCTGTACCCTTGATCATGATAATTCTAACATTGCTTATTTGGTAACTGTCATTTTAGTTTACTTCAAGTGAGTGAAGGGGTACACAAAATTAGGTGGGTGGACAGAATTTAAAGTATCCTATGATGCTAGACTTGCTTTCTGAACATTTCCATGTCAACAAAGCAAGAGTTGTGATAAATTTTAGTGGTGCAGCAACTGTTCCCTCAAAATAATAGAAGGCTCTTCCGGAGCTGACAAAGCTCAGGTGTGTGTGTGGGGGGGGGGGAATTAAATCACCTCAGACACTACCCAAGAGGCTAAAAACTTTCCCATCTGTGCCTGACACATATTAGATTTGAAGTATTTGTGTTTTGAGGAAGGAGAGCAGTGTGGTATATGGGAAGTTCACAGTCTTTTTAAGAAAAGTCTGTATTCACATCTTGATTTCATGTACCTTGTATCTATGCCTTCTTGGAGAAATTACTCACCTTTGTTCTTTAATATCATTTGCAAACACAGTTATCTCTAGTCTTACCTGATTGTGTCATTAAAATACTCTATAAAGAGGAAACATTTCCCCAGTCTAATGAAGTCATCAGGATTCATTGTAAATACGACACTGATGTTGGGCAGTGTTTTTCTTCCCATAGTACTTGGAGAGCCAAGAGTTAACAACACATCTGGTTTGAGGTAGATTCACTATGTTTACTAAAGAAGTCCTGCAGGAGAGGAAGGAAAGTATACAACTGATCTAATCTCTTGTCAAGAGGATAATTGGACCTTGGAGCAAACACAGGAATGCTATCTACTATGAGGAAGGATCTTATCTATGTAGCATTCTTAACAGAATCCTCATAGCTATGGATTGCTTATAAAAAAATAAAACAAACCTCTCATCAGTGTGCTTAAGAGAAATCACTCTATAGACTAAGTCTCCCATCCACGCTATCAGGACACTCTGTCCTGCCCTCCATCACCTGCCTCTACACCATTAGAAGTATGCAATGTATGATGACAGAGTTGAGAGCAAGTACTGTGAAAGTCTGCAAGGGACGCTAGTTAAGGGATTTGGGGTCTAATTTGAAGCAAATTTACTAAATAATATTACAGTACTTACCTTTCTACTTTTCCTATTTACTGGCCTTTAAGATATCAGTCCTAGCTCTGCACAGGAACATCTAACAATATCAACTTCCCATTTTTATAATGTATTCACAAAAGGAGTATTTTTAAAATGTTGCATAGATATAAACATCCACAAATTTTCACTCATGATTTCTGCTTACTTCCTAACATGTCTGTATCTTCAAATTTGTGAAACTCTGAAAAAAGTTAATAAAAAAAAAAACACTTGAAACTTGTCTTCATTTTCAATCTCAAACAAAACAAAACAGATTCTGCCCCTAGTTTCTAGTTTCACAAGAATGTGTTGGTGTCCTGATGACAGATTGTTACAATTATTTTAACATGTCAATGAGCACTCACACATTCCAACAGAAAACTTAATGTAAGCTAGAGCATTAATCATTGAAATTACTAAAACAGTAGACTGCCTTGCACAGTCTGATACATATTATTTAATGTTCTAAACAGCTCAAGAACTAAGTATCTTCTTCATTTTGTAGATGAGCAAACTAAATTCCAAGGAGGCTATTTCATAGCAATAAACTTCAAGCTAAAGAATTGAAAGAACAATAGTCAAATAATAATATGAACTGAGCTGAGCAGAGAAATTTAAGATTGTGTCTCCACTCAGCTGTGAAAGGTACAGTATTTTACTGTATCCAGGCTAACAAGTTGCTCTGGTATAGGTTTGTTGGTAGTAGTGGAATAATAGACCCCTAGGCCAAAGATAGTGACAGTTAATAAGAACAATAACAGTTGTCAGAATGTCAGCATTTGAACTAGCCCTACAAGCCCTGATTCCAAAAAAGATGCGAAAAGGACAAGGGACACCCACACACATAGGGAACTGTACTGCAGGAAAGATCTACAATGGGCAGTAAGAATCAGCCTGGAAGGAGGGGACTGGAGCTGCCTGTACTGAATCCACCAGGTTGAACTGAATCCCCAGGGGAGTCTTGGCCCTGGAGGAGATGGGAATGGAGGGGAGGGGCTGGGGGGAATGTGGGGGTGGGTGAGGGAGGGGGGAGGACAGGGGAACCCATGGCTGATGTGTAAAATTAAAACAAATATAATAAATAAAAAAGGAGAAAAAAAAGAATATCTATGTTCTATTATAGAAGAAAGCACAATATGTACTTCACTGGGGAGTATGCATGCCTTCCCTCAGTTCCAGAGATCATCTCCAACTTCCAAGACTGTTTGATCCCTATAGGCAACTGGCAGCTCTGAGCAAAGGCAGTCAGTGTTCAACTCTCAAGATACTCAGCAATTCACGACATCTACACAACATTCTCTCTCCTTAGTATCACTTGGTTCATAATCTCTGAGGGAGCTGGTAATAACTTAAACATACTAAGTTACTAGCAATTGTAGGAAAAAATAATAGACTGAATTATTTGGTAAACTTATAAGATTACATTGGCAATTTGTAAATGCACAAATGTTTTTCTGTATTGGAATTTGTGGAATGATGAAAATATAATGGTGTTCTGATTAAATGAAAAGTAATACTAGAGACTCCATTGAAGATTTTCATAGGATCAAATTGGAAAATATGGATACTGTAAGCTAAACTAGAATACTGGCTGGTAGGTCCCACCCATAAGTTCTCCTTCTACCCACATCCACTTGAAATCATAATATAATCACAGTGTTTCCCCTTCTTTTTCCTCCCTTCAAGCCTTCCCCTGTATCCCACCTTTCAAATTCATTACATTTAAATACAAGATTTATATGCATGTATATGTATTCCTAAATACATAAGTACAACCTGCTCAGTCCATATACTTTGACTTGTGTGTATATTTGCAGGGCTGACCATTTGGTGTTGGACAACCACTTTGTTATCCAATTTTCCTATTTCTCCTGTTCTCCACTTTCCTTCTCCAACTGCCACTTTACTAAACCAGCATCATCCATAACTACATACACATTTTTAATTAGACACCTAAAAACAATTAGTAATAAAGGGTTTTAGTTTTTAAGCTAAAAACAACTGCACTTTCTCTTTAGTGGACTTGCTGGTCCATCATGGAAAGAGTATCTGAACTTGCTGCACTCTCCCTATGACCAGAAGAATTCTCTGCTACATGAAGAAGCTCTGTGAGTCATAATTAATTTCCATATTTAATACATTTCTTGTATTTCTGTGAACAGAAAGCAAAAGGGACCCTAATCAACAAAATTTCTAAATGTGGTTCTAATATAAATACCAATTTGCAAATGGTACATCTACTTATAATTCTGTTAAATCTGCCAATATTACCTTAATTCTTGTTGTCAGATGACAAATTAGTGGTTAACTCTATAGACTAATGGAACATTAACTGGTTATGATTTTTTAATTATTTCTTATTAATCTAGTCTCCATGTAGGATTGTTTTACCCAAACTGTTCCTAGGGGCATATTGTGGCATCTTTGTTGTTAGCTTCAAAATTTTTATTTCTGAAATAATTCTAGAAAATACAAAATTTTAAAGGTCAAAACACTGCCATTGCTATTCTAGAATGTCAGCAAAATTTCCTACCTCAAGCAGCAGAGCAGAGTGTCCACAGGAGTGACCAAGAAAGCCCAATAATAGTGTCATGTTGCAGCATTAGATTTCTTTAACCAAACTCTTGCTCAGTGAGTAACCATTCTCTCCCAAATTTTTACAAAATCAGACATGCCCAAGTAAATAAAAAACAGTTAACTCAACCAGGATCAACATTCTAACCAAGATCCACAGCTGGCAAATACCAAAGCTACACAACATCAGAAACCAGGAAACTGAGGAGGAAGAGAAGCAATTCCGTGGAGCATATCAGAACAAACTGTTCAGTGGAGTTTTCAGGTATATCAAAACCTGAACATGAAGCTTTCTGACTAGCTTATGCTTAAGTAAGGACACTCTGTAAACAGGGGTTACAAATTCTAGGCTAAGATACATGTGGTCCACTTAAAGAATTTTAGGCTCAAAGTTCTATGTGTACATTAAGAGCATGGTGTCTTGCCATCTATGTTAGATTTCACATTAGTAGCAACATTTTTAGCATAATCCATATTCCAGGCCCTATACTAAGCATTAAGCATAATACCTTATTTATGCCTCCTACCATCCTATTTAAAAGATAAATATAAGTAGTCATATCTCCACTTTCAGAATAAGAAAAGAATACTCAGGGATATTTAGTAAATTGTTCAGTAATATGAATCTGATATAACATGCACAAATACCTATTTATAATAGACATATTTCTTTCATGACTTTCCAAATATGAAAATGAACTTATTTTTTCTTCAAAGGCAACAGATGAGATTCACTTGTGTCTACAAATTAAAACTTTGCAAGGATTTCATAAGAATTCAAAAAACCTTGAAATTTTTTTCTTCCTGTGTGTAAATACCAAGTACTTTTGTTTACCAGGTTTTTAATACACTGAAGATATATTGTTCCCAAGACATACACATTTGTACATGCATATATCCTGAACCTGACACACTGGAATAATGTCAATTGTGTTTACTTCAATAATTACCTTCAAACAAACATATGTAGTGATTTTATCTGAATGTCAGATCCCACATGGCACTTCCCTTGTCCGACTAAGGCCTTAAGGAAGTAAATTAATGGATCAAAACCTGAGTAAACACTAATCCAGTGCTCAAAATATTCTGGAGAACTAAAATTTCTAAGATTTCCCTAGAGGTATTGCTAGTCTTCTCAAATAGCACTCATAATGAAAAGGCAGTTAAATCATACAGGAAGCGTGCCCATTAGAAACATATGCCTAGAGTCTGTCAATGTGGGATAAAATCATATACTGACTCCTACAAATTTCCCTTATTTTCTTGTATTGAAATAGATTTTTATACAATATATTCTTATTATGTTCCCCCACCAACTCCTCTGATATCCTTGCCACCTCCCCTTTCCTCCCATCCAAATCCATTCCTTTTTTTTTTTTTGTCTAGAAACAGACCATAATAGGGCAAAACAATCAGTAGATAAAGAGCCAAAGGAAAATCATATAGACACAGAGACACACATGTCCGTGCACACAGAAATTCTCTAAAAACAGAAAAACAGAAGCCATAACATATACACAAATGGCTCCTATAATTTTTAAGCAGATCGAAGATGAATAAGTCATTGTTATTAATCTCATGTGTCTCCTCACTATAGCAACAGATTCCAACTTTGGATATAGTCAAGGTTAAGAATGACTGGTCTAAAATGGTGCATGATTTCAAACCCAGCACTGAGGAAACAGAGGCAGGAGAATCTGACAGTTAAAGATTCTGCCCTGGTCTAAAGAGTGAGTTCTAGGCTAGCAAGGGCTATACTGTGAGATTCTGCCTCAAAAAAAAAAAATTCCAGTCAGCAGTAATTTAATAGGTATGTTATCCTAATTTACAGTTTGTACATAGGTGTGGAAACATGAAGAAATATGAAAGCAAAGGAAGTTGGCACTTACTTGATTGTTTACAGAGTTAGATAAAGGTCTGAAAAACAGACTAAGTCATTTATCCAACTGAACCTCACCACATGATTAATTAATGATACCCTTCCAAGACAAAGGAAACCATTTGGCGTGCATTTGATGAACCATAATTAGAAAGCCAGACAATATTTGCTGTTAGGTAGATCAGTAACTTATCTAGTATGCTCAATGAACCATAATTCTAAATACTGAAAAAGACATATCATTTGGGGCAATAATCCTCTAAAAATTAGCGCTCATTTATGAAATTATGAATTTATTTGTAGAGAATGTATTACTTTAAGAGAGCCATTCAGTCAGTAGCTTCACATACTATGCCACTGAACCCATCTCGTGTAGATCATAACTAGTTAGTACCTGCCAAGAACAGAAGGGCTTACCTGTGTCATTATATATATCCCAATACTATCACATAACAACTCAAAATATATACACTACAATGAGTAATTTCTATTTACCAGAACATTTATGTCCCTGATGCAATTTTTTCTTGTCAATATGTTTTAAGGACTCCCAAACAACCCTATTCCATTAGTTACCCTTTGTTTACCAGTTTGAGATATTTTTGATAGCAAGAAGAATACACTAAAAGCAAAAAATGGAATCTCTCATTCTAAAATATGTCCATAAAATAGGAATCTATGTTTAATGCATTCCTACAGTGTTAGATGAAGAAAGGAAAATGAAGGAGTGGGTTTTTAATGCACAAGAACACCAGGACATGAAAAGAAAACCTTTCACAAGCACTAATGGGAATGTTCAATGGAGTCCATTCAGCCCACTTGTTATAATTGGAGCCTAATTTTACTTTATTAATCTCTTGAATATGTCCTTTCTTTCAAAAGTCTGAATAAAAAAAATACACCTTAGAACTTTATTACAGCTTTGAGCTGGCAAGATGGCTCAGCAGGTAAAATCACTTGTCAAGCAAGCCTGGTGACCTGAGACTGATCTCAAGAACCTATGTCATGGAAGGAGAGAATCTACTCCACTAAATGTGTCACCTCTACAAACATGCTTTGGCTCGTGCCCCCCCTCCAATCTCTCTCTCTCTCTCTCTCTCTCTCTCTCTCTCTCTCTCTCTCTCTCTCTCTCACACACACACACACACACACACACACACACACACACACACACACATTCACGCATGCACACACACACACATGCACCCTAAAGATTTTACAGAAAGAGCTTTTTTTTTTACAGCTATTACTGAAATGGCATTTTTCCACAGCATTGAGATTATAAAGGGATTTACTTTGTCTGGCCTGTGTTCCAAGTACATACATGATGATAAAGGTGACAGAGGTTAGGCCTCATGAAGCTCCTAGAAATATTTTAGGAAATTCAAATAAGAAACAAAAGTCTGTCATTCAAAGGTCATGCAGTATATGGACTCCAGGGGTCAAGAACAGCCACCTCTAAAGCATGTAATCTTCCAGCTTTCTGTACAATCTATACTCAGTAAGCCAGCATAAGCCAGGAACTGAGCCACAGTAAAATCTAAACATGATAGCATTTTATTTTAGTTAAAAAATAGATCTCTTTCAACTTCATACTTGTTTTGCACACTCTCTGTGTTGGCATTAGCTGCTATTCCATGGCAAGATGGATACAATTTCTAGACCTTCTTGTCCTAGCTGAAGTCTGTCCCTCATCTGTCAATCTTTTTCTTTAATAGAACCTGTTTCTTTCTCAACATATCACTCTCAGAATTTGATGACCAAGAAAACCTTGGTCCATATAGTCAATGCTCTTTAAACTTACCAAGAATTAATTTATCTATTTCATGATATTATATCCTTCTCCATATTGCTTTGATCCTCATCCCAAATACTTTCCACTGTAACATAAAGAATGTCAGTGTACAGTCTTCCATCCTACAATTACAATGGATACAATGATCTAGCTAGATACAAACCCAATAGATCAACTAGAAAATTTAGCCATGGATTTCCTGATGGAATTACAAAGAAAGAGTCATCAAGGAGACTCTAAATCTCATAACTCACTTCCAGAAAAAACAAAGTCCAAGCCAAAAGAGGAGGATAATTTAGTTATTAGCCTTTACTGTTCCAGTGACTCAATTCTGAGAAATGCTAATGAAATATTGAATATATAGTTTTAATACCATATTAAATGCATCCAATTAAACTAAACAAAATACCCATGTTCATGGATCTTTTAGTTTCATATCAAAACACAGGCAGAAAACAGTAAATAAATCATCTAGTATATTACAAAGTTGTGGGTACTATGAGGAAATAAAAGCACGGGCACAAAGCAGAGTTACAGGACTGGGAGAAATGCCTAGACTGAAGCTTCAAATGACAAAAAAGGTATATTTCATTGTGAAGTTTTTCAGCAGACTAGAGGGATGTGAAGAAGTTCCATATATCACTATTTGAAAGAACTTTCTAGACATTTGCAAACTGCTACTACAAAACCTCTAAACACAAACTGCTTATGTGTTGCCAAAGAGATTGCTATGTGAAGACTTAAATGGTTAGAAGAAACTGAATGAGGGAGAGTGAGGTCAGTTTATTATGTTAATGTGATGGCTGAACAAAGCAATTGTAGGGTATAATGGTAAGACTTCATTTACTCTGAACTGAGTCAAGAAAACTTTCTAGACTTTTGAAGGGAAAATGGTGAGTTATTATCTGTTTTTAGAGGACCATTAGGGGGATGGTGATGAGAACATACTGAAATAGGTGTTGTGACTCATCCCAGTACTGAGGAGGCAGAGACAGGAGGATCTCTGTGAGTTCTACTCAAGCCTACTCTACAAAAATGTACTCTAGGCCAACCTGGACTACACAGTGTGGTCCAGACCAGCCAGGCTCCTCTGATTCCCTAAGACCCACTCTTTAAAAAAAAGAAACAGAAGCAAGGAAAGCAGGAAGAAAATTCCTGAGAGAGACTCAATGAGAGACAACAACAACAGAAAGGTACACTAAGGTACGAGGGCAGAAACAAGGGTGGGAACTATTATAGCCAAGTCAGAAACAGCAATGGTGCTGAGAGCATAGAGATAGTAAACATGTCAAGCTCTAATACATTTTGAATGTCGAGCCACCAGGGTCATTTGATTAAACATCATGATGTTTGAGAGACAGACAATGATGTAGAATTCCTGAGTGGAACAAGCGAAAAAGATGAATCTGTCATTGCTGTGTTTGGCAAAGCACAACAATATCAGGAAGGGAAAGAGAGGGAATTTAGTTTAGAGCAATATACATCTAAATAGACATGCAGGCATCTGACTATAGGAACAGGGTTAAAAAAACTATCTAGACAGACATAAACCAGGTTTAAAGGATTTTCAAAGACAATCTTGAATATATCTTTCATGTGCAGCTGACATATAGTCCTACATAGGACGTTTCTCTCTTAGGCTTTGTATTATCTGTAAAATATTTCTTTTCAGATATATTATTATATTAAATGTAAATATCAGAGCTTGCACTAAGCTTACTTGTTTGAGGTGTTATTGTGTTCCCCAAAATATTGTGTATTCCCTGAAATAAACATATCTGGGGTCAGAACAGACAGCCAAAAGAACAAAGCCAAAAATGGTGGCTAGAAAATGGGGAGAGTAAGCCATAGCAGAAGTTGGGTGGTGGTGGTACATGCCTTTAATCCTAGCACTTGGGAGGCAGAGCCAGGTGGATCTCTGAGTTCAAGGCCACTTTAGAAACAGCTAAACATGATGACCCATGCCTTTAATCCCAGAAACCCAACCTTTAATCCCAGGGAGTGGGGGCAGAAAGAGAAAGGTATATAAGGCGTGAGGACCAGGAACTAAGGAGTAAAGCATGTAGTTAGTTAAGCATTTGGCTGGAGAAGCATTCAGGCTTTGGAGCAGTACAGTTCAGCTGAGAGCCAATGGGATGAGGACTCAGAAGCATGCAGTCTGAGGAAACAAGACCAGCTGAGGAACTAGCAAGGTGAGATAGCTGTGGCTTGTTCTGTGTCTCTGATCTTCCAGCAATCACCACAATAACTGGCCTCTGGTTTGTTCTTATTAATAAGACCTGTTAAGATTCATGCTACACTTGCTATACTCATTTTAAACAAAAAATCAGCAAAATTTCTATCAATAATAATGAAAAGCATTAAAAATAAAAACACTGTAAGTTTATTCTCATTAAGTTTGGTTATGGATTTCATTCATCAGAGCCAAAACCAGGCAAAATGAACTAGTATGAGTAATTCTAATTTTACGCCATTGATCACTGCAGTTGTTTATATAGAATCTAGATCTATCTTTAAGAGGCAGTACTCCCAATTTGGCCATGAATCTGTACAATAGTATATGGAAATGGTTGCTGTTAGCATGATAGGTGTAGATTCTCAAAGTAAAGGACCAAATGAGCTATATCTTTGTTGTATTAAAGAACAGTTGCTGTCTTTTGAACTTTTATTTTATATTTTGATGTATTGCAATGCATTGTCCTCATTACTGGCTACACAAGAGAATCTACCCAATTTAAACTAAAATAAAAATACATAGAAAAAGCTACAGTACTCATTAAAACTAACTTAAACTAATGCCCCCATCCTTTTATAAAAAGTAGGGCAGAACAAGAAGCAATCCAAAATCACTCTTAAATGCAAAGTGAGATTGATTCCCAATAATGAAGGAAGGAAGGAAGAAAACTGGGGCAGAATTATTTTCCTCTAAGATTATGTGTTCATTATATAAAGTAGGTAATCAAGTATTATGATCTGACATGAAAAACAATGTAACTACTTTGCCAAACAACCTACAACAGCATATTACTCCTTGAGGCAGACATGTATTGTTTAAAGAACATTCAATAAAACATCAGAACTTCAGACTTTGCTCACAAAAGGTCATTCATGTTTTGAAGAAACATTTAAGAAGTAAAATACTCCAAATGGGAAAATTGAATCTCAGGTCAGTTGCAGTTTAGAACAGAATGTGACGTGAAAACACTACTATAGGAGAAAATTTCTGTATTTACCAGTGATTCAAAGGAATGAAAAGGCTAAATCTGGCCACCTGACAGATCTTGCTTTTATTAGAGTATTCTGGTTTGATAAATTTGAATTTGAGGCAGTTTATCTTCAATGTAGTAATACCAAGTTTTATGGAAAAATGATAAAAAGTGGTATTTCTCCTTTTCAGTGGGCAATTTACTTTTGAAGCCTGAATTATGTGCAACAAATGAATTATGTAGTTCCTATTGTCTTATTGGCAAAATGGGAGAAAGTAATTCCAGTCCCAGGACTTACTGAGCATGTGAACAAAATGTAAAGTAGTATTCCCCTTGGGATTTACAAGAGGACAGAATATGGCTTAGCTATTGATTTCACACAAGCTTAAATGCATTCCATCTCATCTTCATAAGATACATGTGAAGAAGCAAAATACAAAATGACAATCAAAGGTACAATTTTGCACATGCCACAAATCCAGGGGAGCAAACTGTGTGTTGTTATAAATTAGCTTAATTTCTTCCTCTAGTCTTCATTTTCCCTGAGAAAATAAGTTTCCCCAGTCAATTCCAGACGGTCCTGGCTGTGTTGTTGTCTACCTTGAGGGTCCCTGCACTTCAGAATTTCTCCCTTTTGCTGATCCAGGAATAAATGAGGCATATGAAGTACTATATTTCTGGGTTTTTAATCTTTCAGGGGGCCTTCCATTGCTGAAATTCCACAGCTTCCTTCCCATCACAGAATGGTCCATTAAACAGTGCTCATCTAAATTGCCAACACACACCTAAGCTAGAATTCTGTCTGTCACTCAAGACTCCAGCTTGCTCAACCCATGCTGCCATGTGCACTTGCTTCCTTACACCATGCCCATGATGCTTCCTCAGACCACCTCTCAGCATTACATCTGAGCCTCTTAGGGACATGTAGGGGAAAGAGTTCTTTGCCCACACCAGGAAACTCTCTTCCAGGCCCCATTTATCCAGTCACCCCAAGTAATCATCTCTACCCTAATCTCTTTTCCTGTAACAGCACACATTTTCTACCAGCTTTTCATTTCCAGGGAAATTGTTAGAAACTGCATATATTCCTCCTTTTTCACAGTGCTCATAACCTAAAGACACCAATTATCTTTCCTAATAGTATAGAGATGAACATCCAAAAGTTCACACTTATTTGAGTACCAAATTTCACTTGAGGTCTCCTTCCAACTCTTTTGTATCAGTCTATTTACCTGCTCATCTCTCCTTTATCACACATGAGTTTAGGCCACAAAAGAAGAAAAACAAAATTATAATATTATAGGTACTTTCTCCAAAGATTCTTCCATTCTTTGCAACTAAGACACTGATGGCCTTAACTTTGTTATTTAAATGAATTAAATCAACTAAATTTAGGAAAAAGAAAATAAGTATGTAAATACTTTATACACCATCCTGCTGTGTTGATGTTTTCTCTCTCATTGTATCTTTTGGAAAAAATCCATAAAGACACATAAAAACCACTTTCAGTCTAGTCTTTCAGACTAGTTATGCATTCATTCAATGAACAGAATACCATACTATCACTAAATGTTGCAGGAAGTGCTTGGCACTAGGTATGAGAACACCAGTAGCTGTCTTCATAGATCTTATACTAATCAAGAATATCACAACGATAAAGCATTATTCAATGCAAGGAATGCTACAAAATGCAAGCAGATGCCCTTCGTAGTGTATTGGACCTGGAATATTTCCATAATAATATTATAGCAATTGAGGAAGGGAAAGGAAGTAACATGGTAATGGCGGTGATAGAGTAGAAAATGTAGGAACTTAATGAAAAGAGCTCCAGGTTAAGACAAGATTATTTAGTATGTCCAGTAGTATGAACTATGAGGCAGGTTGGAGAGTTGTGCACTTCAGCTATGCAGGGCTTTGTTGGAGGGGAAGCCCCTGAAATGAATATTTTTTTCTCAAGACAAAGGCATGATCAGATTCACATTTTATTTTTTAATAACCTTTGAGCATCAGATAAATAAAAGATAGAGACTGTACCTCTTATTGAGGTTCTATTTCTTCATCTCAGAAACAAATGTTTGATATGAAAATCAAATAAAAATAGTTATGATGAATGTTTGGCATAAAGCCTGATTCAGTGTAAATATTCAATAAATGTTATTATAATGATTGACTCAGAATTTCACAAGATAAAACTTCAGATTATCACAGCACATTAGGAAGAAAGATTGACTTCATAGCTCAATATGCATACTTACAATTATTTTTTAATATGTTGGCATTGAGTTTCATAATTTCATCTAAAATTCCATTTCCTTGGATGGAAATAGGAATAATTCCACATATGTTATAATATTGTTGTGCAAGTAACGCATTAATGTTCTTGTGAAAACTCCTGTCAAGGGATTTGTAGCAGACATCATCAACAAATAAATTTATTTTCTTCGCTCTCTCTTTACTAAGGAATTAACTCTTCAGGCTCTACTGGTACACTTAGGAAGGCAGCTAAATTTAATCTTTGTTAAATTAGTTCTTGATTACATTTATTAAGAGATAATTGGCCTGAAGATATTAATTCTACTCTCTACAGGGACTAACTTACTCCAGTTTTATGGGCTTGGAAAGTAAGGTTCACAAGTACAAAGGAGGTTGAGAAATAATCACTTGCTTTTAGAAACAGGATGGCTATCACCTTAAAAAGCATAGGATGGATTGGGAAATTTTCAAAAACCAGTGGACAGCTTCCCATATTTCTCTTTAATAGTTTCTGATATGCAGGGAAGACCAGTTCTTCAGCACAGCATCTTTGCAGTCCTTTAACTTATTTTTCTAGGGGAAAAAGGTTTGGGGGATAGTACAGATTCTTTTCAAGTTGCTGTTTTTAAGGGCAGCATTTAAAACTCCAAGAAAGAGGGTGAATCCTCAAAATCTTTAGCAGCAAACCTACTTTCCTGAAAGAAATATTAAAATTGAACAAATGAGAATAAATTTGGTCACTTCCATGGCCTTTCTAGGCAGCTTTATCCTCTAAAGTATAAATTAGAGTGGCAGATGTCCTGGAAGTTTTCCACTATGGTTTCTTAAAAGGTAAACTGCTTGGTGCAGGCAATGTTGTCAATTAAACAGAGAGGACCTTGGCTTTCATAGGCCTGTGGGCCAATATAGCATGAATTAGAAGAAGAAAGCAACTTACCCAGTTGCCACGCATCCTAAATCATCCTAAATGTCCCCTAAATCTCAGATGGTGATGAAAGTCAGGTTAGCGCTAGGGATGTGGATCAGTGGCAATATACACAGCTCTGAAATTGGGGGAAGAAATGCTAGACATCATTCAATCAGGTCCACATATTTTATTCATGGAACATGGAATTATTAGTACCGATAAAGCTTATAACATTGAAAAACTAAACAGAATCTGAGATGGTAACCCCTCATCCAAATAATTTATTCAGGACCAAGTAAAGTAGATTATGCTACAGTGGTTGAGATTTTTTTTATTACATGTCATAGGCATGGACAGGTGCAAGGTGAAATAATATAAGTTCAAGAATTTCTTTTAGATAGTGTGGGAATGCACACGCATTAATTTCTCTAAATGCTAAATAAGGAGAACATATCCTTATAGTGATATTTTATTTGTATTGAAATTTGATTTTATTTGTATGTTAATAAAGTTGCTTTGAGGTCAGAGCAAGCCAGAGCAGAAGCTGGGCAGTAGTGGTGCACGCCTTTAATCCCAGCACTTGGGAGGCAGAGCTAGGTAGATATCTGTGTGTTCAAGGACACAGCCAGCATGGCAGACACAGGCATTTAATCTCAATACCAACCATAGAAGACCTGGAGGTCTGTACAAACAGGCAGTGATGAGGAGGTCATGTGGCTGGGTTTACAACCAATGAGAAAACCAAACAGAAAGTCTTTAAATAGACAGGACACACAGAAGTAGGTCTCTTGCAGAGAGGAAGGACAGCAGAAGCAGTGAAGGGTAAGGTTTTCCACTCTTGCTCTGACCTCGTGGTTTTTAACTCTGCAATTGGTTCTGTGTTTCTTATTTAACAAGACGGTTACATCTACATATCCTCATTTTGACTAGAGTTACACTGTAAGCAACAGGGATATCTACCTGTAATTAAAGAAGACAGAGATGAGACAATCACTGAGCCATTGAGCTAAAGCCTCTGTATTAAACCAAAATCACCTAACCAGACTCCAATAATCATAGTAATGCAAACAGCAACTTTGACTCATGATTTACATCACTTAAAGTTGGATTCTCTGTTATTTATAACCACTGAAATAATCCTATTTCTTACTTCAATCTACTATGATTGAAAGTGTTAATTGAAAACAAGACACAATATAGAATCACATATATGATGGGCCTCTGGCCATGCCTATCAGATACTACCTTATTATTTAATATAAGTAGATGTGCCCACTATTTGCAGAACTGTTTCCTAGACAATAGATTCTACACTGAGCACTAAGAAGCATTCACTGCTGTTTATTGTGCTTTTAATCAGAACAACTGGTCTCTTCTTGGAAATAGAAACTGTGCACATGTGGTATGTGAGGGGAGATGTGTTTTGAGACTTTATAGGATGCAAAGAAAGCTGTTAGACAATTCCACCTGCAGATCAATTCCCCCGCAACCTCAAAGTGGTAGATACCACCCAAAGGAGTATGCTGATGCTTTTATCAAAAGCATATGAAATCAGTTAAGTCAACCTTCTTATACAGAACTTCTCAGTTCATCTGAGACTTTTAGGTCATTAATCCTTCACTAGCAAAATATCAATTTACTAGAAAGCTATTAATACTGATAAATCACATGTTTATCTTTTAAAATGATTCCATTTACATAAACTATAGGCAGTGTGTTTATCATACCTCCATACATTTTAAACAGCTCAAATATCTTTCAGAAGTCTGTCAACAACATAGACTAGGGAAACTTTTGATAAAGAACTCTTTGGGTATTCTATATAGCATTTTAAACTATTGACTCAATCAACTGTGCATGGGTCATTCCATGCAGCAGCCTTCAATACTCATATATGTTCCCTGGTACTATGCAGCACCCTGATTTGCTCTACTCCTCATCTTCTATTATTGATCAGATAAAGGTGCTTTTCATCAAGCTTCATTACCTGAATTCAGTCCCTAGGATGCACTTGGTAGAAAGAAAACCAACTTTCACAAGGAAAAAACTAAATCCCTCAAGTTGTCCTCTGACCTCCTCCTTTGTACTATAGCACTTACATATCAATGTATACACAAAGTAAACAAACAAATGCAGTATTTTTAAATATAACTACTTTGGGTTCTATTTGCTCAAAATTTTGGTGTCAGATACCAACTTATCAAAATCATACACCATTTTCAGTAAATGAAAATTTGGAAAACTGACTCTAATCATTCCCTTCTCTCAGTCCTTTTGCTCTTCTATATTGGTACATAACAGAGCGGTGTGTTCCTTTCATAAAAATTTAGTGATGTTACTGATAGAAAATACAATCATTAGGAACAGAAGGAAAACAATAGGACTAAGAATACTAAGAACTGACACTGTGGAGGGAGGGGTGTGAATATCTAAAATCCTACTAATTGTCAATTTTTAGTCTGTTGCAGGAAATAAAGAGTCTATATATCTCTCACTCATCAGCTCTGATACAATAATCTCAGTTAAACTACTTCTATTGCAAAATGAAGACTTTAATCAGTAATCAGTCTGTTAATGTAAGAAGTAGCTCCAAACCATATGTAGAATGCATCAACTTCTTGCTCTTATTACATGATGGAAGTTGTTTGGCTATTATTGCTTCCAGTTGAATTCGTCTACTCAGCCCAACTTGGCTCTGCTCTGTGGGTCGTATTCAAGGACACAGGTTGAAGGACCAGACTGTTTGGAACAAGTTGTTCTCATAGCACAGAGAAAGGAGCAAGGGCAAAAACCTCAATAGCTCCTTAAGCTTCTGCCAGAAGGTGGGAAAATTTGCATCCCACTGCCCAAAGCAAATATGAAAGCCACATTCAATTTCTAAGAAGAGAGGAAGTACATTCTACTGTTTGGAGACACCAGTTTACATGGAATTGAGGAAAATGCCTGATCTTTCAGAGAGAAGGAGGAAATAAATATTAAGAGGAATTATGACCTACCATAGAAGATAAGTAAACTGTTGTTCTGTGGTTACTCTTCACAGTTCCCAGGAGCATACTAATTATTTGTTCTCTAAACAATTTATTTCTGCTTGGCATAGCCTGGTTACATCTCAGTTTTCCTTAGACTTAGATTGAAGGCATGTGACTGAGTTCTGGTGAATAAGCTGTAAGAACAACATGAGTTCCTGGTAGGTCTGGACTATAGTGGACCCACAAAGAATTTTCTATGCTATTTTGTTGCCTAGGATCTCAGAGCACAGAGCCACTGATGGGGGGTAGGCAGAGTCTCAGAGTCAATGCTTAGAGAAAAGACACGCTGATGAGTCTGTGTCCAGTCATTCTAAAGGTACAAACATTATGAGTGCAGATACAAACTACTTCAGCACTCCTTTTTTTTTTTTTAAGTGTTAACCTGTTCTGGCTAATTTGGGACATAAATTTAAAGGTTTTATCATTGACACATCCATTTTAAGGAGTCACATATCATATGACAGCTGATCTACAATTTCAAGTGTTAACACATTCTAGCTATATATGGGTTACATAGCTAGGGTTTCTAGCTTCAAAGCAATCTTAGAAATTTGAAGAGTTCATCTTTGCAAACAACCTAACATTTAACCATAAAAGACAAAAGGACAGAAAGGAAAGGGCACGCCCAGTCTCAGTTAATGTTTTCTTTCTAAAATTGCTTACACTACCCAGTGAGTTTCATGGAGAAGAGTCTCTGACAATTTTCCAAGTCTTCAATTTTTTGATTAAACTATTGAAGATTCTAGATTCAGATTCACATCTAAAAAGACTACAAGAACTTTTGCTTGGTTTATTCTTGTTTGGTGTACTCTTGACAATCAATCAAAGAACACAATTTAAAAAAAAAAAAATGAGAGCAGGAAACAACCTTTTATGACAACACCTAGGCCACATATGATTTGTTTCCTGAAATTGAGGTCCTAAATGACAATTCTGGCTTTGACCTTGTACTCACTGGAGGTGTTGCGCCTGCACTCATAACGAGGTACCCAGCCTCAGTTGCAGTCCCCTCTGGTCTGTGGCATGTCATTATCTCTTTCTTTATTTCAGTCTATTATGTGGTACAGCTTGTTCTTTTAAACTGCTCTGCTGTTATCTCACACAGATAGCCTTTTGCTGGGCATTTTTCCCAAACAATTCAACTTTCTAAAGTTAGAGAAAATGTCACCTAAAACATGTGGCTCCGTTTTTCCTTTCTGATATTACAAAAAAAAAAAAGAGTTTTATAATGAGATAAATTAAATAGATATACCCCCTGTAAAAAATCTTTATGTATAAAAGTATGAAAACGTTCTGTAAGTCACCTGCAAGTTCTTCAGATTGGAAGATATGTAGACCATTCCACTTCTGAATATACTTGAACTAGCCCACATGTGGCCACAGCATAGATACTGGAATTATTTCTACTTTGATGAGTTATTTAATGGACAATGGAGACAAATTCTGAGTTGAGATTTATATATTCTAAGCCTGTTTTTTAAAAAGCAACAAACACTAAAATAGGATTGGACATAAACTGGCCATCTCTATGACCCACAAGTCACCAAATACCCAGAGGTCTTCAGGAACTTCTGTGAACTTCATCAGTCTTTGTCAGAAAGAACACAACAGGGCTGGCTAGGTGGCCAGGTGGTCAAAGGATTGCCAATAACTCACTTCAGAAATGGAGAGCTGACTCCCAAAAGTTGATTCTAAGTTCCAAATGAGCACTGTGGCCTGTACATATGCACACATAAAATCATCATCATCATCATCATCATCATCATCATCATCATCATCACCATCCATAAAATAGACAATATATTTCTAATTGGGACTTTCTGCTCCTTAATATTTGAATGTGTAGGAATTAATTGCAATTTTAATTTAGATCTTCTCTCCTTCTCTCCAGTTTTCTCTGCAAAAGCTTCCTCATCAAGGCATGGACATTTGGTCTTTCTCTTCTCCCTCATTTACCTTCTTTCAACACAGCTTGTAAGACACCATTCTTAGCAAGGAAAGGGGGCAAGAACTCAATGGTTTCCTAGCTTAACTTCTATCAGGTGATAATTAGCATATTTTTCAAGACCTTCAAGGTTGATCATCTACACATTCCAACCTTACTCTTCAATCACCATCATATCAGACTCTGTCACCCTGGTCAGGAAGGCTTTCTAAAATTATTTAAAAATTAAAAATAGTATTTTCCTGGGCCTTATCACAAGCCAACAGAATTGCAAAGATTTTTTTCTACCAACATTCTTCTCAAAAAGATGATCCTATCACATGAATTTTTTCTCCTTGACACCAAATACATTGCAAAATCAGGATTAGGTGAAAAAATGGTCTTCCTCTCTGACTGGATGTCAACCCAATGGGGGTGTCTGATTATGAAGCATTTAGCAAAATGCTGAAAATAACAGGTTCATAAATGTTTACTGTGCTATTTAATTTCCCCAATATACTTAGCAAGAAAACAGAGCTTTAAGAAACTGTGTGATCCTTCTAACTGATACAGGATGGGCACACTCTCAGCCAGGCTTTCCCAGAAAGTGATAGAAATACAACTCAGTGGAGTTCAAAGGATAACTTTAACTCAGAATCCAGAAACACAGTGACTGTAAGACTGGTTCAATAGTTGTTGAATCTGCCACCAGAAAGCTGTTCAAGCCACTTCACCATTTTGTTTTCTGAATGGACCAGACTGGTGCTAAGGCTTAACACAAGCCAAATATACCTTCAGCAGACACAGTGAAAGCATCAATATGTAGGAACAACCAAAAGGAGAAGGAACAGTTCCCAATAATGAAAAACCTTCCCTGAAGGGTCTTCCTTATGTGATAAGCAAGTGCTTAAAATAATCCCTAACAAGAAAAGCAGGACTATAATGGGTTCCCTGAACCCAAAAGTATCCAACATAGAAGAGGTAGATAAAGAATACTTCTCTGACATGTGTGGAAAAAAAGAAAATGCAGGAAGGTCATCCAAGTTCTGCTTTGAAAGAGGTAACAAGGATGTATGGATGTTGTTCTTGCACTCATAGAGGGAAAAAAATCAGCAAGGCTTGTCTGTTGCTATGTTGCCACAGGGAAGCTAATGTCAGATAATTATAATTTACTATGAGACTGTATAAGTACCTATGGCTATCACACTTAGAGAGAGGGAGGGAGAAGAGGAAGAAAGTAATGCCCAAGATCACAAGAGTCACCATGGCTGGAGCCATTTCTACAGGCAACTAACCTACTTGGTAGGAATCAGAGTACTCTGTCAGAGAATCTGCACATAATAAACCAATTCTGAGGAATGAAACATGGCTTAAATCTCAATAGGACCCTGATAATAGGCACATTTGAGAATGCAATCCACTGTGACCTAATGAGGCTGTGAAGTCCAAGATATAGCCAAGGAGCAGACATAGCAAACAACACTCTTTTAGGAAGCAAAGCCAACAG
Organism: Onychomys torridus; assembly: GCF_903995425.1. Lineage (NCBI taxonomy): Eukaryota > Metazoa > Chordata > Mammalia > Rodentia > Cricetidae > Onychomys > Onychomys torridus. The sequence continues at coordinate 50,754,841 of NC_050453.1, read as the reverse complement.
ATGTCTTACTTCATAGCAAAGGCACCAGTAAGAACGAAACTGAGAAAAAGATCAGCTACATGTTCAAAGTTACTTTCCACAACTAGAAAGAGCATTGCCTTAAAGGAAGTCATTAAGGAATGATTATTACTTTAATCAATACTCCACTTTCCTTGTAGTGTACCACAGATCCCATAGCGATGCCAAATGATTAAACATAACTCTTACTAACAACTGAATTTTAAAATCTCAGTGATAGAGCTTGCCACAAGCCTGTAACTGAGGACATATATAAGATGATCCTCTAACAATCCTGGAAGACACAATCTCACGGCATACTCCCTGGTCTTCCGGTTCTTGGAATTTTCCATCCCCTCCTCTACAGTGATCTCTGATCCTTGGGTAAAGGAATTGTGCTGTAGATGGGTCACTTGGGGCTAGACATCAAAACTCTGTATTTTTTTCAGTTGTGGTTTTCTGGAAGAGCATACCAACTGGTTATCTAATAGTAAATGGACATCTTGAATGCATTCATACGAATAGCATCATATTGGTTGAGTGGGTTATATTTCTACATTTAGGAATATATGCCTACATATGTAGGCATATGTATGTGTGGTAAGTGTGTGCAAGGGAGGTACATGGGAGAGGTTGGGAGGTGAAAAAAAAATGATATAAGAGGAAAATTATATAATTACATAATCTTAAAAAATAAAAAATATGATAAAAATGTACATATATAAAAGAGAGATCTGGGCCATTTTATGCAAAGAAAGCCCCACTTGTGAAACTCAACTTTCCTTTTTTTCTAAATATCATTCTCAAACATTAAAACACCTATCACCTAACTAGTACCTGAAAGGTAGAATGTGTCTCTATTATCTTCTTTACTTTGGGGCATCTGTGAGTGCAAGGGCTATAGCACTACAGCCAAATGTAACACTGGGGTACATACCCCACTTTGGTCAAGGCTGGACTGCATCAGGCTGCCCATACTACATAAGCCTGTTTCAGGTCTCTCATCCATAAAACTGGGAAGCTCCTAATAACTGTTAGAATTTCCTAACATTTTTAAGCATCTACTGCCTGCTGTGCACAGTGTTAAAGAGTTATTGACTATTACTGCCATATTGCTAATTATAATACCCCATAAAATGCCCGTACTACATGGATTCTCATGAGAATGCTGTTGCCCCTCTCCAATGAAAAGTGTATTGGAAGAGTAGCAAAATATTCCCAATTAGTGATGCTAGAAAATGAGGGTGGCTAGTTCCAAACATCCTTCTAGAAGATAACCCCCCTGAAAGGATTCTGAGACAGCCAGAGTTAAGCAAGCAAAAGTTTGTTAGATGCCTCTGCCTTGTACAATGAAACCAGGGAATGGTGCAGAGCTCTGGACAATGAAAAGTGGCAGTAGACATGGTCAGGTTTGCTTGATAACATTATTATTAATCTTCTACAACCACAAACAGCTTGCAACCCAATCAGCAATTGATGCCCCAGGCAACTTGCATTTCCATAGAGAAATTCACAGTTGAATTTCTGATAATTATTAAGAGTCCTGTAAAACCTAATGCCCTTCCAGGCATTACTAGTTTAAAGAACTCTCATCCCTTGTAAAGTCTTACTCAAGGAGCAGACAGGATGGATGTCTTTTTTTTTTCTTTTTTTATAAATTTATTTTATTATTATTATGTGTTTTAATTTTATACATCAGCCATGGGTTCCCCTGTCCTCCCCCTTCCCTCCCCCAACCACACCTTCCCTCCAGCACCTCCCCTCAATTCCTATGTCCTCCAGGACCAAGACACCCATGGGGATTCATTTAAACCTGGTGGATTCAATACAGGCAGGTCCTGTCCCCTCCCTCCAGAATGAGCAAAGTGTCCCTGAGTAAGCCCAAGGTTCCAAACAGCCAGCTCATGCACTAAGGACAGGTCCTGGTCCCACACACTGGATGCCTCCCAAACAGATCAACCTTTTCAATTGTTTCACTTATCCAGAGGGCCTGATCTAGCTGGGGGCTCCACAGCCTTTGGTTCATAATTCATGTGCTTCCATTCGATTGGCTATTTGTCCCTATGCTTTTTGCAATCTTGGATTCAACAATTTATGCTCTTCCAGTCCCTCCTCTTTCTCAACAATTGGACACCTGGAGCTCCACCTGGGGCCTGGCAGAGGATCTCTGCATCCACTTCCATCAGTTATTGGATGAAAGTTCCAAGACGACTGTTAGGGTATTTAGTCATCTGATCACCAGACTAGGTCAGATCAGGTTTTCTCTCAACCATTGCCAGCAGTTGAAACTGAGAAGCTTTTGTAGAGCAAAGGACATGGTCAACAAGACAAAGTGACAGCCTACAGAATGGGAAAAGGTCTTCACCAACCCCACATCTGACAGAGGGATGATATCCAGAATATATAAAGAACTCAAGAAATTAGACATCAAAATGCCCAACAGTCCAATGAAGAAATGGGCTATAATACTAAACAGAGAATTCTCCACAGAGGAAGTTCAAATGGCTGAAAGACATTTAAGGAATTGCTCAACATCCCTAATTATCCAGGAAATGCAAATCAAAATGACTCTGAGATACCACCTTACACCTGTCAGAATGGCTAAGATCAAAAACACAGAAGACAGCTTATGCTGGAGAGGATGTGGAGCAAGGGGAACTCTCCTCCACTGCTGGTGGGAATGCAAGCTTGTACAGCCACTTTGGAAATCAATATGGCACTTCCTTAGAAAATTGGGAATCCATCTCCCCCAAGACCCAGCTCTAGTACTCTTGGGCATATACCCAAGGAATGCTCAATCATACCACAAGGGCATTTGCTCAGCTATGTTCGTATTAGCTTTGTTTGTAAAACCCAGAACCTGGAAACAACCTAGATGCCTTTCAACTGAAGAATGGATAAAGAAAATATGATACATATACACAATGGAGTACTACTCAGCAGAGAAAAACAATGACATCATGAGGTTTGCAGGCAAATGGATGGATCTAGAAGAAATCATCCTGAGTGAGGTAACCCAGACTCAGAAGGACAAACATGGTATGTACTCACTCATAGGAGGATACTAGATGTAAAACAAAGATGACTAGACTGCTACACAGCTTTATGGAGGCTACCTAGAAAACGGGACCCTAGGAAAGACCCAGGGATCACCCAATGACAGAGAAATGGATGAGATCTACATGAACAACCTGGACAATAGTGGGAGTAATGAAGGGCAAGAATTGAGGGTAAGAAACCTTAGGGGAGCAGGAGATCCCAGGTGGATCAAGAACAGAAAGGGTGAACGAGGAATAACAGACCATGATAAATGAAGACCACATGAGAACAGGAATAGGCAGAGTGCTCGAGAGGTCCCCAGAAACCCACAATGATATATCCTCAGTACAGATGTCTTACTGTCAAGCCTTCTGTGATTCCAAGGAAGGAGCCTGGTGAACAGGATGCTCTAGCTCTGGAAACAGTCTCAAAAAACACAATGATATCAACTGAAAGCAGTAACTGTCCTGCTATCATCTGAGTTCAGGGTCCCAAAGAACATAGTGACAACCTACATCCATTTTCACAGGTACCTCCATGGCTATGCTGATGACACCTAGAACCTGTACACAGTGGGTTTCTGGACACAAATCTAAAAATATCACAAAGTCTAAAGCAAAAGTGTCATTGTCATACCAAAATTATTACAAGACACTAACAATGTCAAACTTACTTCTTCATAGAAAATTGCCTGTGTCTAGCAATATGCCTCTGCCCAGGTGAGTAAAATGAGGCAAATTTTAATTCAGATTTAATGTCCACAAATATTTTACAGATTAAGATTCTGTCTCTATGCCATTATCTAACATTCCACTTAAATTCTTTAGTAAAGTGTTTAGCCAACTAGAGGCTTAAAATAAAATCTACCTAGAGTAAATTTTGAGTCACAATATCTAGTATCAACATCTCTGTTTTCGTGTTCATATGTTTGCATATAAGTTTTATTGAATAGTCTCATAGTTGGTGGGGCTAAAAAAAAAAAAAAAGCAATTCCACACTCCTCATTTCTTTATCAAGGCAATGAATACCATGACATAAATTCATATGTCCTGCTACCACTGAAAGAAGGAATTCAGGATTGTTTTCCAATGCAGTTTCCTACTTACACAACATCTATCCTGCTGAGAGTCACAAAGTAGCTTTCTGTTGAGATGAAAACATACAGAAAGAAAATTACACCAAGCATAGAGCATAGCTCAAAAGATTTTCAAAACCTACTGAAGTCGCCAGAACCCAGATTCACAAGATAAAATAGAACAACCTGCCTCTCTCCACAGTTCCTGAATTCTGTGAGTCCACCTTTCCAGAGCTGTCAGCACCAATCCTGTCTAGGACCAAAGAGTCATTTTGTTTATTTCTACAATGAGCTAAAAAGAATCATGCAATATAGGCTCCTGGTAGCCTGGTTTCTTTACCTTAATGCTACTTTTCTAAAACACATTTACGTGTCTGTTCAGTGCTACACAGTAGTTTCATTGCATGAACCTACCAAAATTTATTCAGTTCATTGCTTATGAGACTGAATAGCTAGCTTTTGGTTTGAGCAATTCAATTTTCAGCAGTGAATAATACATTTGGGTAAACACTTAGCTATTTCTTTAGCACACCCAATATAAGGGGTCCTTCCAACAGAGGAATGGCACTACTTGAGTTCTAACTTCCCACACTGTAACACTTGCTATGATGGGTCCATTGTTTCCCCCATTCTAGCATGACTGCAGTTTTAGCCTGTATTTTCCTAATGACTAATGAAACTATACATCTTTTCCTATTAAAATGACCATCCAGATAATCTGTTGTAAAATTCTAAATAATAGATTGCCTGGCTTGCTCAATTGGTAGAGCATGAGGCTCTTAAATCAATGACTACTTCTGCCATTTTTCTATTGTGTTCATTGGATTTTCTCATTGATTATAGGAGGATACTATAAAAGGATTTTTCATGAGGGGCTGAAGAGACACCACTGTATGATCTTCCAGAGAACCAAGGTTCAAATCCCAATACCCACACTGTATTCATAAGCATCTATAAATCCAGTCCCAGGGGAATATGATGTCTTCTAGGTCTTTGTATGCACTATATGAATACATAAAAATACATGCAGGAAAAACACTCATACACATAAAAATAAAATATTAACACAAAAATCTTTCATGAGTTATGTTTGACCCAAATATCTCATCTTTAGCTTGTCCTTAAAATCTTGGTGCTGTACTTAGATAAATAGAAGCTTTACATTACAATACTCTCCAATGTATTGTTAATTATAAAATTTTAAACTCCTCTTAAAATTATCTTGCTAATAACAAGGTAAAAAAAAAATACTCTTTGATGCTGACTTTCTCCTTTACTGTTTTGTCTCTTTTAGGTCCTCAGTCTGTTTGGAATGCCAAGAGTTCATGAATACAGTGTTCCTTCATGTCTGAAGACACAGTTTCACTCTGGTCCTCTCTGGCCAGCTTCATTGATTTACAGCGATATGAATTTAGAGGACAGTTTTATACTACATCCAAATGCAGAGTAATAGTGACAGGTTTACCTCCATACCTGTGATCTCCCCTATCTTGAATTCTTGACCAAATTTATAGTACCAGACATTTATTTCATTTTATGGAGTGGACCTTGAATCTTATCACAAAGCAGTTGACCTATTGCACCCACAGACATATTTTACCAGTGGTCGTGATTGTAGTTTTCTCCCAACACCACTAGCAGTCTACATTCTGGTGCTATGAAGGCAAGATAGCAGGGAGAAGCTTCCTGGTTGGTATCAACTTGATTTCTCAAGACTAAAGGAATACATCTTGATAACTATTTAAAATGATCATTCATTTTTCTTTAGAATACAGATTGGCTACTTTTATACTTTCAATTTTCAGAAAACCATAGAATTCTATCCATTTTTATGTCCAAAACCATTTTATCAGAGATCTTTGGTATGATTACATTAAACCAATAGATCAAATTATGCGCAAGTGGCATGTACAATACAGAGTGTTCCCATCTATAAACACATCTCTTCCCATTTGGTAAGGCCTCCTTCCATTTCTTTAACAGTGTTTTAGATTCACTTTGTTTTTTATTGCTAGGTATTTGAACTATGTTAACTACTATAAATGATTTTGCATTGATAATTGTTTTCTGTTATTATGAAAATAGAAATAATTTTGGTATACTGATCTTTCCAGAAACTTAACTGAATGTCTCTATTAATTGTAAGAATTTGTAAATTGCTCTAATCTTTCTACAGATGTATCATGTTCTGTGAATTAAGATTGTTTTATTTCTTTCTCTAAATCCTCTACATTTTAAAAAGGAATTCTTTGACTACTATCTCCAGCCAGGGGACCTCATCATACTAAGCAAAATTTATCAAGTAATGCTGTTTGTCTTATATTCCAATTGTCGAACAAAATTTGAAAAGCAACACCTTCAATATGCCTTCCAATCATCCATGTATTCTAACTGTGACACTATTATCCTCATTCATTATGTTCACTGCCAACAGTCACCTCTGAGTTCATGAGTATACCACCCTCTCCCACTCTTTCTCACTTCCTGGATCAATAGACAGACCTGAGGCTATGGAGTCCTGAACTAAGGCAAGAAAAGCCTGCCTATTGCCACTCACTATAGTATGCTTATGGCTTTAATACCACTTTCCAGTTCTCAACTCCACCTTTATCCATTACTGAATTCCCAGTCAATGCTCTGTGTGGCTGTGCTAAGATTTAGGAGCCAACAGCCACTTACTGGAAGCTGTGCCTTTGAAGTCATAAATTCACAGTGAAGCACACCAGAGACTTGTACAACAATCTTGGTGTTCTCCAATTCTGAAACATCCCTTCATTATATTTCATTATATTCCATTGTAGCAGTGTAACTAAAGTATTTTTTGCCTCCATTCTGTCTATATTACATTCAACCCAAATCAGTTTCATCTCCTATACAGTAAGATCTCTATCGAGTGCTGTAATTTTTGTTTTTGTTTTTTTTTAACTTTTTATTATTATTATTACTATTACTATTATTATTATTATTATTATTATTATTATTAAGTTTTAATTTTATACATCAGCCATGGATTCCCCTATCCTCCCCCCTCCCGCACCCAACCCCACCTTCCTCCCAGGCCCTCTCCTCCAATCCCATGTCCTCCAGAACCAAGACACCCCTGGGGATTCATTTAAACCTAGTGGATTCAGTACAGGCAGGTCCTGTCCCCTCCTTCCAGGCTGAGGAAAGTGTCCCTGTATAAGCCCAAGGTTCCAAACAGCCAGCTCATGCACTAAGGACAGATCCTGGTCCCACAGCGTGGGTACTTCCCAAACAGATCAAGCTATTCAATTGTCTCACTTATCCAGAGGGCCTAATCTAGCTGGGGGCTCCACAGACATTGGTTCATAATTCATGTGCTTCCATTCAATTGGCTATTTGTCCCTGTGCTTTTTGCAATCTTAAATTCAACAATTTATGCTCTTGCAGTCCCTCCTCTTTCTCAACATTTGGACACCTGGAGCTCTACCTGGGGCCTGGCTGAGGATCTCTGCATCCACTTCCATCAGTTATTGGATGAGAGTTGCAAGACGACTCATAGGGTGTTTGGCCATCTGACCACCAGACTAGGTCAGATCAGGCTTTCTCTTAACCATTGCCAGCAGTCTACAGAGGATGTATCATTGTGGATTTCTGGGGACGTCTCCAGCACTCTGCCTATTCCTGTTCTCATGTGGTCTTCATTTATCATGGTCTGTTATTCCTCATTCTCCCTTTCTGTTCTTGATCCACCTGGGATCTCCTGCTCCCCTAAGGTTTCTTACCCTCAATTCTTGCCCTTCATTACTCCCACTATTGTCCAGGTTGTTCATGTAGATCTCATCCATTTCTCTGTCATTGGGTGATCCCTGGGTCTTTCCTAGGGTCCCATTTTCTAGATAGCCTCCCTGGAGTTGTGTAGCAGTCTAGTCATCTTTGTTTTACATCTAGTATCCTCCTATGAGTGAGTACATAGCATGTTTGTCCTTCTGTGTCTGGGTTACCTCACTCAGGATGATTTCTTCTAGATCCATCCATTTGCCTGCAAACCTCATGATGTCATTGTTTTTCTCTGCTGAGTAGTACTCCATTGTGTATATGTATCATATTTTCTTTATCCATTCTTCAGTTGAAGGGCATCTAGGTTGTTTCCAGGTTCTGGGTTTTACAAAAGAATGCTGATATAACATAGCTGAGCAAATGCCCTTGTGGTATGATTGAGCATTCCTTGGGTATATGCCCAAGAGTACTAGAGCTGGGTCTTGGGGGAGATGGATTCCCAATTTTCTAAGGAAGTGCCATATTGATTTCCAAAGTGGCTGTACAAGCTTGCATTCCCACCAGCAGTGGAGGAGAGTTCCCCTTGCTCCACATCCTCTCCAGCATAAGCTGTCTTCTGTGTTTTTGATCTTAGCCATTCTGACAGGTGTAAGGTGGTATCTCAGAGTCATTTTGATTTGCATTTCCTGGATAATTAGGGATGTTGAGCAATTCTTTAAATGTCTTTCAGCCATTTGAACTTCCTCTGTGGAGAATTCTCTGTTTAGTTCTGTAGCCCATTTCTTCATTGGACTGTTGGGCATTTTGATGTCTAATTTCTTGAGTTCTTTATATATTCTGGATGTCATCCCTCTGTCAGATGTGGGGTTGGTGAAGAAATTTTCCCATTTTGTAGGCTGTCGCTTTGTCTTGTTGACCATGTCCTTTGCTCTACAAAAGCGTCTCAGTTTCAATAGGTCCCACTGATTGATTGTTTCTCTCAGTGTCTGTGCTACTGGTGTTATATTTAGAAAGTGATCTCTGGTGCCAATGCGTTCAAGAGTACTTCCTACTTTCTCTACTATCAGGTTCAGAGTAGCTGGATTTATGTTGAGGTCTTTGATCCACTTGGACCTAAGTTTTGTGCATTGTGACAGATATGGATCTATTTGCAGCCTTCTACACATTGACATCCAGTTATGCCAGCACCATTTATTGAAGATACTTTCTTTTTTCTGTTGTTCATTTTTGGCTTCTTTGTCAAAAATTATATGTACATAGGTGTGCAGGTTAATGTCAGGGTCTTCAATTTGATTCCATTGGTCCACATATCGGTTGTTATGCCAGTACCAAGCTGTTTTTATTACTGTAGCTCTATAGTAGAGCTTGAGGTTGGGGATTGTGATGCCTCCAGAGGTTGTTTTATTGTACAGGATACTTTTGGCTATCTTGGGTTTTTTGTTTTTCCATATGAAGTTGAGTATTATTCTTTCCCGATCTGTGAAGAATTGTGTTGGTAATTTGATGGGGATTGTGTTGAATCTGTAGATTGCTTTTGGTAAGATTGCCATTTTTACTATGTTAATCCTGCCTATCCATAAGCATGGGAGATCTTTCCATTTTCTGACATCTTCTTCAATTTCTTTTTTCAGGGACTTAAAGTTCTTGTCATATAGGTCCTTCACATGCTTAGTTAGAGTAACCCCAAGGTATTTTATATCATTTGTGGCTATTGTAAAGGGTACTGTATCTCTGATTTCCTTCTCAGACTGTTTGTGTATTGTATATAGGAGGGCTACTGATTTTTTTTTGAGTTGATCTTGTATCCTGCTATGGTGCTGAAGGATTTTATTAGCTGTATCAGTTCCTTGGTTGAATTTTTGGGGTCACTCATGTATACTAACATGTCATCTGCAAATAGGGAGAGCTTGACTTCTTCCTTTCCAATTTATATCCCCTTAATCTCCTTATGTTGTCTTATAGCTCTGGCTAGAAGTTCAAGTACTATATTGAGTAAGTATGGGGAGAGGGGACAGCCTTGCCTTCTTCCTGACTTTAGTGGTATTGCTTTGAGTTTCTCTCCATTTAATTTGATGTTGGCTGTTGGCTTGCTGTAGATTGCCTTCATTATGTTTAGGTATGTTCCCTGTATTCCTGATTGCTGCAAGATCTTTATCATGAAGGGGTATTGGATTGTGTCAAATGCCTTTTCTGCATCTAGTGAGATGATCGTGTCATTTTTTTCTTTGAGTTTGTTTATATGGTGTATTACATGAATGGACTTTCATATGTTGAACCACCCTTGCATCCCTGGGATGAAGCCTACTTGATCATGGTGGATAATTGTTTTGATGTGTTCTTGGAGTCTGTTTGCCAGTGTTTCATTGAGTATTTTTGCATCAATGTTCATGAGGGAGATCGGTCTGTAGTTCTCTTTCTTTGTTGCATCTTTGTTTGGTTTAGGAATCAGGGTAACTGTAGCCTCAAAGAAGGAGTTTGGTAATATAAAGAGTATTGGTATTAAATCTTCTTTGAAGATCTGGTAGAATTCTACAGTGAAACCATCTGGTCCAGGACATTTTTGGTTGGGAGACTTTTAATAACTAATTCTATTTTCCTTAGGGGTTATTGGAATATTTAAGTGGTTTATCTTGTCTTGATTTAACTTATGTATGTGGTAACTATCTAGAAAATTATCCATTTCTTTTAGATTTTCCAGTTTTGTAGAGTAGAGGTTTTTGAAGTATGACCTGATGATTCTCTGGGTTTCCTCATTGTCTGTTGTTATGTCCCCCTTTTCATTTCTGATTTTGTTAATTTGGATGCTTTCTCTCTGTCTTTTGGTTAGTTTGGATAAGGGCTTTTCTATCTTGTTGATCTTCTCAAAGAACCAACTCTTTGTTTCATTAATCCTTTGTATTGTTCTCTTTATTTCTATTTTATTAATTTCAGCTCTCAATTTGATAATTTCCTCTGTTCCTCCTGGGAGACTTTGCTTCTTCCTGTTCAAGGGCTTTCAGGTGTGCGGTCAAGTCACTAGCATGAGATTTCTCCAGCTTCTTTATGTGGGCATTCAGTGCTATGAATTGCCCTCTTAGCACTGTTTTCATAGTATCCCATAAGTTTAGGTATGTGGTGTGTACATTTTCATTGATCTCTAGGAAATCTTTAATTTCTTCCTTAACCCATTGGTGATTCAGTTGAGCATTATTCAATTTCCATGAGATTGTAGGATTTCTGTAGTTTTTTTCTGTTGTTGAAATCTAACTTTATACCATGGTGGTCTGATAGAACACAGGAGGTTATTCCAATTGTTTTGTATCTGTTGAGATTTGCTTTGTGGCCAAGTATGTGGTCGATTTTAGAGAAGGTTCCATGGGGTGCTTAGAAGAAGGTATATTCTTTTTTGTTTGGGTGGAAAGTTCAGTAGATATCGATTAAGTCCATTTGAGCCATAACATCAGTTAAGTCCATTATGTCGCTGTTAAGTTTCAACTTGGCCAATCTGTCCAGAGGTGAAAGTGGGGTGTTGAAGTCTCCCACTATTAATGTGTGGGGTTTTATATGTGATTTAATCTTTAGTAATGTTTCTTTTACATATGTGGGTACCCTTGTGTTTGGGGCATAAATGTTCAGAATTCAGACTTCATCTTGGTTGATCTTTCCTGAGATGAGTATGTAATAATGTCCTTCATCATCTCTTTTGATTGATTTTAGTTTAAGTCTATTTTGCTGGATATTAGGATGGCTACACCAGCTTGCTTCTTAGGACCATTTGATTGGAATGTCTTTTCTCAGCCTTTTATTCTTAGGAGGTGTCTGTCTTTGAATTTGAGGTGTGTTTCTTGTATGCAGCAGAAAGATGGGTCCTGTTTTTGCATCCATTCTGTTAGTCTGTGTCTTTTTATAGGTGAATTAAGTCCATTGATATTAAGGGATATTAATGACCAGTGATTGTTCATTCCTGTTGTTATTTTTATTTTTTGGTGGTAGTGTATGTGTACTTCTCTTCTTTGGGGTTTACTGCTGTGGTGTTATCTATTGCCTGTGTTTTCATGGGTGTATCTGCCTTCCTTAGGTTGGAATTTTCCTTCTAGTGCTTTCTGTAGGGCTGGGTTTGTGAATAAGTATTTTTTAAATCTAGTTTTGTCTTGGAAGGTCTTGTTCCCTCCATCTATGATGATTGAAAGTTTTGCTGGGTATATTAGTCTAGGCTGGCATCCATGGTCTCTTAGTGTCTTCATTATATCTGTCCAGGCCCTTCTGACTTTAAAAGTCTCCATTGAGAAATCGGGTGTTATTCTGATGGGTTTGCCTTTATAAGTCACTTGGCCTTTTTCCTTTGCTGCCCTTAATATTCTTTCTTTATTCTGTACATTTAGTTGTTTAATTATTATGTGGTGAGGGGACTTTTGGGGGGGTCTAGTCTGTTTGGTGTTCTATAGGCTTCTTGTATCTTCATAGGCATTTCCTTCTTTAAGTTGAGAAAGTTTTCTTCTATGATCTTGTTAAATATATTTTCTGTGCCTTTGAGCTGGTATTCTTCTCCTTCCTCTATCCCTATTATTCGTAGGTTTGGTCTTTTCATGGTGTCCCAAACTGCTTGGACATTTTGGGTCATGACTTTATTGTTTTTAGTGTTTTCTTTGACTGATGAATCTATTTCTTCTACTGTATCTTCAACACCAGAGATCCTCTCTTCCATCTCCTGCATTCTGTTGGTTATACTTGTCTCTGAAGTTCCTGTTTGTTTACTCAGATTTTCTCTTTCCAGCATTCCTTCTGCTAGTGTCTTCTTCATTTTTTCTATTTCCCTCTTCAGGTCTTGGACTGTCTCCCTTGCTTTTTCATGTTTTTCTTTCAAGGACGTATTGTTTTCTTCTGCTTTAATTGTCCTTTCCTCTAGTTTTTCATAGTGTTCTTCCCATTTTTTGTTTGTCTGTTCCTCTACTTTATCTTTGATTTCTTGTATATATAAGGCTCTAGCCTCTTCATGATGTTACTTATAAGGTTGTTTTCTTCTTCTTCTTCCATTCCGTTATGTTCATGTCTAGCTTTTGGAGAAGGGCTAGGTTCTGGTGATGCTGTATTGCTCTTTATTTTGTTGTATGAACTTCTGCCTTGACATCTGCCCATTTCCTCTTAGGTTTGTTGTTGGTCTTATCAGTGTACTTGGTCCAGAGAGAGCTGACAGATTTAGGGAGCCTGTCTCTGGGCCAGATGGAAGCTCTGGGCCAGATGGGAGCACTGGTCCAGATGGGCGTGCTGGCCAGATGGGAGCTGGGGGGCTAGACTCTGAGTCTCAGGAAGTCCCTGGGGTCTCGTTTTATCCAGATGGGAGCTCCTCTTTTCCAGATGGGAGCTCCTCTGGTCTCTGGTCCAGATGGGAGTTCCAGGGCAGGATGGAAGCTGAGGGCTGGTCTCTGCTTCTCAGGAAGTGGCTGGGATCTTTGCAGATGGTTGTGGGGGTAGGGTGTGGAGACTGCAGGGTCTTCCTGCAGTCTTGGAAAAGGGGAGCCTTCCCCCAGGGTCCGAGATTGGCCAGAAACTGGGGCCAAGTTGGTCAGGTCCTCCAGGGATGACCTGTGTCCAGCGGTGGGACCCAGGGGCAGTTGCCTCTCTGACTATAACCCCAGGCACTCACCTCTGGTCCAGATGGGAGTTCTGTAATTTTTGTTTAATTGGCCCAAAGCTGTCACCGCCTACCTACCAAAAGCCACAAACTTCATAACTGGGACTCTTTCCTCCAACTATAAGTTTTCTTTGGCCTTATAACCATGCCAATTCTTAAACCACTCATGACTGCTTTGTCAAAGGCTACATATATAAAGATATCATCATAAAAAAACACACCATCAACAACAAAAGAAAAAAATGTATCGTGTCTTATCTTAAGGTTTCTTGAAGGCCATACGAAATTCCAGAAGGAACATATCCAGTGTTCTTACTTTCCATATCAGAGTGGCAACAGACTTAAGTAACACAATACACACTACATATTCTAAAATCCTCAAGAAGATAGTGCCATGTGGCATTCTCTCTCCCCCATAATTTTCCCTTTCCCTCCAAATCATTTATTACTTCTTCCCTTGTTCTAACTTTTGTACTTTAAAACCAGTGGTAGGCCAATAAGTCAGTGCATCAGATAATGGCACTTGCCATCATGACCTTAGTTCAATCCCAGAATTCACTTTGCAGAAGTAAAGAACTAACTCCCACACGTTGTCCTCCGACCTCCATTTGCTCAGTATGGCACATGTGTGCCCACTTACATACATATACATACATACATACACACATACATACATACATACTCACATACATACTGAACAAATAAATGAATGTAATAAAAGAATTTAAAACCAGTGCTACCATACCTGACTCTTTCCATACTTCCCCACTTGTACCAGAATACCTTCAAAGATTGCCACAGTTAACATATGACCTTCCTCATAAGAATGAAGCTTCCTCTGATACATATTCATCTGAAAATCTGACTGCCTATAAATTCAATTTTTTCCGTATTTATAAACCATCTTCTCTACCCTGCCCACTGCCACCTCCATCCTCTCTCAGGCTATGAAGGAAGGAACTGATAGGGAGCTCCTTGGCCTCCACATTGTTAAGTAGATTCTCTTTACTTATAAAAGGACTCCCACACAAATTTTTAATTTAAATTTTAAAGTTTACTCTATTATATAAACAGCTTAATTCATGCAAAAGGAGTACAGACTTGGAGTTCAGTGCATTAATTATACACAATTGCTCCTATACATATGTGCAAATATCCAGAGCCAGGGAAGTTAGGTATACTCAGTTTGTTTTCTTCCAAGTGTTTGTTCAATTTTATTCCCCAAAAAAATAGTATTGTGGTGTACTTACTGTGATCCCATCAGTTAATTGAACTATTCAGAAAGGATTAGGAAGTGTAGCCTTGTTAGAGAAGGTATGGCCTGAGCTCTTGTGGGTGTGTCACTAGGAATGGGCTTTGAGGTTTTAAAAGCCCACACCAGGCCCAGCAGTCTCTCTCTCTCTCTCTCTCTCTCTCTCTCTCTCTCTCTCTCTCTCTCTGCCTGCCGTCTACATGTGAAAATGTAAACCTTTCAGCTATTGCTCTGGCCCCATGACTGTCTGCTTCCTAAAATGATGCCTAAGTGCTTCCTAAAATGATGAACATAGATTAACCCTCTGAAACTGTAAACAGTTAAATCTTTACACACACACACACACACACACACACACACACACACACACTATTTTAGAGGTATTATTACAAAAATAGAAAAAATCATTTTCGCTGACTCTAAATATAAATACTTCCACTCTAGAGGGGGGGAAAAAGTAGTAACAAGTCATTTTGTAAATATAGAGGTTTGCAAATGTTGTTGCAAACCTAAATGTTGAATTGCTGTGTGCACAAATGAATAAAATCAGTACTTACAGAGTACTTCCTTATAAAGTATAAAATTTGACAAATGTGTATTTTCATTCTTTATGTGTTCATATGTGTATATGTATAAAAACTTATATGTATATATACATATATGTGTGTGTA
This sequence comes from Onychomys torridus, assembly GCF_903995425.1. Lineage (NCBI taxonomy): Eukaryota > Metazoa > Chordata > Mammalia > Rodentia > Cricetidae > Onychomys > Onychomys torridus. Next base: position 50,739,455 of record NC_050453.1, on the reverse strand, counting down.
TAAACACACACATATGCAAAATGAATCCTGAAAATAATATGGCTTTCATTAATGAAAGGAAAAACAAATTCAACCAACACAAAGATGTTTTATGGCACATGTAGTAAGTATACCAAGGGCAGCATAAAGGGGAAGCAGCCACCCTTTTAGTTTTATGCTTCCAAGTTACTTTTTAAAATAGGTGGAGAAAAGCTGCCTATAAGTTTACTATCACATTATTGCTAACGACACTATGGACAATGTGGAAGTTTTGAAGGTTTAATCATGTCTTGTGAATGTCACTAACAGTGATCATCCATGCCCATCTGTACCCCATCCCTAGCCCACACAAATTCAATTACTGTCAACTGAAGTAGTGTTTAACTCAGTCTATCTGAGGCTTGTCTTTGCACAGGATAGTGACGAGACTCTGAAAACGGAGCTGCTGAGACACTCGACTCTCTCCATTCCCACTTACCTACTAGTTTCAATTGCAATAGTGCAATCAAGCTGGTGTGTTCTCTTTCCTGTGTTCTGTCAGCAAATGGATAAAGCAGGGGTGCTCCAGTCCCTGTATCTCTTGACAACCTTCATCTTAACGACAGCCTCTAAAGCTCTTCTGAACTTAGTTTTGTTTTCTTCTCTTAAGAGACTCTCGCCAAATCTCTCTGTTTTTGAGATGTAATTGATAAAGTCTTTCTAGCCTTTACCAACTTAGGTCTTTACGAAACTTTGCAAAGATACTTCCTGTGACTTTAATGTAAACAAGGTCTGTTGATCCAGCTTCTCGACGTGTATTCCACTAAAGTTTGATGTCATGGGATTGTAATTTCCTGGAGGCTGGATAGGGTAGGGGAAGTCACCAATTCCTCACTACAGGAATTCTCAACATATTTAACATGTTTATATGCAACATAATCCTTCAAGAGGGGAAAAGGAATGCAACATTTCAAAGTCTGATTGTATAGAGTTCTCATTTCACAGAGCACCTTATAGGAACATCCATGAGACATATTTAGTGAAATGCCATTCTAAGTAATTATTCTAAAACCAAACATAACTGGGATGCCCACACCCACACCCACACCCCCAACTATATTTCTTTTTCACAGGAATGTGAAATGCAGGAATGTCTAGTCCACAAAGTCAAACTTAACACTAGCCTTAGCTCTAGATATTAACAAAGCTGAGATGAAGCAACATCAACTCATCTCTCTGCTCTACTGGATATTTCCTGTGTTCCAACCCTGGTGACTATGCATGGACAAAAGAACACAGCTAAAGTCCTGCTCTGTGAATGTTTTTCCAGCATGTTGCCCTGCACCCAGATCTAAAAGTTAGCCATATATCTGGAGCCAGAACTTGCTTGTACTTCTTCTATTAAACTCTAAGCACTGGAAACAGGAAGCAATCTCGAAATTCAAGCTCCAAAGCTGAAACCCTACCTGCTGACACTACTGATAGCTCTACTCTTGAAACATACCCATGGTATCAACCTTTTCCCACTACAGTTCCACATCCCTATTAGCCTCTCCCATAGTCTTTTATTACTCTCTTGGACTGGCTTGTTGCAATATTCAAGCCCACATCGCTCATTATATCAAGGGCCATCTCAGACCCCAACCCCAGTTTTACCTGATCAAGTCAGTCCTATATTCTTCAAGACTCATGGCATTGTTCTTGACTAAAAAGATAAATTTTTTAAAAAGAACAGTAGTAAGCACACAAATACAATAATACCTTCAGTTAATACTTTCAACTAGATGTCTTCATTGAAAAGTCACCCTGGAAGAATAGTGATGTCAAAGTCTGATGACAACAACTATACCACTCTGAAGAGGACCATGTTGCTTAAAACCCTTTGGTGCAATAAAAACAATGTCTACATTCATACAAGACCTTTAGAGTATTCATAGGATAAACTGTCAGTTAAGAAATAATGAAGTTTCCAGCAAAGCTTTTCACATATTCCATTCAAGGTGTGGTTATATCCTGGCAACTTGACCCCCAGCCATTCTACATAAGAAATCAGCTAAAATTCACCTCATTACATTATAAAATTGTTAGTCCAGTTTTTAAATTTTTTAAAATCCTTTTAAATGCCTAGGAATCTATTTTAAACTCTCTAAAAACCGGGAGCAATTTCTCAGGGGTGACTACATGACAGGCACTGAGCTCTTCATCTCTAGGAAACAGATGCATCAAGAACAAGAAGAAAACAGTTTTGCTCAGCTTTTCCAAATCAAAACTAGCCTTCCAGGACACAATCTCAGAGCACAGTCCTACAAACACATAGCTGCTCTTTTCCACCCTCACCACACCACCAAAGACACCTACTTCCAACATCTGTGGCTCTGTGCCTGGGCATTTTTACCCCTTTCAGACCCTCACAAAGTTATCAACAAGCAGAGGATTACCTTTTTCTCTTCCTAATTATGCCCTAAAAATGTTCTCATGACCTTTGGCCTAAGGTTAAGTGGACCCTCTGTAATCTGATCATACATACCAGCAATTGGCTAGTTTATCATCAACCTAATTTATCTCCACTGTATGTTCAACCAGGACTTCTGTGCCTGTCCATTCTGATTTATACCTATGATCCTGAAGTGTTTATTAATAGCATCCCTCTTCACCACTACAAGTATCCTCAGTTTGGTGATAAATTATGCAGCTACCCTCTGTGGTCCTATCATTCCAGGAGAAGCAGCTAATCTTATAAACATAAAAGTTTATATCTTGCTCTGCCTATTACAGTCCTCCTTTTCATGGCTTTTTTTTTGTCAATATAAAAACCATAGATCTCATCTAAAAGGGATTATGAAATCATTTATGCTGGAGCCATGGCCTGAGAACACAGATTTAGCTTATCCCAGATTCCATGGTCCAACATGGAAGCAGTTTCATGAAGTTTTTATAGTTTTACAGAACAAAGAAAGTCACAGATCAAGGCAAGTTCATAATACATCCGTGAATACATCAGAGAAGCAGGTATAGTGACACGGAGGAAGTTTTCTATAGGCCCCAATGCTAAGTTCATAGATTCTAGCATTTACCTATTAGTCACAGATGTTCTTTTTAACACTGGAGATGAGCAAGGAATGGCTGATCTAGTAGGCTAGCGTTAGCCCAAGATAAGATAGCCAGGCTTTGGGCCCGCAACATTCCAATCTCTCCACAGTTCTGGAATTCTGATCAGAAGTGAGTCTGTAGACACAGATTCTTTTTAGTCTTTGTTCATGGTGAATCTACCAGCTCAATTCTGCCTTAACCTCCTAGATCTTATGCCCTGGTCTGCCAGAATGTGTAGTTCTTAACATTGATTTTGTAGGGAATCACTGTTTCCTAATTTTATGTAGTGTGAGTAAAGGTTTGCTTGTTAGTAGTTCTGAACTTAGAGAAACTTTTCAATCAAGTTGCATATTTTGCCATAACCCAAATTAGCAGAGAATGAGGACAGCCTTAGAAAGCAAGGCAGACCAGGCAAGAAGAGAGTGATTCACCTAGCTTCTTGGGAGCGATTACCAAGTCACAAGACCTAAAAGGAGGTGACACACAACACACAGCTTTATTATTGAGCAAGAAACAAAAATGGTCTTTCAGAACTTTTATCACATTAGTAAAACCTGACCCAACAAGATGGATCAATGGGAAAAACATTACCCAAGTAAGCCTCATGACCTCGGTTCTACCTTAGAAGCCAACTGCAGAAATAGAGCTCTAACTCCCCAAAGTTGCCTTCTGGTATGCACATCCATCCCATAGTGTGCATGCTCATTCACTCATTCACTCTCCTCCCTCTCTTCACATTCACTAGCTGGTTACCATTCTCTCTCTCTCTCTCTCTCTCTCTCTCTCTCTCTCTCTCTCTCTCTCTCTCACACACACACACACACACACACACACACACACACACACACACACACACACAAACTTGTAGCCTGGCAGTGGTGGTACATGCCTTTAAATCCAGCACTCAGCAGGAAGATCTCTGTGAGTCTGAGGCCAGCCTGGTCTACAGAGCAAGATTCAAGAGAGTCAGGACTGTTATATAGAGAAACTTTGCCACAGAAAAACCAAAATAATAATGATGATGATGATGATAATTTGTAAATCCTCAGGATAAATCAACTTTCTACTTAAATTTTGTGGGAATTTTTCTAACTTTCAAAAACAATCTGTGTTAAGGAAATCAACTTACCAAAGGAAACCATACTTGACCTGTCCACTGCTAAGTGCTCTTCTATTCTGATGCTAAATCTGGTAACATTCCTATTCAGACCTCAAAGGTGAGAGCAGGTGCAGAGGGTGAAACTGGCTTTGAAAACTCTATATGGTTCAGGTAATACTGAAGAGAACATCATAGATTTTATACCCATGCAACTAATTATGTCTGACTAAGGATGTTTCAGATCTGCTTTCGTTGATTGCCTTCTTTAATATAATTGGGAAGATGTAATTTTTAAACCTGACATGTTACCAATTTTAACTTCTGTTTCAAATAAATGCAGACAAATATGAAATGTGTGCCCTTATATCTCTTATTAAGGGAATTCTTAAGAGGCATAGCCCAAAATACACTGTAATAACAATGATCCAAAAATCAATTATGGAAATAGATGAAATCTTCATGTACATTCTCCATGCATATTATTTGTTGAGAAGCATGAAGAATCAGAAATATAGAAGTAATTCTCATTCTATGAATGATGTTGGCCTAAAATATTAATACATATTCTTAAATTATTTGTGACTTTTTCCTTCTTACTCTCTAATACAAATGAGAGTAATATCTTACACTGAGCCTTTTTATTTAAAAATTGAAAACCTCTGAATTGCAGAAATAGTTGAAGCAGGAACATTTTTAAGCTAAGGATCTCTTTTTTAATGTTACTTAGATAGAATAAAAAATGTAAAGAAAGTATGTTGAAAGGAGTGAAAACATTCATATAATACTAAAACCAAAATAAATCCAGCTCCCACACATGCAGTAGCTGATACAGTCTACCTACTGAGCAGCACCATGCATGCACACTGACACCATCTCTCTCTTCTTCAGCTGCTATAAGCAGATGAATCATAGCACTGAAATTCTATGTGCTGCAAAGTTCTACACCAAAGGAGATCTTGCTGATCAAATGCTTGCATGGTTTGAATGTCAAGTCAGTGTTTTATTATTCTAGTTTTTCATTCATGTAAATCACGCTTGCTCCTCCCACAACTCTCCACTTTCTTCCTCTCCTCCTCTCCATTTTTGTTACAACCATGCTGCAACTTCTGCGCCATACATACAAGCATGCACAGTTAGATCTGCATATTGGATTTTGCCTCCTACTTTTTACTTTCTCTTGTTCTCTCACCTCCCACCACCATTTAGATTCCTGCTTCTCTGCTCACATTACAACTTCTACTTTCATGTCTCATTCATATATACACATATATATGTGATGTATATAGAGAAATATATACAGAGAGCATATGTATGTATTTCTACATCTATATATTTGGCTAGTGAGGATGTGAGCTGCTGCAGCAATTATAGAAATCATTGTAGAGTTTCTCAGACAATTTAAAACTGAACTACCACATGATTGTACTCCTGGGCATATACTTGAGGGATTCTAAGCCAACACAGATAGTTCTACATTCATGTTTATTGCTCCACTACTCATAATAGCCAAGATATGGAACCAGCTTATGAACCTGACAAGAACCTATAGTACAGACACACAAACTAGTTCTAGTCATCCAAAAGAAGACTAAAAAAAAAAAAAATTGAAAAAAGGTTGAAATAAAAATCATGTTAAATGAAGTAAGTTCAGGAAGGCAGATAACACATGCTTTCTGTCATAGGCAAATCAAGTCAGTCTTGATACAGACATATGATTTGGTTTAAAAAAGTCAAACTTTTTTTTATTATTTTTCTAATACACAGTTACTGAATTTTAATTTGTGATTAAGTATCTTTCCAGAAGGGTGAGAAAATTTTTTCACTCTGCAAAAATAAATTTTAGGGTACTTTTTGCCAAGTAAATATTTGTATTTTTCCAAATGCATTTATCAGCCTTGTCTTCCACAGCTTATACATTTTTCTGCCATACATAGAGAAATCTCATAATTATAAATTACTCTATAATTATAAATTACAAATTATATAATTATAAAATAAAGAACTCTACATCCTTTTTTTTACAGATCTTTGGTTCTATATAGCATATGTGACATAAAATATCACTCCAAAATATAGTGTGAATTGCTTTTGTTGTCACTATGATCAAGTATCTGACAAGAAACATTTAGTTTCTTAATGTCATTCTCTTTATCAAACAATCATCAACCAGATGGAGGAATAGGACATGTATTCAGCCTTTGAGTGCATGAGACCTAAAAGTATCAGCAACACACTTTAAAAAGAGCTCAAACTCTCTTTAATTATAAAATATAACCAGCTTTATAGTTACTTAATATGCATACAGTTATATTGACTCATTGTTGACAACTTAGCCATTTCTAGATGTTCATAAAAATGAAATCATGTTATATGTCTAGATTATTCCACCCAGAATAGTGTTTTAAAGATTCAAGCTATTGAGTGTTCTTTAGTACATTCCTATTAATCCTGTTAGTGTCCTGCATTCCATTAAAAGAATATATCATCATGGCCAGTGAGATACCTCAGTAAATATAGGTGCTTGCTGACTGAGTTTAATCCTCAGGCCCCACATAGCGGGAGGAAAGAATCCACTACCCCAGATTGTCCTCCAGTCTCTACATATGTGCTGTGGTATGTGTGCATGTGAACATACACACACACACACACACACACACACACACACACACACACACACACGCATATACATCCCACAAATAAACATACATATTTTTAAACAAATACATCACAAGCAGTTTTTCCATTCACCTGTGGCTAGATATTTGTGGGGTTTCTTATCTGGGCTATCACAAAGTATCTATGAATATTTATGTAGAAAATCTTGTATAGACATATATTTTTATATATCTTGGTAAATATGTAGAATTTGGGTTGGGTTGTTTAATCATAGGTAAATATTTAACTTTGAAGACACTATGTCTTACCTTGGTAAATATTTAAATCATCCATTGAGCATTTCTTGTGTAGCTTCAAGGAATTTCTGAAGTTTTTCCAGATGGCCAGTCTTCTGAACACTGTTGCTAGACTGACACTTTTCTCAGTGTTTTACAATACACCTGCATTACAAAGACAATCCACATATGTGTTTGGGTCTATTTCTGGACTCTGTCCTCTAGTCTCTTGGCGATGACAGAGATAGAGACAGTCATTCTCTGATGCTAACTCAACTCAAGCTGCTTAATTGCATTATATGTGTTAGTCCATTTAATCTTCACATGACTTCATCAGAGGGACACTATTTTAACAACTAGATAAAAAAAAAATACAAAGTCAGAAATATTATATAATTTCTTTAAAGTGACTAAGCTAGGACATGATCTAGACAGGCCACCTCCAGAATAGACATGTACATGTCTAAGCACTGTGCTGAGCTTACAGTGAAGCACAGAACTTCATTCAGCTTCTCTTATTGATATTCACTCATCTCTGTCCTGAAACTCCCATGTTTCTTCATTTGAACTATATAACTTACTTGTATAACTCTCTCTTAAATCTTTCTGGTATTTTAATTTGTAGGAAAATATGAATTAGCAAAAGAATTGCTTTTTGGTATTCCATTTATTAACATTTCTATCCATTTCTAACTTTCTTTTAAAATCAGAAATTGAGCCTTCAAGATGGCACTTGCCCACACAGACTTCAAGACTTGAGTTTGAACTTCAGAACCCACAATGGAAAGAGAGAATAACTTGTGAATGTTGTTCCCTGACCTGCACCTGCATTCATACACACACACACACACACACACACACACACACACACACACACACACACACCACAAGAAGAAGAAGGAGGAGGAGGAGGAGGAGGACGAGGAGGAGGACGAGGACAAGGACGAGGACGAGGACAAGGATGAGGACAAGGAGGACGAGGAGGAGGAGGAGAAAAAAAGAAATGTCCTTGGTATCAAGTTTCATTGAACACATTTTTTTGACACTTTCTTCAAATTCATATATAAAAACTGCAGTACACTTGTTTCTATCAAAATGATAAATATATAACATATTAGGGGAATCATGATTTTAAAGACCCAAAGCTATGAAGGCAAGGATTTAACACACATATATAAACACAGTATAGGTTCTTAAACACCTTCTCTGTACACTTACCCATGAATATTAACCTTGTACTTATTATTATATCCTTCAAGGACAGAGGAAGTGTCACAGCCCAAATCTACACACATGTGAGAAACCTGAATGACAATAATCTCCAAATCACCCACACAAAGGCAGTTTTGGTATGTTTAAATGGTATCTTTATCATGGACATATCCCTTGCTTTTGTGCTCTGAGGATGATAGAAAACAGGGTTACAAACCACCTAAGTGAGGAAACAGGAAGAAAGTATATATAGTTAAAAGCTATGTTGCTAATCGTATTCATGCATGCTGGCTAGGCTGAAAACACAGTCCTTTACTCCTTTGAATTCTCATTTGTAAGTTGAAATGAAAACCCATCTATTAGGATTGTGAATTTCAAAATGAATATATACCAGAAGTTATGAGACTTCTTGAGAATTCATGATGATTTGTTATTTTAAATTACAAGCAAATAAGTTTTACTAGAAGTCATTACCTATAGTTGTCACTATGTGCATGTGTGTATGATACCTGAAGCCATACCATTTTTTGTGAGGGGAGTCAGTTTGGGTATTTAACTTGGTTTGTTTTCCTTTCTGTAAACCATTTCTCCTGGAAAATCATCCAACATGAGAAAATTTAATACCATGTTCTGTGGTTTGAATGTTTATGTCTGCTAAAAAGACAATGAACTGTATGCTGAAATCCTAATCCCAGAAAGAGATTCCTTTAGGAGGAATCTTTGAAAAACAACAAATGATAAAGGCTGTACCTTTACAACTGTAATTAGGTGACTTGTACAAGAGATGCTAGAGAGCTAACACCCTTTCATAATGTGAAGAAACAGCAAAGATACCCATCAGTAAGGGCAATGGAAAGGATTTTCACTAGACACCAGATTCACACCTTGGTCTTGGACCTCCATAACTCTACAACTACTGAAAGTAAGTTTCTGAACATAAGCCATCCAGTTTGTACTCCTTTGTTATGCAGTTTAACAGTTACGTAAGCTGGAGCCTTATTAAAACTCAGTTACACTCTGGTTTAAGGATGGGGAAACAAAGGTGAAAGGATGTTAACATGACATCACCGGCTAACAGCAAAGCAGCAAGACGTGAGAGGAGAGCCTGAAGAGAGGACTGAAAAGAAAAGTGATGTAAATTTAATTTTAATTAAAAATGGCACACATCCCAAGCTCTATAGCAGATCACCTGCTATGACATCTCCTTCCTCTATATTCCCATGTCCAAGAGATAATGCAGATCTCCTCCAGCCTCCCTCCTCACCCCATTCCTTTGTCTCAGCCACCAATACTCCCAAATATTCTCATATTGACTGTGGTGGTATTGTGTTCCCTGAAATATTGTGCACACTAATAAACTTATCTGGGGTCAGAGAATGGAACAGCCACAATATTAAACATAGAGGATAGGCAGTGGTAGCACACACCTTTAATCCTAGCATTCCAGAGGCAGAGATCTACCTGGATCTCTGTGTGTTCAAGGATACAGCCAAGCATGGTGACTCACGACTTTAATCCCAGAAAGTGAGCCTTTAATCCCAGGGAGTAATGGCAGAAAGCAGAAAAGTATATAAGGCATGAAGACCAGGAACTAGAACCTTTTAGCCTGGTTAAGCTTTCAGGCTTTCAAGAAACAGTTCAGCTGAGACCCATTTAGATGAGGACTCAGAGCCATCCAGTCTGGAGAAACAGGATCAGCTGAAGAATTGGCAAAGTGAGGAAGCTGTGGCTTGTTCTGCTTCTCTGATCTTTCAGCATTCACCCCAATAACTGGCCTCAGGTTTGATTTTATTAATAAGCACCTTTAAGATTCATGCTACAATTGACCTACAAGCCAATATGTCCAGGGAAGCAGAGAGACAGCAAAGCAAGTACGCTATCTTCAGATCTTTATTTTCATTCCTTGCCTTCAAAAACAATTCCCTAATCTCATCCCCAGCTTGGTGGAAGATCACCTGTGGTAGCCTCTCCTCCCTCTCTACCACCATTCCCAGAAGCATGCTTTCCTCTCTGCTCTGGGTCACAAGTGGCCCTTCCCCTCTAGCCCATCTTCATCCCTAAGTGCCAAGAAACACAATCTATCCAGAACCCCGGAGTGGCCATACCTGGCAGTATCCCAGAAGCATTCTCTACCAAGCAACACATAGGCAACAAAAACGAAGGAATAGAACATCTACCCAACAACGACAAGACCAGATATCAGCACCTAGACTTTCAGTCATGACAAATACAGGTGCACAGATGCTAGCATAAAAACCCAATGAATATCCACCGGGAGAGTATGGCTTCAGTAAAGCCCAACAAACCTACAATAGACTCTGAGAAATGCAATATAACTGAAGCACCATACAAGTACTTCAAAATAGCCTTAGTGGTTATTATAGAGGTCCTTAAAGCATAAATGAATAAATCCATTAAAGAAATCTATGAAAACACAATCCATGGAATGAAATGAAGAAACAGTTAAGAATTGCAAATGGCAACTGACCTGAACTTGTGGGAGCACATGGACTCTGGACCAACAGGGAGTCTGTATGGGACCAACCTAGGTCCTCTGCATGTGTGTGACTATTGTGCAGCTTGGTCTGTTTATCAGGTTCCTAGCAGTGAGATCATGACCTGTTCCTCGCACTTATCTGGCTCTTGGGAACCTGCTCCCCATGCTGGATTACCTAGCCCAGTCTTGATACAGGAGGAGGAGCTTGGTCCTTCTTCAACTTGATGAGCCATGCTTTGTTCAAGCCCATGGGAGGCCTGCCCCTTTCTGAATGGATGTGGAAGTGGGTAGATGGGTAGATGGGAGTGGGCAGGAAGAGGGAGGAGGGAACTGGAGGAGAGGAGGGAGAGGAAACTGTGGTCAGTATGTAAAATAAATGAAAAAATGTTAATTAAATAAAATAAATTTTTTAAAAAAGAATTGCAAGTGGAAATACAATCAATAAACAATACACAAAATGAGGAAGATCTAGAAATTAAAAATTTAGGAACTGAAACCTCAAAGGCAAGCCTCACAAATAAAATACAAGAGACAAAGAATCTCAAGCTTTGAAGACACAGTAGAAAAAATGGACACTTCAATGAAAGAAAATGTTAAATCTAAAAAAATAAATCCAAGCAAAAAACATTTAGGACATCTGGAACACTATGAAAAGACCAAATCAATAAATAATAGAATTAGAAGAATGGGAAGAAACCCAGATTAAAGGCAAAGAATAAGAAATAAGCATAAGATTATTAGTTTTGCCAAAGAAAAAGTACAATCTGGCCTGTGACAAAGAAACCCTTTGGTGTAGCAGCCTGATAATAGCATATTAACTGATGGCTATAAAAATAGAATGGCTACAGTGATGTATTCATAAAAGAAATTACAGTGGAATGATTAAAATAGATGTATAAATATATTGGGTATGATAATATTTAACATGAAATATTTAAATTCATTAACTTGTCAAATCATATTTTATTGTGTACTTATAACAAGGACAAAGGCACACTCAAAAATACAAAGCTGAAAGAACCAAACACCCACATTTCTCAAAACTCACCAGACAGTAAAGAAAATATTTTTCTCAACATTTACTATCTTTACTATAACTAATCACCCAAGAGTTTTCACATCAACAATATTTGTTATCTTGTAGCATCATTTATAACAAACAACCTTAATATATACCAAAGTGTTACCTCCCACCAATATTCAAAAAAGCAAGAGCAATGTTAAGTCATTTTGGACAGATGTGATTAGTTACCACTTTTTAAAAATTAATGACGATCATTTATGAAACAGATATCACAGGTGTCAGATTTCAGCAAGGTACTTGATGCAGTACCTCCCAAAACCTTCCTTTAAAAATTCATGCAAAATGACTTTGATGGGATGACTCCTGAGAGGACCGCAAAGTGTCAGGAGCAACAAACAGTGGGCTGTGAATGACAAATGACAGCTTGTCACACAATGAGGAAGGTATCCGGTGCAGTGCCCAGGGACCGGTGTTCAGCCAGTTCTTAACATTTTATTAATGATCTGGAAAAACAAGTAAACAGAGTCTTTTCATCACACCTGCGCAAGAGGGCTTCAAAAGAATAGTACAGCAAAACAATGAATAGCAGAAAAATAGGAGAGATTACATTAAGATCATTTTTAGAGACGCCGCAGTAAAATAATACAAGTTAATCTCTCATATTATGTTATTCAAGGAGATGAACATTAGAAAAAAACACAGGAGAAAAATTTAAATGGAATTCATTAAACGATAATTTCTATTTCAAGACAGGAATAATTGTGGCCTGAATTAGTAACATCTGAAAGAAAGATAGCCCAGAGTCACATCTGCGTCATTGACTCTGGGAGATGCACAGAGTCAAAAGCACAAAACCTTATGATTCCCTCAGAGACAAAGTAATTTGCTACAATTATATAACTGACAAGTAAAATTCTCATCATGTATTTTTAAATTACCATGAAGTATTCCCTTGGTTTAACACTCACATGATATATGTTATAGCAAATCTCAGTCCTTTTGTCTAGGCTCCATGTGGGTTAGCAAGGTTCATTCATGCCTCCTTTGTAGGTAGAATATCCTAAATTGCATAGGATGGTGGCCATTTTGTTTCCCAAGCCTAATCTGTCAAATGCAAATTGTGGAGCAAAAGATGTCTGCCTTGCTAGATGCAAATTAAAATTTCCCTATTAATTCATGGCTCAAACTATCTGACAACTGCTGTTACATTTTGTTACTGAATTCATTAAACAATTGCAAATTTACTTTCTTGGTAAGATGGCAATTACTAGATGTTTTTCAGGTATGGCTGCTATATATAGCAGTTCATTTAATATTTAAAGCCTACTTAAAGAGTCAAGTATTTTGCTTAGGTGAATGACCTTCCTCATGTTGAATTCTTTCATTTCACATTCATAAAGACCAGAAGATAATATGACAACCATCATAAAAACTCCATCACATTGGACTGAAAACTAGGGTGAATAGGAAATACTCAAATTTTCACATAAAATTTTCACATGTTAACGTTTTAGTCCTGAGAACTTGGTTGTAAGCATAGTTGGAAAAGAAAGCCTATGACTACATAAAAGAAATGAGACTTCTGGCTTCTCACCTAATTTATAGAAAGGTTAGACATCACCCTCACTATTCCTCACAAGGGGAAACTGAAGGATAAAAAAAGCCTGAAAAATCAGTGCTATTCTGAGATACAACAGAAAACTCACAGCAAGGGCCAACTATTTTCCAATTGACTGGAAGAGCAGAAAACTGCACTTACACAAACAAAAGTGTAGAGCAGAGACTACCCAGAACCAAGAGAGACACATGAGACAGGGTTTCCCGAGTTGTCCATAGTTTCTCACAATCACACTGTAAAGATAAAATTTCTATTGCCCATCTACCAGAAAAGGGGGGAGGGCACAATTTCACAATACAACAGCTTTCTCTTCTTCACAGGGCCTGCCCTCAAGGGAGACTATTTTACCAGAGCTCAACTAATCCAAGAGAGGGGAAAACCCGAGTCCCCTTTCTTCCTTTCCACTGGCACAGCAAGTATCTATCTCAACTCCTCCATCAACTTCAGTTGTGGGGGCGCAGAGGGCAGGGCAAAACTCAAGCCCACCAAAGGCTTCTAGCCATTCTTTAGCACTTCCCCACACTCCTGCCAAATCAGTAAGGCTTCTGTGTAGTGACTGTGGGTTACAGGTAGTAACATCAAACTCTATGTAATTGAAGGGTCTCCAGAAGAACCCAAGGAAACTGGAAAAGCCTAAAATACAACATTGAGAGAAAAATTTTTTTCTCAAAGACCATGGCTGATTGCTATTCTCCCTCATTATTGAGATTAAATAAATCGTACATACATGTAACACAATGTTATAACAATGTAATACCATTTTAACTCTATATGGATGTTTAAATAACATCATAATTATGATAATTAAAATGGTTTAGTATGTATATAACCTGCATTTCCATAAATCTGAAAGATTTGGAGGTTTCTTGTTATTGTTGATTTGTTCTGTTTTTTGTTGTTGTTGTTGTTGTTGTTTGGTTTTTTTTGTTTTGTTTTTTGTTTTTGTTTTTGTTGGTTTTTTTTTTTTACTTTTTATAGCCTAAATTTCACAGAGGTTTTGAAGATATGGGCATCAACACTTGACATCCACCCACTCCATTTCTATTGTCATCAGTGGGTCACAACTCAGCCCAGATTTGATTCAAATTTCCTCATTTGTTGTAACTTTCTTCTGCTGTTTCAAGATGTCATCAGGATACCAAGTTAATCATGGAATCTCTTCATGCTTCTGGCTTCCTCACCACTCACTACTGGTGATGTCAGCCTTCCCAGTTTAGTTTTCTCCTGTCCAGTAAGATCTATCCTTTCAGCAGAGCTGGGCTGACACAGAATCAGAACCATTCCTTTGCTAAGTGGAAAGCAAAATCTATTAATTCTCAAGAGCTACAATTTGCCAAACATCTGGGCCTAGTGCTTTCTCTTCTCAGAGGTTTTTAATGACTGATTCAATTTCATGACTCAGTTTTCTTTCAATTGATATTGGCTTGTTCAAAATGTGTCTTTCTTATGTAAGTTTTGATATGTCATGTCTTTCACAGGCTCACTCCATTTAACCTAGTCTATCAGATTTGTGAGGACAGACTTGCTCAAGGCATTTTTTTTTTCTGTGCTTTTAAAGTTCCAGAAGATCAAGAGTATCGGTGTCTTAATTTCAGATATTGGTTATTTGTGTTTTCTTTATTTGGTTAGTCTGGCCAAAATTTTATCAATATTATTGAAATTTCTATAAAATCAAGACTTCAACCTATTGATCTATCTAGTTTTCTAGTTTTCAATTTTATTGCTTCCTTATTGAAGGTTTTTTATCTTTTTTCATTTGTTATGGTCCCTAATTTACTTTGTTATCCTACATTTCTTTATCCAAGCAGATAAAAAGAATGATCTAAAACACACACACACACACACACACACACACACACACACACACACACACACACATATAAACAATACTTTTGCTACACTCCACAACTTTTGATAATTTGTGTTTACATTGGGTTCAAGATATATTTCTTTTATACTTCCCACTTTATTTGTGGTCTTGCAGGTGTGCTAATTTCCAAATACTTAAGATTTTCCAGTTATGATTCTGTTATTAATTGCTAGTTTGATTTTCTAATATGAAAACCTACAACATTTTTTACACCATATTTATTTTATCAGGGGGTGGGTATGGGATATATAGTCCATGGAGCACATGGAAAAGTCAGAGGCCAACTTGTAGAAGTCAGTTCTCTCTTTCCACTGTGCTCTTTCCAGGGGCTGAGTCATCAGGCTTGGCAGCATGTGCCTTTACTTAAGTCATCTCACCCCCACCCCCACCTTCCCCCCATCCCCTCCCCTCCATTCCCATCTCCTCCAGGGCCAAGACTCCCCTGGGGATTCATTTAAACCTGGTGGATTCAGTACAGGCAGGTCCAGTCCCCTCTTTCCAGCCTGAGCAAAGTGTCCCTGTGTAAGCCCAAGGTTCCAAACAGCCAGCTCATGCACTAAGGACAGGTCTGGGTCCCACAGCGTGGGTGCCTCCCAAACAGTTCAAGCTACTCAAATGTCTCACTTATCCAGAGGGCCTGATCTAGCTGGGGGCTCCACAGCCTTTGGTTCATAATTCATGTGCTTCCATTCCTTTGGCTATTTGTCCCTGTGCTTTTCCAATCTTGGTCTCAACAATTCACGCTCTTACAGTCCCTCCTCTTTCTCAACAATTGGACACAACTCCAGGGAGGCTACCTAGAAAATGGGACGCTAGGAAAGACACAGGGCTCGCCCAATGACAGAGAAACAGATGAGATCTACATGAACAACCTGGATGACAGTGGGAGTAATGAAGGGCAAGGTTTGAGGGAAAGAAAGCTTAGGGGAGCAGGAGATCCCAGCTGGATCAAGAACAGAAAGGGAGAACGAGGAATAACAGACCATGATAAATGATGGCCACATGAGAACAGGAATAGGCAGAGTGCTGGAGAGGTCCCCAAAAATCCACAATGATACATCCTCTGTAGACTGCTGGCAATGGTCAAGAGAAAGCCTGATCTGACCTAGTCTGGTGATCAGAAGGCCAAACACCCTAAAGGTCATGCTGGAACTCTCATCCAATAACTGATGGAAGTGGATGCAGAGATCCTCAGCCAGGCCCCAGGTGTAGCTCTATCAATCTTACTTCTAATATTTTGATATATTTAAATATTAGTGTGAGGGACTCAGGTGCAGGCCAGGACAGTCAGAAGAGGTAACAACCCAACCTACCCTCAAAGTCCTTGCACATCCTCTGTTTGGAGCCCAAAGATTCACTGCACTGACACCACTTCCTGACCCACCTCACCCCCACCTCAGGCAGATATCACCTGCTTAGGTACAGGTCACATCAATCAGAAGAACAGAGACTCCCTGCTGAACCAAAGGCTACGTTTGCTGCAAGAAGTCCAGACACCAACTGTGACTGAGAGTCCCTGCTGGACCAGAGGCTGTGCCTGTAGCCAGAAATACAGACCACAAACACCAGAAGACCAAAGAAAAAACAGGAACCAAGGAACAAAACACCCATCCAACAACAAAAAAAAAAAAACTCAGAAATCAGCTGGACCTATATTCATCCTAAACCCAGATGCCTATACTCCAGAGTAAGAACATAATCAGCAATAAGAAAGGCAATATGGCACCACCAGAGCCCAGCTGTCCTACTACAGCAACCCCACAGTTGAAGCACAAGAAAATGACTTTAAAACCAACTTTATAAAGATGATAGAAGAGGTCCTTAAAGAGGAAATGAATAAACCCCTTAAAAAATCCAGGAAAACACAAACCATTTTGGGAAATAAATAAGTTCCTTAAAAATATCCAGGTAAACGCAAATAAGCAATGGGAACAAATGAATAAATCCCTAAAAGAAAGCCAAGAATAAAAGCAAACAAACAGGTGAAGAAAGTAAATAAAGCTGTTCAAGATCTGAAAATGGAAATACAAGCAATGAAGAAAACAAAATGAGGGAATCCCAGTGACGGAAAATCTAGGAAAGCAAACAGGAGCTACAGACACAAGCATCATCAACAGAATACAAGAGATGGAAGAGAGAATCTTAGCCATGGAATATTAATAAAAGAATTTAATACATCTGTCAAAGAAAATACTAAATCTAAAAATTTCCTGACATAAAACATCCAGAAAATATTGAACAATATGAAAAGATCAAGCCTAAGAATAATAGGAATAGAAGAAAAAGAATCCCAGCTCAAAGGCCCAGAAAATATTTTTAACAAAATCACAGAAGAAAATTTCCTTATCTTTAAGAAGGACATGCCTATAAAAGTAAAAGAACTTTACAGACCATCAAATAGATTGGACCAGAAAAGAAAATCCACCTGCCACATAATAATCAAAACACTAAACATATAGGACAAAGAAAGAATATTAAAAGCTGCAAGGGGGAAAGGCCACGTAACATATAAAAGCAGGCCTATTAGAATTACACCTGACCTTGATGGAGATCCTAAAATCCAGAAGGGCCTGGACTGATGTCTTACAGATTCCAAGAGACCACAGATGCCAACCCAGACTATTATACCCAGCAAAATGTTCAATCACACAGATGGAGAAAACAAGATATTTCCCAACAAAGTCAAATTTGTACAGTATCTATCCACAAATCCAGCACTATAGAAGATACTAAAAGGAAAACTCCAACCCAAGAAGGTTAACTACACCAATGAAAATACAGGTAATAAATAATCTCATACCAACAAAATCAAAAGAAGGAAGCATGAGTGCTAGCTACCACACACACACACACACACATGCACACACTAGCAGCAGAAACAAAATAACAGGAAGTAACAATCACTGGTCATTGCTATCTTTCAATACCAATGGACTCCATTCCCCAATAAAAAGTCATAGACTAACAGAATGGATGTGAAAACAGGACACATGGTTCTGTTACATACAAGAAACACACCTCAACATCTAAGATAGACATTACCTCAGAGTAAAGGGTTGGAAAAATATTTTCCAAGCAAATGGACTTAAACAAGCTGATGTAACCATTCTAATACCTAACAAAATAGACTTTCAACTAAAATTAGTCAAAATAAGTTGGAAATAGGACACTTAGTACTCAAATAAAATGTCCATCAAGAGGACATTTCAATTCTTAACATCTGTACTGCAAACTCAAGGGTACCCACATTTGTAAAAGAAACATTACTTAACCTTAAATCACATTATTTATCGTATTATTTATTATTAAACCTCACACATCAATAGTGGGAGAATTCAGTACACCATTCTCACCAATGGATAGATCATACAGACAAAACTAAACAAAGAAATAATGGAACTAACAAGTGTTATGAATTACATGGACCTAACAGAACATTTTACCCAAACACAAAAGAATATACCTTCTTCTCAGCACCTCATGAAACCTTCTACAAAATTGACCACATACTCAGTTATGAATCAAGTTTCAACAGATACAAGAAAATTGAAATAACTCTCTGCAGACCACCATAGATTAAAATTGGATATCAACAAAATCAGAAACAACAGAAAGCCAACAAACTTGTGGAAACTGAACAACTCTCTAATGAATTACTACTGGTTCAAGGAAAAAAAATTAAAGACTTCCTAGAATTCAATTAAAATGAATGTATAACATACATAAACTTATGGGACACTATGAAAGCAGTGCTAATAGGAAATTTCATAGCACTAAATACCTACATAAAGAAATTGGAAGAATCTCCTACTAGTGACTGAACAGAATGCCTGAAAATTATAGAAAAAAAAGCAAACACACAAAAGAGGAGTAGATGGGAGGAAATAATCAAACTGACAGCTGACATCAATAAAATAGAAACAAAAAGAATAATACAAAATAATACAAAGAATCAATGAAACAAAGAGTTGGTTCTTTGAAAATCAGTAAGATAGACAAACCCATATCCAAACTAACTAAAAGCAAAGAGTATCCAAATCAACAAAGCAATAAATGAAAAGGAGGACATACAACAAACACTGAAAAAAAAACAGAGAATTATTACATCATATTCAAAAACCTGTACTCCACAAAATTGGAAATCTAAAAGAAATCGAGGCCAGGCAGTGGGGGCACATGCCTTTAATCCCAGCACTTGGGAGGCAGAGGCAGGTGGATCTCTGTGAGTTCCAGGCCAGCCTGGGCTACAGAGTGAGTTTTAGGAAAGGCACAAAACTACACAGAGAAACCCTGTCTCGGGGAAAAAAAAAAAAAAAAAAAAACAGAAATGGAAAATTTTCTTGATACATGCCACTTACCAAAATTAAATCAAAATCAGACAAACAATTTAATTTAAATAAACCTATAGCCCATAATGAAAAGGAGCAGTTATTAAAAGTGTTCCAACCAACTAAGCCCAGGACCAGATGATTTTAGTGTGGAGTTCTATCGGACTTCCAAAAAAGGGCTAATACCAATACTTACCAAATTATTCCACTAAATACAAATGGAAGAAACATTGCAAAATTCATTTTATGGGGCCATAGTCACCCTGATATGCAAACCACACAAAGAATAAACAAAAAAAAAAGAGAATTATACATCAATTTCCTCATGAACATTGGTGTTAAAATACTTGCAAACTGAATCTAAGAACTGATAAAAAAGATTGTCAACCATGATCAAGTAGGCTTTATCCCAGAGATGCAGGGATGTTTGAACACCCTATATAAACAAACTCTACATGATTATTTCATTAGATGCTGAAAAAGCCTTTGACAAAATTCAACACCCCTTTACGATAAAAGTCTTAGGGAAATCAGGGATATAGGAACATACATAAACTTAATAAAGGTAATTTAGAGCAAGCCTATAGCCAATCGCAAATTAAATAGAAAGATACTC
This sequence comes from Onychomys torridus, assembly GCF_903995425.1. Taxonomy (NCBI): domain Eukaryota; kingdom Metazoa; phylum Chordata; class Mammalia; order Rodentia; family Cricetidae; genus Onychomys; species Onychomys torridus. The sequence goes on along the minus strand of NC_050453.1, from coordinate 50,719,252 downwards.
AAATGAATTCCCCTAAAATCAGCAATAGGACAAGGCTGTTCACTTTCTCCATATCTATTCAATATACTACTTGAGTTCTAGCTACAGCAATGAAACAAAGGAAATCAAGGGGATACAAATTAGAAAGAAAGAAGTCAAAGTCTCATTATTTGCAGATAATATGATAGTATAAATAAGTGATCCCCTAAAAAAAATCTACCAGAGAACTCCTACAGCTTATAAACACCTTCAGCAAGGTGGCAGAATACAAAATGAACACACAAATATCAGTAGCTCTTCTATGTACAAACAACAAACAGGTTGAAAAAGAAATCAGGGAAACAACATCCATAATAATAGCCACATATAATATAAAATACCTTGTGGTAACTCTAATCAACTAAGTGAAAAACTTGTATGATAAAAAAAAAAAACTTCAAGTCTTTAAAGAAAGAAATTGAAGAAGATATCAGAAGATGGACATATCTCCCATGTTCATGGGCCAGTAGGATTAACATAGTAAGACAGCCATCCTACCAAAAAGTATCTACAGAGTCAATTCAATCTCCACCAAAATTCCAACACAGTTCTTTACAGACCTTGAAAGAACAATACTAAACTTCATATGGAAAAACAAAAAGCCCAGGATAGCTGAAACAATCCTGAACAACAAAAAAACTTCTAGGGATATCACCACCCCTGATTTCAAACTGTGCTACAGGTCTATAGTAATTAAAAACTGCATGGTATTGACATAAATCAAGTAAGGGAAATATTGACATATAGATAGGCTGATTGATGAGAATGAATCAAAGATCCATATACCTATGGACACCTGGTTTTTTTATAAAGAAGCCAGAAATGCACAATGGGGGAAAAAAACACTTTCAACATATGGAGCTGGTAGAACTGGATGTCAGCATATGGAAGAATGCAAATGGACCTGTATTTATCACCCTGCACAAAACTCAAGTCCAAGTGCATCAAAGACCTTGGAATTAAATCAGATGTGCTGAACCTAATGGAAGAGAAAGTGGAGAATAGCCTTGAATGCATTGGCACAGGATACAACTTCCTCAACAAAACACCAACAGTGTAGGCACAAAGATCAACAATTAATAAATGGGACCTCATGAATCTGAAAGGCTGCTGTAAGGCAAATGGTGCCATCAAAAGGACAAAAGATTTTCACCAACTCCACAAATGACAAAGGGTTAATATCCAAAATATATAAAGAACTCAAGAAACTAGACATCAACAAACCAAATAATCCATTAAAACATGGGGCATGGATCTAAACAGAATTTTCAACAGAGGAATCTCAAATGGCTGAGAAACACTTTTAGAAATTTGGGTGGTAGCGGTTTGAGTGTCAGGATCCAGAGGCTGGATGGCTCAGAGACCAAGATTAGAACAAAACATGACTGGACAAATAAAGCATGTCAATGTAATGATACCTAACAATATTCTACTATACTCATAGATTGGTACCTAGCCCAATAGTCATCAGAGAGGCTTCATCCAGCAACTAATGGAAACAGATGCAGAGACCCACAGCCAAACATCAGGCTGGGCTTGAGGAATCCTGCTGAAAGGGGGGAGGAAGGATTATAGAAGCCAGATAGTTCAAGGACACCACAAGAAAATGCACAGAATCAATTAACCTAGTCTCATGGGCACTCATAGAGTGTGAACCAACAACCAGGGAGCCTGCATGGGACCTGGGCCATATATATATATGACAGTTATGTAGCTTGGTCTTCTTGTGGGACTCCCAACAGTGGGAGCAGGGACTGTCTCTGGTTTTTGTTTTTTTTTGTTTTTTTTTGGGTTTTTTTGTTGTTGTTGTTGTTGACTTTTGGGACCATGTTCCTCATACTGAGTTGTCCAGTCTAAATACAAAGGGGTGGTGCTTTGACTTACTGCAACTTGATATGCCATGTTTTCTTGAGACTCATGGGAGACGTGCCCTTTCCTAAACAGAAACAAAAGATAAATGGATGGGGGTGGACCAAAGGGAGGTAGAAGGGAGGAACTGGCAGGAGAGGAGGGAGGGGAAACTGTGATTGGAATGTAAAATAAATAAATTTAAATTTTTAAAAAGAAAGAAATGTTCAGCATCCTTAGCTATCAGGAAAATGCAAACCAAAATGACTCTAAGATTCCATCTTAAACCTGTCAGAATAGTTAAGATTAAAAATACAGTAACAGTTCATTCTGGCAAGGATGTGGAGCAAGGGGAACACTCTTTCATTGCTGGTGGGAGTGCAAACTTGTACAGCTACTTTGGAAATCAATATGGCAGTTTTCAGAGAATTGGAAACCAATCTACTTCAAGCCTCAGCTATACCATTCTTGGACATGTACCCAAAGGACACTCTATCCTACCACAAAGACACCTGTTCAACTATGCTAATAGCAGCTTTATTCATAACAGCCTAGACATCCCTCAACTGATGAATGGATTTTTTAAAGAAGTAGTATATTTACACAATGGAATATTACTGAGCTGTTAAAAAAATGACATCATGAAATTTAAAGGCAAATGAATACAACAAGAAAAAAATCATCCAGGGTTAGGTAACCAAGACTCAGATAGACAAACATGAAATGCACTCACATATAAGTGGATATTATCTGTAAAGTAAAAGATAATCATATTACAATTCACAGACACAGAAAGGCTAAGTAACAAGGAGAGATCAAGGGGAAACATGTGGATCTCTTTGGGAAGAGGAAATAGAAGATGTCTCAAGGCTGGACTTGGGAATGGGATGGGGATGGGAACAGAGGGGATCAGGGAGGGGGATGGAGGGAGAGAATACTTGGAGGGACAACTGGGATTGGGAAACATTTTGGGGTAAGGCAGAAACCTAATACAATAGAAACTCCCAAAAATCTTAGAGGGTGACCCTAGTGAAGATTCCTAGTAATGGGGATCCCAGAGCCTGAACTAGCCATCTTCTATAACCAGGCAAGGCTTCCAGTGGAGGCATTGGGACACCAATCTAAGCACAAAACTTTGATCTGCAATTTGTCCTGCCTGCAAGATGTACTAGGGTAAAGGTGGTACAGAACTTGAGAGAGTGGCCAACCAATGACAGCTCCAACTTGAGACCCAAGCCATGAGAGGTAGCCCATCACTGACACTGCCTAGAGTGTCAGGAGCCAGGGGCTAGACAGCCCAGAGACCTAGGATAGAACCAACATGACTAGGAAAAAGTAAATAAAATTATTACCAATGATATGCTATACTTGTAGACAGGAACCTATCATAATTGTCATCTGAGAGGCTCCATCCAGCAACTGATGGGAGCAGATACAGAGACTGATAGTCAAACATTAGGTGGAGCTCAGGGAACCCTGCAGAAGAGGGGAAGAAAGATTGTAGGAACCAGAGGGGTAAAGGACACCACAAGAAACAGCCCACAGAATCAGTTAACCAAGGCTCATAGGGACACAGACTGAACTGACAATCAGGGAGCTTATATAAGTCTGACTTCAGTCCTCTGTATATATATGACAATTGTGTAGCTTGATCCTCTTGTGGGACACCTAACAGTGGGAATGGAGCTATCTCTGACTCTCTAGCCTGCTTTTGAGACCCTTTACCTCTTACCAGGTTGCCTCATCAAGCCTTAATAGCGAGAAAGTGCCTAGTCTTATTGCAACTTGATAGGCCATATCTGATCGATATCTGTGGGAGGCCTGCCCTTTTCTGAAGGGAAGTGGAGGAGGAGTGGATCTGCAGGAGAGGTAGTGAGGAGGGAAGGAGAGAGAGGAAACTGAGGTCAAAGTATAATATATTAGTGAAGGATAAATTAAAAATAATAAATATAAAAATAAATAAATATTAGTGTGAGAATAAACCATTGCTGGTTGTGGATGTGTTTAGGCATTTTCATTTAACATGGTTAATAAGATGGGCATTTGCCACATTTGTAACTCCTTTCTATATGCATCCTTTGTTTCCCTTCTTCTCATGAATTCTCTGCCTTCAACACAAGATTCCATTCCGCCCCCTCATCTAATGTAATAAGTTTATGTCTTGCCCACCTCTGTGCAAGAACACAAATAGATAAAAAAAAAAAAAAAAAAAAATTCTGAAATCTATTAACTTAGTAGACCACTAGCTTCTACCCACCAAAAAGCTAAGAATGTCATCAATAGCATGTGAGGCCTATGGAGAAGCTTCCTCAATCTTTTAACAACCTATCTGATGTACCTGCCAATGTATTTAAATTTGCACTAATATATGACTTTCTGTGTTCTGTTCATACTTAAAACTATAAAACTTCATGAAAGAGCTTTCAAGTTGGAAGTTGGACTTTGAGATAGCTCGAATCTGTGTTTCTGGGCTATGGTCACTCAAAATGGGCCATGGTCACTCAAAACTATTTTCTATTTCCTTTAAGGTGAGAGCTGCGTTCTTGTGTAACCTGTCACCATTAGTGCTCCAACAGTTATAATTTAGATCAGTTATAAAGAAAGTAAATAAAATGGCAAAACTTTCCCTTTATTATTATTGTATGCCTCCCTTTCTTTACATTGATTCAAGAATATGATCTGTATCATTTGCATCTGACTGAAGGGTATCTTTAAACACTTCTTGTGGTGAATGTTTCTAGAGTTTCCTCCATTTTTGTTTCTGTGAAGAAGAAATTAAGGCTTCCTTTCTCCTGTGACTTTAAAGCATCATTTTCCTGGTTATAGCAGTCCAGGTTTAACATAAATTAAATATTTATATAAATTTGCAGCTATTTCCCTGCACTTTCTACTTGAAGAGTTGGCAATAGTCAGGAGTTCCCTGATCCCAGTCCTTGTTCCTCCTGTGCAAAGAGTTTTCCCACCTTGGTTTTCTTCCAAGAAGTTCCTATCTTTAGTTTTCTTTAGTTTCACACAGGATGCCTTGGTGTTTAAGATCTTTTTTGAGCTTCTTAATCCATGGTTTAGTGTGTATGGTTGTTTGAATAGGAATAACTTATGTAAACCCAATCACCTCATAGAGTTGAGCTATTAACCCATGGTTTAGTGTGTATGGTTGTTTGAATAGGAATAAATTATGTAAACCCAATCACCTCATAGAATTGAACTATTAATCCATGGTTTAGTGTGTATGATTGTTTGAATAAGGATGCAAACTCCATAAGCTCATATAGTTGAATACTTGGGTCCTCAGTCAGTGGAACTGTTTGGGAAGGAGTAAGAGCTGTGTCCTTGTTGGAGAAGGTGTGGCTGTGTTAAAGGAAATGAGTCACTGGAGTGGGCTTTGAGGTTTCAAAACCCAATCCAGGCTCAGTGGCTCTCTTTTCTGCTGCCTGCCTATCTGAAGGTAGAACTCTCATCATTTTTTCAGTACTATGTCTGCCTGTGTGCTACCATGGGACTAAACCTCTGAAACCATAAGCAAGCCCCAATTAAATGCTTTCTTTTAATAGTGTTGCATTGGTCAGAGTATCTCTGCACAACAATAGAACAATGACTAAGGCCCACATGGGCTCATACAGGTGAATATTCAGTCCTCAGTTGGTGGAACTGTTTGAGAAGGAGGAAAAGGTATGGTCTTGTTGGAAGACATGTGATTGTCTTGGAAGAGGTCCATCACTAGAGTTTGTGGTTTCAAACACCAATGAAATTCCCTGGTAGTTCTTTCTGCCTTGTGTCTGTGGATCAGATATAAGCTCTTTGCTGTCTTTCCAGTGCCTTGCCTGGCTATTTGCTATCATGCTTTCTGCCATGATAGGCATAGACCCACCTCTGAACTATAATACAGCCCCAATAAACTCTTTGTCCTGTAAGTTGGTCATGGAGACTTTTTATAGCAGTGGAAAACTAAGACAGTGTCTGTTATTAGTTCAGGGACATTATTAGCTAACCATCCCTCTCAATCTCTCAATACTGCTTTTCTGATTCTTTCCCTCTCCCCCTGCCCGTGTGTGTGTGTGTGTGTGTGTGTGTGTGTGTGTGTGTGTGTGTGTGTGTCCCTCTCCCTCTCCATCTCTCTCTTTTGGTGTCCATATTAAACAAACATTTTACAAATTTTGATACTGTCTTGGACAATCTGCTAACCCATTTTATGCTCACAGAGTCTTTCACTAATCCAAGTTAAGACTACTGATGAGCCAATCAAAAGAGTTCTTCATATTCCCCTTGGTTACCTGACATTTGATTTCTCTGCTCTGTTACCCTCTATGCAGCAACTGTTCTCAAGTCCTTGTCTTATCATTCTCCACAAGTCTTCTGCATCTGATTCTGATGCCTGATTGCTGTCCTCAAACTGTGTTTTTGCCTGGTTTTTGGCATAATCATGTTTTGTTGAAGTCTGGATATGTGTCATTATATAACAAGGACCAAGATACACAGGCCTTGAATGTGAGGATTTATGTTAATCTGCTAGAACTAAAGCTATAACTTTAGTTTGTTGTGGCTTCAGGTGTCAGGGTATATTTTTCTCTTCATTAGAGCTTCTTTAAGTATTGGTCCTTGGATTATCTGCATTTTATAGCTATTTCAAAAGACACCCACCCTCTTTGGACTAGAGACCTAGCAACATGATGGCTGAGTGCAGCATTTTGCAATCAGCTAAATCACACTCTTCCACCGAGCCCCTGTATCTGCATCACCCATTTCACAGCAGAGCAGTACAGCCCCTTTTGGCTTCTTTCTCCATCTATACCCTTAATGCCTTTTCTAGCTACTGTACTCTGGTTTTCCCTCTCTGGCCCCTTGAAGACACTGAAAGACCAGAACTGCCTGGAGTGGAAAAGCTTCTAGTCTTTGGTTGCTCAGAAGCCTCTCCCTCCCCTGCTCTGCAATTGCTTCAAAGGATCTTCATTGCAAGAGCCTACTGAGGATGCTGGAACCAAGTCTGACCACAGCATAGAGACTCAAGACCTTGGCCCACAGGATTGCCTCACTCTCTTGCTCATCTACACTCAGCCTCGAGCAGCTTGCCAAAATCACCATTTAAGCATCTTTGCCAGTTTGTTGCCCCAGCTTCCTTTGCTCCAGATCAGCAGAGCTCCAGATCTCTGGATTTCATGGCCATGTTCTGCTTTGCAATCTCATTGCTTTGAATCATCTATGGAAAGTAGGTGACTTTATTTTCAGGAAGCCTGGATTTTTCTCTCTTGTAGAGATGGGAATGGCAACTTCCTCCTCAGCTCATTCTATCGTAAACTGAGACCAGCAGGGATTTCAGTTCTTACCTACCCTCAGTTCAGCTTCCAGAATAAGACAGCTAAATTAAAATGTGCAGTCTCTTATAGATAAAAAACCAAGTAAGCAGCATAGTATAATGTGAACTAAAGAGTATGAGCTTGAAAGACAGTGTTGCCTAGTTTTAAATTCTAACTACTGTAAACCTCAGGGGTCTGTCTACTCTACTCCACCTTTTGAGTTTTCCAGAAGGAAACTCAGTGACTGGCATATAGCTTGATGAATTGTGTCAGTTTATCCTTAAAAAATAACTTTTGTTGAATAACTAATTTTTCTGTACGATAGGCATTGTATCAGTTCATTAGTCAACCAAGGGAAATGGAATCTGCATGGATCAGAATTAAGAGTCAGGCAGCCCTGTTCTACAGGGAATTAGTGTTACAGGCCCAAGGAAAATTTACCAATGCCCTGGAAGAATTTGTAGTCAGATCCTAGGACATGGAGATTTTTTTTTTTTTTTTTGAGCTGAGCATGGAACCCAGGGCCTTTTGCTTGCTAGGCAAGCACTCTACCACGAAGCTAAATCCCCAACCCTGGACATGGAGATTTTATAATGAATTTTATACAATAGGTACACTCAGGAACTCAAATCCTAATACCCCAACTCATCAAGATCTCACTAATCTTACCACTAGCCTTTAGTCTTTCAACTTCCTGGTTCTCTGCCCACCTCTACCCGCAGGACCCTACATTCACATCCAGAACCTTCTGGTAACTGTTTTCCCACTGGAGTATTTTCCTGAGCCTGTGTTAGTCTGCCCAAATCATCAACCAATCAGAATTCCCCATATACACTCAAATTAACCAGCCAGATTCATCCCTGCTCCAGGCATAATTTACATACGTATTGGCTTCTTTCAAGTACATAAAACTGCACTCCAAAACATTACTTGGCAACTGATTTTCAAGGTCCTTTCTAGAGACAAAAAGCTATTTCCTCCATTTCTCAATGAACTCTGCAACTTGCCAAGTTTACACTGCCCTCCCTTGTCATTTCTCACAATAATGAGACAATAAGTTCATCTCTGACCTAGGAAACCAGGAACACTGAGAAAGTAGCAAAGATGTTAACAAAACTAAGTCTCCTCTGTGTGTGTGTGTGTGTGTGTGTGTGTGTGTGTGTGTGTGTGTGTGTTTAAATTCTGTACCTAGACTATGTCTCAAAGCAGACTTAAGGTGAATAGAAGAAAAGCAAACAGAATTTCCCCTTTAATATTGAACATCAACTTTAATTTGATAATTTCTTCAAGACCAAAACCTAGGGACCACTGCAAATAAGATTAAAGGCAAATAAGAAAGATTTGTCTTTTCCAGTCAGCTCTATTGGTGTTAGAGAAAATACATTTATGTCGCCCAGAAAAATTAAGATTTAAGAATACAGGACATTACTAAGGAAAGGAAGCATTTAACAAGAGGGTGTAAGAATACATCTCTAGTAGGTGTGACACCTCCTCCTGGTAAGGAAAGCACATGAGGAATTTGACATATGAGTCCCACAAGAGCAACTCAGAAAAGAGCCTACATTATTAGAAATTCTTTGCAGGTTGTAGGCAATCAATCAGGCCCACAGCCAAAGTAACCAAAACAATTTGGAGAGGCAAGGTGGGTTTAATTAGAGGGCAGGCGGAGGATTTCACAGAATGCTCCCATCAGGAAATATCTGCTCTGGGAGGATCCGAAGGTAACAAAGCATCCCAGTTAGCTGGGAACAGGGTGGCTGGTGTGTATAAAGTTCAGCTGCAGTAAGAGCACTTGTAAATCGCGGCTGTTTCCTTACAGCTCTCATGCATTAGCACAAAATTGTACCCTGGCTAACAATCTTAATCAGACTGGGCTAAATAACTGTGATGATAATCACTAAGTCAGAAAAACACCAAGAAGAGGTGAAGCAAAATGGCTGAGAGGCGCCCAGCACGCACCTGCTCTCTACACAAAGGACCAAAAGTGACAGCTGTATGGCTATATTCTGAAGTGAGTCATTGTGGGAGAACACTGAGAGTCAATAGTAGAAAAACAGAACACTTGTAAGAGTCAGAAACTGGAAGAGTAACATAAAGAAATCAAATGTCTCAGTATTTGTCATCATCACACCCCAGCCAAGAGAGGGTTAGTCTCCTTTCTGTATGATAAGGGTGAAGGATACAGTCCCGGTAAACTTAAACAGCATGGATAGCAGGATTCCTAGCTATCAATGTGTTTCACTGTCCTCACAGACTTGTAGCCTAACTAGGTAAGTAACTGAAATCTGTAGAGAAGCATTGCATCAAAAAAGGATGTCATAGAATGTAGAGGCCAGGAGCCAAAAGCCACCTTGGATAGGACCTACTGTCTGAATGCCCACTGCTCTAGAGAGTCACAAACCCTTAAATATCCCCATATGTGGAGTCCCAAAGACATTAAACAGCAATGCCTCATAACAGGTAGCTCTCCTGTAAACCAAAACTGGCCTTACAGAGTAAATCTCCCTCAAACTTACTGGGTGCTCTGCACTGTATAAAAAGAGGTAATGTGACACAGGTAAAACTTCAAGATGATACATTCAGGTATTAAAGGATTGCAGAGTTCATCCTCCTAGATCAAGGACACAGCCAGTCTCATGGAAATTCATAATGATGCCAGTGCTGACAGCAGTTATTCCCACTGTTCCAGCCACCTCTTGCTCCTGTGTGTATAGAGAAACCTGGCACTAACAGAGCAGAGGAAGTACCTTTGGATCCATCATTGTCCTTTATAGATGAGTATGCATATGTGGTCTTATGCAACTCCATGATGTTGCCAAGTATCCAAATATTACAGCACACAACCTAGAATGGTCTGAAAATAAACTAACTAGTGCCTAGTACATTCTGAATACCCTAGGGAAGGAATTTTCCAAGTTCTCAATTCAATCAACTCTATGCATTTCCAAGCAGTAACTACATCTGGAAGAGTCTAGGGTAGAAAACATGTGTCTACAGCTTTATCCCTAGGTGCACTCATTCAAAAGAGCCCCCAGGAGGAAATGTGTCTGTTTTAAGACATAACCCATGCCAGTTCTCTCCCTGGCAGACACTGTGACTAAATGAATATGGGAGAGAAAACCCCAGGAAATGCCCACGTCCAGGCACAAGGCTAGGGAATGACTAAATCATATTCCAGGGCAAACCCACCCACATTTCCCACCAGAGCTCTGCCATTATAGTTATATGACTCCCACCATCTGCCTCTCCCACATTTTGTCTGACCATACACAGCTGACAAGATTGAGTGCCCAGAGGGAGTGTTGGGATTTCCATGCCTATCTTTCCCAGAAAAGTATCTGAGCCAGCACCACTGTCTGGCCAAGGACCATTTGTTTCTGCTTCCTCACTACTTACTTACTAACAGTGCCTTATAAAAGCCTGGTAAGTAACAGGACTAGTGTCACCAGGAGCAGTATGGACCACCACTCTCACTGTGGAAATAACCACATGGGGCACACCCCCCACGTACATTCTACTGTCTATGACACACCTCTCAGGGTGAACTCTCAGAGTTCCCTCACTCCAGCATAAACGGCAGACGCAATGGTTTATTCTTAATCTTGCATTGAGAAACTGAGCTCAGACTCATTACCTATAGCCAAAAGAGGTACAAAGGGAATACAACATGGTCCCTAAATGAAAATAAACACATTCCAACAAACTGATACCCCAAGATGTATCTTTAAAAGAATGTCACTCACTAAGAAGGCCAACCCAATATAGCAATAGTTATTTGATGAACTAGATATAAAAACAAGTGAATATGTACACGAACTATAAACAAATAATATGTCCTAATAGATTCCAAATAGAAATGGATGAATTGTCTGATTAAGAATTCTAGGGCTGGGCATGGTGATACTGCCTTGAATCTCAGCACTAGACAGACTACACACGAAGGCAGAGAAAGATAGAGCTCTTATGAGTTTGTGGCCAGGTCAGCAGGTCAACTTGGTCTACATAACAAGTTCCCACGAGGGCTACATGCAAAGACCCTGCCCCTTCCCCCAAAACAATGCCAAACAATAACAAAACAAAATTTAAGGACCAATTTTTAACCAGCTCAATCTCTTTCACATGCTCTGAAAGAACACAGAAAAATAATTCAACATGATTAGAAAAACAGGATATGAAAGACAAATTCCAAAAAGAATTTTTTTAAAAAAAAGAAGCAAGTAGAAATCTTGAGACTAAATAGTTCAGTAAGTCACACTATTAAAAATCATTTGAGCTAGGCATTGGTGGAGTATGCCTTTAATCCTAGTACTCAGGAGGGAGAGGCAGGTAAATCTCCATGAGTTTGAGGACAGCCTGGTCTACAGAGCAAGTTCCATGTTGGCCAAGACTTCACAGAGAGACCCTGTCTCAGAAAAAAAAAAATTACTTGAAAGTCCCATTGGGTCAAAGAGGAGAAATGATGTTATACCATGCAGATTTGTCTTTTAAAGCATCACCTTAAGAAAGAAGGGATCAATCAAAATCCTGTGTCATCACTGAGTAAACATCTGTATTGCAAAAACACGCAAGGGCAAGGGAGGGCAACCAAGGCTGGTGGCAAAGGAAAGTAGTCAATGAAAATATAGCAGACGTGTTACCTTGAGAAAGCAATGGGCATCTGTCCATATGGATACAGGATAGCAAACACACATGACTAGAAGAGATCTTCAATACAGTGCATTCCATAAAAGTTGTCAAAAGCGCTGGTCAAAGACTCTTCAAAACCTCCAGAGACATGAACTAAGTCTTATTTAAGTGTCAACCTCTAAATAACCTGCAGACTACACTCGTAAATGATAAATGCCAGAAAAGAATGGAATGGTGCATTTCAAATCCAGAAACAAACAAAAGAAAGTCATTTCACAAATCAGAACACATAAACTCGAAGAAGTAAAATTTCTAAGAAAACTAAAACCAAAGCAAACCTGCATAGGTACAATTCAACCAGAAAGACAGACTTTAAGACATGAAAACAGTAAGAGACAAAGAAAAACTAACGAATTAGATATAAAGGATCATAAGTCCGCATAATAAAAACTATATATAAGGAGGCCACAAGCAGCATGATGCTGAATGGATTGGAGGGAAGCATTTCCTTTGTCATCAGAAAAAGGCAATGGAGTGTCCTATCACTACTCTTACTCAACATTGTACTAGACATTTTGGTGAGAACAATTATAGGAAAAAGGAATTAAAAGCATACAATGGGGAAGTGTATCACTGTTTGCCGATTGGTCATTTTTATAGACTCCTCCAAATTATGATCAGAATTGGAATATTGGTAAACTGAAATTTTCTATTCAGAAAATGAGTTGGACACAAAATAAATCACTCAAAAATCAGTAGCCTTTCTACAAACCAATAAGGATTGGTTTGATAATGAGAAAGAGATAATCTGCTTTGGTTGGGTTTTGTTGTCAACTTGACCCGTGAGTATTGGGGAAAAGTATCTAAGGTATTCAGATTTTGTCAATGTGACACAAACTAGTTACTTGGGAAAGGAGAACTTCACTGATTGGCTTGTGGCTGCATCTGTCTTAATCAATGACCCCAGCCTGCAGTACAATCTCTAGGTAGGAGGATCTGCGATTTATAAGACAAATAGCTGAGCATAGGCAGAGGGGCGAGCCAGGAACACTATTCCTCCATAGCTCCAGCTCTTACTCCAGTTCCTGCCCTGACTTCCCCCTAAAGATGGACTGTAGCCTGGAAGAATGAAGTAAAGTAAACCTGTTCCTTCCCTAAGCTGATTTTGATCAGAAATGTTTTATTGCAGCAATGGAAAGGAAACTAGATTTACGATAATAACAGCATTTACAATAGCCTTAAAGAAATACGTCAGACTCAACATAAATAAGGATGTGAAAGAGCATTACATGTAGGTTACAAAACACCAACGAAAGAAATTACAAAACACTCAGAAAGATTAAAAGGCTGATGTTCACGCTTGAAAGATTACTAAAATGTTGATACTATCCTAAGATGTGTACATATTCAATATTATCCCAACAAAATTCCATAACATCCTTTACAGAATTAGAAAAATTAAAATTGGAAAAATTCCTATCAAAGTACAAAATTCCCTGAATATCTGAAAGAATCATAAGCAAAAAGGATAATGGAGAAGCATCATCATTTCTGATTTGAAGACTTAGGACAGAGTCACAATAACCAAAGTATCTTGATACTGCTGTAAGAAAAACTGAATAGAATAAAGAATAAAGAACTAAAAAACAACACAAAGCCATCTACAGCCAACCACATCTTAACGAAGGTGCCAAAACCTTATGGAAAACAAAATAATATCTTCAAAAATGGGGCTGGAAAAGCTGGATAGTCATCTGCAGAGTAGAGACCACTGTTGTTGTTTGTTTATGCTCTTTTGGGGGGTCTGCCACCCAGCTCCCAAATAAAGCACACACAGAGTCTTATTCATAATTATAAATGCCTGACCTAAGCTTGTTTCATGTCAGCTTTCCTTAACTTAAATTATCTCAACTTCCTTTTGCCTCTGGGCTTTTTCTGTTCTCTTCTGCAAATCTTACTCTTACTCTGTGACTTGCTGTGTAGCTGGGTGGCTGGCCCCAGAGTCCTCCTCCTTCTCTGGCTACTCTTTTCTTCCTCCCAGATTTCTCCTTATATATATATTCTTTCTGCCTGCCAGCCCCGCTGATCCTTTCTCCTGCCTTGCTATTGGCTATTCAGTTCTTTATTAGACCATTATGTATTTTAAACAGGCAAAGTATCATAGTTTCACAGAATTAAACAAATGCAACATAAACAAAAGTAACACACCTTAAAATAATATTCTCGAACAGACCACAGGCTCAAACACATGAGCTGTTGAGTATATTTAATGCTCCAACTATAACAAACAAACACAAAACATTTATACATGGTAGAATATTATTCAGTCAGAAGGAAAAATGAATTCCTCCTACCTGCAAAAAAGTGGATTTGGAAGACACCATGTTATGCAGAGGAAGTCAGACACAAAAAGGCAAACACAGCAAATTGTCTGTCACATGTAGAAATGAAGAGGAAAAGTGAATCTGTCTGAAAGCACAATATTGATTGATAGGTATGAGGAAGGGTACAGAGAGGCAAGCCTGGGAGAGTAGCAGATGAGCACCATCAATGCACATTGTCTACCCATATGGAAACATCACAGTGAATCCCATTAATATATATGTTTTAACTGAGAAATATATTAATAAAAACATTTCTCTAACTTGAAAATTCTGTGGAAGAGCAATCACCACAAATGTGTCCTCTCTTCCTCTAGGATTTGCCATCTCCCATCCCAGACACAAGTGAGTTGACTTTTATATACCCCCTACTTGCTATACAGGCTCACAACACCCAAAATGATAGCCATCAAAGATGGTCATAATCAGTCTAAGACTACCATCAAGGTGTTGATGCTCTGTGATAATGATATTACATTACATCATCAATGTTGTAACATATTGCATTCCAAGCTGCCTTCCTCTCTGGTACTGCAATGCCAAAATGCTGTCTTCTTCCCAATGAGATGGAAGGATCATCTCACAAAACCTTGTTTTGATATTGCTCCCTCTTTAATTTCAAGAACTTCTCCAGTAAATACAACCCTTAGAATGAGGAAGCTCCTCAAAGCTTTAATGAAAGAAGCCATTTGGACTATGCACAGGCTGGGAAGGGACAAGTATGACTCTAGAAAAAGAGCTGGGACTCCTGAAAAATGAACACTTGCACCCCATATCACTCCACCTGAATTAAATTTCCACCACGCTAGTCCTACATCATAGCAAAATCTCATGTTATGCTTTGGTTTTCTTTATCTTTAAAAGAAATTATAAGGATTCTGATTACATTTATAAACCAAACCATACTATAAAGAAATTGGAAGCTAGCTGTCATCAGTCTTTAATAAGGCCAAGAGAGGAGAGTGTTAGATTCATTTGGGTGTTTTTCTATAGTGAACAGTACTAAAACTGTATATTAAAAGTTGTAAATATAAGAAATAGGAACAATTTACTTTCATTATCATTTGAAACATACACTTCAATGGCATTGCTACTAAAGGGGAGTTCAAGTTACAGCAAGATTAAAAACTATCCATCTCATTTGACAAATGAAAAAACTAAGTCATGAGATAATGTAAACACATGCATATGCAGAGGTGAACACAAAGAACTGTCAGGGTCAGATGTACATTGCAGGGGTAAAATTCACACTGATCCACTCCTTTTCAGAAAGTTATGCCATTGCTAAGAATCTTGCAGAAGTTAATTCCAGTTCATCTTTCTTCACTCCATCAATATGAAATGCCCTTAACTCCTACAGATGTTTCCTTTTCTCTGTAAGATGCTGCAGTGTAGTGAGTAGCCATTCCAGCTTACATCTGGAAGTTCCAATCCCCATTAAGGCTTAGGTAACTGCCAAGCCTACGAGGCAGGGCTGAGAGAGGACCCTGAAGACGCGGGATCCGGATGGGCCAGCTCTCTTGGTTCCTGGACCCTGGACGCTGGAGGTAGACCGAGCAGTGCTGCCGGACTGCGCCATACCTTTCCCAGACCCTGTTGTGCTGTGGATATCGCTCTGTGTAAATAAAGTTCTGATTGGCCAGTAGCCAGGCAGGAAGTATAGGCGGGACAAGAGAGAAGAGAATTCTGAAAAACCAATATTTTTCTTTAAAGTAGATTGATTATAAACACGATCTCTTTCTAAAGAAGAAAAGGGGATATGATATAGATATAATAGGATAAAAGGGTAGATTAAGGAACTTACTTCTAAAGAGCAACAACTTGTTTAAAATGTTTTACATTGGTATAGACTTTAGTCTATTGATACAAACTTAAAGTTAATTTTGTTATACTGTGTGCATATTTCTACTCATGTTTAAGGTATTATGTTTGTATAGCTCATTTAAATTGTAATGGATAATTAAAATAGATTAATAATTAGTCATCTATGATAATCATACTCGTAGCCATGTTAGTTAAGTCTTCTAGGTATACATAGCGATATTTCAGATAGATAGGTAATCTTCAAATACTTCAAAGACCTACAGAATATGGCATTTAAAATACTTTTAAAATTTAGACTTTCTGGACAGTGAGACATGTCTGCTCCTGGCAGCACCAATTTACTTCAGAGAGGAGGATGGGCATTGAAGACACTTCATATCTTATCTTCACCTTGGCAAAATTAGCCATTTGGGCAAGAAACTGTTCTTGCCTGGACTGCTTGATCGACTGGACATGCAGGACCCATAGAAAGGTGACCACTAAACTTTGCTTGACAAAATGGTCCTTCAGGTTCCTGCTTCGCAGAGGAAACTGCCAGACATTCTAAAGGACACTGAGAAAAGTGATCGAGAGACTCTAGCCCTGTGGGCTGAAGACAAATGCCCCAACTTTACAAAGGAACATTAGGTGACTGTCCAGGCTGCCAGCTGTCTCTGTCTACTCTTGCAAGACTCCCGAAAAATGCTTGCATCCTTCTCCTGGTTCTCAGGTAATATTATATCCTTCTGAGGGCTTTGATGTGGTTGAAGACTAGATAGTTATAATTTCCTCAATTATGATAAAAGATAAGTTAGATATAAAACCTTAGACTCAGAAATATAAGATAGATAGGATAGCTTCTTTAATATTGTAACTGTAATTCTTGCTTGATAATTTTTTTGTTATATGTAATTGTACTATGTAAAAGTTAAAACCTTCCTTTAAAAAAAAAGAAAGAAAAGGGGAAGTACTGTGGATATCGCTCTGTGTAAATAAAGTTCTGATTGGCCAGTGGCCAGGCAGGAAGTATAGGCGGGACAAGAGAGAAGAGAATTCTGGGAGATGGAAGGCTGGGTGGAGAAAGACACAGCCAGCCACCGGCCATGACAAGATGTAAGGTACTGGTAAGCCACGAGCCATGTGGCAAAGTATAGATAAATAGAAATGGATTAATTTAAGATAGAAAAAGTAGATAACAAGAAGCCTGCCACAGCCATACAGTTTCTAAACAATGTAAGTTTCTGTGTGTTTACTTGGTTGGTTCTGAGCATCTATGGGCCTGGAGGGTGAGAGAGATTTGTACTGACTGTGGGCCAGGCAGGAAAACTACACTGTTGCCTATCCCTTCATTTGTAAGTTACCCCACAAAATAAACATCCCTTTTAACTATGTGGAGTTGCCTTAATAATTTCACCAATACTGCAGTATCTGGGAGACCTCTCTAGGGTTAAAAGCATATTCCATTTTACTCCAGCTTTCATATCAGAGCTCATAGAATCTTATGATTCTTTTCATATAGGAAATACAACTTAATAGAACTCTTCATCTTATAAACGGAGCTGTTTAATTTAGAGCCACTGAATGATCCAAGTGTGTTCACAGCACATTTATTGAATTTATATCTATAATGTCTTCGGGAATGCATTATATTTGCCATGCATTCTATTGATCCATTGAAAATATTTTCCTTCTCATAAGAGGCACAAGGGGACTTTCATAAAAAAGTGAAATATGTCTTATCCTTCAAGTCCTACCATTAAATATAATGGACAGGCGACATGAATAAAAGACAAAACAATGTCTGTAATTGAATTCAGATGTCCTTTTCCCCACCTTTGATATCTTAATGTAATTGTTTTCCCAATGTAGTCAAAATAGCCATGAGGCACATGAGAACTTTCCAAGCAGAATGTGGACATGGTCAATTTAAGGACATAAACTGTCAAAACAGCTTAACCACCTGAACTCTTTGCTGATATTATTTGCCTGCAAACTTCTTAGTCAAAAGCACACTCACACAAAGTTATCAGTGACAGTTACCTTGCTTTCTCTTTCATATTCTACATATTCTACATATTCTTTATATTTTACAAAAGAAAAGTACACAAAGATCTTTGTGTGTAAAAGTTCTGTATAAAAAAAAAACAGCAAATATTCAAATCTTGCTATTGGATGTAAAGAAAATGAATTAAATTTCAGGTATCTGACAAGCATATTCAAATGTTTTGCTTCAAACAAAATTGAAGGAGGATCCACTCAGAATTTCCATTGACAAATCAAATATGAATTTTAATGATGCATGCCCAACTGATTGTTAGCACTAAACTAGAGAAGATCCAGTAGCAGGCTCTGCAAATATGGCTAAGCGGTTAAGAGCTCATACTTCTCTTATGGAGCACAAGAGTTTGGTTTCCAGTACCAACACATCAAGCAGATCACAACTGACTTTAATTCCAGTTCCAGGGGCTACACTGCTCCTGTCCTCAATGGCCACTTGCACACACTCACACAGTTACTCTTACATACATACATACATACATACATACATACATACATACATACATAGAGAGAGAGAGAGAGAATAATAAATTCTTTTTTAAAAAAGAGAAACAGTTAACACTTGTATTTCTCTAAGAAAACCCCAGTTAATAGGCAATGATTTGTGTTGTTCTTAACTTTGAACAGAGAAGTTTCTTTTCATAATACATAGTGGTTAATGCAAAGGTTCATATCTGGAAAAAGTACCCAGTATAAGTAACTCTGAGTACTCACTTGTAGGTGAATCATCTATATTAACCTCCACCTAGCCAAGTTTCAGGAAACACTGGGGAGGACTAGGCAGAAGGAATAAGAGTTAGAGTTGGAGGATGGCGCTGGAGAGATGGCTCAGTCATTAAGAGCACTAGCTGTTCTTCCAGAAGTCCTGAGTTTAGTTCCCAGCAACAACATGGTGGCTTACAACCATCGATAATGAGATCTAGTGCCCTTTTCTGGACTGCAAGCACACATGCAGGTAGAACACTATTTCCATAATAAATAAATACAAAAAAAAAAGATTTGGAGGATGAAAAGTAAAGCTAGGAAATGCTAATCTCTGGACATGACAGAGCTGTTGCACAACCAACTCACAGCACCAGTGGCTACCTGTACAAGAAGAAGCTACTGAAAATTCCAACAGGAATGGAGAAGGAGTTTCTGAGGCCTACTAATGGAAAATGAGCTATTAGCAGGTGATGGCTGGTGAGAGAAGTTACTCTCCCATAGGATGTGACCACTCCAAGGTTGCCCATGTCTCTGCAGATGACCCCATATCTATGTGCACATGGACATCACAAATTGGACTCAGGTGTTATTAGAAACAACAAAAAAGAAATTTATGGAGTTTGGAGAATAATGGGGTGGGGAAAAATAAGGAGAGTTTCAGAAGGGTGCTATTGGATAGAAATGATTGAAATGGATTGTATAAATGTATGCTATTTTCAAAGAAGGAATTAAAATGTTATAGAAAAAAGAAAATCACTTCTATTTCCATAGCTCCTTGGCATTTACATACATAAAAAAGTAAGATTAAATAAAGCTGGTTCTGGGCTCTCCCTTACTGCAGCAGTATGTAATTAGTAGTTAGCCAGTTATGAACTAATTGGAAAAAATAGATCCATCTATTTCCTCAAGAAATGTGCTTTGTATGTTAAATATTTAATAGCTTATCTGAATTTATATTTTTATTCTTTTGATAAATTTTGTACTAAAGACAATTGTATTCATAACTTAAAGTAGCTTAATTTTTATGAAATTCAAATGAACTTTTTAATTAAATTTGGGTGGTGAGCAAAAGACTTTAAAATTTAATATATAACATTATAATAATATTGGGAAGTTTATTAGTTTAGTGAAGAAAATACAAAACATATTTTTTAAAAACCTTGTTCATTGTTATTTAAACAGATTTCAGTGGTAGTCAAATCATTATTCTATTTATCTAACATGAATACATTAAAAGGCAAAGTAATTTCACAAGCCTTAAAAGTGGATATAGGAAACTTGGGGTAGCCTTGAGTTTGATGGAAGCTGTTTCCTTCATGTTGGGTGGGTTTAGCTGGGATATAACCAAAAGCCACCCTACTACCCTGAGCCAATGATCTCCAGGATTCTCTCTCATAAATTCAAAAAGGAAATTAATGGAATATACATGATGAGTCTAGGGAGAAGTTTATTATAGATTTATGGGTGGGGCCTTAAGAGAGATGAAAAGAGAGAGAACTCCTGAATATCAAGAGGGTGCTACAAGAGTGGAATGCCAATGAGTGGCTAGACTGAGCTCTTTAAAAGAACTTTTAGAAGAAACCAGGGTGAATCATGGGAAGTGGTTGAGCTACTAAGGCCAGATGGCCCAACCAGGAGGTGTCCAAGTGTTTCTTCTCCTTTTTAGTCATATTCTCTCCTATAACTTCCAGGAAAATCTAAGCAATAACAAAAAAACAAACAAACAAAAAACAAAAACAAAAAAAATAAAACAGGAACCAGAACTCTCAAGGACATTTGGGGTTTCTGCCTGAAACTAGGTCATGATGACAAAGCATCATGAACAAAACAAAAAATAAAACATTTATCTGCTGAGTAGTACTACATTGTGTACATGTACATTTTTTTAATCCATTCTTCAGTTGAGGGGCATCTAGGTTGTTTCCAAGTTCTTGATATTATAAATAATGCAGCTATGAGCATAGTCTAGCATGTGTCCTTGTAGTACAATTGAGCATTCCTTTGGTATACGCCCAAGAGTGGTATAGCTGGGTCTTGAGGAAGATTGGTTCCCAATTTTCTGAGAAACCATGATACTGATTTCCAAAGTCGCTGTACAAATTTGCACTCCCACCAACAGTGGAGAAGTGTTCCCCTTGCTCTATATCATCTCCAACATAAGCTGTCTACAGTGCTTTTGATCTTAGTCATTCTGACAGGAGTAAGATGGTACCTCAGAGTCATTTTGATCTGTATTTCCTGATGACTAAGGATGTTGAGCAATTCCTTAAATGTCTTTTGACCATTTGAAATTCTTCCTTTGAGAATTCTCTGTTTAGCTCTATAGCCCATTTTTAATTGGATTGTTCATTATTTTGATGTCTAGTTTCTTGAATTCTTTATATATTTTGGAGATTTGCCCTCTGTCAGATGTCGGGATGGTGAAGATCTTTTCCCATTCTGTAGGCTGTCGTTTTATCTTATTTACTATGTCCTTTGCCTTGCAGAAGCTTCTCAGTTTCAGGGGTCCCATTTATTAATTGTGGCTCTCAGTGTCTGTGCTACTAGTGTTATATTTAGGAAGTGATCTGTGCTAATGAATTCTACTTCCTACTCTTTCTTCTATCAGATTCATTGTAACTGGTTTTATATTGAGGTCTTTGATCCACTTGGACTTGAGTTTTGTGCATGGTAATAAATATGGATCTATTTGCAATCTTCTACATGTTGACATCCAGTTATGCCAACACCATTTGCTGAAGATGCTTTCTTTTTTCCATGGTACTTTTTTGGCCTCTTTGTTAAAAATCAGGTGTTCATAGGTGTGTTGGTTAATGTCAGGGTCTTCAATTCTATTCCATTGGTCCACATGTCAGTTTTTATGCCAATACCAAGCTGTTTTTATTACTATAACTCAAAAGAAGAGCTTGATGTCAAGGATGGTGATGCCTCCAGAGGTGGCTTTGTTATACAGGATTCTTTTAGCTATCCTAAGTTTTCTTTTTTTCCTAATGAAGTTGAGTATTGTTCCTTCAAGTTCTGTGAAGAATTGTGTTGGTATTTTGATGGGGATTGCATTGAATCTGTAGATTGCTTTTGGTAAGATTGCCATTTTTACTATGTTAATCCTACCTGTCCATGAGCATGGGAGATCTTTCCATTTTCTGATATCTTCTTCAATTTCTTTTTTTAAGGGACTTAAATTTCTTGTCATATAGGTCCTTCACATGCTTAGTTAGAGTAAACCCAAGGTATTTTATATCATTTGTGGCTATTGTAAAGAGTGATATATCTCTGATTTCCTTCTCAGCCTGTTTGTCTATTGTATATAGGAGGGCTACTGATTTTTTTGAGATGATCTTGTATCCTGTAATGGGCTTATGGTTTGAGAGACTTAGAGTCTCTGATAGTGGAGCAAAGGCATGACAGCAGGACTCACTAAGAGCTCACATCTAGATCCACAAGAAGATAGCAAAGAGCACACTGGGGATGGTATGAGTATTTTAAACCTCAATCTCCCCCCCCCTTCCTCCAATGACATGCCTCCTCCAACAAGGCCGTATCTTCTAATCCTTCCCAAATAGTATCCAACCAGGGACCAAGTTTTCAAATATATGAGTATATGGGGCCATTTTCATTCAAGCCACCATAATCAGTATTCTGAAAATGATACCTGTTATAATTAGTAAAACAATTACTGTGAAAAAGTTGAGATGTCAAAAATATAAAAGAATCACACTTGTAGAAAATGTATAAAAGTAACTCTATGAAAACTTCTGCCCCAAAGAATATAGAATCTAAAATTTAAAAAAAATCAATTGTGCTTTCTAAGAAGCACATTTAAGTCTTCCAATTACTGGCTTGTAAAAAAGATACACAAAACTGAAGTTATTTTTACTTATTCATTCACTGCCCATTTTCCTGAACAAAGACCAGCAAGATGTGACTATGTTTTCCAAAGGCTAGTATGTAGGAAACTTATGCTCCAAAATGGTATATTTTATAGTTATTTAGAGGATACTGTGGAAGGCAATTAGGATTAGATGAGGTTGTAAGAATAAAGATTTCATGTTGGCCTTACAGGTTCAAAAGAAGAAGGGAAATCCAAAGTGGTATACTTGTGTATGTGTTCTGACCCGGCATGTGATACACATAGCATGTTTGCTTGCCTCAAGAAAGCCCTCACTTGATGACATTGGTGTCTTCGTGGACTCCCCACTCTTCAAACATGTGGGGGGGGGGGCGGTGTGTATGGGTACATTTGTACAGATGCAGGTATGGAGGCCAGAAGTAAACCTCAGATTTTGTTTCCCAGGAGCTATTCACCTTGTTTTATATATATTTATAGCAAGGTCTCTCATTAGTCTAGAGCTTACAGAGCAAGTAAAGCTGCCTATCCAGTAAGCACCATAAATCTGTATGTGCCTTTCTTCCAAGCACTGGGTTATAAGTGTATGCCACCATGTCTGTGTGTTTGTTTCCCACATCAGTACTAAGGACCAAACGCAGGTCCTCCTGCCTGTATATCAAGAATGCCAGTGATTAAGCTATCTTTCTAGACCCAAAATATTCCACTGTTCAAAAAACTACCCAGTCTCTGGTGTTGTGTTATAGGAACCAAAAATATCATGAGAACAAGAAAAAGAGACTAAAATAAATGAAACACAAACTTATACAAAAAGTCCCAATGGGTAGAGAAGTGTTTCCATTAAAATACTCAGTGTATCTCTATATATAAAATAATAAACATTTTACTTTTTGTTTAGAGTCATAAATTCTTCTGTAATAGAAATTTTAAGTGTGAAATTTGGCAATTATTCCTCTTTTGATTTATAATACATATTGTATGTTCATCTATACTTAAAAATGGGCAAGAGAGTAATGCCTTTTATTTCTTCAATAGTGTATGTTGCTCATGTAGTATGCATCAGCCTAGGTATTAGGTTCAGATAGCCTTGGCATGAGCCCTTCTCCTTATCTTAATGGAGTGTTTTTGAATGATTTCTTGAAAGTATTGTATCAATTAAGATATTTCAATTGCTGTGGTGATATTTTATTTGTGCTTTAATAAATAAAGCTTTCCTGGAGATCAAAGGGGAAAAAACAGCCATTATAAGCAAACAAAGAAGTCAGGAAATAGCAGCACATGCCTTTAATACTATCACTTGGCAGGCAGGGATCTGTCTGGATTTCTGTGAGTTCAAGGCCACACTGGAAACAGAGCCATTTGTGGTGGCACACACCTTGATTTCCAACACTAGTTAACCATGGAGGACTGTACAGACAGACAGGAAGACACAGCTTGGCAGGAAGAGGAAGTGATGTAGCTGGACAGAGAGCAAATCAGATGGCAGAACAGCAAGACATATAAGTGTGGGTAGACAGGAAGTAGCTCACATTTAGAAGTTGCACAGTTGATAAGGTAAAGTTAGCTGTGGCTTTCCCTATATCTGTGGTTTTCACCCCTATATCTGGCTCCATGTATTTTTATTTAATACAACCATTTAGAAATTCATCTACAAATTTCACAAACATTTTCTATGGGAAATAATTTAATTCTACAATATGGCTTGCTGTCATTGCTGATTAGTTAGTATCATGTTCCCCAAAATATCTCATGAAGGAGCACATTCCTTGTTTTTCAAGTGTTCTAGGACAAAAGCTTAATATCCGTTTTAAAAATCTAATTTTTATGAATTCCAAAATAAATTGTATTTTGACTTTATTCTAGGCATAGCATATCTCTGCCCTGGTTTCTATCAGGCCACTAATATGATAAGATATATATTAAGGCTCCAGCTTCCGTCCATCCTGGAACTCCCATCTGGACCAGAGGTGAGTGCCTGGGTTATAGTCAGACAGGCAACTGCACCTGGGTCCCACCTATGGACACAGGCCACCCCAGGAGGACCTGACCAACTTGGCCCCAGTTTCCTGCCAATTGGCAGGCCCTGCTGGAAGGCTTCCCTTTTCCAAGACTGCAGGCAGACACTGCAGTCTCCACACCCTGCCCCCACACCCATTTGCCCAAGACCCCACCCACTTCCTGAGACTCAGAGACCAGCCCCCAGCTTCCATCCACACCAGAACTCCCATCTGAACCAGAGACCCCAGCCACTTCCTGAGACTCAGAGACCAACGCCCAGCTCCTCTCTGCCCCAGAACTCCCATCTGGACCAGACTTGAGTGCTTGGGGTTATAGCCAGAGAGGCAACTAACCCTGGGTCACACCACTGGACACAGGCTACTCCTGGAGGACCTGACAAAATTGGCCCCAGTTTCCTGCCAATCAGCAGGCCCTGCAGGAAGGTTCCCCTTTTCCAAGACTGCAGGCAGACACTGCAGTCTCCACACACTGACCCCACATCCATCTGCTGGAGACCCCAGCCACTTCCTGAGAATCAGAGACCAGCCCCAAGCTTGATCCTGACCTGGAACTCCCATCTGGACCATAGACCAGAGGAACTCCCATTTGGACAAGAGGAGCTCCTATCCGGACAAAATAAGGAGACACCAGGGACTTCACCAGACTCAGAGACCAGCTCCCCCAGCTCCCATCCAGCCAGCACTCTCTCCTGGACCAGCGCTCCCATCTGGCCCAGAGCTTCCATCTGGACCAGAGAGAGGATCCCTAAATCTGTCAACTCTCTCTGGACCAAGTACACTGATAAGACCAAGAATGAACACAAGAGGAGATGGGCAGACATCAAGGCAGAAGTACGTACAACAAAATAAAGAGCATTACAGCATCACCAGAACCTAGCCCTTCTCCAACAGCTAGACCTGAACATCACAGAATGGAAGAAGAAGAAGAAAACAACCTTATAAGTAACATCATGAAGAGGCTAGAGCCTTATATACAAGAAATCAAGAATAAAGTAGAGGAACAGACAAACAAAAAATGGGAAGAACGCTATAAAAAAAACTAGAGGAAAGGACAATTAAAGCAGAAGAAAACAATAAGTCCCTGAAAGAAAACCATGAAAAAGCAAGGGAGACAATCCAAGAACTGAAGAGGGAAATAGAAAAAAATGAAGAAAACACTAGCAGAAGGAATGTTGGAAATAGAAAACCTGAGTAAACAAACAGGAACTTCAGAGGCAAGTATAACCAACAGAGTGCAAGAGATGGAAGAGAGGATCTCTGGTGTTGAAGATACAGTAGAAAGAAATAGATTCATCAGTCAAAGAAAACACTAAAAACAACAAAGTCATGACCCAAAATGTCCAAGCAATTTGGGACACCATGAAAAGACCAAACCTATGAATAATAGGGATAGAGGAAGGAGAAGAATACCAACTCAAAGGCACAGAAAATATATTTAACAAGATCATAGAAGAAAACTTTCCCAACTTAAAGAAGGAAATGCCTATGAAGATACAAGAAGCCTATAGAACACCAAACAGATTAAACCCAAAAAAAAAGTCCCCTCACCACATAATAATTAAACAACTAAACGTACAGATTAAAGAAAGAATATTAAGTACAGCAAAGGAAAAAGGCCAAATGACTTATAAAGGCAAACCTATCAGAATAACACCCGATTTCTCAATGTAGACTTTGAAAGCCAGAAGGACCTGGACAGATATAATGCAGAAACTAAGAGACCATGGATGCCAGCCTAGACTAATATACCCAGCAAAACTTTCAATCATCATAGATGGAGGGAACAAGACCTTCCAAGACAAAACCAGGTTTAAACAATACTTATCCACAAACCCAGCCCTACAAAAAGCACTAGAAGGAAAATTCCAACCTAAGGAAGGCAGATACACCCATGAAAACACAGGCAATAGATAACACCACAGCAGTAAACCTCAAAGAAGAGAAGTACACACACACTACCACCAAAAAATAAAAATAACAGGAACGAACAATCACTGGTCATTAATATCCCTTAATATCAATGGACTTAATTCACCTATAAAAAGACACAGACTAACAGAATGGATGCAAAAACAGGACGCATCTTTCTGCTGCATACAAGAAACACACCTCAAATTCAAAGACAGACACCTCCTAAGAATAAAAGGCTGGGAAAAGACTTTCCAATCAAATGGTCTTAAGAAGCAAGCTGGTGTAGCCATCCTAATATACAGCAAAAGAGTCTTCAAACTAAAATCAATCAAAAGAGATGATGAAGGACATTACATACTCATCTCAGGAAAGATCCACCAAGGTGAAGTCTCAATTCTGAATATTTATGCCCCAAACACAAGGGCACCCACATATGTAAAAGAAACATTACTAAAGCTTAAATCACATATAAAACCCCACACATTAATAGTGGGAGACTTCAACACCCCACTTTAACCTCTGGACAGATTGGCCAAGTTGAAACTTAACAGCAACATAATGCACTTAACTGATGTTATGGCTCAAATGGACTTAATCGATATCTACAGAACATTCCACCCAAACAAAAAAGAATATACCTTCTTCTCAGCACCCCATGGAACCTTCTCTAAAATCGACCACATACTTGGCCACAAAGCAAATCTCAACAGATACAAAACAATTGGAATAACCTCCTGTGTTCTATCAGACCACCATGGTATAAAGTTAGATTTCAACAACAGAAAAAACTACAGAAATCCTACAATCTCATGGAAACTGAATAATGCTCAACTGAATCACCAATGGGTTAAGGAAGAAATAAAGAAAGAAATTAAAGACTTCCTAGAGATCAATGAAAATGAACACACCACATACCCAAACTTATGGGATACTATGAAAGCAGTGCTAAGAGGGAAATTCATAGCACTGAATGCCCACATAAACAAGCTGGAAAAATCTCACACTAGTGACTTGACAGCACACCTGAAATCCCTTGAACAGGAAGAAGCAGTCTCCCAGGAGGAACAGACACCAGGAAATTATCAAATTGAGAGCTGAAATCAATAAAATAGAAATAAAGAGAACAATACAAAGGATTAATGAAACAAAGAGTTGGTTCTTTGAGAAGATCAACAAGATAGACAAGCCCTTATCCAAATTAACCAAAAGACAGAGAGAAAGCATCCAAATTAACAAAATCAGAAATGAAATGGGGGACATAACAACAGACAATGAGGAAATCCAGAGAATCATCAGGTCATACTTCAAAAACCTCTGCTCCACAAAACTGGAAAATCTAAAAGAAATGGATAATTTTCTGGATAGGTACCACATACCTAAGTTAAGTCAAGACCAGATAAACCATTTAAATAGTCCAATAACTCCTAAGGAAATAGAATCAGTCATTAAAAGTCTCCCAACCAAAAAAAGCCCTGGACCTGATGGTTTCACTGCAGATTTCTACCAGATCTTCAAAGAAGACTTAATACCAATACTCTTTAAATTGTTCCACACAATAGAAGCAGAAGGTATATTACCAAACTCCTTCCTTGAGGCTACAATTACCCTGATTCCCAAACCAAACAAAGATGCAACAAAGAAAGAGAACTACTGACTGATCTCCCTCATGAACACTGATGCAAAAATACTCAATAAAATTCTGGCGAACAGACTCCAAGAACACATCAAAACAATTATCCACTATGATCAAGTAGGCTTAATCCCAGGGATGCAAGGGTGGTTCAACATATGAAAGTCCATCAATGTAATACATCATATAAACAAACTCAAAGAAAAAAACCACATGATCATCTCACTAGATGCAGAAAAGGCATTTGACAAAATCCAACACCCCTTCATGATAAAGGTCTTAGAGCCATCAGGAATACAGGGAACATACCTAAACATAATAAAGGCAATCTACAGCAAGCCAACAGCCAACATCAAATTAAATGGAGAGAAACTCAAAGCAATACCACTAAACTCAGGAAGAAGGCAAGGCTGTCCCCTCTCCCCCTACTTATTCAATATAGTACTTGAAGTTCTAGCCAGAGCTATAAGACAACATAAAGAGATTAAGGGGATACAAATTGGAAAGGAAGAAGTCAAGTTCTCCCTATTTGCAGATGACATGTTAGTATACATGAGTGACCCCAAAAATTCAACCAAGGAACTAATACAGCCTATAAAAACCTTCAGCAACATAGCAGGATACAAGATCAACTCAAAAAAATCAGTAACCCTCCTATATACAGTAGACAAACAGGCTGAGAAGGATATCAGAGATACATCACCAATTACAATAGCCACAAATGATATAAAATACCTTGGGGTTACGCTAACTAAGCATGTGAAGGACCTATATGACAAGAACTTTAAGTCCCTGAAAAAAGAAAGTGAAGAAGATGTCAGAAAATGGAAAGATCTCCCATGCTCATGGATAGGCAGGATTAACATAGTAAAAATGGCGATCTTACCAAAAGCAATCTACAGATTCAACACAATTCCCATCAAATTACCAACACAATTCTTCACAGATCGGGAAAGAATAATACTCACCTTCATAGGGAAAAACAAAAAAACCCAGGATAGCCAAAAGAATCCTGTACAATAAAACAACCTCTGGAGGCATCACAATCCCCAACCTCAAGCTCTACTATAAAGCTACAGTAATAAAAACAGCTTGGTACTGGCATAAAAACCGACATGTGGACCAATGGAATCAAATTGAAGACCCTGACATTAACCTGAACACCTATGTACATATAATTTTTGACAAAGAAGCCAAAAATGAACAACAGAAAAAAGAAAGCATCTTCAACAAATGGTGCTGGCATAACTGGATGTCAATGTGTAGACGGCTGCAAATAGATCCATATCTGTCACTGTGCACAAAACTTAAATCCAAGTGGATTAAAGACCTCAACATAAATCCAGCTACTCTGAACCTGATAGTAGAGAAAGTAGGAAGTACTCTTGAACGCATTGGCACTGGAGATCACTTTATAAATATAACACCAGTAGCATAGACACTGAGAGAAACAATCAATCAATGGGACCTATTGAAACTGAGAAGCTTTTGTAGAGCAAAGGACATGGTCAACAAGACAAAGCGACAGTCTACAGAATGGGAAAAGGTCTTCACCAACCCCCCATCTAACAGAGGGATGATATCCAGAATATATAAAGAACTCAAGAAATTAGACATCAAAATGCCCAACAGTCCAATGAAGAAATGGGCTATAGAACTAAACAGAGAATTCTCCACAGAGGAAGTTCAAATGGCTGAAAGACATTTAAAGAATTGCTCAACATCCCTAATTATCATGGAAATGCAAATCAAAACGACTCTGAGATATACCACCTTACACCTGTCAGAATGGCTAAGATCAAAAGCACAGAAGACAGCTTATGCTGGAGAGGATGTGGAACAAGGGGAACTCTCCTCCACTGCTGGTGGGAATGCAAGCTTGTACAGCCACTTTGGAAATCAATATGGTGCTTTCTTAGAAAATTGGGAATCCATCTCCCCTAAGACCCAGCTATAGCACTCTTGGGCATATACCCAAAGAATGCTCAATCATACCACAAGGGCATTTGCTCAGCTATATTCGTATCAGCTTTGATTGTAATAGCCAGAACCTGGAAACAACCTAGATGCTCTTCATCTGAAGAATTGATAAAGAAAATATGGTACATATACACAATGGAATACTACTCAGCAGCGAAAAACAATGACATCATGAGGTTTGCAGGCAAATGGATGGATCTAGAAAAAATCATCCTGAGTGAGGTAACCCAGACTCAAAAGGGCAAACATGGTATGTACTCACTCATAGGAGGATACTAGATGTAAAACAAAGATATCTAGACTGCTACACAACTCCAGGGATGCTACCTAGAAAACAGGACCCTAGGAAAGACCCAGAGATCACCCAATGACAGAGAAATGGATGAGATCTACATGAACAACCTGGACGACAGTGGGAGTAATGAAGGGCAAGTTTTGAGGGAAAGAAAGCTTAGGGGAGCAGGAGATCCCAGCTGGATCAAGAACAGAAAGGGAGAGCAAGGAATAACAGACCATGATAAATGTAGACCACATGAGAACAGGAATAGGCAGAGTGCTGGAGAGGTCCCCAAAAATCCACAATGATACATCCTC
This sequence comes from Onychomys torridus, assembly GCF_903995425.1. NCBI lineage: Eukaryota > Metazoa > Chordata > Mammalia > Rodentia > Cricetidae > Onychomys > Onychomys torridus. The sequence goes on along the minus strand of NC_050453.1, from coordinate 50,688,542 downwards.
TATAGACTGCTGGCAATGGTCGAGAGAAAGCCTGATCTGACCTAGTCTGGTGATCAGATGGCTAAACAGCCTAACTGTTGTGCTGGAACTCTTGTCCAATAACTGATGGAAGTGGATGCAGAGAACCTCAGCCAGGTCCTAGGTGGAGCTCCAGGTGCCCAACTGTTGAGAAAGAGGAAGGTCTGCAAGAGCGTGAATTGTTGAATCCAAGATTGCAAAAAGCACAAGGACAAATAGCCGAATGAATGGAAGCACATCAATTATGAACCAAAGGCTATGGAATCCCCAGCTGGAGCAGGCCCTCTGGATAAGTGAGACAATTGAATAGCTTGATCTGCTTGGGAGGCACCCAGTCTGTGGGACCAGGACCTGTCCTTAGTGCATGAGCTGGCTGTTTGGAACCTTGGGCTTACACAGGGTCACTCTGCTCAGTCTGGAAGGAGGTGACAGGACCTGCCTGTACTGAATCCACCAGGTGTAAATGAATCCCCAGGGGAGCCTTGATCCTGGAGAACATGGGAATGGAGGGGAGGTGCTGGGGGGAGGTTGGGGTTGGGGGTGGGAGGGGGGAATACAGGGGAACCCATGGATGATGTATAAAATTTAAAACACATAATAATAAAGGGAAAAAAAAGAAAAAAAGTTGATGGAATAATAACCACATGAAAAATAAAGATATGTATTAAGGATTTGCAACTTACTATCTTAAAGCACTGCATAAATTAAGTAACATTTCTTGAAACCATAGTTAGTATTATTACTAACTATATTACCACAACATTTAAACAATTAATTACCATTCTTCAATACTGGTGGAATTCTGAAGGAAAACTTATTACTGTAGTAGTAACTTAAATGAAGTCATCTGACAAATCCACTGTAACCTTAGCCTTTTCATTTAGTATTTTCATTCAAATTTTCTCCTCATGCTATCTTTATGTCTGTCTCTCAACTGCTGTCAGGAACGAGTGCCCAATCACAAGCCCCCAGTCACTTTTCTTTTTATCATCATTTTAAGGTTCTTCCAAAGCCTCTTCTCACTCATATTAAAATCATCACCAAAGTTCCTTCAAAAGTACTTTTCCATAAAACCTCAAGTAACCTCTACCAGAAAGCCACCCAAGGTCTAGAATGTGGTCGGATAAGGCTAAGCCAGGGAAAGTCCCAATCTCTGGACTTGAAGTTGGGAACCAAGAGTAAATGCACAATAAAGAAACTGCTGCCATCAATCCCCATTCACCCATTACAGTTAGAGAATGTTCATAAAAGAATCAAAATTGATTTTAAAACTTTAAAGCAAATCACAGCTGTTTAATTCATAGAGTAATCTTTGAAGGGAATATAAAAACTTCAAAATCAACATTTACAATCCTTATGGTCTAGCAATAAAAATAGAATTAGGTAGAACAAAATATCAAGTATAAATTACATGCTCTTTCCCTATGCCATCTGGAGATTTTTTTGACTGGAAGAAGAAGAATTTTATGCTTAGGAAATGTGTATACAATATTAGGGAAGGAGGGAAAGACAGCCCAAGGCTGGGATAGAGGTACAGCTTGCTATCCAAGACATAAGACTTAATGTCTTTAATTGATATTTTAAAACTTTCTGTAACTGAAACATTTTAAATATTTCCAAAATTGAACAATTTTGTCACAATTTAAAGATACCCTCTGTTTTCAAAACTGTAGTTTCATAAATAAGAGAGCTTTACCTTGTTACTGCTAAATCTTTTGCTTTTCAGACAAGAGCTTCAAAGTTCAGACTGTTACCAATAAGTCGGTAAGGAATTTGTGTTTAATCATACACCTCTGTCACATACTCCAACTCTTACAACACTAGTCATTATTTAAAAAGAGTAAATTTCATTTGCCTTAGTACACATTGTTTACATTATAAGGAAATTTGCTCCAGGATTTACAGTCACTTGCTGATTTTCATCTCTGTAAAAGAAACTGGCACAGGTTCTCTCCTTCCTTGACTTTGTCCCTCCTGAGCTACATCACTTTGCAGCTCTCATGATTTCTGTGACTTCTGTAGTTGGAGTTTTCCTGCCTGGCCCACAGTCAGGACAAATCTCTCTTACCCATCAGTCCCATAGTCACTCAGACCCAACCAAGTAAACACACAGAAACTTACATTCGCTTAAACTGTATGGCCGTGGCAGGCTGCTTGTTATCTACTTTTTTATCTTAAATTAACCCATTTCTGTTAGTCTATACTTTGCCACATGGCTTGTGTCTTACCGGTGTTTTTACATGTTGCTTCTCATGGCAGCGGCTGGCAGTGTCTCTTTTCCCCAGCCTTCCACCTCCCAGAATTCTCTTCTCTCTTGTCCTACCTATACTTCCTGCCTGGCCACTGGCCAATCAGAACTTTATTTACTCAGAGTGACATCCACAGCAGACTTCCTTAGGCAAAACTTTCCTGGAAAGTTTTAGGGCAAAGACCAAGACTCTCAGAGCACTTAAAATTTCAGTTGGTGATTGGACATACATCACTGCGCTTCTTCTAGTGGCCTAAACACTGTCCTACTTCAATTTGTGATTGGACATACACCACTGCGCTTCTTCTAGTGGCCTAAACACTGTCCTACTTCAATTTGTGATTGGACATACACCACTGCGCTTCTTCTAGTGGCCTAAACACTGTCCTACTTCTCCTTGAAGCTCTGAATTGTCACCATCTCCAGCTCCACAAGGAACGTGTCTCTTGCATTCAAGGGCATGAAATATGTGTTGAAATAAATCACCTACATTGAAAAGGATTAACCAACCTTATGAAAAACACAATGCCTACAAAACTTGAAGCTCCTAAAGAAAATGACGCTTGGTGCTACAGATTTTAGGGACAAGAACAGGAAGAGGCCAAGTAAACATGTACAGTTGGCTTGGCCAGGGGGGAAGCCTAACAACTGGTGATAGAATGGAAAGACATGAAGACGTGGAATTGGAAATTTTTCAACATTCCAAAATATGAGGGTGTTTCTGATTATGTACAATGTGTATGTGTGTCTGTGTGTCTGTGTGTCATGTGTGTCTATGTGAGTCTGTGTGTGTTTAAATTTTGTGTCAGGTAATAGAAACTGAGATTTATAAATTTATGTTTCCTGGATTAATACTTGATTAATACCTATCTTGTCACTATTTTAAGAACTTTGACAGCTGGCTCACACTCAACATTCCTCAACATTTCACCACTTGTGTACATAGTACTGTCAGGCATAAGCTGGGCACACAACACATATCCATGCATTATTACATTTTATAACAATGAGATAACCCTGTTTTCCTCTCAAAATGTCAAATAAAATTAATTATATTTGATTAATGAAAGCCACTTCCTACCAAGAAACAAACATATTTGCAAGTAACAAGTATTTTGGGAATCAACATAATTGAACTTTGTAGAAGAAATCACCAAGCAGAGCTTGTGACATGCTCTAACTATAAACTGTTCTTAGAGCAGAATGCTAAAAGAGTTTTAAGATGAAAGAGAATCTAGGAATCTTCACGTCCTCCTAAGTCACAAAACAAGAGAGGGTATTATCAAAGCTAGACAGCAAGAGTACTGATCCTTGCCCCAAAGAGGGACTGAGAAACTGAATGCATAGTGCTACAGGCCCATTACAGCAAAGCTACTTCCTTATACCCAGAGAATGAAATGTAACTCTTGATAGAGATCTCTTAAGGGTTAACATATTTGGGTTAGTCAATAACCTGACCAAGGTACCACTCCTCAGGAAAGATGATTCACTCTAAGTGGTGGTAAAGAAATGGGAAGAATAAGAAAGAACAATTACCCTTTGAAAGAAATAATGTATTTTTTCACACCCAGAAAGTATGCCCCTAGTGCAGCCACTAAGGTATCACCATGAAATTTTACATCTGCCCATCTTTCTCAGCCCCAATTTTTCCTTTCTCTTCTCAGTCTTTTGGATACTGGCTAGAGCCTATGTGTACTTTTTGTTGTTGTTGTTGTTACTTTGAGCTTTTTGGCTTCTTTATTCTTTTTCTGCAAACACACACACACACACACACACACACACACACACACACACCCTTTTTGTCATGCTGCTGCTTATCCTCCACCTGGTTGACTTAAATTACTGAAAAAATTACAGGTCAACTCTAAATGCATGGTTTCTCTTCTTTCTCTTCTGCCTCCTGGCAGTTGCAAAAAGTTTCATCTTATCTGCTCTTTTCTGTTAAATCCTAATAAAACTGTCTTCAAGCTTCCTTCTAAGTCCATTCTTATATTTTTCTATTAAATAAGACTAAGAACCCTGAACTAGAACACCAGCATCCCCAGTACCATGTGCAGACCAATGCAGGCCCCCAAAAATCTCCAGAAACAACAGTGTGTCTGTATACATGAAGATACTGAACATTAAATGTCATTGAAGTATCTTTAGCCATACATTTGTTTTTAACATTGAGAAACTGATACCGTGTTGGATCATGCTAGGGAAAGCAATAAGGGAAGAAGCCATCATTTTATATTGGACTATACTTCAGGATAGTCTTGATGAGAGAGAGGGCAGGGGAGAAAAATAAAACGAGTGGTCTGTTGCTCATCTTACCTCTTTAAATGAGGTATCTCTAATTCTTCTCCTTACCATGAAGTACCATTTACCTTCTATCAATACTTTCCATATGTACATGATCTGGGGGGAAGGAACAAATTGGTAATTATCTTCCCTAATGAAATGTGCAATCATTTGAGTTAGATTTCTAAATGGAGCACAACTTGCATTCCTAAGGACCACTGAATGGATGCCTATTAAGTACAGTTTAATGGCTTAATGTTTGATTCATGTTCCCTCTCTGTGGTTGATTCTTACTGCACATTCAGGTCAATTGGGAAATTTGGTTTTCTTCCGTGTGTGTGTGTGTGTGTGTGTGTGTGTGTGTGTGTGTGTGTGTGTATAATTCCTGTACTCAGAATGTCAAGCTCAGCAAAAGAGTAAAAATATTTTTAAAAATTCATGATAGGGAAAAGACAACCATCTCTGATGGTCATGGCACTGAAGATTTGGGTTAAATCCATCCAGTAAGCCAAGTCAATTCTTGTGTAACATCAGCGAGTAACAAATCCCAGTTACATTCAGGTGCATGAGAAATTCCCTCAACACTTGAGAAAATGTAGCACTTCTTTCTAAATCTAAACTCTAATTGGAAATTGTGTTGATAGATAAATGGGAGAAAAATCTTCCACTGAGAATAAATTAAAAGCAACTTTGAGAATGCTCCATTATATTTTCTTCTGCAACGACACTGTGTTAGAATATGCTTCTCATTTTTGTTCCTCAACATACACAACGTGAGGCCATGAATACTGAAAAGAAACCTCAATTCTATAGTATTTGATTTTTTTCTTACTTCAAAAAAAACTAGTGTAATTATGTACCATGAGAGATATTTTCTTGATGATTCAAATTGAGAAAGCAAATTGACTTTACAGGGATGGAAACATTCAAAGGAAACATTTGTGTCTGTCACATTGGCTATCAGATTATTGAAACAATGGACCCCAGTAGATCTCTAGGGATCTCACATGGGGAGAAAATAAAGTCTCAAGCATAAGCTGACATGCCAGAAGAGAAACTTCTCCTGGAGAGGCATTTGCGACATACCATGACAGACTAGCTTAGAGGAGAGTGGAACCAAAACAATGATGAGTCAGGGGTGGACTGAACCACATCTTGATCAGGACCACTTAGATACACATAAGTCTGTCCCACTAGTGAAGGCCAACCCTCATCTCAGAATTCTGAAGATGGACTTACAGGGTTACAGGATTTCTTTGTCCGTTTCCCCCACTTGACCACACTGAATAAATCTCTTTTCTGGCTTTTACTATTTGGTTCGTGCAGGATGGATAGCCAACCCTGGCTTGTTGGGGCACAGGCCATGGCCCTAAGTCTGGTAACATTATCACCCTGTACATATATTCAAAATCAATTTTGCTGCCTTTTGCATAATTAAAAAGACTAAGTTGATAAACAATAAGATGTGAGTGGCTGCCAGGTGTAGATTTTGCATGCTACTATATTTACTTACATAATTTCCCCCTTCTAATATGTTTTTTTTCTGTCAGAAAAAGGAATGAAGTGGAATTCATATGAAGATCTTAGGCTACTTCATACTTGATATTCTCACTTCCACTTTCAAAAGAAGAACAGCTCACAGCATTTGCATGCTTAATCAGACTGTAGGTTCCTAAAGATTTCCTGTTCCATCAGCAATTTTCAGCGTTGCTAAAAAGTACCTCCCAGAGTGAAATAACACTTTAAATGAGCATGCCTGTTTGTGTGTTAAAGACAGATGGAGAAGGAAAAGAAAAGGGATAATTGAAAGAAGATGGAAAACATACTGACATTTAAATGTTCTTGTCTTTCAAAAGTTCATCCCACATCCCTGTCATTTGTGCTAAGTTGGGGGAAAGAGATATTCCTAGCTCTTAACTGGTATTTCCTATGTGCTAGGAGATTTAAAGTCTGATTCTTCTAATCGGAGTGAGGGAGTGAAGAGAAAGGGAGAGGGAAATGAAACAGGAAGAGATATCCAGTGAGGACAGGGTGAAATCCAGCAGGACAAAGCTAGAGGAGTTAGTCATGAATTTTGCACCTCACACTTCAATGCCAATGAATTTTATTTAATTCAATCATTTATCAACCCACGCAGAAACTGCACAGTCAGTCACCAAAGACTCTTAATAGTGAGATTGAGATTGTGACATATATATATATGTGTGTGTGTGTGTGTGTGTGTGTGTGTGTGTGTGTGTGTGACATTATAGATATATGAGGTAAGGGCAAATAATGGTATCCAAATAGATATATATATGAAGATGGGAAAGATAATGAAATTATTTAAGAAAAATCTATAAAGGAATAATGATAGTATAACAAGATTTAGAAAGGAATAATTATCCAAATGGGGAGAACACGAGATAGAGTCTGTTCAGGTTGGACAGGGACTCCAAAGCAACAGTTCCAAGAATGTCTTTTCTGGAGTCCAGGAATGGCAGAGTAAAATTTGGTTCCTATTTCTTTGTCACATCCTAAATGAACACCTCTGCCTAAAAGCTGTGCGTGATTGTGTGACTGAAACTGAGAGCAGGGAGCTAGAAACCTGGTTGTACCAACAGGACTGAGTATCTGACATCCCTCCCCAGTTCCTCTCTCTAGCTTGGCGATACCTTATTTCCTGGGACCACTCCTGCTATGCAAGAGCCCCACTCCTGTCTCACTCTCCCTTCCTTCCTCCCTCCCCTTCTTCCATCTGTAATAAACTTCTAAAACTCATGCTCTGTGGTCTATGAATTTCATCAAATTTCTAAGACAAGAACCCAGAAGCCACTGGCTTAGACAGGCTTTGGTGACAGTCATTTCCCAGACCCTAAATCTCTGGGAAAAGGGAATCTTTCTCAAAGACACTGCAATATTTCCATATTACAAATGCAACAGAAAGTTAAGTTTGCCATCTCAGACTCTGTTGTATATTTCAAAGAACTTACAGCAAATCGTAGATGTGCTGGCTAATTTTTTATCAATGACACAATCTAGAGTCATCTGAATTGAGAAAATGCCCTGTAAGATCTAGCTGTAAGGCATGATCTTAATTCATGACTGATGGGGGAGGTCCCAGCCCACTGTGGGTATGGCAATTCCTGGGCTGTTGGTCCTGGGCCCTATAGGATAGCAGCAAGCTGAGCAAGCCATGAGGAGCAAGCCATGAAGCAGCACTCCTCCATGACCTCTGCATCAGCTCTGGCTTCTAGGTTCCTGCTCTGCTTGAGTTCCTGTCCTGACTTCCTTTGATGAGGAACTGTGATGTGGAAATGTAAGCTGAATAACCCCTTTCCTCTCCAAGTTGTTTTGGTCATGGTGTTTCAACACAGTAATAGTCAACTTAACTAAGACAGTAAAATTGTTAAAAAGCAGGTAATTGTTCTCTTTGTATTTGGAGAGTGTGCTCTAAGAATGATTGTGTAGCTTAGGGCTGGGTATGGTCTGTTTCTTCCCATGTTACCATCAAACCTGTCCTGATGCACTAGCCAATTCCCCTACATTGCTTTTGTGGAATAATAATAATAATAAACAGCTTTTGTGGAATTCTGGAAGTCATTCTCAAGTCATTTCAGAACTGGACTGTTTGAAACTGATTTCAGGTCTTCCTGGGCCCACTTCTAAGGCTGTAGCCCATTATTTTTTGTATTTTTATTTATTTATTTATTTTTACAAGCTTTGGGTTGTACAAGAAAGAAACCTCACCATGTGGTTATCAGTAGTTCAACAAAATCCTAAAAGAGTTTAATAAGATTCTACTACTCCAAGAACATTTTGTAGCAGAGTAGTGAAGCCTTTTCCTATTAATACCTACAGCACATTAGGAAGGTAGGTATCATTCTTAATGATGTTGGGAACAGAATACAGGCAACACCCTGAACAAAAAAAATCTCACTTTCCAAAATCACTTTCCCTACAACTCTACACATCCCTCTCTTCAGGATCCTTCATCAACCTGCTGTACCAGAGTCACAATTTTTTATTTTTAATGTGTATGGAATGGATATTTTCTCTGCATGTATGTCTGTGTGCCACATTTATGTCTGGTGCTCACAGAGAACAGAAGAAGGCATCAGATCCCCCGGAACTAGAATTATAGACAGTTATGGGTTGTCATGTGATTGAATGTGGGTCCTCTGCCAGATCAGTAAGTGTTCTTACCTCATGAGTCAGCTCTCTGACCTCAGAGTAAATTTTTAATCTTTCCATAGATGTTGCTGTCTTGAGGAAGTCAAGTCTTGGATTAGTTCAACTGGGTCACTTACCATGAGGTTTCAGTGATCGGCACTGATATTCTACTCAGTGGTCATGATATTAGAGCATGCAAATATAGGATCAGAACAAGCGATAGAAAATGGCAGGGATGAGCAGTATCTCCAAAAGCAGTAATTCTAAAAATATACTTAACTAGAGGCCAAAGATACCAGAGAAGAGTTCTGGTTCCTCTTTTCCCCCTAGCCTTGTCTGAAAGCTACAGGCAAGGACATGAGGAAGATTAAGTGGAAGTGCCTGGATGCCTTATGGTCAGACCAGCTACAGTGAACATCTCACATCTTTCCCATGGTTGCTTCTAGCTGTTGCCATAAATTTCTTATAAAGAACTCACAGCAGCTGCTGGATAGTGTTCCATTCCAAGAAATGCACTGCTGCACACAGGGGCTCTGTACTTCCTCTCCCTTTCTTCTCTCCTTTTCTCTTTCCTCTCTGTGGTGGTTTGAATAAGAATGACTCCCATAGGCTCAGTCATCAGGCAGTGGTACTATTTGAGTAGGACTAGGTTTGGCCTTGTTGAAGAAGGTATGACTTTATTGGAGGATGTGTATCACTGGGGTGGAATTTGAGATTTCAAAAGCCCAAACCTGGCCCAGTGTCTCTTTCTTCCTTCTGCCTGCAGATCTTGATGTAGAACTTCATGTTTGACTGCATGCCATGCTCCCTGCCATGATGATAATAGACTAAACCTCTGAAACTATAAGCCAACCCCAATTAAATGCTTTCTTTTATAAGAGTTGTTGTGGTAATGGTGTCTCTTCACAGTGATAGAACACTAAGACACCCTCCATCACCCCCTTTCCCTATCTCTCAGTCTATACCTATAATCTATATTTCTCCCTATAACTCACCCTCTGTTATCCACGAAGGCCATTCTTTATGTTCACAATAAACCCTTCCCCCCACCTTCCCCCTCCCCACTTGCTCTTTGGTCATGGTGTTTTGTCACAGCAATAAAAACCCTAAGAAAAACGACTTCTTAAAATCCATAACTGGCTATAAAGACAATTTAAGTTCTCATCCCCCTTAGCCTAACCTCCATTGCCCAGCCCTCATGCCCAGTTTACTCATGAAGATTTCATCTATTTCCCCTTCCCAGAGTGATCCATGCATCCCTCTTTGGGTCCTCCTTGTTAGCTAGCATCTCTGGAGGTGTGCGTTGTAGTCTGATTATCCATTGCTTTATATCTAGTATCCACTTATGAGTGAGTAAATACCATGTTTGTCCTTCTGAGTCTGGGTTACTTCACTCAGGATATTTTCTAGTTCCATTCATTTGCCTGAAAATTTCATGATATCATTGTTTTTTACTTCTGAGTAGTACTCCATTGTATATATGTACCATATTTTCTTAATCCATTCTTTGGTTGAGAGTCATCTAGGTGGCTTCCAGGTTCTGGCTATTATAAATAATGCTGCCATGAACATAGTTTAGCATGTGTCCTTATGGTATGATTGAGCATTCCTTGGGTATATGCCCAAGAGTGGCATGGCTAGGTCTTGAGGAAGATTGATTCCCAATTTTCTGAGAAACCACCATATTGATTTCCAAAGTGGCTGTACAAGTTTGCACTCCCACCAACAGTGGCAGAGTGTTTCCCTTGCTCCACATTCTCTCCAACATAAGCTGTTATCAGTGATTTGATCTTATCCATTCTGACAGGTGTAAGATGGTATCTCAGAGTCATTTTGATTTGCGTTTTCCCGATGACTAGGGATGTTGAACAATTCCTTAAATGTCTTTCAGTCATTTGAGTTTCTTCTGTTGAAATACTCTGTTTAGCTCTGTAGCCCATTTTTTTTAAATTGGATTGTTTATTATTTAGATGTCTAGTTTCTTGAATTCTTTATATATTTTGGAGATCAGTCCTCTATCAGATGTGAGGATGGTGAAGATCTTTTCCCATTCTGTACACTGTTGTTTTGTCTTATTTACTATGTCCTTTGCCTTGCAGAAGCTTCTCAGTTTCTGGAGGTCCCATTTATTAATTGTTGCTCTCAGTGTCTGTGCTACTGGTATTATATTTAGGAAGTGATCTCCTGTGCCAATGCATTCAAGACTACTTTACTCTTTCTTCTATCAGGTTCATTATAACTGGTTTTATGTTGAGGTATTTGATCCACTTGTACTTGAGTTTTGTGCATGGTGATAGATATGAGCAAGGAGCATTAAGATCATGATCAGGAAACCTACAGAGACAACCAAATCAAACTAGTGGGAACTCATGAGATTTAGACCAATACCTGTGGAACCTCTACAGGACTGGACTAGGCATTCTGCAAAGCAAGTCAGTTGTGTAGCTTGACCTGCTTAAGAGGCCCCCCCTAGAAGTAGGATCATGATACATCCTGGCTTTTTGGAGCCCTCTACCTATGGTGAGACACCTTGCACAGCCTTGAGGCAGGGGGAGGGGCTTGGACCAGCCTCTACAGAATGTACCAGACTGTGCTGACTCCCCATGGGAGTCCTTACCTTCTTGTAGGAGGATATGGGGGTGGGTTGGGGGCAGAAGAGGGGAAGGAGGGGCAGGAGGCAGGAAGAGGGGATCCATGATTGTTATGTAAAATGAATAAAAAAATCTTAATTAAAAAAAGACTATTTACTTAGGGTCCTGTTTTCTAGGTAGCCTCCCTGGAGTTGTGAGTAGCAGTCTAGTCATCCTTTGTTTTACATCTAGTATCTTCCTATGAGTGAGTACATACCATGTTTGTCTTTCTGAGTCTGGGTTATCTCACTCAGGATGATTTTTTCTAGATCTATCCATTTGCCTACAAACCTCATGATGTCATTGTTTTTCTCTGCTGAGTAGTACTCCATTGTGTATACGTACCATATTTTCTTTATCCATTCTTCAGTTGAAAGGACACTTTGCTCAGCCTGGGTGAAGGGAGTAGGGGACTGGACCTGCCTTCATTGAATCTACCAGGCTGAGCTGAATCCCCGGGGGAGTCCTTGCCCTGGAGGAGATGGGAATGGGGGTAGGCTGGGAGGGGCTAGAGGAGAGAGGGCAGGGGAATCTGTGGCTGATATGTAAAATTAAATTAAATTATAAAATAAATTTAAAAAATCAGAGAAAAAAGACTATTTAATTTTTGCAATAGAAAGAACAGAACTCTGATGGAACAAGCTGACCCTGGAACTGAACTCCAACACTGATAGCATCAACCCCCCCCCCCCCCGCCCCCAGCAGGTAGCATATGGCTCCTGAAAACTGCTTCTTTATCTCTAAGAAAGGGTGGCCAGCAGGGATGCTAGAATATTCAGTATAAAGACATGAAAGCTACACTATAGCTAGAGACCATAAACTCATTATAATTCTCCAATAAAATCCCAGCACTCGGGAAGCAGAGCCAGGCAGATCTCTGTGAGTTCAAAGCCAGCCTGGTCTCCAAAGCAAGTTCCAGGAAAGGCACAAAGCTACACAGAGAAACCCTGTCTCAAAAAAAAAAAAAAAAAAAAAAAGAAATGAATGCAATGTTCTAAAGCTTATCCCATACAAAATCAACATTAGAAAAAAGAGTTTCAGCCACCATGTGGCTAACTAAAAAATTAAGAGTCATTTACTTTTTCTCCACACCTTACAGTGCAAAACCACTCCAACTTTACATATAAATAACTTTATGGTCTGCTTGCCTCTTCATGCTTGCCTCTTCACTACACCACAACTGCCTGGTTCGGACTCAGATCCCTGTAGCAGCATCCCGCAGTCACTCTGGGCTGTTATCACAGCATGCCATTGGTTAAGTTCCTTCACTATTTCCCACTGTCTAGAAAACATCCAGACCTTTTGATGACACCTCAATGTTTTTGGTGAGTACTTTCCTACCATTTGCCAAGTAGGCTAAAGGCAAAATATATCCTTCCCTCATTTCTATACACATGCTCCATTTTGTGAGAACTCTTTGCTCCCTATTTTCCACCTCAACAAGAAAACATTCCTCTAGTCTCAGCTTTCTCAAGGAGTCTTTTTGACCATGTGAGACATTAAGAATGTTCCACCCACTCCTAAGCTATGACTGCCACCTTCCCAAATCCCTCAACATGACTTCCAAAGAACTATTTATACCTTTTGGTTAATTCCACCTTTCTAATAAGTATTCTCTTATATCTACGTGCCTGCTTCTTAATTTGGGGAGAAACAGTGCTCACTATGTACATAGGCTGGAGCTGAACTTGAAACCCTCTAGCCACAGTCTCCTAACTCCTCAGATCACAACATATCACTCACATAGCTGAATTTGTCTTTCTTACGAACCTCCAGAATAATTCATGGCCCCTACTCAAATGAAATGGAAACAATTGGGTACAACCACATGTACATACATGTGTATGTATCTCATGCATACAATGTGAAAAGAAATGAAATTAAAAATTGCATTCTAATCTTTGTCGAGGTTTTCACTCCTTCTGTGGGAAGAAAAAAAAGAAAGAAAACATCTAACTTGTTTCCTTTTCATATGAAAAAAAATTAATTTGAGGATTGTTCATTCCTCTCCCAACTTTCAAATCCTCTCATTACCCAAGCAACTTTGAGTTAGCAGCTCTAGGCTTAAACAACTATCTTTTGATATAGAATCTGTAACTCAAATTTAGTAATGAGAAACAAATGTAGAAAGAATTGTCTCCTGGGCTCTAAGTCACAAAGCCTGTGTCAGCAGCTCTTGGATGCAGAAGACTCCATTCTAGCCCATGGTCCCCTGGGCCAAAAGGAAGTTTTCCACTGGCACCTGGAGCACAGCAGTCCCCAGTTGGTGGCAGGAGGAGTGTGCCAAAGATGAGGCAGCCATCTGTGCCACCCAAGTTAAACCACCTCTGGAAAATGCATAGTAACGTTCCCTTGGAGAAATATTAGTTCCACTTCATGACTCTTCTGGCATATCTTATCCCACTATGTCTTTCTCCCTTCCTAAACACCATTCTAGCAATACACTTCCCTCAGCTGGAAAGCATGCAAGGAAAAAAATCAAAATCACTTCATGTTCCATTGCAAAGTCACTGACCAACACTGGATGTGAACAACTAAAACTGTTCCTAATGGAATGAGTGACTCTCAAAGATCCAAGGAACTGCGAATTTAGAGGTCAACATGCAACTTGACAAAACTATGGGAAAGGACCAGGAGAGCCATTCCATACAGCACCATACTAGTGCATGTAGCCAGGTAAATTGGTCATATCCATTTCCCAGCCTCTGTGACTGTCAGTCACTCATTCCACCACACCACCAAGAATCCAGAACTCACTCATTCCACTTGACCACTTGCCTGTCAGCAATACTACCCACCGTACCTCCCAGCACTGTCTGAAATCTCATCCAGAACTCCAGATACAGAGTTCAAGAACCAATCAACAAACCCACCTACTAAGACACCCTGGAACTGCATAGCATCCTGAATCATTTATCCCACATAAGGATCTCCACACTTGGCCTCCAAATCAACATCCTCTACCACACCCCTGCTGTGCCTACTACCACTGTGACTCCTATATTTGGTTGTTTTTTATTCTTTTACTCCTTGGGGGGGCCTGCCACCCAGCTCCCAAATAAATACATACTGAGTTTTAGTCTTACTTTGGAATGCTTGGCCTTATTTTGGCTTGTTACTAACTGGCTTTTCTTAACTTAAATTATCTCATCTATTTTTTGCCTCTGGACTTTTATCTTTCTATATACTACATATCTTTCTTTTCTTCTTACTCTGGGGCTTGCTCTGTACCTGGGTCGCTGGTCCCTGATGTCCTCCTCTCCTTCTCCTTTCTTGCTTCTCAATCTCTCTTCCCAGATTACTCCTCCTATTTATTCTCTCTTCTGAGAACCCACCTGCCTTGATATTAGCCAATTAGCTCTTTATTAGCTTCACAGAGTTAATCAAATGTAACATAAAATAATACAACACATCTTTACATCATTAAAATAAATGTTCCACTTTATAAACAAATGTAACTCATCTTCAACTAGTATTCCACAGCAGACCCCAGCTCTGCTACCCAAATACCAGCTTCAGAACCTGCCCAGCTCCCTCCAAACTTCTGAAAATCAGCAGAGATATTTTTTAAGCCTAACAAGGTTTATTCCTGGGCTCAGAAACTGCATCTATCCCTAGCTGAGCTGAGACTACTTCTGATACCCCATTCACATATCCATACAGAGAGGCCCTACAACTGAATACCAAGCACCATTCAGCTAATTCACAAATTAAAATATGTTTAAAGAACTCAAATAAGATATGAACAAATGGCTGAATGAGGACCAAGAAAACACAAAAAGTTGAGTGAAATAATAAAAACAATTCTGAATATGTAAAAGGAATTTAATAAAAATATCTCTGAGAAAAAAGCAAAAATGAATTAAAACTTACAAAATCAAAAAAGTCAAAATAGAAAGAAAGAAAGGGAGGAAGGAAGGAAGGAAGGAAGGAAGGAAGGAAGGAAGGAAGGAAGGAAGGAAGGGGAAGAAAGAAAGAAAGAGAGAGAGAGAGAAAGAAAGGAAGGAAAAGAAAGAAAGAGGCCATAGGAAAGTCTCTCAAACAGATTGGACCAATTGAAAGAGATGATGATAAATCAATATGAGGTTTAGAAAACAACAAAATAACAGGGATAAACATTCAATAGTAATTGAATAGCAATTCCCAATAAATAATAATCTCTCCCTCCCAAAAAAAAAATCTCAATTCCCCCAATAAAAGACATAGACTAACAGGTAAGATTAGAAAACAGGATTCATCTTTTTCACCACCAAAAATAAACCATCCCTCACATCACCTCACATCACCCATAGGTATTACCTTAGGGTGAAAGGATGAAAAGGGTATTTAAAGCACATGGTACAAAGAAACAAGCAGGCATAACTATTCTAATATCTGAAAAACAATGGATTTCAAATAAAAATCAAGCAGAAGAGATAGGGACTTACATTTCATACTCATTAAAGGAAAAATAAACCCAAAATGTCATTGCAATTCTCTACATTTATACACCAAACAACATAGTAGAAGACTTTGTAAATGAAAGAATATTGGATCTAAAAATCACAGATTGACCGCAACATAGTGATGGTGCATAACTTCAATACTTTATTCTCATCTGTAATCAGATCACCCACAAAAAACTAAACAGAGAATCTCTGAAGCTAAATCACACCACAAATCCAATTAATCTAACAGATACATACCTAAAGAACATTCTACCCCCAAACTGAAGAATACACATCTTCTTGGAAGCCCATGGAATGTCTCCTATTTGTCCACATATAAGGACACAGAGAAAGTCTCAACAAATTCATGAAAATTGAAATAACACACTACATATTACCTAACCACAGAGGATAAAGCTGGTTATAAACAAAGATAGAAAGGTCAGAAACTTACATAAGCTAAACAATAAGTACTGAGTATAAATCCAGTCAAGGAAGAAATCAAGAAGGAAACAAATTTATAGAGTTCAATGAAAATGAAAGCACAACATATTAAAACTATACAACACAATAAAAGGAAAGGTTATAGTACTAAGAGCCTACATGAAAAGACCAGATCTCATATTAATAACTTAGTGATATACTGGGAGGCCTTGGGAAAACAAGAAGGAACAACACTGAAATAGAAAAGCTACAGAAAGAGGAAAAAATTCATAATTGAAACAAATGAAATAAACATAAAAATATTACAAAGACTCAATGAATTCAAATTAGTTCTTTGGAAAAGATTAACAAGATTTCCAGCATTTAGACACATCAATGAGAGAGAAAAGACCCAAGTTAATAAAATCAAAGATGAAAAGGGAGACATTACAACAGATAATCAGGAACTCAAGAGTATCATTAAAGCATACTTTAAAAATCTATACTTCACTAAACTGGAAAATAGAATAGGATGAACTTCCAGATATGTATGACTTACCACAACTAAAGAGTAGTAAATAATTTAAGTAGATCATTCAATCATTGAGATAGAAGTGGTACTCAAAAATATAAACATAAAGTAACTCCAGAACCAGAAGGATACAAAGCAGAATTTTCCCAAACCTTAAAAGAAGTAACAACAATATTGCCCCAATTGTTCTTTAAAATAGAAAGGAAGAAATACTTCCAAACTCTTTTTATGAAGCCAGGGTACAGCAACAACAACAAAGAAAATCAGCCAACTTCTTAAATGAACAAAAATGCAAAAAAAATCTCAATAAAATACTTGCAAACTTAATTCAAACATACCAAAAAATTGTCTACAATGATCAAGTTGGCTTTATCCCAGAGATCCATGAATGGTTCAATGTAGGCAAATGAATAAATGCAATCCACCACATAAGCAGAGTAAAGGGCAAAAGGATCATTTCTTTAGATGCAGAAAATGTCATTTTTTTTCATGATAAGAATCCTGGAAAATCTAGAGACATGGGGAACAAATCTCAGCATAATTAAGGCAATATACAGTAATCCCATAGACAATATCTTGCCAAATTGAGAAAAAAAATATTTCCATTAAAACAAAGAACAAGACCAGGGTGTCCATTCTCAATTCCTATTCCTATTGGTAAGCTTTCATAGCACTAGAAGGTGTGATGTAGGCTAGCAGAAAATGAAATTGACCATCAATCTCACCAAGTTAACGCTACAGCTACAACAATAACTGACCTGACAAGATATACCAACTCATGCAATAGTGGCGTAAATTTTATGGTAGTAACCAACCACATTCTGATTGGATTTAAGGTCCATTCCATGAAAGGGAACCCATCCCTGACATTGGAATTCAGGTAGATCTTGCACCTCAAATAATCCAATCAAGAAAAATCTTTCACAGCCATGTCTAGATGCTTGGATTTTGGTTAATTCCATAGGTAATCAAATAAACAACTCTGATTGGCTGTCGTAGGAGGCAAGGGTGAATATGAGAGGAGTTGGCAGGGATTAATACAAACAAAATACACTGTATGAAATTCTCAGAGGATGAAATATATCAAAAAAGGAGAATCCATGAAGAATCCTTTCTTTGCCTCAGTCCATATTTTCTTCTGAGACCCTCAAGGAGAGCCTTATCTGCAATGCACTATTAGATATCTGTCTGCCTTGAAGGCATTCATTATCCAAAAACAATGAAGCTAGAACTCTATGTTGTTGCTTGTTTGCTGTTTTGTTTTGTTTTTTTTCCTTTCAAAAGCCAAAGGATTAACAAGACATTTTAGAGTATAAATATTAATGGAATCATACTACTTGAATCTAATTTTGAAAAACACTGCATGGAATTTTTACTTCCCATTTCCCAGTAATTCCTCTGGCCAGCCTTCTGAAATAGTTTTTCCTAATGCCTCTACATTAATTTCTTCAACAGCCCTGCCAAGAGAGAAAACTGTTTTCACAGTGTCACTAATGAAAGCTAAGGTGTGAAAATTCAGATTATTTTGACATTTTTCCCCTTACTTCAATAGAGAAATAAAACTAACTAGATTTCTATCAGCAAAGAAGAACTACAATTTGGAAAAGTATTTGTTAATACAAGTGACATGAAATTTCTAATTTGGAACTAATCATGTTTATTAGATATGTTTCCCACTGCTCTGCATTATTAACTTATGTTTTATTTCTTGGGCTAGCATACTTATGTTTTGGTTTATGGGTTTTTAAAGAGCTGATTATATAGTTTTTCAGTTAATTAGGTCACTTTGTAATGCTAGAAAATAAAAGGCATTTTTGAAAACAATAAAGGAAAACATTTCCTATGTGTGGTGGCAATCAAGTAAATGATTTAATAGTTTGATTTGTTATAAAGAGCCCAATGTGTTAGCTATTCTTCAGAGTTGACTTGGTAGCTAAATATAGCAAGAGAGAAGTATAACTTAAACCTGTGCACTAAGAAATTAGGAGTTGAGTTATTCCAGTGAAAGAGCGCTTCAGTTTACCTAAATTTGTAGTAAACATATTTTAGAGTGTTTGTTTACAGACTCTACTCTAGAAACTGTCCCCGTGGCTACAGATCTCTACATGTTGGTGGGATGTGTTACTCTCAGTTATAGAACCTTCATTCTGATGACCATTCCTGCCTGAACTAGCAAAGATATGTGAGTCAAAAGGACGTATATAAACTAGACTGTCAAGTAGTTTTTTCTCAGTGGTTGGATTTCATGTAAGACATAGAGAGTAGGGGAGACCTGTGACTGGTTTCTGACAGACACACATATCTGGAGAAAATAATGATATTTCAGCTCATACAGGTTCTGAAGAGTAAGCAGGGAGACCTGGTCCCCAAGATATAGCAGAATGATATACAGAGAAAAACAGATTATAAACATTTGAAAAAAGGGCAACATGAGAATAATAAATTCTCAATTTCCCAATCCATTGATTAAAGGGCTGTTTTACCCATACCCAGTCCTCATGTGACAAAGACATGCTTCATTTTCATGAGGTATCCTTTTTAACCAACAAACTACCTCATTTATACTAGAATGGACTTTTTTTTTTTTTTTCATGAAAACCAACAGCTCCTGGCTAGGACATCAAACACAGATACAAGAGTCCATATACACCTTTGCCTGAGTAAATCTATTCTCTTTTTTTTTTTTTTTTTTGAGTAAAGATATTCTCAAAAAATCAATGGGATGAAAAATTAAAATCTGAATTAGAACAACATTGCTGTTTGCAAGCTATCAATTGCTCTCAAACACATGCAAGTTTAGAATTGATTTTGTTTTGTATATTTTTATCACTTAAAAGAAAAGAACATTGGTTAGTGAATCAGATAATGTAAAGTTGGATCCAGTAGTGATCATAAACCATCTCAATGTGTGTGGGAGGGATCTCTGACTAATAGCATTTGATGCCTTCTCTGATGTTACTACTCCAGTTGTATTCCATGTTAAGTCACAAGATAGCATCACTAAACACTGCATTGAGAATAGATGTTCATAGCCACTAAATTACAGATGGATTCAAGAATATTACTAACAAAGAAATGGCCGGGCAGTGGTGGCACATGGCTTTAATCCCAGCACTCGGGAGGCAGAGGCAGGAGGATCTTTGTGAGTTCGAGGCCAGCCTGGTCTCCAAATCGAGTTCCAGGAAAGGCGCAAAGCTACACAGAGAAACCCTGTCTCAAAAAAAAAAAAAAGAAAGAAAAAAAAAGAAAAAGAAAAAGAAATGGTGAAGTCAATCTACTCAGAGAATCATTAGTCTTTAGGATTACAGAAAATAATAGAGGATTCTAGTTATGGTGGTCTGATATAGAACTCCAAGAGTGTATTGGATATAACACATTTTTCATAATCTCTAACTACTGCGAATCACCACCAAGTGTTTAACAACAACAACAAAACCATTTCTCACAGTTTAGCATGCTATAATGTCCAAGATCAAGGCAGCCTTAGGTCCAATGTCAGGTGTTCAGACTATTCTCTTCTCTTATACAGGGAAGTGATCCCAACTTCATTACATACTTTCCTCCAAAGGCACCACCACCTAATATTACTACATTAAGGGTTAAGGGATTCAACATATGAGTTTGTTAAAGAAAAAATATTCAACCCATATACCTACTGATTATTGTTTTTAATGTCACCAGTATCTCCCATTAAGTTCTAAATATCAGAATAGAACATGCAAAATAAACTCCCAAACAGTAAGGTAAAACAAGCAAAATATACTAAATATATCTAGAATTCAGTACTCAATGAATCTTAAATTTTGTAAGCCCCCAAATATAGAAGCTTATTGGTTTCAAGGTGATCTAGACCTCCAAAATAACTAGTTACTTTTATACTGACATCCTTGCCAATGCTGTACACGTTATCTCTATTCCACTGAACTTTCTGCCTTGTAGAAACTCACAGAGGTTTCCTAGTGAGAACTTACTCAGGGTTTGAGAATCTGAGCTTGCTCTACCCAGCAGGGATGCATAAGGGGATGACTTGACCACAGGTGTGGTTACCAGGTATTTGGAAGGGTCTACACTTGGCTATATGGTGTGCTTTGATCTTGCAAGGGGGAAGTCTTTTGCAAGAGGAGAGCCTCTTGGCATGTTATAAAAAGCCTTTTGAATAAACAGAAAAGGCCATTGGGTAGTGATCCAGGCCTTCCTGAAGCTATGCCCTGTTTCTGTCTTTCTTCTTGTCAGCTAGGTCTCTCTTTCTATCTAGTATTGTTTTTATCCCTCTCTCATAAGAACACTTCAAAAAGTTGGAGCTGGCCTCCCATACTGCCTCTTATGTATCTGTCCCAAAAAAGTGGAGGGCATTGATAAGCATACCACAATTTGTTTTCCTAGACTTTTCTTAAAATATCCACACACATTTTAAGAGTATTTTTACTCAATATATCCATGAATCCTGTTTAGACTCCTCAGACCCAGGTCATCCCTGTACCTTAAGGTTAATATCAATATCTCATAGATCCTGACAAAGTGAGTACTATATCATTATTTATGGAATTGATGAACCTATGGATTAAAAAATACTCTATTCTCTACAAACAAAAAATCTTTAATTTTAAGTTTAAGTGAAAGTAGTTGGGATGGATGACTTAATTATGATCAGAAATTTCTTACTCAGAATAATTATAATTAAAATGCATATCACACATATGTTTGATACAACTAGTATATTTTTGGAATTAACAATTCCTCTTCTAGATTAATTTAAATTTATGATGTCACTGTGCCATAGTTTGCTTTCTATTGCTGGACTAAAAAATTTTATCACAAGCAACTTTGGGGAGGAAGAGTTAATTTTGTCTTAACCTTTTCACATCACAGTCCCATCATTGGGAGAAGTCAGGGTAGGAAAACAAAGAAGAACCGAAACAGAGACCATGAGGAAACATGGGTTACTGGCTTGCTTACATTGCTTTCTTATACTCCCCAGTACCACTTGCCCAGGATGACCCTGTCCACACTTGTCTGTGCCCTGGACCCATTATTAATGATCAATCATTAATCAAGAATATGTCATCACACACTTGCCCACAGGCCAGTCTGATGGAGGCAATTCCTCAGTTAGTTGAGGCTTCCTCTTTCTAGATGCTTCCTTCTTCTGTCAAGTTAACAAAAAAAAAAAAAGGCAACCATCATGCATCACATATTCCATGTTCACCACTAAAGGGGATCTTCTAGTGCAGAAAAAAAAAAAAAAAAAAAAAAAAAAAAAAAAAAAAAAGCCGTTAGGAAGGCTTGGTGTTAAGGAAAATACAAATTCATCTAGTACATTAAAATGACACTAGAAATCAACATGGTTTGATAACAGTAGCTATTACTTTAAAATTACACAAAGTCATTGTATTAATAGCAACAGCCTATAAAATTTTGTGTTTGTGTGGAAGGGGTAAATGAAATGATAATCTAAATAGGAAGATATCTTAGCTATTTTACAAATAACAACTGAGCATCAGAGAATCTAAAGAACCCCCAAAGATGAAGTCTTTAAGTCTGGGTGCTCTCAAATCTGTAATCTCCTAACACTGGTCTATGTTGTATCACTTTATTGTTTTGTATTCCTTCTTCATTACCATCCTTAGAAAAGAATGCAAAGCAAGCAGGCAGTATCAGAAGATAGGATGATGGAAATGCCACTATCTCCGAAGACACTGCTCGTCCTAGTCACTTGAAATCACTCTTGATATTGAAAAAGTTAATGTATGGTCTGGCCATCAAGTGACCAATATTGAAATAGAAATTATGGCATTTGTATTACTGGACTTCACTTTAAAAAAATGAGAACCATATGTATAAACAACGTTTTGTTCTCCCAGCCCAAAGTAGCAGCCAGAGATAAGATGTGCTTCCAAATTTAAGTGGCCAGACTTTTGAATTATCACACTGACAGAATATAACCAGGAATTAATGATTATTTAGTCACAAATAAATACATCTATTTATCACATATAACTAGATTCACCAGAACAGACTAAACTGACATTTCTGATGTCTGATTTATTGAATATAAAGTTTCACTACTTCCTATTTCCCAGATCTGAGCAACAAACAGCCCTGTCTCAGAAGTGAGAAACTTGTTCTGCAAAAAAGCAGATATGAAATGTTTTCACTTTTATAAATGACTTGCCAGTACAGTTCTCTATTATATATTAAATGGCTCCTCTGATTTGAAGAACATCCAAGCCGAACCTACAAGCCTGCAGTATTGCCCAATATAAACAGTCATTTGACAGAATGAAAAAAGTCATTCCATCTTCCCTTTCATCTTTATGCTTCCTCCTCGGCCCCCTTTCCATTTACAACACAGAATGGGCTTTTAACAATCAGTCTCAGCACTTCTAGACGGCTGTAGTTCTTCCAAAGCAACTCTGAGCATTATGAACCGACAGGAAATGAAAATGTGTACTGGCAGCTGATTAACTTCCTATCAATATGTTTGGATCTACTTAATTTTTCCTGTGGAACTCAGAAATATGAAAAATCTCCACTGCAAAGTGCTGAAACTGAATCTACTCAGGGATGCAAAAGAAACACCTTTTCCTATCCATTCTTCCAGACTCACACGGCCAAGCTGACCCTAATTCAAGCTAATAAAAATGTTGCAAGTATGTAGGGAAGCTAGAAGGCTAGAAAACTCATTCAAGCAAGTTTGATTTTTAAAGCTGCAAAAGATTTGAAGAACTTAGTAGCCTAATAAAATACCTGCCATGGGGACTGATGTGTGGATGCCCTTGAACGTGCATTTTGTGATGACATAGTTGGTTTCTGCCCTTGAGTAACTGCCTATGCTTCCACTCAGCTTTGGCAAGGCATTATTTTATTCCTCAACACTGCTCAGATCAATAGCAGCTCAATATTGTTCATGATTAGTGCAGACATATTCCGTCACTTTTCTCAGCTCTAAGGCTGACAGAGACGGGGAGGTGGGGGTTGAGACAAAAGCAAAAGACTGGCTTTAACGTTATCAGCTCATAACAGGGATTGAAAAATGTTAGGGTGCAAATCCAGACCATCTACTTACTGCTGGATTGCTGACACTGTTTCTTGAATGCTTTCCTCTAATTATTCCCCCAAATTTTCTCTCAACTCCCTACATACCTCCTTTTCCCTATGAACTCATAACTTTGTTTGAAACTTTACTTCCTAAAAATCCAACCTTTCTACACTCAAAAGGATTTTAATCTCTATTTTGAATTAAACTTGCACTAAAACCCAGTCTTTGCCAGAACTTTGCATCACTGGGTTATTTCTAAGCTGATTCATAAATTTTATTCTGAGTCTCACTTCTAGACTAGATCCATGTCTACTTCTTCAGCCCAACACCTTTCTGTAACCTGAAACTCATCCTGAAGTCACTATGTCTCTTTAGGATCTTCTCCTATGTTTATTCCCCTTTTGAAAAAGTATACTAGTAACTATTTTTTTATTCAACTATAAAATTAAAAAAAAAATCTAAAGTAATACTTCAGTACTCAGAATTAATTACTATATTTATAGTTAACCATATAAAGAATGAAGTTCTATATCTATTATACATGGATCACTGACCAACATCTATCACAAATGCTTTCCCTATCAATGACAGTCAATCTGTATCATTGATGTCACCAAATTTTAATTGTTTATATAAAAATTTAAAGAGATCTCTGGTGTTATTTAAGTTCAGCATTTAAGTTTTCTATGAAAAAACAATGTAATCAATGACGATGTTCTTCCTTCACAATTATAACTAGTGTACATCCCTGAAGAACCACCTCCAGGCCTGCTGTGAGAAAGTATTATGGTACACTGGGTACACTCTGGAATCAGCTCAGCTTCCAGGTTGCTGTGAAGTTGATGAACACCATTTTAGTGAAACTGCTCTCACCAAGTGAACTGTGAATGATCAAGTCTGGCAGTCATCCTAGCTTTTACCATTCTTGATTTCTGAATTTAAGAACGGCCCTATCTTCCTGAAATTCTCCTTTTCATCCTTCCTATGGAATCATGCAGGTCTTCCATTTTACATTCATCATTCTCACTTTTCCAACAGCATGCCTTTCACCGCCTTCCACATCCTCCTTCCATATTCCCTACACAGCTTTTCTTATTCTCTCCTCCCTAACTTGATGCTCTCACCCATGCATAGTCTTTCTCATCTCCAGTGAAACTAGAGCTTCATCTCTCCTCTCTCCATGAATTACCTGCTTCCTCCTGGATGTTTTTGCCCTTGTGTACCATTTAAACTCCCAAAGAGATCTGAATTCAGACTCAACTTGAGTTCTACACACCCCTTTTTAGGTTTCCACTGCCATTAATGTCTCCATCAACTTCACACCAGTTGGGGACTGCATCATGTGCTTCAATTTCCCACCCCTTTGCAAAAACAATTTTTCTGCCCAAGCAAAGCAGCCTGTCCCAGATACCAGTAGGACTACTTCCTCTCACAACTTCGACTTCAAGTGCAGTTGAATTCGTTAACTTTAGATAACTATGAGGTCATTCCTCTGAGTCCCCATTCTGTATTCATCCCATCTCCAATCTTTCCAAAGATGACAAGGAAGCAGAATGATAGGAAACCCAGTAATAGGAGTGTGGAAACACCTGAGATTTTCTTAAAACAGAAAGAAGGATATTTCAGCTTTGTGTAGCATCTGAGGTCACTATTGTCCATTTGGGGTTTTTATTCAATTTCTGGTTTTCTGTTGGAGTTGGGGAAAGAAGAGAGACTTCTCCCTGTGAGAAAGGCGAGTAGTGATGCTGAATGCCAAGAACAGTGCTGGCAACAGTAATGAAGGCAGCTGGCAGGGCTGGGAGGAAGGCAGCAGCATTGAAAGATGTGGCATGAGGCCCTACAAAAAGCAACACCAGTAAAGGCGGCACATTGACTGGCAAACCAGCAGGAGGAAGGGCACAGGGGTTGACATTGAAGAAAATGGTAAAGGCAGCTTGGCAAGGGAAGGGCTGGTGGTGGAGGAGATACTCTGAAACTCTCTGCAGTACAAAAATACTAAGAGAGCACATACCAGCACCTCAGGAGAATTTCAGATTATGCACCAACTCACTTCTCTTGGTTTTTGTTTGTTTGTTTGTTTGGTTGGTTGGTTTGGTTTGGTTTTTTGTTTGTTTGGTTTGGTTTGGTTTTTTTTTTTTTTTTTTTTTTTTTTTTTGCAACTTATAGAAGAGTTTATTTGGGTTTATGATTCCAGAAGGATCAGGGTCCATCCTGGCAGAGGGAACAGATGACCAACTCACTTCTCTTATATGGTTCCTAAAACAAAAGCACCATGCCTTCCTGTCCCAGGTAGGACATAGGAATCAAGATAACAAAAGGAATTTAGAGATAGATTCTGGTATGGGATTTTGAGACTTCAAAAGAGGTCAATTAAGACATTTAAATGAAAAGCAACATTTAGCATGAGATCAATATGGTATGCTCTCATTACAATACACACGCTGGGTTTTATTATTCCCGATCTATAGTACCGGCAGGTGTTAGATGGGCCGACATACACAACCCTTTCATTCAACTGATGTGATGTAAGAATATTCAATAGGCTACACTTCTCAGGAAACAGCCTTTTCTTTACAAATCCTTTAATAAATATTCAGGAGAACAAGTTCATCGACAACCCCCACCTCAGACATAAAGCTAATTAGCTGCTGATACCTAAGCTCAGCACTTAGCTCTCTCATACCAAAAAAGATTCTTTTAAAAGTGTTTGTTTTGAATGTAAAAGATAAACTGGAGAGAAGTATGGATTAAGACCTCAAAATTGTCCTCTCAAAGGATTCTTTTCTTTTTATCAAAAGACAAAGGAGATAAATAGAGGGAAAAATCAAACTATTTGGGAGATGAGGGAGGGAGTCCTTGAGGAATGAAGTATTTCTTGCTGGGTTTTGTTTTATGTTGTCAGCATTTTAAGCTGCTAATTTTTCCCCCATAGATTTTTAAATAAGCTCATCAAAAACCTTGGAGTCTGAAAACTTTAATAACTTAGAGAGAAAAGATTACTTTTTCCCTGGAAGGATTTTATTTCACTCATGTGGCTTTACTTTCCTGTCATGCATTATTTCAACATGAAATTCAGTCTCCTTGGGCACAAGGCTCTGCCTGCAGACTTGCTTGGTCATTTGTACTAACTCCCCGAAATGAATAGAAGAAGTTGCTGTAATGTGTCAACCTTGTACTGCAGTAAGGGGAAACAAGTCATCCATGTGGGACAGCAATTTGTTTCACAACCTTCCTTCCTTAAATCAGCACATGATTTTATTCTGACTTTTTCCTCTCCTCTAAGGCAATATCAGTGGGGACCAGGGGAAGACATGTTTGCTGAAATGGGAACGTGCTCTCTTTATTTCATGGTGTAATTTGGACAATTAGCTTGTTTTTGCTTCTACTGTACTGAAGACCCTGAGCCAAACCCCACCGAGCTTAAAAGTCCTCTAAAAATCCAAGCAGGTGGGTTTGATAAAAGCCTATACTGAGGTTTTCATTATAACAAGCCTTGAAATCAAGATACCCATCAGTCACAACTCTTATAACCTACATGCCCCAAATACATATGCAAACTTCAGTATCAAATTCAATAATAAAAAAAAAGAACCTAGAGAAGATGCTTAGAGATCTGGAAAGTGACAAGAACTATAGAAAACAGGCAATTACGTGATACTTTTTCTCTAACTCCCCGTCACTTTGTGTTATGTAGCAATAGCCTCAGAAATTCAGTTCCCTTAAAGATTAGCAGAAATTTGTTGATGCGTGCACACATGCACACACACACACAACACACACACACACACACACACACACACACACACACACACACACACACCGAGCATCCTTGTGACTTAAAATTAATGACAAAGTGAGTATCATTTTATCTCGGGGGAGTTAAGCTTTGATGTAGCATTTCTCCCTGGAAACTGTCAGATGTAAAATAGCGTGAGGAACCCACAAACCTGGCACTGAGGACCATCTTTTCATGTCAGTGAGAATGTTCCAGAAGCCAGAAGAAAGAGCTTCATAGGAATGTTTAAATGATATTATGTATTTCATTCTACTTTCCTTTTTTTTTTAAATCACCAAGAGCTATACTGTATGAAATATAAAAAGGAAAATCTAACAATGTCTCCTGCTATGAGGAAGTCCATCTTCTGCAATGTATTTTGTTTAATTTGTAACCATCCCGGGGCCTGTGTGATTTACTACATGATCAAAATAAATTTCAGTATTTATAATATACCTGATAGGAGGTAAGAAATTTTATTCTGCTCCAAACTGGCATCAAGGACTAATGGTGCACTGTTCCATGGGTGATTTACACAGTAGATTTTGGTCTTCATTTAAGAGCATGTGCAGCTGTGTCTGCCCTCTTAAATACAACCCTGTCTTCCTAAATGCCACAGGAGACACCATACCTGCTCAAGTACCGATGATACAGTACTTCTATGAATGGAAAAGATACACACACCCATGGGGGAGGGCAAAAGAAAAGAGAGAGTTCACCAATGGGGATAGAGTTGAAACAACCCCAAGGGTACCTGCTTTCCTTTAGGATGTTCAGAATTTAGAGATTTTTTTTTTAATCTTAACTTTTTATTGATTCTTTGGAAATTTCACATCATGCACCCCAACCCCATTCATTTCCCAGTCCCTCCATATCCACTCCTTACCCCTGTAGCATCATCCCCCCAAAAAGAAAATTTAAAACAAAACAAAAACAGAAACAAACAACAAACAAAAAACTCCACTTTGTTCCTCCATTTCTCCCACCTCTCCAACACCTCTTTCAATCCTCTAGAGGCATTGGGAGCAGCAGTGAGTCACAGAGTATACTGTTATTCAGCTTTACCTACAAATAAATGTTCACTGCAATGAGTTTTTGGTCAGGTTCAAGGCCTTTGGCCTCTGGTACACCAACAATGCTGGACCCTCATGGAAAGTCCTCTGGGATATCTTGCTCTTGCTCCAAGTCACAGAGATCCTACAGCTATGGTTCCACAGGACCAGTCCCTTCACATGCTCTGGTAGGTCATAGATGTGGTAGATATTGGGGTGGGCCAAATGAAAGCCCTGGATGTGGGTCTGGATGGTAGCTGATTTGGTCAGGCGAGGGGTCGAGCCAGCTCTTCCATATCCATGCTGAAGGGTAAAGCCAGCTCTACTGTGTGAGGCAGGGCCAGCTCTTGTGCTGTAGTGGCCAGCGAGGGGCAGGGCCCACTCTCCCAGGGTCAGCAAAAGGCGGTGTCATTTCAGTACAGCCCTCATATTTCAACATACATGGTTCCTATGCCCCCTCTGTGGTAGCATGGGTCATGGAAATCAATACAGACCCCAGCTACAGCAGGACCATCAACCCAGATATGGTCCTCAGCAACAGCTGAAGCCCAGACATCACCATGGTCCTGGTACTATCACAGGCCACCCAGATCAGTATAGCCCTGGTGGCAGCATGGTCCTCAGACAACAGCATGGTCTCCGATGGCTGATCAGAACCTAGGTATCCACATGATCCTCAGTGGTAACAGGAGCCATGGAAATTAACTCAAACCCTCACTGGTATAGAGCCTTGGACCCAGACATGGTCCTCAGCAACAGCTCAGGCCAGGACCAGATGTCACCATGGCCCCAGGTGGCAGTGCAATAGCCCTCAGACACCAATATGACCACAGGGGTGTGGCCCAGACCCCAGCCATCTGTGTGGCCTTTGGTGGAAGCATGGGCCACAGATGTCAACACAGACCCCTGCTAGGTAGGATAATGTGCCCAGACATGGCTCTTGGCAGCAGCCCAGGCCTGGACATCACCAAGGCCCTGAGTGGTAAGCAGGCCACCAACATCAGCCTGTTCCTCACCAACTTTGCCTCTTCATTTCTGCCTCTTTCCATAGCACATGAACCATTCTACTTCTCTCTCACATTTCTCCACCATTTATCTGCTCATCATAATGGCTCCTACCTACCCAATGCAACACGGAGCTGGGTGAAACTGTGGGTGTCTTCAGCCAGCCCCAGGCTGTGAGGACCCAGGCAGACCTGTGGCAGTCTTCCGCTCCCCAGAATTTTTTTGTGTGTGTGTAAGTTTGAATTATCCTTTCCTCCCTATATGGATCACTTTAGTAGAGCCCTGCTTTTCTCTTCCTCTTAATCACATTCCTTTGGACTTGAATGCTGGTACAATTATAAAAGAAGAATGCTAAGTCATAAAGTTGTCATCTTGTTTTTTAACCAACATACATCAAGATGGTTGTTTACTTCTTTACATTAGTCACTTGGGATCATAATAGGCTTGCTGTAACAATGCATGGTACTAAAAAATCCTTTAAATAATACTTTGGATTTGCTTTCAAGAGTACACAGGGTATCCTAGTTAATACCCTCAGTGGGAAATTGCATGTTGGGATGTTTTATGAATAATTTTGGAGATTGTGTTGGATGAAAATATCTGAAGTCTCCTATAAGATTTTCTTTGCTGGGTCTGGAGAGATGGCTCAGTGTTAAAAAGTGTTTAATGCTCTTGTAGAGATACAGTTCCCAACACCCACATGGTAGCTTCTAAACATCTATACCTTCAGTTCCAGGGAATCCAATGCCTTCTTGTGACATCCTTAAGCACCATTCATACACATGATGTACATACACACATTCAGGCAAAACATCTATACAAATAAAAAATAAATTACTAAATAAATCTTTAAATGTGTATATGTGTTCATGCTAAGCAAAAAAATAAATAATAAAACTAATGGTTTTCAGGCCTTAGCTTGTTGCCTTTGCTATGTTTACAAAATTATAAAATCACTTTCATGTTAGTATTTCCAGATACATCAATACAAATGAATCCCAAAATGACCAAAAAGGCAAGCCATGTAAGTAAATTTGTAAATCCTGATTCAGAACATCTAGCAGAATATGGGATTAATAGTATCAGTTACATCCACCTGAAGGCCCCCACAGAATGTAATAGTACTTGGCCCAATGTCTGGAAAATAAAAATAGTAAGAAAAGGGAGCTTATCTGCATTGTTTCCCTTGCTATTATTCTTATTCACTAGTTAACTTCAGTCTCCAGTTTTGGTCTCAACATTTTTTTTAGTACTTTTTAACAGAAGTTGTACATTAAAAAGTTTATTAAAGGGCTTTATTTTGAAAGCTTCTATTTTGGATATTGAGCAGTCAAACTATTTTACTTGAATGTAAATTTAAATATTTCAAATTAATATCTTCAAATTTGCCTGACTTGTCGTATTACCAAATATCTTCACATATTTCCCCCAGTGGTTCTCTGTGCTTTTGTCTTCCTCCAACTAGTTTTTTTTTTTTTTTAATTTTGCATTCTATTTGGAATTTTAAAAAATTTATTCTTTAAGAGTTTCATATATTTACACAAGGTATTTTAACTATAACCATCCACCATTCCCTCCCTCCCTCCAACTCCACTAGTGCCTTTTTTGTTACTGTGATATACAATCCTGAGTTCAACTAGTGGTGCCGATATACACGTGGGTCAACTACTATGGTATGGACAACCTACCATGAGACACAGCACCAGAGAAGACTGGCTGTATCTCAGTCCGTCAAATGGAAACAGATCTTCCATCAAGGGTGAGTTCTCAAGGGCCCCTTCCCTTATCAGTGCTGATATTTTGAGTGGCTTACTCTTGTAAAGGTCTTATGCAAAAGATTACAGCTGCTGTGATCTTGCATAATTAATATGTACTAACAAAAAAAGTATAGAACACTTGGGAATAAAATATCACAATGTTGAGGCAATGTTAAAAACTAAAAATTACTGAAAACATAACTACATAAAAATGCTGATAAGTAGTAGCTTATGGATTATATCAGTAAATTTACATATACATCAATGGCACCCAAATTGTCCTATATAATCAAATAAATTATGATCAAAATCATAATTTTTTCTTCTTGACTTGAATGGGTCTAAAACATTTAAATAGAAAGATCAAAAATTTTACAATAGTTGTAGACAATGAGGAAATCCAGAGAATCATCAGGTCATACTTCAAAAACCTCTACTCCAAAAAACTGGAAAATCCAAAAGAAATGACTAATTTTCTGGATAGGTCCCACATACCTCAGTTAAATCAAGACCAGATAAATGGTGCTGGCATAACTGGATGTCAATGTCTAGAAGGCTGCAAATAGATCCATATCTGTCACCATACACAAAACTTAAGTCCAAATGGATCAAAGACCTCAACATAAATCCAGTTACTCTGAACCTGATAGAAGAGAAAGTAGGAAGTAATCTTGAACGTATTGGCACCAGAGATCACTTTCTAAATATAATACCAGTAGCAAAGACACTGAGAGAAACAATCAATCAATGGGACCTGTTGAAACTGAGAAGCTTTTGTAGAGCAAAGGACACTGTCAACAAGACAAAGTGACAGCCTACAGAACGGGAAAAGGTCTAAAACAACCCCACATCTGACAGAGGGATGAGATCCAGAATATATAAAGAACTCAAGAAATTAGACATCAAAATGCCCAACAGTCCAATTAAGAAATGGACTATAGAACTAAACAGAGAATTCTCAACAGAGCAAGTTCAAATGGCTGAAAGAAATTTAAGGATTTGCTCAACATCCCTAATTATCCAGGAAATGCAAATCAGAATGACTCTGAGATACCACCTTACACCTGTCAGAGTGGCTAAGATCAAAAACACAGAAGACAGCTTACACTGGAGAGGATGTGGAGCAAGAGGAACTCTCCTCCACTGCTGGTGGGATTGCAAGCTTGTACAGCCACTTTGGAAATCAATATGGCGCTTCCTTAGAAAATTGGGAATCCATCTCTCCCAAGACCCAGCTGTAGTACTCTTGGACATATACCCAAGGAATGCTCAATCATACCACAAGGGCATTTGCTCAACTATGTTCATATCAGCATTGTTTGTAATAGCCAGAACCTGGAAACAACCTAGATGCCCTTCAACTGAAGAAAGGATAAAGAAAATATGGTACATATACACAATGGAGTACTACTCAGCAGTGAAAAACAATGACATCATGAGGTTTGCAGCCAAATGGATGGATCTAGAAAAAAATCATCCTGAGTGAGGTAACCCAGACTCAGAAGGACAAACATGGTATGTACTCACTCATAGGAGAACTCGATGTAAAACAAAGATGGCTAGACTTCTACACAACTCCAGGGAGGCTACCTAGAAAACGGGACCCTAGGAAAGACACAGGGATCACCCAATGACAGAGAAATGGATGAGAGCTACATGAACAACCTGGATGACAGTGGAAGTAATGAAGGGCAAGGTCTGAGGGAAAGAAAGCTTAGGGGAGTAGGAGATCCCAGCTGGATCAAGAACAGAAAGGGAGAACAAGGAATAACAGACCATGATAAATGATGACCACATGAGAACAGGAATAGGCAGAGTGCTGGTGAGGTCCCCTGAAATCCTCAATGGTACATCCTCTGTAGACTGCTGGCAATGGTCAAGAGAAAGCCTGATCTGACCTAGTCTGGTGATCATATGGCCAAATACCCTAACTGTCGTGCTGGAACTCTCATCCAATAACTGATGGAAGTGGATGCAGATATCCTCAGCCAGGCCCCAGGTGGAACTCCAGGTGTCCAATAGTTGAGGAAGAGGAGGGACTGTAAGAGCGTGAATTGTTGAGCCCAAAATTGGAAAAAGCACAGGGACAAATAGCCAATGGAATGGAAGCACATGAATTATGAACCAAAGGCTGTGGAGCCCCCAGCTGGATCAGTCCCTCTGGATAAGTGAGACAATTGAATAGCTTGAACTGTTTGGGAGGCATCCAGGCTGTGGGACCAGGACCTGTTCTTAGTGCATGAGCTGGCTGTTTGGAACCTTGGGCTTACACAGGGACACTTTGCTCAGCCTGGAAGGAGGGGACTGGACCTGGTTGTACTGAATCCACCAGGTTTAAATGGATCCCCAGGGGAGTCTTGGCCCTGAAGGAGATGGGAATGGAGGGTAGGGGATGGGGGAAAGAAAGGAAAAAAAAAAAAACAAAAACAAAAAATTTACAATAGTTGCAACACAGAAAATTCTATCCTTAAAATGTAATCTTAATTTGCAAATTTTGGAAATAATGCTCTATTCTTTATGTGATACATACAGTCAATGACACAGCAATAAAAGCTTGCATTTGGATATAAATATATTGAAAGCATATGCAAAATTTTAGTGTGGTTAAAGGTAAGAGGTTGTTGCTTCCATGAATCTCATCAGTCCCAGTCCTCAGCTACCTACAGCTGACCCTGAGGAGAAACAGCTGTCAAACTTCTAAGCGATACAAGGCTAGCAGGAAGTAAAACCCCACCTTCCCCAGAGCAGCTTTCAACATAGCAAGTTGCCAGTGCTTCTCCTCCAAGGGAATTTCACCAACCTCTCCAACAGTGGCTTTGGGAGCTTAGGGTTCCATCCAAAGAATGGAAACAGTAGAAGACAGGGACTAAAGGGGTGAGATCAGCCTATGTGTTACAGAAGGCCACTTCCACTCTATTTCCTTCCCCAGCACTGGGTGTTCTGCCTACCCTTCCTCCCATGACACAGCTGCTTTCACCGGGTCCTCTCTACAACTGAGGTTGCTTATAGTTTTCTGCAGAAGGAAGACTAGAGGCCAGGCTGCTCCCTGTGCTGCTGGCCGCAGACTTTCTTGCCATGACTTGTGGCTTCTCTTCATCACAGCACTCTTCTGGTACCTGTACCAGATTTTCCTTAATCAGCCAACTTGAGAAAACCATGTTTCTTGTCAGAACACTTAATGATAAAATATTTTGACAGGGAAACTTTTATTGCATTAGCTTTCCTCATTCAAAGGATATCAGATCTAACCACCTCTAAAGTACCCAGGACCTGCTATGCTTGAATTTAAATTCTGTAATTGAAATAATCAAATCCATGATTTTTATAACTAAATAAGAGCAAAGCTTTGAAGTAAATATTTTAGCAGAGAAGTTATGACATGTAACAGATAAGATAGTAAACAAGTTTTAAAGCATATTTTAGTTCTGAAAGAGGGATAGACTGAACTTCGTTCCTACCATAATCACCTAGTAATATTAATTTAAGCATTATACTACATGAAGATCAGTAACTAAGCTTAGTGGAAACAGAAAAAAAATCTCACACTACAAAACAGAAACTCAATGGAAAGATACTGCCTCTTTCCTAAGATTCTCCAGTGTGTTGAAGCCAGTGAATGCACTCTGAATCCTGGAAAGCACACACTTTTAAGTCTATAGAGGACAGAACTGGCTCAAATATAGTTAGAGATTTAGGACCAGTGCTGAGCATAAAGCCAGGACATCGAAGAGCAACAGTCCTCTGCTTGAAGTGGCCAAGATTGCTAAGCTATTGACCCAAGTATTGAGGAAGCTTTTCCTCACCTGGAAATGTGAACATCAAGCTTACACTATATTCTCCACATCAAGATGATAGGAATAATGAAATCTACTGAATAATATTAGGACTTGGAGATGGCCCTATATGTGAACAGATGCCAAAAACCTACACGAAATTGGGCAATTAGAGGAGAGACCCTACAGCAAATCTATCTGAACTGGGATCGCAGTAGGTTCTCTCCTGTCACTAAAAACCTGCCAATATCCCTATTACTAGTAAAATGAAGATTGTCTGCTCATGTGTGTGTGACAATAAAAAGATAAACTAAAAGGTCCATTCAGATAAATGAAACCCTCCCATTACCCTGAGGGATATCGTAGTCTACTGCTCTCTATTTTTCACCCCTTCATGAAGATAAAGCCTTTCATCTAAGACAGAAATGATGTAAGGCACTTTATATCATTATTTAATTCTTAGAAAGCCTTAAGCATTTCCATTTTATACAAGAGGACAGAAAAGAGCAACAAAAGTTTCCATGTCTAACCTAATTAATTAGTCACCTCAAGATGAAAACCCAAGCCTAACTTCAGTCCCAGGTACTTTGGGCTATTCTAGGCCCCAAATCTAAGGTCAGAAAAAAGGAAGAGGATCAAAGAGTCAACATCCTCCCAATCCTGCTCTCGGGAATGTCAGAGCCACTTTCATGGCCTACTTATGCCCTGCCACTATGACTGACATAGAAATATTCCTGGTTCAGTGTTATTTCTTAATCTCATACTCCATTTGATATGAACAATGTCATCTTGAAAACTTTTCATCCACCAAAGCTCTTTGGCCATATTGTCCTACCACCATTTCAAGACAAATCTAGACGACATTCTTTGGTTATCTTTCATTACAGAAGAAAAGAAATAAGAGTGACGCCCCATTTAGGACAAAATCAAATCTGAGGTGCTTCAGTTTCTACAGTCTTATCAAACGTAAAACACACTCTTGATCACTGCCTCCAAAACTTAAAACCCCCCTCTCAGAAGCCCAGGGAAGGATACCACATACATCACAGGCTATTCGCATAGAAGTTAACTCCCACACTGAGAAACACCAGACCCAAGTGAGAACCACTGAGGCAGATACTTTGAGATCTAATTCTATCAGGGTTTACATTTGAATACGCACAGCAAGAGCAACTACTACAGCAGAGAATGACTTCAGACATAAGACTAAATAGGGCTTCCTTCCCTTTTTCTTAACTTATGAATGGAATATTAATAAAGAAAAATCACAATTTCTCAACAGTTCTTAAAGAAGTTTCTGGAAGGAATGCACCTGGTCTATTTGTAAGTCTGTATGAGAAGTAATTATACCTGATATATTTGGTAAAATACATAGATACATTGTAGTTTTTATATTTTCAAAAAAACAATTTGTAGACAAAGGAGTTAAAAAAAAAAAAAAGATTTCCCAACCTCCTTGCTTCTACCTTATCTTAAAAATACCATACAGCACTAACTGCAACAGCAAGCAGAAACCATGA
Organism: Onychomys torridus; assembly: GCF_903995425.1. Taxonomy (NCBI): domain Eukaryota; kingdom Metazoa; phylum Chordata; class Mammalia; order Rodentia; family Cricetidae; genus Onychomys; species Onychomys torridus. The sequence goes on along the minus strand of NC_050453.1, from coordinate 50,651,908 downwards.
ATGAAACCTAGCTCTCACAACAAATTTTGCTTATCTCCATAAACCCTCACAAGAAAATGTATTCATTGAAGAGAAGTATTTAATCAGAAACAATTCATAAAGCGAGGCACATGGAATTCAGGCCACTCCCATCAGTGAGAAGACAAGAAACATAATTACTAATATTAGCATTTAGTATTATGTATTCACCATTTCCAGGTAAGAGTTTCAGCTTTGATAAAACAAATATAACCAACTCACTAAGTCTTAAGATAAAAGGAAGACTTAAAACTTGAAGAAATGTTCCAATAGTGCCAAAGGAAAATCAGCAGAACTTATACATCACAACACTCACTGTTTTGTTTAGTTTTGTTGTTTTTTTAATCAGAGAACTGGAATTGAGAATTTCTAGAATACCATGAAAAGAGCCTTTGACTACATCTAAAGAATAAGAGCAACCTGAATACTAAAAAAGCAGTGTTAAGTGTCAAAACATGAAAAATATGACAAACTGAAGGGAGGCGTACAGAAGAGCAGGCATGCAGCCATCCAAGAGCTAGGAAGCACGGAGATTCAATCTACCATGGCTACAGGGATGGAAGTCGGTGATCTCCAAACATGGAGTCACCTTCCAAGGGAAACCACATAACATCCATGCAATCTTTTCGACCATATTTTCACTTATACATAGAAATGAAAAGACTGTTTCAATTCCTATTACTTATGCAAATTAACTTTTCACATTAAAGCCAAGCTTCAAATTTACTGCCTAGCCCATTCGTTTCTTCCACATTTTGGCAGAGAGCCTAGAGAACTCATGAGCTTTCCTAGATTACAATTCCAAAAAAAGATGCACAGAACTTCTTAAGTTGCAGTGATGCTGCCAGGTCTACAGAGGACAGAAGAAGTGAAATAGCTGTGAAGATTGATAATCCTGACAAGGTCGGCCTAAGAACCAGAAAGGTAACCAGAAGTATGATGTAAGGGAGAAGATAGACAAACATTTTGGCATTTTGATACATGTCTGTCAAAAAGCAAGTCACGCCTTGGGGAAGTAAACTCTCAAGATTCATCTCACCTCCCAAACATGTGGCATCACAGGAAAGTACACATGCTAAAAACCAAAAAAATCACATAGACCACCAGACAAAGTTGAATGAACATTTCAAAGTATTATTTTTCTACTAAATAATAACTTGTTTGTGGATCTGAGGCATTTAATGGACAGGTTGGGTGGGATAAATTAGGAAACAGGTAAGGATACCTGAAGAAATAGAATCATCACACAAAAACAAAGAGGCTGCTGGATCACAAGCAGTGAAGTGCCACACTCAGGGCAGGACCAGGGATGCTTACACAGAGGACAGTGTAAGAGAAAAATCTTTCAAGAGTAGAGAGGATTTTCCAAGTCAGCAAAGAATAAGGAGAGAAGAGGAAGCCTTTTGAGAGAGAGGAAATGAGAGGATGTGGGGATGGAAACTGTGGGATATTTCCACACACCAAGTTAGCCAGGCTAGTTATAGCAGACAAGCATCATGTGAGAATGTTAAAAGCAAATGGAGGCAGACTTTTGGGTGACACTGGAGATTGTGCCCTGAAGGAAAATAAATCACAAACTTCAAGAACATTAACCTGACAGCCGCATGTAAAGCAGCTGGACAGGGAGGAAAAGGGAATTCAGAGATTCAGCCCTACCAGACATTCAGGAATACAAATTAACTAAGAAAGCCAAGACTCAGTCTAATACAAATCATGGCTAGAAAAATGCCCAGTAAAATACCATTATCATGGATTCTGAACAAGTTTCTTAAATGTGCTTAATGACTTGGCTATGGGAGTGGAATGTAAGCACACTATGGCAGAAACTGCATAGACTATATCTTAGAAGCTGTAAGGACAATCACAAGCAGCAAGTCCCTAGTCACTACCCACCACCTCCTAGGTGGGTTTGGTGCTGTGTCTGTGAACCAAGATATACTCTTTTGTGTGACAATTCAAGGATTTTCAAGATGGCACCTTTATGAAAACTTGCACCATACCTTCAGTAAATGAATGTCAGGGAGCACTGGACACTCACCATGCTCAACTGCATCTTGAGATGAAAGGGTTCTGTAAACTGTCACATTAAGTATAATAAGTACTAAGGATCAGAAAGACATGGCAGAGAGGCAAGAGAAGGTAATCCAGGAAAGATACATGAAACAGATACTTGTGACATCAGAAGAGGGAAAAGAACTGAAAATGACACCCCAGTGTTGAGTTCAGTATAGACGACATCTTTCATAGGGCATCCTGGAGCACACTTACAACGCCAGCATTTGGACAGTAGACAAAGGAAGATCAGGAGCTCAAGATCAACCAACTTTAAGTACATAGTTCTTAACTACATCAGACCTGTCTCAAAAACAAAACACAGACACAATAAAAAACAAACATCAAAGTATTTTAATTAATAAACTCACCAATAAGACTTTTGCACATAGTGGGAGACTTATAGACTCAGTATGTATTATGGTACTATACTGACTTGTACTTCACTAGTCATTAGCAAAAATACACCCTATTGAACAAAAGACCTTCCCTATGGGGATGGAAAGATGGGTCAGTGATTAAGAATACTGTTTGCTCTTCTAGAGGAGCCCACATTCAATTCTCAGCACCTACATGATAGTTCACAACTATCTATAACTCTTGTCCCTGGGGAGCTGATGTGCTTTTCTGACCTCCATAAACACTGGCATACATTAAGCCAAACACAAAATAAACGAGGTTTCAAATAATTCAAAAAGATTTTTTTCAGGCAAATGTATTGCTTTGGATGCTACACACACACACGAATTAGACTCTTTCTCAAAGACAAATCTAATGATACAATGAAAATTCAACTGTACCTTTCACAATCAACTGGAAACAAAATACACAGAAAATCAAAACAAAAAGTCAAAGATATATGAGATAAAACAATATAAAGCATAGTAACAGATATAGTAGGAAAAAAATCAAAGCAAAGATATTTTGCCAAAAGGAAGATGCTACATTATTAAAAGTATAATCTACGACAACTTTTATGTTACAAACATGTATGTAACTCAGACGGTGCCTTTAAAGTTCAAAAAAGCAAACATTTGAAAAGTTGATAGAGCTATAGTTATATCTTATATAATATTATCAAGCAAAGACAAGATGTCACAATGTATTAGAAAGCAGCATTATGGTATAATACCAAACATCTTTATGAAATCACAAGTATGATTTTATAGATACTGAGCTTTGATGTCTAATTTTTAAGCATATGAGTATTTAACATATTTTAAGGTCCTATAAACACTGTACATTATCATTTCTGAGTATAGTTCCTAGCTCAAGGAAACAGATATGACAACAAAAATAAAGTCTATAATCCAATCCTCTCTATAAAATATGTCACTATGACATTGTAGCATAAAATGGCACATAAATTAATGAATGGAAAATAATTTAACCATGTTGGAAAACTTAAGTAGATACTCAAATACAGCATATCAACAACAAATGGATGCATCTAACAAGTTGTAAGTATTAAGAATTAAAACACTAGTTGTAAAGACTGGTGGATATTTACATTAGAGAAAAATGTTCTCTCTACATAACCAAGAAAGAATTATGCTTATGGTAAAATTCAAGAAACAATACTGAAAATCAGGTTTTATACACTTGGCTTCATAAGACTTGAAAGGTTCATGTTTCAAAAAAAATGTGGAATTGAAAAGCAAAAAACACTTACTTGAAAAACGGTAACATATTTGGTATACAAAGAAATATCATGAGCAAGATGCCAACTATCCAGGAATAAAACAGACAAAATCCACCAAATAGAAAACCCCAAGCCTCAAAATAGCTCAGAGACAAATAAACTAAATCTATGTCATCATTTTATCATATATTCTATAGATGGTATATTGTATGTTCATATGAATCAGTTCGGGTTTCTAATGATTGTTTCTTCAATGTAAAGCCAAAGCCACAAATTAAAACATCCTTAAATATCTAAATTTTACTTTTCAATCAGATCAAAGAGTAAAATGTCAGTCTGATTTGTAAAATAAGAATTATTTCTAAGAAAAGTAGGCTGCCAAATGTCAACAGTAAATATTTATACTAACTAGCCATTAAAAATGACATCAAGCATACCACTTGCTGTCAGAGGCCTTCTAGATTACTTAGAATCAGTTGTGCATGGGCACACTCACACACACACACACACACACACACACACACACACACACACACAAATGATGAAAACATTGAGTGTGAATCTAGTGTGACACTATATACTTTTGAGATAGCATAGATATACATACCCATGTACATTTCCATGTTCATGTTCACGTATATCCGCATGCAAACAAATTTCTCATGGGTAAATTACTATAATAGTAATTACTCCTTGTTTGGTATTATGAGCATTAATTTTGTCTGTTGAATTGATCTGATTTCTAAAATGAACACACAGAAAGAACATTTTCCAAAAGTGAAGGATTCCAAGGACAGTTTTCTGCTGTTACTTTTTTCTTTTTTTCTGTTAATTTTACATACCAACCACAGATTCCCCTGTCCTCTCTCCTCTTGCCCCCCAGCCTTCCCCTTTCAACACCCCCATCCCCGCCTCATCCAAGGCAAGGTCTCCCATGGGGAGTCAGCAGAGCCTGGTACATTCAGTTGAGGCAGGTCCAAGCCCCTCCTCCCTGCACCAAAGCTGTGAAAAGTATCTCACCATATAGGCACTGGGTTCCAAAAAGCCAGCTCATGCACTAAGAACAGGTCCTGGTCTCACTGCCTGGGGGCCCCTAAACAGTTCAAGCTAAACAACTGTCTCATTTATCCTGGGGGCCTAGTTCAGTATCGTGGGGGCTCCTCAGCTATTGGTCCACAGTTCATGTATTTCCACTAGTTTGGATAATTGTCTCTGTACTTTTTCCAGTCATGGTCTCCATATTCTTTGCTCATAGAATCCCTCCTTTCTCTTTGGAACCAAATACTATCCAGGCTCTGGTACTGCATCATCAACCAATTACACAGAGAGTCATAAAGCAGTTCAACATTGCCTTAGGAAGGTGAACTGGGAGTGATATGAAGGAGGTTACAGAGTTTCTTTTTCCAGCAAAAATGCTATAAAATCAATTGGGGTGATAGTTTCATAATTCTGTGAGTGGACTAAAGGCCATGGGATTGTATATCTTAAATAAGTGAACTGTAGCATACAACTGTCTTAATCTGTTATAGAGGAAGATTTAGTATGGGAAAACTTTAAATGGTATGAAACAAGTAAAATCATACATGATTTTGATAGCAATCTTTGCAGAAATACAAATAGACATTTGAACATAGCAGATATGGATAGATGCCAAGGAATAAACATGTACTACTACCCTACCACTTCCAATGGATCACTGCAAGTGTTGTGTTCACCACGCAGACTTATTGAATGACTGATCTAGAGGTCAGAGGTCCACTGAAGGGTCCTGCAGCACTGAGATCTACAAAACCAGACCATGTAGGAGGAGCCATGGAAACATGTTCCCACTTCCTCCAGCCTCTCCACGCTTTCCATCTTCAAAGCCAGCAGTGCAAGTGAGCCCTCTCTGATATCACTCTGACGAAAACTAGTCTACCTCCTTCAAATTTATGGATATTTCTGATAGGGTTTATCTGGATAATCCAGGAAACCCTTCCTATTTCAAGATCAAACCTTTCTGTATGTTGCCTTGTTACCATCTGCAATGTAAGATAATACCCACAAGTTCCAGCAGGTAGGGGGTTATTACATTTGTCTTAAATTAATATTTACCCTCAATAGATAACTGTTTTCATTAATATTTGAGCCTTCACTGAAGGATAGAAACTATTCACACACTGAGGCTAAACAAACTACTAAAATAGAAATGACATTTTAAGATGTCATCATAGAATTGTTACAATATGAAGATGACCGTCAGTTTCCACTTGCTTGGGTTTTTCCTTTATATGAATTTTTTTGGAGGGGAGGTTTCAAGACAGGGTTTCTCTGTAGTTTTAGGAGCCTATCCTGGAACTTGCTCTGTAGACCAGGCTGGCCTTGAAATCACAGAGATCCACCTGACTCTTCCTCCCAAGTGCTGGGATTAAAGGCATGTATCACCAATGTCTGGACCTTTATATAAATATTACAGAGGGGGAAAAGAGGTGTGTATTTACAAGTGAGAATGAAATTGTGACCTCATAGTTTAGTCAGTTGTTCAAAACTATTTTTTGTGCTTGTGGACTGGAAGTACACTAAGTATGAAAACTGAACAATAAACAAAAATACGTCCCCCGTACATAGTAGCTCAAAGTGAAAAGTGCTAAGAATGAGAAGGGAAGTTGTTATTACATATAGAATAGTATCTATCAGATGTGGATTATTCTGAAAAACCTTCTATTTGCCATCTGGCTGTATTTTAAGGGATGTAGTTTTCCAAATGTTGACTTTTAATAATGACGTTTATTCATATGCATATGTCAATGTAAACAGCTATTTCTACCGGAATCCATCTCAGTGAACCAAAACCTAGGATGAACTGACCTACAACTGTGTGGTCATGGCAATTTACATTGAGCTTTACCATGTCATGTGGATGGGGCAAGGTTGACTATCATTTCCACACACTTTTGTTTTTCTAAATAAATAATTTTTCCGCTGGAGTTATCTAAAGATTTCCTTCTGAGATGGGCACAGAGGGTTCTACAAAAATTACGGTCTTCTACCTTGAAACATATGTAGAACAGCATTTTGAAGCAAATCTTTTTACAAAGTATATTCCTTTAGAGTCCTTAGCAATTATCACTGGCAAGGTCCAAAAACTTGATTATAAAGTTCTATGCATAGAGAAAAATATTCCTGTTTATATTGAGTTAATAGATAAGAATTGACAAAGAGGGTTACCAGCCCATCTCAGCTTGCCTGATATTTACACACACAAATAAACTTAATACAGTAGTTTACTATGTACATAGCTTATACTAGTGAAATTAGGGTGATTAGCATTTCTCTTTCATATTTTCCTTGTGTCTGGTACCTTGTGATTTCTTATTGTAGATCTTTGTAAACTATGTAAGCTCTTGTAAAGTACAGTCACCCTACTGTGCTGTGCCTACGTTTTAATAGTAAAGCCCAATATCCAGTGAAATACCTAAGTCCTGAGTAAACCAAGATAGGTGGTCACTGTAATTCTGTCCCTAAGCAGTGTAAAATAAGGTGAGCAACCACTGTCCCCAATAACATGAAGGGCAAGCAGAGTTGCATGTGAATCTGGTCACACAGCTGGGAATTAGGAATCACTGTCCCTGGTATTCTGTGTTGTGGACTCTGAGTTGGAAAGGAGAAGCCCAGCAAAAGGACCGTCATGGCTGCTGGGAATGGATGAGAGAAGGGAGGGCCAGTAGCCTACAGGCCATGTCAAACATTCAAATCTACTGCCAGTGCAAGCTGGCCTGAAAAGAGAACGTAGTGGTGGCTGCATCAGGCCCAGGCTTCTTCTGTAATGGCTGCAGATCAGAGAACCAACTGGAAAGGGTCATGCTCTGTGGTCAGGTGGAGATCTGGGAACGCTACACTGTCTTCGAGTCTGCCTGACTGTGAAGGAAATGGTCTTGCTACGCTTCTCCCCTGGAACTGATACTTCCAGACTCCAACATGGGTAGGACAGCTTGATCAGCCATGACAGACTCAAGAAACCTCCAAAAGGATGCCAAAGATCAGCCTACCACACTAACCTTTAAAATCAGGCTGTCTGTAGACAAAATCAAGGACATTTTCCTCTGTCTGAATTATTGTGAATCGTGTGTGTGGCTTTGAATAGTCAGAATCCTAAGACTGCTCATCAAAAACAGCTACCCAAAGTGAGGAAATACCATTTGCTCCAATACCTAGCAGTAGCACAGTTACCTGGTATTTTTAGTCAACCATCAAACTTTTAAATGCCTTAGGGATATTTATCTAGTACTGCACTTAAACAAAAATAGGTTCTTGCCTTAAACAAAAATAAAAAAAATAAAAAATAAAAAAAAGCTTAGATTTCTTGTCCTTAATTTGGTTTTTTTGCTTGTTTTTTTTTTATTTTATTTTTAAGTAAAATAAGGTCATCTCCAATTCCTTATGCTCTCAGCTTCATTTAAGCCTGGCTTTTAGACAGTGAATTGAAACCCAAAAGAAGATAAACATCTTATAGTCTCCCATATCCACTCGGGTCTAAGCATGCTGGCTGCCTGAGAGACCTTTAATAGGTCAGACCCCCTTGAAATAGTGGTCAATCTCTCTAAATCTAGAGGATTATGTTTTTCAAAGATTGGAATGAGGAAAATCCTCTTTTTCACAAAATCCTCCTAAAACACCATAAATCCAATAGTCGCTATGCTTGCCTGATTTACTGGTGTCAAGCTGGTTTGTATAACTTACTCAAGATGCATGTTTACTTTTCTAAGGCATATTCTCCCAGAGACCCAAGTAAGAAGGAAGGACAAATCCTTCTCATCCAAACTGCAAAATAATTTTTAGTACTTTTGAAAATACACCAATTTTAGGGCCAGAGCTATCCACTTCACAAAACCATGCTTTTGCATCTTTCCCCCACCAGGTCTGCATAGCATTAGTGAGATAACTGCTAGAGGCAACCTAACATGAGTTGTTGTTGTTGTTGTTGTTGTTGTTGTTGTTGTTGTTGTTGTTTTCAACAGAAAGACAAAAATTGGAATAATCTTTTCCCAATTCCTCTATCTGGAGAAATCAAAGTTATAGTCACACTCATCAAAATCAACTGATATTGAGACAATCAAAAACTTGTGAAAAAATCAAGCAGTGATGAATTCCAAGCTCTGACATTGAAAACAGACTCTCAGGACAAAAGAAAACTTTGGCTGGGCAACACTGGTGTGATCGACGCCACACTGAAGGACACAACACAGGTCAAGGTAAGATAAGTCAGGGATGTTGCATGGCCTGACAACTCTGTGAGCTCTGGCTATGCCACATTGCACCAGCTGATCCAGAAACCTGGTGATGCTGGCCGATGTGGGCAGCAGGTCCAGCATGGATTTGGAGCAGGGATAGTAAGACAATGGCTAATAGCTCCAGTGAGTGAAGAGAAGAAAGCTATGATGAAACTATCTTTGTAAGATTCAGAAAATGAGGTATTGTCTTTGCATAATTTCCTTACCAAAAGGAGACATTTTATATGATCATAGGAAATGAAAATGTGATTTGCAGTTGGTAGTCATTCAGAAGAGCAAACTTAAGAAATATTCTTTAAATAAGAAGGATTTGTAGGTTCCTACAAAGTGTGTTAAGCACAGGATGCAACTGACAAAAATATCTTCCTCACTTCAATAGGGAAATTCAACAGAAATGTTTAATACCAGATTCTTATGAATAAGTCAAACCATTAATGGGTTAAATTTTCTGCTGAGCCTTTTCATTAAAAATTAAAAGTAAAAAGAACCCAAAGTATGGGGTAGTATTAAAGAATACTGTCTTTGGGCTGGGTATGGCATAGCCATGGCACTACTGAGCTCACAGCATATTCACTGATACATAAAATGCCTGTACAAGATGGGGGCACCCTGTCATGGATGGAAAAGAACTCCTGAAGCCCCATACTCATCCCTAAGGATTTATAGGCAGATAAAGTAACCTAGGGGGAGGGGATAAAAGACTTTAGAGACCCTAAAGACAGTTAGTAGTTGCTAAGGGCAGGAAAGAGATCTTGCTGAGTAGTGTGTAGCCTTATGTACCCATTTTCTAAATAATCCCTCACTCAGGCTATGGGAAACAACCCTAAAGAAACTCATTTGCTGTGGATATCACTCTGTGTAAATAAAATACTGATTGGCCAGTAGCCAGGCAGGAAGTATAGGCGGGACAAGCAGAGAAGAGAATTCTGGGAACAGGAAGGCTGAGACCGAGAGAGACTGCCAGCTGCTGCCATGACAAGCGAGATGTAAGGTACAGGTAAGCCATGAGCCACGTGGCAAGTTATAGATTAATAGAAATGGGTTAATTTAAGATAAAAGAAGTAGACAACAAGAAGCCTGCCACGGCCATACAGTTTATAAGTAATATAAGCTTCTGAGTGATTATTTTATATGTGGGTTGTGGGACTGCAGGGGCTTGGTGGCACCTGGAGAGAAGCTCTCCAGCTACACTCATTGAGTCACAAAACCTTCCAAAAAAAGGAATAAATTGGAAGAAGGAAGAGATGAAGAAGAGTGAAAAGGAGATCAAACAAGGTAAATGGTGGGTGAGTGATCAAACTACACTAAATACATTCTAGCTATGAAACCAGCATAATGAAATCTAGTAGATATAATAGATCTAATAAAAACAAAATAAAACAGATAATGCAAGGGAACTACATACCCTACATTAAAGAAATTACACATACATTATACCTCTCTGTAAATCAGTACCACACAATACCTTTCTTCTGCTGCAATATATACAATTATCTAAGCAGGTGACTGAAGAAAATCTGTAAGTCTTTTCTGCTTCAAAGCAGAGTAGTAATCAAGTCATTTCTGGACTACTTTCCTGTTGTATTTAAATACTTACCCCTCAGCTTAGGACATATTCGTTTTCAATTTAGTATGCCATTATCTCTTAGCATACATGCTTTGAAATACTAGCTGTAACTTTTATGGATACCCCAGATGCTAATCATATTCTAAAACATTCCATTTTATTCCAAAACAAATTTCCAACTGTTCACCAGATAAATTTACCCATATTGAGGCTTCAATATTTAAGGTAAATTTTCAAGGATCTTTGACTTTATTTTCTTTATTCATTCATTTCTGTCTTTTCAATAAATGACCTCATAGATTACCATTCTTAAGAAAAGGACATCTTGCCAGGTGGTGGAGGTACATGCCTTTAATTCCAGCACTTGGGAGGCAGAGCCAGGCAGATCTCAGTGAGTTCAAGGCCAGTATGGGCTACAGAGTGAGTTCCAGGAAAGGTGCAAAGCCACACAGAGAAACCCTGTCTTGAAAATTTAAACACACACACACACACACACACACACACACACACACACACACACACACACACATCTATTCAAACTGCATTAATACAGGGACAGTTTGGTTTTGTGATTCAAAATACTACCTAGCCTCTCTCCTAGGTCCAATTCAATCTATCACATAACAGAGGATGACCAGTAGCTGTGGGACAGAGCAAGGAGGGACTAAATAGAGCATTATGGGTAAAAGCAGGAAACAGAAAGGCCAAACATAAAGTTGGCACAGGTAAGTCAATAGTGACAACTGAAACAAAGGTACCAGAACCCAGGATGCCTCACTTTGTTTAAAAAAGAACAACAACAAAAAAAGAACCAAAGAGCCTGGGAAGATTCTTTGCACATCTCCAGGAGAATTCTAGAAAATACACGGCCTTGTCCTTTAGTGAGGAAGGAGCTTCTACACAGCAAAGACACTGATCAGGTTGAAGCTCAGCTTTTGATTACCAGCAACTGCAGCTCTAGCTTTAGGTCCTTCCAACACCCTCATGTTTTGTAGCCCTTTCATCTTCTGTCCTTGTCCTCTTCTCTACAGATCCTGCTATAGTCACCATGTAACGTAAGGTGCCTTCAAGGGCAAAAGCTGTACTATCACACCTTCCAAGCACCTTCACTTTCACCTAAAGCTGTGATGCAAGTTGTACTCATCCAGAAGCACCCCAGTCTATCATCTTGACCTTCCAAACACATGTCCCAGGATTTTGAACTCAACATTCCCACCAAGTGTGGACTATTTTCTCTTCAACTGTGACTTAAAACTGAACGTACTCAAGAATGTGCCTACCCTAAAATGGTTCCTCTAGGAAGATGTATAGGCTCCTCCAACGAAATCTCCATTTCTTTGGTTCAAGAAAGACACTGTTTTGTTTTAGAAACAACCCCAATACCCACCACAAGTAATAAGACCCCCTTCCTTTGTGTCTCAGCTGAGTTTATTTTGGTTTTATGCTCATTATGATGTGAACACAGCACGTTGGATTTTGAAAGCTTCAAATGTGGTACACATATTCTTTTATTTTCATGTTCCTTTAAAGACTCTTGGTACTATATATCTAGATTTTTATTAACTTGACTAGGGATTTACATTCTGTAGTCTATTTCTTCAGCCATCCCATTTTGTAGGAATTCTACTTGGTTCTCAGTTACCAGAACATTGTATTTATCCACTCCCCATTTGATTGGTTCTCTCCTATTCTCTCCATTTGCAAAGTTGCAATGCAATCTCAGACAAGTGTTTCATTCATTATTTGAGATATACCTACAGGTTTATCTACAGAAATCTACCTAAGTTTGGCTTGTATGGCAATAATATGACATAATTCTTAATACAAACAGGTTTATGTGCCTATCTAATAAGTCAACTAATAAGTCAATTCCTACCAGTTGCATGTAAGATCATTAACTTCACATTTCTGGAAAAAGTTTAGACCATCTTTCCAATGGTTAGAAATGAAATGAAGAAGATATATTCTTTTGTGTTTGGGTGGAATGTTCTGTAGGTGTCTATTAAGTCCATGAGCTGGCTTTTTGGAGCCCATTACCTGTGGTAGGATGCCTTTCCAGCCTTGATGCGGGGGAGAGGTATTTAGTCCTGCCTCAATTGAATGTACCAGGCTTTGCTGACTCTCTATGGGAGGCCTTACCCTTTCAGAGAAGAGGATGGGGGAGGGGGGGCTAGGGTAAGGGAAAAGGTGGGGGGAGCAGGAGGAGGGATGAGAGGGGGATCTGTGATTGGTATGTAAATGAAAAAAATTCTTAGATTAAAAAAAAATTAAAAAAAGAATCAATGAAAAAATATAAAATGAAATAAAACTGCCAGCAAAGGCCTGTTGACTGAATGTTTTTGTACATGACATTTTATTGCAACATACCATGCTTACTTACCAATGGTATAAGCTATTTCACACCCTATGAATGAGCTGAGTAGCTGTAACCATAGGTAGCACCGTTTCTACCTCAAGTTTGGATATTGGGTCCTTTACAAAAAGTCTGATGATTTCTAAATGGCATCTCATCACTTTACTGTTTGTTCCTTTATTAACTGACATTGTTACACATCCTTCTTGGCCCTTCAATTTTCTTCCTTGTAATTTTCTGATATCTAATTCTAGATTTCTTTTACTTGTTTATATTTCTAGAATATAACCCTGAATATCTTCTCCATTCTATCAGCCATCAGTTGTGTGTGTGGTGACCTTCCTAAAACATAAAACTTTGTCTTTGATATCAAATTAATCAAAGTGTACCTTATAGCTTGTTGTAGATGTATCCTGCTTGTTAAATAAGAAACACAGAGCCAGTTGCAGAGTTAAAAACCACGAGGTCAGAGCCAAAGCAGAAAACCTTACCCTTCACTGCTTCTGCGGTTCCTCCTCTCCGCAAGAGACCTACTTCTCTGCGTCCTGTCTATTTAAAGACTTTCTGTTCTCCTCCCTCATTGGTTGTAAACCCAGCCACATGACCTCCTCGTCACTGCCTGTTTGTACAGACCTCCAGGTCTTCTATGGTTGGTATTGAAATTAAAGGCGTGTGTCTGCTATGCTGGCTATGTCCTTGAACACACAGAGATCGGCCTAGCTCGGCCTCCCAAGTGCTGGGATTAAGGGCGTGCCCCACTACTGCTCGGCTTCTGCTCTGGCTTGCTCTGACCTCAAGGCAACTTTATTGACATACAAATAAAATCACATTTCAATACAAATAAAATATCACTATATTTCCCCTTTTCTATTTTAATAAAAAGAAAAAAAGGAAAAAGTTATAACTAATATAAGAAAAACTATATACAAAAGTACAATAACTATATATACCATATATACAAACAATAAATACCTAAACAATGTCTAGTCCATTTGTAATTGACAAATTCAGAGAAAATAATTCCATTATCTATCCTATTTTGGTAAGTCCAGAATGTACCTGATTCACTTTTTATCCTAACTTATATAGCTAACGGAACTGTCTTATAACGTCTTTCAAATTTATACACTTACAGCTCTTAGTGAGTTTTTCTGAAATCCTTAACAAAGATAATTATAACTATAACTAACTGATCTTCAACTTCCTCAGAGACCCAAGAAGGAAATAATACTACCTAATAAAAAATAAAAACAAGAATGCATGCAAGCAGCTTCAAAAAAAAATGTGAGTTGACAGAAACAGCCAGCTGCCTGGACAGTCACCTGAGGTTTCTCCACAGTGTTGGGGCATCATCTTCAGCCTACAGGCTTAGCGTATCTGACAGACTCTTTTGTGAACTAAGATGTATACAAGGTCAACAGTTTGACCTCACATTTGGTGAGAGCAGTCCATGTACCAGAAACACCTGAATTCCATTAGTGTCATGTCATGATTCAGGATTTTAAATTCTGGAAATTATTGATGTCTTTTCAATTCAGCTGTCCATTTTCTTGGCTGTGTATATGTGGCTTCATCTTGGCATCCTGTTCTTCTCCACATCTCTCTATTAAATGCCAGTCTACTATTGAGAGAGGTGAGCTTAGTTATTCCTCAAGAATAACTGTTTTATCTGCTGTTCCATTGCACATCAGAAGCCATTGGCCCACTCCCTGTTCAGCTGCCTTCGAAGAAAAGGGCACGGTACCTTTTACAGATTGCAAAGGTCACTCACTTCAGGGATGGTGCCATATTGTCCTGGCTTTAGAAGATGCCTTTTGTTAAAGCCACAACCACACTTGTTTTGGCAAGAATTGGTAGTCCTTGGTTTCATGTCCTGTCTGTCCTGTTTGTCAGCAGTTGATTCAAGGATACTTGGTTGTCCAGTGGCTGACGTTTGCAACAATGAAAGTTAGTTCCATATGCAGTTTCTTCAAAGCCCATATTTTCTCTGAAGTAGATTGGTACTGCCAGGAGCCGACATGTCTCATAGTCATAGCAAAAAAGAAAAATTCTTAAGTTATTAAAACATTTTAAATGCCATATTCTGTAGATATCTGAAGGGTTTGAAGATGACCTGTGTAGTGGGTAGCCATCCCAGCATTGGCCTGGAAGTTCCAACCCCCACTGAGGCTTTGGTAATGGTCACGCCCACAAGGCGGGGCAGAGGAGGAAGCGGAAGAACGAAGGATGGGAAGTACTCACATCTCTTTGGTTCCCGGACTCTGGACGCTGGAGGTAACCGAGCACGAGTTTCCATGAAGAACAACGCCGGATTGTGCTATACCCTTGCCAGACCTGTAACCTCCCCCTCATTTGGTAAGTCCCCCACAAAATAAACCTCCCTTTTAACTACGTGGAGTGGCCTTAATAATTTCACCAATAGACCTGTCTATCTAAAATATATCTGTTTGATCTTCTAAAACAACACCTAATCATGACTACAAGTTCAATTGGTATGTCTACCACGTAATTATTCATTTTCTATATATCCTGAATAGTTGGTAATACTAACATTCAAGGATTAGCAAATTGCATTACATTGTTAAATGAATGGTATAAATACAATATCTTGAACAAGATTAGAAATACGTATATGGTATATTCTAACAATCTCAATCTCAATAATAATAATTTGTATACAATATAAAACAATCCAATTGAATGTAAAGTATTTAAAACTAGTAATTGTCTTTTTCTTTTTTCTTCTTCTTTTTTTTTTTTTAAACAAGCACCTTTTGCCTAGCCCTTTTCCTAACCCTTAACAACAACTTGTAACCAACCCTCCTAAACAATGAAAACTATCCCAGACCCAATACCCATAAAAAGACCAAAAAACCACCCACCCCACACCACCCCTTTGGGAATGTGGGCGTCAAATTCTTAAAATTGCTTCCTGCTGGGTATGGGCGAAGTTATCTTTATTCTGAGAAGAAAAATTTTGGGTTAATTGACAAATTCTAGGAAAGATAACTATATTCTTTGTTATGCATAATGCCAAAGTTCAGGGTTTATCTCAAGTCCTTATTCAAGCAGTCTTTGAAACTGGATCATCTCAGCTAGCCATCTCAGAATTGCTCTAAGCACTTTGTAGTCCAAAGCTGATCTGTAGATGATGTTTGTCAGCTTAGTGATATTATTTTCCACGTGGAATTGTCGTTGTGGGACCCCATCTTCTTCCTGGAGATTTCAGTTGATGTTAGGCCTGGCCGTGATTTCCTGCAGAAAACTGAAAAGAGACTCGAACACAAAGACATGTATAGGCAGCTAATCGAAGCCTTTTCTCTAAATTAATTAATACTCATATGACCATTATTATCTCAACAAAGTTTAAAATATATATATATATATATATCTCTTGTGAATTCTGATATAAAATTCATACTTTAAGAAAAGTTTAAAGAATCAGAATAGAGTCAAAGAATTGAGATTAGTAATAGAATAGTCCCTTAATTAATTTGTTTTTTCTCCTGTCCCATGTCAGAAGATGGCTCTTTCTTCTGGTATGATACAGGGAGTTTTCATTTTCTTTTTAACAACATGCTTGAGTTTAAAGGAGGAGAGAGCCATTCTCCAACTCCAAAATCAGCTTGAAGCTTTAATTGAACTGGGACTACAAGAAGACTAAGAGTATTAAATTTTTAGAGAAGGGCAGAAACATTTAGGAAGGTTTATGAAATTTTGTAGATGATATGCCAATAGGCCATTTTACTCTTTTTTCCTGGGACAGATGATTTGTCCTTTTTCTTCAGTTGTCTCATTTGTCCAGTGTTCTTCAGATTCCTTAGCCTTCATTCTCCTAAAAGACAAAAACAAAACCCTTCCCCAAGACTAATTTTGGGGAGGTCCCCTTTTGGCAAGTTACATCTGATTAAATGAAAAGGCATGTATTAATGTTATAAGTGAGTTTAAACTGGATGGTCATGTTGGTTGATGAACTATCACCTCCTCTAATTAAGAGGTCTCTCTTGTTCAAATCGAACCTTTATCAGTTTTGATGGTACCCACAGCTTATCTTCTCCTGCAGAAACAAAAGCAAAACCTCGTCCCCAACATAACACATGCCCTGGTTTCCATTCTGAGGTCAGCACATCCTTGAAGTATATAGGCTGATTTAATTCTGTTGTTTTTTTCTATTAACCAATGTCTCTCTGCAGCTGTTGTTCTTTTCTCATTAGCATTGAGAAAATTCAAAGTTAATAGAGCATTGTGCAGTCTATTTCTGGGGGTTTTTGTTACCCCTTTTTGTTTATTTATCATGTCCTTTAGAGTTCTGTTGGATCTTTCTATAACTGCTTGGCCTGTAGGATTATGTGGTATACCTGTGATATGCTTTATATTATAATAAGCAAAAAACTGTTTCATTTTAATAGAGACATATGCTGGAGCATTGTCAGTTTTAATTTGTGCAGGTATACCCATGATGGCCATAACTTCTAGCAAATGAGTGATTACAGAATCAGCTTTTTCAGAGTTTCCACCTAAAATATGAGAAAAAAGATTCTAAGACGGAGGTAAAAACAGTTTCCTAATTGTCTCTCTCAAGTTAGCGGCAGCGTGCCGGTTTGAGCTACTATGGCGGGTTCCTGGCGTGTGAGTCTGACCTGCAGTGCGGCGGGAATGAGGAGTCTACAAGCGGCACTTTACTCTGCTGCGTGGTGAATTTAGTCTTTGCGAGTTAAAAAAAAAAAAAGTTTCTCGGCTATGCACTACTTTGATAGAACTGCTTCTGATAGTTGATGGTACACATGGCTCTAGACCCAGAGCTGGCGGTACTGTAACTGCCGCCATGTTGGGAAGCAGAGGTGGGCGGAGTCAGCAGCCACAGCAGCGTTTCAGTCTTACAAAGATGGATATTACACAGAGAATCTGGTTTATGTTGTCTTTGGGATTTTTAACTGCAGAAAAAGATTTGATCATAAAAGCTGTTGAGTTAAACAAGTATGTAAATTTTAAAGGTACCTTGACTTCAAAATTTGGATATAAGGATATGTTGCTTTGGAAAGGAGTCTCTGCTTTTGTTTCCACAGAAAGCCAGAGGCTACGGATTTGTTCCAGATTAAGATACATCAGGTTTGATCAGCCAAGACCACCTGAAAGGTCTCCAATGACACCATGGCCCAGATGATCCAACAACCAGAATGGTTTCAAGGCAACTGGCTCAGAGGTTCACCCTAATGGACTACTCCATAATCCTAAAACTTTCTTTGTGTCCCCATAAAATACAGCGCCCCCCTCCAGCAGGAAGTAGTAAGAGAAACTACGCCCACATTCCCAAAATTACCAAGCTGGCTTTGGAGATGGAATTGGCTCACTCCTTCTCTAAACCCAGACATATTGCTAAAAGAAAAGGGTAAGAGCTTCTTGTGTCCCAAATCAGAAGAGCCCTCTGGTGTGGGACAGAGAAAAACCAATATTTTTCTTTAAAGCAGGTTGATTATAAATGTGATCTCTTTCTAAAGAAAAAAAGGGGATATGATATAGATATGATAGGATGAAAGGGTAGATTAATGAACTTACTTCTAAAGAGCAACAACTCATTTAAAATGTTTTACATTGGTATAGATTTTAGTCTATTGATACAAATTTAAAGTTAATTTTGTTATACTGTGTGTATATTTCTAATCGTGTTTAAGGTATTATGTTTGTATAGCTCATTTTAAATTGTAATGGATAATTAAAAATAGATTAATAATTAGTCATCTATGATAATCATACTCGTAGCCATGTTAGTTAAGTCTTCTACATATACATAGAGATATTTCAGATAGATAGGTAATCTTCAAATACTTCAAAGACCTACAGAATATGGCATTTAAAATATTTTTAAAATTTAGACTTTCTGGACAGTGAGGCATGTCTGCTTCTGGCAGCACCGTTTTACTTCAGAGAGGAAGATGGGCATTGAAGACACTTCATATGGAGTGAAGATTCCCCTTGGCAAAAATGGCCATTTTGGCAAGAAACTGTTCTTGCATGGACTGCTCGATCACCTGGACATGCAGGACCCATAGAAAGGTGACCACTGAACTTTGCTTTCAAAATGGTCCTTCAAGTTCCTGCTTCACAGAGGAAACTGCCAGACAATCTACAGGACACTGAAAAAAGGGACCAAGGGTCTCTAGCCCTATGGGCTGAAGACAAATGCCCCAACTTTACAAAGGAACATTAGGTGACTGTCCAGGCTGCCAGCTGTCTCTGTCTACCCTGCAAGACTACCGAAAAATGCTTGCATCCTTCTCCCGTTTCTCAGGTAATATTATATCCTTCTGAGGTCTTTGATGTAGTTGAAGACTAGATAGTTATAATTTCCTCAGTTATGATAAAAGGTAAGTTAGATATAAAAACCTTAGACTCACAAATATAAGATAGATAGGATATCTTCTTTAATATTGTAACTGTAATTCTTGTTTGATAATTGTTTTGTTATATGTAATTGTACTATGTAAAAGTTAAAACCTTCCTTAAAAAAAAAAAGAAAAGGGGAAGTGCTGTGGATATTGCTCTGTGTAAATAAAGTTCTGATTGGCCAGTGGTCAGGCAGGAAGTATAGGCGGGACAAGAGAGAAGAGAATTCTGGGAAGTAGAAGGCTGGGGAGAGACACCGCCAGCCGCTGCCATGAGAAGCAACATGTAAAGACACCGGTAAGCCACTAGCCATGTGGCAAAGTATAGACTAACAGAAATGGGTTAATTTAAGATAGAAGTAGATAACAAGAAGCCTGCCACAGCCATACAGTTTCTAAACAATGTAAGTCTCTGTGTGCTTTCTTGGTTGGGTCTGAGCGATTGTGGGACTGGCGGGTAAGAGAGATTTGTCCTGACTGGCCAGGCAGGAAAACTCTAACTACAGCTTGTGGCTGATATTTAAAAAGTCCTTTGACACAAAGCATTGTTCTTTATCAAGGAATACTTATTTTTTGCACTTATCAAAATATTCTCCTTTGGTCTTTTTATACACTGGTTGTATCTATTTCCTGATTTCCTGTTATCTCTGTATAACTGAGTTAATTAATATTGTTCATATTAGCACTCTATTGTGTATATGTATGCTCACTCTGAGCCATAAATTCCTAACAGATGTGTTTCCCATATTGTAGCAATCCATTAATATCCGTTAGAGCTACAAAATTAAATGAAAGACTGTCATGGGGGCCCAATTACTCTATTAGGTCAGTTCTATAAATCTGTTATCAGTGTCCAAAGGACCAGCCCTACAGCAAGCTCAGAGTTACATGGAAAGGCTATCTAAACACTGCTTGCTAGTGGAGAGAACTCTGAGTTATCTTATTCTTTGACATTTAAGAAATAAACAGAAATATGACCTTCTTCCTCATGTATAATAAGCATTTCAGAACTCAAAGCGTACTTTTTTTGCTTTCCTCCTTGGTTTTATTTTTTCTGTTCAACCAACATTAAAAAAAAAAAAAATCACTCAAAATGTTTTTGTCCAAAAGAGCATTTGCTCTGTCCTTTTTGTTTGTTTGTTTTGTTCTGCTTTAGAAAGAAGTATTTATTATAGAAAACTTAAGGGAGGGAAAGAGGAGGCAAAATCTCTGCACAATTGGAGGGGTCCAATGGAGAGAAATATTCCATTGTCCTAACTCTTACATGAAGATTTCCAAGCGTTCTTAGTTTCTTATGCCACTTAGTCTTTTTCCTCTTTTTCATGGAGAAAATTACAGAGGAGTTTTTAATTTTCTCTTTTTCATGTTTTCATGCCCCAAATAAAGCAGCTGGAGCAACATCAAAACCAAAAACCTTTCCCCTCCTTTTCCGTCCAATGCATCACGCTGAGTTTCAGATGATCAATGACAGAGTGAGTGATGCCAAGAAAATCCACAGCTTATCAGCTTCACACCGATTTCTGTACTCCTTCGATTTAGGTGTATCACATACTAACTATAATAACGTACCTGTATTACAGACCACTATCAATACAGCGCTGATGTTTACAGGCATTTTCTATTTACAATAAGCCTACAAAAGAAAAAAATTGAGTGTTTTTTCAATAAGTAGCTTTAGTAAACATTATGATTGAGAGATTAGATATGAAGCTAAGAGTGGAGAATTGGTACACAGTCCCATGAAGCATATCTCGATTGTTAGCTGCAGGGAGAGGGAGAGACTGTTTTCTCTAAGAGTATATCCCTGATAAATTCACTGCACTTCAGTAGAAGACTGCACAACCAAGGAGATTTGGGCAACACAAATTAGTCTTGAAAACAACAAAAAGTTAGATGGGTAGGGAAGGGGAGTGTGTCTGGTGAGAGGTGGAAGTGATATGCTCAAAATATGTTGTGTGAAACTCAGAACAAAGAGTGAAAACTATATAAGAAAAAGAATTCCAGAAAACATGAACAAGAACTCAAAGGAAATGAAAGCTCAACCATTCACTTTCTGCATAAATTTTAATTCCACCTTGTCTTTAATTAGGCATGTATTTTAGAAATGGTTTTTAAGGAGACATGCATTCTTGTTATGTATGCATTCATTCTTCAGTAGAGCTAATCTTCAAAAAATTAACTATTTGGCATTCATGGAAACCCAAAAAGATATTCCCCTGCTTTCTTTTCCTTTCTTCTCCAGCGGTTAACTGATGTCAGCTCACACACATCAATCTTACATGACTTGTAACTTGCATCCTACAGGAGACCATGCTTCTCTGTTTGATGCTGACTGTGTCAATAGCTCAAGGACCTAGCTGCCATATTATGAGTCCCTCTCTCGGGGTCATATGTTCAGTGAGCCAAGTCAACCTTGTCACTGGACAAAGCACAGGTTTGTCTAGCAATGTATCATAAAAACAGTCAATTCCCAGTGGTCAGTGTCCCTCAACAAAATGCAGCTCCACTGGGTGCTTTGAATATACTGAAGCAGCACTTGGTCCTTTCTGTGGTATATGGAGGATTGATGAACCAGCAGAAGTAGGTCAGAGATCTTGCTGCTATCCCACGCTGATGAAATATTTCATGTCTGACTTACAAGTGTTCTATTTTTTACAAGTACCTGTGAAATAGTAACAGGCTAAGTTATTAAAATTTAATTAATGGGAAATCAAATCACAAACCTAATGTCTAGTTAAATAATTTTTAATGATTTATTTATTTTTATTTTACATGCATTTGTGTTTTGCCTGTGTGTATCTATGTGAGGGTGTCGGATCCCCCTGGAACTAAAGTTAGACAGTTGTGAGTAACCATGTGGGTGCTGGAAATTGAACCTGAGTGCCCTAGACAAGCAGCCAGTGCCCTCAGCCACCAAGCCATCTCTCTAGCCTTAGTTGTATCTTTTAATCCTAACAACAACAACAACAAAAAATAAAAACCCAACAGAAATCTAGAACAAAAAGTATTATGGGAAATCCATAGATTTATGTACCCCATAACATGCCCTGCTCAATTTTTAGCAAATGTTTTAGAAAAGTACAACCTTAACAAGGCTTTTAAAAGAAAAAAAAAAAACTCTAAATAATTACAATTCTGAAATTTCCTTCTCCAAAGATATTTAGACATTTAAAGTGTGTGTGTGGGGGGGGGGTATGTGTATGTGTGTGTCTGCGTGCGCACATATGTGTATTGGCTTCAAAGCTCTAAGTTCTACATTCATAAAATCATGTAAGCCAGAAGCACAATTCTTGGGACAACAGTGTAAGCTTGGAAGGTGGAAATGTCAGAAAACAAATCAATATAAGATTGTTCATGAAAAGACAGGTTTAAGGAAGGGCAGGCAAACAAGAGACAGAACACTTGTTGAAGGCAAATAGGACACTGATCCAACCTTAGCGGGTTCTACAAACCCAAACATCCCATAAGTGAAATCTTACAGAAAAGAAGGAGAACTTCAGCTGATCAGTTAAAAATGCATGGAAAGGCTTTGGTATTTTTTTTTAAATGTTTTTTATAATACAAATAAATGGAAAATGTTGTTTCAGCTGATTTAATACACAGTTTCTATTACAGGATAGATTACGCCTTTCACCGGGGGTTAGCAAACTAGCTTGCTACATCTAGCCCACAACTTGCTGTTTTAAATAAAGTTTTATTGGGATGATTTAGTTACTCACAAACTGCAGAATCAGTGAAGTAATACACAGTAGGAACTATAAGGTCCACTACACTTAGTAAATTAATTCTGCCCCTTTACAGAAATACTGTTTACCTGTACCTCTAGTGATAGAATATCATCTGAATAAGTCGAACTTCTCAGGCAACCTCTACTCTAGCACTGAGGAAACATGAGCAAGTGTCATATATTTCCAAGTAAATGAAAGTCCAGAAGAGGGGATAACAGTGTTTTTCTATTAACCTATCCATATTAGGAATATCACACCAATATTTTAAAGCAGTCTGTTTTATTTTGTTTTGTTTTTTGGTTTGGTTTTTTGAGGCAGGGTTTCTCTGTGTAGTTTTGGTGCCTGTTGTGGATCTCACTCTGTAGACCAGGCTGGCCTCGCACTCACAGAGATCCACCTGGCTCTGCCTCCTGAGTGCTGGGATTAAAGGCATGCAGTCTTTATAAACATTTTACTATTAATATGCAAACTTAATAAATTCACACTTTATTCATTGTTTGTAATTTCCTTTTGTTAATCCAGGTTTCAGTCTAGTGCATTGAACAAGATACTTCCACAGTCCAAACTTGTGGATCAAATTCAATCCCTCTTTACAACACAAATAAAATTTCTCACCAGTAGAAATTAAGAATGTTGTTTTGTGTCAATGAGCAGCTCATGACAGGTTTAATGAAGGGATTATGGTCAAACAATTTTTGTCACAGACTGTTAGAGAGATGAAGATCCAGATGTCCATCTGTTTCAGCAAGAAGGAATGGAATACAAGGAGAAGAGCCAACCAAGATAGAGAGGAGCAAGGGTAGGAACAGTACACAAAGGTACAGAGACAAACCGTGTTCCAGTCTTACCGGCCAGCCTCTGTCTCCAACTGCACCGGAGCTCAGCACTGGGAGACTCAAATCCTTGTTACTGTTTTGTCATCAACTGGTTATAAGATCGTGTAATGTTTACATTATTGGAAAACCTCAGCTTCTTCATCCATGCTTTATTTCTCACGTCCCTCTCAAACCTAGATTCCAATGGCAACACAGCACAGCAAAGAGCTAAGAGTGACGGCTTTAGAATCACTGGCCTCTCTTGCCTCACTTTCAAACCTCTCCTTTAAAATGGGACTTTTGCAAGGATTCAATTTGTGAATCCATGCAAATGCTTACATAGAATCCAGCACATATAAACACTAAGACAATATCAACTGCTGCTGTCCTTGTGAAGCTTCCAAGTAAGACTTGTTTGGTTTGGTTTGGTTTGGTTTGGTCATGTGGTTGGTTACTCCCATAACATTTGTACCTCTATGGCATCAGTGGGCATATCATACAAGTAGGCCACTATTTTAGTTCACAGCTTTCATTGCTTAGTGATATTTCTGGTTACTTTTCTCCTCCAGCAGTGTGTCATGGTACTATCCAGATCTATGAACACTAGTCAATAGGGGTAAAGCCTCCAGTTAAGTACCAGCTCAATTTCTCCATGCTCAATGATTTGAGTATACATTGTCTTCAGCAGTAGGGTCTTATTGTCATGTTGTAGAGGGTAACTAACAGCATTGGCAATAGCTTGTTATGTCTTGGGAGGTTCTATGGGACCCCTTTGGCCAAGAACACAGGACGATATAACCCATTTCTGATATTGGGGGTTTTATTTGGTAGTAATGTGGTAATTCAATTTAAATATTTTTAAATATGTATATATTTTAGAAAGCTTCTACAGTGGTAGGTTCCTACATGGCTTTTCCAAAGGCCATTAGTGTTGCTAGCTTCATGTTTCCTTTCCCATATTCCCTTCTTTATCCTGCACTCCCAAACCCCTCCCCATTTAATCCACCTAGTCTAGTCTCCCTTTTATCCCTATACAGCATTATAATCTATTTCCCATTCCTTGAACGATCTCCCTTCTCTTTCCAGTCCTTTAGTAGCTACACAACCTCTGAATATTCTGAATGAAACATATGTATCTAAAGCTTCAAAGTTAACATCCACATATGAGAAAAAGCATACATTGAATTTCTTTCTGGGTCTGGGTTACGTTTCTCAGGATGATTGCTCCTAGCTTCATCAGTTTAACTGTAAATGTCATAATTTCATTTTTTAACATCTGAATAATAGTCCATTGTACAAATGTATTACATTTTTATTTAAGAAATTTTAAGCAGTATAAGACTGTGAACATCTGAGCCTCCTGAATCACAAGAGGCTCCCAGCATTTTAACTGCCACCATCTACCAACTTCTCACTTCACAGCTGTGTGATTTTATGTCTGCACTTGGTAGAAAAACCCAATATAGCTTCTTGTAAAGCACTCCAAGCAAGCATTCTACTGCTCACTGTACCTGCTAGTGAGTTCTAACAGTACTTGGAATGCATTCAAAGGACGTTAGCAATTTTATTAATTAATAAGCTGACTTATTTAAATGTCCAATTATGTTCAGTGCTACCCTGTCAACCTACTGATAATTGTTTTCAGGCTACATGTGTTTAGGGTACAATAAAACCAGTTAAGTTATAAATATTAGCACAGAATATGGCTAAGAAATTGAATTACATCTTCACTCTCCGTGGCTTCAATTTGAAATTTTTTTAAAAATTAATTAAGTATAATGAAAATGTTGGTTGTATTACAAAAACAAATTTTGAGAAGATCAGGCCAAATGTATAAAAGCCAGATACAGCACAAGGCACACAGAGAAACTGAACCTTCGATAGTACAGTGTGGCATTTGAAATGTTTGTACTTTGTGATACTGCCTTTCAGACACTCACAAAATGAGTAAAGCTCCCTCCACAGCTAAACAACTCTGCTGAGATGCTGATCTTCAGAACAGGGCTCCTCAATAAAGACATGAGGACATGTCATTTAAATGAATGGCCACTTACATTTTTTGAAGAAAAGATGTTCTAGATCACCTTTTCTTTTGAGTTTCTATCACTGTTCTAACATGCCTCCATGTTTCTAGTGAATAGGAAAGGTGGGTATCACCCAAACCCAACACCCAAAGCCCATACCTACCATATGAGTAGTTACTATTTCAACTATGCCAAGCTCTCAAAACTGCTTGAAGCTTGAAATCTAGGGCCTTTCACGATGGCTTTTTTTGCAGGAGCACTTTAGCAGCATTTGTTATCAATAGCAATTCCAATTCCAACCCCTATGTGTCTGAGAAACTCTTTAATAATGTATTGCTTCCCAATGATTTTACCAACAACACAGGCATTGATGAATTTCAATTGAGGTCTAGAACAGCACGGTCCACAAGTCAGTATTGAGCACTACACTGGAGAATGGCTGCACTCATTAGGAGTCCAGGGGAGTCTCTCATTATGTGAGGAATAATGGCTCTGGCAGAAAATTTTAAGGCAGGCTGAAAATACCCCTTCCAAAAACAAGTTTTCCACCAAAATGGTACCCAGTTTGCCGCACTATTGATTCTACTTAAAATTAACTATCCAGTGCAATGGTTCATGATCATAGAAACTGCCAGTTCCTGTTTTTAAAATAAATATTAACTGTGGAGTATGATAACCACTTAGCAAAACACACTTATGCCTAATTTGACAATTGGGAAATGCATCCATAGCAAACGACATTATAGAATACATCAATAGTTTCACAGTTCTGCACCTTTACAAGGAAGATAAAAACCACCGCTTCGTGCCTATCAGTCTCCATTTGAAGATACTATTAAAACAAAGGCTGCTTTTAAAAGATTTTTATATTAATCAGAGCAATTTATTAACTTTCTACTTGCAGTTTCTCAATGGAGCCAATTGTGTATGATTACTTGGATGGAAAGTTCATGGTAAGACTATTTAATCACTAAGTCTGCTTTCCTTTAACAGTTCACTTTAGTGATGAAGGAAATCATCATAGTTTTAAGTCATATTCTTGGCTTTGCATAATATTGATAGTGAGGCTAACTGGTTTTCCTAAAAGAGAATATTTTCTGAAGTCAAAGAGTATTTTCTATATTAATGCATACTTTATCCATGTATCTGAACTTGCAGACAAAAATAAACCACATCGTGCAGACCTATTTTTGTATGCTACTTAACTTGTGTACCACTCAAGGAGGACCACTGGGCAAAGAACACATTTTGTTTACATTATTCATCCTGCCAGGAACCTGGGAGCTTAGCAAGCATCTCTCTCCTCAAGCTCCTCTCTCCCTGTCCTAGGGGATGTGAAAGATGGAAGAGCACAATAGAACGCAACAGGAATACAAATGTGCGTTGTCTTCAGCCCAAAGGAAGGGTTGGCAACCAAATAGATTGTAAATAATTTCTCCTGTTCCATATTCCACAGAGTTCAATTTGAGCTTGCTAAGAGTGAACCTGGGCAGCTACCTTCTCTGAGACAATAATATATTTTGTAATTTGGGCCACAACATCTTCAGGCACAGATTAAATGTGAGAGTGGGAGTATAGATCATTAAAATTTGTTTTTAATCTTCCTTACTCGGCACACTTTGCCTTATTGCAGATAAGGAATGCAAAGTGTGTCTTCTGGCACCTGTGAAAGACCTTGAGGAAGCTATAACAATGTCAAATTTCTGCTACCAATAAAATGTTAAATGGAGTGGGAGGGAGAGTGAATGAGGGGGAGGAATGGGAATATGAGTGTGAGGAAGAAGAAACACAGCAACTCGCCTCAAAACTGAGAAACCCAAATGATGAAGACCAACGCTTTAATCTGTTTTTATAATTAACCCAGCTGTGCTGTAATTTCATTTCATTCTAATGATACCATTTAGGTAGGTGTTGAATGTTAAAAATGATCAAAGTAAAAATCATTGATTACTTATATATCATTTCTATTTGAGGTTTATTTTTTGACTCATTTTTTTAAAAACAGCCATTGGTTCATTAATGCATAGTTCTGAGAACCAAACAGAAATGAGGAAGACAGAGAATTAAATCATTTTTCACTCTGTCCCAATAGTGTTTAACATATTTATGTTCCCTGCAGTGTTTAAAATTGTCAGAAGTAAGGGCTCCCCACTAGAACAATTAAACAGAAACAACATGAATGACATTTAGTTATAATTCTTTGGGTGCTCAACCACACAGCCAGGGCCTAGTAACACTGTCAGCCTTGCATCCTATACCAAGTTCTTTTCCAGGAAGGGCTGGCATGAGAGAAAAGCAAGCAGCCACAACAAGTACTTCAAATTCATCTCCAAGGAATACCTGGAAAATGAATGCGAGAGGCAAAAAAAAAAGAAAAGAAAAGAAAAGAATGTCACATAGATGCTGGTGTAAAGGAAAAAAAATTTGTTTTCTTTATAAACATTTGGAAAATATGGACTTCACAAGTTTTGCAGTAAATTCCAAACCAAGTATATGACACAACTCTGAAATCTGGCACCTGTGTCAACACTGGTTCCAGTGTGGTAGACTTATTACAGAGATGAAATCAACTCAAAACAAATGAGCAGCACCTGTGGCTGGTATGTGCTAAGGACTCAAAGAGTTAACTCATTTCAATACTACACAGTCACTGAACAGTGATTAGTTGAATGAAGTCCCTTACTTAAGGGTTTTCAGTTGTTTCTGGTCCTCCTATCAAAATGTATTCCTGCAGAAAGGGTCCCATTAATACTACAATGGGAGCCGAGAACAGCTTACCTATGGCAGCATAGTCCTTGATGGTTTGAAGCACAGCAGGAAACCCAGGACACTGAACAGGAAAGTGCCAGAGATAAATTGCCTATATTCCCCCATTTTCCATGAGCCAGCCCTGCAGGTGTCTGGACTAAAGCCCAGACCTTCCCAAAGAACTGCTCAAGTAACATAATTTTTAATGCCTAAGAAATATAGAACCCAAAGGCCTAAGAATATCAGAACAATAATGTAACAGAAGTGTAACAGTCATATCCCTAACTTTAATCCCTTCTTGCCTCTTAAACATTCAAATTAGGTTATAGAATTCACAATGGGAATGTAAAACACAGCACAATACATATCATATATAATAACTCTTTCTGATATATACTTATTATCCAACCAATAATCACAAAATCCATTTCATTTAACAAACTGTAAATATGTTCAAGTCAAAAAGGACAATCAGAAAAAAAACAATCACTTTGATAGTCAAAACATTTCAGTTACGCAGATAAACTCAGAGGCGTTGTTTTTAAATGGTTCTATTACTGCTATCAAATGCACTCCTTTCCAGGGTCCCCATGAGGACTATTAAATATAACCTGACCGCAGCAGAGAGCTCCATACAGCATGAGTTCCCTCTGCTGCACTCAAAGAGGAGTCATGAGGTTTCAGCAAATGTATCCCAACATTTGCTTACAGAATTCTAAGTACCAAGAGGAGATCTGATTACAAACTCAACCACACTTTCAGTTTCTTTCTCTCTTTACCTTTACTCTGCCTCTTTAAATTCTCTATCCTCAACCCTGACCACAGCATCACTGATACAGGTTTGTATAGCTTCCTCTGGTTCAGTTTTCCTTTTCCTTTGCTTATCTCCATTCACTCTGGCAGTTGACAACTATCAGAAGTTCATTTATCCTCCACCCTCTCACTGCTCTCATGTAACCTGAGATTTGAAAAGCTAAAGAATAAAGGCTTAAATAAATGATTGCCACCAATACCATATTTTGCCTATATTGACAGTTTCTAAAGATTCAAACTTCAAAATGTATAACTTGAACTCTAAATGACATGTTTATAAACCATGCTTAACATGTATCATCACTGGATAATAAAATAATTTCTCCTTTGGGCTTATCCATATTTTTTAATTGTCTTCCATAATAACAAACTACTTCCCTTATGTCTTTTATAGTGCACTCTCAAAACAACTTTAAGTTTCAAGTGATGGAGACATTTTCATGAGGCATGTTCTCTCACCTGTCTACATGTGAACCAATACTCCTGGCAGGAAAACACCTTTTACATAGAACCATCTGCAAGGCAGATAACTAACTTGAACTTCAGTAATATGGAGAGGCTGGAATGTTGCAGATCCAGAGCTACACTATCTTTGGCTATCCTAAACACCCTTAAATGCCCATTTATTGTCCATCTCTGTGTATGGTCTTGCATATTTGTGACTATTAGGTAAATCCTTTGCAATGAATGAACAGATCCTGGCTTCACCAACTCAAAGGCAAAGGAAGTCAACAGGTAGCTCCCGACCTCTCTAGCAGGGGTTTCACACTCTGCTATAGCCTACCTGTGTGGAGCATCCAATATATTTGAAAGGTATATTGATTTGTAATTTTCCTCATTGTTACTATAGAAACTTCATGAAAGAGTATCCTGCTAGAAAATAGAAATGGAGCAGCCTAAATCATTGTTCCCGGGCCCTGGTCACTCACAGCTGGATCCCGAAGAAACTGTATTCTCCCCTACAAAGTTAGAGGGATGCTTTTGCATCAACACCCTGGGATTCCTAGAATATTCTGTTATATTTTTAAACACAGTCTCCCCCTTTTTTGGAATAATTAATGCCTCTGCATAAATTTTCAAACCATCCCTCACTTTACTCTCAACATTTTGGATGCAAAGGGTGTAGTGAAGTGTGAATCTCATCTTTTTTCTCCCTCCTCCTTCAGGGTTTATTTTGGGTGCTTCTTTGTGGCATCTTCAAGAATAGATGGCCTATTTGTGCTCATTAGTTAACTTCTGGTTGCTTACTAGTTCACTTGAGCTGACTAAAATTAACCTTTCTTTTTCTGCTAGCAAAATTGTACAATTTGTCTATGAGGCATCCCTGAGTCATTATGAGTGGAAGAAAAGACAAGAGAGACAATACATGGAAACGTGCATCTGAAGATAAAAGCCAGGAACCTCTTAGGTTCTGATCCTTCCAATACTATCCTAGAACATCCGAATCCTAGAGACATTTCTAGTTTCCTAAATCTTCAGTGTGCTCACACTTTTCCAAATGGAAGACAGGAGAGTCCGCAGCAAAGGGAGAGGTAAACAGACCACGACTCAGTGTCTGACTCTAACTACAATCTGCTTTTCTCCTTCCTGTTTGGTTCCATGTGGGAACCAATGTTTTCATCTTGCTCTAAGTAGTGGTACTATGAGTTCCAAGCTATCCTTGCAATTGTCACAAGTGGTCACAGCTTTCAGTTCCTACTCACATGTATTATACCTACCATTCATTTCCTTATGCAAGGTGTGAATACATGTATGGGGGAAATAACACGTTCATTTGACCTGGTGTTTTTTTAAATACCACATTCTCCTTGTTTTATTTCTCAGGGATACACAGTGTTCACTTGGGACATTTTGGATTAATAAAAATGACACTGAATGTCTCATATCAATACAAGATAATAAAAACATTCACTATCTTGTCCAAGAAGGAGCTCCAAATACAGGTATTCTGTAAAATTGAGCTAGGTAGCACATCTTCCAGTGAGAATCTGGTGTTTTGTTCTTTTGATCTTATATCTATGACCTTACACAGAGAAGGAGGCTAGTACAGAAGCTTTATCAGAGGCAAGATTTTAACCATGGCTATGCTGAGATTTCAGTTTGCCTAACATACTAGCCAGGAACAAGAATTAGGGATGCTCCAAAAGGTGAGCTACATCAAAGAAATCTGAGGGGTTGGGGATTTAGCTCAGTGGTAAGGCGCTTGCCTAGCAAGCGCAAGGCCCAGGGTCCGATCCTCAGCTCAAAAAAAAAAAAAAAAAAAAAAAAAAGAAAAGAAAAGAAAGAAAGAAATCTGGAAAAGGGAATCAACTTCAAAGGCACAGAAACGCAGCAAACCTGAAACTCTGGAGCCTGCCTTGCTCCAACTATACACATGGAAGAGGCTCATTAAGGTAAATAAAAATATTTGAAGCCAAAAGTATTATCCTATCAAATCTATCACTTTAGGGATGAAGGATCCCCCACAGAGAAATTCCAGAGCAATCCCAGGCTATCAAGTTTTATCACAATCCAAAGAAAGCACTGAATACTATGCCCCAAGAACTGACAAAGGGACTGAGGTAAAATAGCAGGCCTTCTGTTTGAGGGAGTAGAAGGTGGTGGGTTACAGAGAGCTATGTGAAAGAGATGGGAGCAGAATATTCACAGCATGCCTGACAGATCAATTCATGAGCCTCCTCCTGCAAGATCTTCCCCTCTATGAAACTCCCAGGTGCACTAACATCCTTTTTAAAGCTTTTAGATGAATTTATTTTTTAACGCTTTTAGATAAAATTTTATTTAATATTTATACAAGCATATAATGTGTTTACATTTAATCCAACCCTATTCCCTTCCCTACAACTCCTCCCCTATCCTCCAAACACTTTTCCTTTCCAAATTTAAGTGCTCTGCCTTTTTTATTATTGTTTAACACACACTGAGTCCTTTTAGTGCGCCCTGTGTGTGCATGGGTATAGGTCCATCTAATGGAGCATAGGTAGCCTCTTCTTGAACTTCATCCTTAAAGAAAATTGACCCTCTTGCTCAGTAACCATCAACTTATTACACTAACATCTTTAATTGTGTAAAGTGCTTGGCCACAGGAGCTTATATGTGCTCCTGATGGAAAGAACTGAGTATCATGTATTTGTTTCCATTATTTTGCCCAGAATAAATAACTGGAATGCATTTTCAGTTCTCTCCTTGGAGGGAAGAATCAAAGTATTCTATACATGGAAGCAAGTATATATAAGTCATGTAACATTCCTCTAACCTGGGATGTAGACAGTAAGGGTTTTTTTGTTTTGTTTTGTTTTGTTTTGTTTTTTGTGTGTGTATGTATGTGTAAACCAATGTGTTTATTGGAGTTACTTATAGGAATATAAGGAAGGTTACTACTTATGGGACCAATGTTGACTCAAAGACAAGTACAAGCCATCATGAAGACAGCTGTCTGACTTGCAGGCATTTCCACAGGTTAGAGAGTCTCCTTTCTTGCAAGGTCATTATTGAAAAAATAGCTTTAAAGGAAGGGGGGTTGTGGGTCTGATAAATTTCATGGACTTCTGAGATCTGTGAGCTGTTTACTTTCTGAGTGTTAATGAACCTTTCTTTAGAACTTCTTGAAAGTTAGCTAGCTTTCCTCCTAGATAACATGTCTCAATTTGGAGGGCAGGACTACAGAAAGGTAAGTTCTTATAAACAAAAGAGAATGATAGTTGCCATGGGATTGGGGGGGTGCAGTTTAATGAGTAAAGAGCTATAAGAGAAAAGCTTAAGACATTGGTTGTGCAACATTTTGCATGTCTGATATGTACAATCAAAATGATTAAGATGCTAAATTATTCCACAATAAAGCACCTTACTGAATTTAAGTATAAATACAATTATATTCCTTACCTCTATGTACATATTGTGATTTGAATAACGTTTTTTCTAAAAGCTGCATATGTTGAGGGCTCAGTTCCTAGATGGTAAAGCTACAGAGAGTAGATTGTCTTGTTAGCTGTTTTCTGGTATCTACAGTGGCTGCCTTGAACAACAGCCTCAGCCACAGGATTCTGTTCCCTCAGGCACTGACTCTTTCAAAGCTACTAAGGGAGCTTATCTAAATCTAAAGAACTCACCATTCAACTCAGTGGTTTAGTAGGTGGACTTTTACTCTGCTCACAGAGGCTTAAACATCTAGTAGCTAACCTTCTCCCTTTACAACTTCTGGAAAAAAAAAAAAGAAAAAAACCTTTCTTCTCTTAACGCCCACTTAAAAAAAAAACCCTTGCTACATTGCTAAAAAAAAAAAAAAAAAAAAAAGAGGAAAAAAATGCAACACACTTTAAAATAATATTCCCCAATAAGACTGATCATAATGGTACTAACTTCATCAATGGGCTAATCCATTGGTGAGCTTAAAGTCAATGGGCTATAGAAGCTGGGGTATGTTAGAATACCAGGCCATTGGCCGTGTACCTCTGAATTAAGCCCTCTACTTCAAGTCCTCTGCTTCCTACATGCCAGGAAATAAGTAGTTTTATTGTGCTTTTTGACAATGCTGTACTATCTTATCACAGGCCCAGAGATGCACAGCCATGTGACCACAGACCAAAATATCCTCTCTAACCATAAGCCAAAACAATTAGTCTTCCCTCAAATTTTTCCTTTATCAGGTATGGTAGCTCAGACCTGAAATCCTAGCACTGGGAGGCTCTGCAGGAAAATTGCTGTAATTTTCATAATAGACCAAGGTGCAGAATAATACCCTGCCTCAAAACCAGAAGAGACAGGTAAGCTACAACCCATCTACAAACCTGCTATTGTTGTGCCCTAGGTGCGAGACACTGACGAGACCACTAGAGACACGAACTCACTGAAATGCAAGAGCAAGTTTTCTTGGAGCAGTTCCAGCAGCGAGGCAGGGACTTGCGCACACTAATGCAGCACAGCAGAGGCTGGAGGAGGTGCCCAACCCTCTGCAAGCTCAGTTCTTAAAGGCAAAAACCACAAGGTTACATCAGTTAAGGGGTGCAAATATGGGTACAATTCTGATTGGCTCAAGTTTTAGGGGCTTTCCAACATTTCTGTGTTATCTTACTTTGCAGTTTTGACCGGTTGTTGGTCAAACTTTATAGGCTGTCTCCAGCATTGGGGCATTCTGTGGTAATCAGTGGTTACCAGATGGCCCTTCAAACATCCTGACTTTGTACTTTTGACCGTCTCCGGCATTGGGGCATTCTATAGTTAATCAGTTGCTACCAGATAGTCCTTCAAACATCCTGACTTTGTACTTTTGAGTTCCTGGGACCTATGTCAGCAGCTCTGAGACTTTCTAAATTCAGGCCTATTTCAAGTTGGAGTGAGGGGCTTGCTTGAAATGGGGGTGCCTGGGTTCTTCACTATCTAAAACAGTGACCTGCCTGCATGACCTGCCTGCAATAGTGACACAAACATTGTAGGAGTCACCATCCACTCGCTGATTGACTTTAGGGCCCACTCCATGAGCTGGAACCTGTGCCTGACACTGCTCAGATGGCCAAAAACCCAACATTAGACAGGCCATGGAAATAGGGGAAAACCAAATACTATTGTTCTGCTAAAAGAATGTACCAGGAAAATGACTCCTAATGATATTCTGTTATGCCCTTAGATCAGTGGTATAGCTCAGCTAAGATTTCTCTCGCAGTAGATGAGAACAAGCACAGAGGCCTGCAGCTGGACAATCTGCAGAGAATGAGAGACCTTGAAGCACTTGGTCCTAAATAGAATATCTTCTAACTCCTACCTTCAGGGCTTAGGGATCTATATGGAAGAAGAGGCAGAAAGATTATAAGAGCTAGAGGAAATAGAATGATTCCAGGGGAACTGTCCTACAGACACCATAGGACTGATGCATGTATGAAGTCACAGACTGTAGAAACATGCACAGGTCTAAGACAGATGTGGTCCCAACCCTTGCAATGGAAGTGGACATAAGCACTGATCCCTAACCAAAAAGCTATCTTCAATTAACAACTGCTAACAAAGGAAAAATTAGATTTCTCTAATGGAGTCTCACTGTATATACAAACCAAACTTAAGGGCAAGCTCCATGCCCATCAGTAGATGGCCAAGACAAAGTGAACTCAATGATATTTTTGAAGATTTTTCTTTTGTCTCATATTGGTTTTTTTCAGGCATTTTTCTTATCTTGTTGGTCTTTTACTTATATATTATTGTTTCTGGTTTTGTGCTTTTCTAGGGTGTGTGTGTGTGTGTGTGTGTGTGTGTGTTTTTCTGATACTTTTTCTTTTTTGATTTTTTTGTTTTATCCTGTTTTTTTTTTAATTTGCTATTTTGTAAAGAGAGAGAGAGAAATCAGTCATAGAATTGAAAAGGATGGAGAGATGGGGGAAGATCTGGGGGTAGATGAAGGAGGGGAATCATGATCATAATATAGTATGTGAAAAAAATTAATAAAAATATATGAATAAATTTTCTCACCTTTTATCACAGTGATAAAAACTTACCAACACAGTTGTGTGTCCAGAAATCCAACCATAGACAAAAATAATCCAGGCAAAAATTTTTGTCCACATTTAAGTGTACTGGTATTTTCTTATTGTATCATTATTAGCTAATCAATATAGCAGATTCTTAGCAGTCCTATGACCAATTACAATGCAATATGAGCAATGTATCCAAAAAGGCATGCATCACATGTAAATTCTAAGTTATCATATGACAAAAATTTAAGCATCTTTGCATTTTTGTATCCATATGAGGTTCTGGAACCTATTCCTCAGAGATTCCAAAGGATGGTTCTATGTGTGTTTATGTGTGCATGCCTATATGCATACATGTCTGTAAAAGCCTTAACTTAAGACTGAATATTAAACTATTGTTCAAAATAGAGGAAGTGAACTCAGATTACTCAAATGACATTTATTCATATTTTCTGTTTTGAAACCCATAACATGCATCAGGGTGAATGCAGACCCATACAACATATACTTTTAAAGAATTTTATTGATATATCCACCACTGTATCGTTTAATGTTACAAACACCTGCTTCCCCCACTCAGATGCATCTATCACTCATCAGGAAATCACTGTCCTTATTCTTGTGTTGATAACTGCCTTACTTTCCCACACTCACATGACGTTTTCTGGGCCCTAACACAGCATTTAGCTATTTGAAGGTCTTATTTTGAATATATGAGATCCTGTGTAGATTTTTGTGCTTTTTACTTATTTTCACTAGTACACATAACCATAACCCATCTGTTTTCACACTGTGAATGATTCCACCATGTAAATAAAACACAATTTGTTACCTAAATGTTGATGAGGATTTCATCTCTTACCATGATGCTCTGAGCACTGGTGTTTCCCAGTGACCCTGTTGCTCAGCAAAATCATGCCACCACTGGACTTTAGCAAACACAAAACCGCTTTCCAAAGCAGTTATACAGCTCACACTTCAAAAAACAGCATCACATTCTGTTTTTTAAAAATAATGTTTCTGCTCAAATTCCATTATGTAAAAATTGGTCATACTTTTCTGACCCCTGTGAGAAGTCTGTGCTCCATGGCTACAATTAATTTGGTGGAAGTCTTCCTCTATAAACCCCAGGTGCAGGCATATTCTGCTGAATGTGTAACTTGTAATTACTATGAATTTATTCCCTTGTCACATTGTTTGAAACAGGAATTTACTTTATTCAAATAGTTTTATCAGCAGGACTTTAAAATGAGTTTTGGAAAGGTCACTACATTGAGAGGACAAGAAGTACAGTACAGCACCTATTTTACCACAGTTGAAATATGGCACCCCTGGAGGCCCTCAGTCTTCTGGTGAATGTCAGCCTGCATGCAGGGCAGTTGAGTTCTGGTCATAACTCTGGTTCATAGAACTTGTAGGACTACAGAGAAGGTGAAGAGCTTCAACTTCTGTTTCTTCTTCTTTTTTTTTAATGTACTGTATATAATTTAATCAGTTTAGAGATTTAAAATATACCCATAAAACATCACTACTAGCAATTCTTCAAAGATATCCATCATCTCCAAATGTCCCTTCCCAGGCCCTTTCACTTGTATTTTTTTTATTTATTTTAAAGAAAGATTTTTTTTTTCATTTTCAAGTTTCATTTTCATTTTTTCATTCTTTTTTCATGAATTTTTCATTTCATTTCACTTTTTTTCATTTTTCATCTTTTTTTCTTTTTACATACCAATTCCAGTCCCCCCTCTCTCCCCTTCTCCTGTCCTCCACCTCCAACTATCCTACCCCCTATCCACTCCTCAGAGAAGGTGAAGCCTCCCTTGGAGAGTCAACAAAGTCTGGCATACTTTGTTGAACTTGAAGCAGGACCAAGTCCCTCCCCTCTGCATCACTCTGGGGAATGTGTTCCAAAAAGCCATTTCATACACCTGGGTTAAGTCCTAGTCCCACTGCCAGGGGCTCCCCAAACAGACCTAGCCACATAACTGTAACCCACATTCAGAGGGCCTAGTTCAGTCCCATACATGTTCCCCAGCTGACAGGCCAGAGTCCATAAGCTCCCACCAGCTTGGGTCAGCTATCTCTGTGGTTTTCCCCATCATGGTCTTGACCTCACTTGCTCCTTGATTCCCTCCTCCCTCTCTTCAACTGAAGCCTAGGATATCAGCCCAGAGCTTGGTTGTGGATCGCTGCATCTGCTTCCATCAGTTATTGGATGTAGGGTCGATGATAACAATAAATGGATGGAACTGGAAAGAATCATCCTGAGTGAGGTAACCCAGACCCAGAAAGGCAAGCACAGAATGTACTCTCTTAAATGAATATTAGACGCAAAGTAAAGGATAACCAGGCTACAATCCACAACCCCAGAGAAACTAGGTAAAAACGATGACCCTAAGAGGGACACATAGAGGGCCCCAGGAAGGGAAAATAGTTAAGATCTCCTAGGTAAACTCGGAGGTGGGTTAGAAGGGAAGGGATGGAGGATGGGGACAGGAGGGACTGAGGTGGCTGAGTAGGGACAGAGAGGGGGAGAGAGAGAGCAATGAAAGATATTTTTGGTAGAGGGAACCATTAAGGGGTTAGGGAGAAACCTGATGCTACGGAAATCCCCACAAATCCACAAAGATGACACCAGCTAAGATTTCTAGCAATAATGGAGAGGGTTTCTGAACTTACCTTTCCCTATAATTAGATTAGTGACTTCTGTTCCTTTATTGGTAAAACTGAAGATTGCCAAAATAATGTCAAAGTGCTCTTTCACCTGGAAAATTCTATTGTTATGTGATATTGTGTCACTAGC
This sequence comes from Onychomys torridus, assembly GCF_903995425.1. NCBI lineage: Eukaryota > Metazoa > Chordata > Mammalia > Rodentia > Cricetidae > Onychomys > Onychomys torridus. Next base: position 50,613,234 of record NC_050453.1, on the reverse strand, counting down.
TGCCACGAGGTAGTTCTATCCATCCTTCAAATGTCTTCCTTTTTTTTAGACTTAATTGTGTTGTTGCCTGTCCTAATTGAATACAGGTGCAGAGGTGTGTAATCGGGCATCTTCTACAGGGCCCATTGCTCCGTGATGTTATAACCTGAACCAAATACTTACATGATTCTCCTGGATTTGAAACATTTAAATTGACCACACACTCCCCCCATAGAAAATATTCCTATCGACTGCAAAATACCAACATCCCTTGTGATACCAATCATTTGTCGGCCTGCAACTTACTGTATGCTTTATCGTATTTATAACATTTCCATTATTCTTTCGACATCAGATGAGAGGATTTCTCTATGGCTAAAATATGACCACACAAGTCAAGACATCTTCTCTGACTCACAGCCAGCCTCTTATAGATGCAACAACCAGCAGCTCCACTTCACAAAGAGGGCCCCAAACTCACATCACCAGCTTCCCAGCAGTGATTGGCACAGGAAGCCAGGGTGTAGGAAAATGAAGTGGGATCAGATGCTCTTTGACAAGTGCCAAGCTCTGCCCAGAACCACTCTGGAAGCCTCCTCCAGACAACGCGGAGGAGCCAAGCTGAACATATGCTCACAGAAGGGGAGTCAGGAAACAACTAGGACATCAACATCCACGTCTTGGCACAGGCTCCTAACCCTTAAACAACATGTCCAACTTCTCTCCACAGGGGAGAGGGATGCGAGCTCTACACGGCGGGCAAGATGTACCTTTCCAAATGCACCAGCCCTGAGAGGAGTCCACACATGATATTTGCAGTTTGGCACTGTCTCAAAACCCTGCCTGTCTTATGTTAATATGTTTATTTGCTTTTACAAGATTGTCTTGTTCACCCACAGGCAGTCAAATGAACACACAGCATTGTCAGCCAGATTGGCTGTGACCATTATCATAACCTGTACTCTATCTGCTGACATCCTGTTTTGGTTCCCAGTCCAGATGTCATGTACAATGGAATATATCCACGCATTATGTGCATTAGTGTCCAGGAATGCCAACGAAATTCAATGAACTGCTTGATATTTGAGGAAAGGCCTTCATTTTGGTAAATTATTCAAATTTTCCATCAGCCATCTACAAACCAGAGCAATTCATTGTCTACCTAATCTCCCCTGAGCGTGCCCTAGATATGCTGTTCAATTATGCTAAAAATAGTCTGGCTTTCTATTAATCAGATCAGCTGAAAAACATCATAAGCTAATAGTATGAAGCTGCTTTATTCTCCTTTTGAATAAGGACACAATTCTACTGCTAGAAATCACAGCTCTAATGCAAGATGCTCAAGTCTATGTAAGAAAAATACCAAGTTACCCAATCAGATCTTGGAGACAAGTACAAGAGCCACCTGACTTTTGCCCCCAAAGGAGGCCCTACTTGTGTTGATAAGTTGGTTAAGGCCATGCTACAAAAGAAAACACCAAATCCCTACATCTCTGTACATTATGATCCAATTAAGCTGTTGCCCTAACCAGTATTAGAAAATGCCCTTCATTTTGCAAATCCAGGTATAACAGGCTTTCTTTGACTGCAAGCCCCCAATCATGACGTGGGGATTTATTATTAGTTATGAATGCTCAGTCCTGTCTTATGCTTGTTCCACTAGGTCTTCTACCTTAAATTAACCTGTTTCTCTTCATCTACATTTTACCTTGGAGCTTTTCACCTTTCTTTCATTCTGTATGTCCTACTACTTCATGTCTGTCTGGCTAGCCCCAGCGTGCCCCTCTCTTTCTATCTTGTTCTCCTCTCAAGCCTAGATTCCTCCTCCTATTTCTTCTCTCTGCCTGCCAGTCCCTCCTATCCTTCTACTATTATTGACCATTCAGCTTTTTATTAGACCAATCAGGTGCCTTAGGCAGGCAAGGCAAAACAGCAACACATCTTCACATAGTTAAACAAACACAGCATAAACAACTGTAACGTATCTTTACATAATTAAACAAACGCACCATAAACAAATATAACTCATCTTTGCAATACATCTTTGCCTAGTTAAAGTAATATTCCACACATCCAGGGGCTAAATAACTGTCCTTCCCTTACTAGACATCTCAGCATTCATTTGGGACTTGGATGTCTCCCTTTTCTACTTAACCCAAGGATTTCTCAGTGTCCTTTGTTGACTTCCCTGCCAGATTGTTTCAATATATAGTATTCTTTTTTGGCCTTCTCACTTCTCTTCTCAGTCGCCCTGGGAAATCTCATTCTAATGCACAGAGCATCTATATATTTTGAACCCAATGTCTATCTAAACATGGAACACCCATCTTTCCTCTAAACTCCAGCCTCAAACATCCGTCTAGTCTCTCTCTCTCCTCAAATGTCTTATCTTAATCTTCAATTTAAAGTGTCCAAAAGAGAATTGCTGATTTTTATACACGGAAGTTATTCTTTCTCTAATCTGCTCATCTGTTAATGGCACTGTCTACCCTGTTATCTATTTAAAATCTTGAAGTCATCCTTGATTCCTCTGTTTCCCATACTTCAAGTCTCTCCACCACAGTATTAGGAAGGTTCAGTGATGAATTCTAGTTACACAATTTGTCAGTGCATGTACTTAGATAAAAGTTCAGAAAAAAAATAGATAGATAGATAGATAGATAGATAGATAGATAGATAGATAGATAGAGGAGCTAAAAAGAGGTCTCAGTGAGTAAAGCATTTACTGTGCAAGCATGAGAACCTGAGCTTGAGTTCAGATCTCCAGCATCCACATAAAGTCAGGTGCAGCAGTGTGCACCTGTAATCCCAGCACTGGGGAGAAAAAGATCTGAGTATCCCTAGGGCTTGCTGTTTAGTTTAGCCAATCAATAAGCTTGGGGTTCAATGAGAAACCCTACCTCAAAAGCCAAATATGATTCAGGAAGACATGTGATTTTGGCCTCTGACCTCTACCTATATGCATGTACACACACACACACACACACACACACACACACACACACACAACCTAGAAGCTAGCCACTCCTATCCACTGCTATAATTTGATTCATAGCATCACAGTCTTTATCTTCAGCTTTAATAGCCTCCTGGTGAGATCTGTTTCCATTGTCACCTTTTGAGGGTCCCTTCTTTATGTAGGAGATCTATATAAAGCAAGATTTCTTCTCCCCCCAAACACAATCATCTACTGTAGTTTCCCATGAAAACAAATCTAACCATTTTGTTCTCCAAGTTCTACATGACTATCTAACTCACAAACTCTAGTCCATTGCCACTCTATTTACACTGCTGCCTTTGGCTCACCCAGGTCAGTCCTATCTGTGGCCTCTGTGTTGTCCTTTGTCTCTGAATTTGTCCTGTTTCCTAGTGTTCACATAACCCCTCCAGTACACCATCTCCTCTCAGCTCAAATGTCACTTCTTGAGACTAGTTACCCCTTACACTTTCCATCCCAGCTTCACGCTTCTTTCTTCTTGGAAGTTTTCAAACTCAAAGCAGGTCATTGTTTCTTTTATTGATTACCAATTGATTAGCAGCCCTTCCCAAGAATAGAACCATCATTAGCAGAACACTGGGAATATTTTTTATCATTGTGTATCTCATACAACAGCAGCAATGCACATACTACATGCTCAACAAACAATTTTATGTGAACTGTTTATCTGAAAATTCTGGAAGACCATGTTCATTAGAATTATCACTTGTTATATTTCAGAACTGGGTTAAAATATTAGAAACTCCCAACAATATTTCATTTGCAGGAACATACATAAGACACTCACTGCTGATAATTTTTCAGTCTTTTAATTTTTCAGCCATTAAGCAGCTTTGTATTCAAAAATCAGATCGCCCATTTGAGACAAGATCAAAAATAGTATGATTCACCATAAACAGCATAGGTATTGTTTACATTCTTTATGACATTTTTCACTTTCTTTCTCTTCTCAAGAACCAACTCACCATTCAGCACTGGCTTATAGACAACCTGACCCAGTGGCCTATAACTTCAACAGCTTTGGTAATTTGGTTCTAGTCATCTGATACAGCCAGTGAAGCTCACTTCAGTGGAACTTGGTCCTTTAAGTCCTTCAGGAGGTCAAATAGCACAGCTCTGAATCCCGAGATAAGAGCCGAGCTAAAAATCTAGGATCAGACCACCAACAAGCAGAACTTGGCCACAGCACTTCAATCCAGGCTATTCACTTAGCTGCTCTGAGCCTGTTTTCTTCCTGAAATTAGGAATAATAATAGCAGTACAATAGTGGGGTTGTGAGGATTAAAGAAGCAGTGTATCACAAGAGCTCTCAGCTCTGAAGTGGAGAACATTGCATAGGAAGCTGAGGATATTTAGACCTAGACCCAGGTGCTCAGCATTCAGCACTTATTCATATATATGTGTGCATGTGTGTGAAGATATATATATATATATATATATAGATATAGATATATATAGATATATATATATAGAGAGAGAGAGAGAGAGAGAGAGAGGGAGAGGGAGAGAGAGAGATATAGATATAGATATCTTTTACTGCACGGGTGGAAAAGTCATGCTGTGTTTCCCACATTTTTCTATGGCCATGGCGTCCAGATGCAAAGAAAAACCCCATCCCAGCAGCACAGTCATGAAGTCTGCATCAGGCAAGTCAGAGTTCTTCACCATCTTGCTGGTAGACATTCCAAACAAAATGTTCTACATGGACAGAGTATCAATTGTAACCCTGGGCAGTAACTTCCCGGTCCCTAGACTGTAGCTAAGACATGTGCAGTAGACTAGAATTCACCCTCAATTTTCTCTCCTTCACGTTCTTCCCTATTTTATGAGCCCCACACAGTCTTCCATATTAATACCTAGTGTGATTCCTGAACCCTAGTAAATATAATTGGTGTGTAATTAATAAGAGTATATAACTCATTGATGTCAGCTATGTGTCTGTCTTTGCCCACACTGACTCATTTAATCATCTAACAAGCCGGTGATAGAGATTCAATACGACCCTGACTTTCCAGGGAAGAAAATCAAAGAAGAGCAAAATTAAGTCTTCCCCAAAACTAGTAGTAGCAACTTAATCAGAATTCAAACCCACACACTCTTGTTCTACTGGCATATTCTTAACCATCTTTCACAAGCCATGTGCCAAGTATCACCCAACTTGAAAGGCTACATCCCCTTCCGCTTTACAGTCCCTACGCATGGGAGAGGAAGAATAAGAGGCAGCTATGAAAAGACTCCAAAGTACTGCTTTATATGAACCTCTCACTTGGGGGATGAGGAAGCTGCCACTCCCTGAAGTCACATGGCATCACCAAACTCACAACACTGAAAAATAAAATCCAGGAAAGAATTCAAGTTTGACTCCCCACCATCTGTATGGCACTCATGACTTTTCTCATAATGTTGATTTCCTGGAAAAGTGTGAAAACTTAAAAGTCAGATACTCAAAATTGTGTCTTGAGCTTTTATTGTTAATAGGGGAGGGGGGACTACAAATCAGAAGTGTTTTCAATGCTGCATTAATATTTGAAAATATTTTTACTAGTGACTCTCCAATTTTTGGATAACATAAAGTGTGACTTAGAAGTATTGTAAGACATGTTTAACTTCCATAATTACACCATTTTAATTTCAATTTCTAGCTATCTCTAAGTTCCAAAACGTGAAAACTGAAAGGGTTAATACAGTATTACATTTTTAAGCTCATGGTCTTTTCAACAAATGCAGTGTTTGGTTGTGGGTTGTTTTGTTTTGTTGTTGTTGTTGTTTTTTTTTGGTTTTTTTTTTTGACTCTGGAAAAATTTGCAATATGTGAAATACATCCACAGATAACAGTGTGACTGCATTTCTGACCCCAAATCCTGCTTTGTTCTACTCTGATGTGGACAAGAATTGGAGTAAGGCAGTAACACCTCAGTCCTCACAGCTTCTTGGGAACAGCAAAGAGAAGAGATGAGATCTAACTATGACTTCCAAAAACATGATCAAAGACATTCTCAACATCATGCTGGAAATAAAAAAAAAAAAAAACCTACTTTGGATTTTTAAAACTTGTAAAAATAAAACTGGGGATCGAGCTTCTGGAGCCCCATTTGCATTGTGGGTCTTTTTGAAATTTATTTGAGCAACTTTAATCTTTCAGATTGGATTTCCAAATCCCTGATAATTAAAAAAGAGAATCCACAACGAGATAACATTTCCTCTCTCTGCCAGATTGCCCCAGTAGCAACCCCGACTGGGCATCTGCAATCATGGAAAATGATGCATCCAAGTCCCCGAATAGTCATAAAAATGCCAGCCTGAGTTTATTTCTCAGCAGTAAATAAAATCCCAATTATTCACACTGTCTAAAGTACATCTCCCTCAGGATAGTGATCGTCCCTGCTAGCAGCTACAGCGTGAGTTTATATAGCTGTGTCTCAGGTAACTCGGGAAGGGACAGTTTCCCAAACATCTTGAAGAAGCTGACTGCTCAAAGCTCAGAATGCCTACTAAATACCAATAATCAGGGATTCTAGACAATTTTACACATCAGGCTGTTAGGCTTATTTTTAAATAAATTGACTAGGACTTTACACAGGGTTTGAGTTTAAAAAAAAAAAAAATCAGTGACTTCTAATCCCAGTAGGGAATCAGGTCATTGAGAGAAACTGGTGATGGTTCCAGGCTGCTTTATTAGCTAGCAGAACTGGCAACCGCCTTCCACGTTTTAGTTTTAAAATATTTTATTAGCAATCTGGTTAGTAACTAAACATCCATGCATTTGTATTTTAGCACATTAGCAGCAAAATCAACCACCACAATTCTGATTAACAAGGGTAACAATAAAACCCCAGCCAAAAGCGTTGGAGAAAAAAAAAAAAAAAAAACAAGTGTTTTACTGAAACTCTCAGCATGATCAAGAGGGCATACGGGATTCCCATCAGGCCGGGGAAATACTGAACACACTCTGCAGGCCGCTGGCAAGGCCTTAGGGCTCCCTAAGTGCCTGAAAAGCCCAGACTGTTGCAGAGCTAGAGCCATTAAAGGAACAAATATTCAAATCATCTCCTGGAAATGAAGTCACAGTGACATCACTACAGACCTGGACAAACACACAGACCTTGTCTTTTATGCCATAGTCTGGCATTCTCAGAATGGCAACAGCCATATTGAAGTTGTTTGTTTTGTTTTGTTTTTAAATCAACTCAGCTTAAAATTCTGCTCTGGAGAAGTCTTTTACCTTCTTTACTAGGCATCACTCAGCCATCTGCAGGTACTTTCTGATTGTTTTGCTCTGGCTCTGTGGCAGCCTCTGTGCTGTGTTTCTTCTATGACAGTATTAGCTGCTGGCGATGGCATGACCTGAGGGAGACTCTGCAGCTACTTCCCAGCCTGTATAATTGCTCCTTCCAGGACCTCATTCCTTCCTCTGGGACTGCAATGTGCAATCCCTGGGCTAGTGGTTAACAATTTGTTCTGTTTAGTATTTACTCACTGAAGATCAAGGGGTAAGCACTTAGAAACTCTATAGCAAGCAGCAATTTCTAGGAAATTAGTCATCTGAAATAGTTACTGACTTGTCTGATGGTTGTATCTGAAGGCAAAGGCCAATGAGCTCCGTGCACAGTTTAACACACTACTCATTAACTATATTAACAACCACACTTGCCAACGAAAACCATAATTAACGGCTTATTGGCAAATAGACTGCCAGAAAACATGGTTAAGTAATTGCAGGAGGCTGAAATGCTTGCTTTAGTTCTTCAAAACTTGTAGTAAATGATTATTATGTTCAAATTCACTTCCACACTTAGGGAAAAAAAAAGGGGAAATCTCTATTTGAGTCTTTTTACCTTTTTCAACGCCTGGCCTGTTTCAGTCCATTTTTGGTTGAGTTCTTCCTAGAATTGCAGCGAGCCTCCGTTTCGCTGCTACAATTAACCCTTGCTCTAAAGCTGTCATCATCACCTGTCACAAGGATGCTTTCTCTCTACCCTGAAAGGCACCCTTTTCAAAGCAGATCCCACAGCCATGCCTGTCAATACGTGTTATTTTGTTCTGGTCTCTTGTTCAGATGTTACTTTTAAGGTTCCAGAACATGATGTGTTTACTCCAATCACTGTGATTTTTTTTCTCAGATCTTCCTTGTTCATAACTGTCATTCTATAGATATACTAAACCAGTGGTTCTCAACCTTCCTGATGCTGTGACCCTTTAATGCAGTTCATGTTGTGGTGACCCCCAACCATAAAATTATTTTTGAGGTTCTCTCATAACTGTAATTTTGTTACTGTTATGAATCATAACATAAACATGTGTTTTCCAGTGGTCTTAGGTGACCCCTGTGAAAGGGTCCTTTGAGCTCCAAAGGGGTCACGACCCACAGGTTGAGAGCCACTGCACTAAAAAAAAATCTTCTGAAACTCTAGCCTGGGCTGTGTTCTCTCAAAGTTTACCCAGTTTCCCAGTTTGCCTTCATGGATCTTGGGGAAATCAGCTTTAACTTTCAGTAACACATTCTCTTCTTTCTCTTTATTATTTGAACTTTAAAATAGATGCTGCTTCTATGTATCCCCACTGCCATCCCAGCCAAGTATGAATCTAGAATAGTTTTGTTTTCCCAGCTAGATAAATGGAAACTAATAACTTTTGCTCAACTGACTTAGGATCAAGTCCACTATGATAATAGGAAGACACTCTCAAGTGACCTTCTGTGTGAGTCTCAACACAAACCTGCATAAAATGATGAATGCCTCAAACTTCTTTCCCTAGGTGCTTAGTTTTCCGTTACTAAAGAAAAGAAAATGTCATCAATGGATTGTGCCAACAAGGCAAGCAGTAATGTAACTGAAATCAAAGTAAAGGGGCAGCCAGTCCATGCTGCTCTGAATGGGAGAGCAGAATTGTGAATCCAGAACTTAATTTTTCACCCACTCTTTTCTTCTAAGAACAAAGTTACAGGAGTTAAGATTGGAAACTTGATGTGCCAGAAGTCTCCTAAAGCTTTGTGATGTATAGCTACCACAAATGGATAACTATTCACTGCACTCAGAAGTCTAAGTTTCCATGACTCCACATCTATACTTCTTGGCCCTCCTCCTCAATGGTCAATATTGACTATTTCAGACAAGATAATCATTCTTACCCTGGTTGAACTTCTGTCCTAGTGAACAGCTTGTATCTTCTTTCCCACTGAACCAGCACAGAAGATGTTATTCCAGTACCTGCTGCAACGGCCAGAGCACAGGGAGTATTTCTATGTGCTGAGACTGCTCACTCCCACACAGTGCTGACATAACTAGGCATAACTGTGTTCTGGTACTTGTTCAAGCTTAAATCTCTTTCAGAGGAAAATGGCAGCTTTAACCTGAGCTTTGAGGGGGGAAACCCTAGAGGTTGGAGCCTTTTTGCCCTTGGAAGAGATGAAATAAATCTCCAGTTTTAAAACATGAATGAGTCTGCTGGTGGAGGAAGAGGTACATTAAATGTTCACAAGAAAAATATAAGAGAGGTGAGTATTAAAATGGTAAAAGGGAAAGTCTTTAATTGTACAATTGAACTGCTTTCCCATTGTTTTCATATTTGGGAACTTTTTTAAGAGGAAAAGAATTCTTAATGTTATTTTACGTTTACATAGCATAATAGCTATATAGGAGTTACTTTGCACTGAATATTTTACAAAGTGTCAAAAACTATACATTCCTATTTAGTACTGGCAAGTAGCTCCTACCCAGTAGATTTTATTCATTAATGAATCTACCACTCATCCAACAAAATCTGAACACATTTCTCAGCCCAGGTTTCTCTGGTAACTGAGATTGAGTCCATAGTCCTGATTTAATCAAACTTCTCACTATGTTCTAGGATTTGGAAATTGCTTTAACATACGTTGTGCCTTTGGTCTTACTGAGGTAAGTAAGACAGGTGTTATTAAAGTTTGATTAATGGGAAAGTATAGCTACTGACATGAAGAAACAAAATGAGACTTAAACTCTAGGTTGTTGTCTGCAAAGTAAGTGTTCTGGGGAAGTAAATATTACCATTCTCCCCATTTTACAGGTTAAGAGAGACTTGCAGTCATGGAGTTACACTCCTAGCAACATGTAGACATTAAAAGACAGATCTAGGATGAGGACACTCTGAAACTCGATCACTGCTACTGGGGAGGAGTTAGAATAAATTCTTGCATCGAGTTTGTTGGTTGAATATTTAAAGGATTGAGAGAATTTCAAAAGTGGATAAAAAAAGTCTACTTTGTCAATAAGCCTAATTTTTTCAAACATAAATTAACATATGCCAGCAGTAATAAAGCTACAACACAGAAATTATGGAGCCCAGTGACTAATGAATGTGGAGTTTATGTCCACTGGCTTATGCTTTTCAAAGAGGCATCCAGTGTGCATGGAAGGTTTCTAATGAGCGTAGGAATGTTCAATGGTAAAGCTTTAGAAGTGACTTTCCTTGTGATATAATTTTTCCAGTATATCTATAGCTACTTGACATTTTTCTCTTGAAATTATCTACATGTAATTGCTGCCAAACTTTAGATTATGTAAGTTATTCTACATTTTCTTAAGTTATTATGGGGAGTTTATTCATTTTTCCCTTGTTCACTGAAGGCCAGGATTTTGAAGATCTTTATTTTCTAAGTGTTAATCTTTAGCTCTATCTATAAGATTCTAAGGGGTAAAAATATAATTAAAAGGAGAAAGTTAAACTTCCTCTAATTCAGTTGTGAATCATTGATTGTGTGATGACTTTCTGGTCTTCAAATCCTTTTTGCTTATTATTATTTTTTACTTAATAACCTCACACAAGTTTGAGCAGATAACAGCTTTTGTGATGTAATGAGTATAGCCATTTTTTAAACTCTGCTAGAAATACAAATAAAATGGCAAATCAAAGGAAGTATTGTTTTTATTTCATTTTACAGTGTAGACTAAATTTTTCTTTTAAAATGATGCACTCAGAGCTGAGGATACACCTCAGATGTATAGCACCTGCCTAGCATGTACAAGGCCCTGGGCTCAATACCCAGCACTTCCCCCAAAAGGTAATGTACTAAAAGGTATATTTCTTTACATGATATTAAATAACATCCCTTAATTAAATAGCATCTAGTGTGTAAAGTCCTAATACTGACTTAGCCAGTTAGTAGCCTCCTGGCCAGTTCTAGTTTGGTTATTAAAATGGGCAATCACAATAAATTCTATGTACTTTGTAGTTTTCCAGAATACACTTTAAAACTCCTAAGGAGGTAAATGCTACAAATCATCCATTAATACGGAATTTGGTTTTGGTTTTGTTTGTTTAATTATAGTGCTATTTATTAAACATAGAGCCTCAAGGCAAGAGTTCTACCGACAAACTATATTGCCAAACTCATCCTCTCCTATCACCTTGAAGCCCTGCATAGCAAGCCATTTCCAATGCAGTATCAGAAAACTCAGGATTCCAAAGGAGACTTGAAAAAAATTACAATAAAAAGGAAAGAATCTGCTAAATACCTAGAGGACAAACTAGGTGGCAGATCTGGACTTAAACATCTGGCTTAAATAATGCCAGCACGAGTTCATGCGTGTGCCATTTCCCATGAGTTTGGATCACACCATCTCCTGCAGGTCTCACGTCATCCTTCAGTTTTATGTCAAATAGCAGACAAGGCCATTATGCTCAAGACAGCTTTGCTTCCTTTCTCTTTGAGGAGAGAAAATCATGACTCTTTTTGTAGTAATGTCTCCCATTCAGGAAAAGTATCTCTGTCTCCTAGGCTGCTGCACAAAGGCCTACTCGTTCTTAAATTCAAGGTTATTTTCTCTGAAGCACTCCGACTTCTGTGCCATATAGACTGTAAACTCCCACAGCCTTTGTGCTGCTCTATGCTCCGGGAGCACACCACCACTGCCATGCTTGGTACATACAGTTGTGAGTGCTTTGTACCCATACATGCCATAGAGTCTCAGTTGAAGGTCAAAGTTAATTCTAAAATTGCTCCAGGACCTAGAAAGCACTAAGTGAAAAATCTATGGACAGATTTAAATTCTATAGAAAAATCTATAGAAATGTGCTAGGAGTAACATACACAAAGGATGAGAAAGTTTCTACCATCGAGAAGTTTAACGTCTGTAACAAACAAACAGATCTCAATTCACATGACTCAGCTATTTCTACACTGACCCCTTTATTTCATTTCAGTCCATGCTTTGTTCTCCCACAGCTACAAAGCTTTCCCCAAAGTTCTATCTAAGTCCTTTGCAAGGTGCTTAGAGGTTCTGTTCTTTATGATTTACCTGTCTCTGCTAGAGTTCCCCTTCTACCTTTCTCCTGTACAGATCTTTCCAGATCCGGTAATTTTTGCTCCTCCCGTTCCAGTAGCAGCCAGACACTATCTTTGAACTACCTTCAATTCAAACTTGGCAACACGTGCGTTGAATTTGTATCTCCCCCAAATCTCTCTTGGTGGTAGCACAAGTACTTGTGAAGAACTCTAGGGTGGTGATATTTTGCTTGTGCTGAAATGTGATATTTTATTTGTGCTTTAATAAATAAAGCTTGTCTGGAGAATCAGAAAAAAAAGCCATTAGAAGTAAACAAAGAAGTCAGGCAGTGGTAGCACACACCCTTAATCCTATCACTTAGCAGGCAGATCTGTGTGTGTGTGTGTGTGTGTGTGTGTGTGTGTGTGTGTGTGTGTGTGTTTTCAAGGTCATACTAGGGAACAGAGCCATGCGTGTTGACACATACCGTTAATTCCAGTACCTACCGTAGAGACCTGGAAGTCTGTACAGACAGACAGAAAGTGACAGAGCTGTGTAGGAAGAGGAAGTGAGGTAGCTGGACTAAGAGAGTCAATGAGAGAGCAGAAAAGCAAGGAATATAAAGCCTGGGTAGACAGGAAGTTGTGCATTTGGAAGCTGCAGAGTTGGTGAGATAAGGTTGGCTGGTGGCTTTGCCTATTTCCCTGATCTAAGATTTTCACTCCTATATTTGACTCCATGTTTTTTTATTTAATAAGACCATTTTAGAAATTCATCTACACTCTAGGAGTTTGTAAACCTCTCTAAACTTCCTTAAAAAGGGCTACAGAGATGACAAGACCCTATCCAGAGAGTGATTAGAATCTAAGACCCTCAGCTGGATCTTCTATTCTCCATGCCCCAAACTGAAAGAATAGTTTCTTAGTCTCAGGTTCTTGAAGGCTGCAGTCAGCCTTCCTCAATCCCTATGTGGTAAGTCCTTCCCTGGTATCTAGATTTGGGGTTTCTAAGCTTTTCTTCTAAAGCAAATGTCCTTCCAAAGTCAATGAAGAATCTTTGGTCAAACTGTCCTATTACATGAGTCTACTCATAACTAAAGATAACTCAGAGGAAAGGAATATTCCATGCCACTAATAATACAGGAGATATGTGCACAGGAAACTGTGCTTCCCTTACCAAGTCTATACTGGCCAATATGAGGCTAATTATAGACACCTTATATCAGTGCTTAGACTAGGAAAACAATGTCCACTTACTCTTCATGTCAATCCAACTCCAATCAGTATGTCCCAATAGATTAAATGGTTGCATCTCCTCAAAATCACCATGTTTGAATCCCATTTGCAGATGAGGACTTTGAGAGGTACAGTCATATGCTACATGGCAACATTTTGGTCTATGTTTGATCATATATATCAAGATAATACCATACAATTATAATGGAGTTGAAAAATTCCTCCTGAAAAGTGATATGCAATGAATAACTAAGGTATCTATTTTAATGCTGGTGTAAATACACCTGTAGCACTACGAGTTATACAAAATTATGCACATATATACTTGTATAGAGTATATGACTTGACTATCTGATACTTAATGATTTACTTATGTTTTGCAAACAACTAAATCTTCATCAGCACATTTCTAATCTATAGCTCTCTGATATACAAAGAGATTGACCTATATAAGAGGTTTTTACACACACACATAAACAAAAGGGTTTCTCACTTGCATAAGCTCTCTGCTGAACAATGATATTTGACATCACACTGTGGAATTTCCCCATTATAATAAGATTCTCAAGATACTCTTCAGTTAGCATGTCAACCAGCTGACTAGGGAAAATCTCTTTATGCCAGATATTAAGTTCCTCAGGATTCATTTCCTCAGAAGCCAAACTCAAAACATGGTTTGATCTCACATCAAATATTTTTCTACCTCAACACTTTTTTCAGTTGGCAGTATTGTTCTCTTTCTAATGCTCAAGTTGGTCTCATTTAGATCACTGACTCTATAGATACCTTTCAGGTTCTATTCTGGGTCTTCTATCCATGGTCCAATTCCTTGTTCCAACTTCAGAATCCCCCCAGATTGACTACTTCACTCACATAAGTACAGTAGGCAGGCTGGTGTTGGTCTCCAGGAGCAGGTCAATGCAGAACAACACCTCCAAGGTGAAGTCACAAATAAATCCTTACAAAACAAAATCCAGAGATGCATCCGTTTTCTAGGCACTTTAAACCATGTGGAAGATCATAAATCATATTTCTGGTTCTGGGTATCTGGTACCTTCCCTGTGAATCTCTAAACATAAGAAGGTCTGAGGTCAACAGAGACTGTGGCCACTAACCTCTGACAAAGAATAGAACACACAGCCTGCAAATGAAAACCAATTATTCTACTTTTTTTCATTTCTGAATATATTTCAACTTATATTTTAAAAGTTAAGCATGCAACTTTTAAAAATGTAAAATAAGCCGGGCGTTGGTGGCGCACGCCTTTAATTCAAGCACTCGGGAGGCAGGGGCAGGCGGATCTTTGTGAGTTCGAAGTCAGCCTGGTCTACAAAGTGAGATCCAGGAAAGGGGCAAAGCTACAGAGAAACCCTGTCTTGAAAAACAAAAACAAAAAAAAAATGTAAAATACAAGCTTCAAATCAGTTTTTCTCAACCTTCCTAATACTGCAACCCTTTAATACAGTTCCTCATATTTTAGTGAACCCCAATAGTACTCTGGTTGGTAACTACCCTAATTTTCATCATAGAACTGACATCCAATGACTAATGGAAGCAGATGCAAAGATCCACAGCCAAGCACTTGGCCAAGCTCCTGGAGTTCAGTTGAAGAGAGGAAGGAGGGACTATAGAAGCAAGGGGGGTCAAGACCATGATGGAGAAAAGCACAGAGACAGCTGGCCGGAACTAGTGGAAGCTCATGGACTCTGGACTGACAGCTGAGGAATTTGCATGGGACCAAACTAGGCCCTTGGAATGTGGGTGACAGTTGTGTGGCTTGATCTGTTTGTGGAGCCCCTGACAATGAGACCAGGACCTATCCTGGCTACATGAACTGCCTTTTTAGAGCCCATTCCCTATGGTGGAATGCATTACTCAGCCTTGATGCAGTGGGTAGGGACTTAGTCCTGCCCCATTTTGGTATGCCAGCCTGTGTTGACTACCCAAGGGAGGCCTTAGCCCCTATGAGGAGTGAATGGTGGGTGAGATGGGGGAGTGTGGAAGAAGGGGAGGGAGGAGGAACAGTGATCGGTATGCAAAATGAAAAAAATTTAAAGAAAACAAATAAAAATTTTTTAAAAACTATTTTTGTTGCTACTTCATAACTGTAATTTTGCTACTGTTATGAATTGTTATACAATTTCTGATATGCAGGCTTTCTGATATGTGACCCCTGTGAAAGAGTCATTTGACTCCCAAAGGAATCAAGAACCACAGGTTGAGACATGCTGAATACACATACTCCTCTCCCACATTACTAGATCATTCAAGTTAAGGAAAGTTTTCTTATAGTTCTGCTTTTAATGTCTGTGTTTCTTCTTGGTCACATATTAAACACTTAACTTACTATTATTCTGGAACTTTTGCCTCATTGAGTTGAGCTACCTTAATCTATTTACCTGGATATTCCAGAATATGAAATAGAAACACAATACATATTTGTCACATGTAAGAAAAAGCATTATTAAGTAAAAAGGGAGGTGTGGTCAAGTCAACACCCTTCAAAATGTTCAAGATGCAACTGAACTTTTAATTTCTACTACCAGTGAGGGCCAGAAATTTAAAGTTTTAACAAACATGTAAAGTGATGCTTTACAACATTAAAAGAGTTTGAAAACTACAACTCCCCTGCCACATATCTGTTATATTTCTCCAGAGATTCAGTTAAGTATAGTCTCTAGAACACAACTTTTCTTAAATCCACATCAAGCTAAATATATTGAGGGAGAAACAAATTAGGGAAATTTACTTAAGCAAGTTAATTTAGAGAAAATTAAATAACATGAAGGAGATAATTAAATGCAGATGTGAAGCCCACAGCACAATTTAAAAAAACTAAATGACTGATAAGCTCAACATCTTACCCATCCACTCTAAGACATTATAATAGGCTGTCTAGGCCCTGGCATCCATGGAACCTATAGTTTCTGTCTTCATGCAAGAGTTGACTATTTTCTCAGGATTTTACTAAGTCACAAAGGCTTGATAGGATTCTATTTTGTGTGTTTTCTCTTCTATAACACGTCAGACAGTGTGAGACAGCACCTGCAATGGACAATAGTCTTACTTTCACATTATCCCATTCACTAAGTGTTTCAGGATTCATTCTTGATGAATTTCTCTTCTTTACATAGTCAAACTTGAAACAGGATATCTAACAAAAGCTGAAAGATAACAAGGCAACCCACTCTTTTCTGAGCTTCTTTCAAATGCTAGTTCTTCCTTTGCCAGGATCACATGTAGGACTTTATACATCTATTTTCTTTACATTTTTTAAAAATATTTTAATTGTGTGTGTATGTGTTTTGGGACTTATGCACATGGTAGCAAGGCCCATGGAACAGGACATTAGACCTCTTGGAGCTAGAGTTACATAGGCATGTTCACCACCTTTTTTATTTAAAGCAAACATCACTAAGTAGAAATAGCAAGTGCTAAAGTCTTCTACCTGTCATATTGAACATTTGATTCTGTTGTATCAAATGCTGTCCCATTCCCCCCCCACACACACACCAGCTACCTCCTACCTCACACATGTGGTCTGTGTTTCATGTCATAATATTGGGACTAACAATTAATGGAGTCACCAGAGCTACTACTAGCCATAAATACATTAAAAGTCAATGAGAAATAAGAGGTTCAGCAAACCCACTACAATATGTTCAAAATAGTCTAAAGGCTCTTGATAGCGTTGTTTCACCATGTATTGTGTGGTGTAAACCTACATTTTGGGGGTTGGTAATTTTTTTTTAAATAAATCTTTCCAGCACCAGTAATGGAAATAAAAAATAAAAAATATCAGCACATAAAATTAATGAAAAAGAAAATAGTATTAACTGTGCAATTCACAGAAAGCTAATGACTAAGGTTTACTTTTAGAAAAAGATTAGCATTTATCCTCTACCAAAGAGCCATACTAACAACAATCACAGGAGAATCTGGAGATACAAAGCTGATGAAGAACCAGAACCAATACTCAAGCTAGTAACTATTTTAATAAGGCCGTGTTTCATTCAACGCTTTTGGGTACAAAGAATGAATTTACATAACAATCTATAAAGCACCTTTTCTTTTATTTAGACTAAATGCTGTTGTACATTAACTTCGATCATTTTCTTTGTTTTTTGTTTTTTGTTTTGCTTTGTTTTGTTTTGTTTGCATGACAGGGTTTCTCTCTGGTCCCCTGGCTGTCCCTGAACTCACTCTGTAGGCCAGGCTGGCCTCAAACTCATAGAGATTTGCCTGCCTCTGCCTCCCAAATGCAGGGATTAAGGAAATGACCACCACCACCCAGCTAGTATTTTTTTAATTAGTGTTTTAACTCTGTGTGTGTGTGTGTGTGTGTGTGTGTGTGTGTGTGTGTGTGTTTACATGAATGTAGTACCCATGGAAGTGAGACAGGTACTCCAGATCTGCCAGAATTGGAGAAGCAGACAGTTTTGAGCTGCTAGGCCAATGTTGGGAACTGAACTTGGATCCTCTTCAAGAGCAGTATGTGTTCTAAACTGCTAGTCATCTCTCCTCCTACAAATGTTATCATCTGCATCTACCATTTCTCTTGTACATAACAAAAAAAAATGGTTCTTAATACTCAGTTTGTCTAGCAGAAGTCTAATTTTTCATACATTCATTGGTGCCAATTTTATATAGTTTTCAATATATGACATAAAATTCACTTAATTTTCATCATGACTTAATTTCTTAATCTAATGAAATGAAAATGTTTTGGAGATTCACTATGTAGAAAGATGTAACATTTTAAACTATTAACACTAATGTAATTCAGTTAAAAGATGTATGTGTAGAAGTATTTATTACAAAAATGTGAATATAAATTTTGGTGATTACTGCTCTTGCTAAATTAAGTAACTTATGAATAAACAGACCATCAGATTGTTTATACTGTCTACATAATAAATAATAACATTCAAATCAACTGTAACATTCTTCCAAGAGGCGAGGCAGTGCTAACAATGTACAGTTTAATTTTATGTTTGTTTATTTAAAGGAAAGATCAACCATCAGCAGCTCACAAACTTCAATTGTCCTTGCATTGGGTTTTACAAACATTTTATTGGTACACAGTGCAGTGGATAGAACTGAACCTATCAAGAAGATATGCTCCAACCCTAATCCCAAACACAATATATGTAATGAATGAGTTTAGGTGAAGCCATCCTGGATGAGGATGGTCCCAACCTCATTAGATGGTAACCTTTTAAGATGGGATGTGGGTACAAAATCACAGATGCAGTGGCAGACCCACAAGGTGAACACCATGTGACACCCGAGGCAGAACTGGGAATTGTGCTCCACAAGGCAGAAGATGCCCAAGACTGTCAGCTGTCATCATTATATAGGATACAGACTGAACCTGATTCTCTCTCCATGGTCACAAAAGCAACGACCTCTGCTGACACTTGCACCTAAAATGCCCAGCTTCACCGAGACAGGAAACTTCTGTTGGTTTAAGCCCTAACCAGGGGTAGTCTTTGGGATGGTCACCCCAAGAAACATAGCCATCAAAGGGATTTGGTTACTATTGCCTAATGGGCACTGCCACAGCACAGCGGCAAAGATTATTAGTTCCCACAGGGAATGTATAGACCACAAAGTCTAAAATATTGATTTTTTTTGGCTCTTTGCAAAATCAGTATGCTAATTCCTGAGATAGAGTATCTAACTACAAGATGTTCTTAATGAAACAGATACAAAAATACACCCCAGCAGCATAAGACAGGCTTTCTTTTCCTGCTGAATATAATAAACCCAATTAATAGTAATTGAACCATGGGGGAACTAATTTGTCCATCAAATTATGTATTTGAATTTTTTTCTACATTACTGACCTAAACATTGGTAACATTTTCTTTAAAATCAGTTGGAAATCTTTAATCAAAGTATCTGTGGAACATCAGGAAGCTTAAGCTTTTGAAGCTTTTAGTTAATTGCAAGTTGTAAAAAATAGCTTTACACATAGTTAAGAAATTAAACTGTCCTTATGTAATCAAGGAAAGGCTATAAAAATTAAATGAAAGCTCAAAGAGAATGCAAAGCATAATTAAGAAAGTTTAAAAATTATATGTCAGGTTATATACTGGGGGGTCTTTTGATGGACATTCTACTTCTAATTTTTAACTTTGATTTATGAAACTTTATAAATTTCCATAAATTTATGAAATTTATGGAAAGTGACTTACAACTTTCTAAGATTTATTCACTCTATGAGCAAAAAGTCTATTAGGGAGATTTTTGAAATAAGCTTTATATTTTCAAATACTTTGACTAGAATGGTTGCATTAATTAAAAAATAAAATTGTATTATCCACATTTAGTGGAACTTAGGATAAACTTACCTAACACCTTTAGAAGAAAATAAAGAGTAGGATGGCCATCAAGAAGAAGTAGGTTATGTCTGCTCTTTTAGCACCTAGGAGACTGGAACAGCAAGATCAGATGTTTACAATGAAACTAATAAGGGCTATCCAGCAAAATTGTACCCCCAAAATATTAATAAAAAAGGCAGGGCAGAGACATGACTCGGCCATTAAGAACATTGGCTGGTTCTTCCAATGTATCCTGTCCTGGCAAGTTTTATGTCAACTTGCCACTAGCTAGAGTCCTCTGAGAGGAAATTGAGAGTCCTCAATTGAGAAAATGCCTTCATAAGATTGGGCTGCAGTAAAGCCTGTAGAGCTTTTGTGCGAGGGCCCAATCATTGTGTGTTCCTTGACTCTACATGAAAGCAGGCTGAGCAAAGCATGAGGAACAAGCCATTAGGTAGCATTTTTCCATGGCCTCTACAGCAACTCCTGCCGCCAGGTCCCTGCTATGTTTGAGCTCCAGCCTTGGCTTCCCTTAATGTACTGTGACTCACACATGATGTATAAGCCAAAAATGCCTTTGGTCTCAAAATTGTTTGTGGCCATGGTGTTTCATCATGGTGCTAAACTAACCTCCTCGTGTGATACATAATAAAATGAGGAAAATCCTTTCCCCTTCTGGGACCCCAAATCAAAAACATATCGCAGAAGGCATTACAGCCCAACAGCCTGGGCTTTCAGATGTGGGCTGCTCTATGCCAGATTGCACAGATCACATCAAGGATTTAGCTGACCAATTATTATAACCAACTCTGCTCCAGGAATAATTTTGGAGTATTTCCATATAATCATGAGTCTCATAATGGTCCCAGAAAGTCATTTTTATGTTTCAACTATTCTAAAGATGTTAAAGAAATTTAAGTAAACCAGGCATGGTGGTAATCCCAACACTTGGGTCATAAATACAAAAACATTGCTTCAAGATCAAGGCCAGCCTGGTCTGTATAATCCCAGGTGAGCCATTAATAAATAGCAAGACCCTGTCTCAAAAATTATCATAACTTTAGAAGAAATTAAAATAAACATTGTTCTTTTTCCTAAACTCCAAAATTTAACAGGCGTTATTTTTGCTTAAGTACTTAATATTTTAAAGGAAATTTGTTAATAATATACTCAGTTAAATCATTTGACAGAGAGGTCAACACACTGAAGATTCTACACATGTAATCAAAAACACATTTATCTCAACAAACCCTCTGATGATTAACTTCTCAGGTTAGAAATAATTTAAATTAGTTTGTAAAGCTTGTGAATACAACTTTAAATAAGAAACATTATTAAGCTCTAGGTTGAAGCCTGTGGGAGGAATGAATTTAAATACAAATACATTTATATTTCTGAAATAATTATTACAATCTACCTCAATAACATGAAAAATAATCCAGCTCAGCTGAGTAAGCAATATTTTTTAAAAAATGGAACTCTACAGAGACAGTAAGAAAAGGAGTAAAGTTTAAAAGCAATAAATTAAAAAATGATAAAAATGCAAAAGAAAAAATATGTATTTCCCTAGATCACTATCTCCTATATTTGATATTTGTTACACTTATATACTGGTTATCTCTAGCAATAAAACAAACTTTACAATTAGTGGTTTGAAACAACTACCTTTTAACTAGGTTTGTTCTATGGGTCAACAATTTAGGCAGAGCTCAGCTCAACAATTGTTGTACAACACAATTTGCAAAGTAGAACTCAGCTTAGAGAGGTAACATCTCATTTGGGTCTGATGTGGCCTTACTCACATCTGTGGCTGGCACCAGGACATGCAAGTTGTACACCAGATGAATTGAATTTTTGGCTTCTTCAGTATGGAAAATCTTTTATGAGAGAGACTTCTAGCTTGTGGCTCAGGATTTTCAGAATCAGTGTTCCAGGAGCCTGGGCCAACGTTTTGGGGGTTTTGTTGTTGTTGTTGTTTGGTTGGCTGGCTAATTAGTTGGCTGCTTTTATTCTTTTTTGAGACAGGGTTTTTCTGTGTATTTTTTACTATCCTGGAACTCACTCTATAGACCAAGCCTGCCTTGAACTCAGAGATCTGCCTGCTTCTGCCTCCCAATTGCTTGCATTAAAGGCATGCACCACTACCACCTGGCTGGACCAAGTTCCTAGGATGTCCTATAACCTTCCCTGGGGAACACTATTCCATCCCTTGTGCCATATTTTAGTCAGAAATATCACCTAAAGCCAGCCCAGACTAAGGTAATATTAGACCAAAGTAGGGACAAAGAATTTGTGTCTATCTTCAATTTCACTACTTGCCTGCTTACATCATTATTGCTTATTATTATTATTATTATTATTATTATTATTATTATTATTATATGGGTGTGGGGTGTTTTTGAGACATGGTATCACTATGTGGCCCCAACTATCCTGGAACTTGCTTTGTAGACCAGACTGGCCTCAAAGTCAGAGATTCACCTGCCCTTGTCTCCTTGATTCTGAGATTAAAGGCAAGCATCACTATGCCCAGCTACTTACATTATTTTTTAGTGAAACAACAATTTAAGACATATTTTAAATATCAGAAACTAAGATTGTATGTCCTAGGCCATGACTTTTATGACACTGGTTAACATCTCCCATACGAAAATGTATAAAGGACAGTTTCCAGAATGTTAGTCTAATTCTTGCTTCCAGAAGGAACAGGTTCATCATTGTACTTGGCATCTACTCTTAGTTTTCTGAACTTTATTAAGAAAACACATTGAATTCATTTCAAATACTATTAAGATTATAAGATTTCCATCATTTATCATTTGAATAAGATGCATTATACTGATTCCAGTTCTAATATCATATTAATACCAAATTTCTAGAATAAATCCAACTTGGTCATAATGTATTTATGTGTCCTATTTAAATGTCATTTTGTTTTGAGTTCTGATATTTCATTTAGGATTTTTGCATCTATGTATATGATGGATTGCCTGTGTTTTTCTGTTTTCTTCTGAAGGCAGAGTTTGCTAACCATTTATTCAGATGGTGGAAGAGAAAAGAAGCAAGGTTCACCCCTCTTCCATTTTTCATTCCTTCCTTTCTCCATCCTTTGAATAACTCAATACTCGAGGCCCTGAAACAAGAAGTAACCACACTGATAAAAAGGAAGCTGGCTGAATCTGGATAGTACAGAAAGGCATTTAGATAGCAGAGATCTGGCTGAAGCATCAGACTTTGAGTAAATAAGAGGTAATGTGAGTGATTAATTAGTAATTAATTAGCAATGTGAGTAATTAATTAGTGAGTAATTAGTTAATTAGTAATGCTATCTAGCAGGGAGGGCTCACCAAATGGGGCCAAGTGGTATGAAGAAGGACCCCAATTTGAGAGCCCAGGTTATAAATAGTGTTCTCGTCACTGTGACTGGATGCCTGACATAAGGAATGATTTATTTTGACCAGTATTTCAAAAGTTTAAGTGTAAGTTTGTATGGAGGCAATGATTACAGTAGGGCAGTCCATATCATGATGGCTAATAAGCAGAGACTGAATATCAGAACTATCGAGCCTAATGGATCATTTATCAGCATTCAGGTAGGTCTCTATCTCCCTCCAATTAATCCCCTCTGAAAACTGCTCACAGACATACCCAAAGGGATGTTTTAGTAATATTCCAGATACTTCTTTGTTCAGTTGAGTTGGCAATCAAGATTAACTACTACTCGTCCCATCCAAGCTAAAGAGGAGATCCATGGAGTTGAATAGAAGAATGAATGCATCTAGGCCAGCTTGTTATGAAAAGCCCTTCTAGTTTAGGAGATAATTCACAAGGGGCTCCAGAGAGGTATCAGACCTCCAGCCAAGAGAACAGCAGAGATAATCTAATTGCAACAGGCCAGCACATGAGCAGAAACAAGAAAGAATTCATGCAAAAGGATGTTTGATGTTGGGAACTTCTTCAGTTTAAGAATGAATAAAAGCAGCAGATGCTTGGCATGAGGCATGGGAGCTCAAATTGAAGAGAAGTCTATGTATGTGGGGCCACCAAGCACAGATGCATGAGTCCAAATGGAATGATGTATCTATACAAATGTAGAGCAAATGGGAAACTGATACAGGGTTTGATCAAGTAATGTATTCAAAAACAATGCCCACATTTTTCATTATTTAAGAAGGAAGTTAACAAGTTTAAGGGCCACTGAATTTAATGCACAAAGTCAAGAGAGCCAAGAGAGATCACAAACAGCACAGTCTTGGGATTCGCTGTTGGGGTTCAAGGAGCACTCTGCTCTATACCCTGAGAGTAGGAGCCTCCTTCAAATTTCCCCAGGCACCTCTTTGTCCCCTTAGTTCAGAACCTGATGGTTAACTAGGTAACAGTTGACTGGGACAAAGAAATTACTGTAACAACTTAAACTACTGGATAAAGTAGTAAACTCCAGCACTATATTAATGATCATCTCCAAGGCTCAGAGAGGGAAGGAATGATTACATAATTTCATGTTGCCTCTCCTGTGAAACAATTTTTATGAAAGAGTACCCAATCAACAATTTATAATTAGCCTCAGGCTTCGTAGGTATTAGCACCTCAATCAAATTATCAGTGGTCAACATGAAAATCATGATCAACAGGATAAATCAAAATGGCCTGGGAATGCTCATTGAGAGGGACATGGTCTCAGAAGGGTGGCTGCATCTCTCAGTCATATGTGTATGGAGTCTCCCAAATCTAATCCTGAGCCTTCACCCAAGCTTCTCCCACTCTGTGAAAATAAATTCAAATTTGACTCTATTCCAGCCTAAGTTTTCAAATTCTCTACATAAAGTTATTCAGTGGGTTTATTATCATTAACTCTGGCACAGTTACTCAACAAGCTCTTCTTTCTTCCTAAATTGTCACACGCTTCCTCTTTGTCTTGGTGTCATTTAGCCTGTTTAGCTTTCAATAGTATGTTTAAAGGAATCCTTTTGTGTTTATCGACCCTTCTTTGCTTTTGCTGCCTACTTACCCTCACTTCTCTCCTTCAATTCATTCTGGTTTTCTTTCTACGCATCTAGTTGATTAAACCACAGGCTTTTTCTTTCATGTACTACTGAAGCATTTAAGATTAAACATCCCAACCTTAGCAATATGTTAGCAGCAATCCATAAAGCATGCATCCACAAAAACACACAAGAAACAAAATGCATACTATTACTCCTCAGTTCTGCAAATAGTCTAAACCTCAACACTTTTCTATAACTCATGAAATGCATAAAAGTGTGTGTGTGTGTGTGTGTGTGTGTGTGTGTGTGTATGTGTGTGTGTGTGCTCGCGTGTGTGCGCGTTTGTGTATGTTAGTGGCTCATTATTTTTTCAGACAGGGTCTCACTGGCCTGGAACTCATTTTGTAGACCAGTCTGGCCTCAAATTCAGGCCTACCTACCTCTGCCTCCAGAGTTCTTGAATTAAAGACATGTACCACCATATCCAGGTCTGTATTTTTTAATTTTCATGTACACGGGGATCTGTAACAGTAATAGCAATGGAAAGTAGCAATGAGACAGCCGTACTACAATGAGATGAACTTCTGTCACTCCTAGGGTGTTATTGCCCCTCCTTTGCAAGGAAAGCTGACTTTCCAGTCATATATTTACATCCTGGGATGTGGGTGGGGTCCATGAAAAACAATAAATTAAGAGCCATCCCTTCTGTAAGACATTTCATCAGGAAGCTTGCCGCACACTCCCATTCCTAAAGTCATGACAAACAGGATAATCATGTGTTCTACTCATACTTTAGCAACTGCCAGACCTGAAAGATAAAGCAGGCAATGGCTGCTGAAAGATAATAAGCATCACATTCTGCCATGGGAGCTTTAAGTTATCTTTATGATAGCTTCTTGTCCTAAGTGCATTGTGGTAAGAGATTGTAGTGTTCATAATCTTTGGTCTCTGAATTGCATCGATGGAAAAGGCCAATGGCCTCCTAAATGGTCCATTTATGTAAATGTTTCCTGTTTGCATAAGAAGTACATATAATTCCCCTATTGCTGCTAGAGTCTTCTTTGTGTCTGCTGGATCAATGCTCTTAATTGTGACATTCCAATTTTTTATAGTCTGACATATCATCTGCTTAATTTAACAATTAAAGAGACAATTTGTATTAATTAGTCTCCCACTATGATAGTGAAAGGCTTATTTTCTTTATGCTGTCATTTTTGCTTTCTATTATTTCTATTATTAGGTGTCTATGCACTTAGCATTATACCTTCACAGAGATCTGAGTCCTTTATCAGTATGGAATACATTACTTTCATTTTCTTATTTAAATTTTTTTTAAATGTTTTAATAGTTCACATCAACTTTCTTTCCTCTATCTCTCTACCTCAAACTTTTCTATTATCTCAAGTTCCAATGATATCTTTTGTAAGTAAAAGAAGAATTTAGTGTTTGATCTAATTTAATACTTTTAAATGAGCTACAATATTTATACCTAAGGTATCACTGATAAGTGGATGTGTTTCCAGCATCCTAAGCACAGCTTGATTTTACTTGTTATCTTTTATACCTTTGTATACATTTTATTAGTTATTTTGATTCATTCAGCAGTTTTAACTATAGGCTATTATTTTTCCCAATGATTTCTTTGCTGTGTATTACTTTAACAACTTATACATTAGACAATGTTGTTTAGTAGTAGTAGTTGTTGTTGTTGTTGTTGTTGGTGGTGGTGGTGGTAGTGGATGTGTGTGTGTGTGTAAGATAGGTTATTGAATCTACTCTGAAAGGAAAAAGAGAGACTATAGATACAATAGGATTAAAAGGTAGATTATTGAATCTACTTTTAGAAGGCAACTACTAGTTTTAAATATTTTACATTGGATTGGATTTTTGTATATTATATACAAATTATGTATATTGATACCAATTTGAGGTTGCTTTATATAGATATGTGAGGGAGACAAGCTCACTTTCCCCCCCTAGGGTAGTCTTGAGTAGGGAGAAATAAAAAATATGTAGATAGAAATATAGAGGAGAGAGACAGAAAACACAGGATAGCCTCAGGAGAGCCTGGGTCAAAACACACCAGTCCCTTCTATCTCTACTAAAGGACTTTAAAGGAATGCCAAGGGGTAGAGCAAAAGACCGTCCCCAGCACAGTCAAGTATAGACCATCCCAAACACCTCGTAACCATGCACATGGCCCAGCCATTCCCTAATGCAGCCCTGCTGTGTAAAGCAAGCTCAGATCTCACAAAGAAACCTTTGTGGGCTCCCACAGATATGATAAGATAAAAAGGTAGATTATTGAATCGACTTTTAGAAGGCAACTACTAGTTTTAAATATTTTATATTGGATTGGATTTTTGTATACTGTATACAAATTATGTATATTGATACAAATTTGAGGTTGATTTTTGTTAGAAAACATTCTACATATATTTCTAATCTTGATCAAGGTATTGTACTTATATAGTTCATTTAACAATGTAATGCAATTTGCTAGTCCTTGAAAGTTATTATTACTAACTAATTAGGATGTAAAGAAATATAAGTTAGTAATTAGTCATTACAATTGAACTTATATTAGGTATGTTTTCAAGGTCAAGCAGAAATATATTTTACATATATGGGTCATCTTCAAACACTTCAGAGATCTGTAGAATATGGCATTTAAGATGTTTTAATAACATTTTTCTTTTTTATGACAATGAGATATGTCTGCTCCTGGCAGCACCAATCTACTTCAGAGAAGATGATGGACATTGAAGAAACCCTATATGGAGTTTACTTTCATTGTGGCAAAAGTTAGCCACTGGGCAAGAAAAAGCCCTTGCTTCAACTGCTGACAGTATGCTGTCCAAAATCGACAAGCAGGACACAAAAGAAAGGACTGCCAATTCCTGCCAAGACAACATAGGAAAGCTCCTTAGAAAATCCTGCTTTACAGATGAGTCTGTCAGATGTGCTAAGCCTGTAGACCAAAGAATGGATGGCCCAATGTTGCAGAGAAACCTGTCCAGGCAGCTAGCTATTTTTGTCATAACTCACATTTTTTGGAAGTCGCTTGTTTGTACTTCCTGTTTTACTAGGTAATATTATATCCTTCTGGGGTCTTTGATGGAGTTGAAGACTAGATAGTTATAATTACAATTTTCCTTAGTCATGATAAGAGATAAATTAGATATAAAACCTTAGACTCACAAATATAATAGGATAGATAGAATATTTTCTTTAATTTTGCCAAATACAAATAGACTAGATATTGTAACTGTAATTCTTGCTTGATAACTGTTTGTTATATATAATTTTACTATATTAAAACTAAAACCTTTCTTTGTAATTAGATAGAAAAGGAGAAGTGCTGGGGGATGTCTTTCTGTATGCTGTAAATATATGTTGTTTCCATTGGTTAATAAATAAACTGGTTTGGCCTGTTGCACGGCAGCTTAGAGGCAGGCAGAAAATCCAAGGAGAGAGACAGGAAAGAGAAAGGCAGAAACACAAGCCTGCCACCCAAGGAGCAACATGTAATGGGATGCAGGAAAAGCAATGAAACACATGGCAATACATAGATTAATAGAAATGGGCTAATTTAAGATATAAGAGTTAGCTAGCAAGAGTGCTGCCATAGACCATACAGTTTGTAAATAATTCTAAGTCTCTGAGTGATTATTTTATAAATGGCTGCAGGACCACCAGTCTGGGCAGGACCGGAGAAACCTTCTGACTACAAGTCAGTTCTTTCCTTCCATCATGGAATCAGGTCATCAAACTCAGGTCCTGAGGCTTGCATGATAAGTGCCTTTCCTACTGAGCTATCTTGCTGGCCCTCCACTGAGCATTTTTCATAAGCCCTTGTTGTTCTGTCTGTTATTTTGCATTTGTAAGTCTGGAATTCCAGACTGTTTACTTTGGAAAACATATTCGACCCTGAGAAACATATTTAAGATGATTAAAATTTGTATAAACTTTCTTATTTTGCCTGTCTTTAAAAAAAAAAAAACTGCACTTTGCCCTTGCTTCTGACAAACAACTTCACCACTTAGGCATATACCCTTTCTCTACTGGGCCTTTGACAACATGGTTGTAGTGGGTTTGTGTATATTGTTGTTAACTAGTTTTCAACCAACGTTTTCTCTTATTTCTTCCCTTTGGCTGACCTGTAGTTTTTCCAAATCATGCCCAGATATTCACTCTTCCTGGAGTATATTGGTTTCCTAAATCTAATACGTGTTACCTTTCAGCAGCTCCAGAACACGCTCTCTAACTCTCCAATGTACTTTGTGCCTCCTATCCTCATTGTCTACCCAAACTAGAAGACACAGAAAACAGAAGTGAAAGAAGGTAAACATGACTCCCTCAAACTGAAAAGCTTCCACTCAAAGGAAACCATTAGCACAGTAAAGATGCAATTTTCAAAATAGGAGAGATCATTTGCCCACTATTCATCGGTCTAACAGAGGAATGGTATTCATAACATGTTGAGGAACTCTTATTAAAATCCAGTGAAGACTGGTTAGATGATCTGAGCACACACTTCTCTAAATACTAACTTTTTGTCTGTTCTGTTCATGTTAAGTCTATCTTAGGCGATTTCTCTCCCTAGCTGTTTCTAAATTTCTCCTTAAATGATCCAAATTTTTTATTTAGTTACAAAAGTTTTATATATGTCTATAGAGATTTTACTGCAGGGCTGGCCATTATTTTGTAGTCTCTTACCACATGATCACAAGTTAGATATTCTTTTCCTTACTTGAGCACAGTAAGCATTGAGGATGT